>NC_137346.1:38720794-39977343 GCF_965287045.1 Carcharhinus amblyrhynchos | reverse complement strand
ATAGCCACAGATAGTAATTTCTACCCTATATTTTGCACAATAAGATTTTCTTTTTTTTCCGCTGTAGAAATAGTGGGTAAAACCACCATGAAGTTTTACAGCATTTCACTCTTGGGTTGCAGAACTGACCTCACAAAATATGGTGTCTCTTACTGAGGAATGCACAGGGACATTCAGCTGAAACTAGCCCAAAATCACATCCCTCCACATTACACGCTCAACTCACAACTCTCCCTCGCCCTGCGGCCGGGATTTACATTAACTTGCAGCGGACGAAGATTTCCTCCCCAAAGCTAAACTAAGACAAGTTTCCTAAAGCTTGTATTGATGAGTTTGCGGCACGAGGCTCACAACACAAGGCATCTTTCACAGAGTATTCTAAGACGAAAAACCTCTCACAAACCATGCTTACCTGCCACTCTTTACAATCTGGGTGGTTCGTAAGTTTGAACAAGGTGATTGCATTATAAAGCTGCCAGAACTGTAAAAGCAAGAGAAAGATCAGGTAAATGAACAGCATTCTCAGGCTAGTTTGCACTCCAGTTGGTAAGCAGGGCTGGATAGTAAGTGAATATTAATAGTATATAATAAACAAGTGAGATGGCATCACCCACAGTGGGGATCATTAACCTCTAACAGAGTGAAAGATGGATGACATATTCCACCACTGGATTGTGTTCAGTGCTGAGGGACATCGTTTGAGGTCTGGATGAGAACTGGAAGCATCTCATTTTCAGCTTTTCTCCAATCCAAATTCCTCCCCGCTTCCCTAGCTCTTCTCACAGCTGTTGTTTTTTTTTGGATGCATTTCTACAAAGCTCAGCAGTCTCCTGCGGCAGTTTTCTGTGCACGTTTCTAGAAAGCAACTGTCAACATGTTATGTGGAGTCATTAAGTGACAAGTCCTTTCTTATCCCCCTCGCACACATTCCAGCACTGAAAGAACGAGGGATGATATATATAATTGAAACATAAGATTCTGAGGGGGTTTGACAGATGAGATGATGTTTCCCCTTGTGGGCAATCTAGAACATGATGTGGATATGCCGGCGTTGGACTGGGGTAAACACAGTAAAAAGTCTGACAACACCAGGTTTAAGTCCAACCCATTTATTTAATAGTGCTTATCTAGAACTACAGGGGCACTGATTTAAAATGAAGGTCTCCCATTTTCACCATAAAGTTTAAATTTACTTACTGGTGTCACAAGTAGGCTTACGTTAATATTGAAGTTACTGTGAAAATCCCCTAGTCACCACACTCCGATGCCTGTTGGGTACACTGAGGGAGAATTTAGCATGGCCAATCCACCTAACAAGCAGTCTTTTGGATTGTGGGAAGAAACTGGAGCACTCGGAGGAAACCCATATGGGGCGAACGTGCAGACTCCGCACAGTGACCTAAGCCAGGTATCAAACCCGAGTCTCTGACGATGTGAGGTTGCAGTGCTAACCGCTGTGCGTAAGACGTAGAGGCAGAAGTAGGCCATTTGGCCCACCGAGTCCAGAGGATGAGTCACAGAATATATTCAATGTTGGTGGACAAAGGAGTTGAGGATTATGAGGGCAGACAGGGAAGTGAAGTTCAGGCCACAGTCTGATCAGCCAGGATTGTGTTGACTGGCAGAGCAGGCTCAAGGGGCTGAATTGCCTACTCAGCTTCTATTTATTAAATTATCTCTAATAACTAGGTGGTCAGGAAACACAACATGGGGCACTGAGGCCGACTTTACTGCAGCTAACACTGCATCAGCCGGTTCAACAGCAACCAGGATTCAGACCTGGGACCTTGCTTTCAACTCCAACGACAAGCGAATATTTCAGACGACTTACATGACCAAAGAACAAGAACGGCAGAAGAAACGTGAGGCCTCTCCACATCCACGACTGGAAACCTTCTGTAAACACAAGACCCCAATCCACAGTTAGTGCTGACTCAGGGAAAGGCCATCACTGAGACATTTCCCAGGTTAAATGTTCATGGTGGATTTAGCTGAAGTGGGTGTGGCCATTTTTAAAGGAGAAAATACGTATTGGTCAAAACTGCCTCGTTCTCATACATCAGTGTGGACACTGGTAAAATATCCAATCTGGATGTTCAATACAAAGCCAGCTACTGGCTGTGGAGCAAAATGTGCAAACTCATTGGGAGTGAAAGGAAGTTACATGTACAGCCTATGGCTGGATGGTCATGAGAGTTGATAATATTACAGGCACGCTGACTCAGGTAAGTACAATAACCAAAAGAACTTTGGGGGGGTGGGGGACAGAAAACGTCCTTCCTGGTTCTTCAGGGCAGCATAAAGAACGATAATATAACCTGCACACAGTGCTGGACTTTTCACAATTCTAGAATACGCCAGCACTAGATTCTTGTACATTGGGCACTGCCCACATTTAGCGCAGAACTCAAGATCCAGCTTCAAAAAGGCAACAGTTTCTCTATTTTCCCAAGTTGGTTTGGTTAATATCAACCACTGTTACTGAGCTTATTGAGAAAGTACAGGCTGAGGACTGTAAGCAAGAATACACATGTGGAACAACTGTCTGCACACCTATTATATCTGGAATGATCCTCAAAAAGGACATTATGGTCACATAGGGAGATCAATATAGCTTCACCAGACTTGTTCCAGGGATGGCAGGACTGTCACACGGAGAGAGACTGGGCAAACTGGGCCTGTATTCTTCAGAGTTTCGAACAATGAGAGGTGATCTTATTGAAACCTACAAAATATTGTAGGAATAGACAGGGTAGATGCAGGCAAGATGTTTCCAATGTTTGGGAGGGTTGGGGGAACAGCATCTAGAACCAGGAGACACAAGTTCGAAATAAGGTGGAAAGCTGCTTAGGACAGAGATGAGGAAAAATTTCCTTACACAGAGTGGTTGTGGATCTTTGGAATTCTCTCCCCCAGATGCTGTGGAAACTCAGTCTCCGAGTATGTTTAAGGTAGAGATTGATTCTGATTAACAATAACATAAATTAGTGTGGGGGAAAAGCATTGAAATGTCTGATTAGTGATGATCATTCGGTGACAGTGGTTAGCACTGCTGCCTCATAGCACCAGGGAGTTGGATTCGATTCCTGGCTTGGGTCATTGTTTGTGTGGAGTTTGCACATTTTCCCCATGTCTGCGTGGGTTTCCTCCCACAATCTGAAAAATATGCTGGTTAGGTGGATTGGCCACGCTAAAAATTCTCCCTCAGTGTACCCGAACAGGCACCGGAGTGTGGCGATGAGGGGATTTTCACAGTAACATCATTGCAGTGTTAATGTAAACCTACTTGTGACTAATAAATAAACTTTAAAAAGATTGTATAGAACGGTGGAGCAGGCTTGATGGGTCGAATGGCTTACTCTTATTCATATGTTTGTGTTAACTGTGATGGTCACATTATTAATTAATGTAACATCTAAGGGGATATTTATTCTTGAGGGGTCTAAATGGGAAGATTATTTACAATGTTTCAGCATATCACCCACTTCAAGGCTATGAAATGATGATCTACACCCGATAACTTTAGCTAGATAATGTTGCCTATGAGTAAATCGGTAAAAAAATTTTTTTAAGTAATTTGCTACTTAATTATCTAGATCAATGCAGATAATTAAATAGCAATTAATCAATAATTATATGGCATTATGTCGAATGTACAGCACAGAAACAGTCCATTTAAACCCACTGTTCCACACCAGCGTTCATGCTTCATTCGAGCTTCCTATTCATTATTTATTGACAAGTCGACTCACCTACAGTCAAGTCCATGTTATGTCTCTCTCCCAGGGCTCGGAGCCTGTACAGGCACCCACTCTGATAGTAATACTGTAGGAACTGCACAAAACCTGTACATTACAAACATAGTCAGTCAGCCAAATGCCAGGTACAACAAACCCACAAAGCAACCTCTTTGTATACCTCTCACTGCAGAAACTGTATGGATTTTACTGGGCTCCAGTTGTGTTACTGAACTGTGATACAGAATAGGAAATTAGGTGTTTGGGGCAGGATTTTAGCAGAATCGGGATGACTCCAGAGCCATTTCAAGATGACGAGAGGACCTCACTTCCAGGATTCCCATCCCTTCTCCTGGCACCAGCAATTTTCACTGGCCAGGGTTAAGCGAGCCCACACCCTGTACTCTCAACCCATCAGGCTCAGAGGAGTCACGAATTCCTCTTTGGGAACTTATTGAAAAGGAATCTCAAAAAGTCTTACCCATACATCCAGCCATGCCCCATTGGGTAGCACGGTGGCTCAGTGATTGGCACTGTCACCTCACAGGGCCTGGGAACCGGGTTCAATTCCAGCCTCGGGTCACTGTGCCGAGTTTGCATGTTCTCCGTGTCTGTGTGGGTTTCCTTCGGGTGCTCCGGTTTCCTCCCACAGTCCAAAGATATGCGGGTTAGGTTGATTGGCAATGTTAAATTGCCCCTTAGTGACAGAGGTTAGCAGGGTCAATATGGGGGAGGGGGGGTGGAGTTACAGGGATAGGGCCTGGGTAGGATTGTGGACAATGCAGACCCGATGGGCCGAATGGCCACCTCCTGCACTGTAGGGATCCTATGATAATCCCGAAAACTCTCCACACCAACTCAATGCCACATCATGCCTCCCACAGCCATGTTTCCAGCTCTCCTCATGATGTTTCTTTGGGCAATAGAAGCACGAATCAGCCAGGATTCTGTTCTGAAAAGGGAAGTGAATTGTTCATTTTGTTTGATTGACATATTTAAATGGTTATAATAATTTGTTCTTAATGTGATGTCTTTGGTCAATCTTTTGGTGTTGATTTGGACACAAAGGGGTGTGAAGTCTTTTTGATACCTTAATGTTCTGTCTGATTGAAAAAAAAATGTTGTTCCCAAATTCTGCACCAAAGAACATTTATGGATTGATTTTTTTTGCTTAGGAATTCCACACGTGCTGTTTTTTGACTCACATGACTTATTGATTACATACATAGTTAACTGAGTGACTGGGCATAGAAGGCATGGAGAATATGAGGGCCCGTGGGGAGTGGGTGGGTGCGGTGAGGAGGGGCTCAGGGATGGAGGTTCCAGTTGTAACAGAAGCAGTTTAGGCCCAAGTAGCAGAGAGCCAATGCGGACTTTCTAATCTGCTTATAGCAGCACTCGCCTGTCCTTGGCTACGTCCTGCTTCCAGGGTCAGTGGGCTTGACTTCATCTCACACTCACCCCCTGGGAGCAAAAACTGTGCGATTCAGGACAGTCTGCCAAGTCGAGAAATGTCTTGACTTGAGCCATCTGCCCCGATAATGAGAATGCAGCTGTCAGCATCTTTCAACACAGTGAGATTCACATGCGGCCGCAGTGTGGCAACAGAAGACTGTCAGTCCATAACTAAGTCATTTTCAGACATGCTGACAGTGGGAATGTAGGAAATTCAGTGGCCGCTTTGTGAATAACGGTGACCCACAAACAATGTGACCACAGCCATGGAGGTACGGTGGCACAGTGGTTAGCACTGCTGCCTCAGAGTGCCAGGGACCCGGGTTTAATTCAGACCTCGGGCGACTGTGCAGAATTTACACGTTCTCCTCATGTCTGCATGGGTTTCCTCCCCCAATTCAAAGGTGTGTGGGTTAGGTTGATTGGCTATGCTAAATTGACCCTTCAGTAGGGTAAATACAGGGGGGTTACAGGGATAGGACCTGGGTGGGATTGTTGTCGGTGTAGGCCTGATGGACCGAATGCCTCCTTCTGCACCACAGCGATTCTACGTTTCATGACTTCTCTTTTGTTAGTGATGTTGATCGAGAGTTGAGTATTGGCCAGGACAGGAGGGAGAGCTACTCTGTTCCCCTTCACAATAGTGCCAAGAATCCTTAATATCCACCTTAGAGAGTAGACATGTGCAGTGTTTAATGTCCCCACTGTAACTGAACCCTGACAGGGTGGAGGGGGGTGGGGCATGTTTAGCAGTACCCCATGGCTCCAAAAAAACTTAAATTCCTATTCCAACGTATCACATTGCTCAGAAATATTTGAAAGCTGTCATGCATCCCATAGTAAGAAGTCTCCCAAAACCAGGTTAACGTTTGACAGGTTTAATTGGAATCACGAGCTTTCGGAGCGCTGAGGTGAGTCCTGAGGAAGCAGCAGCAGTCCGAAAGCTCGTGATTCTAAATAAACCTGTTGGACTTTAACTGGTATTGTGAGATTTTTTAAACGGTGCCCACCCCAATCCAACGCCAGCATCTCTACATCATGATCCCCATAAGTTCCTGTGAAGCACACTTAGACACAAAGACATCAACTATCCTTCCAAATAGCAACATCCTGTGAACAGTGTGATATAGCCACAGAACAAAATGGATAATGCAGTAGTCCCAGAGATGGAGGGATTGGGTTGGGAGGAGTGATTAAGGGGGAAGAGAAGGTTCCAATGTAATTAAGTTGTTACCTTTAGGATTCCAAAGGAGCCAGACAGTGGAGATCAAGGCAAACTTGTCCAAAACCAGGACATGTGACCCACGCATGAAGTTTGGGGGTGGAGATAAATTCAATACTTCAATAAATGAATAGTCACTCTATGGAATCCAGTCCCAAAGGGCAATAGCAGAAGCCATTTATTCAGGTACAAACAAGACTGACTTCTTTCTGAAGCTATCATTACGCAATAGTTTATACAAGTAATTTGAGACGTGACAGGCTGTAAGCACTGAACACTGAATCTGGGGGAGGGGTGGGGAACCCTAAAAATGCAGTGGTGAATACCTGCGTGCCACCCCTCCATCCCACCAGACGTCCCAGTGAGAGGCAGGAGGATGTGACCGTGAGTGAGGCAGTTACAGGCACTGGACAGACAGTAACAGAGGAGCCTCAAACTTTACAATCATCAACAGGTGTGAGGTATGGACAGAAATGAGGTCTGAAAGGTGCATGTATAGCCTGACCACGGTGCTGTGGTACATTCAAGCCATTCAAGCAGGAGCAGCAAGCAGGATTATAAGGGACAGTACAGTGAGGGGGATTGACAATGTTCTCTGCAAAGAGATAGTGTCCAGACAGCTCTGTCACCTGCCAGCGTCGTGCTGGAGTGGAATTTGCAGTGGGAGGGGGAGGATCCATTTGTCGTGGTCCATGTGGGTACCAGTGACATTGACAGAACAAGGAAAAAGATTTGGCAGAGTCAGTATGAGAAGCTAGGCACCAAATTGAGAAGCAGAACTCAAAGATAATAGTTAGACTATTATTGGCACAGTGATTAGTTAGCACTGCTGCCTCACAGCATCAGGGATCCAGGTTCGATTCCTGCCTTGGGAATGTGGAGTTTGCACATTCTCCCCGTGTCTGTGTGGGTTTCCCCCAGGTACTCCAGTTTCCTCCCACACTCCACAGTCGTGCAGGTTAGGTGGATTGGTCCTTAAATTCCCCCTTAGTGTCACAACCTCTGTAGATTAATGGGGTAAATGCATGGGTTTATGGCAATAGGTCAGGGGGTAAGATGCTCTATTGGAGAGTCAGTGCAGACTCAATGGCCCAAATGGCCTCCTTCTGCACTGGGGGGATTTTATGATTACCTCATCACATGCAAGTTGACTCAGGACAAATCAGATTAGAGAGATGAATGCATGACTGGTGCTGGAGAAGCCAGATGTGGTTTGTGGTACAAACCTGGGCAAAGTGAAGGGCTGGTCCATACCGGAACCATGTTGGGACCAGTGTTCTTGTGGATCACATAACTGGTCAAGTAGAGGGGGCTTTAAACTAAACAGGCGGGGGGCGGAGGGTGGTGGGGTAAGGGATCAAGCTTGAATGGTTGTAGCAAATCAAGGAGTGGATTCAAGGCAGTACAGTAACGTGGGAAATCAGGGTCATAGAATAGCAGGAAGGGACAGAGAGAAAGAAACCGAGGAATATATCAGCAGTCAAAACTAGGTGTTATATAGATGACACGAAGACAAAACTAAAGGCTTTGTATCTAATTGTGTGTAACATTCGTGGCAAAGTGGATGAGTTGATAACTCAAATCTGATAGCCATTATGGAGACATGGCTGCAGGGTGATGAGGACTGGTTTCTGAACACTGAGAGGTAGGTGACATTGAAGAGGATCAGGAAGCTCGGTTAAACTGGAGGGAGTAGTATTATTAATCAATTGGTGCAATAGTTAGGGATGTCCTGGCTTCAGGAGATCAATATATGGAACCGGCTTGGGTGAAGATGAAGACTTGTGGAGCAAGAAATCACTCGTGGGAGTGGTCTACAGGTTTCCTAACAATAAACACAATGTTGGACGAAATATACAAGGAGAAATATTGGGTGCTTGTATTAAAGGGGTGGCTTGGGTGATTTTAATCTACATAGTAACTGAAAAACCAGATTGGCAGGAGTCATCAGTACGAGATAGTTCCAGAATGTGCTGTTCTAAAAAAACGAATGAGAGAGCAGGTTTTATTAGACTGAGTGTGATATAATGTAACCGGATTGATTAATAGCTTTAGGGTGAAGTCACACATCAGAAGCTAGTGTGCAAATTAAAGCAAGTGAGATTGGGGTAGTATACTGGCGTGGATTGAAAATTGGTTAGCAGACAGGAAATATAGAGTACGAATAAATGGGTCTTTTTCAAAGTGGCAGACAGTGACTAGTGATGTCCCACAGGGGTCAATGCATGGGTCTCAGTTACTCTCAATATATGTCAAGGATTTGGATGTGGGAACCAAATGTAGTATTTCCAAATGTGCTGATGACACAAAGCTTGGTGGGAAATGTGACTGGTGAGGAGGAAGTGAAGAGGCTTCAGCGTGATTTAGACAAGTTGAGTGAATGGGCAAATATGTGGCACACGCTGTATAACATGGATAAATGTGAAGCTATCCACTTCTGTAGAAAAGCAGAATGGCAGAGAATTATTTATATAGTGATAGACATTGGAAATGGTGATGTACAAAGGGACCTCGGTGTCCTTGTACACCAGCCACTGAAAGCTAGCATGCAGGTACAGCAAGCAGTTAGGAAGGCAAATGGTACAGATAATGATAGTGGTCTCACTGCAGCTGTGCAAGGCCTTGGTGAGATCACGCCTGGAGTAGTGTGTACAGTTTTGAGCTCCTCACCTAAGAAAGGATGTACCTGCAGCAAAAATTCACCAAACGGATTCCTGCCACAGCAGTATTGTCATATGAGGAGAGATTAGATTGACTGGGCTTGTATTCACTGCAGTTTAGAAGCATGAGAGGGGATTTAAGTGAAACATATAACACTCTGACTGGCCTGGACAGACTGGATGCAGGGATGTTGTTTCCTCTGGCTAGAGGGTCTAGAACAAGGGGTCACAGTCTCAGAATATTGGGGCAGGCCATTTAGGACTGAGATGAGGACAAACTTCTTCACTCAGAGGCTGGTGAACCTGTGGAATTCTCTACCACAGAAGGCTGTGAAGGCCAAATCACTGAATATATTTAAGGAGGTAACAGATGGATTTGTAAACATGAAAGGCTTCAAGTGGTATGGGGAGAGCACAAGCGTATGGAGATAGAGGATCAGCCATAATGAATGGTGCAGTAAGCTCAAAGGGCAACATGGTCTTCTCCTGCTCCTAGTTTCTATGTTTCTATATTTCCAACCATAAAGAAAAATTCTAAAGGGAGGGCCCATCATCTGTGGTTAACTGGAGAAGTTAAGGAAAGCATCAAATTTGCATATAGATATATTACTGTTAAGTGGCAGGTCAAATAGTTGGTCAGCATATAAAGAGAGTGGGTAAATGGTTAATCAGGAGAAAGAAATTAGAGTATGAGGGGAAGATGGCTAGAAACAGCAACAGATTCTACACGTATTTAAAAAAAGAGGTAGTAAAGTGAATGTTGGCCCTTTAGAAAGTGACAATGTGGAATCGTCAAGGATTTGCTTAACTATAACAGTAATAAGAATTTTAAAAGACCTGAAAGGTAGAAATCTACCTAGCAACAGTAACAGCAGCATTTCCAGAGGCAGACAAGCCTCTAAAACTGACCAGGCAACCCAAAGGCACGAAAGCATCTAAAGATGACCAGGTACGAATTGTTTTAGGAATAGAAACAGATTACTTAGATGACTGCTATAGAAATGTTAAGTTCCCCAAATGGAAACAGTTTACCTAAATGACTGGGTGATTCAGGGCTACAGAAATACTAAGTTCTACAAAAGGAAAGAATGCAAGATATATAAACAGCTGACTCTCCAGTTTGAAATAACCAAAGTAAAACTGTTACCCCCTTCAGAAACAGAGAAGGCAGCCCATATCTCACAACCAGAAGCCAGTCTGCAATTCACCACGAGGAGGCTAGGACTCATTTCACAGACAATAGGAGTCCTGTAACATCTTTTATTTCTTAGAGATGCCCTTGTGTCGCCAAGACGTTGTAGCAGATCTTTGTAAATGCAGATCATCTATGCTGAACTTTTGCTTCTTTTTGATGTTCGTGTGTCTCTGACAATGCAGACTCAGTATTGTAGATAGCACAACTAGATTGTTGCCTCTTGTCTACCACTGCAGCTCTCTGACCTCGAGGCCAAGGACAAGCTGGTATCATGGTGGTGGACAGTGCAGGTGACCAATCTTACTGTGCCAATTCTTGAAAAAGATAGCTGCAGATTCAACACCATTGTTCATATTGTGCTGCTGTCAACTGAGGGGAATTTAATCAGATTTTAGTTGGGTCCTTTTGCAGAAGTGTTGCAAAATTATCTCCTAAAGTCATGGTGTTTGGACACTCTGACTCCAGTTCCCAAATGTAGGTGACAGAAGATTGCATCTAATTGGAAAGGTGAAGAGAAAGAGTGGAGATGGTGGCCAATGTGGGATCTAGATAAATGTCACACTGAACCAACAGAACAGCTGGTATTTCACTTTCTGTCTAACCCCAGTTTACCAAATTTAACTTAAATTTTAAAGAATCATAGAAACCCTACAGTGCAGAAAGAGGCCATTCAGCCCATCAAGTCTGCACGGACCACAATCCCACACAGGCCCTACCCCCATATCCTTACACATTTACCCACTAATCTCTCTAACTTATGCATCTCAGGACACAAAGGGGCAATTTTAGCACGGCCAATCAACCTAACCCACATATCTTTGGAATGTGGGAGGAAACCGGAGCACCCGGAGGAAACCCATGCAGACACGAGGAGAATGTGCAAACTCCACACAGACAGTGACCCAAGCCAGGAATCGAACCCAGGTCCCTGGAGCTGTGAAGCAGCAGTGCTAACCACTGCGCTACTATCATTTTAGTAATGACTGTGCAGAATTAAGATATCACGTATCACCGGATGGTTCAGGTGGTGAGGGAAGAGCAGAGGAGACCAAGTAATCAGTTAAAATATACTTTCATAAAAAAAGGAAGGTACTCACTCTGATACATGGAAAATGAGAGAAACTGGTTTCGAAATATCTGGTACATCTTCGAATCTGGCCTAAAAATGAGATGTGAATCTGTAATGAGTGCATCGACGCTAACAAGGCACTCAGCGTGCCTGGGTTTCTATCAGAAACCTGCTTCCGCTCAACAAAGCTCATTCTGTTTTCTGTGAATTTATCAAGTTTACGTAAAAGGTCAATGAATAAACACTGAGTTATCGCAGGCCATCGAGTTCCACACGCCCCCATATTGTAGCAGATGTTAAAGCGACTGCATCCAGAATCCACCCCATCTCCCAAAGCCTCTACTCTTCTGAAAGCTGTTAGTCTCCAGGGCCAGTGCCATCCACAGTGCAAAGGGAAAAGAGAGAGTGAAAGAGCTAGAAACTAAGAGAGAAAGAAATAGAGAGGGGGACAGAGGGAAAAGCCGAAAGCAAGACAGAGAGAGACAGAAAGATAATGAGGTAGAAGATAGAATGAATAGCTTTTATTTAGCACTGTTCACTGCTCATTTGTAAAATGGCAGCTGATAAAAGTCCAAATTATGGCAAATATGTAACAAATTATCATTCGAGGTTAGAGGGCATGTAGAATCCGATCTCCAAATTCTTCCAGTCACCATGAGGAGTAATGGGGATTATGACAAGTGTTTCCATACAAATCACTGACCTTAGGGGACCAATGTCATTGCCTAAACTATCAGACACTATTCCACTGCTAGAACCCAGTGATGGCAGGGAGGTAAAGCAGAGAGTACTAGTACAGCCCTGA
Organism: Carcharhinus amblyrhynchos; assembly: GCF_965287045.1. Classification (NCBI taxonomy): domain Eukaryota; kingdom Metazoa; phylum Chordata; class Chondrichthyes; order Carcharhiniformes; family Carcharhinidae; genus Carcharhinus; species Carcharhinus amblyrhynchos. The sequence continues at coordinate 39,965,200 of NC_137346.1, read as the reverse complement.
TACATTCACATTTCCTACTACAACACTCTCCCCCTTTACACAGCCTTCACCTAGAAACATTATAATATGTTTGCAGCACAGTGGCCCAGTGGTTAGCACTGCTGCCTTCACAGTACCAGGGACCTGGGTTCAATTCCGGCCTTGGTCAGTGTGGCGGGGGGGGCATTCTGTAAAATTTATTTTGGGAATTCATACAAGGAAGATGCACAAAAATTGCTGACCACTACTCCAGTCACTTCAATTGGATTAGTCAGGCATGGCCTACTCTTTACAAATCAATGCTGGCCCTCTCTAATCAGCTTCATTTATAGTTTATTTATTAGTGGCATAAGTAGGCTTACATTAACACTGCAATGAAGTTACTGTGAAAGTCCCAAGGAAAGTTTCAAGGTATTCAGTCACTCTATCCTTAATTTTAAATTCTCGTAATTTTCAGACAATATACTTTGTTTTATTCGTGGGACACAGGCGTCACTGGCTCTATTGCCCATCCCTAGTTGCCTTTCAACTGAGTGGTTTGCTAGGTCATTTCAGACGGCAGTTGAGAGTCAACCACATCGCTGTGGCTCTGGAGTCACATGTAGGCCAGACCAGGTAAGGACGGCAAATTTCTTTCCCTAAAGGACTTCAGTTAACCAGATGGGTTTTTCTTACAATCGACAATAGTTTCACGGTCATCAGTAGATACTTAATTCCAGATTTTTTTATTGAATTCAAATTCCACCATCTGCTGTGGCAGGATTCGAACCCAGGTCCCCAGAACATTAACTGAGTTTCTGGATTAACAGTCTAGTGGTAATCACCTTCCCTATATTAGCAGAGTGACATGTGCTATTTTCCAATCTAAAGGAAAGATTCCAGAACAGGGAGAACTTTGGAGAATTATTGTTGGGGTATCTACCTGGTTTTCATCTACTTCTTACAAAAACCTTGGGATGGTCCTGGGTAACACACACTCATTAGGACCTCACACACCCTGGACGTTCTCTCTTCCACCTTCTTCCATTGAGAAAAAGATACAAAAGTCTGAGGTTACGTACCAGCTAACTCAAGAGCAGCTTCTTCCCTGCTCCATCAGGCTTTTGAATGAACCTACCTTGCATTAAGTTGATCTTTCTCTACACCCCTACCCATGACTGTAACACTATATTCTGCACCCTCTCCTTCTCTATTAACAGTATGCTTTGTCTGTAGAACATGCAAGAAACAATACTTTTCACCGTATACACGTGACAATAATAAATCAATTCGAATCATTATTTTCTTCACTGCTGTTACTTTGTCTAAAGTAATTTCAATGAATCCCCAGTCTTGATTCAATAATTTAACATTCAGAAAAATAAACCAAGATAAAGAAACGAGCAGCAGAAACAAAAGATAAGTTATTTAAACTGAAACCTGCTTCCCAATCTCACTACGCTCTGTTGCTGTGGATTACTGTACTCACCAGGTCAGCATGACTCCTGACAGGAAGGCCGAAACATAATGATGCATTACCCACCAGCCTTTAATCCTGAGGAAAGATAACCAATGTTGGACAAAGTGAAATATTATCAACATTTTAAGTCTGCACGAAAGCAGGGTAATAAACTGCCCCACAAATGCTGAGCTGTTCACAACCCAGAGATTGCAACTTCCACATTACAGCTGTGCTGAACTTACAAAAAAAATTCGCAGAAGTTGAGCTGATAGACTTGCGATTGAAGGCTGCGTCGGGCTGGCATGGTGGCACTATGGTTAGCCCTGCTGCCTCACAGCACCAGGGAGCCGGGTTCAATTCCGGCCTCCGGTCACTATCTGTGTGGAGTTTGCACATTCTCCCTGTGTCTGCGTGGGTTTCTGATTTCTTCCCACAGCCTTTCAATTTCCTTATAAATCAAAACTTAATCCTTAGTCTTCACAACCTTATTCCATCCTTGGATTTTGGAACTTTTTACCATTTAAAACACACCCTTGGCATCGTCCGGTTATCGTTAAACCCTCTTGTACCCGAGGTTCCAATTTAAAAATGCTCTGATTTCTTCCCACAGTCTGAAAGACGTATTGGTTAGCGGCACTGGGGGCCCATGCTAAATTCCCCTTCAGTGTACCAAACAGGTGCCGGAATGTGACGACTCGGGGGTTTTAACAGTAACTTCAGTGCAGTGCAGCGGGGTTGGTGGGGTAAGAAAGGAAACAGCCTGGGTTACTGTAATATATTAACATTGGCTGCCTGATGAGTTTAGAAGTTCCACTGAAGGCCTTTGGAAGCCAGATAGTGACCCCTGCTGGGCAGTGTGTGTGTTCACGTGTCAGATGAATATCGCATTCATTGGACTGTGTTGTGATATTTCCTCAGTCAAGTTGCTAATACTGTCAAGGGTCTCAGGGAGAGACAAGCAACATGGGCAAAGTAGTCTACTATCATAGATTCCGAGAGCGGATTGGAGATTTTAAAAAGCTCATTATTCTCTTTACTTAGGCACTCTGTTTTGCATACAGCAGCAGGCAGTGATTCTAGATTTGTGAGCGCGCAGTGTGTGGGAGAATAGATTTGAGATTTATCAGAGACAGTTAACAAGCAGGATTAACACAGGCCAGTAATCCATGGGAACATCCAGGCTGAATCAATCTGAATTCATCCCTGTGTGGCTCCATTTTTAAATTGGAAACTCGGGGTACAAGAGGGTTTAACAATAACAGGATGATGCTAAGGGTGTGTTTTAAATGGTAAAATGTTCTAAAATCCAAGGATGGAGTAAGCTTGTAGAGACTAAAGATTAAGTTTTCATTTATAAGGAAATCGAAAGACTTCTGGAATGGTGCCTTGTAATCTTTGGAAAAACAAGGCAGGAAAATTCAGAGGAGCATGGCAATGGTGATGAGCTGATGTTATGACGGAAGCTTTGGTGGTGAGAAAGGGGTCCTTTAAAGAACGCAAATTTTTTGCATGGTGTTTCTTTAAAGATTGTTCCTGGGATGTGGGCACCCCTGACAGGGCCAGCATTTGTCGCCCATCCTGTTTTCCCCATTGCCAACAGTTAAGCGTTAACCACATTAACCCCATATTCAGGGGCAGCACGGTGGCACAGTGGTTAGCGCTGCTGCCTCTCAGCACTAGGGACTCAGGTTCAATTCCAGCCTCCCGTCACTGTCAGTTTGGAGTTTGCACATTCTCCTCGTGTCTGTGTGGGTTTCCTCTGGGTGCTCCAGTTTCCTCCCACAGTCCAAAGGTGTGCAGGTTAGGTGGATTGGCCATGCTAAATTCCTCCTTGGTCTCAAAGGTAAACATGTGGAGCTTTGTGAATAAGGTCTGTGTGGGATTGTCGTCAGTGCAGGTTTTTTTGGGCCAAATGGCCTCCTTCTGCACTGCAGGGATTCAATGATTCTATGATTTTTTTGTGTTTGGACTCACATGTAGGCCAGACTGGATAAGTACGGAGGATTTTCTTCCCTAAAGGACATTAGTGAACCAGATGAGTTTTTAATTGATGATCATTTTACGGTGACAAGTTTTCAATTTCAGATTTTTTAAATAATGTAATCCAGCTGCCACAGCAGGATTTGAACACATGTCCCCAAGAGCCTGGGCCTCCGGCTTACTAGCTCAGCGAAATCACCGTTACACCACCACGTCCCACAGGAGAGAGGAGCTGCTGGGTTTACCTGGATCCATTGTTGATGAGGATGCTCTCTCGGATTGTGAGTGTACAGTAATACCACACCAAGAGGAAGTTGAACACGGAATCTACCACCCTGCACAGGAACAAAGGCCAAGGAGTTAATCTCTAACTCTGTACTCAAATCCATTGGAATCAGCAACAAATTAATTGTGAAAGGCAGCTCATTAGGCCTGTAGATTGCTACGTGAATCACTGTGACTGTGGCGCGCATCAGAACAGAATCAAAATCTGATTTAAACAATTGACAGAGAAAAGCTGCTATCCTATCAATTTGCACCCTATCCGTCACTTGTACCATCTCCACTTCTACTGGTATTCTGTCAGCATCAGCTTCCTTGGTAAACACAAAGTATTTGTTAGCTATTCTAGACCCCCCTGTGCCTCTAAGCATACATTATAACGTCTTTGTCCTTATTGGTCCCACTCTGCCTCTTAGCTACCTGTTCACTACTGACATGACAGCAGAAGATTTTTTTAGGTTACCTTTTACGTTAACTACCATTCTATTCCTATAATCTCTCTATGCCCATCTCAGGTGACTCAACCATACAGATATGAACATACAAAACAGGAGAAGTAGGTCATTTGAGGCTGTTCTGCCATTCACTGAGATCATGACTGATTTGTTTGTGTTGAGGTCCACATTCTTTAACTTCTTCAGTAAACCACATATGGTGGCTCCTCCCTTTAGATTTTTTCTTTACAGCAAGAATATACTTTTTCTGAGTATTCTGAAACAGCCCCTTAAATGTCTGCCACTGTTTCTCTATTGATGTATCCTCCAGCCTCGTACACCTGGTTCAGTTTTCATTGCAAACAATTGCTCTAGTAGTTTTAGACCCACTCTTCTCCCTTTCAAACTGGATATAAAATTCATTCATATTGTGGTTGCTGCATCCTCGTGGTGCCTTTACTCTGAGATCGTTATTTAATTCTGCTACATTCCACAATAACAACTTGCCCCCTGGTTTGTTCTGGAATGTGCTGCTCTAAGAAACTCTCACAAAAGCATTCTGTGAACATCTCACCCAGGCCACTACTGCCAATCTAATTTTTCCCATTTATATGTAGATTGAAGTCACCCATAATTATTGCTGTCCCTTCATCTAAAACACCCAACGTTTCTTCTGTATACTTTGTATTATGGGCAGCATGGTAGCACAGTAGTTAGCACTGCTGCCTCTCAGCACCAGGGACCCAGGTTTGATTCCCAGCTTGGGCCACTGTCTGTGTGGAGTTTGCACATTCTCCCTGTATCTGCATGGGTTTCCTCCCACAGTCTGAAAGACTTGCTGGTTAGGTGCATTGACCTGAACAGGCATTGGATTACAGTGACTAGGGGAATTTCACAGTAACTTCATTGCAGCGTTAATGTAAATTTTACTTGTGACTAATAAATAAACTTTACATCACTTTTACTTTACTTTCCCCTATATTGCAGTTACTGGTTGGGATCACTCCCACTAGTGACTTCTTTCTCCTACTCATCTCCACTCAGGCTAATTCCAAATCCTGATTTCCTGAACCAAGGTCATCGCTGATTAACAGCGCTACCCCTTCACCTTTACGAAGCTTCCTATTCTTCTTGAATGTTATATATCCCTCAATATTCAGATATCTGTAATGGCTAGCAGATCACAGTTATTTATTTCAATGTGTGCTTTCATTTACTTTTCTCACATGCTCAAGTCTCTGGACTTGGAACAAGTTACCCTCTGACCACAGCTGATACTTGTGGGACTTACAACCTGTGAAAGCTATAGGTCTCCGTGGAACTGTTCCAAAATTGGAGAAATGTGAGAAAGGTACCCAGGGCTAGTTTTCAAAAAAAAAGAAAATCAGGGTAGATTCAGAAAGAATGTTCCCAAGGATGGGGGAGTCTAGAACTAGAGGTCATAGTTTGAGGATAAGGGGTAAACCTTTTAGAACTGAGGTAAGGAGACATTTCTTCACCCAGAGGAGGGTGGTGAGTGTGTGGAATTCACTATCACAGAAAGTAGTTGGGGCCAAAACATTGTCTGATTTCAAAAAGAAATTAGATATAGCTCTTGGGCTAGAGGGATTGAGGAATGTGGGGGGGAAGGAGGGGGATCAGGATATGGAATTTGATTATCAGCCATGATCAAAACGAATGGCGGAGCTTCTAGTTTCTAAGTCAAACATTCCGTTCAGCACGCAATAGAACAAACTAGCATCTGGGAGCTCAGATACAATCCCGCCTGCTCTCAGTTTAGGGATCCCGTGCACTGAATGGAGAATATCCGTTATCTGCTAGGACCAAATGAGGGGGGAGGGGAGAGGTAGCGAGAAGGGAGGTATTTTCCCAATCATACTGTTACTTTGCATTCTTCAACCAACATCTCACCTGGAATTTAGCAAGAATCTGCAGGTGAAGGAGATGAGGAGGAGGATGATGGTAAGATATAGCTTGAACTTCTCATACTCATCCTTGTAGGCAAACCTGCAGCGGGGAAAAAGCAGAGACTGTCACACAGGATGCAGGAAAGTTTAATTTTGATAATTATTTACAATCAGCTTGCAGCTCAGTCAAATAGTTGAAGTGCGTCAACCCGATATGGTTTTGCGCTGAATTCTGGGACATGAATTCACCACATGACTTGGTCTTAGCAACACATCCCAACTTGACCAGAGAAAAGTTGCCCTTAAGCCAGTGATGCAAGACATCAAAGTTGAACAATAACTGGTGTGGACAATCTATCTCCCTGACAATTATCAGCTGCATCCTCTCGAATCAAAGATCTATTTTGCAAATAAAAATACGTTAAAACATTCAGTCTTGTTTATTAATTTAGTACAGCTTAACTTCTGATGTTTAAAAGAATCTTTCTTTTCCAGCTGTAACCACCTTTGATTTTGTAAACTAAGAATTAAGTTTAGTAATTAGTTTTTGAAAATCTAAATAAGTTGGTTGAATGCGTTGTCTTATATTTAGCAAACCAAGCATTGATATTATATAGATTTTGTATATCTGCAACTTTGTAAATTTTGTAAAGCTATTCTGTATTTTTAATTATACTAATCACTGACAGATATAACAAAAACACATTATGATAAAGCAGTCCTTGCAACAAAAAATGTATTGAAAAACACCAATTTTAATGTAGTTCCATAGGACGTACTGATACCTATAGATTAATTGGACATCTAAACTGTGAATCCATGTTCCCAAATAAAAGTATTCATTCTTATGAGGAGAGTTTGAGTAGGTTGGGCCTGTGCTCACTGCAGTTTGGAAGAATGAGAAGTGGCCTTATTGAGACATATCAGATTCTCAGGGGGTTTGACAGGATAGATGCTGAGAGGTTGGTTCCCCTTGTGGGAGAGTCTAGAACCAGACAGCATAGTCTCAGGTCACCCATTTAACCCAGAGATGACAAGGAATTTCTTCTCAGAGGGTAGTGAATCTGTGGAAATCTTTACCACAGAGGGGTGTAGAGGCTGGGCTGTTAAAAATGTTCAAGGCTGAGATAGACAGATTTTTAATCAGGAAGGGAATAAAGAGTTACAGTGATAAGGCGGGAGAGTGGAGTTGAGGATTATCCCATCAGATCAGTCATGATCTCAGTGAATGGCAGAGCAACCTCGATGGGCTGAATGGCCTACCTCTGCCCCACCTCTGCCCCTATGTCTTACAGTCTCACAAATAATTGACACCTGAGGGGGCCAGTCCTGGGACAATAAGTGATCAATCAATAGATGACCATCACCCTGGACAAACCAATCAGAAACTGGACGTGCACCACCCAAACCAATCACGGACTGATCTTGCCAATTAGGCATGAACGAATTAGGAAATAGCCTTGCCTCATTTTGGCCAATCGGAACGCAATAGCGTCACTGATCACTCTGTGGGTTGCGGCTTGGAAAGAGTTAATTAGCAGCAGTTTTCACTGAGTAAGTTGTGCAGCAAGAACCTGCTGTATGCAGAGAAGCAGAAGTGACAGGGAGCGAATAGATACCGAATGTCAACCTGCGCCTAAGGCAGAAAGCAAGAGCTTTAGCACTCTTGGCAAGTTATGGATAAGTGTTACTCTACAACGTATTAAATATTTCCTGAGTTACGTCAGCAGGCTTCTCCTGATGCCCAAATGGCTAAAGTTTTAAATGAACTGATGGGGGATATTATAGAATTCTTAGTATGAGGCCCTCCATTTTAGCTTTACTATAATAAGTAGACTAGGTTAAAGTAATTATAAAGCGCCTTTAACCGTATAAACACAAATGAACCAAGTATTATAAACTTAAACTGCATTGTTAATATATATGTATTGCGCGCTTTGGCCAATTTCATTCTGAATGATGGGAAACACTGTGGCAGACAGGTCAACTTCTTTTAATACAATGAAGCACAGAAAGGCTGCTTCTGTTATCTGTTCTTGGATATGTGAAAACAAGTTTAATCATAGGCCTGCTATTTAAGGGAGTAAATTTGTTCACGGGTAACGAGGCCGGAGCAGTCTCTCAAGCTGATACAGGAGGCCCTGATTCCAGCGAAAGAGTGACTCCTTTCACCAATTAAAAATCACAGATGTTGGCTATGGCCTTGATTATTGGTAATGACGTGGATTAGGGTTTCCTAGGAGAGGGGAAGGAACCTACATGGGCAATAAGCTAATAATCTCCTACTCCTGTTGAGAGGTGGAACATTATTTGCTCAGGTAACAATATTTAATATTGTGATTGGGCCCTCCAGCCTGATTGAGATTGGCTGGGGTATTGAAATGTTCAGAATAATATAACAATTTTACCTAGCAATATTAGCTCAGAGAGGATAGTCAAACCTCATGGATTATGTCTCTCTCCTGGTGCATGCATTAGCAAATAAGTTCCTTTTTGTTCTTTAACTATATACTGTCTTTTGCAGTCAATGTATTGGTTGAATGAGGTTCAACAAGTATAGAGCATCCCAGGGGGAAACCTCAGAAAATTCTTCTTACAGGAACACAATTAAAATTTGAATTTAAATAATGCCTAGAACTGGTAAGGGAGGCACAGTGGCATAATGGTTAGCACGGCTGCCTCACAACGCCAGGGACCTGGGTTCAATTCTCAGTTTTGGGTCACTGTCTGTGTGGAGTTTGCACATTCTTCCCATGTCTGCATGGGTTTCCTCCAGGGGATCTGGTTTTCTCCCACAGTCCAAAGATGTAGTGGTTAGGTTGATTAGGATGCTAAATTGCCCCTTAGTGTCAGGGCATCAGCTTGGGTAAATACATGGGGTTATGGGGATAGGACCTGGATGGACAGTAGGGATTCTATGATTCTAACTGAACTTTTCGATTAGAGGCTGTGTTTGAGCCCAGTGAATACTTACTTGGCCTGTTTGCTGAGCAGAGTCACATTGACGTTTCCCAGAACCAGACTTAAGTACAACCTGCAACAGAAGAAGAAAGTCACTGTGCTTCCAGAATCAATGGTCAGGTCAACTTTTCAAACCAATCACGCACCATATGGGTAAAATGTTTGAGAAACGTATGCCAAGATACACAGGGCTCCGAGAGCAGCTGGCAATGCAACTATCCAACAAGATCCCCACCCCTACCTTTTACACTGAGTAAAGGGTAACACCTTCGATTGTTAAACACGAGGAACAATGAAACTTTGCCACGAGTAACACACACAGAAATATCATCTGAACCCGTTCGTGAACTTGGCTGGTTCCGAGCTGTAACAAAGAACAACACAGCACAGGAAACAGGCCCTTCCGCCCTACAAGCCCGCGCCGCCCATTTTAACATTCAGCGAGTGCCTCGTTCCAATCCATCTTCTACCTACGACTTTTGTCTACATCTCGTGGACTCCACAATAAAGGGATGCAAATTTAGGGAATTATACGTGCAACTTCCATTATTTTTCCTTCTAATTGGATGTCGTACAAATCTCTAATTGTTTTTATTGGGTAATAGTTTGCTCGAGGGAAAAGTTTCCTCACCTGTCCAAAGTCCAGATTCTGAACGTGTGCATGAATAGGTCAATGTGCAACCAGCAAAGATAGCAAATCAGCCTTCCTTTGATGAGGAAATGGGTTATTAATCCCCAGAGTGCAGAATGCATTTGATCCCTGAAGTCAGCCACATGAGTAATAAGATGGTTATGAAGGCAAATAGGATACTTGCCTTTATTAGCCTGGATAAACCAATCAGAAACTGGACATGCAATCACATGGACAGACCAATCACAGGCTGATCATGTGCCCCTTAAGCCAATTAAGTTCACCTTTCTCTGCATCCTAGCTATGACTATAAGACTACATTCTGCACTCCCTCCCTTCCTTCTCTATGAACGGTATGCTTTGTCTGCACAGTGCATAGGGAACAATACTTTTCATTGTCATCAATACATGTGACAATAATAAATCAAATCAAAATTAGGAGATAGCCTTGCCTCATTTTGGCCAATCAGAATGCAGTACAGCCATCGCTCATTGTGAGAGTTAATTAGCAGTGGTTTTCACTGAGCAAACCGTGCTGCAAGAGCCTGATGTACACAGAGAAGCAGAAGTTACGGGGAGAGAACAGAGACCAAATGTCAACCAGCGCCTAAGGTTAAACCGGACAGCAAGAGCAGGGAGGTCATGCTGGAACCGTATGAAACACTGGTTAGGACGTATCTGGAGTCCTGTGCGCACTTCCGGTCACCACAGTATAGAAAGGATGTGATTGCATTAGAGGTGGGTGCAGAGAGGATTTACCAGGATGCTGCCTGGGCTGGAGGGTCAGAGCTATGAGGAAAAATCAGATAGACTTAAGGCTGTTTTCCTCAGAAGGTTGAGAGGGGACTTGATAGAGGTGTATAAGATTATGAGGGGCAGAGATGGGGGGGGGATAGGAAGGCGCTTTTGCATTAGTAGAGGGGTCAATAACCAGGTACAGATTTAAAGAAAGAGGTAGAAGGATAAGAGGGGGCTTGAGGAGAAACTTATTCAGAGAGTGGTGGGAGTCAAAACTCAGAGGGTCATGGGAGTTGAAACTCTCTGCCTGAAAGAATGGTTGAGTCAGAAACTCTTGTAACATTCAAGATATTTACTTGTGCTATCATAACCTCCAGGGCTAGGGGCCAAGTGCTGGAAAATTAGTGCAGTCAGATCTTTGTTGAATGGTGCGGACACGATGGGCTGAACGGTCTCTTTCCATGCGTAAACGTCTATGAACCTATGGACGGTCTGGATGAGTAAACCTGTCATGATGTTGAAAAGGTTAAGCAGTTGGGATTGCTCAGAATGCTTACTTACCCATTTTTCTTTGGCAGGAAAGCTTCCATTTCAAAGAAGATGTTTTGTCTTTCCTTCATCAGTTCCTGGACGAAGCCAGTGTCTCTCAGCTGCTCTTCAGTCTCCAGCAACTGACAGCTGGGAGGATGGGAATCAGATCAAGAGTTAACATTGTGAAAACCGCCCATTCCAGCTGAAAGTGCACTGGTGTACCAACTTGGCTCAGTTGGTAGCCAAACGCAACAAGCCCAATTCCTGCAAATAGTCCAGACCAAGACTTCAATGAAGTGCTGTGAGAGAGTTCCGCACAGTCAGAGGCCTTTGGCTGAAATAATGGCAGTATGACCTCTCAACTGGACATAATCATCAATACCCATTGTCCAAAATCTGAACCAGCCATATAAATAATGTGGCTACCCAAGCAAATCAGAGCCTTGAAATTCTATGGAGTAATTCGCCTCCTGACTGTTTATAGCTGGCCCCACCATTTACAAGACACAAGTCAGGAGTGTAACGAAATACTCTCCACTTGCCTGGATGAGGGCAACTCCAACAACATTCAAGAAGCTCAACACCAGCCAGGACAAAGCAGCCTGTTTGATCAGCTTGCACTACCTTGAACATTCATTCCCTCCACCAGAGGTGCACAGTGGCAGCAAGGTGTACCATCTACATCAATTCACCAAGGTTCTATTGGCAGCCCCTTCCAAATCAGTGACCACTGCCATCTAGAAAGACAAGAGCAGCAGATACCTGGATCACCACCACCTGGAGGTTCCCTGCTAAGTCATTCACCATCCTGACTTGGAAATATATCACCATGCCTTCACAGTCACTGCGTCAAAAATCCTGGAATTCCCTCCCTAACAGCATGGTGGGTACACCTCCACAACATGGGGACTCAGCGGTTTAAGAAGACAGCTCATCACCACCTTCTCAAGGGGCAATTAGGGACGGCCAATAAATGCTGGCCTAGACAGCAATGCCCATATCCTGTGAATGAATAAAAAATATTCCAAGGGATTCACATCGACCAGGCCAAAATTTATCCTGCAACTTACAAAATTGTCTGCTCCATTTTCCTTATATTACAATAATGATTCAAAAGTATTTCACTGGCCATAAGGCTCATTAGAAAATCCGGACGCTACAGAAATGCTTCTTCTGCATAAATCCTTCTTCTTTGGGATTTGGTTTGAGCTCATCTTTCTCTTGTTTTTTGCAGTCAGATAGCAGCTAACTCTGCCATTCATACCTCTTCCGGACACATCTTCTGTTTCTTTACTTGTTCCATTACTACTCCCCTTGCCATCAATCCTTTCACCATTTCAATGCTCCTGTCTTCCATCCTATCACAGATCTTTCTGTCCTTTTTCCCACCTCCTCCTTTTGACTGATTTTAAACCTATTACTTTTCTAACATTACCCGGTTCCAGTGAAGGGAATAAGGAGCAGGAGTGGCCATCCAGCCCTTTGAACCTGCTCTGTCAATCTATAAGATCATGGCCGATTTGATCACGATCTCCACTCCACATTAGTGTTGATTTCCCTGTCCATCGACATCTGTGTAACTCAGCCTTGAACAAATTCAATGAGCCAGCCTCCACTGCTCTCTGGAGAAGATGATTCCACAGTCTAATGACCGTTTGTGCAAAAAAAATCCTCCTTTTCTCCGTCTTAAACTTCTTATTCTTAAACTGTGTCCGACTCTCATCTACTCTCCCCCACAAAAGGAGACATCTTCTCACTATCCACTCTATAAAATCTCCAAGATCGTCTGAATTTTAGTAAGATCTCCACTCATTTTCCTCAACTCCAACGGGCATAGGCACAACCTGCTCAACCTTTCTTCATAATATGGTGGCACGGTGGTCAGCACTGCCGCCTCACAGCACCAGGGACTTGGGTTCAATTCCCAGCCTGGGTCATTGTCTGTGTGGAGTCTGCACATTCTCCCTGTGTCTGCGTGGGTTTCCTCCCACAGTCCAAAGATACACTGGTTGGGTGCATTGTCCATGTTAAATTGCCCCTTGGTGTCCTGGGATGTGTACGTTAGAGGGATTAGCAGGGTAAATATATGGGGTTCTGGGGATAGGGGCTAGGTGAGATTGTTGTCGGTGCAGATTCAATGGGCTGAATGACCACCTTCTGCACTGTAGCATTCATATGATTCTTATATAAGCCCCTCATCCCAGGAATGAGTTGTGGGATTCTTCTCTATACTTCTAACACAATTATATCTTTTTTCCCCGGTAAGGAGACTAAAACTATGCACAGTACTGCATAGAGTACAAGAGCTGGCGTCTAATGCTACAGTTGTACAGAACGTTGGTTAGACCGCATTTGGACTACTGGGTCCAGTTCTGGTCACCTTACTACCAGAAGGACATGGAGACCCTGGAGAGAGTGCAGAGGAGATTTCCCAGGATGCTGCCTGGTATGGAAGGACTGGGTTATGAGGAAAGATTGGGTAAATTGGGGCTCTTTTCCTTAGAAAGACGGAGATTGAGGGGGGATCTAATAGAAGTGTATAAAATAATGAAGGGTATAGACAGAGTAAACAGTGGCAGGCTTTTTCCTAGATTGGAGACAAATATCACGAGGGGCCACGGGCTTAAGGTGAGGGGGGAGAGGTATAATTTGGATGCTAGAGGGAGGTTTTTCACACAGAGGGTCATGGGGGTATGGAATGCACTGCCAAGTAAGGTGGTGGAGGCAGGCATCCTGGACTTGTTTAAGGTTTACTTAGATAGACACATGAGCAAAACAGGGTTGGATGGTTATAGGAAACTGTTTTAAATAAGGATCAGGGCCTCGGGACATTCCTGGAAATCAACTGTTACACGTGTTGATGTTTTTCTCTTTTTCCCCACAGGTGTGTCGGTCCACCCTGTTGCCTAACGAAGGGCACGCACACGGTGGGTCGTGCGTGGGCTGCTCTTGGATGTTTTGAAAGTAGCCTAGTACTTCACATCGTTTGTTTATGCTTAAAACTGGACCAGCAGATGGGCACCACAACAGCTCAGTGACTATCACTGTTTGCTGTGCAGATACATGGATTTGGGCCAGTGTCTGTGGGAGTTTGCGCATTCTCCCTGTGGTTGCGTGGGTTTTCTCCGGGCGCTCCGGTTTCCTCCCACACCCCAAAGATGTGCTCTTAGGCTGATTGGTGTAACAAATTGTCCCTAAATTATTCTCCCCTTGATCTGGTTTCCAATGGGGATACGATAAGCATAGCCATGGGTCAAGGGTAGAGGAGGAAAAACACATTGTTAAGATGGCGGCACGGGCTCGTTGGGCTGAAGGGCCTGTTTCCCGTGCTGTGTTGTTCTTTATATGTGGTCCCACTAATGTCCTGTATAGCGCAGTGAAACTCCCCACTACTCTATTCCCATTCCCCTTGCAATAAATGTCAACATTCCAGTTGCCTTCCTCGTCACTTGCTGTACCTGTATATTAATCCTTGTGATTCATATAGCAGTGTGCCCCGATCCCTCTGTACCACTAAGTTCTGCAATCTCCCTCTGTTTAAATAACATGCTGCTTTTCTATTCTTCCTGTCAAAGTTGATAAGTTCACATTTACTGACGTTATACTGCGTCTGCCACATGTCACTTTATCTATCTATATCCCTTTCGTAAAATCATAGAATCCCTACAGTTCAGAAGGAGGCCATTCAGCCCATTGAGTCTGTACCTACAACAATCCCACCCAAGCCCTATTCCAGTAGACCTCATTTACCCTGCTCATCCCCCTGGCATTAGGGACAATTTAGTATGGCCAATCAATCTAACCTGCGCATCTTTGGACTGTGGGAGGAAACTGGAGCACCCAAAGGAAACCCACGCAGACATGGGGAGAACTTGCAAACTCCACACAGACAGTGACCCAAGGCCGATATTGAACCCGGGTCCCCGGCGCTGTGAGACAGCAGCGCTAACCAGTGTGCCACCACACCATCAATCTACCTCCTCTTGACAACTTACTTTCCCACGCATCTACCCCTACACCATGTAATCTTTCCTTGTGTAGTTAGTTACCTTTGACAGGGCACCTTATCAAATGCCTCCTGGAAAGATCATCAATGTATAAAGTTAACTCTTGTTTCTCTTTCCACTTACACTTTCCGACCTGAGTATTTCCAGCATTTTCTGTTTTTATTCTTTTTCACTCAGCTCTGTTTTATTTTCTTTTCCACTCCCACAGGATGAATCATAGAATTCCTACAGTGCAGAAGGAGGCCACTCGGCCCCTCAAGTTTCCACCAACTCTCCAATAGAGCATCTTACCCAGGCCCACTCCTACTCTATCTCTGTAACCCCACACATTTACCATGGCCAATCCACCTAACCTACACATCTTGGGACATTAAGGGGCAATTTGCCTTGGCCATTCCACCTAACGTGCACAACAATCTGTCCTGGCGCTGCCACCCCCCCACCCCCATGCCGGCACTATAGTTAAGAAAGCCCACCAATGCCTCTACTTTCTCAGACTAAGGAAATATGACTACTACGACTCTCACCAACTTTTATAGAAAGCATTCTTTCCAGGTGTATCGCAGCTTTGCATGGCTCTTGCTCTGACCAATACTGCAAGAAACTATAAAGGGTCATGAATAAAGCCCAGCCTCCCATCCATTGACTCCATCTACACGACCTCAGAAAAGCAGCCAGCATAAATTAGGACCCTATACAGCCAGGACATATTCTCTTCCACATTCTTCCATTGGGAAAAAGATGCAAAAGTCTAAGGTCATGTACCAACTGACTCAAGAACAGTTTCTTCCTTGCTGCCATCAGACTTTTGAATGGAGCTATCTTATATTAAGTTGATCTTTCTCTACACCCCAGCTATGGCTGTAACACTACTTTCTGCACTCTCTCCTTTCCTTCTCAATGTATGGAATGCTTTGTCTGTATAGTGTGCAAGAAATGATACTTTTCACTGTATACTAATACATGTGACAAGAATAAATCAAATCAAGGTCTTTGAAGACAATTACAATGTTATGATTTGAGGAAGGAGCATGAATGGGAACACTTCAGAATTAAGTTTAACAGATCAATGTACAGGAAATAGTTACCGTTCAAGATTTTTGGAGAGTTCCTTGTATTTCTTCTTCTGCCGTTCAATGGAACTGAGGCAGGAATTTTGAAGTTTGATTACCTCTTCTAGCTGTTGCTTGTACTGTTTGTGTGTTTCCTGGAAGGGAACCAGAGGACATTGTAACATATTGACGTAGGTAGGAATCTCAGACTGCACACCACAACTAAACTTTGTCCTGCGGATTGGCAATCCAGGGCTGAAAATGGAAAACTTCCTTGTGGATTTATAATCTCCCAAGATCTCTGTGCCCCCAGTTTCCGTCACGGGATGACCAACAAACTTCCAGGCTTGTAGCTCTGTCGTAGAATCCCTAAGGAGACCATTCGGCCCATCGAGTCTGCACTGACTTCAATCCCACCCAGGCCCTATTCACCTTAACCCCATATATCTGCCCTGCTTCTCGTCTTGACAATAGGGGCAATTTAGCATAATCAACATAACCCACACATCTTTAGACTGTGGGAGGAAACTGGAGCACCGGAGGAAACCCACACAGACACAGGGAGAACTTGCAAACTCCACACTGATACTGACCAGAGACCGGAATCAAAACTGGATCCTTGGCACTGTCAGGCAACAGTGCTAACCACTGTCGTACCGTGCTGCCCATTAAAAACTCACTTTCACCCATTTCACACAAAAGTTTAAAGTTAATTTATTATTAGTGCCACAAATAGGCTTACATTAACACTGCAATGAAGTTACTGTGAAAATCCCACGTCGCCACACTCAGGTGCCTGTTTGGGTACATGGAGAGAGAATTTAGCATGGCCGATGCCTCTAACCAGCATATCTTCTGGAGTGTGGGAGGAAACCCATGCTGACACGGGGAGAACACGCAGACTCCATACAGACAGTGACCCGAGGCCGGAATTGAACCCGGATGCCTGGCACTGTGAGGCAGCAGTGCTAACCACTGTGCCATCATGCCACCTAAATTCACTCCTTAAACATCTCCCACTCTCTCTCCTGCTTTGATGTTCCCTTAAACCTACCTCTTTGACCAAAATTTTTGCTCACTTGCCCCAACATCTCTATGGCTCAGTGTCTGATAAGGCTTCTTTGAAGCACCTAAGGATATTTTGTCACATTATAGGTGCTATATAAATGCAAGCTGTTTTGTTCAAGTATTAGCAAGAGATCTGCTATCTCTCGGCTTTGTATTTTCCTGGAGCTTCGGTGTATGTCCAGTCCACACGTTAATAAGAAACCGACAAGAAAAGACACAGCTCAGAAAACCAGATCTTCCAATGGGCCAGAAGAAGATTACATTAAATCCTGGTTCCTTTCCCAGGTCAATGAGAGAGAATGATGTAAACAGAAGACAGAAAGAAACACAAAAGCGTGTCTACAATTAAATAAGGCAGATACAGCAGTCTGAAACAAAAACAGAAAATGCTGGAAAATCTCAGCAGGTCTGTAGGAAGAGAGAAGAGAGTGAACGTTTCAAGCTTGACCCTTCATCGGAAATGAAAGAGGGGGAAAATGTGTTGGGTCTTACACCTTAGCTGGGAGGGATTACAGCAAAGATGTGGCCAAACTTAAGAACAAGAGACAGCTGGCCCACTGTGGGAGGGTTTGCGATGGGAGGTGTTATTGTATTGAGACAAGAAATGTGAGGAATGTAAAAAAGGGGTTAAGCTTGAGGAGAAAGGTCACAGTCTAAAGTTGTTGAACTCAACTTTGAGTCCTGAGGGCTGTAATGTGCCTAATCGAAAGGATTATATAGGGCCCTATATATTTATATAGTCTTTCCAAAGCACTTTACAGCCAATTAACTCAATATCACAGCAAAACAGTGCAGATAACATTTGTGTTGGCACAGAGATATGATCAAAATCTTTTATATCCATTTGAGAGAAAGGTTTAACCTCTCTCATTTAAAACAAACATCCTCTGTTCGCGTCACATTCCCTCAGTAATGCTCTGAAATGCCAGTCTATATTACCATAGGATCCATATGATGCAGGAGGCCATTCGGCCTATCGAGTCTACACAATTCTCTGACACAGCATCTTATCCAGGCCCACTCCTGGCCTATCCCTGTAACCCTGCACATTTATCATGGCTAATACACCTAACCTGCACATCTTGGGACATTAAGGGGCAATTTAGCATGGTCAATCCACCTAATCTGCACGTCTTTGGACTGTGGGAGGAAACCAGAGCACCCCGAGGAAACCTATGCAGACAGTAGGAATTTGCAAACTCCCGCACAGTCAGCCTAGGCCAAAATTTAATGCAAGTCCCTGGCATTCTGAGGCAGCAGTGCTAACCACCGTGCCATTTTATATGCTTAAATCTTCAGAGTAGAACTTTAACCTTGTGACTCATGAGGCAAGAAAGCTTAGGCTAATGCTTACAATTCAACTTTAACTGAAGTACTACACACTGTTCAGATGACAGGGTGGGCATAATTTGACACTCTGTATAATCATAGAATCCTACAGTGCAGAAGGTGGCAATTCGGCCCATTTCATCTGCACCGACCATAATCCCACCCAGACTCTATCCCCATGTGTTTACTTTAGCTAGTCCCCCTGACACTCAGGAGCAATTTAATATGGCCAATCCACCTAACCCGCATGTTAGGACCATGAGAGGAAACCAGAGCACCCGGAGGAAACCCATGCAGACAAAGGAAGGATGTGCAAACTCCACACAGTCACTCAAGCTGTGAGTCAAACCCGGGTCCCTGGCACTGTGAGACAGTAATACTAACCACTGTGCTACCCAGATTGGTTTCACTTGGCCAAGGGTCAGCAACTGGCTCAGTATGAATGAGTCAGTGAGATTGAGAATGTCCAAAGACATGAATGAGTCTCAAACTCCTGCAGCTGAAAAGTGGTCAATCTCCAGACAAGATTCCACCTGCATTTCTGGCTGAAATTGCAGAATGAGGAATGAACAATCTTTGCATCCTGTTCAACTCTGACCTCAGCTTCCTGCTGTGTGTTCCTCAACTACCAAAAGGCCTTTTTCTATCTCTACAAAAGACCAAGATTGTTACACTGATCAAATTTACTGGCACCAGCTACTGCTAAAATGTTTGAAGAAAAATAATAAGCAAAGAGGTGTGGGATGTTAGCACATTTTCCAGCATCAAGCACTCCCAGGCCAAGTTAAGCATAGTCAGCTAGCCAACAGTCAATCCACCTAACCTGCACACGTCTTGGCACAGTGAGAATTTAGCATGGCCAATGTACCTAACCTGCATGTCTTTTGGACTGTGGGAGAAAACCAGAGCACCCGGAGGGAACTCTACAATTTGTCTTATGTCCTACTTCCAAAGGACAGCTCTTACTAAGCCAGTCTTAGATATTCCAGTTCCAATGCCAGCCATTCTTGTGGCATGAGGGAGATTGCCAATTTAGTCACAGTCAGAGAAGGTTGTGACTTAAAGCAGCATTCCAGACTTCAGCACATGATCTCAGCTGCCACTCTCCAGTGCAGTATCGTCTTGTGGACTTCTTCAGATCAGCATAAGCTTTTTTTCTCCAAACTTCTGTGTCCTGACAAACATTCCTCCCTCATTACCAACCCAAATAGATTCACTGTTCATTTATCTCAGCGTTCTGCGTAGAACTGCGCACTGTACAAATTCACTACAGTGCTTGCCTAGCAGCAGAAAATCATCCAAAGTTACACAGTGGCTCTTGGGCACCTCAACAAGAAAGGCACGTTATCACAGTTATTTCTGTTTAAGTGATAGTTTTATGCAGACGGCCCAACTCATTTTGTGCTGAAATTACAGTCGACAAAGATGTCCTTTATCCCATTACCTGAGGCCAGATTGAACACCAGCCTCTCTCCCAGTCAATGAGAGGTGAAAGCATTCAATGAACAACAGAAATCTACATTATGAGGGAAAGGAGTTGGATTTGTTACAAAGGCAAAGCTGCTTGCTTACGTATAAAGGGCTCAATATGAGCAATTAACGGGGGAAACCAAAATTGTAGATTTGTGGATTTAGTTGTCACAGGAGGCTTTTGAATTGAATGGGTATGCAAATCCAGGTGTCCTCCTAGAGTCCTAGTCAACATTCCTCCCTCAACAAAAGCAATAGTGATCTTCTTATACTGCCCCCTAGTTGTCCATGGGAGCACCAACTATGCTCCTCCCTGCCCTCGTCATGTTTAATTTCAAATTGTCTGATATCATAAACTGACCTACTCCATCATAGAATGTCCACAGTGCAAAAGGTGGCCATTCGGCCCATTGAGCATTTCACCCAAGCAAATCCCCCAAAACCTACAAAACCTTTGGACACTAAGGGGCAATTTAGCATGATCAATCCATCTAACCTACACATCTTTGGAGTGTGGGAGGAAAACAGAGCACCCAGAGGAAACCCACACAGACACGGAGAGAACATGCAAATTCCACACAGACACCTGAGGCCGGAATTGAACCGGGTCCCTGGCGTTGCGAGGTAACAGATCTAACCACTGTGCCACCATGCACCATCCTTCTCCACAAGCACATTTCACAAATTTTTAGTCTTTGGATGTCAATTTTTTCAAGTTTCACTCTTGTCCAACAATACACTTCAATTCAGCCTTGATTATCATCTTCTTTCGATCTCTACTGATTCCTATTTGCAGGATGCATTCTTTGCCATTCCAGCTCAACTTTATATATAGCAGTGACCATACTAGTGTCACAGGTAGGCTTACATTAACACTGCAATGAAGTTACTGTGCAAATCCCCCAGCGCAACACTCCGGCACCTGTTGGGGTACGCTGAGGGAGAATTTAGCACCGCCAATGCACCTAACTAGCATGTCTTCAGGACTGTGGGAGGAAACCGGCGCACCGTGAGAAAACCCACACAGACACGGGGAAAACATGCAGCCTCCACACAGACAATGGCCCAAGCCAGGAATTCAACGTGGCGCTGTGAGGCAGCAGTGCCACCCTGAGGTCCCATTCTCAGGTATTTGAATTGAGAGATACCAGTTCCAGCTGTTGACCTCCACTTTCCTACCAGTATTTCTTCAAAAAAAAACCCAAAAAAAACCACTGATGGTTGAAAGGTCTAGCTGTACACCAAAAGCTCATTATATTTGCTTAGCTATCACTGCATTTCCACAATAATTGACGGTGTGATTAAAATTCCAATGTAAACTTTGATTGTTGTTGCTGTCAGCTCTGCAGATTGGCAAATTTCCCTACGCCTCGGGAACCTTAGAAACTTTTATTTGTCCCTAAGTCCGAATAATGACCTGCTCTGCAAGCAGAGTTTTTAAATTGAACATTAGTCAATGTAGTTTTCAACATGGTTATTCACTCCACCCCAACCCACTGTCTTCAGCCTGTCCAATAGTTTACTCCTTCTGTACTGAACACCACAGAAATATGCCGGCGCATAAAATAAAACATTGAAGATTTATGCCAGCGTCACGCTGACTTTGAAAAGTTTCATGTCAACCTTTTAAAGAATACAATTGTAAAAGGGAAGTCCAGATCCGGGAAAAGGCAAGGATTTGGTAACATTCAAGTTTTTTTCCTTAAAAAGGTTAATTTCAAAGGGATTATCCAGACTGGTGAAATAATTTCAGTGTGTTAGACATTTGGAACACTAAGCCTTGATTAATTGGAGGAGTCTTTAGGAGACACGTTGCAATTTACAAAGTAATTTCACAAACTCTACCCTTTGATCCTGGTCTGTGGAAATCAGCGGAATTTCTGATTGACAGGCACATCGGCCAATCAGGAGGGAAATCGTAGCGACTGGATGTAGCGATCCACTAATGGGAGACGGGAGACGGGAGAAAGGCGGGATCTCATCTGGGGAGGGCGGGGTGGGGAATCAGAGAGGCGAAGGTCCGACCCTGGGGGTGGCTTATTGTTACCTGTAAGAGCTGATAATCTTTGTCCAGGCTTTCCCATTCCTCCCAACACTCCTGGAAAGACATGCTGCTTCTTTCCCCCTCCCCACCCTCCACCTCCTCCCTGCCGGCCGCCCGGGATTCAGCAGCCAGCCCGGGATCCGCCTGCGCCTCTGCTTTTTGCTTTGACAGGAGCGCTACATCCAGAAGGAAAGACAAGGGTAGCTCGCTTCCGGGTTAGCCTGGGGCAGCCAATCATCACGGCGGGACTGCCAGACACGGGCCCCGCCTTCTCCCTGTACCACCCAATGGGAGCGCCCGGAGAACAATCGCCTCCAGCTCGGCCAATCGGCTGCGAGCCTGATTGTGTCAGTGTCAGAGGAGGAGGGATTTCCCAGAGAGACACCCAACTGGTAGTCACCCAGTGTCTGATTATAGAGGGGCAATTGCTGTGTTCACCCAGTGTCTGATCATAGAGGGGTAATTGCTGTATTCACCCAGTGTCTGATCATAGAGGGGCAATTGCTGTGTTCACCCAGTGTCTGATTATAGAGGGGCAATTGCTGTGTTGACCCAGTGTCTGATTACAGAGGGGCAATTGCTGTGTTCACCCAGTGTCTGATTATAGAGGGGCAATTGCTGTGTTCACCCAGTGTTTGTTATTATTATAGAGGGGCAATTGTTCTTCACCCAGTATCTGTTATTATTATAGAGGGGCAATTTAATTGGGGGGATAAATATTGTCCAGTACATCAGGGTTGGATAACTGCCTGTCCCTTATTCAGAATTGTGCCATGATATCAACAACAGCCACCAGAGCAGGCAAATGCGGTTTCGGGTTAACAAAACATTAGAAGGATGTTGGGGCGATTCTCCCAGCCCACTGCCTGCTCGTGCTCGAGCAGGTTTCCCTCTGGGCTTCATGGCCTCTCCGCCTCTCCCAGCCAAAGATTTCCAGAGTCATCAGCTCTGCACCAGAAATCGGCACGGAGCTGGTTACAATACGGAAATCTTCATTAGTGAGCCCGGGATTGAATTCTCTGTGTCTCCCCCACTCTCCCTACCAGTAGTGGTTTCTCTCATGTGGGGTGTACAACTGCTCCCCACTAACAGGCGGTCGACCCCGCTGGAGGGAACAGAGGCCACTGAGGTCTCCCCAGGAGTTCAGGAATAGAGGAGGGTGCTCCTTGGGCAGTGCTGGGCTGGCATCCTCGCACTGCACAAGGGACACCTCAGCATTGCTCACCAGGCATCAGGCAGTGCCAAAGGGGCAGGGCATATTAGGGGGGAACTCGCTGCCACTCCGCACTGGGATCATAGGCAGAGGGAGGTAAGAGGCAATCAGGGCTGGCCATATGGGTTGGGGGTGGTGGGGTGCAGAGGGAAGTGTCGAGGCCAGGGGTGGGGTTAGAGGTACTATCAGAAGGCTGGGACTGCTGGGGGGTGAGGGTGGGGTTGGGGGTGTCAGTAGGATTGGGACTGGCTGGTGTGGGCTGGGAGGGTGTGGAGTTGAGCCATGAGGGCTGGTCCAGGGAGATCCAGAATACTGGCATTGGTGTCGAAGGCCTGGCCATCGTGTCAGAGATTTATTTTGTAGATCACGCTAAAAAAATCCAGCAGGATATACTCCCATTTTCCTGCAAACTGGGGACTTAGAATTTTTTTTGGGAGAATCCCTGCCATTAACTCTCTCAATGCAGCAGACCCTCAGTAACAGGCTGGGGTTTCAGCCTAGATTTTGATTTGTGCTGGAGGGGGACTTGATCTTTGGACCTTGAAAGCTGCCATCTAAGCTACAGTTGATATGGTAAAACTAACAGAGCGCAGTGGTCAGAAATCAAAGGGTCAATTGCTTGGATGGATACTAGGCTCACCACTGTACCACACCGCTAAACTTCAGAGCTGGTTAAGTATTTCTGAAATGTTATCACTGTTACAGGAAGCAGAGCAAAGAACTTGGTTACAATAAGGCCCTGCACAGGAATGTGGTGAGTTGGTTTATAGTGATGTTTGAATAATGAGGGATAAAGTATTGGCCTGGAAGCTGCAAGATCTCCTCTGTTCTCCCTCAAAATACCGCCGCGATATCTTGCATATCCTATTGCAAGACCAGATGGGACCCTCAGTTTAAAGTATCACCCAAAAAGAAAGCACCTCGCACAGTGCTGCATTCCCTCGGTACTGCACCAAAATATCTCGAGGCTTGGAACATGCAACTTCTGAACTAGAAGTGAGAGTGCTGTGACAGAAGGTAATGATATAATCGTTACTCAACCTCCCTATAACAATGCAGAATTTCACTGAAATTCAATAGATATACTTCCTTCAGAAGAAGTGGGCAATGCTGTAGAGTTCTGTTAATTTCACTTATATTTCTGTAGTACTTTAACATAATAAAATCACAGCTGTGTTATAAAACAAAATTTGACAATATTAGGACAGATGACCACAAGCCTGGTCAAAGATGTAGGTTTTAAAGAGAGGGTGAAAAGGGTAAAGAGAGGTGGAGAGGTCTAGAAGAGGAAATTCTGAAGCTTAGGGCCTTGGCATCTTGTATTTAATTCATTCATGGAATGAGTTATAGTAAAGTTTGTTTATTAGTCACAAGTAAGGCTTACATTAACACTGCAATGAAATACTGGGAAATTCTCCTTCATTGACAATGGGTGTTTATTGTCCACCCTTAATTACCCTCAAGTTGGTGGTTGTAAGCCATCTTCTTGGACCGCTGCAATATAGACTCATAGAATCCTACAGTGCAGAAGAAGGCCATAGAGTGTACCGAAGACAATCCCACCCAGGACCTATAACCCCACACATTTATCCTAGCTCATCCCCCTGACATTAAGAGGCAATTTATCATGGCCAATCAACCTAATCCGTACATGTTTGGACTGTGGGAGGAAACCGGAGCACCCAGAGGAAACCCACGCAGACGTTGGGAGAATGTGCAAACTCCACGCAGACAGTGACCCAAGCCAGGATTGGGTCCCTGGTGCTGTGAGGCAGCAGTGCTAACTACTGTGCTGCCGTGCCACCGTGTATGTTGTAGTACAGTACAATCCTCTCTGTAAGTCCCAGAAATTTGCTACTTTAAATGAATTAACCTTTTGTGGGTCACGGGGCTCAATTTTATCATCAGGTTGAATCCGATTTTGGGCACAAAAACTTGGTAAAGTTGGGTGTGAGGCAAGCAGTGTGATCGGTGCCCATCTCCACGCCCGTTCTCTCTTGACCAATCGCCAAAAATGGTGCCATCTGGACCTTGCCCAAAAGGGGCGCGACGCATTTGCATCCATTTAAGTTGACTTAATGGGTTGAATGCCCAAACATATTGGCATTTCCCCTTTACCACTGCATTCACCTGTCCAGATTCAGTACAAAACAGACATAGTCCACAAAAGTCCAATTCGGGCGCTCCAGCTTCTGAGGGGGCAAGTTCAGAGTTTCCAGTGGCTCCCTGACTCAGATTGGTGGTGAGGAAGGGGGAAGAGGAAAGGGGGGGGGAAGGGGAAAGGGGGGGGGGAAGGGGGAAGGGGGGGGGAAGGGGGAAGGGGAAAGGGGAAAGGGGGGGGAGGGGGGAAGGGGGGAGGGGGGAAGGGGGGAAAGGGGGGATGGGAGAAGGGGGGAAAGGGGGGAGGGGGAAAGGGAGGAGGGGGGAAGGGGGTGGGGGGAAGGGGGGAAGGGGGGGAAGGGGAAAGGGGGAGGGGGGAAGGGGGAAGGGGGAAGGGGAAAGGGGGGAAGGGGAAAGGGGGAGGGGGAAGGGGGGAAGGGGAAAGGGGGAGGGGGAAGGGGGGGAAGGGGAAAGGGGGGAGGGGGAAGGGGAAAGGGGGGGAGGGGGAAGGGGAAGGGGGGGAGGGGGGAGGGGAGGGAGGGGGGGACGGGGGGGAGGGGGGAAGGGGGGAGGGTGGGAGGGGGGAAGGGGAAAGGGGGGAAAGGGGGGGAGGGGGGAAGGGGGAGGGGGGAAGGGGGAAAGGGGAATGGGGGGAGGGGGAAAGGGGGGGAGGGGGGAAGGGGAAGGGGAAAGGGGGGAGGGTGGAGGGGAAAGGGGGGAGGGCGGAGGGGAAAGCGGGGAGGGGGGAGGGGAGAGGGGGGAGGGGAAAGGGGGGAGGGGAAAGGGGGGAGGGGGAGGGGAAAGGTGGGGAGGGGGAGGGGAAAGGGGGGAGGGGGGAGGGGGAAAGGGGGGAGGGAGAAAGGGGGAGGGGGAAAGGGGGGAGGGGGGAGGGGGAAAGGGGGGAGGGGGGAGGGGGAAAGGGGGGAGGGGGGAAGGGGAAAGGGTGGAGGGGAAAGGGGGGAGGGGGGAGGGGAAAGGGGGGAGGGGGGAGGGGAAAGGGGGGGAGCGGGGAGGGGAAAGGGGGGAGGGGGGAGGGGGAAAGGGGGGAGGGGGGAAGGGGAAAGGGGGGAGGGGGGAGGGGAAAGGGGGGAAGGGGGAGGGGAAAGGTGGGGAGCGGGGAGGGGAAAGGGGGGAGGGGGAGGGGGAAAGGGGGGAGGGGGAAAGGGGGGAGGGGGAAAGGGGGGCGGATCAGATGGCTCTTGAGTGGGAGGAAGGTTGAGGGAGGTGGTCAACTTGCTGTCTGATGGGAGAGGGGGGGAAGGTAGGTGAGCCAGATGGCTCCCAGGTTGCGGGGGGGCGGGGGCTTGTGGCAGAGAGAAGGGGGCTCCACTGGCATTCTGCACGCGATCGGTGGGGGGAGGGAGGGAGGCGGAGGGCCGCAATCAGTCTGGGTAGTGGGGGAGGGGGGATTAAGGGTGTTGTTGGGGGTGGGGCTATATCTGTAGAGGCCGGGGGAGGTATTATCCAGCCCAGGAGCGATGCAGCAGGGAAGCATTTTTCTATTTTCTTCTTGTGCATTCACAGTTGAAGGCTCGGATCGGAGCTGCAGTGTTTCGGGCGCGATGAGTCCTGCCCACAGGTTTGTGCTGCGTGATTCAGAATCACTGCTCTTTTTTCAGGCGGAGTGTGCACAGGGGTGCCAGGGAACGGGTTTAAAAGTCGGATCTGAAACACTCCCGGATTCAAGTCCGCCCAGCACTTAGAGTCAAAATGGTAAAATGGGACCCATGGTTTTTCAGAGGAATCAGTGTTAAAGCTGGAGTTAGGTTCGATCAGACATTTCTCACCCAGAGAAAAAAACAATGTACAAGTTGAAGTTCTGTACCATCTGTGTACAATCCTCGCTGAAATAAAGTAAATCACTAAATATAAGTGAAATCTTGTAAAAATTCAAATTAGAAAACACTCACCAGTTTCTCTCTTAGTCAGATCCTTGGGTTTGGAGATGCCTTGCTTTCCATTCCAGCTCAATCCGTTGGGGAGATGTTTTTAGCTCTTCATGGATGTTTTGAGGACATCTAACGCTTTTCAATGGAGCTGGCTTTGAGTGGTTTGGAGCCTTGATGCTGGGCATGTTGGTTTGGGGGCATCTTAGGGAGCTGCCAAAGCACTCTCGCTATATCAGCTGTTGTTCGCTGGCCTCATGAAAACAACAATATCAAACACCTTTCAGAAGTCTATATGCATATTAACTCTATTATTTCATCAAACAACTCAATCAGGTTAGCCGGTCATCATTTGCCTTTAATATGTGGCTGCTTTTTCCTTTTACTCCAAATTTTGCACCCAATCCAACTCTTTTCCTGCAGCCAAGGCAACTTTCATCTTGTTTCCATAGCTAGTAATTCCTCAAACCCGTTGCTAATGTCACCAGGGGCTTATAGCTTGAGGGGCCTCACCCTACATCAAGTGTGGCTGACCAGGAGTGTCTCCTGCTCTTACTGCCGATCGTTAGTGTGTTTGGAAGAATTTTTCAGGTTGACACTAAACCTGCTTTGCCACAATTATGAATGCACCTTTCTTGACCATCAAGTCCTGGGTGGGACTTGAACCTAAGTTTTTGGTTCAGAGTCATCTACCACTGTGCCACAGGACCTCCAAAGCCATATTTTACCAAGTATTCATTCATGTTGCAATATTGCCTCTAAAAGATTCCCTGTCACTGATGTTAAGGTGGCTGACATGTAGTTGATGAGTTTATTCCTCTCCCTTTTTTGTAATACTTGCATTCCTCCAGTCCACTGTCACCTGTCTCTCGCCCCAATATGTAAGAGGGATCGGAAAAGTGTGGACAGAACTTCGCCAGGTTCAAATCCTTATTTCCCTCAATAAGCTAGCATGCATCCATCAGGACTTTCCTAATGCAACAATTTCCAAACTTTTAAGTTCATCTTTTTAGTTTTATTCAATTCAATTCAATATTGCCATCACATTGGTGGCAACCCCTTCTCTGAACACATGCTGATTCAGTACCTAAACCATTCCCTCTGGCTCCACACGTATTTTCTTACTTGATCCCCATCAGCCCCACCCTTCCTTCGATCACCTTTTTACTTAGATGTTTAGATATAAAAGACATTTAGATTCCCTTTTCTTGACTGCTTATTCTCTTTGCAGCTCTTATAGCTTTTATTCAGATTGCCTCTTTTCTTCCAATATTTAGCCCAATTTTCCACCGTATTTTGTGCCTTACATTTGTCATAAATAAATAATTTTAAGAATGAGGGAGTCCTGATTTTGAAATCAAGATGTGGCTACTCTTGCTGGCCAATGTTTATGACTGTAGGAGAAACAAATCTTACAACCAACCACATCTTGGTTGTAAAAGGCATTGCATAAATGCAAGGTGTTTCCTTCTGAGTGCATAGGAGGTACGTCACCAAAACCTACCAACATAGGTCCAACCAACCGATGTTGATACTTACCCTCCATACAAACAAAGAGTTTGAACTATGTTTACTTTCACTGTTCCTATATTTATTCATTCATTTTTCTTTCATCTGGCAAACCAAAGAGCTTCTACAAATATATAAAGGGCAGAACAGTAACTAGGGACAGAATAGGGCCTCTTAAGGATCAATAAGGTCATCTATGTGTGGATCCACAAGAGATGGGTGAGATTCTAAATAAATAGAAAGTAGTAAATCTTGAGAAGTGTACATATCACAGAGGAGGTGGTGCTGGAACTCTTAAAGCACATCAACGTAGATAAATCCCCGGGACCTGATGAACTGTATTCCAGGACATTGTGGGAGGCTAGGGAGGAAATTGCAGGTCCCCTAGCAGAGATATTTGAATCATTGACAGCCACAGGTGAGTTGCCTGAAGATTAGAGGGTAGCAAATGTTGTGCCTTTGTTTAAGAAGGGCTGCAGGGAAAAGCTTGGGAACTACAGGCTGGTGAGCCTAACATCTGTAGTAGGTAAGTTGTTCGAACATATTCTGAGACTTAGGATCTGCAGACGTATAGAGAGGCAAGGACTGATTAAGGTCAGTCAGCACGGCTTTGTGAATAGAAAATCATGTCTCATGAACTTGACTGAGTATTTTGAAGGGATAACCAAGAAGGTAGATGTGGGCAGTGCAGTTGATGTTGTCTACATGAACTTTAGCAGGCTGTTGACAATTTACCACATGGTAGGTTGTTGCATAAGGTTAATCTCATGTGATCCAGGGTGAGGTAGCCAATTGGATACAAAATTGACTTGATGACAGAAGCCAGAGGGTGGTTGTAGAGGGTTTTTTTTTTAAACTGGAGGCCTCTGACCAGCGGTGTGCCTCAGGGATCGGTGCTGCATCCACTGTTAATTGTCATTTATATTAATGATTTGGATGAGAATTTAGGAGGCATGGTTAGTAAATTTGCAGATGACACCAAGATTGGTAGCATTGTGGCCAGTGAAGAAGGTTATTTAGGATTGGAACAGGATTTTGATCAATTGGGCCAGTGGGCTGATGAATGGCAGATGGAGTTTAATGTAGATAAATGTGAAGTGATCCATTTTTGTTCATCGAAGCACGACAGGACTTACTTAGTTTATGGTAGGGAACTGGGGAGAGTTATGGAAAAAAGAGATCTAGGGGTACAGGTTCATAGCTCCTTGAAAGTGGAATCTCAGGTGGACAGGGGCGAAGAAGGCATTCAGCATGCTTGATTTCATTAGTCAGAACATTGGGACGTCTTGTTGAAGTTGTACAAGACATTGGTAAAGTCACATTTGGAATACTATATATAGTTCTGGGCACCCTATTATGGAAAGGATATTATTAAACTAGAAAGAGTGCAGAAAAGATTTACTGGGATGGTACTGGGACTTGATGGAATGAGTTATAAGGAGAAACTGGATAGACTGGTACTTTTTTCCCTGGAGCATAGGCGGCTTGGAGTGATCTTACAGAGGTCTGTAAAATAATGAGGGTACAGAACAGCTAGATAGTCAATATCTTTTCCCAAAGGAGGAGAGTCTAAAACTCGAGGGCACAGGTTTAAGGTGAGAGGGTAGAGATACAAAAGGGGCAATATTTTCACACAGAGAGTAGAGTGTGTCTGGAATGAGCTGCCAGAGATAGAATTAGAGGCAGGTACAATTTTGACTTTTAAAGAGCATTTAGATAGTTACATGGGTAAGACTGGCATAGAGGGATATAGGCCAAACACAGGCAGTTGGGACTAGCTTAATGGTAAAATTGGGCAGCTTGGACAAGTTGGGTCGAAGGGCCTGTTTCTGTGCTGTAAACTGCTATTTCTAAATATTCACATAAGTTCAGTCTCAATCACTAGTCCAGAAATGAAACCTACAGCTTCAACTCGCTGTGTGAAGACATTTCTCCTGTTCTCCATTCTAATACTCTCACATTTAGTTCTGTATCTTCAGCCCCCCCAATTCCTAGGATTAGTCTGCTTTTATCTACTCTTAATTATTTTATAAACAATGTTTCTGAGTCTCTTATTGTGTATTGTCATATCAGGCAGCATCCTAATAAACAAGTGTTGTGCCCTCTCTAAGCATTAAAGCTTTTTTGAAGTCTTGGTCTAATTACTCCCCCATATTTTATCAGTTACCACAGATTGTTACATGCTGACTGTGATATTGCTGCCACAGTCTCTCCCCTCAGAGATACCGTTTGTGCAGAGGCAGAGAATGATTCATCTCATTAGATCATGTAGGAACATGCAAGGTCTGACAAAGGGCATGTTCTGAAAGTATCTATTAAGGAGCAATGAATCAGGGATTAATTATTCACATTGTGGATGGGTTTAACCATCATAAAATCACCCTACAGAGTGAAAGAAACCCACTTGTGATTGCATCTCAAAAATAGTTTTAATTTTGGATCAGCACAAAGTCCCCTAACAAAGTGTCCAATGAAGGTATTTCTGTTCGCTGACGTTTCGGTTTGTTCACGTTTAACACATTCATTGTATCAATGAAGAAAAGCTTCCTGGCATTTGTGATGGTCACAATTTGCTTTTTCAAGAGTCTCTCACAGAATCCCGACAGTGTGGAAGGAGGCCATGCAGCCCATCAGGTCTGCACCAACCATAATCCCACCTAGGTCCTATCTCCGTAACCCCACATACTTATCCTGCTAATCCCCTCTAACCCATGCACTAAGGGGCAATTTAGCATGGCCAATGCATCTAACCTGCTCATCTTTGGACTGTGGGAGGAAACTGGAGCACCCGGAAAAAACCCACGCTTATACTGGGAGAACATGCAAATTCCACACAGACAGTGACCCAAGATGGGAATCAAACCCGGGTCCCTGGTGCTGTGAGACAGCATTGCTAATCACTGTGCCACCATGTCACCCTTATTAGCCAACTATTTAAAAATAATCTGCAATGACCTCTATCATCTGCAGTCCTTCTGATGCTCAAAGCTCATGCTTTGAGCGTCAGAAGATGTTTAATGCTGGATTGATTCATATGTTTGCAAGGTGTATGAAATGTGTTTAGATATTGTGATGATAGGAGAAGGAGTGAAGATACTGAGACTGAGGTTCAGCTTCTAGAAACAATCTTTGACCAGATGGTTGATAAAGAACAAGAACAGGTGGAGGATGAAGCGGGTATCTTTAGTTAAGGAAAGTTGGCAGAATTACAACAGAAAGATGCAGTGATAAAGCAGCTCTATCAGAAAGCAGGCACAGAAAGAAAATCTGACTGTATACTAGTGTTATTACATAAAAAATAATGGGCAGAATTTTCCCCAAAAAACTCAGTGTCATAAAAGTCTGAAAACAGGAGTGTTCCACACCGGTCTTTTGGACGAGTTTAGCATTGCCAAAGGATTGTAGGAGAGTTACTTAAATTTTAATAAATTTAATCCAGACTGCCTGCAGAAATCCAATCAGATCAAGGATCAAATTTTATGTTGAAGTTATTCAGGGAAGTTATGGATAGCTTAGATTAAAGTAATTTAAATCAACTGTGTATCATCCAGACTCACAGGGAGCATTAGAACGATAGCATTTAACTTAAAAGAAAAAATAAACCTCTCACCATTGAATAAAAGATCCATATCATTGAATGTACAAAAAAGTTGCAGTCTGCTATGTGAAAAAAAAACCCTGTAATACTTACAATCCGATTAGTTTGCTTCCACAAACTAGGAACCACATTAAAGGGATAATCTGTTATTATAACTTCTTGAAACAGTCATTCATTCTCAGATGAATGGAACATGTTCTGTGCTGAAACTCCAAAGTAAAACTAAGTGCGGTCATTCACACAACAAAACATACCTCCACACCAAACAAAAACTGTATAAAACAGATATAGAAGCATTGGAGAAAGTAAACAAAAAGATTTAGGAGGATGATACAAAAGCTTTGAGATTACAGATCTTGAGAAAGATGGAACAGATTGGAGCTTTTGCCTTTAAATAAAGAGAAAGCGCATAGATGATTTGATAGCGGTCTTTAAGATTATGAATGATTTGGACAGGATCGATGTAAAAATATTTCTACTTGTGGGACAATATAAAACTAAGAGCCCTAAACATGAATTAATTCAATAAAGAAATAAAGTTGTTACTCAGGGAGTGATTAGAACATGGAATTCAATAGTACAGAAAGTGATTGGGGCAAATGGCATAGCTACATTCAAAAGACAGTTAGATATGTGCAAAAGAGAAAAGGGAATGGAGAGGCTTAGATGAGATAAAGGGAATAGATGGAGATCCGTGAAGATTCGAATCAGCAGTACATACTTATTGAGACAAATGATAACTTATGGCCTGTATATCTTCTGTGATTTGATGCAAGTCGATGCTGTTTGTTTTCTCCAGTCTAATCCCATTCTCCTTCTCACTCTTATAATATTCCAAATTCATTGTGGTGAATTCCTCTTACCAATGTCTACTTTCCAATTCTTTAGTAGTAGGTCCCATTTCAGCCCAGGACCCATTTCTCAACTGCTACTAATTATTCTTGAATGCTTTCAGGATCTCTACTTAAAAGAGTAACAAGGGTGAGAGGCATGTCGGATTATGTAAATGAGAGTCCCACCATAGTTTTCTCTCGACCTGATTTCGTGTCGTTAGCCTGCCTCTAATGTAGTTCTCCAGGCACATTCAAGAGTGAGAAGATACACTCTATCACCTCTGTGAACAAGCATCTATGGTACACTTGCCAAACTGTACCCAGTCGCCGACGAGGATCTGAGGCAGGTTCAGACGGATACATCAGCCCTGCCGCCCTGCAGATTTTCGTCAGCGCCACAGGAATGCGGAACCTGGTGCATGCTGACTGACGGACATGTAAGAACTGCCAAATCTTTTTGTACTTTAAAAATGTCTTTTAAGTTTGCCTCGGTTAACGTACGCAGCGTCAAAGACGGGTTGAGATGTGCGTCCACATTATCCTACCTGGCCAACGTCAAAGCCGACCTGCTGTTCCTGCAGGAGTGTGGGATCCCTCACCTCAGCAGCTACAGGCATTGGTCGAGTGTGTGGTCCCACGGACCGTCCATCTGGTCAGGTGGGAACGACTGCCGTTCCTCGGGCCTCGGCATCCTGCTGCGGGGAGGTGGCTTCACCATCTCCGAAGTTAGGGAGGTGGTGGGGGGACGCCTTCTCGTAGCAGACGTCACGTACAAAAACTGCCCTCTCAGGCTGATTAATGTGTATGCCCCTGCCGCCAGAACCGAGCGGCTGGCGGTTTTTGAGCAGCTGCCACAGCTGCTCACCACCTCCAGGCCGGTCATTCTGGGTGGGGATTTCAATTGTATCATAGACAAGGCCGACCGATCCAGCAGGGCTGAAAACAAACTGGACGCTACGTCCAGAGCCCTGCTGGAGACGGTCAAAGATGCCAAGCTGCTCGACGTCTTCAGCAACCCAGCAGACGGAGGGCAGCGCAGGTACACGTGGTCGCAGCCCGACGGGTCACTCCGCTCCAGGATCGACTTTATGTTTGTGTCCCGCACGCTCACGGTCAGGCCCACCGACGTCAGGCCGGTGTTCTTTTCTGACCACTGCCTCCTGCTGGCCGACTGTCAGCTGGAGGCAAACCAGAAAGTGGGCAGGGGGCCCTGGAAGCTGAATGTAGAACTGTTGACCCCAGAGAACCTCGAGGAACTCAGGAGGGTTTACCACGGTTGGAGGACCGTCAAACCCTTCTTTGAGTCTCCATCGCTCTGGTGGGAAACCATCAAAGGCAACATCAAAAGGTTCTTCATTCGCAAAGGGGTTCAGAAGGCCAGGGAGAGACGGGGGGACATGTCCCGACTCCAGAAAAGCATGCAGGAACTGCTCCAACTGCAGTCGATGGGGGTCGATGTCAGGGAGGAGCTCCAGGAGGTGAAGAGCCAGCAAGCCTCGCTCTTTGCCTCGGAGGCCGCCAAGGTCATCTTCCGGTCCAGGGTCCGCTCCGTGGAGCAGGACGAAAAGTGCTCACGTTTCTTCTTCCAGAAGGTACACAGAGAAACCTCTGTGATCAGCAGCCTGAAGGAAGAGGACGGCTCAGTAGGGTCATCGCAGTCTGACATTCTGAGGATCTGCAAATCCTTCTATGCCAAACTGTATGACCTGAAGCCGACAGACAGCACGGCCTCCCAGTCTTTCCTGTTGTCTATCACGCAGGTCTTAGACGACGGTGAGCGGGACAGCCTGGAGAGACCGGTATCTCTGGACGAGCTGACCAAGGCCGTCGAGTCCTTGCAGAAGGGTAAAACTCCCGGAAGCGACGGCTTACCGGCTGAGTTTTACTCGGCGTTGTGGGAGTTGACGGGCCCGGACCTCCTGGAAGTATACGAGAGTATGCTTCTGGAGGGCAGGATGTCAGAATCCATGAGGAAAGGCATCATTACCCTCATCTACAAGCAGAAGGGGGAGAGGGAAGAAATTCGAAATTGGCGACCCATTTCACTATTGAACGTGGATTACAAAATTCTGGCCAAGGTCATCGCCAACCGGGTCCAGTCTGCTCTGGGGTCAGTGATCCATCCTGATCAAACCTGTGCTGTACCCGGCAGGAAGATCTCTGACAGCCTGGCGCTACTCAGGGATACGATCGCCTACGTGCAGGACAGGCAGGTGGATACCTGCCTCATCAGCCTCGACCAGGAGAAGGCGTTTGACAGAATATCGCACAGCTACATGATGGATGTGCTGTCCAAAATGGGCTTTGGGGAGGGAATCCGCAACTGGATCCGGCTGCTCTACACAGACATCAGTAGCGCAGTCTCAGTCAACAGGTGGGAAACAGATAGCTTCCAAGTCAGGTCTGGAGTCAGACAGGGCTGCCCTCTCTCCTCCGTCCTTTTTGTGTGTTGCATTGAACCCTTTGCCCAGGCCCTCAGAAGCGACCCAGGCATCAAAGGGGTGACAATCCCAGGCAGCGGAGGCACGCAGGTCAAAGCCTCCCTGTACATGGATGACGTGGCTGTGTTCTGCTCGGACCCCTCGTCTGTTCGCAGGCTCCTCCAGGTATGCGAGCAGTTCGAGCTGGCCTCGGGAGCCAAAGTCAACCAGGGAAAGAGCGAGGCCATGTTGTTTGGGAACTGGGCCGACAAATCCTTTGTCCCCTTCACCGTCAGGGCAGAGTACCTGAAGGTGCTGGGGATATGGTTCGGAGCGGAAGGGGCATGCATCAAAAACTGGGAGGAGCGCATCGCGAAAGCCAGGCAGAAACTGGGCTTGTGGGAGCAACGCTCGCTCTCCATAACAGGGAAAAACCTGGTGGTCCGGTGCGAGTTGCTGTCTGTGTTGTTGTACGTGGCGCAGGTGTGGCCTATCCCCAAATCCTGCGCTGCAGCAGTGACGCGGGCCATCTTCAAGTTTATCTGGAGATCAAAGATGGATCGCGTCCGGAGGGAGGCGATGCACAAATCTCCAGAGAACGGAGGGAAAGACGTTCCCAACGCCGCCCTCATCCTGATGGCCACCTTTGTAAGCGGCTGCATCAAGCTGTGCATAGATCCTCGGTACACCAACAGCAAATGCCACTACTTTTTGAGGTTCTACCTGTCCCGAGTGTTGCGAAGGATAGGTCTGGCCACACTGCCGCGGAACGCTCTGAGTAGTTGGACCGTACCGCAGCACCTGTCCTTCGTGGAGAAATTTTTCCGCAAACACACCTTTGACCACACGGCGATTAAGCAGTGGTCAGCGCGTAACGTCCTTGGGGCCCTGAGAGAAAAGGAGACGGCGGATCCTGTCGGATGGTTCCCTGAGCAGACTGTCAGTGTCATCTGGCAGAACGCCTCATCACCAGAACTGACAAACAAGCACCAAGACCTGGCTTGGCTGGTGGTGAGAAGGGCACTCCCCGTCAGATCCTTTATGCACGCTCGAGGTCTCAACATCACCGCACGCTGCCCTCGAAGCGGCTGCGGGGCTGACGAGACGGTCGCACACCTCCTTGTGGAATGTGCCTTTGCAAAGAAGGTCTGGAGCGAGATGCAGTGGTATTTGTCGAGGTTCGTCCCGAGCAGCTGGGTGACACAGGACTCTGTGCTCTACGGGCTGTTTCCGGGAACGCACACCGAGACAAATATCCACTGCTGCTGGAAGGTCATCAACTCGGTGAAGGACGCACTTTGGTCCGCCCGAAACTTGCTGATCTTCCAGCTGAAAGAACTGTCCTCGACCGAGTGTTGCAGACTGGCACATTCCAAAGTCCAGGACTACGTGCTAAGGGACGGGCTGAAGCTTGGGGCAGCCGCCGCAAAGGCACAGTGGGGAAAGGCCACACTGTAAGGCCTTTTAACGGAGGCAGACCGAGGGCCCGAGAACTGCAGAATACCCTCGATCTGCGTAACTGTGTGCCAATCTGAGCACTAACGGCACACAGTAATCTATTGAGGCATGTATATAGTTTTAAGTACTGAAATGTAATCATTGTAATTAGTACAAATATGTAAATATTGAGACATGGATATAGTTTTTTAAGTATTGAAATGTAGTCACTGTAGTTTGGACAGATCTGCGAAAATGTTTTGATTCCACATTGTTTTGCTACTCGAAGCCCTGTACATTGTAATAGATTACTTGAGATTTTTATGAATAAAGTGTATTTTTGGAAAAAAAAACTGTATCGCTTCTCGGCCTTTTGGCTAAGATCAAGTGTAGTATCGACATGCTGCACTTGGTTGGAGTCATTAGGTTACATTTCAGCTTCATTTGAAGCAATTTTTTAAAGTGGCATCTCGGCCATTTGGCTAAGATGCAAATAAGATCAAGCCTTGGAGGAGGAGCTAAACCTACTCCAATCAGCTTGGATCATGTAGATCAAGCCCAAGACAGGAGGTGAGAGCCCTGTCTTGTCAGCTTGGATCGGGAATGTCCCAACTTGTTGGGACTCTGAATTGGGTTTAATTTGACTTGATTGGATTGGAATAAAATGTAAAATAAAACTGAATGTGTGATGAATGGACTACAACCAGATGGGCCGATTGATATGGACCTCTTTCTGAAGCCTTTCCCTCCAACAGCCTGAGGAATCAGGCAATCACCAGATGACTGAGGCCCCAGTGATTCAAGGGGCCAATCAGCACCCCAAGAGATGGGCGGCACGGTGGCACAGTGGTTAGCACTACTGCCTCACAACGCCAGTGACCCAGGTTCAATTATAGCCTTGGGTTACTGTCTGTGTGGAGTCTGCAAGTTCTTCTCGTGTCTGCATGGGTTTTCTCCAGGTGTCTGGTTTCCTCCCACTGTCCAAAGATGTGCCGGTTAATTTGATTGGCCATGATAAATTGCCCCCGGTGTCAGGAGATTAGCAGGTTAAATGCATGGGGTTATGTGGATATGGCCTGGGTGAGATTGTATTCAATGTAAGCTCATTGGGCCAAATGGCCTCCTTATTTCTGCACTGCAGAGATTCTATGATGTTGTAATTCTAAGAGACAAACAAACCACGCTTGTAGCAAATGACCAAACTAAGCTCCTGTTAAGGAAAGAATGATACTGCATCCAGCAGCATTCATGCACTGCTATTAACATAATGATGAAAGCATCTCAATACATGTAAGGTGTACTACCCAAGAAGCTGCAGTGTTGAACTGCAAAGCTTGCTGCTAGCACCACCTGTGGGCAGTGGCGAAACTGCAGCTGCAGTTCTCCTACATGACCAGTAAGAGGTGTAAAGAGGTCAAACTCAACAAGGCTGCTGTGTGGAATGGAGTTATATTTTACTTTTGCTCTGAAACTATGAGCCCCTTTTTGAGTTTGTAATTCCATCCTTTGTAGGAATTTGTTTGAATAGCAACAGAATCATAGAATCCAACAGGACAGAAGGCCATTTGGCCCATTGAGTCTGCACTGACCACAATCCCACCCAGGCCCCAGCCCCATGCATTTACCCTAGCTGGTCTCCCTGACACTAAAGGGCAGTTTAGCATGGCCAATCTACCTAACCTGCACATCTTTCTGACTGTAGGAGGAAACCGGAGCCCCGGAGGAAACCCACACAGACATGGGGAGAACATGCAAACTCCACAGAATCACTGAGGGGGTATTAGTGACATTGGATGGGATAAAAATAGATAGAGGCACGTAAAATGTTTGCAGTGCTCAAAATAGACAGATCCTGTAGCATGGCCCCTTTAAGGTGACAACTCATGAGGGCCACATGATTGGGCCAGACTCTACAGAGAGTCAATGTGGGATGTTGAGCCAATTGGGAGCAAGGCGTGCATTTGCGGCTGGGTTGGAAACTCAGTTGGAGCCAGGGAGCAAAGAGTGTAATCATGTCTTGTAGTTCTGTTTGATCACTGCTTATGTATATTGTTGGGAATAAATCCTTCTTAACTTGAAGTCATAATGAGTCACCTCCAAAGTTATTACACAGGTCACCCAGTCAGGTGAGATACGTCACAGGGCCACTGTAAGGGTGAAATTGCAGAGTCAGTGACCACAATCTTCCAATTCACCTTGGCCACGTGGACAGTACCAGGGGACTGAAGATTTGCAAATGTTACACCCTTGTTTATATAAGGGGAGAGGATATTTAAAATTCATTTTATGGGATGCCAGCATTTATGGCCATCTCTAGTTGCCCTTGAGCAGGTGGTGGCAAGCTGCCATCTTAAACACTGCTGCTTCTATGGTGGAGGTGCACCCATAGTGCTGTTAGGGAGGGAGTTCCAGGATTTTGACCCAGCGACAGTGAAGGAACAGCGATACATTTCCAAGTCAGGATGGTGAATGACTTGGAGGGGAACTTCCAGTGGTGGTGTTCCCAGGTTTCTGCTGTTCTTGTCCTTCTAGATGGCAGCGGTTGTGAATTTGGAAGGTGCTGCCTAAGGAACCTTCGTGAGATCCCGCAATGAATTTCATAGATTGTACACATTGCTGTCATAGTTTGTCAGCGGTGGAGGGATTGAATGTTTGTGGAAGGGGCAGCAATCAAGCAGGGCTGCTTTGTCCTGGATGGTGTCAAGTTTCTTGAGTGTTGTTGGAGCTGCACCCATCCGGGCAAGTGGAGAGTATTCCATCACACTCCTGACTTGTACCTTGTAGATGGCAGACAGGTTTTGGGGAATCAGGAGGTGAGTTACCACAGGATTCCTAGCCTCTGACCTGTTCTTGTAGCCAGAGTATTTATATGGCTAGTCTAGTTCAGGTTTTGGTCAATGGTAACCACCCACCCCACACAAAGTTAAATTCAGTAGCTACAGGTTGGTTGCCTGGTGGGAAAACATTCAAAGACAATTAATGGGATTAAGAGCAATTGTCACTTGGAAAAACTTAGCTTAATAAA
The DNA here is from genome assembly GCF_965287045.1 of Carcharhinus amblyrhynchos. NCBI lineage: Eukaryota > Metazoa > Chordata > Chondrichthyes > Carcharhiniformes > Carcharhinidae > Carcharhinus > Carcharhinus amblyrhynchos. The sequence continues at coordinate 39,925,325 of NC_137346.1, read as the reverse complement.
TGACAGCCAACATGGATTTAGTAAAGGTAAATTGTGTTTGATTTGAATATGTCCTGATAATTTTATTGTTTATCTGGATGGGAGTGAGGATGTTGTGCAGTAGATGGAAAGAGATTTGATTTAGTATTGTTACATGTATTAGTATACAGTGAAAAGTATTGTTTCTTGCTTGCTATATAGACAAGGCATCCCATTCATAGACAGAAGGAAAGGAGAGAGTGTAGAAGGTGGTGTTACAGCTAGGGTGTGGAGAAAGATCAACTTAATGCGGTCCAGAATGAGGGGACTTAATGTTTGTGGAGGAGAGATATGGAAGAGGCTGAAACAGGAGTGAATTGTGGTTTAAATCAGAGTCTCACAGCAACTAGCGTTCACTTGGGAAATATACAAATGTGGAGAAAACAGTTTTGCAAAGTCACGTGATACAGACTGTGTATGAAGAAATATTCCTTCACGCAAGACAAAAAGACACTATTACTCAGGACAGCCTTCTCTGTTTTTGCCTCCTGTGGGTGTGTGTTTCTGCTTCCCTTTTACCAGCCAGAACTGGGAGTATTTAATTAATTGCCCAAAGTGGTGTTCAAGAAGTTGCAGCGTAGCAAACTGTGGATGACGTTGTTAACTACAAGGTCTGCAGTTTTACGAAGTTTCTACAGTTCCAGTGTCATCAAAATAAAGTCTGAGGATTTCTTTGGAACATTATAATGTGTTGGTAACTGCAATAAGTTTTCGTTCCCAAACTGACCGTATTTTAACTGAAGGACAGGAATTAACTTGTGCTGATTCCACCAGTTGTACTTTCCAACTGAGTTCAAATCTCTGGAAAGTCTCAGACTGCACTGGGCCAATCCGGCATTAAAATAATAATCAGTTTGGGTAAATATCAAGTTCTTCTCAAGGGAAAATATGTCTTCATAGAGAATGTGATTTGGAACACTGGGATAAATTTCCTCCTATGATTATCATTTAAGGCTGTTACAAAGACCTTTCTGAAAAGATATTTATAAAGCACTTTTCGCGACCATGTGCCGTCTCAAAGTGCTTTATTATTAACAAAATACTCCTGTCGTCAGCACCCTTCCAGCTACACAAGACGGTGGACACACACAACAAATCAAACACACTGGGGATGGGGTAACTCTGTATGGTGCATTTTTACTAATAGCTGAAGAGACCAATGTATGCGGGACAGCTTCTGCCACAGGGGCCAAAGTGGTTATCGAGTGTTGTTTTCAGTGTTGATGCTTGTTGTCAAGATACTGGAGCCACTGATCATCATGGAGGCACATTCCAGCCCACGGGAAACGTCACCATTTTCCTCTGCTGTCAGCTAGTCTCTCACTGGTGCGAGAATCAGTCTTTAGGCCCTTTGTGTGAAGGAAGGCCACTGTCCTTGGTAAACAATTTCCATACAGTAAACACCCACAAATATCTATGTGATTGGAATCTGTTTTTTTGTGATTGAAACCTTCGAAATAGTTCCAGGGGAGCAGGCAAGCAGGCAGCTGCAGCCTCAGTTTTAGCTGAAAGGCAGCTCCTCCAGCTGTGCAGCACTCCCTCTGTACGGCACTGGAGTGTTAGCCTTGATTTTTGTGCTCAAATGCTGGAGTGGGATTTGAACCTGGAACTTTAGAGCTCCCACCTATGTCACAAGTAGACTTAAATTAACACTGCATTGAAGTTACTGTGAAAATCCCCTAGTCGTCACACTCCAGTGCCTGTTCGGGTACACTGAGGGAGAATTTAGCATGGCCAATGCACCTAACCAGCACGTCTTTTGGACTGTGGGAGGAAACCGGAGCAGCTGGAGGAAACAGGCCTGGCTGTTATTTCAAAGTCTATTTCCAGACTTTGGGTGGGATTTTCCAGCCGCATCCACCCCAAAACCAAAAAGTCCTGTCTGAGGTCAATGGACCTTTGCATGGTCCGCCCTTCGCCTGCTACGATTCCCGTGGCAGGCAGGACAAGAACGCACGAGTGATCATCTTCTTATGCTGTTTTAAAGCAGTAGAATAGTTTACATACAGGTAACAATGTCATCCTTTGCTATCAGGGAATAAGGCTAGTTTCACTACCCATTGTGAGAGACTGGTTGTTGAGTTATTAATGTGTAAAGTTGGTCATTGCCTTGTGGGACTTTCATACCATTCTCATGGTGTAAAGCTAATCATTGGACCTTTCGCTATAATAAGCAAGAATGGTGTTTTTAATGTTCTACTACATGTTCTTGCTTCAGTAAATCATTTGCATTGTTAATGAATTTGGGCAAGTAATTTTAACATATTAGTTTGGAGGGATGTACTTTTCGTGTTCTGAGACAACAGAAAAATACGATTTGAAGTTGACTATCATATCAGCAAAAGGATGAATGAAATTGGTGGATTGTTCTTTAATAAAAACTTACCGGCAGCTGGGGAGTTTGGGGGGAAAAATGGGACCTGAAAACATGCAACAATTGAGAAAACGGCACAGTGGTTAGCATTGTCGCCTCGCCAGGGACCTGGGTTTGATCCCCAGCTTGGGTCACTGTCTGCATGTTCTCCCCGTGTCTGCGTGGGTTTCCTCCAGGTGCTCCGCTTTCCTCCCACAGTCCAATAGAGGTGCTGGTAAGGTGCATTGAGCATGTTAAATTCTCCCTCAGTGTACCTGAACAGGCACTGGAGTGTAGCAACTAGGGAATTTTCACAATAACTTCATTGCAGTGTTAATGTAAGTCTACTTGTGACACTAATAAGCAAACTAAAAACTTAAGGTTGTGCTTCTTTATTAAGGTCAAGACTGTGCATTCAGCTGCCCCTGCCATTTTTATTTAAAAGATTGCTACGTACAGTAGCTACAGAAGGCAGCTATTGAACCCCTCAAGCCTGTTCTGTCATTCACTTAAGTCACAGATAATCCGTACCTCAAATCCAAGGCAGCATAGCTTCACTTACACAGACAGATTGGGTAGTGTGATCCACCAATAACTCCTGTCCATCTTGAAATTTCCAAATGTCATAGCAGCTGCAGTCCTTTGGGGCAGGGAATTTCAAACTTCTAGCAGCTCGAGTGTGAAAAAGTACGTCCCAGTTTCCATTGTAAATATCTAGCACTGACAAAGTGAGAGAACGGCACTAATAAATCAGAAATAAAGTCACTATCGAGCTAAGGCTTCAGTTATGTCTGATCAATAACTAACACTGGAAAATGAAAATGCTACACACAAAAGTGAGAGTAGATTGATGTGGGCTGTATTCTGCCACGCACCCTTGGGACCAGTTTCAAACCCGGTCCAGCCAAGGACTTTGCCACTTGCAGGTTCCAAAGGCAATTCATTAAAATCCAATCAGCTAACATTAAACTGCCCCTGGTTTGGCAAACTTACTCCGAGATGGGAAAGTCACACTGATACAACAGAAGTACCAATAAAGACAAACAGGATGAGTCCAATGGTACTGTGCAGGACACTGGCTGAATGAGCTGGAACTTATTCTGTTCCTTGACAACAACATACCTCACTCAAAAAGAGAAAGAAAAAAATGATTTGCCAAAACCAAATTGGATTTGAATCTTTGGAATAATGAATCAAGTAGAATCAGTTTAGATTGGTTACAAATCTGAAGAAATATTGCATTTATAGTTTTACTTACAGTTTTAGTCATTATTACTTTCTTCCTTTCTGTATATACTAGAATTCGAATAGACCAAGCTTTTCAAAAAAAATGTTAGGACCGTAAAGCAGGCCCATCAGTATCTGAAACAGTGACGTACAGAAACAGAAAAGACACTGCGATATATGTGGCAATTCCAACAGCTAATCCCATCAAGCGGTCGCTTCCTCACGTGTGCATCTAATTATCCCAGGTATTTCTGCAATTAGAATATAGATCAGCACAGGAACAGGTCAGGATATTGAGCTGAACATGATGTCAAATCCCTTTGCCTGCCCTTGGTCGATATCCCTCTCTCCCTTGCCCCCTCAATCCCAGGCAATCTCCTCCACCACCCCCCCCCCCCCACCCCTAACATCCACCCAATTGCCTCCCATTGTACACTCCTACCTACATATTTTCTGTGCAGTCTCTGCCACTCTGAACAAATTGTGCCACGTATCCAGCAAAATCACCTGAGTAAAGTCTGTGCGCAGTGTCAGTTTTGGGATGTGAGTGCACTTTGGGACTAGCCCAAAATGTGAACTCACTTTTGCCTTTCAGCTGCCAAGCAGTTCACTGTATATTTCCAGCATTGTGTTCTCATATAAAATTGCCAAGATTCAGAGTCCATTTATATACTAGACCTGGCATGGCACTCATCTTTTCCTCATCTGTTAAAATTCCAGGAGATGCAGACCAATTGCTACCTTGCCATATCACTGTGCTGCAACCCGGTGCTGCCAGATTTTAACCAGCTATTGAGAAGTGGATTAATGGAAACTGAATAAATCCACTTGCAACAAACTGGGCTGCCAGTGTTAAATTAGAGACAAGACCTTTGCATAACTTTCAGTTCATTAATAAGAAAAAAAGCATATTCATTCTTTTACCAAAAAAGGTATTGCCAGGACTACATAACAAACCAATACTGCAGCATTAAAGGACACCAGTAATCAGAGACAATCTCAAATACGACTGAGAAAAAACTGAAGAATTAAAACATCAGGAATGACAAATAGTCACCTTCAGCTCTTACTTTCTGGCAAAACAAATATTTTACTTTCTAAAAATTAGATTCAAGCTCAGGTTAGTTATTGCTCTGGTGATTATTGTAGCAATAGCCAACATGTAAAACGGTCCTTAGAGGCATATAATTACTCGAATTTACCAACAGTCAGATGTCATGCCGCGCACAATTTTCACTTGTGAACTTTGTGTACAAGTCCCTGCCTAGCACTGGAGAAGGAAGCATTTTTTCCTTTCATGTCACCCGGTCTTCATCAAGCAGTTCCTAGATAATTGGAGCACCTGCTATTGCACCAATCTGCCACTACTCCACTTCTGACGTCAGTTATGCCGTGACTGTACTAAGTAAGATGGCCATATTAAGGTACTGCTAAAGACTCTGGGTCCACTGGATTGGGTTGCAAACACATTTCACAAAGACTCTTGCCAACATTCTGGGCCTAGATTTGAATCCAGTGTCGAACCCACGGCACCATCCAGTAATTAAACTAAATCTACACTGACAGGTTTTACGGTCGATCAGTATCCTTGAGGCAGCAGATTACTTGGAAGATGTTAACACTTTCTGAAAGTATGCACACTGCCAATCGTTTCCATCTTTCTACCAGTGTAGTTCTTTTGTTAGGGATGCAGCCTTCTTCCAGCACAAAGGCAGCTTTTTCCTGGCTGGAGCCAGGAATTCACCATCGGGGGATGATTGGCGAGGCCTCACTACTCCCTGACACAATGTGAGCTGGCAAATTACTTACCCTGACTAACTGCATTTATCTGAGCAAAGGCAATTTTTTTTTTGGAGTTGCAATGTGAAGACAGAGAAAAACCATGTGCAGGATGCAAGGGGACAAATCATGAGGTATCGCGTTGGTATATTAATGCACAAAAATTCAATAGCCAAAAACCACAGTTCTCACACCTCTGACATTACAAAATCTATTTTGCAATACTTTATTTCAAATGTAACTTTAATTTCTCCAATAGCTACAGGACAAATCTCCATGCAGCCACCAAGGTAGCAAAATAATAAATGGTACCACATACAAAGTATGTACAAGGCTCGCAAGCAGAAAATAGTCGTCAAAGTATGAGAGAAGAATATTTTTTTAAAAAAAAGGCAACATCTTATTTTGTCCAGGAATTTGGTTTATAAAAATTGAAAAAAAGAAATATACCGACTGTTGCCTCTCCTGCAAGTTACTGTAACAATAAGCTTCGTAATGAAGCACAACTACACTCTTTTCAGACCCAATCACAGAAATTTTTGACCTCAAAGATTAAGACAATTAAGTGCTCACATACAAAGCACAGAAAATTGGCATATACTGCACATGGGAAGCTTAAGACAACACACTGCCTGGTCCAAGGAACAATCAGATCACAATAATAGTTTTGAAAAATTAAACACCAATAATTGCATATTGAAGCAGTTGTAAGTCACTGATTTCAGTAGAAGGCCACAGTTGTAGTTAAGCATGTAAAAGCTGGTACAAGTAAACAGCAAACATGCAACAATTGATCTCTTTTTTGATGTGTGCAATTTTACAATGTGTACATTCAAAGTGACTGACTCCAATCCCCACTAGCTCTTATTTGAGGAGCCTGGAGACCAATTTTCTCTCCACCTATTAATGTCTCCAAGAAATTTAGATTAACTTTCTCACCCCCACCCCGCACCCCCCCCGCACCCCCCCCCCCCCCGCCCCCACCCCACAATATCCTTCCAGAAAGGATTGTTCATCAGATATTAAACAAGTTGATAAGGCTAGGTGCTGATTTATTCAATGGAAAAGTATACACAAACCAGTCATGGGGTCATTTTGGCACAGAAGGAGGCCATTTGGCCCAAGTCCCATGTCAGACCCAAACAATGAAACCAAATCAACCATTGCGGATTTGATAGGGTGTCTTAAGAGACTTCTGGATGAGTACATGGGACTTAGTAAGATCAAGGGTTATAGGTAAGCCTAGTAGGTAGAGATGTTCAGCGCAACTTGTGGGCTGAAGGACCTGTTTGTGCTGTAGTTTTTCTATGTTCTATTAAGCCAGCAATCCTCATAGCTATCTCCTCCTACCCTTTGTGGAAAGGTGGATTCAACAGATAGGGTTCAAATGGGAACTTGTTTTCCATTCTCACTGAGATGTGATTGATGTCAAATTTTTAAGTTTCAATTTCATCTGCTAGATTTACCATTGTAACTTATTAAAAAGGGTAGTTTCAATTGTTAAAACAAAGACACGGACGTAAAATGGCTGCCAGAAATCACCTGGCATGTCTGCAACTGCAAGTTGGTCATGTTTCTGAAAGTTTCCAAAGTTGATTACCATTAGGACATGTCCATACAGTTCTCCTCACAACTTACAATGGCTGTGACCATTTGCAGCAATATAATGGTTACATTCCATTTCCATCAGGTTAAAGACATAGACAACAGAGACAATGCCCATGTTGGAGGTGTTGATATGTTCTTCCAAGGTCATTACATGAAAGAATGGGTCACTCAGAAGTGATGACTTGGACATTAAAAATTAATCGCCCAATCCATAAAACATTAGTCAACATCTGTGCAGACATGAGCTAGTCAATCGCCTACTGTGGAATACTCAATCGTTAGAGCAAGGGGCCATGTGACTGGGATCACCATTTTGGAGTGATCTTTTTACAAAATCCTCCTTGCTTTCAAGCAGTCTAGAAGAGGTAACATACGAAAGCACGTGACATCATCGGCCAAAGGCTCTCTGGTTCTTCTCCATCTCTTAATTAACTTGAGCCCTGACTGCTTACATCATACTGTGGAAAGCAAAAAGAGAATTTCTAACAGTAGGATAGGTGCATTGGTCGTGCTAAATTGCCCCTTAGTGTGCCAAGATGTGTAGGTTAGGGGGATTAGCAGGGTAAAAGCCTGGGGTTACAGTTACAGGGATTGAGGGGATTTATGTAAGATATTCTGTCAGTCAATACAGAGTCAATAGGCTGAATGGCCTCATTCTGCACTGTTGGAATTCTATGATAAGGACCACTTCAAAATCCAAAACAATGTTTCCAGGAGAAAACCAAATGCAACTGAAGAACTGCCTCAGCCCCAAACAACATTGTAAAGGATTTACAATGAATTCCTTATTTGCTTACTTTCCATTGTTGAATCTTGATTTTGCCATAAGCTAATTTTGTAACTTGTATTTTTGTGTGCTTCCATGGGCAGCATGGTGGCACAGTGGTTAGCACGGATGCCTCACAGCCCCAGGGACGCTGATTCAATTCCAGCCTTGGGTCACTGTCTGCGTGGGTTTCCTCCGGATACTCCAGTTTCCTCCCACAGTCCAAAGATGTGTGGGTTAGGTTGATTGGCCATGCCAAATTGACCCTTACCGTCAGGGGGATTTGCAAGGTAAATGTGGGGTTACGGGGATAGGGCCTGGGTGGGATTGTTATCGGTGTAGGCTTAATGGACTGAATAGCCTCCTTCTGCACTGTAGGATTCGACGATTCTATTACTGTGTGCACGTTTCAACAATCGGGATGTTTGTTGACCTTTTCAATATTTGAATATCTTTATTTGGGTGGGTTTAAACTCAAGAAGGCTCGTTAATCTGAGTTATTTGCAATCAGCACGTAAATAGTTAAGTACACACGCTGAATTGGCACAGTCTTTCTGATAATTTGTTTTAAAATTTCTGTTACGATCAACTGAGGAACGGGTGGAAAAAAAGAGGGAGTCCTTATGTCCCGCCTCACCTGGTCGCAACACTATAATCGTAACTGAAGTGGGCTCAACTTTAAATCATTCCTGATTCACTCCAAATCCAAAACAAGAAAATGTTGCATCATTTCTTGTGGCTTATATTTTGAGTAGGTCCTAAAATTTAGCAATTTAGTGTGATAACTGGCTGCTCTATTATTAAGATTCAATAATCCAAATCCTGAAACCTTAACTGAGGACAGTGAAGGGCCAGGCTCTCCCGTGCAGGACAGACCATGGTTAAAACGGAGCTGGGAAGGAGTGAGTCCAATATGAATCAAGTAAACAGCGTTTAGATGGCACAAAGACACATCCAATGTTTTAAAGTTACATCAGAAAATATTTCTCTCTTCTTCTGCATGGGCAGTCTGCCCTCTTTGTGTCAAGAGTTGAACAGATAAGCGGTCTCCATTTCAATCGACATCACTGGTGTCACTGCCTGCTGAGATCAGAACAGTTCACTACCCTGTACATCAACACATCAGGATCTAGGGTATTAGGTTAAATAAGATTATCCAGATTGGGGTTATAATAGCACATTGTTAATAATATGGAGGCACAGCGGCACAATGCATTGGCGCATCAGTATGCGTTGCTATGGAATACAGGAACACAGGCTGAACGCCCAATCCACTGAGCTCCTGACAGTATTGGCCCAGAGCAGTAATGCTGTAAAGCAGGAGTCAAGTGGGTAGCCCCACTGGATTATAACATTCCCCTTCTGACCAGCTGGGAGGACCAATGGAAATCCAGTCCTGCAAGAACCCAGCAAAAACTGCTTTTAAGAATTTCTCTGCAGGATACAGGGAGGAAGAATGCATTGTTAGAATCTGTGACATTTCAGAAACACCATTCTACAACACCACATATCCTTAGAACTTCTGGTCAGTTTCCAACTTTTCATTACTGCCTAATCCATTGCGCTCTCAGTACGCCAGATTCCTGACACAGATTTAAACCTGTGCGGTAAAATCAAACTGGAAGGTTTGAGAGGAATTGGAATTGGTCTACATCTGGTAATCTGGAACAGTTTCTGTAGAGTTTTCAGCTCTGTAAGGAATTAAGCATTTTTTTAAAAAAAAAAGTCAGCATCCTTTTCCTTCAAATCACAGTTCCTCTGCAGTCGGGGTGGCATCCGTACAACCTGAAGCACTTTTGGATAAGTTTAGAATTCCAGTTTACATCTCAGCTCTGAGACAAAGGGAAAGAGTTGCATCAGCCTTGATTTTTTTTTTGTTTCTTGAAACAATGCAGTAAGCACTGTAACCACAAAGACCATGTAAAGCTGCAGCTGTAAACCTGGATTCCTGAATAAACAGGAGGGCCCATATGGCACTTGCAACGGAGATCATACGGGCAGCAAAAGCCCAGAGCCCCACGCTGGGGCGAGTAAATCCTTTTGGTGATTGGTTACTTTTTCAAACCATTTGTAAAACCCGGTCGTGACCGTCCAGCTGCACTTTCAGCTTATGCAGCTCTTCAATTTCCTGGTTATGACGTTCGGTTTTGTGCCCTACCAGTGAACGGTAAAAGTGTATGGTGAAAATGACAAAGATAAGGCCCACCGGTACCATGATAATAGTGGATGCCAAAGCTGCGTTCCACCCAGTGTGCCCCGCCTGGGCCGGATCAGGCTTTTTGCCATCCTTCCCAGTTTGGTCTACCGGTAGAAACTTGATCCAGCAAAGCAGGACCACCTCTGTGAGGAAGAGTAGGATACCCAATGCTGTCGAGAAACCCCAAGCTAGCTCAATGTAGTAGTGCATGCGCTCGTGGGGCGATTCATTGACTGAGTTAAGATTATGGATGTTGCTGACTGCTTCCACGTTAGGCAGGATGCAAGTGCTGATCAGGAGGGCAAAGAGGTGGACAGCTACCAGCACGGTTGTGCAGGCACTGAAGGCGATGAGCAGGAACTTGGGGTAATTGTACTCCATCTCCAGCTGAACTTCAACCATGGCAACCTGTAAGAAGAAGAAAAACTTTATTGACGATTATCTGATACGTACTGGCACTAGATTGACAATTTCACATAGGAAACACAGCAAGATTAATACAGGCTGTGTCACATAGGTGAGACACAAATTGTTTTTCTGCATTGGGCTGGCTGGAGCAGTGCAGGAGGAGACATTCTCTGCATTTAAGTATATATTACATCTGTCAAAGAGACGCTACACATGCTTCATATGGTGGGGGGGGGGTGCGGGGGGATGTGCATTCCATGCTCCAACGATTCACCTCGATGAACATAAAAATACACAAGAAAAAACCTGTTTCATGACATTAAACAATTTTCCATTTCACTCAAACGGAAATTCACAATTGTGTATGAATTTGGATAAGAACAACATGAACCACAGAGTAATAATGAGCAATGGATGCAGTTTATTTACAAGGCAAAAAAAATCAACACAAATGAAACACGAGAGAACAGAAAACAGAAAATGATTAATGCAGCCCTATAGCAGAAGTCTGGAGCAGCAGGATCACAGAGCATTGCACAGTAAACAGGATTAGACATCTGGTATGGCACCATGTGAATCAATAGCGACTGCTGAGACTGTTTACAGTGTTATTCCTCAACTCACAATAGCTCTGCAGAAAGGCAAGAGAAAGGATGATGTTAAAACCCTCCATAAAACTGTTAGAGTAAGAGAGATATTCAAACTGGCATAAAGATTTGATTACACCAATCTGAAATATCTTAGGTCATTCTAAGGCTCCAACATTTCACTTGGGTAATATCAGAGGGTCTGTTTCACTTGAGCTCACTTTGTCAGCAAAATTCTGGAGCCAAAAATAAAATCTTTAATAAAACAGATTTAATAGTTTAACATGTTAGGGGTGTGGGTCCAAACATGAGCAATTGATACGAATGAATGACTGGAATCCTTAGTCTTGGCATTTTCCAACAGTAAGTTCACATTTTTTTCCCTTAAATAAAATGCATAAAATCATTTAGAAAATAACAAATGCATGACGGAACCATTCACAATTGTTTCTCTGGTAAAGCTTGGCCAATGGATGAGGCCAAAACATTTTTTTTACACTGTCAAAGAGAACAAATGGTGAGGAATTTTACCATTTTAGTACTGGGATAGTGGTGCAATGGATGAAGCTAAAACATTGTGTGGTCAGGTGATGTTAGGTTTTAATGACTGAATGATTATAAATAGTTATTCTGCCCTGTGACTCCACTTCTCTCCTCTATTTCTTTACTCTTTCCATGGAATGTGGGTTTCGCTGGCAGTGCCGCATCTCTAATTGCCCCTGAACTGAGTGAACATTTCAGAGTTAAGAGTCAACCACATTGCTGTGGTCTGAATCACACAGAGGCCAGACCAGGTAAGGATGACAGATTTCCTTCCTTAAAGGCCACATGGGTTTTCATGATAATCAATGATAGCTGTCATGGTCACCATTACTGAGACTAGCTTTATATTCCAGACTTATTAATTGAATTTAAATTCCACCAGCAGGCTTGGTGAGATCTGAATTCATATCCGCAGGCATAGTCGAGTGGCATTACCATCACGCCAATAAACTCACCACCCCTCCCATCCCTCTCCGCCAGAAACCTGAAATGAATTGCATTAGACGAAGGAAACACATTCAATATGGTCTAAGTAGTAAGAGATGCAGTACACGGAAAGCCAGCTTGACCACAGCTATAATACACACACTCCATTTTGACAAAAGAATCCCATCTTTATCAGGAACTTCGTACAGTGGCCAAGGTATAACTCTAATACCAATTATCCTTATCCTTAGAAACAGTCTCCAACTGTTCAGCAAACACACCTGCTCCATTTCCACCCCATAAGAAGTCTCACAACACCAGGTTAAAGTCCAACCAATTTATTTAAACTCACAAGCTTTCAGGGTTTGCCCCTTTGTCAGGTGAATGGAGAGTTCTGGAGCCTTTTCCACCCCTGCAGCCCAACTAACCAATCCTTGTCCGTACCATATAGCATGGGTGCAAACTTGGTTTGAGAAATGAGCAGAACAGGTGTTATCGGATTGGAGATCAGATGGGAAGTGACGCTCCACCTTTCCACTGATGCAAGCCTGGTGTAGAAAGACACTCAATGACGGATTGAGGAATGCGATATCGGGAAAGCAGGGGCCTGAGAGCCAGTCCCCAGACCACTGCCCTTTCTTCCCACCCGCTTTGCTCCCACCACAGCCAGCAACTCCTCTTCCCACAATTTCACCCTCATTCACTTGCTGATCCTGATCTCTGCTCAGGCACACAGCTGGCAGCTACTACAACTGCTTCCGGCTGCGCTTACATTGGAGAGCTGTGAGCCTCTGACCGATTTGCAGTTCTAGGGGGTTGTGGAGGATGGGAGGGTGCAGGATCTCTGCACCTCCTGGAGTCCTTGGTCCTGTAAAATATCCACTGCCAAACACTGAAGGGGCTGACTGACACGGTGGCACAGTGGTTAGCGCTGCTGTATCACAGGGACCTGGGTTCAATTTTGGCCTCAGGTGACTGTCTGTGTGGAGTTTGCACGTTTGCCCTGTGTCCACATGGGTTTCCTCCAGATGTTCCGATTTCCTCTCACACTCCAAAGATGTGCTTATTAGGTTGATAGGTCATGCTAAATTGCCCCTTAGTGTCAGTGGGACTAGCAAGGGGAAATAGGTGGTGTTATGAGGATAGAGCCTGGGTGGGATTGTTGTTGGTGCAGACTCAACAGGCCAAATGGCCTCCTTCTGCATGATGTGCAGATACTGGTGGTCACTGTTCTCCTGAAGACTACGTAGTTTGCTACGGATAATGGTCTGTTTGAAGTCCTACTATCACACAACCCTGCGACAGCAACCTCTGCAAGATGTGCTGGATCATCAACACGGATGCCATCATCTCACTTCTTACTTCTTCTGCACTGCAGGGATTCTACGAATATCTCAAAAGAAGCAACACGGAGCTCTTGCCAGCTCCCCAGACAGCAGGCAAGATGCTCTTCACCTGGACTAAAGCTCACACATGGTGTGCAATCCTCGAGTAAGCAAAGCACCGCCTGAAACCAAATCTAGGTACGTTTAACCAGACGTTGGGCACTCCTGCACTCTTCCAAGTGAATTTGTTTAACTGACAATTGGTGCCATTTTGAAACAGCAAATTCTAACATGGGTTTCTGAAACATTCCTTTCATTTGTTGTGTCCTACCATTAGAGGTTTCTCCCCCAGACACAGCAAATAATTCCTTCTGGAAAGGAAGGAATCCACCACAAGATGAAATAAATACTCCAACATATTTTTTCAAGGGGCTACATAGATGATAGCATAGGAAATGCGGGTGGGGGGAAGGGTAGGGTGGAAAAGACTTAGAGTCATTGAACAATACAGCACAAAAGCAGGCCCTTCGGCCCGACCAGTCAATGTTGACCATGGTGCCCTTCCTGCTTGGTCTTACTAATCCCTACTTTGAACCTTAATGTCCTATTTCAGTAGGTAATATACCATCACTTAAATCTTTCTTTAAAGAAGAGTATATTTAACTGTTTGCACTGTCGCTGTTGAAATGTAAGAGACAAATATCACAACTTACTGTCCCAATACCTGATGACAGACAGTCACTTCCAGGAAGTCTGGTCACAGTCTGAGGGCAATGAAACCACAGAACTACACATTAGAATCTGCTGTTTCAAAATGGCATCCACTGTCATTGAAACTAATTCACTTACAAGAGTGTACAATGTCTGGTTAAATAACATCATCAAGTATTTAGTAGCTTAGGGCTATCTTCATTTTTATCCAATAGTTTAAACCAAACAGAGTCACCCCTCAGTAAATTGGGAAGTGACACAAGTAAGAAAGTAGTTTAGGTGTCTGATACTCCTGCTACCACATACCAAGGCCTTGGCCGCGGTAATCTTCTCACTCCAAACAGGATCGTCATCATTTCAAGCTCTACTCCAGAGGCTTCAACACTTCATCCTGGCTCAGAATTCAGTGCAGCCATGAAAGAATGTTATTTGGGTCTTTCAGATAAGATCCTGGCTGTCTTCTCGAGCTGAATTAAGGCGCTATTCCAAAAAAAGAGGAATTTTTCTGCTGTCTTAGCCAATAGTCTTCCCTCAGTCAACATCAACATTACTGCTTAACTATTCATATTTCCATTTGCTCTTTGCAAACATTGGCTGCTGTGTTTCCGAGATTGCAACAATGACTATTTTTTAAAAGTACCTCACAGGCTGTGTCATGCTTTAGGAATCCCAGGTTTGTGAACGATGCTTTACAAATATAAGCTCTTCCTTTAACTTTATTACACTTTCTTCAAGATTCATGTGCGGGCTTTCGAACAACAAACTTGCACGTATATAATGTTTTCAGCATAGTGAAACATTCAAACAAAAAACTAACAAAGCTTGGCCACAAAAGAACCACAAAGGAAATACTAGGGAAGATGACTAAAAGGCTTGGTCAGAGAGCTACACCTTAAGAAGCAAAAAGGCAGCGATTAGGGAAGGGAATTCCAGAGCTGGGGGTTGAGGGGTGGGGGGGAGAGGTGGCGAGGCAGCACTGCCAATTCTGGTGCAATTAAAAATCGAAGATGCTCAGAACGAACTGCCAGAAAGATTTAAGTGATGGTGTATTGCCTACTGAAGTAGGACATTAGGGTTTGAAGTAGGAATCAATAGCAGGGAGTGCACCATGGTCGGCATGGATCGATTGGGCTAAAGGGGCTGTTTCTGTATTGGATGGAAAGAAATTGAAGTTAGATTGGTGGTGGGCAGGGGTGGGGGGAGACGGGAGACGGGGCAGGGGCTAGCGAGGCCATGAATAATTTTAAAGGAAGCATCAAAAGTTTAAAATAGTGTTGCCACACTGGGAACCAACATAAGTCAGTAATCACAAGGATGATGGGTGACTGGGACTTGGTGCAAGTTACGACATAGGAGACAGAGTTTTGGATGAACTTGCATTTATGTCAGGTGGGAGATGGGAGGATGCCCAGGGAAGCACTGGAACGCAGATTAACAGTGTAGTTCCTGTATTTAGAAGACAGCAAAATACAATAGGTTATAACTAATACTATAATTCCACCCAATTTCTCCCTCCCCATTTAAATTGGCTTTGCTTGCCAGTGCTGGACTATTATTTCGGCATCGGTGCTGGGAGTTTATAAATTGAGCAACACAATGTGGGTACATTTCGAGTTAATCCATTTAAATAATGTGTTTTACCAGTTTCACCAGTTATAAATTTATAAACATTAAAGCCAATTTGACAGTATAGCTCATTACAAAGGATCTCAGAGGCTTCCTGCTTCTACCAGATTATCTTTAATAAAACTCTTTATTCTGTGACCAAGTGACATCATTCTGAAATGTTCACTGATTTGTCCTCCCCAGAGTATTTACAGCATTTTCTCTTTTTATTTCAGATTTCCAGCATTGGTAGTATTTTTGCTTTTGTGCAGGGTGGATTACTGTCATGGTTTGCTGTGATCTGAGTGAGGCAAAAAGAGAAAGGGTTACAACTTGAGTGGGAACAAAAAAGCAGCCCAGATTCCAGGTTGCCCCTTATCCTGTTGGCTATTGTGCATGCAAGGGGAAGCTTGAGAACAGGACCAGGCTTTGTGGGTCAATATAAAAGCAAGTTACTGTGGATGCTGGAACCTGAAACCAAAAGAAAAAAAACGCTAGAAAATCTCAGCAGGTCTGGCAGCATCTGTAAGGAGGGAAAAGAGCTGACATTTCAAGTCCAGGTGCTTTGACAAAGGGTCATCTGGACTCGAAATGTCAGCTCTTTTCTCTCCTTACAGATACTGCCAGACCTGCTGAGGTTTTCCAGCGTTTTCTCTTTTGTTTTGTGGGTCAATAATCTGCCAATGTTTGTTGCCTAACCACTTTGAGTTGAGTTCAACTGGAGTGTGTGGAACTGTGCCCGAGTAAATGTAGAGAGAGGTTTATTTATTTATTAGTGTCACAAGTAGGCTTACATTAACATTGCAATGAAATTACTGTGAAAATCACCTAGTTGACACACTCTGGAGCCTATTCGGCTACACTGAGGAAGAATTTAACATAGCCAATCCATCTAACCCGCACATCTTTCAGATTGTGGGAGGAAACTGGAGCACCCTGACATGGGAAGAACTGACAGTGACCCAAACCAGGAATCGAACCCTCTGACGCTGTGAGGCAGCAATGCTAACCAGAAGGTGTAAAAATCCTTATTGTACTCAGATGAAGTGACTACCAGAGGTGAAAAATATCATAGCACTAATGATCAAATAAGAATGATAGAATCCCTACAGTGCAGGAGGCCAGTTGGCCCAGCAGGTCTACATCGACCACAATTCTACCCAGGCCATACCTCCACAATCCCACATAATTATCTTGCTATTCCCCCTGACACTAAGGGGCAGTTTACCATGGCCAATCAACCTAACCCACACACCATCACCATTTCTCTGGATCTCATCTCGTCATCCCCCACCATTCTGAAAATTATTCCACATGTTGTCAAAAGTTCCTAGAAAGCCATGGGGCTGCACTGATCTCCGATGGGCTTCCCTCTTTCCAGCTCAACGCAGTGGACTTTGAATTCTTAACCTGTTGAAATAAGTAATAGCAGCAACATTGCTAAATATCCTTCAGTTTCTTGCTCAACTTTTATGACTTGTACTAAAATAACTTACACATTGAATTTTACTGTATTCTTGGAATTGTCAGGTTTTGTCATGTTGCTTATTCCATTCAGCCTCTAAAGAGTAAACAAAGGGAACTTTGTAGATTTGTCATCAGTACATAAGTACTGAAAATGGAAATGACCCATTGACAAACTACTGACCAACAGAGCCCTTTCATATCTGAGATTCAGGAAAGAGACATTCAAACATGTTTTGTCCTCACCACCACCACCCCCCCCACCCACACACACAACACTGCCACACCCAGGGAATCGTTTACCCTGTTTCTTATAACAAATGCTGAAACAAACAGGTTTTAGTGTGCAAAAACACTAACGAAGGGACGAGCAAACAAGGCATCAGCACAGTTAAACTAATCATCACAAATCCAGGGCAGCAAGGAGCTGCTACCAAAATGGAGCTTTAAAGATAGACTATGAGAAAAAGAGATCAAGTGCCACAGATTTGAGGCTCTGAAAAAATGAATTTGAGTAGGAAATGGAGCAGGTTGAATCTTGGGTTTGATGAGAATGCAGGATGGCAGATTAGCAGCTTACAAGGTGGGATGGTAGCTCGAAAGGACACGACAGCATGGTAATGTCAGTAGCACAGTCACAAGAAAGGCTACACCAAAGGAGCAGCCGGAGATTTAAAATGAGATTTTCTTTTCGGAGGAGGCAGCGTCTGTCAGTGAGATTCCAAGCCTCTGTCAACGTGTAACACGTTAGTGAAACTTTGCCTTTCAGATCAAAAACTTGATGTTTTCAAGTACCAAACACATGCTAGATCAGTTGATCTTATTCCAAGCAAGAACCTGAAAATCTTTTCAGTTTCAGTTAACGTAAAAACAGGAAATGCTGTGAACACGCAGCAGCTCAGGCAACATGCGTAGATTGAAAAGACACGGTTAATCTTGAGGCACATCATGACCTTTCATGTTTCCAGCCCTTCCAGCTTTCATTTCAGAATTCCAGTATTCGTAGAATTCTGCATTTTGTTATATTACAGCTAATCGACACTGGATGGCAAACCCATTAAAAACCACAGATCTGAGAGCAAGGTCTGTTCATTGCCATCTGTAAACGTATCTACATTGGGACATTTGATTACCATGAAGGTACCAGATAGATACAAGTTGTTGTTCAGAAGCCGATGTTAGATTTTCTTTCCCTTGTACTCAAAAGATCATGCAGATTAATGGAGATGATAATAGCCTATTCCATGCTAATGAAACATTACCAAAGATTTAACGCACAGTTCCCTGACAATGGACCTCTCTCTCAGGCAGCAGTACCTCAGGGTCTATTTCTTGACAGAGGTTTGATAGTCAGCCTTTACTAGGAACATGCACTAGGCTATGGCAAATCACTAATTTACCTTGTGCTACCCCAACAAAAAAGGATGGGATTTTCTGCCCATTGCTGCTGGCAAGACTGTCCAGTCCTGCTGAATGGTGAGCTTGGCTCCCTGATGGGAGAGGGTACAATCAACAGAAAGCCCTGTTAACGGTGGCAGGACCGGAAAACCTTGCTGCCAAGCAATGGTGGGCCGCCTCCGCGAAACACGCCACGGGGATGGGTGCTGGGGAATCCTGCCAAACAGTTCTGTGCTTCCCCACAAACATTAGCCAGAATCAGAGAATTATACAGCACAGGGAACTCATGAAACCGGTGTCAGTTCTGTGAAAGAGTTGAACAATTAGTCCCACTCCCTATTCTGTCTCATTCACTCTACCTTTCCCCCCACCATGCAAGTTAAGTAAGTTTATTCATTCGTGTCACAAGTAGGCTTACATTAACACTGCAGTAAAATTACTGTGAAAATCCCCTAGTCGCCACATTCTGGCGCCTGCTCAGGGACACTGAGGGAGAATTTAGCACGGCCAATGCATCCAACCATGGAGCATATATCCAATTCTCTATTGAAAATTATTATTATATCTGGTTCCTTCACCCACTTCAGGCAGTGTATTCCAAATCATAACTTGCTGCATAAATTGTGCCATCATGTCCCATATGGCTCTTTCACCAATAAAGCAAGTGATTTCTATTTACAGTGCACCTAGATAGGATTATCTTTAAACAATTCAGTCAGTTTCCCATAATGCTGGATGAATCATTCGGTCTACTGTTGATCATAAGAAGGGGACCAAAAGCTGGGAGTGATCCCTACCCCTAAACTTCACCAGTTTATAAAGAGAAGCTCTATCCAAGCTAGATCCAATAAGTCTGCTCAAAAAGAAGCCAGAATCCAACATACTATTATGTTACTGTAAATTTTACTTGAGCAGCTGCCAGCATCCATTCTAGCAAGAGATTCTGCCAAAAGATTGGCTGTGATGATTCTATTTAGCATAAACTAGCTACATCCATGATAATCAGTAGAATAATGATGATATCATGATCCTCCAGCAACCCAATTATTTCTTGCCATTATGTACATGATATCCTCTAGTTCCTGATTGCAGTTAATGACAAATGGAACCCTTAAACAGTAATTAGAGGGGACTCAATGAGTTAACCCAAGCCTTAGCTAGTAATTGACCACTGCTATTTCCTCATCAGACTGCAGTTAGCTGAAAACAATAATTAGAACATAAATGTTTCTCATTCAATTTACACAGCTCTCCTGACTGCAGTGAGTGGGCCAAATGCTCTTTCATGTCTCTAACTGTGATATCGATGCGCTGCACAATATAACATTGAGGAATTACATTTTATTCTTGCGTAACACCCATGACATGACAACGATTAGAGAACCCTAAGCAGCAAGCAGAAGATGACTGAAAGCGTGGCTGAAGAACGAGGTTTCAGAAGGACCAAAGAAACTGCCACTAAGTGGCTGTCAAATTAGAGACAACAGGGTCACAAAAGAAGAATGGTGCACTGTCATTACTTACATGTAGGTTATCATTTGTTTCTCACTATAATGATCTTCTTATAAGTGGGACAAGAATAAAAGGCGAAAGGATTAAAATAGGGAGAAGAAATGCAAGTTTGGTGGTAATAAGTGTGCAGCTACAGAAATTTGAAGGAATTGAAGTTTGCAATAAATATAAGCAAGCAGAAAATTGGATAAGTCAATTTTTGAGATGATGAAAGCTTTGATTCTGTTTTATTTTAAACAGTTGTGAAGGAGGTGGGGGCCTAAACGGGTAATGCTCCAGAACTGAATGGAGGTAATCTTGCCAATAGACTGGAAGTGGAAATATAAAGCACAACATGACTAGACATGGGAGTGCAAGGCTGAACTCAATATTGAAAAGGATGCCATGGTCACAGATGTCCAAGGCTGATGCAGTAATCGGGAAGTAGATTAGCTTGAATTGGGAACAAGGTGTAACTTTGTTAAGATTACTCACAGACATTCCAGGAAAGTACTTCATCACTATTAAGATGTACAGTTTATCTTCACTATTCACTGAGCCAAGCCAGCATTCCGAAACCTAATCAAGCTATAAATCTAGATTTTCCTATAAATGTCCATTTTTACAGGAAGGAGAACGAGGTGGAGCAACAATTAACAAGAAAAGCTGCCCAGTCTCAACCCGTTGCTTAACCCTGTCTGTCTCAACAGCTTGTTCAGTTCTTGATGAATTTGTGCAGCCCCAGAATTACTTGTCCAAACACAAGATTACAATTACGTTTCTGAGTTCTTTGAATACAATCATCGAATTAATTTTATTTTGCAAGAGAGTCTCCCCTCTCTACACCAACCCTATTTCTGTTCAACCAATTTGAAATTTAGTGACAGAAGGATTTCCTGCTCAGATATCCTGCAGAACATCTTCGACTTTATCCCACTGTTATCACAAGTACAAGAGAATTTACTGTACTATTCAATGATAGAGATCACATCAAGCAGCACAGAAAATGTTTCAGTCCATCTTGCCTCTTGTACTTGGCTCCTTTGAGAGAAGGGGTGCATTTTTGACAGAGAAACACCAAATAAACTGGGGAGGGGGAAAGGCGGAGCTAACATTTGAGTCCTACTTTTATAAACGTGTATTTTCTTTGAACTTCAAGTTACTCGAAGTTGCTGGGAAACTAAAAATGTTGAAGCTTCAAACCTTGGTCATATAGAACATACAATGCATGAGCAAGTCATTCGACCCAACCAGCCTAACAGCATTTATGCTCCACTCCAACCTCTTCCAAATCCAGGTATTATATCTACTCATCATCACTATCAACAACGCCTCATGTCAAAGATGATTTTTCCTTGCAGATGGCTGGGTTGAGAGATTTCAGTGTTGACTCGTAATTTCAGAAATGGCTAATGAGAACCATCTTCCTTAGGCCTACTGGCTACCCCATAAGCAAGGACACCAAGATCACATGAAATAGGAACAGGAGTAGGCCATTCAGCCCTCCGAGCCTGCTCCAACATTAATAAGATCATAGCTGATCTAACACTCTCAAAGTCTATTTCCCTGCCTTCATTCTGTAACCCTTAATTCCCCCACTGATTAAAAACCTATTGAACTCAGTCTGAAAATGTCCAAGGAATTGGCCTCTACAGCTTCGTGGACCAAAGAATTCCAAAGATACGCCATTCTGAGAGGGGATATTCTTCTTCAAATTCGTCTTAAATGAGCATCCCCATATTCTGTGACTATGTCCTCTGGTCCTACACTCTCGTTTTATGTTTGTATGCTAGCATTCTGAACAAGGATCCCCAAGTTCCTTTGTGCTACAGCTTTCTGCGCAATCTCTCTCCATTTAAATTATAATGCACTTTCTCACTCTTTCTTTCTTCCAAAATGAACCATCTCACATTTCCCACTTTGAATTTCATTTGCCAATTTTCAGCCCACTCATTTAACCTGTCAATCTCTCTCTGTAAACTATTTATATCCTCCTTACAATCTGCCTTCCCCTCCCACCTGTGTGTCATCCCCAAATCTGGCCATGGTACACTCTGTTCCTTCCTCCAAAATCAGTTATATTGTGAAAAGTTGCAGTCTCTGTGGCTCTCCACTGGTTGCTGCCCTCTAATCTGAGAAAGACTCCCAAATTGCTACTCACTGTTTCCTGTCAGCCAGAACTCCAGAATATTACCTCTAACACCAGGAGCTCCCCAAATCTTGAATATTAGCCTTTGACATTATAAAATATCTTCTGAAAATCCAAATATAAAATATCGACTGGCTCGCCATCAACTACTCTGTCCTCAAAAAACGCAAGTAAATTTGTCATACGTGGTTTTCCCTTCTTGAAACCATGCTGATTCTGCTTGAATAGATTATGACTTCCAAATGCATTACTATTCTCTCTTTAATAACTAATACAAATATTTTTCTAATAGCTGAAGTTAGAGTAACAGGCTTGAACAAGGGTACCTCATTGGTAGTTTTCCAATCCTTTGGCACAGTTTAGGAATCCAAGGATTTAAGATCCTTTAAGACCCAGTGGTGCAAATCATCTGGTCCAGAGGTCAACTTTTAGTCACATTAGCTTGCCTAAAACAAATTCTCTGGTGACTGTATTTACTTGTTACTATTTCTTGGACACTGTAGTATCCTCTATTAGAGACCAATGCAAAATATCTATTTAACTCCTCTGTCATTTCCTTGTTCTGATGTGGAGATGCCGGTGTTGGACTGGAGTAAACACAGTAAGAAGTCTGACTTAAGTCCAATGATTTATTTGATCAAATAAATCGGTCGGA
This sequence comes from Carcharhinus amblyrhynchos, assembly GCF_965287045.1. Classification (NCBI taxonomy): domain Eukaryota; kingdom Metazoa; phylum Chordata; class Chondrichthyes; order Carcharhiniformes; family Carcharhinidae; genus Carcharhinus; species Carcharhinus amblyrhynchos. Next base: position 39,902,615 of record NC_137346.1, on the reverse strand, counting down.
CTTAAACCTGGTGTTGTCAGACTTCCTACTGTATTTCCTTCCCATAGTTACTTCCCTAGTTTCATTATCTAAGAAGCCAATGTTTTATTTCATTTCTCTCTTCCTCTTGATGTACTTCAAAAAGCTCTTGTCTGTTTTTATATTTCTCGCTAGCTTGAGCGCAGTTTATTTTCTCCTTTCCGATTCTTCATTTTAGTCCATCTTTGCTGCATTCTGAATCTATCCCACTCTTCTGACCTCATACTAACCTTTGCCAGCTTATATGTTTCTGCTTTCAACTTAATACCCTCCTCAACTTTCTTGGTTATCCATGGGAGGTTCTTTCTTCCTCACTGGGATGCATTTTTGCTGGGAGTCATGAATTATGTCCCTAAATGTCTGTCACTGCTTATCTATTGTCTTACCCATAGTTTCAATGACTAGTTCATTTTGTCCATTTCTATCCTCATACCTTTGTCATTCCCCTTCTTTAAGTTTAACACTGATACTTTGTTCCCAATTTTCTCTCACTCAAGCTGAATGCTAAACTCTATCATATTATGATCACTATTTCTGAAGGAATCCTTAACCTTGAGATCATTTATTAAACCTACCTCACTAAACATTACCAGATTCAAAGTAGACTGATCCTTAGCTGACTCCAAAACATACTGTTCCAGGAAACTATCCCAAATGCACTCTATGACTTAAATCTCTTGCTTGTTATTTCCAATTTGATAAGTCCAAACTATATGAAAATTAAAGTCCCCCATGATTAATAAGAACATAAGAAATAGGAGCAGGAGTAGGCCATCTAGCCCCTCGAGCCTGCCCCGCCATTCAGTAAGATCATGGCTGATCTGAAGTGGCTCAGTTCCACATTCCCGCCCTCTCCCCATAACCCTTAATCCCCTTGCCTACCAAAAACCTATCTACCCGCGTCTTAAATATATTTAGCGAGGTAGCCTCCACCACTTCAACGGGCAGAGAATTCCAGAGATTCACCACCCTTTGAGTGAAGAAGTTCCTCCTCAACTCCATTCTAAACTGCCCTCCCCTTATCTTGAGGCTGTGCCCTTGAGTCCTGCTGTCCTTTCTGAGCGGGAAGAGCCTCTCCATCTCTACCCTATCCAGCCCCTTCATCATCATATACGTCTCAGTAAGATCCCCCCTCATCCTTCTAAACTCCGAGTACAATCCCAGTCTATTCAGCCTCTCTTCATAGTTCAACCCCCTCAACTCCGGTATCAGCCTAGTGAACCTCCTCTGCACTCCCTCCAAGGCCAAAATATCCTTGCGCAAGTGCGGCGACCAAAACTGCACACAGTACTCCAGCTGCAGCCTCACCAGTGCCCTGTACAGTTGCAGCAAGACCTCCCTACTTTTATATTCAATCCCCCTCGCTATGAAGGCCAGCATCCCATTCGCCTTCCTGACCACCTGCTGCACCTGCAGGCTGGGTTTTTGCGACTCATGCACAAGGACCCCCAGGTCCCTCTGCACCCTAGCATGCTGCAGCTTTTCGCCCTTTAAGTAGTAGTCCCTCCTACTATTATTCCTGCCAAAGTGGATAACCTCACACTTGCCAACATTGTATTCCATCTGCCAGGTCCTCGCCCACTCGCTCAGCCTATCTAGATCCCTCTGCAGACTTTCTACACCCTCCGCACAATTTACTTTTCCACTTAACTTTGTGTCATCAGCAAATTTCGACACCTTACACTCAGCTCCCTCCTCCAGATCATCTATATAAATGGTAAATAGCTGAGGCCCCAGCACCGATCCCTGGGGCACTCCACTAGTCACCAACTGCCAATCCGAATCGCACCCATTGACACCTACTCTCTGCCTCCTATTTGATAGCCAATCCTCTATCCACGCTAACACCTTACCCCTAACTCCATGCCCCCTAACCTGCTGAAGCAACCTTTTGTGTGGCACCTTATCAAACGCCTTCTGAAAATCGAGAAACACCACATCCACCGGTTCCCCTCCATCCACCGCACTGGACACATCCTCATAGAATTCCAATAAATTCGTCAGACATGACTTCCCCTTAACGAATCCGTGCTGCGTCTGCTCTATCAAACAATTCTTCTCAAGATGCCTCGCTATTTCTTCTTTGATGACAGATTCAAGCATTTTTCCTACAACAGACGTTAAACTAACCGGCCTATAATTCCCTGCCTTTTGCCTGCTGCCCTTTATAAACAGCAGCGTAACATTAGCCGTTTTCCAATCTTCCAGCACTTCCCTGGAATCCAGCGAGGTTTGGAAAATAATCACTAAGGCATCCACTATCACCTCCGCCATTTCCTTCAGAACCCTGGGATGCATTCCATCCAGTCCTGGGGACTTGTCCACCATCAGTCCCACTAGTCTGTTGAGCACTAGTGACAGTGATCTCATTTAGGTCCTCAACTCCTACCATCCTTCTATCGTTAATACCCGGCAAACTACTCGCGTCCTCCTCCGTGAAGACCGAAGCAAAAAACTTATTTAAGGCCTCAGCCATTTCCTCATCCCCCACCACTAAATCCCCCCTCTCATCCTCTAAGGGTCCAACATTCACCCTAGCCAGCCTCCTCCTCTTTATATATTTATAAAAACTCTTACTATCCTTTTTTATATTTAGCGCTAGTTTAGCTTCATCCTTTCTTTATCAACTTCTTCGTCATTCTTTGTTGATTTTTAAACCTTTCCCAATCCTCTACTCGCCCACTACTTTTAGCCACTCTAAATACATCAGCTTTTAATTTAATACTCTCCTTTAACTCCTTCGTTAACCACGGCTGATTATTCCTTCTCCTACGATCCTTCTTTACCATTGGAATAAATTTCTGCTGAGCACCAAGAAAGATCTCCCTAAAGATCCTCCACTGTTCCTCAGCAGTCCTACCGACCAATCTGCGACCCCAATCTACATTCGCCAATTCCCCTCTCATCCTATCGTACTCCCCTCTGTTCAAACAGTGCTCTTTTTACATACATTTGTTATTTCTTGATTTAAACTCTTTCCTCCAGCAAGATTTCTTTTTGGGGCTTATGCAATCCTCCAACCACTCTCTTCCCTCCTTTGGTGTTTGTTATTTCCACCCAAATCAATTCCACATCCTCTAAGCCTAGATTGTCCTTCTGTACTTACTTTGTCTCTTTTTAGCAGAGCTTCCTCACCACCTTTTCCTTCTGCCTGTCCTTTCTAAAAGTCAAATAATCCAGAATATTGATTTTCCAACTTTGATCTCCTTGCAACCATGCCTCAGTAATGACAATCAGATCATAGCCATCTAACTCCATTTCTGCCATCAGTTAATTTATCTTGCTTTTATACTGTAGACATTAAGATACAGAACTCAGTTATGTTTGTCCACCATTTTTCCATACACTAAGCCCATCTCTAGGGACAACAGAGCCACAGTTTATTTGTTGCCTTTTATTCCCACGTTTTCCTCTTTTGCTTTCACTTTTTCTGCCTTTTGTTTCTATCTTAAAGCTTCCCCAATAGCATTAACAAACACTCCCTTCAAGGATATTGGTCCTGTTGGGGTGCAACCAATTCAGTTTCTACAGGTCCCACCTTCCCCAAAACTTGTCCCAATGCCTCAGGAAACTGAGGTCCATCCTCCCACACCACTTTCTAGCTACACATTCATCCTACCCATGTTCCTATTTCTGCTGTCAATAGTGTGTGGGACTGGAAGTAATCTTAGATTACTACCAAAGAGGTCTTGTTTAATAACTTATCACTGAACTCCCTGTATTCAGCTTTCAGGACCTCATATCTTTTTTTAAAAAAATCTATATCTATGGTTCCAATGTGTACCACATTGGAGGCTCTTCACCTCCCCATTCCAAAGTAGTCTGCAGCTGCTCTGTGACATCTTGGACCCTAGCACCAAGGAGGCAACATACCATCCCAGAATCACTTTTGTGGCCACACAAAACTCCTATCTATTCCCGCTTACAATTGAATCTCCAGTCACAGTAGCCATACTCTTCATTTCCTCCCTGTCTGTGCAGTTGAGCCATCCAGGTGTCACGGACTCGACTTCCACTGCACTCCGAGAAGTTATTGCCCCCAACAGTATCCAGAGCAGCATATCTGTTTGAGGGAGTTATGGTCCCAGGGGAGTCCTGCCTACCTGTCACCCATTCTCTGTGCACACTTCGCCTGACCACTCCGGCTGCCTCTCCAGCTCTGATTTCCAGTGGCTGCAGCTGGAGACACTTCCTGCACGCACGCTCATTCTGGACAATGGAACTGTCCCTGTTTTCCCAGTTAACATGAGGGGCATCCTATGTGGCCAAGCTGTCTTGCCATGATTCTCCCTTAGATTGCTTCCAAGTTCAAGAATATTAATAAGACCAAAGACCATCTTCTACTCTAGATGCCAACTCTGTAACAATAGACCTTACCTGTATTCTTACTGCAATATCAAATAGTAGATACTCACCAGTTCCCATCCAACATTGATTGTTGGTCTTCAGGTGGAAGACTCTTGGCTCAAGCAGCTGTTCTATTCTTTAATCTCAGTGTTTTCTCTGGGTGGAATTTTAAAAATTAATTCACAGGATATGGGCTTTGTTGGGTTAGGCCAGTATTTATTGTCCATCCCCAACTGCCCTTGAGAAGGTGGTGGTGAGCTGTCTTCTTGAATCGCTACATTCTCAGTGGTATAGGTACACCCACAGTGCTGTTAGGGAGGGAGTTCCAGGATTTGGACCAGGCGACAATGAAAGAACGGTGATATATTTCCAAGTCAGAATGGAGAGTAACCTGGAGGAGACCATCCAGGTGACCTTGTCCTTGCAGATGGTACTGATCGTGGGTTTTGGTGGTAGCTATTCTTATTGATTGGAAGGCCTTTATTGTTGCAAATGCACTGCCAATTTTCGTTATGATTGGGCATCTGTCTTCCATGTGTTGATGTTAATAGGGCAAAGTTTAAAGGAGGTCTTGAGTTTAAATTCAAAACTTTTCCTTTGGCTGGTATAGCTGGGTGCAAATGTTACAATCCCAGCTGATGTTACTACCGTACAGTCAGATCCATTGGGTGGAACCTGGCACCATATATCCTAACTTTTATTATTTTGCTTAGAAACGTGGAGGGCACCTACTGAACAGTTACAGAGACTGCTGATATACTTTTAATAAAAGAATAAAACATTTAGTAAACAAGATTAACTATAATACACTACTCCTTTACTCTATATTTACAGAAATATACAAATTTGTAAGGATAACAATGAGTTACAAAATCTATCTTATACCTTAATATTCACATTAAGTAAACATTCCATGTAAACTATTAGGCAAACTGTGGTCAGACATCCCACACTCTGAAATCAAAGTGGCAGATGCCAACCAAAAGAACTTCGACAGATTTCTTATCAGTTCCCTGGCATCTGTCACATTGTGAACTGACTGCTCTCACTGGAACTCTGATTTTCACACAAGGGTTTCCAAACTCCGCCCTTGAAGAACACGCTTGGAATCTTTTCTCAAATAATCATTTATCTTTGATGCCTTCACCAAGGATCCACTTCCAGATTTCAACCTCTCCTTTTAATATCCCTGTGCCTTGGATTGCCACATGCAGTCAAGCTTCACCTCCACTGCTTCATAGGCCCTTAGTAAAGAGTTATCATCCTTTAGGTCTCCTTGGATATCTGGCTTCCCACAATTGCACATTATCCCAGGTCTGCACAACGCAGCACTGTCCTTTTAATTTAAAGCCTCTGCTCCTCACTCTGAACTTTATTTAACAAGACCTTTTCCACATTCTTGTTTTGTCCCTTTGGCTAAAAGGTCTTCTTGGAACTTCCTTCCGTCCCTCTCCTTGATTCTGGGACCTATCTGTTCTTTAATTTAGGTCTTGCTGTCTGCAGCGTCCCTTCATGTCCTGCCAGAGAGAGACTTTAACTGCTCCCTGCACCTCAAGAGCATAATCACCAACTGAACTGATACTGTTTTTAGCTGTCTATTTAGGCCCGTGGTTGCGAAACAACAGTACAGTTTTCCCTAATTTAAAAGTCATCAAACCTCATTAGAAATGCAGGCATCCTTTAAAGTGAAAGAAAACTTCAAAACTCCTCAACATACCAATACTGAAATACAAATTAAATGTAAAGTTATGGCTGTTCCTAATACCCATACATACAAATATAACTTACTTAAAACTACATTTCCATTTCCTAACATGAGCTGCAGGTATCAACCATTTTAACAGGTGGTGGGTAACCTGAACATCCTCCCAAAATTAGGACTACCTTCTTAATAAGGAAGATTTTTCCTGACAAATAAACAATCATGGAGCACAGCAGCAGACTGCTTAGGGTTGGTGGTGACAATAGTGAGGAGGTGCCGGGTTTGTGCACGAGGGGGATGAGGTGCCAAATCCATTTTATAGCACCATGACAAGGCAAGCAAGGGTGTGGCATGGAGGAGCACAGTGGTTAGCACTGCTGTCTCTCAGCGAAGGGACGCAGGTTCAATTCAAGCCTGGGCTGGCTGACGGTGTGGAGTTTGCACATTCTCCCCGTGTCTGTGTGCTCTGGTTTCCTCCGACAGTCCTGTGATGTGTAGGTTAGGTGGGTTCGCCATGGTAAATGCATGGGGATTTCAGGCATAGGGCGGAGGGGAAGACCTGGGTGGGTGACTCTTTTGGAGACTCAGTGCAAACTTGATGCACTGGGGGCCTCTTTCTGCACTGCAGGGATTCTATGGTCGCCATTCAACAAGTCCTTCCCCACAACAAAATCCCTCAGTGGTAGCTTGCCTGATAGTTGTCAAGGTGGGCAAAAGGTTGCAGCAGTGAAGTTGTTCTCAGTCTCAGAGGCTTGCCTGATCTTTGAAGTCAGGCAACGTCCCGCCAATGGTGAGACTTGTCATACAACAGGCCTCCCACTACAAAAGACAACATACAGAGGGCCTTCTATAGGCAGCAAATTACATGTACTAGTTTACCCTTAACTCAAGATCGATTCGAGTCAATAAATTCAATGAAGTTGGTCATGCAGGACTTTACATCTTGAAGCACAAACGGACTGTCTATTATTGCATTTCTGGTTTCTAGATGTTTTTCTATTTTCTCCTTTAGTCAAAATTCCCTTTCTTTACTCTGATGGGATTTCAGCTGACATATTTATAGCCCCCTCTTTCATAGGTTAGTGGCTTGTAACTGTCAGTGTTCCCGTAATAACAGCCCAGCAGATGGAAATTGTACATAAAGGCATGTGTCAACCATTAACATTTTATTCAAACCACTTCCTTCTTCTCAAAAGAAGTCAAATATCAGGAAATCCTGTCAACTTCATGCAAATGGACTGTTGCAACTTAATGATTATAACATGAGAAAAAAGATCAGCCTCAGTTTTAAATCATTCTGCACTGTAAAAAAAGATAAATTCCTGTTGTTAAATCTAACATTATAAATGTTTCATGTTGTACTTTATATGGGTGAAATTTCACTCAGTTGGATGTTTTCTTTTGTAAATTGAATCTCTCTCATTTTCATATCTAATGCAGCAGATTAAAATTGTTGATCAGAGCATTCTCACTTCATAGATACATCTGATTATGAGAATCAAGATATGGAACTGTAGCGATTATATCCTATATTAGGTGGTGCTTTTAAATAACTTGTATTTATATAATGCCTTGCATTGCCTCAGGACTCCCCTCCAATAGTGCAGCACTCCCTCAGTACTTCACCGAAGCGTCAGACTAGGATATTTGCTCAAGTCTTGGAGTTTGACTTGAATTCACAACCTTTCGATTCAGATGATCACTGAGCCAATGCTGACAGACACCTTATATAATGTTAGCATTTCTAATACTTTTTAAACAAAAGTCTGTTCATCTTTCCTATTATTTGTTTATGAGTTATTTTTGGTCCTTACCTTCAAACTGTTTTGAATTAAGATAAACCAACAACTTGTCCTGGTCCCTCCATGCGACCTATAGTAAAGAATGCCCACCAATGCATCTACTTTCTCAGGAGGCTAAGGAAATTTGGCATATCTACTACGATTCTCAACAATTTTCACAAATGTACCATAGAAAGCATCCTTTGTGGATGTATCATAGCTTGGTATTGCTCCTGCTCTGACCAAGACTGCAAGAAACTACAAAGGGCCGTGAACGTAGCCCAGTCCATCAGGCAAGCCAGCCTCCCATCCATTGACTCTGTCTTCACTTCCCCCTGCCTCAGAAAAGCAGCCAACAAATCAAGAACATACTCCCTTCCACCTTTTTCAGCTGGGAAAAAGATGCAAAAGTCTGAAGACATGTACCAACTGGCTCAAGAGCAGCTTCTTCCCTGCTGCTATTAGACTTTTTAATGGACCTATCATATATTAAGTTGATCTTTCTCCTCACCCTATCAGTAACAGTAACACTACATTCTGCACCCTCTCCTTTTCTTCTCTCCATGCACACTATGAACAGTATGTTTTGTCTGTGTAGCGCACAAGAAACAATACTTTTCACTGTATCCCAATACATGACAGTAATAAATCACATCGAACCTGAAGGACTATTAACTTTTAAATGAGAGTCTAGTTTGCAAACTGTATAGTATCTAAGCTATGTTGATTTGTGTTTTGAGAATTATTTTCCTTTGTAAGTAAATATGGACACAGATTTCGCCCATAAAAAGTGACCTAACCGGTTCATGACTTCCATCATCAAAAATGACAAATGATATCCAAACATATTTCCCTGGTAACTTATCTTGATCAGGGTTAATCATTAGACATCAGCAACACTAATCTCAATACGAGTGATCTGGCCTTGCAGAAATTATTCTCAAGCTAATGATAAGAGAAAATAAAGGTGTTGAAAGGCAGCTTAAACACTGAGAACATCACCAAATGTAGTTTGAAACCAAAAGAGAAAATACTGGAAAATCTCACCAGGTCTGACAGCATCCGCAAGGAGAGAAAAGAGCAGACGTTTCGAGTCAAGATAACCCAGTTATCTTAGGGATGCTGCCAGATCTGCTGAGGTTTTCCAGCATTTTCTCTTTTGGCTTCAGATTCCAGCACCCGCAGTAATTTACTTTTTTACAATATGTGGTTTATTTGATTATAAAATATGTTTTTAGCACAGAGGGGGCCATTCAACATATTTAGCAGAATTTTACCACCCTACTCACCACTGGAATTGGAGCGGACAATGGAAGGTCCGTTGGCCTTGAGTGGAATTTTCTGATCTTGGGTTGAGCGAGGCTGCAAAATCCCGCCCATCATGTCTATACCTACTTTATGAAGATTGATCTTTTTACTTCCATGTCCCCTCTTTTTGTCCATAATCCTAATTTACAGCAGAGATGGAATTTAGTTTAAACTTTTTTCAAAGAATCTTCACCATCGAGTCTTTGATTTTGTCTGTTTAAGAAAGTCAAGATAAAGGAACAACTTGTACCGGACATCCTGAAATACTTTACAGTCAATTAAGTAATTTGTGGACATGCAGTCTATGTTGCAATATTGGGGACGCAGCAGGCAATTTGTGCTCAACTGTGACAAAAAGCAATACGATAATAGCCAGATAATCTGTTTTTGTGATGTTGATTAAGGGATAAATAAGACCAAAAAGATGCAGGGGCAGAAGTAGTCCATCGAATCTGCTCCATCATTCAATGAGATCATGACTGATTGCATAATCCTCAACTCCACTTTCCCACTTTATCCCCACAACCCTTGATTCCCTGACTGATTAGATATCTGTCTATCTCAGCCTTGAACATACTTAATGACCCAGCTTTTACAGCCCTCGGTGGAAAAGAATTCCAAGCGATTCACTTCCCTGCGTGAAGAAATTCTTCCTCACCTTGAGCCTAAATATTGACTGGGAATAACTCATTCCCTGCTCTGATTTGTGAAAGATCCCACAGCAATATTTTGAGGGAGAAAACATCTGACCCAGAAGGCATCATCTCTAACAATGCAGCATTCCTGTAATACTGCACTGGAGTCAGCCAAAATTGTTGTGTTCAGGTTCTGGAATGATACTTCAACCCACAAGCTTCTAACAAAATCATAGGAAATAGGAAAAGCAGACCATTCAGCCCATCAAACCTGCTTCAGCCATAAGAACATGACTGGTCTGATTGTCAATTGCATAAATTATGGTTAAGTAGGTGAGAAATGCACATATAAGGTGACACTTATTGACAGTGGTGATGGGTTGTAGAATTAGAAGCTAAGCATGTGTAATTTCTCACTAAATACATCTAAACATCAGTAAAGATTGATTTCTGGTCTTTTTCACGAACTGGTGATACGAAGTTTAACACTTATTGTGGCCTTAACTCTACTTGTCCGCCGACAATTCCTGTAACCCTGGCCCCCACTGTAGATCAATAATCTGTCAAACTCACACACAGCCTTGAATATATTCAATGACCCAGCCTCCACAGCCGCTACACAAGAGATTTCCAAAGACCAACAGCCCTCAAAGAAGTTGTTGCTTCTTATCGCCATCTGAAACGGGAAATCCTTCATTTTGAAACACTTCCTCTAGTTCTTGGTGGGCCCACAAAGGATGCTATAGGTTTCAATAAATTCACCCTGCGTACTCCAAAGAGTATAGGCCCAACCTGCTCAACCTTGCTCTTTAGGCAACCTCTTCATCCCAGGAGTCAGTCTAGTGAACATCATCAGCGCTGCCTCCAACGCAAGTGCTTCACTCCTTAAGAAAACCAAAACTGTGCACAGGATTCCAAATACATTCTCAGCAATGTATTAAACAGATGTGGCAAGACTTTCTTACTTCTATACTCCATTCTCCTCACAATAAAGGCCAACGTTCCATTTGCCTCCTTCATGATTTGCTGTAACGGCGCACTGACCTTTCGTGTCCCATGTACAAAGACACCGAGATCCCTCTGATTCACAGGCAAATGTGCTACCAACTGAGTCACAGCTGGCATACACTTCCTGACTTCTAATGGCTGCTCAAAAATTATAAGCACAATTCCATTCATTTTTTAAAATTTTACTGTCATGTGATTGTCAAGGGAGCCTAATGGATAACAGGTACTGGCGTAGACACGAATAAAGGCCACTTATCAAATTACCAAAGGTTAGCTGGTGCCAATAGAATCACATAGCTCAAACAACCACATCTGATAGGGATGGGAAGAAACCAGAAATAAGAAAACTCAAGCATTTGACTCTACTGCATCTATTCATGTTTGACCAGTTGGAGGGGATGGGTGAAGGAAGTTAGTATGACATTAGTTTTAAGCATGAATGGCGCCTTGAACAGTAAAAATGACATCTGTGACTGGTACAGTAGAATATCTGAATCTCTTTCAGCTTCAGAGGGATTTATTAATTGCTCACATTCTTGCAGTTTGTACTTACTACAAAGGACTTCAGTAACTGTACAGAAAATTACACACATAGACAAATCACCATCTCTTTGCAGCAGCTTCAAGTCATGTTCCTTTGCGAGTCAGCTACCCTGCCTTGAAACACAGCAGTGTTTATTCTCACTTCTTTATACTACTACTTTAAAAAGATTCCACATAAATGCGTTTTTACTTTAACATCTTGGCAATAAATAATTACAATAGTTGTCTAATATTACAATAGTGGATGCATTGGTGGTTATTTTCCAGACGTCGCTGGATTCCGGGGAAGTGCCGGAAGATTGGAAAACGGCTAATGTTACGCCGTTGTTTAAGAAGGGTGCCAGGCAAAAGGCGGGGAATTATAGGCCGGTTAGTTTAACGTCTGTGGTAGGTAAAATGTTAGAATCCGTCATTAAGGAGGAAATTGCGAGGCATCTTGAAGGGAATTGCTTGATAGAGCAGACGCAGCACGGTTTCATTAAAGGGAAGTCGTGTCGGACAAATTTACTGGAGTTCTGAGGATGTGTCTAGGGCGGTGGATAGAGGAGAGCCGGTGGATGTGGTCTTTCTGGATTTTCAGAAGGCGTTTGACAAAGTACCTCACAAGAGGTTATTGCAGAAGGTAAGGGGACATGGAGTTGGGGGTAGGGTGTTAGCGTGGATAGAGGATTGGTTGTCAAATAGGAGGCAGAGAGTGGGGGTCAACGGGTGCTATTCGGATTGGCGGATGGTGACTAGTGGAGTGCCCCAGGGGTCGGTGCTGGGGCCTCAGCTATTTACCATTTATATAGATGATCTGGAGGAGGGAACCGAGTGTAGGGTGTCAAAATTTGCTGATGACACCAAGATTGGGGGAACAGCAAATTGTGCGGAGGGTGTGGAGAGTCTGCAGAAGGATCTAGACAGGCTGGGCGAATGGGCCAGGAAATGGCAAATGGAATTTAATGTTGGCAAGTGTGAGGTGGTCCACTTTGGTAGGAAGAATGGTAGGAAGGACTATTACTTACGTGGCGAAAAACTGCAGCAGGCGACAGTGCAGAGGGACCTCGGGGTCCTTGTGCATGAGTCGCAAAAACCCAGCTTGCAGGTGCAGCAGGTGGTCAGGAAGGCGAATGGGATGCTGGCCTTCATAGCGAGGGGGATTGAATATAAAAGTAGAGAGGTCTTGCTGCAGCTGTATAGGGCATTGGTGAGGCCGCAGCTGGAGTACTGTGTTCAGTTTTGGGCGCCGCACCTGCACAAAGATATTTTGGCTTTGGAGGGAGTGCAGAGGAGGTTTACTAGGCTGATACTGGAGTTGAGGGGGTTGAGCTATGAGGAGAGGCTGAATAAACTAGGCTTGTACTCGTTAGAGTTTAGAAGAATGAGGGGAGATGTCATTGAGACGTATAAGATGATGAATGGGATGGATAGGATAGAGGTGGAGAGACTCTTCCCGCTCAAAAAAGACAGTAGGACTAGGGGGCACAGCCTCAGGATAAAGGGGGAGGCGGTTTAGAACGGAGTTGAGGAGGAACTTCTTCACTCAAAGGGTGGTGAATCTCTGGAATTCTCTGCGCGTTGAAGTGGTGGAGGCTGCCTCGCTAAATATTTTCAAGAAGCAGGTTGATGGGTTTTTGATAAGAGAGGGGATTAAGGGTTATGGGGAGAGGGCGGGAAAGTGGAACTGAGCCACGACAGATCAGCCATGATCTTATTGAATGGCGGGGCAGGCTCGAAGGGCCAGATGGCCTACTCCTGCTCCTATTTCTTATGTTCTTATGTCTGCAAAATACAGATTAAGTATAGATTCTATCCTTCCAAACTTGGGTTGTGGCTACGTAGCTTTTTGAGTTGTATAATCCTAAGCTGAACTACTGGTTTACGTGTCTCTCTTTCATAATAGAATGGTTACTCTTCAGACACTTCAGTGCCCTGTCTACAATGCAGTAACTCATTCATATGGGGTCCGTTGCCCTGTCTACGATGCAGTAACTCATCCTTAAGGGGTCCGTTGCCCTGTCTACAACACAGTAACTCATCCATATGGGGTCCATTGCCCTGTCTACAATGCAGTAATCCATCCAATATGGGGTCAATTGCCCTGTCTACAATGCAGTAACTCATCCATATGGGGTCCATTGCCCTGTCTACAATGCAGTAACTCATGCTGGAGATCGGTCAGTAGCTGCAAAAAGGAAAGGCCAGAAAGATGTTCTCCTATAATTGGAATACAAAAGGATACACACCTGAAATTTCATAATCTGCCTTTTCGTTTTACTGTTTTAAGGTAAGCTTTAAGGTACTGATGGATAAAGATAAGTGCAGTCTTCAAGTGCTAGATTAGGGGAAGGCTAATTAGGACTTGGTGAATGATGAGTCTGCGAAAGGATATGTAGGTAGTTTGAGGCATGTTGAGATCAAAAAGGAGGTATCGGGATTCCTGAGAAACATTAAGGTAGACAAGTCCCCAGGGCCTGATGGGATAAACCCCAGAATACTGAGAGAGGCAAGGGAGGAAATTGCTGAGGCCTTGAAAAAAATCTTTGTACCCTCACTGGCTACAGGGGAGGTCCCAGAGGTTTGGAGAATAGCCAGTGTTGTTCCTTTGTTTAAGAAAGGTAGCAAGAATAATCCAGGCGATCACAGGCCGGTGAGCCTGACATCAGTGGTAGGGAAATTATTGGAGAGGATTCTTCGAGACAAGGTTTATTCCCACTTGGAAATGAGTGGATGTATTAGTGAGAGGCAACATGGTTTTGTGAAGGGGAGGCTGTGTCTCACAAACTTGATCGAGTTTTTCGAGGAAGTGACGAAGATGATTGAGGGTAGGGCAGTGGATGTTGTCTACGTGGACTTCAGTAAGGCCTTTGACAAGATCCTTCACGGCAGACTGGTGCAGAAGGTGAAGTCGCATGGGATCAGAGGTAAGCTGGCAAGGTAGATACAAAACTGGCTCAAAGGAGACAGAGGGTAGCAGTGGAAGGGTGCATTTCTGAATGGAGGGCTGTGACATGTGGTGTTCCTCAGGGATCAGTGCTGGGACCTTTGCTGTTTGTAATATATATAAATGATTTGGAGGAAAATGTAACTGGCTTGGTTAGTAGATTTGCAGACGACACAAAGGTTGGTGATTTACAGATAGTGATGAGGACCATCAGAGGATACAGCAGGATACAGATCAGTTGGAGACTTGGGCGAAGAGATGGCAGACGGAGTTTAATCCGGGCAAATGTGAGGTAATGCATTTTGAAAGGTCTAATATACAGTAAATGGCAGAACCCTCAAGAGTATTGATAGGCAAAGGGAGCTGGGTGTACAGATATGCAGATCACTGAAAGTGGCAATGCAGTGGAGAAGATACTCAAGATGGCATACTGCATGTCTGCCTGCATCAGCTGGGGTATTAAGTTTAAAATTGGCAAGTCATGTTGCAGATTTATAAACCTTAGTTTGGCCACACTTGGAATATAGCATTCAATTCTGGTCACCACACGACCAGAGGCTTTGGAGAGGGTACGAAAGGTTGGAGAAACTTAGTTTGTTCTCACTGGAACAACAAAGGTTGAGGGGGTGACCTGATAGAAATCTACAAAATTATGAGAGGTGTGGACAGACTGATAGTCAGAAGCTTTTTCCCAGGGTGGAAGAGTCAATTACTAGGTTTAAGGCGCAAGGGGCAAGGTTTAAAGTAGATGTACAAGGCAGATTTTTTACAGAGAGTAGTGGGTGCCTGGAACTTGTTGCTGGAGGCGGTAACGGTAGTGACTTTTAAGGGGCGTCTTGACAAATACATGAATAGGATGGGGATAGAGGGATATGGTCCCCGGAAGGGTAGGGGGTTTTAGTTAAGTCGGGCAGCATGGTCGGTGCAGGCTTGGAGGACCGAAGGGCCAGTTCCTGTGCTGTAATTTTCTTTGTTCTTTTTGTACTTCTGGCTATAGCTGCTTAGTTTAAAATCGTTGCCTATCCAACTTGTAAATTTCCACTAAATCTTTTTTTGAGGTGCCTTACTGTAAGGGAAGCCTTGTAGCAGCACAACTATTTGTTGCATCATACAATGGACACACAAGACCGAACCCGTAATCCACAACTCTTCCCCTCAAATATACACAGCGGGTTCTAGTCACATGAGGAGAGCTAGCAACGGATGCAGTGATGGAGGAAGACAGGGACAAAAGAACTGACATAAAAGAAAATTCTCAAAGCCACTCTTGTGTTAGTTTCAGAATGAACTGAAAAAGATCTGACAGTACATCATGAACCAGCTCCTCACCTACTGATTCAGGTGGATTAATCACATTTGGGGTAGGAAATTTTAGTGACATAAAAATGATAGAACAGTTTCCCAAATGGCCCTCAAGGGAAAAATCATAATACAAAGAACAAAGAACAACACAGCACGGGAAACAGGCCCTTCGGCTCAACGAGCCCGCGCCGCCATCTTAACAATCCTCCTCCACCCTTGACCTATATCTTTGCTTATGACATTCCCCCATTGGAAACCAGATTAAGGGGAGAATAATCTAGGGACAATTTGTTACACCAATCAGCCTAAGAGCACATCTTTGGGATGTGGGAGGAAACCGGAGCACCCGGAGGAAACCCACGCAACCACAGGGAGAACGCGCAAACTCCCACAGACACTGGCCCAAATCCATGTATCTGCACAGCTAACAGTGATAGTCACTGAGCTGTTGTGGTGCCCATCTGCTGGTCCAGTTTTAAGCATAAACAAACGACGTGAAGTACTAGGCCACTCTCGAAACATTCAAGAGCAGCCCACACATGACCCACCGTGTGCATGCCCCTCGTTAGACAACAAGGTGGACCGACGCACCTGCGGAGTAAAAGGGAAAAAACATCAACACACGTTACATTAGATTTCCAGGAAAATCCCGAGGCTCTGATCCTTATTTAAAACAGTCTCCTATAACCCTCCATCCCTGTTTCGCTCATGTGTCTATCTAAGTAAATCTTAAACAAGTCCAGCGTGCCTGCCTCCACCACCTTACTTGGCAGTGCATTCCATACCCCCATGACCCTCTGCGTGAAAAACCTCCTTCGAGCATCCAAATTATACTTCTCCCCCCTCACTCTTAGCTCGTGGCCCCTCGTGATATTTGTCTCCAATCTAGGAAAAAGCCTGCCACTGTTTACTCTATCTATACCCTTCATTATTTTATACACCTCTATCAGATGCCCCCTTAATCTCCGTCTTTCTAAGGAAAAGAGCCCCAGTTTACTCAATCTTTCCTCATAACCCAGTCCTTCCATACCAGGCAGCATCCTGGGAAACCTCCTCTGCACTCTCTCCAGGGTCTCCACGTCCTTCCAGTACTAAGGTGATCAGAACTGGACCCAGTACTCCAAAAGCGGTCTAACCAACGTTCTGTACAACTGTAGCATTAGACACCAGCTCTTGTACTCTATACCCCTTCCTGTAAAGGCTAGCATACCATAAGCTTCCTTCACAACCTTCTCCACCTGCGTTGCCACCTTCAGAGACTTGTGCACTTGCACTCCCAGGTCCCTCTGCATTTCTATACTCTTAATAGGTCTACCTTTTATCATGTAACTCCCCTCTACATTATTCCTTCCAAAATGCATCACCTCGCATTTATCAGGATTAAATTCCATCTGCCATTTATCTGCCCAATCTACCAGCCTATCTATATCCTGCTGTGTCACCTGACACTCCTCCTCACTATCCGCCAATCCTGCCATCTTTGTGTCATCTGCAAACTTGCTGATCACGCCACATATGCCCTCTTCCAAGTCATTTATATATATTACGAATAGAAGAAGTCCCAGTACTGAGCCCTGCGGCACACCACTGGTGACAGACCTCCAGCTAGAAAAGGACCCTTCCACTACTACTCTCTATCTCCTGTTGCCTAGCCAGTTTTCAATCCATCTAGATACCTGTCCCTGTATCCCATGAGCCTTAACCTTTTCTACCAACCTACCATGAGGGACTTTGCCAAACGCCTTACTGAAATCCATACAGACGACATCAACAGCTCGTCCTTCGTCAACCACTTTTCTCACCTCCTCAAAAAATTCTACCAGATTCATAAGGCAAGACCTCCCCTTTACAAAGCCATGCTGCGTCTCCCTAATCAGATCACAACGCTCCAAATGCACATACATCCTATCCCTAAGAATTTTTTCCAACAACTTTCCTACCACTGACGTCAAACTCACTGGCCTATAATTACCAGGGTTATCCCTACTGCCCTTTTTAAACATTTTAAATAATGTGAAAGTTGTGGTTAGAAGACCTATGCTTTTGGGATTGAATAGGAAGAAAATGGCCAGGGTTCCAGCTCTTGATCATTGCCATTGGTAGAGGTCAAGAACAAGCTCGATCATTGTGTCCAATTGAAGCTGAATGACTCTCAAACTCACTCAGGCCAGAGGTGCCAAAGTTTTTTGCCTTTCGGGGCTATTTTGTTCAGAAAGAAGCATTTTTGCCTAGTGTTGCTTTGGTGGCTGTCAATGTGAAACAATTCTAAAGAGTGGCAGATAGACATGATCTCCTCGAGTTAAAGCAGAGTTATCCAATACATTAGGGGTGACATGTGGTTTGCACTGTTGCCTCACGGCACCAGGGAACCCGGGTTCAATTCCGGCCTCGGGTCACTGTCTGTGTGTAGTTTGCACCTTCTCCCTGTGGGTTCCGTCCAGGTGTTCCGATTTCCTCCCACAGTCCAAAAATGTGCGGGTTCGGTTGATTGGTCATGATAAATTGCCCCTTAGTGTCAAGGAGACCGAGAAGATAAATTTGTGGGGTTACGGAGCTAGCACCTGTTGTCAGTGCAGACTCGATGGGCCAAATAGCCTCGTTCTATACTGTAGGATTCTATGATTAGAAATTTGCAGATAAATGGGAATCCTAATATGGTTAACTGCCTTTCTGATTAATATGTAAAATCTTGAGTTACAGACCCTATAATTGTGTATGTAACCCCAATATTCATATTCACATGGTGTGTGTATACTTTAACTTGTGTGTGTTTGTTGATCATTGTGAGCGCTTTATTTTTGATTGCTGAATGGTGGTAGAGGTTTGTTAAGAAAATATACATGAAGTACAATTGCACATAGTGTGTGTGTATATATGAAGTATTTTCCATTGAAATGACTGTAGGCAGTTAACACTGCTTCACCATAACCTCATCTGTGACTAGCTAGTACTTTCTATTGGGCATTACAGGGACAATTAAAGAATATTGCCTGGCAGGAACAGGGAGATCCCAGAAGAAAGCATCTGAAAGTTTAAATTGTGAGCTTTGCAAAATAAATACATAAATATCAGCTTCCTGCTTTTTTCTCCTTGAATTGATAAATTGCACATTGTAAATTTAGTTACTCACTTTAGTCCCAAGTTAATCAACTTGCTTTTTATTTTATATTTCAAACTTTAGTTCATCCCAATCTTGAATCCTGACAAAAGAAAATCAGGACTTGGACCAATGCTGGGCTATCTTGGTAAAGAGAGGCTGGTTGGGCTGGAGTTGTTTCCCTTAGAACAGAGAAGGCTGAGGGGGGAACCTCACTGAGGTGTAAAAAATTATGAGGGGCATAGGAAAGAACATTTTCCCTTATTAGAGGGATCAGTAAATAAGAGGCATGGATTTAACAAAGGGGCAGGTGAATTAGAGGGGATTTGAAGTAAAGCCTTTTCATCCAGAGAATGGTGGGAATGTGGAACTCACTGCCTGAAAGAGCGTAGAGATACCCTCATAACATTTAGAAGCATTGAGGGGCACTGCTGCCTCACAGCTCCAGGGACTTGGGTTCAATTCCAGCCTTAGGTGACTGTCTGTGTAGAGTTTGCAAATTCCCCCCATTTCTGCCTGGGCACCTGGGTTTCCTCCAGGTGCTCCAGTTTCCTCCCACAGCTCAAATGACGTATAGATTAGGTGGATTGACCACAGCACGTTGCTCAAGTGTCCCAAGATGTGTAGGTTAGGAGTATTAATCATGGTAAACTTGTGTGGTTATTGGGCTAGGGCAGGAGGGGGTGGGTCAGGCAGTCAGTACTGATTTGATGGGCCGAACAGTCCCCTTCTCACTATAGGGATTCTCAGATGAGCGCTTGAAACGCCATAGCAAACAAGGCTATGGACCAAGTGCTGCAAAATGGGATTATAATTGATCAGTGCTTGATGGCCAATACAGACACAATGGGTCAAAGGGCCTCTTTGTGCTGTAAAGCTCGATGACTCTTAACTCATAGTTTAGCATTCCAATGATAAAGCTTCTTATACTGAAAACATATTCCTTTTTAGGACAAACAGTGACTGACCTACATATTTTCAGCATTATCTGTTTCTAACAAGATACTATTGAAAGAGGAATGGAAAGGCTTACTACGAAGAAACATCAAATATGGAGTTGCTTTCTTTAGTGAACTGGGACAGATAGCTAAATTGGTCCTTTACTTGAATTAGTAGGCTTGAGTGAATAGGCCATCATGGAGCTAGTGAAGTGAGCAGTACAAATTCAGAGAGCTGGTGTAGGCATGATGGGCCAAAAGGTCACCCCCGTTCTGAAACAGTTCTGAATGTCAGACGTAATTCTGAGTGTCAGATGTGATTTAGTGCAAAGACAAGAGCTTGAGGATCCGGCAAGAACATGAGTTGCAGAGCTTTCAAAGGGAGACTGATTTGTAAAAAATTTTGACCTGAAAAAATTCTTACAACCTTATAAATTAAAACTCTTTGGAGAAAGTTGGATATAACGTGCCAAGAGTGAGTTAGAGCCCATAGTGGCTCATTGGATTTGGGTGTTCTTTTTAATGGTTGAAGTTTGGCAAAGAGTCATCTCCACTTTGTACTGTACACTATCACACCAAGTTTAAAGATTTTAAAGTTTATTTGTTCGCGTCACAAGTAGGCTTACATGAACACTGCAGTGAAGTTACTGTGAAAATCCCCTAATTACAATACTCCAGTGCCAGTTCAGGCATACAGAATTTAACATGGCCGATGCACCTAACCAGCATGTTTTTCAAACTGTGAGAGGAAACCGAAGCGCCCGAAGGAAACTCACGCAGACACTGGGAGAACGTGCAGACTTTGCACGGACAGTGACTCAAGCCAGGAACAGAAGCCGGGTTCCTGGCGCTGTGAGGTAGCAGCGATAACAAATTAAGAGTAGGCAAGAAGATGCGGCAAATCTGATTAAACTGTGAGTAGGCAACAAAACTTGCATTCTAGAAATCTGTAGGTTGTATAAAGAAGGGAAGAGTGAAGGAGAAATGCTTGGGACAGCCTGTAAAAGCAGCTGGTCTTTATTACACACAGAGGAGGAGGAATGTGCAGAGTCCTGTGTTTTTTGACGTTACGTTTTACTTAATGATATTTTGACATGTGGATTATGAAAAATGGATTTATAAAATGAGAAAATAAAAGCAGCATGTGTTTCCCACCCAGGTTACTCCTAATAAGTTAGTCAATTCTTTTGCAAGCTTGAATTATTCAATGAGTAAATGTAAACAGCACAGAATAGGAGGAATTACAGCCGGAAGTTTGAGACATCAGACAATTGGAATTGATTTTGAATTTAAAATATACTTCAGTAGTTTTTTTTTAAATAGTGCTATTAGGGATTAGTGCACTGCTGATGTTGATATAAAATGAGCTTTTACATGCACTGCTAGGAGCTATTTATAAAGTGAATGCTCCTTTCAAGCAGAGGTGCCCTGTTGCATTGTGCATGGAATACTTTCAGATGTCTTGTGTTACAGAGCTATGATGAATCAGGTAACTACTTGTGAAATAAGGTGGTTTTATTAAAGGAAAAAGAAATCTGTTCCTATCCTTACGAAGCAACATCCTCCAAGTTACCCAACATCAATTCACGCTCTGCGTCTCTGAGAACATATATGATTGCACAATGCCCCTAGCATTTTCTACACAGCTAACACTGGAGGTTCACTCCAAAGATCAATTCTACAAACAGACCAGCACTGACTTAAATTACATCTCTGAAACATTGGTGTGCCCTTTACAATCAATTATCTTGCTATACTGTACCGCAATTATAGCATATTAGAGTGTGCGTCCGCAAATACGTACACACACACGCACACACCCACACAGACATACATCCTGTAAACAGCCACACATAACCAGTTAATCTGGTGACACTGCTCCAGGGAGGAACCTTGGCCAAATGTTTCTGAAAAGCTGCTATTATCTGGTGTGTGCTACGGACCTTTAAAACATCCACCCGATTCCTGAGAACAGGAAAAGCAAGATCTTAGGTTAACATCCTGTTTAGAGAATAGCACTCTCAACAATGAAGTACCTCCTCAGTACGGCAACGAAGTGTCGGCCCGGGTCACGTGCTTAAATCTTGCCGAGTTGGCTTGAAGCTACTGATGCAAAGATGAAGATAATGCAAACTCTGCCACAATGACAACTCAAAACAACAAAGGGAGCGCTATTCCTTACTTTTTTCTTAAGCTTTGTTCCCATATTTCCTAGTTACTGCAATGCCTTACTTCATTATCTACTCCACTTCAATTATTTAATTTCTATTTCCAGTATTCTAAGATTATTTTTCTATGCAACCTTTTCTCTGTAGTGCAAGGTCCTAACAGTTTGAGTTTCAGTCCTTTGCCAGACCCAACCTAAAGATCAACTTTGGAACTGTCCTTGAGATTTAAATGGCAAATTATAAATTAATACAAAGTAAAAGTCCAAGGAGCTAATGGTCAGGAAGGAAAAAAAAAGACAGATGGTAAATCCAAAAATTTTTTTTAGAAAATGGGAAAAGGAACTCTCCGATAGATATAAAGGTCAAAGAGAAAGAGAAAAGAGGAAAAAATAGGTGGGTAGAGATGCAAATAATGTATGTAAGAGGGATGCATACTGAAGAGAGGGCGACAGAGAAGGTACAGAGGTGACAGAAGTCCTACTTCAGAAAGAGATTTATTCAGAGTTAACAAGAAGAAAAAGTGTTACAAAACCATAGGCCAGGATATTTAGTTCCTATTTCAGTTGTGTGGGTTTGGCAAGGAGAGTGAAAGATATTGCAAGAAGGCCAAAGTCACATTTCATGTTGACATAAAAACAGGAAGCAATCGTCCCTTCCCCTCATCAGTGACAGGCCGCTTTTCTGACCGTTCGATGTCGGGAATGACATTGCAATAAATTAACATTTCAGCATTAGACCCATACGTTGTAATCATACCCCCATGTCAAACAACATGTCCACGTGACAGGATTTCAGAACGTCACAAAGCACAGCTGGTCTCAGATAGCATGCACTTGGCGGGTAGCGCTCGGAGTTGATGCAGAACCCAGGGGAGAGAAGGTGGTGTCAGGCTGGTGCCAGCTTGATGTCATGGGCTGCCCCGGGTGAAGACTGCTTCCTGATTTGCTTGTTGTGCAGTGGGGCGGCCTTTGAAAATGGTGCCCGGACAATCGATTTGCTGAGTTGATGGTGGGGCTGTCGAATCAGAGACCACCCACCAAAAATACGACATGGAACACCTGTCTCCAAAGTCCTGCACCGCATGACAAAAAAGGCTGCCATTGAGGCCTCAACACTGCCTTTCCTTTCCAACATCAGCCTTTGCCGATACTGGAAAGAAATCTCTCCCATGAAAACAGACAAGGAGGAAGACTGTAAAATGGAAGGCTCCGAGAAATAGACTGAAGGATTAGAACATGAGAGTCATGGAGTCATAGAAGTTTACAGCATGGAAACAGGCCCTTCAGACCAACTTGTCCATGCCGCCCTTTTTTTTTAACAACCCCTAAGCTCATCCCAATTGCCCACACTTGGCCCATATCCCTCTAAACCCTATCTAAATGCTTTTTAAAAGACAAAATTGTACCTGCCTCTATTACCTCTGGCAGCTTGTTCCAGACACTCTCCACCTTCTGTGTGAAAAAGTTATCCCTCTGAACACTTTTGTATCTCTCCCCTCTCACCTTAAACCTATGCCCTCTGGTTTTAGACTCCCCTACCTTTGGGAAAAGATATTGACTATCTAGCTGATCTGTGCCCCTCATTATTTTATAGACCTCTATAAGGTCACTCCTCAGCCTCCTACGCGCCAGAGAAAAAAGTCCCAGTCTATCCAGCCTCTCCGTATAACTCAAACCATCAAGTCCCAGTTACATCCTAGTAAATATTTTCCGCACTCATTCTAGTTTAATAATATCCTATGATAGAGAGATGGGCATTGAGCTAAGGAGGCTCGACCACTAAATATCTACATTTCCTACATAGTCAATTTTTAAAAAATTACTGGAAATATCAACAGTTTATCAATAAATCACTGCAAAAGAAAAGTTGGTCAACAATCCTCCCACTCAACATTCACATTTTAGAAAACCTCAAGAAATATTGTACATAAATTAGTCCACAAGTAATTGAGAGTTATGACTAAAGAAAACTGAGAAGTGACTGGAACCAAGCACCAGATGAATACAGAAGCTGCAAAATGGATGGTGACTCAAATCTGATAAAAGGAGGCACATAATCAGAACTTGTAACTAGTGTAATGACTTGCAGAGACTACCTAATATCTCCGTTGCCTACATCGGTTAATAACCAGTTACAGTATGACCCAAGTGATGTCTGATAGCCTACTTCAACACAAAGTGAATTAGCCCTGGTAACTTCAGATGAGGTAATGGCTTTTAATTCCAGAGATTCACCTCACAGGATGGTTCCTAAGCAGCCTCTAGAGGAAAGTACAAATGGCCACTAACGTGTTTATTTGGAGGTAGGTGATAGTGGCAAGACAACATACACTGCCCAATGCTAGCTGCCCTCAACTCATTAAGAGTTACTCATATGGTGTGAGTGTGGAATCATGTAAAGGCCAGACAAGCAGATTCCTTTCCCAAAGAACACTGATGAACCAGGTGAGGTTTGCATCACAATCCAAAGTATTCAAGGTCATTTCTGGTGCCTGCTCACAAGTTATTAACTGAACGTTATTCACAATTTTCCATGATGGGAATTGAACTCAATCTCTCATTTGCTAAAGAAATGGTTAATAAAAGCTACAGCAGTATGATCATGTTACAGGACTAATATTGGACACAGGTCGACACAGCAACAATGGAATTTAAATTCAATTAAATAAAATCTGCAATTAAAAAGCTTGAATCAATAATGGTTACCATTGAGGCCTCCAGGTTGTTATAAAAGCCATCTGGTTTGTTAACGCCTAAGGACAGAATACTGCAGTCCCACCGAGTCTGGCCTATGTGACTACAGAATCTCAGTAATATGGTTGACTCTGAGATGCAGCTTGGCTTGGCCCAGCAAGCTACACAGCTGTAATCTAGGAAACAGCTTCCCACCAGCATCTTCCCAAGGGCATTCGGGATAGACAATAAATGCTGGACTTCCAGCAATACCAACACCCCAGGATGAATAAAAACTACTTGCATTTATCCAGCTCCATTCACATTTTCAAGACACTCCAAAGTGCTTTAACGCCAATGAGTTATTTTTGATATTTAGCCACTGTTAGTTGGCAGACGAATGAAGAAACCAATTTGTAAAAAACAAGGTCCCAAAAACAGCAATAAAGCAAATGACTGTTTTTTTCCTCAGTGGCAGTGTTGAGAGGTGTACACGTTGGGTGGACGTTCCTGCTCTTTGAATTGTGCACTGATATGTTTTAAGCACACCCCAAAAAAGCATTTAGCATTCTAGTGCCACACCTCATCTGAAAGACAATATCCCCAACAACATTACACTGAGACAGCATTACACTGAGGCGTCAGCCTGGATTACGTACTCAAATCTTGAAGCGGGGTTTTGAATTGCAACTTTCAAATTCAGGCAAAGAATAATGCCATGGAGACAAAGCTAATGTGTATCAAAGGGCTACAATGATTGTGGATGGATCATTAGGATAGGGAAACGAATAGAATTTTTATACAACTGGCTGATTGAATCATCCGTTTTCATTGGAGAACAGTAAGTTGTGTGGCCTGAACTGACAGGGTGAAAGCAGAGCACTTTACAAAGATTGGAAGGATAGGGTCAAGACCATCCACAAGACAGATTTCCAAAGAATGCACAGAGGGTATATCCAATTTGAATTTGGAATGACTTTATGAGGAAAAAGCTGAGAAAAGGGACTAAATTGGATACTCTTTCAAAAAAATTGGCACAGGCTTGATGGGTTGAGTGGCGTCCTTCTGTGCTGCAAGGTCCTTTGGAACTATGGGTGCTTGAAACTTCTGTTAGTGCACAGAAAACTTGTTCACCGTGCAAACATGATAAAGCCACTTCACAAACAGACTAGTTAGAGTCATAGAGATATACAGCACGGAAACAGGCCCTTCGGCCCAACTCATCCAGGTCGACCAGGTTCCCTAAACTGAACTAGTCCTACCTTCCTGCGTTTGACCTATATCCCTCTAAACCTTTCCCATCCATTTACTTGTCCAAATGTACTTTACATGCTATAATTGTACTTGCCTCTAACAGTTCTGGCAGCTCATTCTATATACACACCACCTTCTGTGAGAAAACATTAGCTTTTAAATCTTTCCCCTCCCACCTTAAATCTCTAATTTTGGAGTCCCCTATCCTGTGGAAAGGATCTTGACTATTCACCTTATCTATGCCCCTCATGATTTTATAAACCTCTATAAGATCATGCCTCATCCTCCTACGCTGCAGGGAAAAAACCCTCCAGCCTATCCAGCCTGTCCTTATAATTCAAATCTTCCAGTCCCGGTAACATCTTTGTAAACCTTTTTTGTGCTCTTTCCAGTTTAATAACATCTTCCTACAGCAGGATGATCAGAATTGTACGCAGTGCTCCAAATGTGGCCATACCAATGTCTTGTACAGTTGTAACACAACGTCATAACTCCTGTACTCAGTGCTCTGACCAATGAAAGCAAGCACGCAAAACGCCTTCTTCAACACCCTGTAGTAAAATATCCCAAGGCATTTTCAGCTAGGTGGAAACAGAACAGTCTCTGCAGAATCATCAACCTAGACGTCCCAATCGGCCAAATCCAATTTAATTTAAACATGGATCAAAATGGGTTACTACAGCCACTAAAAGGAGGACACTTGGAAAATCCAGCTGTCCAACCACTAACCCATACTGGAAAGATGCCAGATCAGGTCACACGTGGGATGTAAATCATGTCCTACGTAGAACAGCACTTATGCATTCCGCAGAAACTGATATCATTCCAGGGTAATTGGAAATACTATGAATGGCAAACAGCAGTTACAGAAATGCAAGGCATTACATACTCAAGCTGAAAGAAACACAACAAAACAACAAAGGGACAGATGTTGTTAAAAATGAGGAGGAAGATTTGCAAGCTGCAGCTCACTAATGGCTGAACTTGTTAGCAAGGGCGAGGCCGCAAAATATCATTACACAGCTTAGGGGCTGCTCCTACACTATTTGTTTAAATTTGATTGAGGCAACTTTGGACCTGACCTACAATAGTTTGTATTGATGCAAAGCCAAAATGCTCCATGTGACCCACTCACAGCACACTGCCTAAAAACATTCTCTCCATGCTTAAACTATTGATTGCTTTTCTAAAGTTTCTCATTTCTCAGCCATTGTCACTATTTCTACCTATACCCAAATTCACTCCAAGTAGTGATGAAAGCTCTCTTTTGCACTCCCATTTCTCTCAAATACCAAGTCTTTTGGCTTGAGATTGAAGATTACTACAGCAAATACTGCAATTGAATCTCCTTCAAGCATGCCCCTGATGGGAATAAATTAACATAGAAACTCAGCAGCTCTTGTGTTTGAGGTCCAACCAGTGCGGGCCAGGTGTAGGATAACTGAAAACCGGCAGAAGCTCATTTAATCACCATTACATTTTATTATAAGTTCACATCCACAATATAAATAATGCCAGAGAGAATTAGAAATTGAGGACTCAGAAATTTATCTTGGACACAGGTCAAACGTCTTTCCCGAAAGAGTAGTTTGCTCCCCCAAGTTTTGAACCAACAGCACCAGCTAAGAACAAGGACCATTCAGCTGTTTGTTCACTCAGACCTTCTGTCTGCTGTAGCTTAGCCCTGCCGGGAGATGGGTGTGCATCACGTTAGTCTGCCCTTACTGCAGTTCATCTACAACTGCTCTGTGATGTCCATCACCCAGCTCTGGCTAGATCAACCTCTTTTTGCTGCTCTCCATGTTAACCTCCAGATCGTTTTAGCTCTGATCAAATATCCAAAATATTGACATTTTCTTTCCAGATGTCATTTGATAAAGATTTTTCTTTTTTGCTCTTGCAATTACAAGCACCTCTTTCATTTGTCTTCTGGTCTGTCGAAGGGATTTTTAGCTCAAGTCTTAGCATCCACATTTCAAAGTCTCGATTTCCTTGCCCCGACCTTTCCTTATTGTCCAGGTTTCTAAGGCAGGTGGGAAAATGGATTAAATGTAGTGTCTGATGAGGTTCTGGCTTGAGAGTAGTTTGAGTGTAATTAGTGTTAACGCATCCTCATCACCGCAATATTTATGAGATTTCAATTGCTTTTAAAACTGGAAACTGCAAGATTAGGTACGAGGAAGCAGAGGCAGCCAAGTAGATTAAAAAGATTCAAATACGGCACTGAGAGTCTGGATAGGTCACCACTAAACATTACAGAAGGTCAGAGCACATTAGCAGAGAGGAATAAGCTGGTTGGAATTTGAAAGAATGGAGGATGTTTCTCTGGACTCCAGCTGGCATGATTTTTTTTTCATTTGTTGGACCTGGGCATCGCTGGCTGGCCAGCATTTATTGCCCATACTTTGTTGCCCGAGGGCCATTGAGAGTCAATCACATTGCTATGGCTGTGGAATCACGTGCAGGCCAGACCAACTTTAAGGGCGTTCAAATGGTCAATGGATAGGTATATGGATAACATTGGAATAGTTTAGGTTAGAGGGTCGGCACAACATCGAGGGCCGAAGGGCCTGTACTGCGCTGTAATGTTCTATGTTCTAGACCAGGTAAAGACGGCAGATTTCCTTCCCGAAAGGACATTAGTGGACCAGATGGATTTTTCCGACAATAGTTTCATGGTCATCAGTAGATTCTTAATTCCAGATTTTTTTTAATGAATTCAAATGCCACCATCTACCATGGTGGGATTTGAACCAGTATGCCCAGAACATTAGCTGAATTTCTGGATCAATAGTCTAACACCAGTACCACTAGGATGTGAAGTTTGGCCAAAATTTTATATATCTCTCCCTCTTCATCAGAAGCTGATGGGTTCTTTTTTTAGTTTTGCGGCTGGCAGCACGAGGAGTTAACGTTGCTTTAGAATTATAGAATTCCAACAGTGCAGGAGGAGGCCATTCAGCCCATCGAGCCTGCACCGACAACAATCCCACCCAGGCCCTATCCCTGAAATGCCACAAATTTATCCTACTAATTCCCCTGACATTAAGGAATAATTTTGCATGGTCAATCAACTGAAGCCAAAGCCCATTTCTTATAGCGATATGGTAGAGTTCATGGGTTGATATACACAAGTATAATAGACAGTTTATTAGGCCACTGCCCCCCTCCCCACCACTCCCCGCTACCCCCACCCCAAAAGGAGTTAGCAGTGATCATCTGATGCCTCAATCAATCGTTGCAATGAGATAGATGAAAGTTTTATCCAATTCAGGCAAAATGATTTGGTGCAAACTAGCCTACAAATGAGGTGTTAAATTAAGGGTCCATTTGCACTCTCAAGTAGATGTGTAAGATTGGGAGCATCCATCTAGAACATAAGAAAGAACATAAGAAATAGGAGCAGGAGTAGGCCATCTAGCCCTTCGAGCCTGCCCCGCCATTCAATAAGATCATGGCTGATCTGTCGTGGCTCAGTTCCACTTTCCCGCCCTCTCCCCATAACCCTTAATCCCTTCTCTTATCAAAAACCCATCAACCCGCTTCTTAAAAATATTTAGCGAGGCAGCCTCCACCACTTCAACGGGCAGAGAATTCCAGAGATTCACCACCCTTTGAGTGAAGAAGTTCCTCCTCAACTCCGTTCTAAACCGCCTCCCCTTTATCTTGAGGCTGTGCCCCCTAGTCCTACTGTCTTTTTTGAGCGGGAAGAGTCTCTCCACCTCTATCCTATCCATCCCATTCATCATCTTATACGTCTCAATGAGATCTCCCCTCATTCTTCTAAACTCTAACGAGTACAAGCCTAGTTTATTCAGCCTCTCCTCATAGCTCAATCCCCTCAACTCCGGTATCAGCCTAGTAAACCTCCTCTGCACTCCCTCCAGGGCCAAAATATCCTTGCGCAGGTGCGGCGCCCAAAACTGCACACAGTACTCCAGCTGCGGCCTCACCAATGCCCTATACAGCTGCAGCAAGACCTCCCTACTTTTATATTCAATCCCCCTCGCTATGAAGGCCAGCATCCCATTCGCCTTCCTGACCACCTGCTGCACCTGCAAGCTGGGTTTTTGCGACTCATGCACAACGACCCCGAGGTCCCTCTGCACCGTCGCCTGCTGCAGTTTTTCGCCACGTAAGTAATAGTCCTTCCTACCATTCTTCCTACCAAAGTGGACCACCTAAGAAACCATCAGCACCAATGCAAAGTGGTCGTTTAACAGTGCTGCTTGTAGAGCCTTGCTAATCTTGTCTTAGAAAACATTACAAAAGAGACTGCATTTCAAAAGTTTTGGGTGTGAAAGATCGTAAATAAATGCAAGTGCGCCTGTTCTTACAATTTATGCCCGTTTAATGTCTTGATAATTGTATTACAAGCCAGAGGCTTGCTGTTATCAGGCCACCAGAAGAAATGAATAATCACTGCTGGATGTCCAAGGGACACAGAAGCAGTTTTAACACTCAGGTTGCAGAAAAATACTTGACAAATTTTGGAAAATTAAGTAGGCTAACTCTCCCTGTATTTAAAAGCCAGACTGCAGCAGATGAAGGATACGTTTCGATGAAATTATTCTCAGCTCATAAATCTTGCAAGTGATACAAGGCGTGTGGATTGAATTACAGCCCTGCCTACAGAATTGCAATGCTATCAACGCTTCCGGCAACAAAAGTGATGATGTAGCGTGAATGTAGCAAAATGATCAGTCACCAAAATCGTTTACTGACTGGAGACTGACCAATCGTTACTCAATTAGAACCATAGAATCCCGACAGTGCAGGAGTGTCCATTTGGCCCATCGAATCTGCACTGACAACAATCACCCAGACCCTATATATCCTCCTAACCCCATGGATTTACCCTAGCTAGTCCCCCTAACACTAAGGGGCAACTTAGCATGGCTAACCAACCAAACCCGCAAATCTCTGGAATGTGGGAGGAAACCGGAGCACCTGAGGAAACGTTGGGAGAATGTGCAAACTCCACAGTCACCCAAGGCCAGAATTGAACACAGGTCCCTGGCATTGTGAGGCAGCAGTGCTAACCACCGCGCCGCCCTGTAGAAACCCAACATGGATGGCTCAGCTAAGGTCTGCACCAATGTTCTTACAGGAAGAGATTAATGCTGCCCTTACACTGATAACGGCAAATTTAGTTATAGGGTGCAAGTGCTGTCAGCTGCTGAAGTAGCGGTTCTTGGATAACCTCAGAGCAGAAATGAAAGCCATTAAGAACGTCCATTTAGTTGTTAAACCAGGCCTGCTGGTGAGCCAACCCTGATGCTGCCAGCGCCTGCGGTAGACCCACACTTTGGAATTAGCAACATTAAAACACTCCACAATGTAAAAGCAGATAAAATCACTTGTCGGCTGGCAGTCAAATTCTGCAAGACATAGCAAGGCCAAACATGGGCAAACGTAAAGTCATAAATCACTGGAAACATTCAGCAGGTCAAGCAGAATTGTGGCGAGCAGTAGGTATGGTTAAACCCTTAACAGATGTCATCA
The DNA here is from genome assembly GCF_965287045.1 of Carcharhinus amblyrhynchos. Lineage (NCBI taxonomy): Eukaryota > Metazoa > Chordata > Chondrichthyes > Carcharhiniformes > Carcharhinidae > Carcharhinus > Carcharhinus amblyrhynchos. The sequence goes on along the minus strand of NC_137346.1, from coordinate 39,871,411 downwards.
ACCTGGAAATGTTAACCCTATCTTCCTCTCTTCCTAACCTGCTGAGTGTTTGGGGCACTGTTTCAGATCCTCAGCACCTAATAGTATTTTGAATTTTGTTTGAATCCTGATTGTTTGTTCAAAAATCACTTGAAATTATCTGATACTTTCAGGATATTCGTACTTTGCTTTGTTTTCCATGCTGCTTAATTCAAAGCACTGCCTAATTCAAATGCAAAACAACTTATCAAGTGTAACAACCTTAAAATAGACTTTATTCTGCTTTTTGAGAAGTCACACCTGCACAGCAGAGATGTAAACAGATAGTAACACTGATCACTGAAGAAATAACATGACACACGTACTGTCAGTATCTGCTATCAGGAAACTAATTTCTTCATTTTGGGCTGATTTCTCCAGCCACTGATTGCAGCATAACAGTGTGCATGTTAAATGCAAAATAGAATCATCGTAGAATCCTACTGTGCAGAAAGAGGCCATTCGGCCCATCAAATCTGCACTGACCACAATCCCATCCAGGCCCTACACCTGTAACCCCATGCATTTACACTAGCTAGTCCCCTGACACCAAGAGGCAATTTGCATGGCCAAATCAACCAACCCGCACAGCTTTGGACTGTGGGAGGAAACCGGAGTACCTGGAAGAAACCCACACAGACACGGGGAGAACGTGCAAATTCCGCACTGGCAGTGACCCAAGTTGGGAATTGAACCCGGGTCCCCTGTACGTGCTGCTTTTCAGTTGGTGTCCTTCCAAAGCTTGGATTGTGAGCTTGCAGGATTTTCAATTATTAGAGGAAATAATTTAAAATTGAATGAACTGGGCATTAGTTGAAATGTACACCTTCAGTATTCTTCAGCAAAGCCTGTGACAGCATCATTGCCAAGCAGCATCAGGCCTCAAATCAGCAGGCAAAGATGACTGTACCACCACAGTCTGCACCCTCTCCTTTCCTTCTCCCCTATATACTCTATGAACAGTATGTTTGTCTGTATAGCACGCAAGAAACAATACTTTTCACTGTATTCCAACACATGTGACAATAATAAATGAAAGGAATCACATTATAATCAGTGTAAATCTCGCTGCAAGATATTAGCCCTACCAAGTACCCAAGCAATCCAGTCAGCCCCTCACCACTAAATATATAACGACACACCCATATCTTTCACAAAGAAAACCAGTATTCCTTCATTCCAATTTACATGGACAGATAACTCCACCATTTCCTTCACCCCCAAAACGTGCATCCAGACATCTTCCCCTTTCATTCCTCAAATCTTTCCAGCAGAGTGACAGCTCAGCTTTATTTATTATCCAGAGTCAGGGGTTTGCGTTTGGTTGGTGTTTGGACAATGAGCAATGGGTAATAGTCAATAATAACGTAGACATCAGGGGACAGGCAGTGGGGGAGGTGGGGGCACCAGGTAGCGAGGGGGGGGGGGGGGAGGTGGGGGCACCAGGTAGTGAGGGGGGGGGTGTGGGGGGGCACCAGGTAGTGAGGGGGGTGTGGGGGGGGCACCAGGTAGCGAGGGGGAGGTGTGGGGGGGGGGCACCAGGTAGCGAGGGGGAGGTGTGGGGGGGTCACCAGGTAGCGAGGGGGAGGTGTGGGGGGGGGCACCAGGTAGCGAGGGGGAGGTGTGGGGGGGGCACCAGGTAGCGAGGGGGAGGTGTGGGGGGGGGCACCAGGTAGCGAGGGGGAGGTGTGGGGGGGGCACCAGGTAGCGAGGGGGAGGTGTGGGGGGGACACCAGGTAGCGAGGGGGAGGTGTGGGGGGGGCACCAGGTAGCGAGGGGGAGGTGTGGGGGGGGCACCAGGTAGCGAGGGGGAGGTGTGGGGGGGGCACCAGGTAGCGAGGGGGAGGTGGGGGAGGGGGCACCAGGTAGCGAGGGGGGAGGGGGCACCAGGTAGCGAGGGGGGAGGGGGCACCAGGTAGCGAGGGGGGAGGGGGCACCAGGTAGCGAGGGGGGAGGGGGCACCAGGTAGCGAGGGGGGAGGGGGCACCAGGTAGCGAGGGGGGAGGGGGCACCAGGTAGCGAGGGGGGAGGGGGCACCAGGTAGCGAGGGGGGAGGGGGCACCAGGTAGCGAGGGGGGAGGGGGCACCAGGTAGCGAGGGGGGAGGGGGCACCAGGTAGCGAGGGGGGTGGGAGCATCAGACAGTGAGACGGGGTGGGGGTACCAGACAGCAAGGGAGGGGTGGGGGCACCAAGTACAGAGGGGGGGGCACCAGGCAGCAGGTGGGAGGGGATGGGGTTGGGACATCAGACAGTGAGGGTGAGGTGGAGGCACCAGACAGTGAGGGGGGGGGGCATCAGTGAGGGGGGGGCATCGGCGAGGGGGGGCATCAGCGATAGTGGGGAGGCGTGAGAGGGGCATCAGTGAGGGGGGATCATCAGTGAGGTGAGGAGTGAGGGAGGGGGCAGTGAGGGAGGGGGATCGGGGAGGGGAGGGGAGGGGGATCGGGGAGGGGAGGGGAGGGGGATCGGGGAGGGGAGGGGAGGGGGATCGGGGAGGGGAGGGGAGGGGGATCGGGGAGGGGAGGGGAGGGGGATCGGGGAGGGGAGGGGAGGGGGATCGGGGAGGGGAGGGGAGGGGGATCGGGGAGGGGAGGGGAGGGGGATCGGGGAGGGGAGGGGAGGGGAGGGGGATCGGGGAGGGGAGGGGAGGGGAGGGGGATCGGGGAGGGGAGGGGAGGGGAGGGGGATCGGGGAGGGGAGGGGAGGGGAGGGGGATCGGGGAGGGGAGGGGAGGGGAGGGGGATCGGGGAGGGGAGGGGAGGGGAGGGGGATCGGGGAGGGGAGGGGAGGGGAGGGGGATCGGGGAGGGGAGGGGAGGGGAGGGGGATCGGGGAGGGGAGGGGAGGGGAGGGGGATCGGGGAGGGGAGGGGAGGGGAGGGGGATCGGGGAGGGGAGGGGAGGGGAGGGGGATCGGGGAGGGGAGGGGAGGGGAGGGGGATCGGGGAGGGGAGGGGAGGGGGATCGGGGAGGGGAGGGGAGGGGAGGGGGATCGGGGAGGGGAGGGGAGGGGAGGGGGATCGGGGAGGGGAGGGGAGGGGAGGGGGATCGGGGAGGGGGATCGGGGAGGGGAGGGGAGGGGGATCGGGGAGGGGAGGGGAGGGGGATCGGGGAGGGGAGGGGAGGGGGATCGGGGAGGGGAGGGGAGGGGGATCGGGGAGGGGAGGGGAGGGGGATCGGGGAGGGGAGGGGAGGGGGATCGGGGAGGGGAGGGGAGGGGGATCGGGGAGGGGAGGGGAGGGGGATCGGGGAGGGGAGGGGAGGGGGATCGGGGAGGGGAGGGGAGGGGGATCGGGGAGGGGGATCGGGGAGGGGAGGGGGATCGGGGAGGGGAGGGGGATCGGGGAGGGGAGGGGGATCGGGGAGGGGAGGGGGATCGGGGAGGGGAGGGGGATCGGGGAGGGGGATCAGGGAGGGGAGGGGGACCAGGGAGGGGAGGGGGACCAGGGAGGGGAGGGGGACCAGGGAGGGGAGGGGGATCAGGGAGGGGAGGGGGACCAGGGAGGGGAGGGGGACCAGGGAGGGGGATCAGGGAGGGGAGGGGGACCAGGGAGGGGAGGGGGACCAGGGAGGGGAGGGGGACCAGGGAGGGGGATCAGGGAGGGGAGGGGGATCAGGGAGGGGGATCAGGGAGGGGGGCAGGCGGGTTCCCCGGGCTCACTCACCATGGCGAAGCCGGACAGCAGCGCTGAAGTGCGGCTCGATGCTTTGAGCTTGGCCCGGCTGAGGTAGAGCTTCCTCCAGGAGAGAGCCTGCACCGAGTGGTGGTTGGAGGAGACCAGCTCCAGGTAGCTGCGCCTCACCCAGTCGCGGTAGTCGGCAGCACCAGCCTCGGGCTCCGAGCCCGGGGGAGCGGGGGATCCGGCCGGTGCCGAGCGCTCCGAGCTCATGGCGGGGCTGCGGCTGGAGAGGAGCCGGGATCCCGGACAGCCCGCACCCAACACAGCGCAGCCCCGACTACCGGGAAGAGCGCCGGCTCAGCGCGCGACCCCGGGAACAGGCGCGGCCCCGGAACTGCGCGCGCCACCGCATTGCTCGCCTCCGCCACCAGGACGCATGCGCTAGGACACCTCCCTGAGTCATCTGTGGCCAATCAATACTGCAGTGTACAATGGACAGATACTGATATGCATGGTCAGTACTGGTGTACATAATGAGCAGATACTGATATGCATGGTCAGTACTGGTGTACATAATGAGCAGATACTGATATGCATGGTCAGTACTGGTGTACATAATGAGCAGATACTGATATGCATGGTCAGTACTGGTGTACATAATGAGCAGATACTGATATGCATGGTCAGTACTGGTGTACATAATGAGCAGATACTGATATGCATGGTCAGTACTGGTGTATATAACGAGCAGATACTGATATGCATGGTCAGTACTGGTGTACATAATGAGCAGCTACTGATATGCATGGTCAGTACTGGTCTATATAATGAGCAGATACTGATATGCATGGCCAGTACTGGTGTATATAATGAGCAGATACTGATATTCATGGCCAGTACTGGTATATATAATGAGAAGATACTGATATTCATGGTTAGTACTGGTGTATATAATGAGCAGATACTGATATGCATGGTCAGTACTGGTGTATATAATGAGCAGATACTGATATTCATGGTCAGTACTGGTGTATATAATGAGCAGCTACTGATATGCATGGTCAGTACTGGTGTATATAATGAGCAGATACTGATATGCATGGTCAGTACTGGTGTATATAATGAGCAGATACTGATGTGCATGGTCAGTACTGGTCTATATAATGAGCAGATACTGATATGCATGGTCAGTACTGGTCTATATAATGAGCAGATACTGATATTCATGGTCAGTACTGGTCTATATAATGAGCAGATACTGATATGCATGGTCAGTACTGGTGTACATAATGAGCAGATACTGATATGCATGGTCAGTACTGGTGTACATAATGAGCAGATACTGATATGCATGGTCAGTACTGGTGTATATAACGAGCAGATACTGATATGCATGGTCAGTACTGGTGTACATAATGAGCAGATACTGATATGCATGGTCAGTACTGGTCTATATAATGAGCAGATACTGATATGCATGGCCAGTACTGGTATATATAATGAGAAGATACTGATATTCATGGTTAGTACTGGTGTATATAATGAGCAGATACTGATATGCATGGTCAGTACTGGTGTATATAATGAGCAGATACTGATATTCATGGTCAGTACTGGTGTATATAATGAGCAGCTACTGATATGCATGGTCAGTACTGGTGTATATAATGAGCAGATACTGATATGCATGGTCAGTACTGGTGTATATAATGAGCAGATACTGATATTCATGGTCAGTACTGGTGTATATAATGAGCAGATACTGATGTGCATGGTCAGTACTGGTGTATATAATGAGCAGATACTGATATGCATGGTCAGTACTGGTGTATATAATGAGCAGATACTGATATTCATGGTCAGTACTGGTCTATATAATGAGCAGATACTGATATGCATGGTCAGTACTGGTGTATATAATGAGCAGATACTGATGTGCATGGTCAGTACTGGTGTATATAATGAGCAGATATTGATATTCATGACCAGTACTGGTGTATATAATGAGCAGATACTGATATTCATGACCAGTACTGGTGTATATAATGAGCAGATACTGATATTCATGACCAGTACTGGTGTATATAATGAGCAGATACTGATATTCATGACCAGTACTGGTGTATATAATGAGCAGATACTGATATTCATGACCAGTACTGGTGTATATAATGAGCAGATACTGATATTCATGACCAGTACTGGTGTATATAATGAGCAGATACTGATATTCATGACCAGTACTGGTGTATATAATGAGCAGATACTGATATTCATGGTCAGTACTGGTGTATATAATGAGCAGATACTGATATTCATGGTCAGTACTGGTGTATATAATGAGCAGATACTGATATTCATGGTCAGTACTGGTGTACCTAATGAGCAGATACTGATATTCATGGTCAGTACTGGTCTATATAATGAGCAGATACTGATATGCATGGTCAGTACTGGTGTATATAATGAGCAGATACTGATATAAATGGTCAGTACCAGTGTGTGCAATGGGCAGTCACTGATGCTGGTGCATACAATGTACAGATGTCAATATTAATGGTCAATACTGGTGTGTACAATGGGCCAATACTGATATTAATGTTCAATACTAGTATATACATGGGGCATACAACAGTACGCCCTGTTGACAGCAGGGAGCTTCCACAGCCGGCCCATAGTGGGCCACCTCTGACACTGCAAAGGGATTTCCTGCAAAGATCACAGGAAATCCCACCCCACCTGTCAAGCCCTAAGCTCTGCAATGCACTCTGTCAGTCTCTCTACCTCACCAAATCCCCTCCTTTAAGAAATTGTTTAAAATTTATCTCGCTCTCAGACTTATCCTGGTCTGTTGTTCTTTGGCTCTGTGTCAATTTTTTCTGGTCACTCCCTGTGGAACACCACAGAATGTTTGATTGTGCTAGAGGCGCTATATAAATGCAAGTTGTTTTTGAGTGCTCTTCATTTTTTTTATATGACTCCTTTCTGATCCAGGTTGCAGGAATATTAACCACAGCAAACACTAGGAGATTAAACTTATAATGAGCACTCAGCAAAGATCGAGCGGACAAAAAAGGGAGATGATGTATCTTTCCTTGCTGGCAATATCTAGGAAGGTAAATGAATTGATTGCATTTGAGATGGTAAATCACATGGTAAACTGCACTGGTTACATACCTTTAATATGACAAAGGGAAAATTAATGTGCGAATATACATAGGGGTCAAAAAGGAACATTGACTTCAATAAAAGAGAAGGGAGGGAAGTGTAAACAGGAAATTATTTCAAATTGAGAAGTTCAATAAACTGAATTTAAAGTGGAAATACCCAAGTGGTTCATAGATTAGTGAAATATTTGAGTGCTTTGTGATCCAATACAGATAAGGGTAAATTCTGATAGGCAGCACAGGGAACATAGAGGAAATAGAAATTGTAATACTCTGGAGAGACACCAAGCAAATTTAACATGTCCTGGATTCATGAATATTGAAGCTATATGTTTTTTTTTAATGGTTCATTTCATTGAATGTGGGTGGCTGGAGCAAATGGATCTTAGGAGAAACGGGTGATTGAGCCACTCTGCAGTGGGGACAAGTGGAACACATGAGGCCAATTAATAATGCAGAGGAGGGTTCTGAGCAGAGAACAGGGAATGGGGACAGCGGTGGGGATTGTGATGACAAAACCTAGGGGGAGCACGGTGGCATAGTGGTTAGCTGCTGCCTCACAGCGCCAGGGACACGGGCTCAATTCCCGGCTTGGAGCACTGTCTGTGTGGAGTGTGCACGTTCTCCCTGTGTCTGTATGTGTTTCCTCTGGGTGCTCCAGTTTCCTCCCACACTCCAAAGATGTGTGGGTTAGGTGGATCGGCTACATTGTCACTTAGTGTCGGGGGACTAGCTAAAGTAAATGCATGGGGTTGTGGGGTAGGGCCTGGATGGAATTGTGGTCGATGCAGACTCGATGGGCCGAGTGGCCTCCTTCTGCTCTGAAGGGTTCTATGATAAGTAGACTTGCAAATTCATCTATTTCCTGTGGTGCACAACCCCTTCTCTTCCCGACTTTTTTGTCACGTGTAATTCATCATAGCAGTCCTCACAGAATTTAAACAGTAACCATTACTGACTTTGTATGCATTTCTTCACCTGCCTTTTTATCCATCCACTGTGGCAATCACCCCACTCCGTAAGTAGTGTGATGCATCGTCTAATAGTCAGCCTTGCTTGAATGCACTGCATTTGGTAAACACATGCTGTGTAAACAGTCTTAAATCTTTTGTTTCCTATTTGCAAGGAAAATGAGCGCACAAAACACGAGGGCGAGGACAGTTGGGGCCACCTCACATAGTACAGCTGCGTCATCAGAGAAAGAGGAAGATGGAATGAAATGGAAAGTAAAGAATTGGATAATAAAATAAACTGATAGGCACTTGGCTGCACTGAGGGCTTATGAGATGTAGATTAGACAAGTAGCAAAGTGGAGTCTAGCAATCTAGTGGCCTCGATCATAATCATGCCCACTTTACAAATAGAGGTTTCTCTTCCTCTCGCAGAGTCAAACTGTTGTTTAGAAAGCAGAAGAAAGCTGTCTTTGTGCAATGTCCACTCTAAATTAGCAGACAGTTTCCCAAAAGCAAACTACAGGTAATTATTTGCTGGATTTGGTTCATAGTGTTAAAACCTATGGGATGTTATTTTGGGGCAGGAATTTAGAAAAGTAGATAGATTAGACTTTAATTCAAAGGTACTGACCGGAATTCTCCCACCCCACCTGCCAGTGGAATTTTAGTGGGAGGGTTGTGACAATGTGAAATCCCATTGACAGTCAGATGGGAATTTTTAGTCCAGCATGGCTGGAGAGTTCTGCACACCGTCTAGCTAACCATTATTGTGGTTAATTGTAAATGTTGTTCTTTACTGTCACCTTTCTTGTTGTGTGCTTTAAAGTTTAATAAACATTTTGTTCTTTGAATAGTTTATAAGAAGACTGAAATCTTTCATGACTGTCTTTCACCTCTTTTCTCACAATCTTCCAAATCGCAGAAGCAAGCTGTTAAAAAATCAGCGTTCCAAGTTTCCATTCTGGGATTTGGGATGCCCTTTTGGGAAACATCAGCAAGGTTCATAACAGAGGTTATGGAGATCAGTGGCGCTTCTGTATGTCTGACCGTGGGAGATGAGGAGACTGGAATTTTATATCTACTTAATGCCAGAATTATATCTCCCTGTCCTAGACTTGGTTTCAACAATGAATGAAAAATGATCATTTTAATTACACTAAGCAGCAACAGGTTTACATTGTTACTACTGATTCACCTCCTCTCTCTCCCCCAGGACATTCAGCAGCCTTTGTGATGCACAGGATCAAACAGACAGCACTCAAGTCGACTAGAGGGAAAGGTCCCCGCACGCGGCTGGCTACCAAAGCTGCCTGCAAGAGCGCTCCAGCCACAGGTGGAGTGAAGAAGCCTTTCCAATACCAGCCTGGCACTGCAGGAGATCCACTGCTACCAGAAATCCACTGAGCTGCTGATCCACAAGATGCCCTTCCAGCACCTGGTTGCAGGAGATTGCCAAGGACTTCAAGACCAAGCTGCACTTCCAGAGCTTGGCTCTCATGGCCCTACAGGAGGCCAGCCAGGCTTACCTGGTGGGACTGTTGGAGAACACCATCTACGCCAAGCAAGTCACCATCATGCCCAAAGACATCACACAGGCCCAGTGCCTAAAATGACCTAGACCCACTTGGAAACCCCCACAACAACAAAAGCTCAAACACAGTTACCGGACAATGATTCCTGAGGGTGCACCATCACAGAACTCATACTTATCATGGCTGGAGCACCGGGAGACAGGTACAGTGGGGCTGGAGCACAGCGAGACAGGTACACCGGGGCTGGAGCATGGGTAAACAGGTACACCGGGGCTGGAGCACGGGAAGACAGGTACAGTGGGGCTGGATCACAGGGAGATGGGTACGGCGGGGTTGGGGCATGGGGAGATGGGTACATGGGGGCTGGAGCACGGGGAGACGGGTACAGCGGGGCTGGAGCACGGGGAGGTGGGTACACCGGGGCTGGAGCACGGGGAGACAGGTACAGCGAGGCTGGAGCACAGGGAGACGGGTACAGCGGGGCTGGAGCACAGGGAGACAGGTACAGCGGGGCTGGAGCACGGGGAGACAGGTACAGCGGGGCTGGAGCACGGGGAGACAGGTACAGCGGGGCTGGAGCACAGGGAGACGGGTACGGTGGGGCTGGATCACAGGGAGATGGGTACGGCGGGGTTGGGGCACGGGGAGATGGGTACATGGGGGCTGGAGCACGGGGAGATGGGTACAGCGGGGCTGGAGCACGGGGAGATGGGTACACCGGGGCTGGAGCACGGGGAGACAGGTACAGCGAGGCTGGAGCACGGGGAGACAGGTACAGCAGGAGGGAGCACGGGGAGACGGGTACAGCGGGGCTGGAGCACAGGGAGACAGGTACAGCGGGGCTGGAGCATGGGGAGACGGGTACAGCGGGGCTGGCGAACGTGGAGACAGGTACAGCGGGGCTGAAGAACGAGGAGACAGGTTGCTTGCTGACAGAACTGTCGCCATAGTTGTTGTCCCCCCTTGAGTGCCTATGTGGTGAAAGTGAGGGTGGGGACAGGGAGAGCAGTTTAAGGAGATGATTTGCAGTAGAAAAGAAAGGTAGGGACTATCTTGCTCCTGTAATAGAATGTGGTGAAGGATGACTTGGTTGAAATATAAAATTTTAAAGTTTATTTGTTAGTGTCACAAGTAGGCTGACATTAACACTGAAATGAAATTATTGTGAAAATCCCCTAGTTGCCACACTCCAGCCCCTGAGGAAGAATTCAGAATGACCAATGCACCTAACCAGTACATCTTTCGGAGGAAACCCACGTAGACATGGAGAGAGCGTGGAGACTCTGCAGACAGTGACCCAAGCCGGGAATCGAACCCAGATCCTTGGCGCTATGAGGCAGCAGTGCTAACCACTATAGCACCATGTATATAAGTTCCTAAATGGTCTTGACAAGGTGAGTACGGAAAGGATCATTCCTCCTTAAAAGAGGGTGAGTCCAGAACTAAAAGGCACTGATTTAAAATTTGGGATCACCTGTACAGGATGGAGAAGAGAAGAAATTTTTTCTCTCGGCAGAATTTGCAATTTTGGAACTCAGAAGGCAGCGGCTTCAGGGTCACTGAAGATTTTTAAGGGGGAGGTAGATAGATTCTTGTTTGGCAAGGGAAGGGAATCAAAGGTCATCAGGGGTAGGTTATAATGTAGCACTTGAAAGACAAACAGATCAAATGGTGGAGCAGACCCAAGGAGCCAAATGACCTACTTCTACTCCTATTTTGTATGTTTGGACAGACAGGAACTGATCCCAATAATGTTTCATATGGTCCAGCCAAACCTGCGAGTAAATGTCCAACCAGTTATCCACCACATCCATTCACGTGGAGTAATCTGGCTGATATGTTACAGGATGGCTCAGGGATTGAATGAGAGAAATGCACAGGCTCTCGAATGTGGCATTGGATGTCCTAGGTCCAGAGGTGGAGGAATGTTCTATGCCTGCCCAGGGCAAAGGTGTCCCATTCTATCCCTCTCCCCCCTGCAGCAGCTGCCTCTGTTTTACCTGACCTCAACTCCTCCTCCTGAAGATCAAAGGTGACTCTGAGCCTGCTGCCCATGACTCCTTTAGGGTATCCAATGAAGTACAGTAACAAGCAATTCACTCATCTTAGAGGAAATCCTCAGTAAATTTTCAGAATAAACAGAACAGTGTTGGTGAAGACTTGGCAAACTCTGCAAAAGTCCTTGTTAAACTTCCAGCAGTGAGTGCAGAGTTGACGGTGATATACCTATTAGCAGTGTTCAGAATTCTCGGCAGTGAACTGTTTATTCCCAATGAGCTGGTTTGATGTTTGGAGAAGGGGCTTGGTCAAGCACTCGTCACCAAAACGCTCTGCAGAATCATTAATGAGCACTTGCAAGTGACGAGAATAGCTGTCAGCTGCTTAATTATCCTCTAGATGGCAGTGTCTAGCAACGCCAACATCTCCACATCTCCACTAACACTGGCACCTCCACATCAAGTCTCCAGCAAAACATTCAGCCCCTTTGCTAACACTGAGCTTGCACCACTCATTGGCTAAACCAAGGTCTCAGCTCAAGACCCATCTTCTAACCACCTCGGACAGGTTCTTTTTTATTATTCCATGGAATTTGAGGGTCACTGTATTTGGTACTCATCCCTTAATTTCCCTGAAGGTGAAGGTGGTGGTAAGTTCCTTTCTTGAACTGCTGCAGCGCATGTGGTGCAGGATTTTAACCCAGCCACAACCAAGGAACGGCAGTATAGTTCCAGGTCGTGATGGTGAGCGGATTGGAGGGGAGCTTATAGGTGATCTTACTCAGTGGTGGAGGTTGTGGGTTTGGAAGGTGTTGTTGAAGGAGCGGTGGTGAGTTGCTACAGCGCAGCTTGTAAACGTTACGCACCGCTGCCAGCTGTAGAGAGAGTGAATGGTACAAGGTGGCAGATGGGGGTGCAGCTCAAGTAGGCTGCTTTGTCTTAGTTTGTGTCAAGCTTCTTGAGTGCTTTTCGAGCCACACTCATCCAGTAAATTGGAGAGTGCTCCATCACACTCCTGGCTTGTGCCTTGTAGATGGTGGACAGACTTTGGGGAGTCAGGAGGCGAGTGACTCGCCACAGAGTTCCTAGCCTCTAACTTGCTCCTGTGGTCATTGTATTTACGTGGCTGATCCGGTTCAGTTTCTGGTCAATGGCAGGCCCCAGGAAGTTGATGGGGGATTGAACATTAATAATGTCATTGAATGTCAAAGGGGAATGGTTAGATTCTCTTTTGTTGGGGATGGTCCATTTGGCACTTGTGTGGCATGAATATTATTTGCCGCTTATCAGCCCAAGTTTGAATTTTGTCCATTCTTTCTGCATATGGACACAGACTGCTTCAGTATCTGAAGGGTGGCAAAATGTGCTTAGCCACCCATGTTACTTTACGTCCTCTCCTCCACCTGCAAGTATGGCTCTTTGGTATAGGGAGACAAAAGGCAGGCTTTTATCACACTTGTTCGATATGACCAAACATTACTGGGTGTTTCAATCTAATCATGAAGCTTAGATAATAAGCTAAAGCATGTGCATTTAAAGGCTAGATTCTAATCTTGAAATCTTGCCTACTGGCTGTTTCTGGGTCATTTTGGTTGCTGCGTGATGGAAGGTGCATCAGTACAGGGACTGGAAGATATGTCTATTTTGAGTGTCCTGGTGTTTGGTGGTTTTCCTGGTTTCAAAGAAAACCAAAGCAAAGGGAGATGTACAATGTATGACTGAATTAACACTTCCCATTTTATGGGAAATATTATTGCCCCATGCCCTGTTTTATCAGGGCAGGCACAGCATTGCTGCAATAAATTTGGCTCAACAGCATCATCAGAAGAGCCCATGGCATTCCCTGGCCTTGTGAACTCTGCTTAAAGTTCCTTTTGTCATTTTGTGCCAAATTATAGGGATATGTGGGGCATCACAGAAGAGAAAGGGTGATAGACACCAATTTCCCAGGCCTCTCGAGAAAGGCAAGGCGCCTGCGACCCCACTCATCTTGCCACTGCTAAATGTTCCTTCAGGAAACAGTGGTAATGAATTACAGATCTACATTCCACTCCCTCACACCGTGCAGACATGCCAACTCAATGTAAATGGAGTCATGTTAAAAATTGCCACCGGATTTGCATCATGAATGACATTTGTCTCCGTTGTTAGGTTCAATGTGGTTTTACAATTGACCAATGCCTTGTTAGTTTTTATTATGAGATACACACTCAGCCACTTGGCAAAGATATTAACCCATTAACCGTTAATGTGAGTAAACTTGAAAGGCTTGATTTAATAGAGATAAGCACAGCCACTGTCATTAGATGGCACTGGTTTCTGAATTACTACTCAGCTGACAGAGTTATTATAAAAAAATCATCCTGCCCATTTTGTTGTTTCTGCTGTTGCCCTGGATCATTTTACATCAGCATTTACCTTTAAACTGATTTCCAGTGAGATACCTTTTAACCCCTCTGAACATTGAAAATCAGAAACGTGTCAAATTCAGCTGTCTATTTTTGATGACCTGTCCCAACACTAAACAGTCTTTGAGGTCACACAATTAAAGTCAACAGGAATCGGGGATGGGAACTCACCCGTGTTTGAATTCACACCCAGCACAAAGTGTTTATTAGAGGTCAATTATCTTAATCCCAGGACATCACTGCAGGAGTCCCTCAGGATAGTGTCTGTCCTCGGTCTAACAACATCCAAATGCTTCAATCGCTGTAGTCCTCCAACAACAACCGTGACCAAAATCCCCAGCTTCACATTGGCCGCATTGTCTTCCTAAGTGGGACTCCCTCGCAGTCCCTCCAGCAGCCACTATTTCATTCTGGCACTGCTTAGGTCTACTTAGTTGCCAACCAATTTAATTGGCGCAGCTCACAAGGATGAGAATTCCTGTGCCTGAGGGACAGAATTCCCATTCTCAGCTGGTTAAGGCTACCCCTATACAAACGTATGAAATAGGAACAGAAGCAGGTAGTTCAGTCGTCTGAGCCTGCCTCTATTATCGTATTACTCATCATATGATATTCATCATACAATACGAGGCAGGGAGATAGGGCTGGGGAGGTGGGGGGTGAGGATAGGGCTGGGGAGGTGGGGGGTGGGGCTGGGGTAGGGGGATGGGGGGGCAGGGGGCTGGGGGTTGGTGGTATGGGGGTGTTGGGGGGGTGGGGTGGGGAGTGGGGGTTAGGGTGGGGGTGTGGGGTTGGGCAGGGGGTGCGGGGTGAAGGCGTGAGGGGGTTGGGATGGGGGAAGGGAAGAGAGGGGAGGTTGGGTGTTGGGGGGTGGGTGGGGAGCGGAGGGCGGCGTTGTGGAGGAATGGCGGGGGATGGGGGGATGAGGGGGAGTAGGGAGGGTGAGGGGGAGCGGGGGGCGAGGGGGAGCGAGGGGAGGTGACGGGTAGCAGGGGGGATGGTGGTTGGAGTCCACAAAGGGGTCCCTTGACCTCAGGTGGTATTCTCTGGTTTTGGGGCGAACGCAGTCAGAAAATCCCACCCAAAATCCAGAAAGCAGCAACCAATCAGAGCTGAACAGGTAGGGAACCTGTTGATTTGAAAGAAATACACCAAATTCAAAGTCTCCAATCTAACATAGAGCTCCAATGAAGAGTCATCCAGACTTGAAACGTTGGCTCTACCTCCACAGATGCTGTCAGACCTGCTGAGATTTTCCAACGTTTTCTGTTTTTTGAATCTAACCTTTCTCTTTCACAAATGAAATAATTAAACTGATGCTTTGCAGAACCTTTTAGCTGCCATCTTAGATATTCCACTCAGCTGATCACCAAGAGTGTTGTAACGTAAGTCAATAAGTGAGTTTTGTCAAGAAGCCAATTTTGTATTCATTTCGAATATTCATCTCCTGTGAGATTTAACCTTGTGCAACAACTTGCCGTGCGGTACCTTGTCAAAGGCCTTGCTAAAGTCCATGTAGACAACATCAGCTCCACTGCCCTCATCTACCTTCTTGGTTACCCCTTCAAAAAATTCAATCAAATTTGTGAGACATGATTTTCCACTCATGACGCCATGCTGACTGCCCCTAATCAGTCCTTGTGTCTCTAAATGCCTATGGATCCTGTCTCTCAAAATACCTTCCAACAACTTACCAACAACAGTGTTGAGGCTCACTGGCCTGTTGTTCCCAGGCTTTTCCCTAGAGCCCTTGTTAAGCAAAGGCACAACATTTACCACTTTCCAGTCTTCAGGCATCTCACCTTTGAATAGACGAAGGCAGCACTGATACAGAGTTTAAATGAATTTCTTTTATTGAACAGAACTTAAAATTAAATCAGTCCAAAAGAGAAAAGCTAGAGAGAGAGAGAGACTGTCTTCTTCTGCCAGTCCTGTACTGATCAAAACAGAACTCGAAAACAACTGAACACACAGTTCAGCTTATCTCCTTATTGAAATCGTTTCGCCTATGTTGTCTCCATCTTGGAGAAATAGGCCTGGCCTTGCCGATGTTGTTTATGAAAAACATTGGTTTATAAAAGGCCTGTTTTGCTGGCATTGTACTTTTCAAAAGTGCAGTCAATTTCCAGCTAACTCAGAATGCCCCCTGAGTTTTAAAATGTCGTCAAGTTAAAGCTGGGTGAGTTAATTTTTTTTTTAAGCTTAGCATTTAAATGAAGTCTGTATAAGTGAAGCAAAGTAGACACAACAGCTGCTTTGTGTCAAGCTTCTTGAGTGTTGTTGGAGCCGCAGTCATCCAGTAAATTGGAGAGTATTCTATCACACTCCTGACTTGTGCCTTGTAGATGGTGAACAGGCTTCGGGGAGTTCGGAGGTGAATGACTTGCCACCGGATTCCTAGCCTCTGACTTTCTCTTGTGGCCACAATATTTATGTGGCTGGTCCAGTTCAGTTTCTGTCAATGGCAGCTCCCAGGTTGTTGATGATGGAGGATTGAACATTGGTAATGTCACTGAATGTCAAAGGGAAATGGTTAGATTCTCTTTTGTTGGAGATGCTCCGCTTGGCACTTCGTGGCATGAATATCATTTGCTGCTTATCAGCCCTAGTTTGAATTTTGTCCACATTTTGCTGCGTATGGACACAGACTGCTTCAATATTTGAGGGCTGGCAAAATGTGCAATCGCCAGCGTACGTCCTCATTCTTGGCAGAAGACCCGAAAATGCTTGCAGCCAGTTCCTGTGGCACAGGGAGTGGAGGGAGAATGGGGATGTGATACTGATCTCACTAAGGATTGACCGTATCTATGGAGCGTGGCAACTTTTTGCAAGCTATGTGTGGTATGATTTGTATGGATAGTGTGCAAAACAAAACTTTTTCACTGTATTTCAGTACATTAGACAATAATAACTCAAATCAAATCAAAATCAATCTGCCCTAAGAGAGATTATTTGTCTCTTGGGATTTAAGTTCTGGAATGAAAAAAATCCATGCCCATTTTTCACACAGCTTCTTGTCTGGATCTTGCCAAACCGATTTCCATCCCTGAAACAGCTTTGTAATGTCAAACTTGCAACAATGACATCCTACGTGACTGTTACCACAGGAAACCATCCTTTACTGTCCTTCCAGAACTAACTGTCTGCAAATGTCTCTCCTCCATTGTCCAGCTGGGTGGGACTGTCCTGCGTGTGGTGCTCCCTCCGACTGCAGCCAATGAATCTTTCTCCTCTTGCACCGTCACTTGTGGCTTTCCCCAACAATCTACACTTGGGCCTCCCCGGCATCTCATCTATGTGCTGCCACCGTCCAAAAACACATCTAGTTAAATGTGCTGAAAACAGCCACCTCACCGGCACTGTGGGGCGGCACGGTGGCGCTGTGGTTAGCACTCCTGCCTCACAGCACCAGGGACCCAGGTTTGATTCCTGGCATTCTTTCCTGTCAGTTTAGTATTGCAAAGATGGCAGCATGATTAACCACAGCAGAAATATGTTTAAATCAGGATAGCATCGAGCAGAACGCTGGCACTGTGGGATTTAGAACCTTCACTGAACAGGGCCACAGGAAATTAGCTGACACAGAAGCTGAGGTCATGAGTCAAGGTTTTCAGAACTGACAGAATCTATTTTTGGAAGGGGATTTAAATGACATGTCACATAGGAGCTGTATTAACAGGAAACTGTTAGCTTCAGCAGAAATTCAACTAATTGAAAGTGGACAATAGCCCCAATTTTAACCTAATCCTTATTCCAATGCAACATGAAGTCAGATGGGTGTCAAACAGGCTGAACTCAAATCATTTCACTGCATCGCCAGTGCAACTTCCCACTTGCACACTCCTTGGGGTTAATATGTAGGATATTCCAGTTACAGCCATTATAAACCATTAAACAATCAGATGACACAGCTGTACTTGGTCTTAAGATTAATATTTTTGAAGTGTGGGCCCTTCTAAATGTTAACCTCAGAGGGAAGAGCAGGAGATCTTGCGGCCCATTGGTAGCGTCCTTACCTCTGGACTGGAAGCTCTGGGTTCAAGTCCAACACCAGGACTTGTTGGCCATGGAAGGACCGTTCATAGCATAGTTCGATGGACTGATAATCAATTCAGGAATCCTTCGACCATTTCTCACGCAATTCCCCAAAGGGAAAAAAAAAGTGTGCGGGTATGAATGTAGACTAAAAAAGAGGGAGGAGTGAGTTACACACCTCCCACACTATTAGTGATTATCACTGGAAACAAGTGGGGGACATTCAAGTATGCAGCTTGCCCCTGTTTCCAGGCTGTCTGCTAATGACCATCTTGCCCATTGCTTTTCATCTGATACTGTTAAAAACTATTTCTGCTATTATTGGAAATTCCTTTTCTATTTCTGGTTATTTGATTCCAGGGAGCCCTTTGACCTCTAGGGATTAGGGGATTGACCTCTGTTCCAATATTTACCATATGTCCTTTTAATGCTTAAAGAATAGAGTTGACCTTTGGTTCTGAAACTTCCTAGTTGAGTGACAGACACAGGAAAGCCCAGATTCAATTCCCAGCCGATGATTGAGACGCACAAACTCAACAATGCGGTGCTCAGGAGTGAGTATTGTTTTAAAGGTGGCAAACATTAGCCAGGGTTCCTGGTCACTATCCAGAGACTGCTGCTGGGTGGCCTACAGCTGGAACCATTGGAGCCAAGAGGGGAGAAAAATGATAGGTCAAAAGCAAATTGTTTGTTTCAGAGACCAAGATCTCTTTGATATTTTGCACAATCTGTTATCTGAAACATCATTGCATTGTCAATGCTATTAGACAATTGTGGAGAAATAAAACATTCATCACTGGCACAAGGGTGACATGGTTAATTTTCAAATAATCGATGGATGGCAAGATGGCACAGCGGTTAGCACTGCTGCTTCACAGTGCCAGGGATCCAGGTTCAATTCTGGCATTGGGTCACTGTCTGTGTGGAATCTGCACATTCTCCCCGTGTCTGCATGGGTTTCCTCCGGGTGCTCCAGTTTCCTTCCACAATTTGAAAGATGTGCTGCTTAGGTGCATTGGCCAAGCTAAATTCTCCCTCAGTTGTACCCGAACAGGCGCCAGAGTGTGGTGACTAGGGGATTCACAGTAACTTAATTGCAGTGTTAATGTAAGCCTTTATGACAATAACAGTAAAAACTTTATTTGCTGTGCACATTTGAAAAATACTAAATATCCCTCCATCACTGACAGCAATCTTGGAACTTCATGGCGACAAGCAAGAGGGGAAACTAAACCGTGAGCCGATGACAAACCAGACCCCAAACATATTTCCCATCAACAGCTGGGTGCAGTACTGAAGGAGTTCCACACTGCTGGAAATACCAGCTTTCGGAAGATACATAAGAACATAAGAACATAAGAAATAGGAGCAGGAGTAGGCCATCTAGCCCTTCGAGCCTGCCCCGCCATTCAATAAGATCATGGCTGATCTGTCGCTGCTCAGTTCCACTTTCCTGCTTTCTCCCCATAACCTTAATCCCCTCTCTTATCAAAAACCCATCAACCCGCGTCTTAAAAATATTTATCGAGGCAGCTACATTAAACCAAAGCCGCATCTTCCCCCTTGGCAAAAGAGCCCACGGCACTGTTTTGAGCAAAAGCAGGAGTGTCCACCCTGGTGTATTGGACAACATTCATCCCTCAACTAATGTCACTTTAAAAAGAAACAGGTTATCTTGTCATTTTCACATTGCCATTGCCATTCCAATCGTCATCTTCTTTTCCAGCAATCACTCGCTAACTGATATGATTGTCCATCTGAGAAATATCCGTGTTACCGGTCATGGGTTATGTGAGTCTTTATGGGCAGCACTGCTGTCTCACAGCACAGTAAGAAGTCTCACAACACCAGGTTAAAGTCCAACACTTCCATTGGACTTTAACCTGGTGTTATGAGACTTCTTACCGTGCTTACCCCAGTCGAACGCTGGCATCCCAAATCATGTCTCACAGCACTAGGGACCTAGGTTCGATTCCTGGCTTGGGTCACTGTCTGTGTGGAGTTTGTACATTCTCCCCGTGTCTGTGTAAGTTTCCTTCAGGTACTCCAGTTTCCTCCCACAGTCCATAGATGTGCAGGTTAGGTGGATTGGCCATGCCAAATTGCCCCTTAGTGTCCCAAGATGTGTAGGTTAGGGGGAATTAGTGGGATAAATGCATGGGGTTAAATTGAGGGGTAGTCCTGGGTTAGATGCTCTGTCAGAGGATTGGTGCAGACCCGATGGGATGAATGGCCTCTTTCTAAACTGTAGGGATTCTAAGATTCTATATGGCTGATGACTCTGATCCTCGAGCCGTATCTTGGACTTTACGCTCGGCAGGTGTTTCTGTGGGTGAGTATTTTGCTGGTGTTCCTTTCTCACGCTCCTTTTCCGGGTCTTCTCTCGCTGTTGGATATCTTCGAAGAATTGTTTCCCTTCAATCAAGAGGTTCCTCCAGGTAGCAAGGGTCTCCCAGACATTAACGTCTGTGTTGCATTTCTTGAGGTAAACCTTCAGGGTGCCTTTGAAGCGTTTCCTTTGTCCTTTGTTTGTGAGCCTTCCTTGAGCTGGGTGAAGAAGGTTTGCTTTGGCAGTCGGGCCTCTGACATCCTCTGACTTGCCGGCCCAGTGCAGTTGGTTTCAGATGATCATGGCCTCGATGCTTGCGCTCTTGGCTCCTTCAAGATTGCTGTTGTAAATATGCCAACTCTCCCAGCTGATGCAGTGAATCTGTCTTAGACAGCATGGATGGTTGATGGTCTTGAGGTGCTGTCTACACATTTGTTTCTTCATAAGGAACTCTTCAAACTCAGACAATAAAAATATAACAAAACTTACTCCAACTTATAAATCAAAGAAAAGGTTTAATGAAGAAACTTCATTACTGCAAAGTTAGGATCTCGTCCTGAGCCAATCCAAGCTCCCCATAATTCCCAACAGGTTCTTGTTTATACTGATTGAACTGGTCAGTTGATCATCACATCATTCTGTAATTGGTTCCATGGTTTAACTGAGTCAACTAACCCTTACAGCTTGTTACCATTGGTCACATTACATCCGATACAAAATTGTCACCGGTTACATTTGAACACATTGTCCACGTTTCTGAGCCATAAAGAAGAGAGGGCGACTGCCTCGTACAAGAGGATCTTGCTGTCAACACGAATGTCGTGGTTGTTGAAAACTCGTCCTTAGGCAGCTGAAGGCAGTGCCCACGGACTGGATACGATGTTGGATCTCTGCATCAATGTCAGCCTTAGATGAGAGCTGGTTCCCCAGGTAGGAGAAAATGTTCCATGTTTGCAAAGTACACAATTGGCTATAAAGCATTTTAGGACATCCTGAGGTTGTTTAAATACAAGTCTTTCTTTTTCTCCTCTCTGTAGATGGCAAACATCCATGTTTTGAGTGTGTGGATGCAAGTGGAAGGATGAAATATGTGATACAAACTCAATCCTGGCAGGCAGTCCCAAGGGCTCACAGTAGGAGATTATTGGGGTGCTCAGTGTGGGTAGCTGGATGAGGACAGGGAATTGCTGTTAATGGTCAGGGCAGGACGAACAGATGGATCGCGGTGGCTTGGTTCACAATTCATTGAAGACATTAATTACCCAGAAACTAATTGAGAACATCTCAGTATATCACCCAATTTAATTTCATATGGCTGGTTCATGACTGCTTTTCCATCATTAACATAATCATTTTTAAAGGGTTTACTGAGCCTGTGTGCAATGGTGATAGTATTTGTATTCACATCATGTATTCACTGAGGTGGATTGTATTGATCTTGATGGAGGGAGAGATTAGGTCTTGCTTTGGGGCAGGTTGGTAAAGGACTTGAGTCTCCTTGAGGTTGAGGCAGAGACCGATTATTTGGTATGCTTCCACGAAACATGGCTTGGAGATTCTCTTCTGAGAGAGTGGTGATGGCCATGTCACCTGCATAGTGAAGTTCCGTCAATGACGTCAGTGTCATTTTCTTCTCGGATTTTACCCGGTTTAGGTTGAAAACTTTTTCATCCATCTGGTGGGTGATGTCCACTCCACTGTGAAGTTTCTTCTCAACAATGTGAAAGTTAGTGGCAATGAAGGTGGAGAAAAGGGTGGGGGTGATGACACCTTCCTGCTTGACACATCTTGATCTCAAAGTTTTCTGCTTTATTTCCATTGGTGAGGTGTGGCATCGACAGCTTGTTGTGGAGGAGTCGGAGGATGTTGATGAATTTTTCTGGACAGCTGGCCTTTGACGGGGTCTCCCATAGCACTTCCTGGCTGAGTGAGTGGGAAGCCTCAGTCGGAGCAATGAAGGCCATGTAGAGTGGGTGATTTTGCCCCTGTCATTTCTCTTGAAGTTGCCGAGCAGTGTAAATCATGTCTGCCGTTCCACAGGTTGGTCGGACGCCACACTGGCTTTCCAGAAGGATTATTTCAGAGATTGGGAGAAGGCGGCTGGCGAGGATTCGGGTGATGATCTTCCCAGCTATGGAGAGTAGGGAGATGCCTTCATAATTCCCACATTGGTTGATGGGTTGATGGGTTTTTGATAAGAGAGGGGATTAAGGGTTATGGGGAGAGGGCGGGAAAGTGGAACTGAGCCACGACAGATCAGCCATGATCTTATTGAATGGCGGGGCAGGCTCGAAGGGCCAGATGGCCTACTCCTGCTCCTATTTCTTATGTTCTTATGTTCTTATGTTCTTATTCTGCTTTGTCACCTTTCTTGAAGATGGTGGCAATGATGGCATCCCTGAAGTTGGCAGGAATTCCTTCCCTGTCCCAGATTATCAAGGACAGCTGATGGAGATAATACCTTCTCCTCCACGTTTGAAAACCTCTGCTGAAATCCAGTCCACTCCTCCCGCTTTTCCATTCTTAACCTTGTCCGTGCTTGGTGGGAGACCAAGATCATCTTTGATGGGAAGTTGGGGGATTTCTTCAAATACTTCATTATCTATGATTGTATCATGGCATCAATGGAACTTTCAAGCCTCTCCACCATGGCAAGGTGGCAATCCAAGGATGGGGTTCCAACAGTAATCACTCTTCAGGAAAGTACATAATTGGCTATAAAGCATTTTGGGATGTCCTGAGGCTGTTTAAATACAAATGTTTCTTTTCCTCCGTTCTGTAGGTGGCAAACATCCATGTTTTGAGCGCGTGGATGCAAGTGGAAGGGTGAAATATGTGATACAATTCAATCCTGGCAGGCTGCCCCATGGGTTCCAAATGGGAGATTATTGGGGTGCTCAGTGTGGGTAACTGAATGAGGACAGGGAATTGCTGTTAATGGTCAGGGCAGGATGAGCAGGCGGCTTGGTTCACGATTCATTGACACCATTAATTACCCAGAAACTAATTGAGAACATCTCAGTATATCACCCAGTTTAATTTAAATGGCTGGTTCATGACTGCTTTTTCATTAATAGCATAATCATCTTTTATGGGTTTATTGAGCCTGTGTGCAATAATGATAGCATTTTTATTCACATCATGTATTCACTGAGGTGGAAATATTAAATAGTTGGTTTTAAAAGAATGGATGGCACTGGCGTTAATGGAGAGGTCAGGAAAAATTACTTTGATTGGCATTCCTCCATCACAGACAGTTTGAAGGTGTCTCCTCAAAGTTGCCCATAGTTAATGTATTTGCATGTCGATGCAGAATTCTTATCTTTGGAGTGAGTGATTCCATTTAAAATAACCCAGCATTTTGTAGTTTAAAAGGGAAGGTTAATTTTGGCTGGAGGTTACTTCAGGGAAAGTGAAACCACTCGTGCGCGCGCGCACACACACACACACACACACACACAAAGATTAATTACAGAATGAGATAAAATGATACTTGAATCAATTCGGCCTCTGTTGTTTGAGGCAGGTCTGGCATTCTGAAGCTGAGCTGTTGTGTTGTCTGAAACGAAAGCTTGGAATTGCAGGATTACCTCAGCTCTATGATGGCTTCCACTGTCGAATTGCCTGAGATTGCGTTCACAGTTGGTCGAGGAGCTGGAAAAGGGTGCACGGAAGACAAGAGGTTCCTCGTTTCGCTTTTATGGTGCTGCAGCTGCCCAGTTACTTCCAGCCGATCCCTAACTGTTTCTGGATGTCTCCTTCCCTCGCTTCCCTGGGCTGAAGTTCTTGTCTGTTTCTCAAGATGTCTCTAATTCCAGTCTGCTTGCCCTGCTTTTTCTATATTCTCATGGCAGGCAAACAAAGATAACAACTGTATCACATGACCCTGTAGCAAAAATGCCAAATCATGTTCCAAATAAAGCAAGGTTCAGCCCGTCAAGCCTGCGCTGCCACTTAACACGAACATGGCTGATTGGACACTTCAATGCCTTTTACACTCACTATCCCCATAACTCTATATGTTACTGCTAATCAGAAATCTATCAATCCCTGTGTTAAACATACTCAATGACTGACCTTCCACAGCCCTCTGGGGTAGAGAATTCCAAAGATTCACATCCCCTGTGTAAAAGTAGCTTTTTAAAAAATTCTTAATTCATTTGTGGGACATGGGCATCACTACCTGGCCAGTATTTATTGCCCATCTCGAGTTTCCCTTGGAGGGAAGTTGAGAATCAAACACGTTGCTGTGGCTCTGGAGTCACATGTAGGCCAGATCAGGTAAGGATGGCAGATTCCTTCCCTCAAGGAAATTAGTGAACCAGGTGGGTTTTTTGAACAATCAACAATTGTTTCATGATCATCAGTAGATTTTTAAATCTAGATATGTTTTATTGAATTCAAATTCCACTAGATACCATGGTGGGATTTGAACTCAGGTCCCCCGAACATTAGCGAAGTTTCTGGATTAACAGTTTAGTGACATCGCCATTACTAGTTCTCATCTCTGTTCTAAGTGGTATTCCCCTTATTTTGAAATTATGGTTGGCACTCCAGTCAGGGGAAACGTCTTATCTGCATCTACCCTGTCCTTTCAGTATTTTGTGGGTTTCAATGAGATCACCTCTCATTCTTTGAAATGCTAGAGAATAGGCTGGCACAGTGGCACAGTGGTTAGCACTGCTGATTCATAGCGCCAGGGACACATACTCGGTTTCGGACTTGGGTACTGTGTGGAGTTTGCACATTCTCACGGTGTCTGCATTGGTTTCCTCCCGATGCACCGGTTTCCTCCCATGCTAAATTGCCCCTCAGTGTCCCAAATATGTACATTAGGTAATTGTGCGGGGTCATGTGGATAAGGTGGGGGGTTTGGCCCGGGTAAGATACTGTTTCAGAGAGTCGGTGCAGACACAATAGGCCAAAAGGCCTCCTTCTGCACTGTAAAGGTTTCTATGGTTCTATAGTTTGATACAGGCCAAGTTTGCCCAATCTGTCTTTGTAAAACAATCCTATTCCCAGTTGCTTTTATTTTGTTAATTAACCTCCTGTGGGGGATTTTATCAAAAGCATTGCGAAAGTCCAAATATACCATGTTCATCAACTCTCCTTTATCAATTTTGTTTGTAACATCTTCAGAAATATTCCAACATGTTGGTCAAACATGATTTCCTATTCATAAATCCATGAAAACATTGCCTGATCAGATCATGATTGTCTAAGTATCTATTTATCACATTCTTTATGATAGATTCCAGGTATATCAGCATCAGTCCTGTTAAGATGTAACCTATCCAGCTTATACAGGTCCCACCTACCCCAGAACCAGTCGCAATGCCTCAGAAATCTGATGACCTCCCTCCTGCACTATTTCTCCAGCCACTTATTTAATTGATCAGTTAGCCTATTCTTATGCTCACTAAGATGTGGAATTGAGATCACTGCTCTTGACATCCTGCTTTTTAATTTCTTTCCTAACTCTCCCTCCTGCCTATAGGACCTCATCTCTCTTTCTATCACTGGGACCAATGTGAACAATGAGTTCTGGCTGATCACCCTGCCCCTTGAAGGGGCTACTGCAGCCATTCCCTGATGTCCTTGACCCTGGCACCAGGGAGACATTTACTGCTGCAGAAATGGCTGTAATCCCCTATTGAAATTCCACAGGTTGGGGGTCATCTAGGCATGTTCATCTGTAATTTACTTGGAATGTTCTAGAAGCTTGACAAACATTGCAATTGTAAAAGGTCAGATGGCCTCCATTTTATCCACGATGTGGAGATGCTGGCATTGGACTGGGGTAAACGCAGTAAAAAGTCTCACAACACCAGTTTAAAGTCCACCAGGTTTATTTGGTAGTAAACACCACCAGCTTTCAGGGTGTGCCCCTTTGTCAGGTGAGTGGGAGTTTGTGATCAGAACTGGTGTTATGAGACTTCTTACTCCATTTTATCAACAGAATCATTTTAAATGAAAGTAGTTTCTAAAAATTCATAATATCCTCATGTTGGTTCTCAAAATTAAGAGTCCTTAAACAAAACATAAAAATAACATCCTAGGAAATAGGCTCACATGGAAAATAAACATTGACCATTGGAATCACATGATTTGTTTCTGTAGGTTCAAATGAAATATATATTGACAAGCAACTCACACAACAAGGGACTCAGTCATTAAATGGAGTTGTTATCTGCTCCCTGGCATTATTGAATATGGTGCCAATGACTTTATTTCCTTACTCAATCCCTCACAGAACTTATTTAATAATATTATTGGAGAAAGGGCGATTGTGATAGGCATGAGACAATAATTTCTCTTTTTTGTTCAGGCATGACCCTTCCATCTGTAAGAATTTGGTGGGGTCAAATGAGATCACCTGCTGCACTTTTAGTGGCTGAACAAGTCGATTCTGGAAGGGCAAAGTCTGTCACAGTGCCGGAATTGAAGTTGTCCTTTGGCAGTGGTTCCGGAATGATCTTTCCTAATTGCAGAGCTGGTATCTGGTTTGGAGATTCTGAAACGCCACGTTGTTGTGGTGGCAAGCTGCTGCCCACAGCTGGTGTCACCATTTGCATCGGTCATCAGCTAGAGTTTCCAACTTCTTGTGATTATGTTGAGAGCTTTCATGTCTCTTCTGACAGCAAGCATAGCACTGGGTCCCTACTGGCCTCTTGACAGGGTTACCTCCCATTATAGCATATCCTTGAGGACGTAGCTCTTGATGTTGGGTTATTTCAAGCTGGCCTCACTCACTCCAAAGGAGGAATTCCTCATCCACATGCTAATATATTGATGATGGGCAATTTTGAGGGAACACTTTAAAACAGTCTGTGTGATTCCTTGTGGTCTTGGTCAGGTCAGGAGCTTGGTATGGCTCCTACCCTGAACGAGACTGCAAGAAAATATAAAGGGTCGTGAACATAGCCTAGTCCATCACGCAAACCAGCCTCTCATCTACTAACTTCATCTACACTTCCTACTGCCTCGGAAAAGCAGCCAGCATAATCAAGGACCCTACACATCAAGGACATTCTCTCTCCCACCTTCTTCCGTCGGGAAAAAGATACAAAAATCTGAGAACACGTACCAACCAACTTAACTGATTCTTCCCTGCTGCTATTAGATGTTTGAATGGACCTACCTTATGTTAAGTCAATCTTTCTTTACACCCTAGCTATGACTGTAACATGAGGAAGGTGATAGCCTAGTGGTATTATCACTAGACTATTAATCCAGAAATTCAGCCAATGTTGTGGGGACCTACATTCAAATCCTGCCATGGCAGGAAGTGAAATTTTAATTCAATAGAAAAAATCTGGAATTAAGAATTTACTGATGACTATGAAACCATTGTTGATTGTTGGAAAAACTCATGTGGTTCACTAAAGCCCTTTAGGGAAGGAGTTCTGCTGTCCTTACCTGGTCTGGCCTACATGTGACTCCAGAGCCACAGTAATGTGGTTGACTGTCAACTGCCATCAAACAACTAGGGATGGGCAATAAATGCTGGCCAGCCAGCAATGCCCATGTCCCAGAAATGAATTTTAAAAATTAGATTCCACACCCTCTCCTTTCCTCCCCTCCACCCCAAGTACTCTATGAATGGTATGTTTTGTCTGTATAGCATTCCAATACATGTGGCAATAATAAATCAAACATGTTCAGGCAAAAAAGCCCCTTTGCTTAATTAGTCTAGCATGCTTTGTTTGTTTGGCTTCGAAAGGATTGCTTCATTGGTGACTTTGTCTTTCCATGTGCTGCCAAGGATGCATCGCAGACACGAAGAATGGGAATCATTGAGCCTTTTCTTTTGATCAAAGTTGTCCAGGCTTTGCTGTTACTCAGCAATCTGGTGATAAAGGCCTTATAGACAAGTATCTTTGTCCTGTGGGTCAGTTTATTGTTTTCCAATGCGTGTTTTGTTCGTCACTCAAAGTTGATGGCTGCCTTTCCAATACATGTGCTGAGCTCCTCATCAAGACACAATTATTTCAAGGCTTAAAGTTCCATGGCAAAGTAATTGCGATGAAGGGAGGTTTGAGGCATCAGTGATGTGCTTTCTGGGTCACCTTCTTGGAACTTTTGAACATGTGAAACTAATTTATTTGTGCCCTACAGACATCTGGAAGTGAAATGGAATACAATAATTGAAGTTAAATCATTAAGGAATGAGTGATGAATGTTGAGACCTAGCCTAAATGGTTGAACAGAGAACTACAAGGGAGGGAAAGGAGAAGCGAATCTTTGTGTAAATCAGATTTCAATTGTAAATAAATTGCTCATCCTCCGCATGCAATCCCTGATGTATGCTGCAACAAAACCATTTTCCAATTAGCATGTAATTTTATTAGAGATAATATTAGTTCTGCTACACAAATCTATTGTTCCCTTCCCCCGGCACAATGCAGATTAAAACATTATCAGTATGATAAGCAACTCAAGACATCATTTTCACTTCTGGTCCCTCTATTGTGGAAATTACTTGTATCTCATCAGTAAATAGCAGTCACTCAATTAAGATGGAATGATACAATTGCAGGACTTGCCTTTTGAAGGGAGTCAATTCAATTGAACAATAATGTGAAGAACGGCCTCTCTTCAAATTGAAAACGGAAGCATTGGAGTCAAAAGGATGTTTTCAACATCATTAAAGGGAATGCGAGGAAGCCTCTCAGACACTTCCCAGTAAACCATCTGCCAACAAGAAACGTCTGTCTTAAGGGCACATTGTAGGGAATTATCACAAGTAATGTAGTAGCTTGTCACGATCAGGAAATAAATTTGATAAATGAGACTCAATATGGGTTTAGCAAATGGAATTAATGTGAAATGAAAGTACTTAACTATGCTGCAGGATAGGTTAGGACACAGTTAATAGGTTTATTTTAATCTTAAACCTCCAATTGGAATTCCAATGTTAAAATGTCACTGACTGGTAATGATTCCCTGTTATAACACTAGAGGGTGCTCTAACAGGAATTCCAAAATGAACAGCTTCCCTGTCCTGTAAAGCTTTCCCACGGGATCTGTCTCACATCAATACAGTCAGCTTCAGAGAATCACAGAATCTTTCTGCAATGCAGAAGGAGGCCATTCGGTTCATTGAGATCACACTGACTGTCCAACAGAGCAGCTTACCCAAGCCCTATCCCTGTAACACCACAAATTCACGCCACTAATCCCCCTAACCTACACATCTTGGGACACTCAGGGGCAATTTAGCATGGCCAATGCACCTAACCTGCACATTTTTGGACAGTGGGAGGAAATCAGGGCATCTGGAGGAAACCCACACAGACACAGGGAGAATGTGCAAACTCCACGCAGTCACCCAAGGCTGGAATCGAACCTGAGTCTCTGGTGCTGTGAGGCAGCGGTGGTAACCACTGTGCCGACTTCACCTGAAGATCTGATGCAGCTTAGTATGTCTGGTTTTGAGAGACTTCCACAGATGGCAGGGAAGGATTCCAGGTTTGGCCTCAACAAGGCTCTGTATAATTACAGCAAAATATCTCTGCTTCTGTACTTGAACCCTTTCGCTACGAAGGCCAACATAATTTGCCTTCTTTATCACCTTCTGCACCTGCATGCTTACGTTCCGTGACTGGTGTACAAGTCCCCCAGGTTTCATTGTGCATTCCCCTCTCCCAATCTATAGCTATTTAGACAATAATCTGCCTTCCTGTTTTTGCTACCAAAGTGGATAACCTCACATTTATCCGCATTATACTGCATCTTCCATGCATTTTCCCACTTACTCAGTTTGTCCAAATCACACTGAAGCATCTCTACATCCTCCTCACAGCTCATCCACCCACCCAGCTTTGGTTCATCTGCAAATTTGGAGCTATTAGTTCCCTCATCTAAATCATTAATATCTTTTATGAATAGCTGGCGTCCCAGCACTGATCCCTGTGGAACCCCAGTAGTCACTGAGTGCCATTTGGAAAATGACCCATTCATTCCTATAAGTATCTATGGGAGACGGGAATAGAGCGATTATGATGGAAGATTTAGAAGGTGGAAAAATGAGAAGAAGTTTGAGTGGAGCATAACCAATGGCATGGACGCGTTGGGCCAAAAGGCCTGTTTCTGTGTTGTATCATCCTATGAAATGTAACCCAATGCATCATGAAATAACTCCTCAGAGGCTGGTGCCAGATTCTCTCATTTACAAATTTATCTCCACTGCTAACAGTGCTTCAGGTACAATGTCAGAATCCAGGGGGTCAGTAGACCTGACATTCCTCATTATATACACAGGTGAGACTCTCTGATTGGGCAGCTAATCATTACCTCAGTCAGGGAACTCATACTCCAAGAGGCCCACCTCATGGGCCTCACTGAGATCATTACATATTGTAAAACCATTGCTTCAAACAATATACCCTTCCTGCCCTGGGCTCTTCCTATCATTGGCTGATGTCTCCAAAGTTGGCTAACCTTTGCTTCCTGACGCCACTCCCTGCTCCCAGTGTCCTTCCTCCTGCACACTCTTCTTCAACTTTAATTCTTACACCTAGAAACACAAGTCATGCCACTGCCTTCTTCAGCATGATGCCACCACCAAACACATTCCCCTCCTTTCAGAATTCCCATTAAACTCCATCTTCCACACTACTGCCTATTCAATGAGAATGTCAAAGTGCCTTTATAATTTCCTGTTCTCAAACCACAGTGCTGATTGTACCTCCTGACTTTTACAAGACAAATTCTTCCAATTCCCCCATAGCCAACCTTTTGGCCTTTGTGAGACACACTGCCAAATTAAGTCATGCCAAATTGTGGGAAGCTTTGTTGCTGTGAGTTCACATCCAATCGGATTTGATTTGCAAAATGGAGTTGGCAGCAGATGTCCACTCCACCACTCTAGGCCCGGATCAGAGGCTGGATCCGAGGAGGGGAATGTGCTAACCAACTGTTTCTGGCACCCCCAACCCTTCCCAATACTAATCAGAGCTTGACATAAACAGATGCAACTTCATTGCCTGGAATTTTAAAATTCCATCCTCATGATCCCAATCCTCCATGGCCCTACATCTCCTTATTTGTGTAACATCCTTCAGCTCCCTCTGCGCTCCTCCAAAGTTGACGTATTTTGAATTCCCCCCCACCCCCCTTTCCTTTTACTTAGCATTGCTGGCTATGCCTTTGGTTGCAGAAGCTCTAGGCTCTGGAATTGCTTCCTTAATCCTCCCCACCGCTCTGTCTCAATCTTCTCCTTTATGGCACACTTTTAAACATACCTCTTTGACCATCTCCTTATGTGGCCCATTGTCAACTTTTGTCTGATCATTCTCCCATGAAGCATCTTGCTGTCGCCAGTAAATGTAAAGAGGGATACCTGTACCTGTAATGGGGCCTTTATCCTCTATCCTTGACTTCTATGCTTTATTTTAAGACTGGTCAGGTGTAACCTGTTACATATCTATAACCATCATGAGTTACAGTCTCTTTTTTATTCTGTTTACATCTTTGTGCATGTTTAGTGATTACACCAGCATGTGTGCTGTCCACATGTAGACAGGTCATGAGCTCTGCAAATCCATAATGCATTTACCAGTCAATATTTACCATGCTCTGAGTCTGGGTCAAACACACTCACAAACAGGGGTTAACCTACAACTTTTGTCCCTCTTTATCTTTCAGCATGATACTTGCCTCAGTGCGAATATTTATCGTGACCGTTACTGATTTAAAATGGAATAAGAAATGAGTGTTAAAAGGCTTGCTCAAAGAGCTATGATGGAGGCAGTTCATCCTCTCTGACATGCTAATCCCCAACTGCAGTGTATTTACGCATAGGGCCCTGCGAGTGTTCAGTGTAGTTCCCTCTGCATGTTAAGCCCTCGGGTCACAGGCTATTTCCTGTTTGGTTTCATGCCCTGCGCCAGGGAAGGGGCCTTAACTAGAAATTGTCTCCATCATCATAGCCCGACTCCACTGTGACCTTACGATTCACAGCAGCAACTTAGCTTCATCCACAGCCCGTCCTAAACCAGCAAAGTGTATCACCTAGAACATAGAACATAGAACATTACAGCGCAGTACAGGCCCTTCGGCCCTCGATGTTGCGCCGACCAGTGGAACCAATCTAATGACCCTCTAACCTAAACTATTCCAATGTTATCCATATGCCTATCCACTGACCATTTGAACGCCCTTAAAGTTGGCGAGTCCACAACTGCTGCAGGCAGAGCATTCCACGACCTTACTACCCTCTGAGTAAAGAACCTACCTCTGACATCCGTCCTATAATTACCACCCCTTAATTTGAAGCTATGTCCCCTTGTGTTAGCCATCACCATCCGAGGTAAAAGGCTCTCACTGTCCACCCTATCCAATCCTTTGGTCATCTTGTATGCCTCAGTCAGGTCACCTCGTAATCTTCTTCTCTCCAATGAAAATAACCTCAAGTCCCTCAGCCTTTCCTCATAAGACCATCCCACCATACCAGGCAACATCCTGGTAAACCTCCTCTGCACCCTTTCCAATGCCTCCACATCTTTCTTATAACGCAGCGACCAGAACTGTACACAATACTCCAAGTGCGGCCGCACCAGAGTTTTGTACAGTTGTAACATGACCTCACGGCTCTGAAATTCAATCCCTCTACCAATAAAAGCTAACACACCGTACGCCTTCTTATCAAGCTTATCAACCTGGGTGCCAACTTTCAGGGAGCTATGCACATGTACCCCGAGATCTCTCTGCTCGTCAACACTACTAAGAGTCCTTCCATTAGCCCTATATTCTGTACTCCTGTTATTCTTACCAAAGTGAATCACCTCACACTTTTCCATATTAAACTCCATCTGCCACCTCTCGGCCCAGCTCTGCAGCTTATCTATGTCCCTCTGCAAACTGTAACATCCATCCTCACTGTCTACAACTCCTCCAACTCTGGTGTCGTCAGCAAATTTACTAATCCATCCTTCTACTCCCTCATCTAGGTCATTTATAAAAATGACAAACAGCAGTGGCCCCAAAACAGATCCTTGAGGTACACCACTTGTAACCGAACTCCAGGTTGAATATTTCCCGTCAACCACCACCCTCTGTCTTCTATCAGCTAGCCAATTCCTGATCCAAACTGCTAAATCACCCTCAATCCCATGCATCTGCATTTTCTGCAATAGCCTACCATGGGGAACCTTATCAAATGCTTTGCTCATCCATATACACCACATCAACTGCCTTACCCTTATCCACCTCTTTGGTCACCTTTTCAAAAAACTCAATAAGGTTTGTGAGGCACAACCTACCCTTCACAAAACCGTGTTGACTATCCTTAATCAATTTATTTCCCTCTAGATGATTATAAATCCTATCCCTTATAATTCTTGGAAGGACAATGGTAGCAGTTATTTGAGAACAGCACCATCTCCAAGTTCCCTTCCACAACACGTACCATCCTAACTTCAAACAATATTGCGGAGATGTTGGCATTGGACTGGGGTGGGCACAGTAAGAAGTCTCACAACACCAAGTTAAAGTCTACTAGGTTTATTTGGAAGGCACCTCTTTAACCTGTGATTATTCCTCTCCCCACTCACACTGTCTGTACCTGCAAAGACTTGATTACCTGTAAAGACTCTCATTCCAACTACTTTTCACATTCCAATTTGTAATTATCTTGCCATTATGTCTTTGGCTGTATATGCCATGTTTGTGAATCTACCTCCACTCACATGATGACGAAGCAGCGGTCCGAAAGTTCGTGATTCCAAATAAACCTGCTGGACTTTAACCTGGTGTTGTGAGACTTCTTACTGTGTAAAACAATATTGTTATCCTTTTATCATCACTGGATCAAAATCCTCAAAGTGCGTCCCTAACAGCACTGCGGGAGTACCTACACATGGACTGGAATGCCACTTTTCAGGACAGCTATAGAAATGGCAAATAAGTCCCAGACTTGTCAGTGATGCCCATGTCCCAAGCATCAATGAAGGGAGTATTTTGGTGAAAATAGATGATAGAACGGGCACTGTGCTAATAAGCTACATCTGGTTCAAACATACTATTTTGGTCCTAATTGCCGACGCTCATGGTTTGAGCTTGGGTAAGGTGCTACAACAGACACCTGTAGTTTTAGCACTCAAAGATTGGTCAGAAACATTTTTTATTGAGTAATCTATCTGGGCTCCACGTATTCAATTCTACTGAAGGTGTGGGGTGTTCAGGCTGACACACACAGCGGCAGGTATTAGGATGGCTCAGAGACCGAGGGAGAGGGTGCATGGGTTCTCAAACATGGCACCAGTGTGTCCTGATGAAGGGGCACGAGAGGAGGAGGAATGTCCTGTATTCACGGCAGGGAAGGAACACGCCTCACCTGCCTCTCCCTCCTGTTACTCTCTCCTGTAGCAGCTGCTGGTGCTCTGACTGACCTCTGACCCTCCTCCCATTCCTCCCTCAGGTTTAAAAGGACCCCCAGTGAGCTGCTGAAGGCCAAACACTTCATCCTTCCTGGTGTCTTGTGCAAGGCAGCACGGCACACTTAAACATTGTAGATGAAGCATCTAGAGAATTCCTTAAATAAATGTCGATTGAGGTTGATGATGTTTCCAAAGACTTCATGTAAGCTCCAGCAGCACACAAGCAGTAAAAGTTGCAAATTCTCTAAATCCTCTGCAATGATTAGATCTTACCCAATCAGTTGTTGCTGAGAGTGGACAGTATGAGAACAAACACAGTCCAGCAAGATGCTTTAGTGTCTGCTTATTAAGCACTAATCTTAGTGATAATCATTAATGACCCTCCAGGCTGCCACTCCGAGTCAAGCTGAAACGCCTTTACCAAGATGGTGCTTTGCACACAGTGCAGGCTATTCACCAGGTTAATTCAGTGTTAGAATTTAAGACCCTACCAGGGCCTTCTATGGCATTGTGTACTTGGGGAAATTCTCACCCTCCCACATACTGCCGTTCCTTAGCAGTATTAAATCTGTAATTACACTTTTAACATGCTTACAAATTGGTTAAAATCAATGTTGAAAGCACAATAATAGTTATTGAGTGCAGTCTAACCATGGACTAACACTGTGATAGTCTTGGCTTATGAAAAAACATAACAACATTGCAAATAAAGCCATTAATCCCCAGATTTCCAAGCTGCCATTTCCCCCTACCATCATTAGGTGTCCCCAGTGCCGTTCTAATTAACATTTAAGCAAGCTGAAACTTCAACAAACCAGCAGCTGTGCACTCAGCTTTCTAGGCCTTTAACTCTTCCCTTCCTAAAACTCTCCATCTCTCTGCCTTTAAGGCACTTATGTAAACTGACTTCTTTGACCAAGCTTTTGGTCACCCATCCCAGTAGCTCCTTATTGTGTCCAATTTTTTTCAATAATCCTGTGAAATACATTTAACTTGGGACGCCATATTCACAAGAGCACAGTGCAAGTTTATGGCGAATTCACACATACTCACACATAGTCGGAGAAGATGGAGAAGTAGTGATAATAACACTCTGGGGACACAAATTTAAATTAGATTCCTAAAATCTGGAATTGAAATCAGTCTCAGTATTGGTGACCATGAAACTATCATTAGTTGTCATGAAACCTCATCTGATTCATTAATATCCTTTTGGGAAGGCCTAGCTTATACAAGAGGTGCTTGACTCAATTGCTCCCTGAAATTGTCCACCAAACCTCTCAAAGGACAGTTAGGGATGGACACTGGTGGTCTTGCCAGTGATACCTACATCTCATGAAAGAATAAAGAAGTTGAAGGCTAAACAGTCCTCAAATTAAGATACAGAAACCTCTTATAAATGCTTCAACGTTATCTAAACTTCCTTGATCAATGTACTTCAATTATGCACATCCAGATTGTTCTGTCAATCAAATTCTTAAAGAGTTACAGAAATCCCTGAACCTCGAACACTCTGCATAGGTGTTAATCTTCCACCGCTTTGCAGCAGAGTCCTTTCACCAGGTCACAGAATCACAGAGTTGTTATGGCGCAGTGGAGGCCATTTGGCCCATCGTGTCTGCACCGGTTCTCCAAAAGAGCATTACTGACTTAGTGCCATTCCCCTGCCTTTTTCCCGTACCCCTGTGCATTGTTTTTACTCAAGTAATCATCTAATGCCCTCTTGAATGCCTCAGTTGAACATGCCTCCACCACACTTCCAAGTACTGCATTCCAGACCTCAACCATTCACTGTGTGAAAAAGTTTATTTTCGGATCACATTTGCTTCTTTCGTCAATCACTTTAAATCTGTGTCCTCCCGTACTAGGAAAAGTCCAAATCTTTAAATATTTGATCACCAGAAACAATAGGAGAAACATTGACACAGGATAGATCATTATAATTAACAAAAAGCTATCCTTAAAAACGCAAATGTCTAGACCCCCCCCCCCGAATCACCTTGAACAATGGAAAGAACCATAGACACAGGATAACTAACCATTACTGACAAAAGAAACTCTGCTAAGAACAGCAACAACTAACCCCCGGATCACTTCAAAATAATATAATTTATGCAAAATCATTAATTTATGGGCCAGCACAGTGGCACAGTGGTTAGCACTACAGTTTCACACCACCAGGGGCCCAGGTTCAATTCCCGATTTGGACCACTGTCTGTGCGGAGTCCGCATGTTCTCCCCATGTCTGTGTGGGTTTCCTCTGGGTGCTCCAGTTTCTTCCCACATTCCAAAGATGTGTAGATTAGGTGGACCGGCCATGATGTATTCTCCCTCAGTATACTCTTCCACAGTAACTTCATTACATTGATAATGTAAGCCTACTTGGGACCATAATTAATAAAGAAAGAAAGACATAAATAAATGCTCAAAGAAGTCATCTTTATACTGCCAACAAAAGTTTTTGCCTCATGCCAAACCCAGGAACCATCCAGATAAATGAGGATGTCTCTACACCCCCTCACTCCACCGACTAGTGCCCCCGCATCAATCCGAAACATACTATCCGACTCCACCCAATATCATCCTGCCTACCACAACATAAAACACCCATAAATGAACAGTCACCCCCATCTGACCAGCTCTGGGAGCCCACATCCCACCTCCTTAGCAGACACACATGGGTGGCAAAAGTGCCAAGACATGGGAAGACAACAAACCACCCTTCAACCCACAACATACCCACCAACATCCCCATCAGGAAACCCCCAGAACTTTTCTCCCCGTCGCCTGATCTCCCCCCAGTAGCCCACCTGCTACACCCCTACCCTCCCAAAAATACCGGAGTCTGACTCAGCAACAGGCACACAGCCTCCCCAGCTGGAAAAGCATAATTAAAAACTCTCCAACACACACACACCATTTGGACTTCCATCTCAACCCCCTGAAACACATAAACCCTCATCCTAACAGCCCCCTCCCCCAACACACATCACCTCAACAACCAGCTCCCCCCAATCACCTAAAATATAGCAGAACCAGACCATCACCCTGCTTTCCTCTTCCCACCTCCCCCACCCACAAACCCCCCTTTGTTCCCCCACACAAAGGTACCCCCCCCATTAACCATCCCACACGAGCAAAAACTAATATACATAGTAATAGTATGTATATAAAAAAGAGGAAAAGGCCCAGGAGACAAGATGACAACAAGCCAAAATATAAGGGCGAGGCATCACAGGGGGCAACAAGTGTTGGACGTGAGTCGAAAGGCAAAGCACAAACAAAGGGGGATATATCCTCTCTCTGTCCGACCCCAAAAATCTAATTCTGACTAATACTAACTCTAACACTAACACAAATTAAGCCTGCAAAGTGGGAAGAAAAAATAATGGAGGATTCCCAGGATCTTCAGTGTGGGAAATTCATTCTCACATTCCAAGGAAATGGAACTCATTTTAGGAATGCTTTCCACAATCAAAAATAAAAAGAAAGGTTGATGAATTCGGTTCCCACAGACACAAGAAGCAGTAACCTTTTACCTTCACCCACTCAGGGCCCCCAGAACAGGAAGCAATCTCAGTGCAGCCTGATATTCCTGATAAAAGCAAACTTGAATATTTAAAATTCTGATCATTTGCTCAGAGATGTTGTGCCTAAACTGGATGTGATTTCTTTCCCCCAGCAAATCCCCCCCTCTCCCTGTCGGCTCAATAAGTGGACGACATAAACATCCTAATGCTTTTCACTGCTGCCTAGCTGGCCTTTGAGCCAATGAGGGCGACAGTAGGACAGAGGTCAAAAGCTTGGTCAAAGAGGT
Source organism: Carcharhinus amblyrhynchos (assembly GCF_965287045.1). Taxonomy (NCBI): domain Eukaryota; kingdom Metazoa; phylum Chordata; class Chondrichthyes; order Carcharhiniformes; family Carcharhinidae; genus Carcharhinus; species Carcharhinus amblyrhynchos. Next base: position 39,833,155 of record NC_137346.1, on the reverse strand, counting down.
GGGAGCTTTTATGAAGTGTCTCAAAGGAGGGGGAGGGAGGGGTGAGGGAGAGAGACAGTGGGAGGGAATTTCAGAGCAAAGGGTTGTCCACTCGGGATTTACAGAAATTTAATGGATGTTAAATCACTGTAACTCCATCTGCCAATGAACAGGAAATGGAAATCAGGAACTCGACTCTTAATCCAGCTGCCAGTGCATTCACGGATTCTCCCAACACCAAATCAACTTTGAGGGTCCCAAAACCTCAGCACCCTCTGCAGCCCCTCATACTTGCTCACTACCCCCAGCTCCATGCCCCTTCCTCCCTGCTTCTCTGGGTGCTTCTCACTACCCCACCCCTCCTCCACCCATGCCCTCACCCTCTCCACGATCTCCCTCTATTCCCTTCAGTTCTCATTTCTATACCTTGCCATCCACTCTGGAGCTGAGCTCGGGATGAAGGATGTAACAATAGGAAGTGGGAGGGAGATGGGAGGATGTGGGGTCCGGTGGGGTCTGGGGGGTTGTTTAGGCAGAGAGAGGAGCAGTGAGGAAAAGCAATGAGGGAGAAGAGGGAATAGGAGCTAGGGGCCACTGGGTGTTAAGAGGGAGCAGGGAGTTCAAGGAATTGGTGAGCACCATAAGTTTAAAGTTTATTTATTATTGTCACAAGTAGGCTTACACTAACACTTCAATGAAATGTCTGTGAAAATCCCCTAATTGCCACAATCCAGTGCCTGTTCGGGTACACTGAGGGAGAATTTAGCATGGCCAAAGCACCTAACCAGCATGTCTTTTGGACTGTGGGAGGAAACCGAAGCACCCGGAGGAAACCCATGCAGACTTGGGGAGAACATGCAGACTCCACACAGACAGTGACCCAAGCTGGGAATCGAACTCAGGTGCCTGGCAGTATGAGTCTAACCACTATGCTGCCCATGCAAGAGGAAAGCAGAACTGTGGTGAGTTTTCTCTTCTGTCTTTTTACTGCTGGCAGCTATTTGGGACATAGCTGTCAGTAACATCACGGCCCCTGACTCTTCACCCAGGTATCTTATTGTTATTTGTTCATGGGGTGTGGACATCGCAGGCTGGACCAGCATTCACTGTCCAGTCCGAATTACCCCTGAACAAAGTGGTTTGCTAGAACTATTTCAGAGGGCAGTTAAGAGTCAACCACATTGCTGGGGAGGGGGGGTTGGGGTCTGGAGTCACATGTAAGGACAGCAGATTTCCTTCCTTAAAGGACATTAGTGAACCAATCTTCCTCCTAGTGTTACAGCAGGAATAAATATAGCCACATTAAATTTGGTTCATTAGGTGAACATTTCTTGGAACACTGGGAAACATCCTGAGCTCCTGTTATGGACATTGCATTCTTGAGAAACAAACACAATTAATAATTACAGAAAGTACCCTGACATTGAGCATTCTGGTGACTGGTTTCCAAATAATGTCAAAAATGCTTTTCCATTTTTTCTTAATCTGCCACTTTGATCTTGAACTGGAATTTTTAATACCCAAGATAAAGGAAAGAAGGAAATTTTAAAAATAGAACACATTTTTTCACAGCATATTTTTTCATAATGCCGTATATTGCTTTGACTGAGTTTTGTGCACTTTGATGCTTTTATTTTGATTTTTATCTGTAGGCCCCGGCCTCTTCAAAAAGCCTGTCACTCTCTTGAGCTGAAGGTGGATTAGGTGGTGTCAACCGAGTTTCCCAAGATGCAAAATTACCATTTTGTGAGCTTTTCCTTCTGGCATGTTCTACCCAGTGGCTTTCCTTCAAGTAATTTTGGAAAAAGAAGAGGACTAATGTCAAAACTTATACTGAGAAAAATTACAGATTGAGTTTGAAAAAAACTCATTGTTGCTTTTATTTCTTGACCTGCAAAAATTTGCAAAATGAAAGATATATATCGAAGAGTGAATGAAGGAAAGAGGTGGGTGTTGGGGGCAATAGGTGGTAGAGCAGTTTCTTCATTTAATGTTGTTTCAATTTTGAAGCACATTGAAGCCAAAGATGTGTAGGTTAGGTGGATTGGCCGTGCCAAATTGCCTCTTAATGTCCAAATATGTGTAGCTTAGGTGGAATGGCCATACTAAATTGCCCCTTGGTATCCAAAGATATGGGAGGGCCGATTTTCCCATTCCAACCCAGCACTTTTTTTGATGCTGATTTGCGGGGTTCACTCATGCGTTCCTGATGCATGCGCGTCTCCTACTGCCAGATATCCGGCGCGGTCGGGACAATGCAGGAAACTGGCAGGAACACCAGGTATGTCATTTTCATCTATTTAAATGTCATTATTGGGCCCGGGTCTGAATTCTCCTGGCCCCATAGCATCTCCAATCCCACTCGGCGGTGTTTAGAGTGGCTCCCCATTTTTGGGGGACTAGCGGGACATTATTGGTCTCCTTGTTTAAGGAAAGACGTAAGACGTTCAGAGAAGGTTTACTAGACTAATACCAGGAATGAGCAGGCAGCCTTATAAGGAAAAGTTGAGTATTAACTTTGTATCCACTAGAGTTTAGAAGAGTAAGAGATGACTTGATCAAAACCTTTAAGATTGAGAGGTGTTGACAGGGTAGGTCTGCAACCCTCTTTCTCAAAAGGCAGTGGAACAGAGTCTTTAAATATTTTGAAGGTGGACCTAAATAGATCCTTGATTAACAAGGAGGTGAAAGATTATTGGGCTTGGGCAGGCATATGGGGTTGATATTACAATCAGACCAGCCATGATCTTATTGAATGGTGGATCAGGCTCGAGGGGCCATATGGCTTCCTCCTGCTCCTAATTCACATGTTTATACTATCCACATCCTGTTTTCATAGCTTCACAGAAACCTTACAATGCAGAGTTCTCCCCTTCTACCAGTACTACCCTCCTATGCTGATCCACTCACACTCACCCTGAGAAGAGGCATATCCTAGCTGTGGTTCAGGAGCTGTTCTTTATATAAAGTTGTCACTTTTATCAGTCAAGCTTCTTATTTTATTAGTAGGCACGCATTAACACTGCAATGAAGTTATTGTGAAAATTCCCTAGTCAGCATATTTTTGAACAATATTTGCACTAGCTGTGGTTCAGGAGCTGTCCTTTACATAAAGTTGTCACTTTTATCAGTCAAGCTTCTTATTTTATTAGTAGGCTCAGATACAGTGAGGGAGAATTTGGCATGGCCAATCAACCTAACCAGCACATCTTTCCAAATAGAAAACAGGAGAAACTGTTACATTTGAATGCAGAAAAAATACTTTGGAACATGTTGCAAAGAATTGTAATATCATAGAAACATAGAATCCCTGCAGTGCAGAAGGAGGCCATTTGGCCCATCAAGTCTGCACCAGCCACAATCCCACCCAAGCCTGATTCCTGTAACCCCTCACATTTATCCTGCTGATCCCCCTGACAATTTAACATGACCAATCCACCTAATCCGCACATCTTTGGACTGTGGGAGGAAACCGGAGCAGCCAGAGGAAACCCATGCAGACATGGGGAGAACCTGAGGCCGAAATTGAACCTGGGTCCCTGGTGCTGCGTAGCAGCAGTACTAACTGTGCTACCCATGATGAACGATCTCTAGATGATTTCCTAATGTGCTCTGGAAGAGCTGGGGAATCAATGCTGAAATTCACACCAGCTCTGTGTTGCTAACTTGATTTTTTCACGTAAATATCAGCTATAACTTTTTGCACTTTCACAGCAAGCACTGAGTTTGAGACATTTTTACAGTATACTTCAGTATAATTTCCCACGTGAAAGGGTGCTCACCTAATGGAACAGACCAGTAATGGTACAGACATCCATGTCTGATTCAAAAGGGAAAAGCTAATGCATTTTTAATGGGTTCATCATGTCCTGAAAAAGGCTGCTAGGCGAGGTGGACAGCATTCAACTCTTCTCCTTCTGGGAGCAGTGATTGAGAGCACAGGCCTGATTTTAACACCATTGTTAAAGTGGTGTTTGATATTTCCTCTCTGTTTTCCCAACAGGTTTAAACCAATGGCTGTGAAGATGCGTAGATAAGGGGAGATTTGATAAAGGGAAAGGATTATAGAATGGTGGCTGTGATAACCCCATGATCTGCGTGGGGAATCACTAATTGACCTCCCAGTGGAGCTCATTGAATACAAGCTCTCTGGGGATTGGTAATTAGCCAACAAAGTGGAGCTCATATAATGAGCCCTGTATAAAGCAAGACCCTGAGAGGGTCCATGAAACTTTTAGTCTCAGTTGGGACCTGTTGTATCCACTACAGGCTTGTAATTATTGTTTATTTTCAGTTGTGCAATAAAAGCACTGTTCTTCAAAGCCAACTTGTGGAGTTATTATTGTTAAAGTACAGTGTTGTCTTTCCACAGATGCTGCCCGACCTGCCGAGTTTGTTCAGCATTTTCTGTTCTGTTATCTGTTCATTTTCTGTTATCTGATTTCCAGCATCCAAAGTATGTTGAATTTTCATGTTGATGAATAGATGTTTGGGAGAAGAATAAGTAGCTGGGTTAGATTTGTTGTACTTCTGCTGCTAAAACATACATGGGTAATGTCGTAGGAGAGTCACCAAAAATATAGTTGACATTTAGACCATTTATGGCCAGCCCTGCTATCCTATCAGTATGGGCTGGATGTGTAATCGGGGCCAGTGTCAAACTTGCAGCTCCAGACAGTTCCTGCTGCAGAATTACATGTTTGTGTAAGTTCAGCAGAAATTATGAAACAGGCTGGCTGGGAGAACACAGCACTAAGGGAGAGACTCGAAAGGAGGAGATATTCCAAAAAAAAACAAGAAAATGAATACCATGTTTTTTTAGAACACAAGAATTTCACATGAGCTGCATTTTAACATTGGAGCAGAGAGACAAGAAACAGACTGGGACTAAGACCAATATAGAGCGGCCAAAACCAAAGAAACCACACAAGTGCAAATATTGTTCAAAAATATCTGGAACAATATTCATGGACCATTGAGGTACATTCCAGGCAGCCATGCAAGCACCATGTTCCCTAAATCAGAACATCAAAATCTGTTGCCGTCACAGCTTTGGATATAACAGACTGTGATGTTCCACTTTAAGATTAATTAACCCATGGAGCAAAAATGTTTTGCGGAACTTTAGACCCTTGGAAAATTCAAATGTTGATGGGATGCACGCAGTCCACGGACTGCAGTGTGGACAATGTTGGAATAGAATGTACACCCACAGTACTATTGGGAAGGGCAGGGATAAGACTTGCGGCACGGTGGCACAGTGGTTAGCACTGCTGCCTTACAGTGCCGGGGTCCAATTCCCGGCTTGGGTCACTGCCTGTGTGGAGTTTGCACATTCTCCCCGTGTCTGCTTGGATTCCCTCCGGGTGTTCCAGTTTCCTCCCACACTCCGAAGATGTGTGGGTTAGGTGGATTGGCCATGCTAAATTGCCCCCTAATGTGGATTAGAACATAAGAACATAAGAAATAGGAGCAGGAGTAGGCCATCTAGCCCTTCGAGCCTGTCCCGCCATTCAATAAGATCATGGCTGATCTGTCATGGCTCAGTTCCACTTTCCCGCCCTCTCCCCATAACCCTTAATCCCCTCGCTTATCAAAAACCCATCAACCCGCGTCTTAAATATATATACCACCTGCTGCACCTGCAGGCTGGGTTTTTGCGACTCATGCACAAGGACCCCGAGGTCCCTCTGCACCGTTGCCTGCTGCAGTTTTTCGCCACGTAAGTAATAGTCCTTCCTACCATTATTCCTACCAAAGTGGACCACCTTGCACTTGCCAACATTAAATTCCATTTGCCAGTTCCTGGCCCATTCGCCCAGCCTATCTAGATCCTTCTGCAGACTCTCCACACCCTCTGCGCAATTTGCCGTTCCACCAATCTTGGTGTCATCAGCAAATTTCGACACTATACACTCGGTTCCCTCCTCCAGGTCATCTATATAAATGGTAAATAGCTGAGGGCCCAGCACCGACCCCTGGGGCACTCCACTAGTCACCAACCGCCAATCCGAATAGCACCCATTGACCCCCCACTCTCTGCCTCCTATTTGACAGCCAATCCTCTATCCACGCTAACACCCTACCCCCAACTCCATGCCCCCTTACCTTCTGCAATAACCTCTTGTGAGGTACCTTGTCAAACGCCTTCTGAAAATTAGTGGGGTAAATACATGGGATTATGGGGATAGAACCTGAATAAGATACTCTGTCAGAGAGCTGGTACAGACTCGATGGCCAAATGTCCTCCTCCTGCACTGTACAGATCCTATGATTCTATGATTCCAGGTTTTCTGTTGTTCTTACGTGAATAGTTCATTTTCATTATGTACTTGCTTTGGGCCAGTAATCTGCAAGTAAGGTCACTCTTGAATGAACTGAAGTCAAGCTGAACTGCTGGCAGCAGTAGCTGTTTATACATCCGCCAGTGGACTTGAGATTATCTTTGCACCGGAAACCTAATCACATTTCCATCATACGCATGCCTGAAATTCTGTTGTTCCAAAGGCTTCACTTTATCCAATATCTGGTCTGGAATTACAGACACCGGTCAAAGATCCTGGGACACAGAACACAAAAGCAGCATTCCACAGAGGCCCGCGAAACATGTCCATGTCAAATTGGGTTCATGTAGTTACCATGACAAACTGGAGCTTGTATCAGGTTTCTGCAAGAAATGTGAGAATGGCAGGAAGCGAGAATGATGGGGGAAGAAAAACTGCAGCTAGCACTGTGGAGTTGAGCTGTTCTTTAAGATTGTTCCTGCCCTGTGTAATATACTGTCTGCAGCTAAGGCAAGCCATTGGTGAGAAGAGCAATTGGGGACTCATGCTGAGTGTTAGTTCTGGGACAGTGTTGTGCGATAATAGCACGATGTAGCTCCACCTCCTTAAATATGCTAGAACTTTTATGAGGAGATCTTTATTCTATTTATATCAGTGATAGATTCATATGCACCAACGGGACCAATGCGGAAATGTCTTCTTGACCTGAAGTGTCAGCCACGGGTCAATTCGCAGCATTTTTTGCTCTGAGTCAGAAGGTTGAGGTTTTCTTGTCCCACACTGGAGACCTGAGCTGATGTTTCAGTGAAGCACTCAGTGGGTGTTGCACTGCCGGGGCTACAGCCTTTTAAATCGAGACTTTAGACCAAGGTCCCATCTGTTTTCTCGAGTAGATGTAAAAAAAGCCATGGTGCTGTTTCAAGAACACAAGGGGAGTTTCCTCCAGTAACCTTGTTAATATCTATCCCAAAATCAACATCCCTGAAACTGATCATTTGTCATATGGTGGGGAGACCATGGCCTCGTGGTACTGTTGCTTGGCTATTAATCCAGAAACTCAGCTAATATTCTGTGTGTGATCTTGCTGTGTGCTATAGACTTCCATGCTTCCTGATACTACAACAGTGACTACATCACTAAAGTACTCCATTAGCTGTAAAGCACTTTGGGGCATCCTATTGTAGTGAGAGGTGCCAAATGAATGTGGATTTTTAGAAGAATCTCTTGTTCAATAAGTTCATCTTCATGTATAAAGACATTTGGAGCTCGAGGGTGGCATGATGGCATACGTACATGGCCTCATAGTGCCTGAGATCCGTGTTCATTTCTGACCTCAGGTGAACTGTGTGGAGTCTGCAGGTTCTCCCTGTGTCCGTGTGGATTTCCTTTGGGTGCTCCGCTTTCCTCCCACACTCCAAAGATGTGCAGGTTAGGTGGATTGACCATGTTACATTGCCCCTTAGTGTCTCAAGATACGTCGGTCAAATGGATTGACCTTGGAAAATGTGTGGGGTTATGGGGATAGGCAGGGGATTGGGCCTGGTAATATATTGTCAGAAAATCGGTGCACATGCGATGGGCCAAATGGCCTCCTTCTGCACCTCAGGGATTCTATGATGATTCTTGCATGTTGTTACTGTATATTCAACAATAACTGCTACAACTCATATTTACATGGCACACTTGATGAAATAAAAAGTCCTGAGGCACATCACAGGAGTATTACATGACAAAATATGTTGCCTAACCACGTGAGGAGATAGTTGGGGAGACCATGGCCTCGTGGTACTGTTGTTTGACTATTAATCCAGAAAATCAGTTAATGTTGGCTTCGAATCCCACCACGGCAGTTAGTGGAATTTGAAGTCAATTATCTGGAAATCTGGAATTAAGAATCTATTGATGACCATGAAACCACTGTCGATTGTTGGAAAAACCCATCTGGTTCACTAATGGGAACCAGATTTAGAGAAGGAAATCCGTCCTTACCTTGTCTGGTCTACATATGACTCCAGAGCCACAGCCATGTGGTTGACTTTCAACTGCCCTCCAAGGGCAAGTATGGATGGGCAATAAATGCTGGCCAGCCAGCGATGCCCATGTCCCACAAACGAATAAAAAAAAATGAGACGCCCAAGACATTTGGTCAATGAAGTATGTTTTAAAGGAGGGAAGTGAGGTCGAGAGGTGCTGGGATGGAATTCCAGAGCCGGGGCCAGGAAGGCACAATGGTGAAGTGATTACAATTGGAGCAGTCAAGAGTGTGGAATTAGATGAGAGCAGGTAGCTCAGAAGTTTGTGGGGCAGGAGGGAATGACAAAGATAGGGAGGGGCATGCCTGTGGAGGGATTTGAGAACATGGACAAGAATCTTAAAAACAAGAAGTTGCTTGACCTTTTTTTTTCACTCATGTTCCCTTCATATGAAAATTATCTTCATAGCAAGAGGAATTGATTCATCACACACATTCCACACTCGCAACCATATACATTACTGAGGATCAGGAGAACTTAGTCAAAAAAAAATTTACTGTAACATTCTAATCCCATGCATTGCAATAGCAGATTTGGAAAATATTCCATATACAGAATTACAGAATAATTGACTTGATCCATACTCCACAGGAGAAACCATACCCACTACAGGCACTGGTTCAACTGGGAGGCAGTGCCACTTTGCTTTAAGGTGCCTTGCAGCCACCATTGGATCAGAGCTACAAATGCCAACCTCAATTTTATTGTCTCCTTTGAGTTTCACAAACGGCGCAATGACTGCATTTTCCCAATCCCAGCACTCACAGCTCCTGGTGGTATAAATGCATGTGTCAAAAGGAATTTTCAGACGACTATTTCAAGGTTTGTTATTGTGACGAAGACTGGCAATTAGCTGAGTGCTGCTATACACGTGGGAAAGAGACTTGTTAGTGCCCACGTATTGAAAGGTTGACATTTAATGCAAGTGGTTGTGCCAGATTTAATTATCATCTTCAGTGCACTGTCAGCAAAGCTCTGTAATCTGGTACAAATAACAGGAGATCTAATGAGCTGAACCACATCAGAGACTTTTAGCATTATGTTTTTACGTCATATCTGTCAGTCTGACAATCATTATTTCACCTTTTATCTAATAAGCAAAAAAAATGAAACATCTAAACCACAACTTGTAGGCCCAGCAGATTGAAAGGAAGACTTGCATTTATATAGCACCTTGGGGGTGGCACGGTGGTGCAGTGGTTAGCACTGCTGCCTCTCAGCACCAGGAACCCAGGTTCAATTCCAGCCTCGGGTGACTGTCTGTTTGATGTCTCCCCGTGTCTGTGTGGGTTTCCTCTGGGTGCTCCGGTTTCCTCCCACACTCCAAAGGTGTGCAGGTTAGATTGATTGGCCATACTTAATTGCCCCTTGAGACAGGATTTTCCATCCACGCTCGCCCCAAGACCAGAAAATCCTGTCGGTCCATCCACGCCCACAGTCGCTACGATTCCCGTGATAGGTGGGACTGGAAAATTCTGCCCTTGGTGTCAAGGGGGACTAGCAGGGTAAATATGTGGGGTTACGGGGATAGGGCCTGGGTGGGATTGTTGTCAGTTCAGGTCAATGGGCCAAATGGCCTCCTTTTGCACTGTAGGGATTCTATGATTCTCAACCCCAGGATACCCCAAGGTGCTTTACATACTTTTGAAGAGTGGTGACTTGTGAGATAGGAAGCGCAGATCCTATGTTATGTTCACAGGCTGTGACAAGCAGCAATAACTACCAGAATCATGTAGTTGATCTGTTGGTCGAGGGATAAATACGGCCAGGACACCAGCGAGAACTTCCCCTGCTCCCCTTCAAAACAGTGGCCGCGGGGATTCTTTTTTACACCCATCCACCTGAGAGGACAGACAGGACCTCGGTTTAAGATCTGATCTGAAAGATGGCACCTCGGACAATCCAGCACTCCATTCCTTGAGTACTACACAGGGTGCCAATCTGATTTATGTGTTCCAGTCTCCAGGGTGGAGATTGATCCACAATCTCTGAGGGTGCTACCGCTGAGACGTGCCACCACTGGGTTAGAAAGGTATTAATATTTCTATCTCCATGACACACACACATCAATTTAATACGAAAAACCAATAAATCACCATGAAATCACAGGTGTGAGCAATGCTGTTACTATCCACAGCATTTACAGTGCTAGAGAAATAGCTGAATAATTCAACAACACTGTACCATGACAGAGAATGAAAATAAAATTAAATATGCTGTTAAATGTGTTTATTTTAAATTCTATTTGTGATTTCCTCATTTCTCGTCAGCCTTGACATGCGGTAGAATGACTGCCTGTGCCAGCCTGTGCCAGCCTTCTATTCAGACCTTGAGCTACATCATAGCTGCCTGGGTGGGTCTACCTCTGATTTCACTTCCTAAGATAGACCTTCCATTCTATAACCAACCCATCATGGTGCAGCTGAGGACAGCTGGGAGTCTCTGCCACTTCTCCATGGATCAGTGCATGGAAATAAAAACATTTCCCTCCAACCTCCCAGACCCCCCATCCAACCACCCCTCACCCTGCTCCATGTCGCCTAGAGCTGGGGTTCGATTACACGCTGTACCTTGCCCAGGGAGCCATCTTCCTAATAGAAGGTTGGTCACTTTGTTTTGCTCCCAGGCTATTCAGGAACTTCACTCTGATTTTCTGACATCCACCCGCACACGTTCTACAATGAAGGTTAGCAGGAATACTGACAGATTTATTCACCATCACCCCACCTTAGAGGGGTCGCAGTGGCAGTGCAGTCAGCAATCTGGTGGCCAGGGTAGGTTATAGTCACTTTATCAGTCATGTTGTAAGAATTATTCATTCAAAGGGATCAGTCTGTGGCATTTCTGGATTTTGTACTTGATTGGAGGAGGTGGGAGCAGGGGGTTGAGGGGGGGAGGCGTGAGGAGGTGGGGTGGAGGAGGGTACTATAGAATTCCTAATATGAGGCCCTTCATTTTAGTTTTACTACAGTAAGTGGACTAGGTTAAGGTAATTATAAAGTGCCTTACGTACAGTGAGGATTCACAATGTGCCTGGAACAATATATGCAAAGATATGATAAACTACACAACCACAATTTAACGAAGTGTTATGAAATTAAACTGTGTTCTTAACGTGTTTGTGAACTTTGGCCAAACAATGATCTGCTTGCTCAGCATGATAGGAAACACAGTGGTAGACAGACCAAATTCTTTTAATATAATGGAGCAAAGTGGGCAGTTTCTTCTTATCTGCTTGGGATACGTAGGAGCAAGTTTAATTAGAGTTCTGGACTGTATGGGTATATATTCACTTGTGGGTAACAAGGCTGGAACAGTCTCTCAAACTAATAAGAAAGGCCAGATTCGGGCAATGAATTTTGCCAATTAAAATTCCTAAATGTTAGCTGGATGTATGTGGGTTAGGTTTCTTAGTAATGGGGTAGGAACTTAGATACAATGAGCTAATGATCTTCTAATCCTGTTGATGGGGTAGAACGCTATTGGCTAAGGTAATACTGTGTAATATTGTAATTGGACCCTTCAGTCGGAGTGACAGGCTGGGCGGGAGATTGAAGTGTTCAGCATATCAATTCTACGCCTGCAATGTTAAGGCAGAGAGCATAGTTGACCCTCATTGGCTGTCTCTTTTTCCTGATGAATGCATTGGCAAATAAATTCCTTTTCATTCTTTAACTAAATGCTGACTTTTGTATTGGTTAAAAGAGATCAACTGAGTGCAAGACACTCCAGTGGGACACCTCAGAAAATTCCACTTACAGTATTCAAGAAAGAAAGAAAGAATATTAATCACCTTTTGTAATCAGGATGTCCCAAACCACTTCACAGTCATTTAAGTATTGTTTTAAATTTAAGAAAAACACCTGGAAATGTGTAAATAGCAAGCTCTCTCGCGCAATGGGATAATGATCTGAGTGGAGTGTTCCTAAGGGTTGGTTAAGAGATAGATATGGGCCGAGACTCTGGGAAGTGCTGCACTAAATTAGATACTCACTTTTCTGTAGTGGAACCTGAACCCATAACCTTCTGGTTATGAGGTAAGAGCTCCAGCACTGAACCGCAGCTGACCTGTGTGCCAGGCTGCTTACTTACTGTAGATGGGCTCATCTATTACAACAGGCATCAATGTCCGCGACATCCTTGCATTTCCTTCTGGTACTTTCCTTAGCAGTTCTTCTGACCATTGATGATGCAGCTTTCTCGAGGGGGGACTGACTGATGCCTGGCTGCTAACTAGGACGTAAAGCTGCCCACGCCAGTGGCATGTTGGCACAGTGGCTAGCACTGCTGCCTCACAGCGCTAGGACCTGGGTTCGATTCCTGGCTTGGGTCACTGTCTGTGTGGAGCCCAGTCATTCTTCCCATGTCTGCATGGGATTCCTCTGGGTGTTCCAGTTTTCTCTCACAGTCCAAAGATGTGCTGGTTAGGCGGATTGGCCATGCTAAGTTGCCCCTTAGTATCATGGGGATAAGGAGGTTAAATATATGGGATTACAGGGATAGGGCCTAGGTGGGAATGTTGTCTATGCAGACTCAAAGGGCTGAATGGCCTCCTGTGCTGTAGGGATTCTATGATCCTATAATTCGGTGCCTTTTGTCCATAGTTTGCCTCATTCATCTTCCGAGGTGATGGCAGAGGCTATTGTCTGTAGCCATGGCAACTAGCCAAACCCTCATTGAAGCCAAGAGTTGATGTTGGGATGAGGATCATTGCCAGGGTATCATGGTGGATATTTTGATTGACAGACTACAGGCAGTGAGCGGGCAAGGCTGTTATCCTTGGCAAGGGCTTCTGACATATCTCTTGAGATCATGGTCAGCTTATCGTAGTGAGTCATGTCCACAGTCAGCAATCTCCTTGCCCTCTGAAAGATTGTCCCATTGCATCTGCTATGTTAACATGTCTGGCATTCCAGGTTCTGGCACAGAATACTGGCTGAGACACTCCCAACAGGAAATGAACTGAGTACATGGGAGACTCACAGTGAGGAATATCACAGTGGCTGAGAAAGGAATTCTAAGAATCCTGACACAGTGCCAGCATGTGGAAGAGAAATGTTCAGTGTTGTTCTTGGTCCCATTGAGAACAGTGGATGAAAGTATTAACTTTCTACAAAACAGCAAAGGGCATTTCTTATAATCCAGGAGTAGGAAGAACTTGCCACTTCAATACAACTAATTTCATATTAATAAACACAATAAAAGGCACAAATTTGGTAAACATTCATGATGTGAGGTGCTGTGGTCTTGTTAGCTGTGTTTTCAGACATCTAGGCCCTTAGCACAGGAACTCCCTCTCTAAACCTCTCCACCTGTCTCTTCGTCTTTCTTCCATGGAGATGCTCCTTAACATTTTGAACAACATTTAGTCAACTGTCCTAATGGGGCACCATGGTGGCACAGTGGTTAGCAGTGCTGCCTCACAGTGCCAGGGACCGGGTTCGATTCCTGGCTTGGGTCACTGTCTGTGTGGAATTTCCACATTCTCCCCGTGTCTGAGCGGGTTTCGTCCGGGTGCTTTGGTTCCCTCCCTCAGTCCAAATATGTGCAGGTTACGTAAATTGGTCATGCTAAATTCTCCCTCAGTGTACCAGAACAGGCACCAGAGTGTGGTGACTGGGGGATTTTCACAGTAAATTCATTGCAGTGTTAATGTAAGTGTACTTGTGACTAATAAATAAACTTCATTTTAATATCTCCTTGGTGTCATGTTTTGTTGGATAATGTTCACATGAAGGTGCAGCAGGTGGTCAGGAAGGCGAATGGGATGCTGGCCTTCATAGCGAGGGGGATTGAATATAAAAGTAGGGAGGTCTTGCTGCAGCTGTATAGGGCATTGGTGAGGCCGCAGCTGGAGTACTGTGTGCAGTTTTGGGCGCCGCACCTGCGCAAAGATATTTTGGCCTTGGAGGGAGTGCAGAGGAGGTTTACTAGGCTGATACCGGAGTTGAGGGGGTTGAGCTATGAGGAGAGGCTGAATAAACTGGGCTTGTACTCGTTAGAGTTTAGAAGAATGAGGGGAGATCTCATTGAGACGTATAAGATGATGAATGGGATGGATAGGATAGAGGTGGAGAGACTCTTCCCGCTCAAAAAAGACAGTAGGACTAGGGGGCACAGCCTCAAGATAAAAGGGGGGCGGTTTAGAACGGAGTTGAGGAGGAACTTCTTCACTCAAAGGGTGGTGAATCTCTGGAATTCTCTGCCCGTTGAGGTGGTGGAGGCTGCCTCGCTAAATATTTTTAAGACGCGGGTTGATGGGTTTTTGATAAGAGAGGGGATTAAGGGTTATGGGGAGAGGGCGGGAATGTGGAACTGAGCCACGACAGATCAGCCATGATCTTATTGAATGGCGAGGCAGGCTCGAAGGGCCAGATGGCCTACTCCTGCTCCTATTTCTTATGTTCTTATGTTCTTATGAAGACCCTTGGGATGCCTTGCTGTTTTAAAGGTGTTTTATAAATACAATTCGTCATATTGAAGCTATAAAATTCATCCACTCACCCAAGTACTGATGAGCATGGAGACATACTAGTGCACATAGAGACATACTGGTGAGCACAGAGACATACTGGTGAGCACAGAGACATGCTGATGAGCACAGGGACATACTAGTGAGCACAGGGACATACTAGTGTGCACAGACTAGTCAGCACGGAGCTATACTGGTGAGCGTGGAGACACAATCGTGCCTACAGGGACATACTGGTGAGCACAGAGACATACTGGTGAGCACGGAGACATACTGGTGAGCACAGAGACATACTGGTGAGCACAGAGACATACTGGTGTGCATGGGGACAAACTGGTGAGCACAGAGACATACTGGTGAGCATGGAGACATACTGGTGAGCACAGAGACATACTGGTGTGCATGGGGACAAACTGGTGAGCACAGAGACATACTGGTGAGCATGGAGACATACTGGTGAGCACAGAGACATACTGGTGTGCATGGGGACAAACTGGTGAGCACAGAGACATACTGGTGAGCGTGGAGACACAGTAGTGCCTACAGGGGCATACTGGTGAGCACGGAGACATACTGGTGAGCACACAGACATACTGGTGAGACGGAGACATACTGGTGAGCACGGAGACATACTTGTTAGCACTGGTCAGCACATTGCTAACCACTGACACATATTGGTGAGCATGGTTCAGTTCCACTGAAGTTGGTCAATTTGTCCTCTAACAGCTGACGAAATGTAATACCACCTGCACTGAGTGCCCACTCAGCTCCAATCCCTCTGATTTAAGGATTACTGAATCTAGTAGTGATTGCAACAACAAGGATGATAAATCTCATTTTGGACTTGATTTCATTCCAGCATCTTGCTCTTTCTTCACAGTCTCATTGAATCCATTATTTTATATCAGAACTCTTTAAATACCTCCAACCTGTAACTCAGTCCTGGATATCCATTATGTTATATACAAACCATCTGAAACATTTAGATTGCTACCTCTAATCAAACCCAGGCATCCATTATTCTGTTGCATACCATTCGAGCCCCTGTTTTAGAGAGCAGCCTGGTACTCTCTGCTGGCTGCCCATTCTTCTGTCAACATTTACACACCAGTTGTTTTTCTGCTTTTGCTTTTGCTGAGGGTTCTGGGGCTCAGCTGCAGTTCCATCAGAACCGCTCACCCAATTGTCCAAATGACCACTTCTCAGTGGGAGACTTTACCGGGAAAGTTGGTGGTGGGGTGGCTAAGGGAAGGCAGTGGGAAGCTGCGTCAGAATCATAGAAACCCTGCAGTATAGATGAAGGCCATTTGGCCCATCAAGTCTGTACCAACCATAATCCCACCTTGGCCCTATTCCAGTAACCCTACACAGTTATCCTTCCAATCCTCTAATACGAGGGTCAATTTGTCATGGCCAATCAACCTAACCCACACATTTTTGGAGTGTGGGAGGAAACCGGAGCACCTGGAGGAAACCCACACAGACAAGGGGAGAACATGCAAACTCCACACACAGACAGTGACCCGAGGTGGGGATTGAACCTGGGTCCCTGGCGCTGTGAGGCAGCAGTGTTAACTGCCGTGCCACTGTGATGGTCCATGGTGCCCCCTGCATTTCTGTTGTCAGAGGGATTTCCCAGGGGTGGGCCAACAGTGGATTGGCTGCTGGGTCAATGGAAGTGGGCCACCAGTGGAACACAATGGGCTCCAATATTACCAGCATTCTGTTGTTAACAGATCAACCCCACCAATGGAAGCTGCCAGCTTTGTTCAGGCAAACACCCAACAAGAGTCTAGTGGAGTGGGGAGTCTGGTGGAGTGAAGAGGGGGTGAAGCTCTTGTGGGAGGGGGAATCAGAGCCAAATACTCATCCAAAAGAGGCGGGCCACAGACATGAAAGGCTGAGTCACCATTCCCCATTTCTGAGCTTCAGTTGGGTTTCCCCTCCAGTCAGGGAGAGTTTGCCTGTTTGACCCCCTCTGACTGTATTTTTAACTTACCTCGCTCTCTGACCTATCTCAGCAGCACCCACCTCCCCAGGTGGGGGTGGTGAGGAGTCAAAGCTGCCTGACCTCTGTCTAGTCACCCCAAGAATGGTCAAGGGGCTGAGCAACAATAAAATAACTTCCTGATGTTCATTAATGAGACAGTGCACTATATTGGGGGGGGAGGGTAATGCCTTAGTTAATGAGCTGATTGGGAGTAAAGATGTTGCTGTAGAGGATTTTCAGCACTACCTAAAGGCAGTTAGAGGTTTGATCAGGATGTTTGAGGCTCACTGGGACACTTGGGTCAGAGTTTTACACTCTGGCAACACTCACTCCAGACATTCACTAAGAAGAGCGAGTGTTATCCTCCGTCTTGTAGGACGGGCAATGGGAGTGGGCTTGGGGCATGATGGGCATGGAAGTGGAATGGGGAGCTGTGGGGGGAGTGAGGAGTGTGAGGGGTGTAGGTCTCGTTTTCTTACTACAACAAGGATGTATCCTGGAAATCTGATGTGGGTCTTCTAGCCTGCCTTGTGGGCATCTACACTTCTCCAGGATCAGCGGACCCGAATCTATCTTGTACCCCTGGGACAAAGATAGCAACATTTGGGGCCTTTCTACTGCGGTAGGTCCAACGAGTGGGTAAATTACCTGCCTCCCTTGCAAAAATCTGGCCCCATCTCCAGTTCTTTTGTAGTTCCTGAGTTGCCTCTTCAGATTCAACTTCCCTTCATTTTAATATCATCTGTCAACAGCTTTGTGGAATTTGAGGTAAAACCCGTCACAGGGTTTTTTAATTGTCCTCTGCAGTTAGCCAGGCAACCTCTGAGATATTGTGGGCTGCAGAACACTGGGACATGATCAAGCAATTAAACTGCACCTTTACTCATAATCAACTCCAGAGCTTTGCCAGGAATCAATTCTGTGCTGAACAGTTCTTCAAACCACTTCCTCACTTACCAGGTACACAGAAATGAGGAATGGCAGCTTCACTGTAAGTCCCATTGATTGTTAGGCCTTTGATAGAAGAACAGTGGCACAGTGACTAACACTGCTGCCTCGCAGCGCCAGGCACCTGGGTTCAATTCCCGACTTGGGTCACCATCTGTGTGGAGTTTACACGTTCTCCCCGTGCCTACATGAATTTCCTCCGGGTGCTCTGGTTTCCTCCCATTAATCCAGGAATGTGCAGGTTAGGTGGATTGGCCATGGTAAATTGCCTATTAGTGTCAGGAGGACCAGCTAGGATAAATGTATGCAATTACGGGGATGGGCCTGGGTAGGATTGTGGTCGGTGCAGACTCAATGGGCTAAATGACCTCCTTCTGTACTGTAGGATTCCATGATTCACAAAACCTCAGAGGAATTTCTTGTTGAGTAGGTGTAGAAGTTAAATTGTTAAAATTAAGGTTCCATAAATCTCTTGTCAAGTGATGGAAAATGCTTATTAGCATACAGGCCTTCAGTGGGGTCAATGCCTGCATAAATGGCTAATATTCGCCTGCATAAGTCCCATAAACATTCTGTTTTCAGCCTTCACCAAAGAATGAAAAAAATCAGAGTTTTCCATAACAAATATCAAAGGCAAGATATGGGGACATGCTATGCAAAAGAAGGATTAGCAGGAGACAGCTTTGTGCTGATGAGATTGTCACCAGACTCCAGAACACACTCTACTAATATTATAACGTGTTCAGTATGCTCCTAATACAACTATCAGGTACTTTAAGTGCTCCCGCCTGGGATTAGTACAACAAATGTTTTTGGAGAATACAACCTTCTAATTAATTCTTTCTAATTATGTGCTCCGCTTGGAGCAGTGGGACCCAAGTGTAGCTGGTTCAGTGTGCATTTGTCATCTCGATATTCATTTCCTTCAGCTGATTCACTATGTGATCTGTTTCATTGGGCTGAATCCACATCTGGCATTCTCTTAGGAAGAATAGAGCTATTGACTATTTTTTAAATGGGGACGGGCTTGATGATACAAAGATACGTAGAGGGGTAGATGGTGTTGAGGAAGCAGGGGTGCTGCAGAAGGACTTGACAGGTTAGGAGAGTGGGCAAAAAAGCGGCAGGTGGAATACAATGTGGGAAAGTGTGAGGTTACGCACTTTGGTAGGAAGAATAGAGACATAGGCTATTTCCTAAATGGGGAAAGGCTTCGGAAATCTGAAGAACAAAGGGACTTGGGAGTTCTGGTTCAGGACTCTCTTAATGTTAACATGCCGGTTCAGTTAGCAGTTAGGAAGGCAAATTCAGTGTTAGCCTTCCTTTCTAGAGGGCTAGAATACAAGAGGGGGGATGTACTGCTAAGAATGTATTAGGCTCTGGTCAGACTCCATTTGGAATACTGTGAGCAGTTTTGGGCCCCATACCTAAGGAAGAATGTGCTGGCCTAGGAAAAGGTCCAGAGGAGATTCACAAGAATTATTCCAGGAATAAAGTCATATGAGGGCAAACAGGAGGTGAGGAGTCTTGGTCTATCCTTCATCGAATAAGAAAAGGCAAAAAGCTAGGGTATGATTGGTGAATATGTATGCAAATAAAGGATTGGAAAAATTGCTTGTTTCTCATTTGCTGTAATTAACTATAATTGCCACGTTGTTTGTATATAACTTCAGAAACACTCTGCAGAGGGCTGCAAGTCTGTTTCTCCTTGGGCACAAGTAATTAAAGCTTGCAAGATCAAGTACTCATCCTATCTAGGGTTATTTGTATCCAAGTCAACTATATACATAACAGTGCCTAATGTTACTGGTACCCTAGGTCACGTACATAGGCAATTAATGTGCCAACAATTGCGTTTGAAAGTCATTAAAGCAGACCCTTGTTTGCATGGTTTTGAGGTGTGAATCTAGGCCTCTCAAGTCCCTAGCAGGGACATTATATTAGCAGTGATGGAAGGAAACTAAGAATGGACCTTGAGGCTGATTCCTGCACTGAAAGTAATTCAGAGTGAGTTAATAATAAACACCAGTATCTGAGAAATGGCATTTCAGGAAGCAATTCAACTGCCTCGAATCCTTTCACCCCCCGACTAATCCCATGTGCTTGGAAATTTATCAAAGATACTCAATACCAAAGGGCCTTGGTTTTAATCTGGAGCAGCCGGGAGATTAATAATTATTTGCTGGCAGCTTTCCTGGTCAGTAAAACATGAAAGCTGCCAAATCATTTGATAGTGCAATAGAGAGAAATGGAATGATGCCAGGCTCATTTCAATGAGGACACGAAGACAGAGGGAAGGTAGATATATCCACAGGAATTAATGAATGTGCTGATGAGATTGTCACCAGACTCTAGAACACATTCTACTGATATGATAATGTGTTCAGTATGCTCCTAATACAACTATCAGGTACTTTAAATGTTCCCGCCTGGGATTAGTACAACAAATTTTTTGGAGAATACAACCTTCTAATTAATTCTTTCTAATTATGCGCTCCGCTTGGAGCACTGAGACCCAAGTGTAGCTGGTTCAGTGTGCATTTGTCATCTCGATATTCATTTCCTTCAGCTGATTCACTATGTGATCTGTTTCATTGGGCTGAATCCACATCTGGCATTCTCTTAGGAAGAAGAGCCACAGACTATTTTCTAAAAGGGGACAGGCTTGATGACATAAAGATATGTAAAGGGGCAGATAGTGTTGAGGAAGCAGGGGTGCTGCAGAAGGACTTGGACAGGTTAAGAGAGTGGGCAAAGAAGTGGCGGATGGAATACAATGTGGGAAAGTGTGCGGTTATGCACTTTGGTAGGAAGAATATAGGCATAGACTATTTTCTAAATGGGGAAAGGCTTTGGAAATCTGAAGCACAAAGAGACTTGGGAGTTCTGGTTCAGGACTCTCTTAATGTTAACACGCAGGTTCAGTTGGCAGTTAGGAAGGCAAATTCAATGTTAGCAATCATTTCTAGAGGGCTAGAATACAAGAGGAGGGATGTACTGCTGAGAATGTATTAGGCTCTGCTCAGACCTCATTTGGAATATTGTGAGCAGTTTTGGATCTCATACCTAAGGAAGGATGTACTGGCCTTGGAAAAGGTCCGGAGGAGGTTCACAAGAATGATTCCAGGAATAAAGTCATATGAGGAGCGGTTGAGGAGTCTGGGTCTATCTTTGATAGAGGATGAAGTGGAATCTAATTGAAACTTGCAGAATACTGACAGCCTAGATAGAGTGGATGTGAAGAGGATATTTCCACTAGTGGGAGAGACTAGAACTCGAGGGCACAACCTCAGGGTGAGGAAATTCTTCAGCCAGAGGGTGGTGACTCTGTGGAACTCATTGCACAGAGAGCTGTGGAGGCCAGATCATTGAGTGTCTATAAGGCAAAAATAGATAGGTTTTTGACCAATAAGGAGATCAAGGGTTACGAGGAGAAGGCAGGAGAATGGGGATGAGAATCATATCAGCCATGATTGAATGGTGGAGCAGACTCAATGGGCTGAATGGTCTAATTCTGCTCTTATATCTTATGGTCATATGGCCATGAATAAGCCTGTTAGCTAAGGGATTATTGCTTATTGCAGTTTGCTTAAGATAACCCAAAGTCAAAGTTGCTGTCATGTTTGCTTCCCCCTTGCGCCTGTGCATTCTCCCGCAACCAGAAAGGTTTAGGGACATTGTCACACCCAGCCCTTGCCAGCAGCAGGCACGGCTGAAACAGGTTGAGCCCACTGCTTCCCGTCTCCTCATTCCCATTTGCCAAATATTCCAACATTCATGGAATTTATGTACAATAGCAGCTGAGGCACATCCAGGCCTTAAACCTGATTATAAACTAATTGATTTCCCTGCTTTCTTACAGAAACTGATTTCAGCACAGTGTAAATGAAGAGTATATCTTAACCCACAATGCTTTTATTTGGAGTGTTCGATGACTGTAAATGATCTTCCATATCCCAGCAACAAAATCCTTTAACATAAAGATAAACAATGATTCAATCTCAGGAATTCTTCTGCTATTCAGAAGCTGTTTTTGATTTGGGGGTCGAAAAGGCTGTCCTGGCTATTATCCTCCCTTACTTTCAGCTTTGCCTATGACCATGTACTCTTCTTGTTTGTTCCACTGTTAATCTAGAATTGCTCTGCTGGTCATATTTTCCAATGAATTGCACTTTTGTTGTTTCTAATAATTCACAATATAAATGAACCAGAACCCAATTTCATAGAAACTTTCTTTTTATGACCATGCTCCCCAGTGAATCAATGGCCAAGAATTTCACATTACTCGGGTGGTTACTCGCCTGACCGGAGGTGTGTGAAATTGGGGTCAAAAGTGCCAGAACCCCAACGCACCCCCCACCTCCTCTGTGATGGTAAGAAGTCTCACAACACCAGATTGAAGTCCAACAAGCTTATTTGGAATCACGAGCTTTCAGCGTGCTGCTCCTGTACTCCTCCTTACTGTGCCCACCCCAGTCCAACACCAGCATCTCCACATGGAGCCTCTGTGATGTCATCGCACAGTTCAGCAATATTTCAGTCAGTGAGTGTGCCCACTGACAATCAATAGGCAATTTAGCCCAGCAAGATTGCGTTTTAGTTGGCCCATCTGCTTTTACGTTGGTCGGGCGGGCTGTTGGTCAGGCAACCTTTACGTTTTAGCTTTAGCCTCAATCCAGGGCAGGCTGAACTATCTCTAACCTGACACCAATCCCTGGCACTTCAGACTCACACCTCATCTTCTGATACTCCACCGCAGCTTCACAGACCTACCAATGCTGCCAGCCTCACATCCACCTCTTGCTGCCTACACATACCTCCAGCTATGGCAGGCTCCTCATCCAAATACAACTCAACACGATCATTGACTTTTTAAAATTCATTCATGGGACATGGGCGTCGCTGGCTGGCCAGCATTTATTGATGAAGTGGAGATGCTGGCGTTGGACTGGGGTAAGCACAGTAAGAAATCTCACAACACCAAGTTAAAGTCCAACAGATGTATTTGGTAGCACAAGCCACAAGCTTTTGGAGCACTGCTCCTTCATCAGGTGAGTGGAGTCGTGTTCACAAACAGGGCACATAAAGACACAAACTCAATTTACAAGATCATGGTTGGGATCAAGTCTTAAAGGTGAGTGGAGAGAGGGTTAAACACAGGTTACAGAGATGTGTCCTGCCCACAAAGGTGGCTTGTGCTACCAAATAAACCTGTTGGACTTTAACCTGGTCTTGTAAGACTTCTTACTACAGCATTTATTGCCCATCCCTAGTTGCCCAAAGGCAGTTGAGAGTCAACCACATTGCTGTGGCTCTGGGGTCACACGTAGGCCAGACCAGGTAAGGGTGGCAGATTTCCTTCCCTAAAGGACATCAGGGAAGCTGATGGGTTTTTCCAACAATCGACAATGGTTTCATGGTTATCAGTAGAGTCTTAATTCCAGATATTTTTTATTGAATTCAAATTCCACCATCTGCTGTGATGGGATTTGAACCTGGGTCTCCCGGAACATTAGCTGAGTTTCTGGATTAATAGTCTAGCCATAATACCAATGGGCCATTGTCTCCCTTAGAGATTCTGCCCTAACCCCTGTAGGACAAGGTGGCAGACAGTAAAAAGAAGCCAAACTGATGGGAACCAGAACTCATGCATCTTTTAAGCTGTACTCAGAACATCTCACATCGTGGGTCTGGCCACAATGGGATCTGTGGCATCTGAAAATATTGAGGACAAGGGCAGCACAGTGCACAGTAAGGGTATTGTGGGTGGCACAATGGTTAGCACTACTGCCTCACGGCACCAGGGACCCAGGTTCAATTCTGGCCTCAGGTGACTGTGTGGAGTCTGCACATTTTCCCCATGTCTATGTGGGTTTCCTCTGGGTGCTCCGGTTTCCTCCCACAGTCTGAAAGATGTGCTGGTTAGATGCATTGGCCGTGCTGAATTAACCCTAGAGGCTACAGCTGGAGCTATTACAACATTTCCCAGTTTGTTGTTCGCTGCTGTGCAACTGAGGCACTGTGTTTCAAGAGAGCTCAGTACATTTCATTCTCTCTTGCCACAGAGAAGCAGACAGAGTTGACACACGGCTTTGTGGCAATTGCTGGCTTCCCCATGATGCAGGGCAATATTGACTGTATGCATATTGTTTTTGCAGGCATTACATGATATACTGCAACTGAAAAGGATTCCACAGTAACTTCATTGCAGTGTTAATGTCAGTCTACTTGTGACAATAATTTAAAAGAATAAGAAGTAACAGGCACAGGATAATTATCATCACCGCGCCCACTTTAGGGGGCTGTCGAATTTTGACCCACCGTGATGAAGTTTGCACAAAACTTTGGTGAGACAATTTTACAATAGGATGTGTAGTTTTGAACACCCTATGATAGAAAAGTGTAGGTTAGGGGGATTACTGGGATAAATGGCATGAAAAGGTAACCAGATTGAACACAATCATTCTGAGAAGAGGTGTGGGATTCTGAGATCATTTGTACTGCAGAAGGACAGGGACAGGCTAATAGAGATTTTTAAATCCTCACCAAAAGCATTTGCTTTGGTTGGAGACAATGGGGAAAAGTCATCACTTGTAACTGTTGTTGATTTTTGATTTGATTTGATTTATTATTGTTACATGTATTAACATACAGTGATAAGTATTGTTTATTGCGCGCTATACAGACAAAACACATCATTCATAGAGAAGGAAAGGAGAGGATGCAGAATGTAGTGTTAGTCATAGCTAAGGTGCAGAGAAAGATCAACTTAACGCGAGGTATGTTTATTCAAAAGTCTGATGGCAGCAGGGAAGAAGCTGTTCTTGAGTCAGTTGGAACGTGGTCTCAGACTTTTGTATCTTTTTCCTGATAGAAGAAGGTGGAAGAGAGACTGTCTGGGGTGTGTGAGGTCTTTGATTATGCTGGCTGCTTTGCTGAGGCAGCAGGAAATGTAGGCAGAGTCAATGGATGGAAGGCTGGTTTGAGTGATGGATTGGGCTACATTCACATTCACTTTTGTAGTTCCTTGTGGTCTTGGGCAGAGCAGGAGCCATACCAAGCTGTGATACAGTGAGAAAGAATGCTTTCTCTGGTGCATCTGGTAAAAGTCGGTGAGTGTCATAGCTGACATGCCAAATTTCCTTAGTCTTCTGAGAAAGTAGAGGAGTTGGTGGGCTTTCTTAACTATTGTGTTGGCATGGGGGGACCAGGACAGGTTGTTGGTGATCTGGACACCTAAAAACTTGAAGCTCTCGACCCTTTCCACTTCATGCCCGTTAATGAAGACAGGGGCATGTTCTCTTTTATGTTTCCTGAAGTCAATGACAATCTCCTTCATTTTGTTGACATTGAGGGAGAGATTATTGTTGCCGCACTAGTTTACAGATTCTCGATCTCATTCCTGTATTCCAAAATTCACCCATCCTACCCACCACTGGAATTCTAGCAAGTGTTGGGGGGGCGGGGGGGGGGGGCGGTGCACAGACCATGTAAATGCCCGAAGTCAGGCGGGAATCTCCAGATTTCAGGCAGGCGTGGCCAGAGAATCCTGCTCCATGTTTTTTACATCAACGTACGCTATCAATTCATGAAGAGAAACAGAGTCTAACCATTCCACATTGACATTCAACCACATTAACGTCACTGAATTCTCCACGATCAACATCCTTGAGGTCACCACTGATCAAAAACTTAACTAGACCAGCCATATAAATATTGTGGCTACAAGAGTGGATGTTATGGCTCCTCAGTTATTTCCACCTAGGCAGAAGTCAGGAGAGTAATGGAATAGTCTCCACTTGCTTGCTTGAGTGCAGGTCCATTAACGTTCAAGATGCTTAACACCTAAACATTCATTTCCTCCACCATTGATGTACTGCAGTGTGTATCATCTGAAAGATGCACTGTTGCAACCCACCAAGGCTGCCTCAGCAAAGCAGCCAGCATAATCAAAGACCTCACACACCCCAGACAGTCTCTCTTCCACCTTCTTCTATCAGGAAAAAGATACAAAAGTCTGAGACCACGTTCCAACTGACTCAAGAACAGCTTCTTCCCTGCTGCCATCAGACTTTTGAATAAACATACCTCGCGTTAAGTTGATCTGTCTTCTCATTGTTTGAGATCCGACCCACTACAGTGTTGCCATCAGCAAACTTGAAAATCGAGTTGGAGGGAAAATTTACCACAGTCATAAGTGCATAAGGACTATAGTAGGGGGCTGAGAACACACCCATATGGGTCACCTGTATTGAGGATAATCATGGAGGAGGTGTTGTTGTCTATCTTTACTGATTGCAGTCTGTGAGTTAGGAAGTTCAGGATCCAATCACAGAGGGAGGTGCCGAGGCCCAGGTCATGGAGTTTGGAGATGAGCTTTGTGGGAATAATGGTGTTGAAGGCTGAGCTGCAGTCAATAAATAGGAGTCTGACATAGGTGTCTTTGTCATCTAGGTGTTCCAGGGTTGAGTGCAGGGCCAGGAAGATGGCGTCTGCTATGGGCCTGTTGTGGTGATAGGCAAACTGTGTCAATCCAGGTAGTCTGGGAGGCTGGAATTGATTCATGCCATGACTAGCCTTTCAAAGTACTTCATAATGATGGATGTCAGAGCCACCAGCCAATAGTTATTGAGCCTTGTGGTCTAATTTGCCAATGTGTGGATGGGTGATACAGCGATAGGCATGATTGATATTTATGTAGCAGTGGTCTAGGCTGTGGATCCAGAGGCCCAAACATCCTTGACCATTGGTAACTAGACAACTTGGTAACTGATAACTTGGTAGTACACTCTTGAGCTTGGCCTAATTGAAGTTCCCGGCCACGATGAACAAGGTCTCAGGATGCTTTGTCTCAAGGTTATTCATGCTGGTGCATACCTTGTCTAGCACGATCTTCACGTCCGCAGGCGGAGGGATGTAAACTGATGTCAGGATTACGAAGCGGAACTCCCGCGGACTATGGTCATCTTCTTGAAGCAGATAGGGACCTCAGATTGTTGTAAAGAGAGGCTGAAGATGTCTGGGAATACCCTTGCCGGCTGATCCGTGCAGGATCTGAGTGCTCGTCTGAGTACTTCTTCCGGGCCAGTGGCTTTCCATGTGTTGGCCTTTGGAAAAGCTGTTCTAACATCTGCAATAATGATCCTGATACAGGGTTCATCCAGGGCTTCTGGGGTGGAGGTTGTGCTCTCACTGACTTCTTGCCCAAAATGGGTGTAGAATGCATTGAGCGCATCAGGGGGGCGTGCATTGGAGCCAGCGATTTTACATGCCTTCATCTTGTAGCTTGTTATGTCTTGCAGACCTTGCCATAGTCAGTGGGAGTTGTTGTGGCTAGCCTGAGACTCTAGCTTGGTCTTGTAGCATCTTTGATGGATCTCCTTAGATCATTTCTAGCTTTCTTGTATATGTCAGTGTCACCTGACTTGAACGCCTCAGAGCTGGACTTCAGCAAGCAGTGGATATCCCTGTTCATCCATGGTTTCAGTTGGGGAACACGTGGATTTGCTCCTTTGGCACACAGTCTTCTATACACTTACTAATGAAGTCAGTTACTGTACTGGGGTACTCATTCAGGCTGGTCATAAAGTTTTTAAATACTGACCAGTTTGCTGACTCTAAGCAGTCCCGTAAGATCATTTGATTCCTCAGAACAACATTGCATGACGTTCTTTGATGGATTCTCACACATCAGTTTTTGCTTGTAAGCTGGGAGCAGGAGCACAGCCTTGTGGTCTAATTTGCCAATGTGTGGGTGGGCGATAGAGCAATAGGTATGTTTGATATTTATGTAGCAGTGGTCTAGGATGTTTGGGCCTCTGGCTCCACAGCCTAGACCACTAGTTACCATCTAGTTACCAGTGGTCTAGGATGTTTGGGCCTCTGGCTCCACAGCCTAGACCACTGGTAACTAGACAACTGATAACTTGGTAGTACACTCTTGTGCTTGGCCTGATTGAAGTCCCCAGCCATGATGAACAAAGTCTCAGGATGCTTTGTCTCAAGGTTATTCATGGTGGTGCATATTCTTTCTAGCACGATCTTCACGTCTGCATGGGGTGGGATGTAAACTGCTGTCAGGATTATGGAGGGGAACTCCCGCGGAAAGTGGAGACATTTCTTACCAAGCAGCCCACTGGACCATTTTGTTTGACTCACTTATGAGAAGTGGGCTTCACTGGCTGAGCCAACCCTAATTGCCCTTGAACTGCTAAACCATTGGCTGTGGATTGGAGTCACACGTAAGCCAGACACGTGAGGATGGCAAATTTTCTGCTCTAAAAGATAGCGGTGAACCAGATTTACAACAAACGACAGTGGTTAAATGGTCATTGTTCAACTCTTAGTTTCAGATCATTTATTGAAATCAAATTTGCCATGCTGGGTCTCAAACCCAGGCCGTGGATTACTAGTCCAATGGCAATCAAATCAAATATCGATGACCATGAAACCATTGTCGATTGTTGTAAAAACCCATCTGGTTCACTAATGTCCTTTAGGGAAGGAAATCTGCCATCCTTACCTGGTCTGACCAACATGTGACTCCAGACCTACAGCAATGTGGTTGATTCTCAACTGCCTTCCAAGGGCAGCTAGGGATGGGCAATAAATGCTGGCCAGCCAGTGACACCCGTGTCCCATGAATGAATAAAAAAAAGTACCACTCCCCTGGGTTGAGACTATTGTGTATGATGTGCAGAAAAATTGGGTAAGTACTTTAAGCTGTGCAAAATACTGGAGAAAGCAGGGCAGTGTGGTTGGTTTCTGATTGCCATAGCAAACGGCTAGCACAGGCCTGATGGCTTGAGCCAAAAAGGTTTTGTGGAAAACACAGATTGAAGAAATTGAAGAAAACACAGATTGAAGAATGCTGATTCCCCACACTTGCATGCCACATTTTGGTTCCTTGTTTCTCCCCTTCTCCTGCTGGATTCCAGCATTCAATGTATTGTAACATTAACAAGGACCACTGGGAGCAGTGTGCTGCTCCAGTTCTGGAGCAAACCCATCTTTCATTGAGAATAATTTTATCCGAACTTACTGTTGTTTTATTGGTGGAATCAATTCACATTTATTTGATCAGTTGACAATTCAGAAATTATTTGGGCTGGGCTTGCAGCTTGGCCACAGCCATTTATAAATCAATTGCTTCTATCTGAAATGAATCCTCCTGCTTCAGATAGAATCCACAGGGACTTAAGGACGATCAATATCTCTTTTGTGTTGAGTAACTCCTACAGTAAATGCATTCATCTCCCTGCCCCCATTAAATCTAAAATAATGAGTGTGATTATTAGAATTGAGTGATACTTGAAATTGGGGATCAAAGGAAGCGGATTCTATTCACTATGTACAACGGATATATTGTGGGTAGCAGCAACATCATCAATTTTGGGGTTAGAGCCTGGGCGAAAGGTGCTTTAGGCTCAACTCCAGCCCCTTCAGGATTTTAATTTTTACTCATGAATTATATTTTAGTTATATTATTCTAGCCTCTGACAGTGCAAAAAATCACTCCTACTGATATTAAGTGCACAGTTCTATTCATTTCAAGAGTGCTCAGTGCCTATCTATGAGAAGCTATGTATTTGCAGTGTGCATTTCAGGAAATTACATCTTTGAACACTTAAGATTCTTAGAGGAGGTGATGGTATTATCGCTGGACCAATAATTCAGAAACTCAGCTAATGCTCTGGGGACCTGAGTTCGAATCCTGCCACGGCAGTTGGTGGAATTTGAATTCAACTAAAAAATATCTGAAATGAAGAATCCACTGATGACCATGAAACCATTGCCAATTGTTGTAAAAACCCATCTGGTTCACTAATATTCTTTAGGGAAGGAAATCTGCCGTCCTTACCTGGTCTGGCCTGCATGTGACTCCAGAGCCACAGCAATGTGGTTGACTCTCAACTGCCCTCCAAATATCTTTCGCCACAATGTGAACTCCTGTTCCTTGTTTATTCCTCCCAAAATATATTCCCTCACGTTTCTACAGACTCAACTCAATCTACCACATGTCTGTCCATTACGCTAAAGTACTTCCATCTTCCTAAATTACTGACGTTACATATCACTGTGCAAATTTCCTTCTTTCATGCCACTGGCAAATGTTGAGATTCTGTCCCATGCCAAAATCCAGATCATCATATATAATGCAGACCCAACACTGATCCCTGGATACACCACTTTCAATCTTCCTTCAATCCACCCACTGATCTCAAATACCCCCCAACCCCCTGCCCCCACCAATCCATCAATCCATGCACACAACATTGACTGCATTTGCTTTATTCAGCCTCCTTCCTTCTTGAACACAAGTACTGCACCCGGTACCCTCCAGGCCTGTGACATGGTTTGCAATTGAAGGGGTATTGTACATTTGAGATCAGACCATCTCTATTTTCTCTCTGACTTCGTTAAAAGGCCAGTATGCTTTCTAGGAGGTTGTATCATTCACTTGAGTTCCACGAATGTTTTCAGAAGAACTTTCTCTTCCTCACTTACTTGGCTTTCTCCCCAGGTTACCCGTATTGGTCAAGATTTTCTTCAGTATTATTTTTTGGTATGTTTTGCTTTTAAGTTTCTCTTTATCTTAATCTGCCTGCAAGTTCCCTTCCAAGTCACACACACCATTCTGACTGAGAACACTATCACTGTTTCCGCATTGTCTCTGGGTCAAAATCTTCCAATCAGCACATAGACACCAACACTTCAAGAAGGCTGTTCCTTACCAACAGCTCACAGGCAATTGGATGCACAATAAATGCTCTCCTAGCTAGCTACACCCACATTCCAAGAACAAATTTAAAAGTATCTATAGAACTACTGTTTGATGTGCTTCCTTTTTGCCATTTTATAGATGAAGATTTCCCACTGCTGATCCATTAAGCTGCTCGGTAAACTTCCTGCTGCATTAACTGGGGCTACATCTATCTCACAGAAATTTCATTCTTGATTATTCTTTTCAATTTTCATACTAAATCCAGCGACACTGTGATTCCTGCTTCCAAAGAGTGGGATTTTCCACCATTCCTGCTGGTGAGATCTTCTGGTTCCACTGAGGATGAGCCCCCGTGTGGATTCCCCGCAGGGGGACAGGTGGGCCATGCAAAACGCCGTAGACATTGGTGGTGCCGGAAGGTCCTGGGAGAGCCTGCCAGGAATCATGGCGTGGGTGTAGGGGTCAGCAGAAAGTGCCACCCTGGGCATTCTTCTGCTCTCACATCAGTTCCTTATGTCAATTCATTTCATTTTTTGAAAATGCTGGAAAATCTCCGCAGGTCTGTCAGCAGCTGTGAAGAGTGAGTAGAGCCAATATTTCAAGTCTGGATGACCCTTCATCGTGCTTCTTTCCTTGCTGATTTAACTATTTGAGTTCATTCATTCAATTCCTTTCAGTTCTCCTATCACTACTCTTTTTAACCACTGAACATATAAAAACAAGAGCCATGCCACCGATGTGCCAGTTAGTTAAAGGTCTGGGCTGTACACATATAGAAATTGCTAGGTTTGGACACCTCTTCTGAGTTAGCTCAACTCAGGGTATGGCAGCAGTAGATTTGATACCATTTAGTTCAATGCTTGCAGATGAAGATCAGTGTTGGAGGTGAAGTATATAAGCATGCTTCTCTCACCACTAAGTCTAAGTGTGGGTGATACAGTGGCACAATGGTTAGAAATATTGCCTTACGGCGCCAGGGACCCAGGTTCAATTCCTGGCTTGGGTCACTGCCTGTGTGGAGTTTGTACGTTCTCCCCATGTCTGCATGGATTTCCTCTGGTTTCCTCCCACAGTCTGAAAGACATGCTGGTTAGGTACAATGGCATTGTTAAATTCTCCCTCAGTGAACCTGAACAGGTGCGGGAGTATGGTTACTGGGGGACTTTCACAGTAACTTCATTGTAAGTCAACTTATAACATAAATAAATAAAGGTTGCAATTTTAAGTTCTATGCCAGTGTTTTGAGTGTATAATCCAGTTCGACAGTACAGAAGGACTGCTGCACTGTTGGAGATTCAGTCTTTTGGATGAGAGGACAAACTGAGGTCTTGAAGGCACTATGTTGAAAAAGGGCAGAGGAATTGTTCTTACCGATAGTTATCTCTCGATCAGCATCACAAGGAAAAACAGATTAGCTGGGATTATTTCCCTTGCTGTTTGCCAGGGTCAAATTATCTGCCACATTTCCTTCATTACAACAAAGCCTTTACTTGAGAAGTACTTAATTGGCTGCAGAATGCTACGAGGCATTCTGACGTCATGAAAAGAACTATATAAAGTCTTTCTTCATATCCTCCCATGAATCAGAATCACAGGACTGAAAGGGTGAAAAGTAGACGGAAACAAAAATAAGACAACAAAGGCTTTTCTGTATTTAGGATCTGATTCTGGGCCGGATTAAAATACAAGCAGTATTAGAGGAAGAGACATCAATGCCTCAAGTCAGAAATCCTTTCCTTGCAGTCCTGGTTGCTAATGGATACAGCAAGAATTCTCAAGTGCAGTCCATTATCCTTGTGTACAAAAGGCCATTGGTTCAGGCAGCGATTGAAGAATGTTCTGGCAGTGTTATATGCCTCAGGAGACAACATTCTCAAAATGCAATTGTATTTCTTGATTTTAAGGAAAATCCTTATTTTCAACAATTAAAAATAGCAGTCCCATGACAAATACCAAATCTAAAATTATTTCACAATCATCTATGTTTTTAATAATGTTTATGAAATAATCCACTGTCTGAGTAATTGTGGTGAACATTGACTGGTGATGTATTTGACTCCCTGGTAACCTTATCCATCACATTTGTTTAGTCATGCCTGGCTGGCTGTGTAAGGATTATACACAACGACAGGACAACTCTTCCTGGTCAAAGGAGCTGCTGCCTGTAACTAGCTCCTGGTGCCGTTACAAATAGAAAACAGTCCACCAGGAGAAGAAGATACTGAGATATGCAGTTTACTGTTTCACTTGGGCTGGTGTTTGACCATTATAAAGTGTGCCACTAATGTGGCATTCCCTCCTGATGGCACGTTTAAAATCATGTTCTGTTTGCACGATAAGGACACCCATTTGACCCATCTTAGCCCTTCCATCCACAAAAACCTTGCAGTCTCCTCATCATTGTAAATGATTCCATGCTTTGAATTTATTATATGCACTTGTTGCCATATGACTTGACAGGGCATATGATATATGATTATATGTTATACATATATATTGTCTATGTTACATATTGTGACCTCATTACAGTCTTCTCCAAACATGTGGCACAGTGGTTAGCACTGCTGCCTCACAGTGCCAGGGACCCAGGTTCAATGCCCGGCTTGGTTTACTGTCTGGATGGAGAGGGTAAGGCCTGGGTAGGATTGTGGTCGGTGCAGACTCAATGGGCCAAATGGCCTCTTTCAGCTCTGTAGGGTTTCTATGAATCTGTGTGGAGTCTGCAAGTTCTCCCCGTATCTGCATGGGTTTCATTTGGGCGCCCCGGTTTCCTCCCACAGTCTGAAAGGTGTACAGGTTAGCTGTATTGGCCATGCTAAATTGCCACTTAGTGTCACCGAGCTTAGCAGGGTAAATATATGGTTACGGGGTAAGGCCTGGATGGATGGTAGTCGGGCAGGCTCAATGGGCCAAATGGCCTCCTTCTGCACTGTAGGGATTTGATGATTCTATGAGCGACAGAGCTGAACCCAAGGAGAGAGCATTTGAATGAGTTTGGTATCAAGAAGCCCTAATAAAACTGGAGATAATGGAAAAATGCTGGAAGTTTTCAGAGAAATCTGGCATCATCTATGGAGGGGCGGGGGGTCAGACTGCTCTCTGGTAGAAGGAGGGAAGGGGGTCAGATCGGTCCCTGGTGAGGGGGAAGGGAGGCAGGTCAGAATGGTCTCTGGAGGGGGGGAGGGAGGCAGGCCAGAATGCTCTCTGGTGGGGGGGCAGGGTGTTCTGCCATCATTCTGCATGTTGTCAGTGACTGCAATCGGTCTGGGTAGCTGGGAGTTTGGGGGATAAGGGGGACTGTTATGTTGTAGGGGCCAGGGGAAGACACTATCGGGCCCAGGAGCGATGTGGCAGAGGTCCGTTTTTCTAATTTTTTTTGCATTCGCAGCTGAAGGCTCGGATTGGAGCGGCAGTGTTTCAGGTGCAATAAGCCCTACCCAGAGGCTTCTGCAGCACGATTCAGAATCGCTGCTTTATTTTCAGGCAGAGTATGTGAACGCCGGAGAACAGGTCTAAAAGTCAGATCCGAAACACTCCCAGCTTCAGAACTTAGAATCGAAATGGTAAAATTGGGTCCTAAGTGTGTAGATGAGGGCAGTACAATTCATGTAGTTTCCATGGACTTCAGTAAGGCTTTTGGTAAGGTTCCACATGGAAGACTGATCAAGGTAAGAACCCATGGAATCCAGGGCAATTTAACAAATTTGATTTAAAATTGGCTTAGTTGGAGGAGGCAGAGGGTAATGGTCGAAGATTATTTCTACTACTGGAAGCCTGTATCCAGTGGTGTACACCAGTGCTGGGTCCCCTGCTGTTTGTAGTGTATATTAATGATCTAGATGTGAATGTGGGGGTATGATCAGTAAGATATGAAAATTGGCGGGGTGGTAAATAGTGAGGAGGAAAGCCTTAGATTCCAGGATGATATAGACGGGCTGGTCCGATGGGCAGAGCAGCGGCTAATGGGATTTAACCCTGAGAATTGTGAGGTGATGCAATTTGGGAGTACTAACAAAGCAAGAGAATGCTCAATGAGCAGCACGATGCTGGGAATTACAAAGGACCAGAGGGACCTTGGGGCACATGTCCAAAGATCCCTGAAGGCAGCAGGACAGGTAGATAAAGTGGCTAAGAAAGCATGTGGGACACTTGCTTATATTAGTCGAGGCTTGGAATATAAGAGCAGGGAGGTTATGATGGAGCTGTGTAAAACACTGGTTAGACCACAACTAGAGTACTCTGCGCAGTTTTATTCGCCACACTATGGGAATGATACATGAGCACCAGAGAGGGCGCAGGGGAGATCTGCCAGGATGTTACCTGGGATGGAGTGTTTCAGCTATGAAGAGAGGCTGGTTAGGCTGTGGAGCAGAGACACGACTGAGGTGTATAAGATTATGAGAGATATAGATAGGAAGCAACTTTTCCCCTTTGTAGATGGGTCAATAACATAGGGGGAAAGATTTAAGGTAGGGAGTTGGAGATTTAGAGGGGATTTGAGGCAAACCCTTTTAACCCTGAAGGTGGTGGGAATCTGGAACGCACTGCCTGAGGATGGTAAGTACAGGAACCCTCAATATTTAAGAAGCATTTAGATGAATACTTGAAACACCATAGCATACAAAGCTCCGGACCAAGTGCTGGAAAATGGGATTAGAATGATAGATGTTTGATGACTGATACAGACACAATGGGCTGAAAGGCCTCTTTCTGTGCAATAAAACTTTATGGGTGTGATCTTACTTGCTATTCATGCCACGCTCCCACTACAGCGAAGTCAGAGAATTTGTCGGCCAGCCAAATCTCCGCTCACTGTGACAGGATGGGAGAATCTAGCTGGTATGAACAGTGATAAGACTCTGGCCTATGACTCTATGAGTTACACCTCAATTATTTTGCTGTAAAGAACTTTGTGGCATCCTGAATTTTTGACAAGTGCTTTATAAATGCAATGTTTTCCTTCTTGGCAAAAATAACCCTCAAAGGAGACTAGGGATTAGCAAAAAAAGATTTCCTCCACAGCTTAATAGATGATGGAGGGACCAAGAGTGATTACTTCATTGGTTAATTGATATTGTGTTGGAGATTGAGTAGAAGGGGCCCAATTCTCTGGAGCTTTGGAGAATGAGAGTTGATCTCAATGAGAAGTATAAAATTATGAGAGGCCTTGACAGGATAGGTGATGGCGGGCTGGAATGTCTGGAATGAGAGGTCACCATCTCAGGCTAAGAGGTCAGGACTGAGATGAGGAGAAATTTCTTCACTCAGAGGCAGTGAATCTTTGGAAATCTCTTCCCCAGAGGGTGATTGATGGTCTGTTTATTCAAGACTGAAACTGGTTGATTTCTGGTCAGTAAGGGAATCTGGGGAAATAGGGATCAGGCAGGGAAAAATGGAATTGTTTAAAAATCAGCCATGATTTTACTAAAGATTGGCTTGATTGTTTGTAAGGCTTATTCCTGGATCTATTTCTTAGGGTCTTACTTTTCTCATTGAATCATAGAAACCCTACAGTGCAGAAAGAGGCCATCTGGCCCATCGAGTCTGCACTGACCACAATCCCACTCAGGCCCTACCGCCATATCCCTACACATTTACCCATTAATCCCTCTAACCTACACATCTCAGGATACTAAGGGACAATTTTAGCATGGCCAATCAACCTAACCCGCATATCTTTGGACTGTGGGAGGAAACCAGAACACCCGGAGGAAACCCACGCAGACACAGGGAGAATGTGCAAACTCCACACAGATGGTGACCCAAGCCAGGAATCGAACCCAGGTCCCTGGAGCTGTGAAGCAGCAGTGCTAACCACTGTGATACCGGGCCACCCTTTTATTTATTAATCGCATAACTTCTATATATCAAACCAACCACATTTCACGGTCAATAAATATCGCTTTTATAAAATGATCTTTCACAATCAAGGAAAGGCATTTGACCACATTGTTTAAATAGAGAGAGAGAGAGACTCAAAACAAAGGAGGAACAGGGATTGCGGATATACAAATCAAGACCGACTGCCCATCCAAAACAGAAAATGCTGGAAAGTCTCAACGTCTCAAAGTCTCTGACTCAAAACTTTGGTTCTATTCCCTCTCCACAGACGCTGTCAGACCTGAGATTTTCCAGCATTTTCTGCTTTTGATTCAGATTTCTAGCATACGCACATTGTCTTTTGCTTTATTCAAAACAGGTTAAGAGAATTAGTCCAAAGATGTGCACCTCACAGCATCAGGGACCCGTGTCCAAATCCTGGTTTGGGTGACTGTCTGTGTGGAGTTTGCACATTCTCCCCATGTCCGTGTGAATTTCCTTCGGGTGCTCCGGTTTCCTCTCACAGTCCAAAGATGTGCGGGTTAGGTGAATTAGCCATGCTAAATTGCCCCTTAGTGTCAGGGGGACTAAACATAAACATAACATAAACATAACTAGTAGGAGCAGGAGTAGGCCATCTAGCCCTTCGAGCCTGCCCCGCCATTCAATAAGATCATGGCTGATCTGAAGTGGCTCAGTTCCACTTTCCTGCTTTCTTCCCATAACCCTTAATTCCCTTGTCTACCAAAAACCTATCTATCCGTGTCTTAAAATATATTTAGTGAGGTAGCCTCCACCACTTCAATGGGCAGAGAATTCCAGAGATTCACCACCCTTTGAATGAAGAAGTTCCTCCTCAACTCCGTTCTAAACTGCTCTCCCCTCATCTTGAGGTTGTGCCCTCTAGTCCTGCTGTCCTTCCTGAGCAGGAAGAATCTCTCTACATCTACCCTATCCATCCCTTTCATTATCTTATACATCTCTAAGATCCCCCCTCATCCTTCTAAACTCCAATGAGTACAGACGCAGTCTATTTAGTCTCTCTTCATAGTCTAACCCCCTCATCTCCGGTATCAGCCTAGTGAACCTCCTCTGCACTCCCTCCTAGGCCAAAATATCCTTGCACAAATGTGGCCACCAAAACTGCACACAGTACTCCAGCTGCAGCCTCACCAATGCCCTAGCTAGGGTAAATGCATGGGGTTATGGGGATAGGGCCTGAGTGGCATTATGGTTGGTGCAGACTCAGTGGGCCTAATGTCCTCCTGCACTGTAGGGAGTCAATGATTCTACAGGCTGATTGGCCATGCTCAATAGCACCTTAGTGTCAGAGGGATTCACAGGGTAAATACATGGGGTTATGGGGATAGGGCCTAGGTGGAATTATAGTCGGTGCAGGCTTGCCACTTTCTGCACTGTAGGGATTCTATGATTCTCTTTGATGAATCTAAGAAGTGGGCTGATAAAGGGGGGAAGTAAATATTCAGATGTATAGAGCCTTGACTGGACCCTATCTCAGTTACTGCATTCAGTTTTGGGTACTGCAATATCAGAAAAGATCTACTGGCCACAGAAGTTCAATCCTCTATAGTGATGAGCTCCTGACAGGAGGCAATAAGAGGGAGTGCTGGGTAGCTGGCTGCCTATCGCATTGGTGAGGCCCTGCAGATCCCCCATCATCTACCCTCAGTCAACCTGTCCTGGGTAGACCAGGGAAAGAACAGACAGAGAAAAATAGAAGTGTTTATCATCAAAAAAGCTGGCAGTGCAAAGCAATTGCATCTCACTCCCCATTTCGGATTAAGAAAATTAACAAGATGCCCACTGAATTCACTAAAAGCACCTTTCTGTTTTCACTGCTTTACTCCATCTCTTAACTTTTGATCTGAGATCGATAGAAACCGTCAGGAAGACTGATATCTAGATGAATGAAGAGGTTGCAGCAGATACTGGAGAAGAAACAACACATTTTGTCAACAGCTGTAACATTTCACTGATGGTTAAATACCACAAGGTAGATGTTGTCACTAAAGAAATGTTGGCTGCAAAGTATTTTTTCTTGTTCCTTAGAGACAGTCAAACAATTTCACATCAACTGTCAGCAGAAAAGCGCTATTAATAGGAAAACGCTCGCCTATTCCAGCATGTAGCATAATTTCAGAAAACTTACAGCCCCACTGGGAAATACAATCCAGCATCGGCTCAGAAACATAACAGTTGACTAATAACATGTCTGTATTAATAGTCTGGTGGGCATCAAAGCCATTTCCTAATTAGTGGAGAATCGGTCAATTGTTAGAGAAGTAAAGAGAATGAGCTAAGTTAAAGGCTTTGGTCCTCAGTATTGGCACAATACCAACAGGAAATTGTGATTGCCTATTGGAACAGAATAATGTGTTCTATTTCATTTGACATCTGAAATAACAAAGCTGTGCATAAAAAGGGTTTTTATTCACCATAAATATATATTATTAGGTGACTTTACAAAAGGGTGAAGTCAAAGTGACACAGATTTAGCCCCTACCCCAGTTGATCACATGGAAGTCTCAGAGAAATGCCTCCAAGGTATTCAATCTTTCAACAATGCAAATTGAGCAAGTGATTGTCCCTTTGCAGGTAAGGCTGGTTTTAATGCTGGTGAGGTGGCAAACTCGCAACCTCCACCCCTTAGAAGGACAAAAGCAGCAGGCACATGGGAACTCCACCACCTGCAAGTTCCCCCTCATCACTACCCCAACTTGGTCAAATATTGCCATTCCTTCAACATTGCTGGGCTGAATCCAGGAAGCCCCTATTCAACAAGACTGTGGGAGACATTCATCAAATGGACTGCAGTGATTCAAGAATAAGGCTCATTATCATCATTTTATATAAGTCTTTCTTTCTTTCAAGGGCAATTAGGGTTGGACAATTTAAAAAAGCTGGCAATGTTAGCGAAGTCTATATCCCCTGAATAAATAATAACACTCTTAAACACTTCAGAAGAGTTTCGGGCACAGTTTTTCAAGACTCCACCAATACTACATCAATATTTGTTCCGTAAATTCTCTGGGGCCTTTACTTCAAAACGTTAACAGATGTGCTACACAACCTTATTGTGTAGGAACCACCAAGGGTAGGGAGTGCTTGGCCACGGTGATTCATAAGTGGACCCCCAAGGCCTGCAAAGGGGAATGGTAGGAAAGCATCAGGCTGAGCAACTGCTGGATGGGGAAGGAAAAACAGCAGGGGGTGGGGGGGGCAGGGGCGAGAGGCAACTCCTTCTCCTCTGTGGGAACAGGATGTCCCTCCCTCCTCCACCAGGACCTACTGTGCCACATCAGAGAACCTGTGCACCCACTCACACAGGTCCCAATACATCAATAATGTACCACTATATGCCAGCCAGTGCACTCCACAATGACTATGCCTAATCAACTCTTCAGTGGTAAACCTGCAGGTACCTATTTTCACCCCCCTGGGCAAGTTCAAGCTCTAGTAATCAACGATTAGGATGAAAATTGCTCACTAAATCCAGGCTTTCAAACAAGCATGCATTATTACACATTCATTGAACTCTTAACTAATTAACCCCAAAGTGTTTAAACAACAAGCAGTATATTGCTCATGGAGGTGCATCAATCTCTGTCACATTCTTCTATCCCTATCCTGTACTTTTTAAAGAAAGCTTTTCTTCTTCACTTCCATTGTTTTCACATTTTGTAATTACTGGAGCCTGATTTTGAACACTGGGTGAGATTTGATTTGATTTGATTTATTATTGTCGCATGTATTAGTATACAGTGAAAAATATTGTTTCTTGTGCACTATACAGACAAAGCATACTGCTCATAGAGAAGGAAATGAGAGAGTGCAGAATGTAGTGTTACAGTTATTGCTAGGGTGTAGAGAAAGATCAACTTAATGCGAGGGAGGGCCATTCAAAAGTCTGATGGCAGCAGGGAAAAAGCTGTTCTTAAGTCAGTTGGTATGTGACCTCAGACCTTTGTATCTTTTCCCAATGGAAGAGAGAACGTCCGAAGTGCGTGGAGTCCTTAATTGTGCAGGGCAGGGTAGGTGTAGGAGGATGTGGCGGTGCGGGCTCGTTGGGCCGAAGGGCCTGTTTCCTGTGCTGGGTTGTTCTTTGTTTGTTTGTGTTGGTTGCTTTGCCGAGACAGCAGGAAGTGTAGACAGAGTC
Source organism: Carcharhinus amblyrhynchos (assembly GCF_965287045.1). Taxonomy (NCBI): domain Eukaryota; kingdom Metazoa; phylum Chordata; class Chondrichthyes; order Carcharhiniformes; family Carcharhinidae; genus Carcharhinus; species Carcharhinus amblyrhynchos. Next base: position 39,792,728 of record NC_137346.1, on the reverse strand, counting down.
AATGGCTGGGGGGCTGGATTGGGCTTCATTCACGACCCTTGTAGTTTCTTGCTGGGCAGGGGAGATGTTGCCTAACCCACCCCCAGCCCCCTGGGTGTGTGGTCTATACCTCATTTGAACTCCTGGTGCTCATTTCTCAGCACTGTGTCCCACCGAAGCCAGAGGTAATGGTGTTACAGCCGATAGTGCGTTAACACCAGATTCATCAGCCGCACTCACAAGACAGCCCCGAACATCACCCAAGCACAACGCAACGCCATCCACGCTCTCAAGACAAACCGCAACATTGTCATTAAACCAGCAGACAAAGGAGGGGCCATCGTCATACTGAACAGAACGGATTACTGTAAAGAAGTGTACCGACAACTAAACAATGAGGAACACTACAGACAATTACCCACAGATCCGACCAAAGAACACGCTCGTCAACTCAACAATCTGATCAAGACCTTTGATCCGGACCTTCAGAGCACCCTCCGTGCTCTCATTCCACGTACTCCCCGCATTGGAGATCTCTACTGCCTCCCAAAGATTCACAAGGCAAACACACCTGGCCGTCCCATCGTATCGGGCAATGGAACTCTGTGTGAGAACCTCTCCGGCTACGTCGAGGGCATCCTGAAACCCATTGTACAAAGAACCCCCAGCTTTTGTCGCGACACTACGGACTTCCTACTGAAACTCAGCACACATGGAGCAGTTGAACCAGGGACACTCCTCGTCACAATGGATGTCTCAGCGCTCTACACCAACATCCCCCACGACGATGGCATTGCTGCGACTGCATCAGTACTCAATGCTGACAACTGCCAGTTTCCAGATGCAATTTTACAACTCATCCGCTTTATCCTGGACCACAATGTCTTCACCTTCAACGACCAGTTTTTCATCCAGACACATGGAACAGCCATGGGGACCAAATTTGCGCCTCAATATGCCAACATCTTCATGCACAGGTTCGAACAAGACTTCTTCACTGCACAGAATCTTCAACCGATGCTGTACACTAGATACATCGATGACATTTTCTTCCTCTGGCCTCATGGTGAACAATCACTGAAACAACTATATGATGATATCAACAAATTCCACCCCACCATCAGACTCACCATGGACTATTCCCCAGAATCAGTTGCATTCTTGGACACACGCATCTCCATTAAGGACGGTCACCTCAGCACCTCACTGTACCGCAAGCCCACAGACAATCTCACAATGCTCCACTTCTCCAGTTTCCACCCTAAACATGTTAAAGAAGCCATTCCCTATGGACAAGCCCTCCGTATACACAGGATTTGCTCAGATGAGGAGGATCGTGACAGACACCTCCAGACCCTGAAAGATGCCCTCGTAAGAACAGGATATGGTGCTCGACTCATAGATCGGCAGTTTCGATGCGCCACAGCGAAAAACCGCACCGATCTCCTCAGAAGACAAACACGGGACACAGTGGACAGAGTTCCCTTCGTCGTCCAGTACTTCCCCGGAGCGGAGAAGCTACGACATCTTCTCCGGAGTCTTCAACATATCATTGATGAAGACGAACATCTCGCCAGGGCCATCCCCACACCCCGACTTCTTGCTTTCAGACAACCACACAAACTCAAACAGACCATTGTTCGCAGCAAACTACCCAGCCTTCAGGAGAACAGTGACCACAATACCACACAACCCTGTCACAGCAACCTCTGCAAGACATGCCGGATCATCGACATGGATACCATCATCACACGTGAGAATACCATCCACCAGGTACATGGTAAATACTCTTGCAACTCGGCCAACATTGTCTACCTGATACGTTGCAAGAAAGGATGTCCCGAAGCATGGTACATTGGGGAGACCATGCAGACGCTACGACAACGGATGAATGAACATCGCTCGACAGTCACCAGGCAAGACTGTTCCCTTCCTGTTGGCGAACACTTCAGCGGTCACGGGCATTCAGCCTCTGACCTTCGGGTAAGCATTCTCCAAGGCGGCCTTCACAACACACGACAGCGCAGAGTCGCTGAGCAGAGACTGATAGCCAAGTTCCGCACACATGAGGACGGTCTCAACAGGGATCTTGGGTTCATGTCGCACTATCTGTAACCCCCGTGACTTGCCTGGGTTTGCAAAACCTCACTTACTGTACTGTCTGGAGACAATACACATCTCTTTAAACTGTGATCAGTGCTCCTACCACTCACATTGTCAGCCACTTCAGGTCTTGAACAGCAGGTTAGGTGTAAGGATTCGCATTTTAATCAGTAATCTCTAAACTGTCTGTGCTTTATATGCTCTGTCTGAGGCCAGAACTCTCCATTCACCTGACGAAGAGGGTAACCCCTCGAAAGCTTGTGAGAATATTATCAAATAAATAGGTTGGACTAAAACCTGGTGTTGTCAGACTTTTTACTAACAATAAATGGGACAGGATGGGAATCCAGGCAAACATCTCAGAGGAAGTCAAACAAGGGGGAAAGTGCTGATACAGAGCGATTGAGGCTAAAATGTTTGAGGAGTGGAGGTGGGTGGTGGAAGGCGGAACGCCAAGTGGAGACGAGATCAAAGATTTCTCTTGTTAAGCACTTCTGCTTTTCCTGGTAACGAGGTGGCCTGGAAAATATGGGGAAAAAAAAACCCTGTCTGCACAATTGCCAGCATCTATTGTTGATGGGATTAGTATATATTGCAGTATGAATTGACTCTGAATTTTACATGAAAAACTGGTGTCTCTCTTGTCTCACTGGTCATAAGATGGAACTAACATCTCGGCTGGAGATGGAAAATTAGCCTCTTTGGCTGTCGATGTAAAACTAGCCTGGTTAGCCTCAGTAATATTTCATTCTGTGGATTTAGCTGTCTGCATCTCTCTAATTTCTTGACTTTAGAAATTAGCATCTGTTTATTTCCACTGATCTCTCAATTGTCCATGTAATCTGTTTCTACTGATAAGGCAATTGACACATAATCTTGTCCAGGTGCCTGCTAATCTTGTTACCGGGTAAATCACATCTCATCATGCCTTTAGAATGCTGGCTATGGCTATCGTCAGGCAGATTTCTACCTTTCTGGGTAGATAGGTAAATCAGGTACTTGTATGCCATTTTTAATTCTTGTTACTGTTGTTGCTAAGCAGATTCCTGACAGTGGTTTAGTCAGAATGGAGCTTGAATCCAAAATCTGAATAATGGTGTATCTGAATAGTGTATCTGAATAGTGGTATATGAATAATGATTTTAAGAAAGGAAAAAGCGTCCAAAGCAAGTTAGCAGCATGAAAACATGTGTTGTGACCAGGAGCAGATGGTGGAGCAGTTAATGTCACTGGACTAGTAATCCAGAGGCCCAGGTGAACTTCCTGGGGACATGGGTTCAAATCCCACCAATGCAGCTGGTGGAATTTGAAATCAATTAATAAAACTGGAATTGAAAGCTAATATCCATAATGGTGACCATTAAATTGCCATTAAAAATTCATCTGCTCACTAATGCCCTTTAGGGAGGAAGATCTGTCACCTTCCAGACCAACAGCAATGTGGTTGACTCTTAAATGGCCTAGCAAGCCTCAATTCAAGGGCAATTAGGGACGGGCAACAAATGCTGGCCTTGTCAAGAACCCCACGTCCCAACAAATAATAAAACATAATGGGGTTTATGAAGATGTTAAGAAAGAAAAATCCTCCAAATCAAATTGGCAGCATGAAAACATGTGTTGGGATGAGGAGTATCTATTATGACAGTAACAAAAATGGGTTTTAGCACTTGCTTTTAACTTCTATGTATGAGGTATCACACACAGTTCTCAGTTATTATCCCCTGTGAAAGTGGCACCTTCTGTCCTTCAGTCATTTATTTTTCTATGCTCCAAAATAGCCACATTTACTCAGCCAATATGAGAGCCTGCCACACTCCCTCAACTTTACAATGAAGAGGAAGACTGTATAATGCATTCACAACCTTAGGACATCCCAAAGCACGTCAATGTAGTGTAATATAGAAATTGCAGCAGCCAACTTGTGCACAGCAAGCTGCCACAAACAACAATGTGATAATGAAATGATAACCTGTTTTCTTTTCCAGTGATGTGGGTTGATTAAATGTTATTGTTACTTCACCCCATTACATGATTAAACATCAGAGTCACAGTGCAATATTAAAGCATTCAATATCAGTTTCATGTTGTAATACAATATTATAATTATAATATTATGTTAATTATGGCAAAATTACATTAAAGTACAATATAATTAAAACCCTACAGTGCAGGAGGAAGCCATTTGGCCCATCAAGTCTGCACCTCCAATGGTCCCACCCAGATCCTATCCCCATATTTACCCCACTAATCTCTCTAACCTACACATCCCAGGACACTAAGGGGCAACTTAGCATGGCCAATCAACCTAACCAGCGCATCTTTTTGTACTGTGGGAGGAAACTGGAGCACCCGGAGAAAACTCACACAGACATGGGGAGAATGTGCAAGCTCCACACAGACAGTGACCCAAGCCAGGAATCTAACCCAGGTCCCTAGAGCTGTGAGGCAGCAGTGCTAATCATTGTGCTACCGTGCCACCCTATAATATGTGTAAATGCATGCTAAAAACAGAAAATGCTGGAAAATCTCAACAGGTCTAGCAGCATCTGTGGAGAGAGAAACTGAGTCAACTAGTGGGATTTTACAGTCTCACTCATCCCGAAACCGTAAGATCCTGCCAGAGGTCAACTGACCTTTCCACGGTTCCCCCACATCAGATCCAATTCCAATGGCAGGCAGGACGGTAAAATTCTGGCCAAAGTCCAGTTTGATTCTTCTTTGGAGACTCTGGCTAGAATTTTCCAGCCTTTCACGCTGATGGATTTTCCAGTCCCACCAATGTGAACGGAGATCACAATGGCTCGCCGGCCCCAATGAATACTCACAGCAGGGCGGCGGGGCTGGAAGATTACAGCCATTATTTCTCTCTCCAAAGATGCTGCTGTGTTTTTTTCAGCACTTTCTGTTTTTATTTCAGATCTCCAGTATCTACAGTACATTGCTTTTATTTCAAAATGAAAACATGTGTTGCTAGTGTTCTGGGAAATATGCTATGGACTGCAGGCAAGCTGACTATTTAAGAAATGCAATGCAGCTTCTTCCAGATATGAATGAGTCCAGCAAACTGCCCACAACACCTTCAATCTGTAAATTTGTTGTTCTCATTAGCTTTTATGTGAGTGGGAAGAAAAGAAAAGGTGGTGGGGGGGAACATGATTGAGGTAGACAAAATTATGAGGGATTTATATATATATATAGGCTACATAGGGAAGAGCCTTTGCCATTAGTAAAAGGTCAATACCCAGGGATTTGAGGGATTTAAGATAAGGGGCAGCAGATTTAGAGGGGATTTGAGGAAAATCTTTTTCACCCAGAAGGTGATGGGAATCTGGAACTCTGCTTGAAAGGGTGAAAGAGGCGGGAACCCTCACTATATTTAAGAGGCATTTAGATAAACACTTGAAATACAAGATTACAGACCAATTGCTGGAAAATAGGATTAGAGTATTATGTGCTCGATAGCCAGTCCGGATACGATGGGCCAAAGGCCAGAAAATGCTGTAAGGCTCTGTGGGCGAGATCTGACCAGCCGTTCATGCCACACTCCCGCTCCAGCGAGCTCGGAGAATTTGACAGCCAGTCAAATCTCTGTGGGATGGGAAAAGCCTGCCGGTGGACAGTGGTAAGATCCCGGCCTATGACTCTAGGAGGTTCAGGTTAGTAATGTTTGTGGTAGGACTGGGGAAACAGTACCACCCACATTATGGTGCCCAGAGTCACATGGGGAGGCAATGTGCAGCGGTATTGTCACTGGACTAATAACCCAGAGACCCAGATTAATGCACTGGGGACCTCGTTTAGCATCCCAACATGGCAGATGATGAAATTTTAATTGAATAAAAATCAGTCTGGAATTAAAGATGAGCTTTAAATGTCCTTTAGAGGGGAGGAAATTCACCACCTTTACCTGGTCTGGTTTATCTGTGACTCCAAATCCACAGCAATGTGGTTGATTTTTAAATGCCAGCTGAATTGCCTAGCAGGCCAACCAGGTGAAGGGCACTTAGGAATGGACAATAAATGCTGGCCCGACCAGCATCACAACCATCCCATAAATGAATTATATAAAGTGTGATGGTAGACTGTGATATTTGAGAAAGCTTGGGAGAGGTTGGTATGAAAGTAACACCAAGACAAGGCCAAACCTTGGAGATAATTGTATTGATGAGTGGTAACAACATACAGATCGGAATTCTACAGCCGCTCATGCCACACCTCCACTGCTGGTGAGAACCTCTGTTCACTGCAGCAGGACTGAAGAATCCCAACTGCGGGCAAGTCAGAGTCAGGCCTAGAGTTTACGTTCAACCACACAAGTCTCATAAGAACATAAGAACATAAGAAATAGGAGCAGGAGTGGGCCATCTAGCCCTTCAAGCCTGCCCCGCCATTCAATAAGATCATGGCTGATCCTCTCCAAACGTCCTAATGAGACATGCCATGTTCTTACAACAAAAAGTTTTTTTTAATTGGGAGATTTGGGATGCACAAAATAACTGGTTGCCACAAACATGTGATCAGAGGGTTGACCTTTGGTCAAGGCCTTGCGGGCCCAATTCTGCAGTACATAGAGACAGTATTGTGTTCAGATAGATATAGGAGTAATCCTTGAATGAAACATCATGTGTAATTAGGTGCATTTGTCAAACCATGACCTTGCTACTATTCACCTTCATGAATTTGTTCAGAATGTCAGTCTGAGAACCTGTGCTCTCATATCTATGGGAGGCAAGGCAAAACAAGCTAGGGAAAATGAGGGGTGGGGGGTTGGGGGGGAGTTGGTGGGAGGCATCCACCTAGGATTTCATCTTTCTCTTCATACAAAGAGAAATGTGTCAAGAATTAATCGGAAACAGACTCTTAGGTAGGTTCTGTAAAAAGATCGAATGTGTTATAAATAATACACAACTGATGAGTTCATCAGGATGTAACTGGATATGCAGTCAGCTCCGGCCTATTAAAGTTAGCTGATGCTGCCAAATACCTCTTATGCTTCTTATTTCAGCAGAAGTCTAACTGGCCCAGTGGAACCAGAAGACCTCGCGTGAGGCCATGGCTGTGAGCGTGACCATTTTTTGCTATTTGTTAACAAACTTGTAGCTGGTGTTTGCTTGAATTACTATACTGGCGACAAGGAGAAAGAAAATCAATTTTTCCTCAATCCTACCCTCCAGATAACCTCCGAATGTGAGGAGTTTTTCTGGTAAGAGAAAGCCATTGTGCCTCTTTTCAGAGGCACCCTATGATATCAGTGCAGGAGACTGGGCCCAATACACTAAGGAACAATGTTGAAGGAGACTGAAAGCAAAAAATAATATTGCTGACAGCATGCGGAACCCCAACTTCCAGTCTGACCTATCCGGATGCCCTGACCCAAAAACAAGCACAAAAACAAGTCCAAAATGGACATGTGTCAAACTTGAATGATTAATTCACCATGAGGTAAAAAGTGCATCATGCTTGGTTCAGGATTCAACATTGTATTATTCAACCCCCATTATGATCCAGAAATAGGGTGGCACAGTGGTTAGCTTTGCTGCCTCACAGCGCCAGGAACCTGGGTTCAGTTCCAACCTCGGGTCACTGTCTGTGTGGGGTTTGCACATTCTCCCCAGGTCTGTGTGGATTTCCTCCGGGTGCTCCAGTTTCCTCCCACACTCCAAAGATTTGCGGGTTAGGTGAATTGGTCATGTTAAATTTAGCAGGTAAATGTGTGGGATTACGGGAATAGTGCCTGCAGGGATTGTTGTTGGCGCAGACTCGATGGGCCAAATGGCCTCCTTCTGCACTGTAGGGATTCTATGTATGTTTCTATGTGAAATGGAACACTTGGTTAATCACTACTTTTGACTAACAAGCACCATCCATTCTCATCATATGCTGGTTTTACTGTCATTCACAGAGAGTGATGAAAGTATAGGATGTACTGCCCAGGGAGACAATTGATCCTGATCATATCAATCATTTTAAGAAGCAGTTGGGCTAGTATATAGCAGGAAAATTCACAGAAGGATTGTCAAATGTGCACCCAGCCAGCCACATGAGCTGAAATGTTCTTTTCTGGTCCTGCTACCCTGCTTCCAATGTGTTCCACAGCCAATGCTGCATTCAGTAGGGTGGAACAGCAGAACAGGCCTCAGCCTCCCTGAGCGAGAGAGAGCCACACCCACACTAGGCTCCTGATAATGGTTCACTGACTTCTAATGCAGCTGTGTGTAGATATTGGATAAAGAAGGGACTGAGCCCTGCTCTGATGGGCAGAATGTTGGACCAGTGAGAGAGGAAAGTTGCATAGGCTGCATTAGTCTAGCTATTGTCTGTTTGCTTCTGTACCTCTCACTACATTCCTCTTGCTCAATATACCAGACCTTGTTCAATTTCAATCTTCCAGTGCCAAGCACAACACAATGGAGTAGATCTTGACTTCATGCAATAGTGTGAACCATGTGATAGTGTATCTATTTTATATCTCTCACCAAAAGCCCTTTAACTTTTGTTGAGTCATTGTTGAATACTCTGCAACGAGATTGTTATCGTGACAGGTTGCTGTTAGGTTAATTTTGTACAGACATCATCTATCAGTGTCACACTGATTGTTGGGGCAATCTACTGCCTAGCTTTTGAATGGCAATCACCATGAGTCATTAATAACAGTGACAACAGAATAAAACATAGCATTCACATGCTTTATCACAAAGTCCCCAATCACCTCATGATTAAAGGCACTACCTGTTGTATCATATCACCATTCTGACCCATAGACTCCAGGGTTCAATCCCCACTCTGTACTTAGTCCATTGACCATTTGGTCAGTTACTGGTCAGTTTGGAAATGTGATAAGATCCATGTACCTTCTACATTTTGCAATCTTTGCACTAGTCAAGACCACCTCCTTCTCAAAGGTTACAGAGAATCAGTACCCAATGCCTGAACTGGCTAAATTCTTCAAAGGCCCTCTACTCTCTGGAAAGAGGGGATTCACCTAACTTTCCATCTCTCCCAACTTCTGTGTAGATTTGATGCATATTGGTGTCGGTGTGTGTGCTTGATCCTGGACCGGTAGACGGGCGCCGCAACAGCTCGGTGACTAGCACTGCTGGCTGTGCAGATACATGGATTTGGGCCTGTGTCTGTGGGAGTTTGTGCATTCTCCCTGTGGATGCGTGGGTTTCCTCCAGGCGCTCCGGTTTCCTCCCACACCCCAAAGATGTGCTCTTAGGCTGATTGGTTTTACCAAATTGACACTATTCTCCCCTGAATCTGGCTAAGTCAGGGGTTCTATTTGTAGATACGCAGGGTAGAATAGGTGTAGGGTGATGCGGCGGCACGGGCTTGTTGGGCCGAAGGGCCTGTTTCCCGTGCTGGGTTGTTCTTTGTTCTCTGTTCTTTGTTTATATTCTATGGTACTACCCAATCTGATGTAGAGATGCTGGTGTTGGACTGGGGTAAACACAGTAAGAAGTCTCACAACACCAGGTTAAAGTCCAACAGGTTTATTTGATAGTAATCCCACAAGCTTTCGGAAATGCTGTTCCTTCGTCAGGTGAGTGGAACCTTCCACACACCTGACGAAGGAACAGCATTTCTGAAAGCTTGTGGGATTACTATCAAATAAACCTGTTGGACTTTAACCTGGTGTTGTGAGACTTCTTACTGTGTGTACTCCCCAATCTGTTCATACTTCCCCAGTCTATCCTAGGTCCTATCCCCATAACCCTACATATTTACCCTGCTAATCTCCCTGACACTAATGGCAATTTCCCATGGCCAATCAACTTAACCCTCACATCTTTGGACTGCGGGAGGAAGCCCATGCAGACACGGGGAGAATGTGCAGACTCTATAGACAGTGACCCAAGCTGGGAATTGAACACCAGTCCCTGGCGCTGTGAGGCAGCAGTGCTAACCACTCTGCCACCATGCCGCCCCCTTCTGTTGCTCGGCACTAATACCTCGCCAATGGGCTCAGCACTGGAATACAGGTAAGTACGTGAATGCAGTTACCCACTAAACATGCCAGAAAAGTTAGAGTTAGTGCAGTTAGCCAACATAAACTTTTAATGGCATAGTCAGTCCATTTTTACTGATAAACAACCCTCTGGCCCTGATATTTTAATTTTATAAGTGTGGAGTTTCATTTCTTCAGAATTTAATTAGTGTTGGAGATCTCGTTTAGAAGAACTTTTTCATATTTTCTTCTGCTTCTAATCTCTCTCTCTCTCCCTCTTAATCCCATCTTCCTTTATTTCACTTTCTGATTTAGGTGTAGTTTATATGTCATAGTTTCCATTTCCTGGTTAAGTCTTTGCAGTCTGGACACTAAGACAGTGGGGAAGAAATGGGATGGTGTTGGAAGGTGAAATTGGAAGTTTCTGGGTTTTCCTGCATGCTGTGGTCTATGTGCCCATGCGCCAAAGCCTTTTGATCATAAAAGAATTCAGTTTGATGACAGGGTCAACATCCAGTTGGGTGGGAGACTGTGGAAGAGGACGTGAGGGCAGAGACTTTCGATACAATGTTCTGATCCTGGACTGAAGGGGTCCACTCCCCAATGCCAGTGCTTGTTAGATCCCTGATCCCCAGGACAGGGTCTGACCCTGAGCAAGGTGACTGATCTTCAACCCAGGGCAAATCCAATTCTGATTCCTGACTCAGGGGCCAATCCTGGCCAGAGGCTCAATACCCAAAACAGGGGGCTGTTTATGGATGGAGGGGGCATTCTGATTGGGGCGGGGGGGGTGGTGCTGGTGTGGGGTGGAATCTTGAATGCCAGTCTTCCTGGTTCACAAGCAATGCTGCAAAAGCAGCTACCTTCTGCCTGAAGCTGTCCTTTCCTCCCTGTAGCTGCCAGGATTCCTGAGGCCTGGGAAACCTGTTGGTTTGTTGTGAAACCTGTAAATCAGCTTAACTCAGAGGCTGCTGAGTTCATTAAAGTATTCAAATTGCAAACCTGCCTACTGCGAGTGGATTGACTGCCCACCTCCTCCTGCAGGTTGAGGCTAGAATTGAAATTTTTAATCTTCAGATAAATCCAGTGGACATGTTTCCGTGTGCTGACCTCAGCCTGGTGTATTTCAATGAATATTCCTTTATTTGGTTGGTCGAAGAACCACAACCTTGCTTGTGCTGCTGACATGAATCACTCCAGGGGCTACTGCATTAGCCCAATTACAGCTAGCCTCAGCTCAAAGGCCCCTGTCTACCTGGTGAGCAGCTATCAGTACAGTAAACAGTGAGTGTTATTCCCTCAGTGCTGAGGGAATAAGGTCGCCAACCCTCCCGGACTGGCCTGGAGTCTCCAAGAATTGAAGATCAATCCAGGTGTGTGACCCTGGAGAAAAATCATCCAGACATTTTCTTTACCGGATGTAAAAATATACTGTGGCACAGTGGTTGGCACTGCTGCCTCACAACACCAGGGAACTGGATTCAATTCCAGCCTTGGGTGACTGTGTGTGTGGAGTTTGTATGTTCTCCCCATGTCTGCGTGGGTTTCCTCCAGGTGCCCCAGTTTCTTCCCACACTCCAAAGATGTGCAGGCTAGGTGGATTGGCCATGTTGGATTGTCCTTTAGTGGCTAAAGATTTGCAGGTGTTAGAGGGATTAGCAGGGTAAATATGTGGGGTTACAGGGGTAGGGCCTGGGTGGGATGCTGTATCAGAGAGTCAGTGCAGACCTAATGGGCTGAATAGCCTCCTTCTGCACTGGAGGAATTCTATGATTCTATGAAACTGAGGGAAAAGCTTGTTTGGCTGACAGCAAAGAATCATCCAATTGGACAATGGGTAGGAAGGCAGTACATTACAAAGATGGATATGTTAGCTGAATGGCTGAAGTGCGAGGGCAAATCATGTGTGAGGCTTCCAGGAATAAATTTAATCACAGTTGGCAGCCCTAACTGCTGACTGCAGGATCCAAGTCATTGTTGTAAGCAGAAGGGGCAGCACAGTGGCACAGTGGTTAGCACTACCACCAAGAGACCTGAGTTTGATTCCCGGCGTGGGTCATTGTCTGTGCAGAGTCTGCACATTCTCCCTGTGTCTGTGTGGCTTTCCTCTGGATGCTCCAGTTTCCTCCCACAGTCCAAAAGACGTGCTGGTTAGGTGCACAGGCCATGCTAAATTCTCTCTCCGTGAACTCAAACAGGCGCGGGAGTGTGACGACTAGAGGATTTTCACAGTAACTTCATTGCAGTGTCAATGTAAGCCTACTAGTAACTAATAAATAAAAATAAATTTTGTCAAACAGATAGCATAGAATATCAACTTCACCAGCTGCCTGTCCAGCAGGAGTCATCCTGAGCCACCGCCTTGGGTGGCACTAGTGACAGCCAGTCAAACACCTCCTCGCTCTTCAAAGAGATAACACATGAAGAAGCAAGAGATAACTCTCTGTCCACATTTAACAGCGCACTACAAAGCAAGGTTCTGAAGATGAGAAAATAGACTACAAATGAAGATAAAGAGGGAGAGAGAGTGAAAGGGATAGCCTGGGCTTACATATAATAGTACATTACTGAGATCCCTGCTAATATTTCAAATAATCTCACAACCATCAGATAACAGTAAACTTCATTCTGTGTTGAGCACTGACTTTTCTATAATGGCCTTCATGATGATTTCTCTTCCTTACAACACTACACAGTCCTACAACACAACACTAAATGGATTACCTATACCAATAATTGTATCTGGAAATATAGTGTGGTATCACAAACACTACGTTAAATTACAACCAGAAATATCTGTGCTGACTGTTATTATACACCATTACTTTTTAAGAATCAGCTACCATCCAAACTCCCCAGCCATCCAAACTCCTCAGTGAGGTTACAGTTAATAGTTCACTCACGGGTATCCATTAATGTGTGAACAATATAAATGACTAAAATAAATTGTAGCATATAATCACTATTTATTTGATTTATGAACGACCCACAGCCCTTTGATAGATTTCAGCCTACCTCTCTCACAGGCAGTTCCTCAGGATTGACGTTAACTTGTTTAATAGAAACTTAGAAATGTAGAAGATTAGTGCAGGAGAAGGCCATTCGGCCCTTCAAGCCCACTCTGCCATTCATTACGATCATGGCTGATCATCCAACTCAATAGCCTAATCCTGTTTTCTCCCCATAACCCTTAATCCCATTCACCCCAAGTGCTATATCTAGCCACTTCTTGAATACATGCAATGTTTTGGCATCAACCTCTTCCTCTGGTCATGAATTCCACAAGCTCACCGCTGTTTGGGTGAAGAAATGTCTCCTCATCTCCATCCTAAGTGGTCTACCCTGAATCATCGGACTGTGACCCTGCTTCAGGACTTCCCCTCCCATTGGATTCCCTTCCACTTTGATTCAGTGGGTTCTGAGATGGCTGATAATTCCATTGCACAATCTGCAGACTCCGGGGTACATAATGCTTGAAACGTTGGGTAGGTGGATTTTTTTCTGAGGTTGTGCGTTCCCTCCTATACCATCTGCTTTACCTCTACACATTCCCAATGAAGTCTCTCATTGTGCTCAGTCCCTTCCAAATAAATATTCTCCATTTTGGTGAGTCATAAGCTAGGGTCTTCCAAGGATTAATGGAGGGTCACTTGACTTCGTCAGGGATGCTTTGAGGACATCCCTAAAGTGGTTCCGCTGTCCTCCTGGAAGTCTCCTGCCCTGAGGTGCTGTTGTTTGGGTGTCAGACGTACAAATGACTAATCCTGGGTTTTAATGATTAGCCCTTCCATTGGCTTGGGACAGGACACTGTTGGTCTACCTCCCTTCTTGCTAAGAGGTCCTTGGACTGCAGTCCACCAGGAAACATCAGGCGGGATTTTCTGGCTACGCTCGCCCCAAACCCGGAATATCCTACCCGAGGTCATGGAACTTTCCATGGGTCCACTGCTCGCCTGTTATGATTCCTATGGATGATGGAATGAGAAAATTCAACGTATCATGTCTGGTTTAACAAAAATTACCAAGCGATATCAGATCTTACCAAGCTTAAGATTCGCAAATTTCATCATCACCCTCCAGAGAAAAGCAGTGGTCCTGCAGGCATCTAAAGATGCAGCATAAATATGCGACATTCCAGTAATCACCCTTATTCTGTACCAGCACATTTCCTGTGGTGAAGTAAAAGCAAAATGGTTTGGATATTGGTAATCCGAAATAAAAACTGAGAACACTAGAAAACCTCAGCAGGTCTAGCAGCATCTGTAGAGAGAGAAAAACACACTTGACGTTTCAAGTCCATATGACCCTTCTACAGAACTGTAGTATTGTGTATTTTATTAGCATTTTCTGGGTGTATTGCTTACAGCCAGGTGTGACAATGGAGCATTGTGGGTAACATCTGTCTATGAATCTTTTCCAACGGAGACTATACCTCTCTCAAGATGGAATAACTCCCACGAGGCTGGAATCCCTTCACCAGAAACAGCTTTATCTAAAATACAGGTACTTCCCAGTACAGAGTAAACACCCTGAGTGCCGTAACCCGGACACTCTACATTATATACCTCTGCAGAGCTGTCTCAATCAGGGAGCTCATATTCTAACCTTGTGGATCTCATTAAAGTCATTACACAAGCCTTTATAATTTTTGCCCCCAAGAGCCAACAGCTCTGGTAATGACTGCAACTCCCATCAAACACCTGGCTTGCAATTCCCAGCATGCCACAGACTAGAGTGTGTGCACAATGGAGACATTTTGCAGCAGGCATTGATATAATTACTCACAGCAAATCTATGCTGCACAGGAAATCGCTCATTCCTCAGCCGACAGGACTAATTATGGGGTTATTTTTCCCTGAAGACTTCAAAACAAGTAAAGGATGAACTTTTGAACCTCTTTTGATGTAAGGTTTAACAGGAAAACAATTTTCAAGATTTTGGAGAGATGGAACAAAACAGGGACGAAAAGAAGATAGATCTGCAATTTACATAGCACCCTTCAAGATGTCCCAAAGCACTGTTGGTCAAATGGATGATGGCCTGAGAAATTAGGCCCAACATAAAATTGGATACTTTAAATTAATACAGCTAAAACTGCTTCTATGAGATTACAACAGGTCAAAAGCCAACAGGGACACATACCAGAACTGTCTCGCATATCAAACAGAGATACTTCACTTTAATAATAGGGAAGTCATCATGACATGAAACCAGAATCCAAACCTCTTACATCTTGAATAGAGAGGCTCAAACTTTACAATGGAAGAATCTTTTGGCCCAAAATTCATCAGGGGGTACTTAGTCAGAAGACATTATGATTGTGTATGCCCTGATTTCAGCCAAACTTCCTGCTATTAACCATATCCTGAACGGGGATATGTACAATTAGAGTGACCTGGCTTAATTTCATTGTGTGTTATGACCTCCCCCCAACTATCACCCTTTGTCTGAAACCAGGGAACATTTGAAGAAAGGAAGGGGGGGATTAAAATAGCCATTTTCACGACAAACTCCAGCAAAGACTCCCAAACCTACTGTAACCTGGGATGATGCAGGAGATCATGCGAGACCCACCTCCACGCTAAGAGGACCCAATGTTAATCTATCTCTGTGAGCTCAGCAAACTGAATCCAACAACCCAAGCGATTTTACCAGACCAGATTATATCTATTTCTCAGGCAATAAGCCTCGTTTGGGGAAATTAATCTACTGAGTAAGAACTGTTTTTTTAATCTGTGAGTTGTCTTCATAAAGCTGAGTTTGAACTACTGTCCTTTGTCTGTCTCATAAAGTAAAAGCACTTGGTAAATGTGTGCTAAAGTGGTTGAAGTGTCAGTATAGAATATTTCAGACAACAGCCACTGAAATACTTCGTAAATGTAGTCACTGCTGTGATGTTAGAAAGGTAGCAGCCAATTTTCACACAGCCATGTCCTACAAGTAGCGATGTGATTATGACCTGATAATCTATCTCAGTGATGTTGTTTGAACGATAAATGTTACGTTGGAGAGGACACCAGGAAAGGTCTCTTCAAGCAGAGATCTTTTACATTCCCCGGGGTGGACGCACAGTTACTGCTGCACACTGCACACGTGCGTCAGCAGCCTATCTTATGTGCCCATGTCTCTTGAACCCACAACTAAGGTACGGCTGAGAGTAACCAGATTTGAAAAAATGAAAATAAAGAGAGGCCTAGTTTTAGAATTGTAACACTGACCATGCATCATTTAAATAGAATGAGTTGCCATTTGTATAAAATTTAAAAAAAACTTGAGCCAGGAATAGAAACTATAAATTATATTCTGTTTGACTCCAGACCCTGCCTTCTGTTAATTCTGAGATCTCAAAAACAACAATTGTTCATTGGAACGATTTTATTTCAGTTTTCTCTGGATGGTCTTCCCACAGTCCAAAGATGTGTGGATTAGGTTGATTAGCCATGCTAAATTGCCCCTGAATGTCAGGAGGATTAGCAAGGTTAAAAAGGATTATGTGGATAGGGCCGAGGTGGGATTGATATCGATGCAGACTCAATGAGCCGAATGGTCTCCTTCTGCACTGTGAGGATTCTATGAAATATACTGCAGCAAACAATATGCACTGAATGTCTTATTATTTTTACTGAAACTGCAACGTAAGAATAGCAGGCATCCCTTTTCAGAAATGGAGTTTGTAGCAAGAAGAATCTGGCACTTTTTTGACCCTGAGCGATCTTGCGGTGAAGAAAGAGATGGACTCTGGGGATGACACCTTTTTTCAAAGCAAGCAAGTCAGACAGTAATGATGGATGATAAATTCCTATCATTGTTCGGTGTGTAAAGAATATTGAGGAATTCTGTGCTGCCTGGATCCGTTGATTCTGGCAAAAATGCTTGATCTAAAATAATCCTTCGACTGGGGAGTAGTGGCTATCACCTCGGTATTTATTTGATTGATTTGCAATTTTATTTAGGTGAGCGAGTGACTGTTGTCTGCTAGAAAATGGCACCGTGATTGGCAAATTCTATCCCTGCCATACCCAATACAGTTTAGAAGTTTCGCCTGAGGGTTTCCCTAAGGGAATCCCTCTTTTTTTATCCATTCATGGGACATAGATATCGCTGGCTAGCCAGCATTTATTGCCCATTCCTAGTTGGTCCTTGTTGAGAGAGCAGTTAAAAGTCAACCACGCTGCTGTGGCTCTGTAGTCACACGTAGGCCAGACCAGGTAAGGATGGCAGATTTCCTTCCCTAAAGGACAATAGTGAACCAGATGGGTTTTTCCAACAATCAACAATGGTTTCATGGTCATCAGTAGATTCTCAACTCCAGATATTTTTTATTGAATTCAAATTCCATCATCTGTCATGACGGGATTCAAACCTAGGACCCCGGGTTTTTGGATTAATAATCTAGTGATAATACCTCGAGACCATGGCCTCCCCTTCCTGGAGCTCTTTATCATACAAAAATGTTGACTATCATTAGTTGGACAGGTAGCAATAAGTTAATTTTTTAAGAGTTGCCGGATAGGTGGGAGAAAAATCAGGGAGTTCTGTTTGCCTCTCTCCCCTGTCCATAACATTGCCCTCAACTCCGACTCTCATTGTTCATAACTAATATTGCAGAACTCAGACAATCCCATAAGGTCAACCAGCCCATTCTTGGCAAGCGATCTGCTCATTACTGTAAGGCCTGAACACTGAAAAACTTCCCTGAGCATATCACCAGAGAAAGAGAGTGGGTGAAATCCTTCAATTAATCTGCAGGTAATAATCATTCCCAGGGACTGAATGTATTGCAAAATTCCAATGAACAATCCGAGTGTTATCCAGGTTTTCACTGTGATCGGATGAATCTGTAAGCAACTAAATGGCAATTTGTACGTTGAAAGAATGTCACCCATGTGACAAAGCTGAAAGGATAATTGAATTATGGACCAAAAGTTAAACAACAGAGACTCCAGCATTACGATTGGCTTACAATGTTAATCAGTGTATATGCGACTGGTCCTGAACTTTGAATGAAACCAACCATGTATATGTTGGGCTAATCAAGTCATTCTGCTATTAGTCCTGTGATTAAACATTCAGTTAGGTGCGTGAGACAGAAAACTGTTGGTTTGCTGCTTAAACATTGACCAAGGTCTGACATCTGCAACACTGTGGCACAGTGATTAATGCTACTGCCTCAAAGCACCAGGGACCTGGGTTCAATTCCAGCCTTGAGAGACTTTTGGAGTCCGCACATTCTCCCTGTGTTAGCGTGGATTTCCTCTGGGTGGACCGATCTCCTTCCACAGTCCAAAGATATGTGGGTTAGGTTAAATTGCCCCTTAGTGTTGGGGAGATTAGCTGGTAAATACATGGGGTATGGGGATAGGGATTGTTGTCAGTGGAGGTTCATTGGACTGAATGGCCACCTTCTGCATTTTAGGGATTCTATGATTCCACATCTGCAAGATTCTCTGATCAGAGGCAGTTTTTCTCCCAAGTATTGGGTTTGTCCAATTTTTCAGGGACTGTTTAGATGTTTACATAATCAAAATTAGATATGCAGTGATGGATTTTTTCAATCACTAACAGAAGAATAAATAGTCTTTAGAAAGAGCTTTCTAAAGGTCAAACATTTTGCAATTGATGCATTGGGATGAGGAGAAGGCAATGAATATGGTTGAGAGATGTAATAGAAACAGCACTCAGTGAGGAATAGGGTACAGACAACAGTATTTTTATATAGACCGTGACAAGCAATAACCAATTATTGAGGATATCTGGTACTATTTTCCATATGGCCACATTATAAATGCTTGGCTGAGCTCTAAGCATGCCTAATGGAGGCATGTAGGCAATGTTGATACAGCTTACAACCATGACGATGCTGTTCCTTTAAGAAATATATTCATAGTATGTTTCTTGTGAGGGGTATGTATAAAATTCAACTCTGTTTTACATGGTGCCAATTTGTCTGCAAAACAGGTCACACACATGCTGAGAATGCAGGCTAATGATTGATTTTAGCTAGGGTTATATTTGTTTTAATCTGTGTTAATAAATTTTTGTTAATTTGGTTTTTCCCCTGGGGTTTCAGAGTACAGTTTTGATTAGGTTGATTGATAGAGTCATATGCTTAAGGGGAGGATCTAAGCTTACAGGGAAAAGCAAACAGTTGCTGCCTGGTTTTAAAAGAAGTAAGAAGTGTCTCTGTCTCTCTCTCTCTCTCTGGAGGCTCAAGGACTGATAGACCATGTACTAGCACATAAGCCTGTGTCCTTTGATAACTGATTTTGAGGTAGAGTTTCGGTCTGTAAGAGGAATATTGCTTGAATTGGAATTAATAGAGATAGGTTAGCAATTAAGAATTGTATTTTGTCATGTTTAAATATTTCATTTGGTATAAGTTAAGCTAAGTAATTCATTATAATTAACAGTATTGTTAAAATAAAGTTTGTTTTGATAAAAGCTTCCTAGTGTATCAATAGAATCACACCTGGAGTGAAACAACTTACTCCCACACTTATGTCAAAATAGAAAATCTGTTGCAGTCTAGTTGGGCTTCATAGCATACTTTGGGGTTTCTGAGCGTATATCCTAATACAGGGAAGTGTTATCTTTGTTAGATTGACATCTTTATTGTCCTGTTATAATCTGATTTTTATTTGAAGAGTTGTTTTTCAAAGCCTGTAAACTGGCTTACATAAAATTAGGAGGTGTGAAGTGGATTACAGCTTTTTGTCATTTATATTATGAATGGTTGTGTATGTTTGACACTTATATGAAGTTGTAAGATGAATGGTTTTTCACAAGCGGATTTTAAAGCATGTTTGGTCATGTTGTCAGTTTCATGAGTATTTGAAGTTAGGTTGTCAATGACTCATTGAGCCTGAGCATAGCAGAAACTGGAAGAGTGAGTAAAGAGGATGCATGGGGTGGGGTGGGGGGGGAGCGGTGGCTGGGTGGGTGGGTACGGAGGGAGCACGAGTGCATGGCCTGTACATAGGAATATTATGGGACAGGGATGGGATATAAGGAGCATGGAGAGAGAATGGAAGGTGGGTGGGGAAGCGAGTAGGTTTGGGGATAAAGGGCCTAACAGTCATGATCACAACTGGGTAGATGTCCCAGTAAAGAGAGGCAGACCTTCAAGCCTGCTGCCTTTGCCAGCCATTAGCCTCCATCGTTGCTATGGACTCCCTGTGGAGAAGACAGGTTCTTCTTCAACCAATGCCCACATCCCTGGCATGATAATGTCTGCACATTCTCCTCATGTCTGCATGGGTTTCTCCCGGTTCTTCGATTTCCTTGCAGAGTCCAAAGATGTGCAGGTTAGGTGGATTAGTCAAGCTAAATTTTCCCCTTAGTATGCCAAGATAACACATCTTGGAGGGGTTAGCGAGGTAAATGCATAGGGTTAAGGCAATGGGGCAGGGGTAAGACCTGGGTAAGATGCTCTGTTGGAGAATTGGTGCAGACTCAATTGGCCGAATAGCCTCCTTCCTGACTGCAGGGATTCTATGAAGAGTAGTTCTGCATATTGGGCAGGTGAGCCGCCTGATGGCTAGCTTTATTAAAAAGGTGAGGACCACCTCTTGACCGAGAGGCTATAGTTTTAGAAATGTCAGTATTCTCTGTCTCTTAGCTATGTTTTGTTCACATGAATGGGCAAGATTTAATCATCCCTTCATCACAACATCTATTTTCAGGGTAAAATGTTGACACAAAACCAGGATATTCACCTGTATAAACCACATTAAAATATTCCAACAGACTGCAACCATTTTCAGGCTAGATTGGGTTAAAGGCCATTTTTATGGCATACATTCTGTCCTTATTCTGATGTTTTCATTATAAAATTCTTGTGCCAGTATTTATACTGGAAAGCTACAATATAGATTTGTTGCAGTCTAATGACACTGACCCACAACTGGTGCTTCTGCAGACTCTCCAGTCGGCGGATCTAGGACAAATATTAATAGATACTTTCTATCAAAATCAATGTGTTAGTAATCACCATTCACCAGAAACTGGACTGTCCCACCCATATAAATGTTGTGGCTACTTGAGCTTTTTAGAGGCTGGGAATTCTGCAGAGAGTAACTTACCTCCTAAATCCCCAAAGCCTGTCCACCACCTACAAGGCACAAGTCGGGGGTTTGATGGAATACTCTCCACTTGCCTGGATGACAGCAGCCCCAACAACACTCAAGAAGCTCAACATCATCCAGACTGCTTGACTGGCATCCCCTCAATCTCAATAAACATTCACTCCTTTCACCACTGACCAATGGTATCAGCCATGTGTACCAGCTAAGATGCACTGCAGGAACTCACTGAGACTCGTTCAACAGCACCTTCCAAACCCATGAAATCTACCACCTAGAAGGTCAAGGGCAGCAGATTAATGGGAACATCACTCCAGCAAATTCCTCTCCAAGTCACACACCATCATAACTTGGAAGTATATCACTCTTCTCTCATTGCTGCTAGGTTAAAATCTTGGAACTCCTTTTCTAACTGCACTGTGGGTGTATCTAAACATGTACTGCAGCAGTTCAAGAAGGTGGCCCGTAAAGGCAATTAGGGATGGGTAATAAATGTTGACCAAGCTAGTGATGCCTACATCCCATGAATGATTTAAAAAATAAATGTGATCACAGAAATTTATACAAGAAAAGGAAACTGCCAGGAATTACCCACAGATGTAAAACCTTCAACTGTTTCACCGTTCTATAAATAGATTATCCAATATGTAGACTTAAGTAACAAAATGCAACTATTTCACTAATTTGCTGTGTGATAATCGTCAAAGTTCAATGCTGATTATATCTTCTATGACAACTTTAACCTACTGAGTGTTGCTGTAATTCAGACTGAGTTATTCCAAGGTTAAAAAGATAGTTAGTTCAACCTCAGAATAACTATGTCGTTCATTGAAAGCCTCAGAATATCCCAAAATACTTGACAACCAATAAAACACTTTCTACAGTGTCATCACTTCTGTAATGCAGGAAATGAGCAGTCAATTTGCACACAGCAAGGTCCCAGAAACAGCAATGTGATGAAGACCAGATAATCCATTTTAGTGATAGATATATTGTAATGATAAAACAGAACTATTGTTCTATTTATAATTATTACCTTTAACTATTACGTTGCCAGCCATCTTATCCTTGACTATAAAGAATAATTTTCAGTTGTAAACAGATCTGTGTCCTGATCAATGCCTGAACCATGTGTTAAATGGACATTTTTAATTACATTGCTTTATGTCAGAAGATTCAAGCATCAAAAATTAAAGCTTTAGAAACACACTAAGATAAGGCGTGATGCCTCTCTGGACTCAAATCCATCTTTATTACTTGTAAATCTTTAATTTTAAAGTCAAAGTAAAGTTTTTAAAAGTTTTTTTTGTCGCAAGTAAGCTTCATTAACGCTGCAACGAAGTTAGTGCAAAAATCCCCCAGTCACCATATTCTGGTGCCTATTCGGGTACACTGAGGGAGAATTTAGCATGGCCGATCAAACTAACCAGCATGTCCTTTGGACTGTCGGAGGAAACCAGAGCACCCAGATTAAACCCACACAGACACAGGGAGAACATGCAGACTCTGCACAAACAGTGACCAGGAATCAAGCTCAAGTTTCAGGTACAGTGAGGCAGCAGTGCTAACCACTGTGCACCTTGCCGCCCACAAAGGATTCGCCAGGGATTTGAGCCTAGGACCTCTCACAAATTCTCTGATTAAAACAGCCCTACGTGAGAATCATACTTCTAAACCAACGAGCCAACCCTGGGATGCCACTGAAATTTGATAGTCAAGGTCATTTTGAGACTATCACATTCAGCCTCAGTACTCCTTGATCAGGTAAGTTGGCACTCCTGATATGTGTTCAGTTGCCTCAGATGGATGGTGCTGTCAGCAGACACCAGATGAGAACAGAGTGGGTGACACATGTTTAAAAACTCATTCATTGAATCTGGGTGTTGCTGGCTTGGCCAGAATTTATTGCCCAACCATAATTGCTCCTGGTTAAGGGAACAAGGCAGGTTGAGAAACATATCAGCCATGATCAACTGATAGTGAAGACTTAATGGGCCGAATGGCCTAATTCTGCTCCTATATCTTCAGGTCTTATGGCCTTGAGAAGGCTGTGGTGAGCTGCCTTCTTGAACCTCTGCAGTCCCTGTGGTGTGTGTACATCCACATTGCTATTAGAGAGGGAGTGCCAGCATTTTGATCTAGTGGCAGTGAAGGAATCAGGTGATATATTTCCGAGTCGGAATGGTGAGTGGCTTGGATGGGAGGTGGTGTACCCATATACCTGCAGTCTGGTATTTCCTGGTGTATGTAAGAAGACTATCTATGGGGACCATGTACTGGTGAATACATTGCACAGACCCTGTCAGCAACTTTAGAAAAGGGGTGAGTAAACCAGAGGAAACAGGAGAAATGAAATGAATCACAGAATCACAGAATACTACAATGCAGAAGAGGCCCTTCAGCCCATCGAGTCTGCACTGACGCATGAAAGGCCCTTACCTGCCCACCTAATCTCACTTGCCAACAGAATTGGAGCATTATATAACTGAAAACAGCTCTTGGTCCTACATCACTTCTAATGACAGAGCAAAGGACTTTCACTTTACAGATCAGGTTTCTTGACTCAGTTTATGAAGGGCTCTTCAATGGAAGTCCTCTTGCCCATGGTGACATGGGAACAAACTTTAAGCCAGAAACTTTCGCCAACAATGGAGGGACTGTTAGCTAGAAAATTAAAAACAGCCTGCTTAAGTTCAGCAACTTAAAGCTGCTCTTTAGAGCATTAATTTGGTGTAAGGTTGAGCAAGCCCTGGATCCTAAAGCAGTATTCAACAACCACTTCCCTGTCTTCACTACCACCTTTAAGGAAGGCATAAAGAGTTGACAATTCTTCACCCTTCCAAACCAGACAGTCAGTGGTGGCTTTTAATTGCCTACTGCCTGACAGGCTTCTGCTGTCTGCTTTAATGTGTCAGCAAGATGCCAGTAACCAGTTGGCTGGTCAGCAGTGACTGGCTCGTGATGGTTGGCTGGCTATTGGTATCGAGTTGCTGATGACCGGTTAATTACAAATGACAAGTTGCTGATGATTGGTTAACTTACAACACCCAGTACTTGGCTGATGGTGGTTAGTTGATGGTGGTTAGTTGGTGGTGGTTAGTTGGTGGTGGTTAGCTGATGGTGGTTAGTTAATCGTGTCTGGCTGCTAATGGTTTTTAAATGGTTTAGTCTGTTTTTACACATTGTGAAATAGTTCACGCATCTTAAAATATACAAACGTTCCAGTCCATAGTAGTGGAAAATGCACTTAAAATAGGAAAATCATTTTTATCCAGGAAACATGCTCTTAATAACTCCTTTCAAACCCCTAAAATAAATCTGCAAATTTCACAGTGCACACACCCCAGCACTAGGTGACATCTGAGATTAATCCTTGCCCTTCGCCCCTCAACCCTTGACACTTTCACTACCTCTTCAGTAATAAAAAGATGACACAATTCTACTCTCTATTTGATTTCTTTCCTCTCTCTTCCTTGGAGTTCCTTTCATGCCATGCACCTGGCAAAGCAGATGGGAAGATTAAAGGGTAACTCTGGTGTCTTGGCCAATATTTATCCCTCAGGCAACAATAGTTCATTATTCCATTGCTATTTGTATGCAAACTGGCTGCTGTGTTTCCAACATTACAACAGTGACCACACTTGACCAAAAAGAAACACTTCAGTTCGCAGTTCCTTCACAGTCACTGGGTCAAAATCCTGGAATTTCCTCTCAAACGGCATTGTGAGTCAATCCACAGCACGTGGACTGAGCGATTCAAGAAGGCAGCTTGCAACCACCTTCTCAAGGGAAACTAGGAGTGGGGAATAAGTGCTGGCCTAGCCAGTGACGCCCATGTCCCAAAAACGAATAAAAAAAAAGAACATTGGGATCAAAAATTGTAAATCCTAGAGAAACTCAGCATTTCTGACAGCATCTGTGGAGAGAGAATAGAGCCAAAGTTTACAGTCTGGATGACTCTTTGTCAGAGCCTTGATGTCCGCCAGCATTGACAAAGGGCTATCCAGACTCAAAACATTGACTCTATTCTCTCTTCACAGATGCTGTCAAACTTACTGAGTTTCTCCAGTATTTTCTCTTTATGTTTCAGATTGCAGCATCCACAATATTTTGTCTTTATCTTAAGGATGTCCTGAAGTCACAAATGTTGTATAAATGCAAGCTGTTCTTCAATTTTTCTTTTCCCTCTCCAGATTTTGGTCTTAACAGCTACTTAGGGGTCTGGAATACAGTTTCTGTGCTTGGCCTTTGAGGCCTACGAGAGGCCTTTCCAGACCATTGCTGACTGTCAGAATTTGGCTGCTTATTATTCTCTTCAAACGTAAGTGCAGGCAGCACTTCTTTCTCCTTCATCCAAGCACGTGCTAAAAATCTTTGCCGGCTTTGCTGGATTATTTTGCCTGTTGGAACTTGTTTTCCTTCCCTGCATTGTTTAGACAGGAGGGAATGAACACAACTCAATTTATGCAAATCCTTCACTCTCTCACATTAGCCCCACAATGAACACGGGGACAAATAAAATGCAAAAATCAAACACTACCAATTACACGTGAGAAATCAATGGAAGATTATTGCTTCTACTTTAACTGGATTATCGCTAGGCATAGGCCTTTGGTCTGGCCTCAGGCTAGTGAATCAAATCAATAGAGTCATGTGGAGCGACTGACAAGAATCACCAGCCATTCTCATTCTATTCCTAGTTGTTTCCATTACCCCGTTCCAAGATACACACAGATTTCAAAGCACCGTGGGAATCGATCTTGATCCAGTGAATGCTGCTGCACTGATGGTGAATTGCAGAAAATATGACAGCACTCAGTGGGATTGCTCTGGAGCTAATCCAGCTCTGACTGAACTCTGCACTAATTAGAAGCTGGCAACTGTGAAGAAGGAAAGGACTCATTTGTTTCAACAGTAAATGCTTCCAAGAGCATCCCACCACCAACTCCCCCCACCGCCACCTCCACCCCCCCACCCCACCCCACCGCCGCCACCACATAGGACTGAAGCCTTTAATTAAAAAGACTTGTCGATTAACAGGCAAATTGTTAAACAGAACCCATTTATCTTCTATCTTGTGTCGCAGGTAGCTTTCGACTCTCCTGAGGAAGAGGAGAAAATGGAAGTATCAAACCTTCAGATTGTTTTGCCCCTGAGGTAAATTGCTCTTGCCCTGGGCCGTATGGAAGATTGAGTGATGATCTCAACGAGGTGCTTGAATTGTTAATAGGGTGGATACAGAGATATTATTTCCTCCATTGCTGAAGACAAGAAAGAAAGGTCATCATCTTAAATTTACTGCAAGGCCACTCAGAAGGCAAATCAGGAAGCACTTGCCCACACAAAAGAGTGGAATTGTGGAATTCTCTTCCCAAGCGGCTGTAAATGGTTTAAAGTTCAGGTTTATTTGTTAGCATCACAAGCAGGCTTACAGTAACACTGCAATGAAGTTATTGTGAAAATCCCCTAGTTGCCACAATGGTCGGGTACACCAAGGGACCACGGCCAATGCACCTAACCAGCACTTGCATTGTTCAATATTGCTTGTAGACCTGAATATTTTCCTGCCATATTTGCAGCTTTATTGAAGCTCTGCCCACAACAGTTTTTGATATCCTTTGCAGTGTCTCTGCCCAGAGAAAACAGGTTTTGCAGCTGTTGTTATCAATACTTGTCTTGCTTGCTGTTATCCTAGGTTTTGGGTGTTCACAAATTGGTTTTCCCTGAGCCACAATATTGAAGACTTTTCAAATGCTCTTTGAGAAGCTCGTCAAATTTACTGAGATATTCCAAGCAGGCTAAAAAAATTGCCCCTTCAAGTTCACACTGATTACTCATCAAGCCCTCTTGAAGGAAGGCCCAAGGAAGACAGTTTGATTGTGGCAACAACATGACTCAGCACTTTCCTCCAGTCAGAACATTCCTTTTCAAACTGAACCGATGATGCAGAATCCATTCTTCCAAATAATTTACATCTTTGAACAAATGAATACACAGGCTTAATACGATTTTTAGAAGTTTCATGACCAGCAATATCTCTTCCAACATTTCTCCAGTTAGAGTATCCATCAATGAATAAGTGTTTCCCTTTACTAGGGTCAGGGAATAATTTACAAACATAACAGTAAATTGCCTTAGAGGTTTCTTAAAAAAAATTTCTCTTTTCCTTCACTCCATTTCTTTTCACCCTCAGAAAATGAAGATTTGTAAACTGTTTCAGCCTTGAACCTCAAATTCTTATCTCAAATTTTCCATATTACTTATGTTCTCTGGTCTATTTATTCTGAAATATTCTATCATACCCAGTGGAACAGATTTGGTAGCAAAAACAAGAAGACAGATAATTATCTGGATGGTTATAAATTCAGAGGGGGAATGTGCAATGAGACCAGGGTGTCCTCGTACACTAGTTGTTGAAAGCAAACATGCAGTTGCAACAGGCAGTAAAGAAGGTAAATGGTATGTTGGCCTTGATAGCAAAAGGATTAGAATACAGGAGTAGGGATGTCTTTCTGCAGTTATATGGGGCCTTGGTGACCACATGTAGAATATTGTGTGCAGTTTTAGTCTCCTTATCTGAGGAAGGATGTTGTTGTTATGGAGAGAGAGCAGCGAAGGTTTACCAGACTGATTCTTAGGATGGAAGACTGATGCATGAGGAGAGATAGAGTCAGTTAGGATTATATTTGGAGTTCAGAAGAATAAAGGGGAATCTCACTGAAATTTATAAAATTCTAACAAGAACATAAGAACATAAGAAATAGGAGCAGGAGTAGGCCATCTAGCCCTTCGAGCCTGCCCCGCCATTCAAATAAGATCATGACTGATCTGTCGTGGCTCAGTTCCACATTCCCGCCCTCTCCCCATAACCCTTAATCCCCTCGCTTATCAAAAACCCATCAACCCGCGTCTTAAAAATATTTAGCGAGGCAGCCTCCACCACTTCAACGGGCAGAGAATTCCAGAGATTCACCACCCTTTGAGTGAAGAAGTTTCTCCCCAACTCCATTCTAAACCGCCCCTCCTTTATCTTGACGCTGTGCCCCCTAGTCCTACTGTCCTTTCTGAGCGGAAAGAGTCTCTCCACCTCTATCCTATCCATCCCATTCATCATCTTATATGTCTCAATGAGATCTCCCCTCATTCTTCTAAACTCTAACGAGTACAAGCCTAGTTTATTCAGCCTCTCCTCATAGCTCAACCCCCTCAACTCCGGTATCAGCCTAGTAAACCTCCTCTGCACTCCCTCCAAGGCCAAAATATCCTTGCGTAAGTACGGCGACGAAAACTGCACACACTACTCCAGCTGCGGCCTCACCAATGCCCTATACAGCCGCAGCAAGACCTCCCTACTTTTATATTCAATCCCCCTCGCTATGAAGACCAGCAGTAAATGCAGGAAGGATGTTCCTGATGGTGGGAGTGTCCAAGAACAGGGGTCATAGTCTAAACAAATGGGATAAACTTCTTAGGACTGAGATGAGGAGAAATTTCTTCACCTAGAATTCACTACCACAAAAAGCAGTTGAAGCCAAAACATTGCATGTTTTCAAAAAGGAGTTAAATATAGATCTTGGAGCAAAGGGGATCAAAAGATATGCCCATCCCTAATTTCTCTTGAGAATGTGGTGATAAGCTGCCTTCTTGAACCACTGCAGTCCATGTGGTGTAGGCACACCCACAGTGCTGTTAGGGGGGATTTTAATCCAGCGGCAGTAATGGAAAGGTGATATATTTCCAAGTCAGGATAGTGAGGGCAATTGCAGGGCTGGAGAAGTTTACAGAGAGAGAGAGGGGCAGGGGAGATCGTGGGGCTGGGGGAGGGGGGAATGGGGGTGGGGTATGGCAAGGCTATGGAAGAATTTGAAAATGAGGATGAGAATTTTAAATATGAGGCATTGCCAGAACAGGAATTGTGGTGGGGTCATGAGTGATTGAGCCTTTGTACAAACTAAGCAAGAAGCAGCAGAAATTTGGGTGAGCTTAGGTTTCAGTGCAGATTTCAATTTGGTTCCATTCAGCTTTTAAGCTGAGCTGATATGCTCCGGAAAAGTAGAGATGTTCGGAGCAGGAGTTGTAGAATATTATAGGAAGAGTACTAGTAAAGTTACAAGGAACTCCATTGAAAGAGGGGCTGATGGCAGCTCGGAGGCTGGCTGTTCAGATGAATTGAGGGGGAGGGGGTAATCTTATCGAGACTTATAAAATTCTAATAGGATTAGACAAGGTAGATGCAGGGAGGATGTTCCTGATGGTGTGGGAGTCCAGAAGTGAAGATACATGGTAGACCATTTGGGATGGAGGTGAGGAGACATTTCTTCACCCAAAGAGTGGTGAGCCTGAGGAATTCATTACCACAGGAAATAGTTGATACTAGAACATTGAATGTATTCAAGAGGGGGGCTAGATATGGCAGTTGGGGCGAATGGGATCCAAGATTATGGGGAGAAAGCAGGATTAGGCTTTTGAGTTGGACAATCAACCATGACTATAATGAAAGGTGGGGCAGGCTCAAAGGGTTAAATGACCTCCTCCTGCTCCTATCTTCTCTGTTTCTATGTTTAATAAGGTGCAGTTACCAGGCTGGAATGATTTAAAATAAGGATGGTAATACAAAAGCACAAAGGGGTATTTATCATAACACCCTCTGGAAGGGTATTTTGTCTTAAGCGGAAGGTGCTAATAAAGTGAGGGTGAACAGAAGGAGATTGCAATGCTATCTGTGAACAAATTATCATTAACTAGTACGTACAATGTCAGAAACATTTCGATGATTCCGCACTGATAATGCCCCTCAAAATGCCTGGCTCTACAACACAGAGCTGGGACTGATGTCCTGGGAGGAGGATTTGCTAGAGTGGTTGGAGAGGGTTTAAATTAAGATGGCAGGGAGGATGGAAACCCTCACACAGAGTCAGAGAAGGCAGAATCAAGGACAAGAACAAAATACAGAAAGGGGAATAAGGAACTTGATAGGCAGAGAATCCCAACACAAAGTAGGTCTGATGATTGACGGCACATAACACGTGTGTTCTAAAAACTGACAGGGTACCACTTCTCAGATGAAGGGGTGTCTCGTTGTTTTCCTCCTTATACTTCATGCCCGCTGTGTATTTACAGTTAATACTTAAATTATTTATATTATTCATAATTCACTGTGAATTTAAAAAGTTATAAGTCTCAATATTTTGCTTTTAAACAGATTTTTTGAAAGCTGAGGCCTGATATCAATCAGGAGTCAACAACTTGAGAATAGGAAAGAGACCTGGAAGCACAAAAGAAAGATCTACTAAATTCAGTGAAATTTTAACTAGAGCGCTGACCAGTTTCCAAACTGACTTTTTTACCCAGACTGCAAGCTGCACAGTTTTATAGAAAGGCAAGTGAACAATAAAATTAAAGATGGAATTAACATTCCCGGCGGAGGTTTGCAGTGCTGTGATGGTATTGATTAGATAATGATCTAACTGCCTATTTATAGACCAAGTCCTAGTGAATTCCAGTTTATCTTTCTCTTGCTTGTAGCCTGCACTGTAATATTGTGCCCGAGGATCTTCCTGGAAATGTGTGCAGGTTGAGGCTGTGACTAATAACAGGAATTACAGTGCTCCTCTGGGTGCCCTAAACAGGCTTCTTCAGCCATCGTGCAAAGTGGAAGCCCATAATTCAAAGGTGGATTTGCTTCATTTTGTATTCAGTTCTTAAGACTCTGTAAATGAAAAGCCTTCATTCGTAAAAGTGACCATTAAGGTATCAGGTTCTCATGAAACCCAACTGGTTCACCAATATCCTGTCCTTTAGGCCAAAACTAGCCCAGCTTTCTTAATCAAACTGGCCCATGTGTTACTCCAGCCCAACACCAATGTGGTTGACTCATAACTGCCCTCTGCAGGCCTAGCACCGCCCAGCAGCTCAGGAAAATTAGGGATGGACAATAAACGCTTGTTGGTGACTCGCAGATCCCTTGATTCAATTAAAAGAAAAGTCCAGCATTTTCCCTTCAAACAGTTTGGCTCCTAAGCCTTAGCTCCACCAATCTGCCCTTAAACTGGGTGAAATCTGATTGGTGAGTCACCATGCCTTCTAACAGAGACTGTGCTGGGCGAAATCAAACTCTCTGCAAGTGGACTTCTCAATACAATTGAAGACTCTTAGCCATGGTAATGGGTTTTCTTGCATGTCCAACACATGGCTGGCCATAGAAAAGTACAACTATGATGATTTTTGTCCCTAAACAAGGTAACATTCAAGCTTACCTCCCAGGAAGAGGATACTGGATAGTGAAGAAGGTTATTGGACAGTGAGGAGGGTTATCTTGGATTGCAACAGAATCTTGATCAATTGGACCAATGGACTGATGAATGGCAGGTGGAGATTAATTTAGATAAATGTGAGGTGATGCATTTTGGTAGATCAAACCAGGGCAGGATCTATTCAGTTAATGATGGGGCAATGGGAAGAGTTACAGAACAAAGAAATCTAGGGGTACAGGTTCATAGTTCCTTGAAAGTGGATTCACAGGTGGACAGATGCTGAAGAAGGTATTCTTGGTTTCATTGGTCAGAACATTGAATACAGGTGCTGGGACGTCTTGTTGAAGTTGTACAAGACATTAGTAAGGCCACACTTGGGATACTGCGTACATTTCTGGTCATTCTCTTATAGAAAGGACATTATTAAACCAGAAGGAATGCAGAAAAGATTTACTAGGACGCACAGGGACTTGATGGTTTGAGTTATAAGAAGAGGCTGGATAAACTGTGACTTCTTTCCCTGGAGCACAGCAAGCTTAGGGGTGATCTTATAGAGATCTATAAAATAATGAGAGGCATAGATAAGGTGGATAGTTAACAACTTTTACCAAAGGTAGAGGAGTCTAAAACCAGAGGGCGCAGGTTTAAAGTGAGAAGGGAGAGATGCAAAAGGTCCAGAGGGGCAATTTTTTTCACACAGAGGCTGGTGTGCATTGGAACAAGCTACCTGAGGTAGTAATAGAGGCAGGTATAATTTTGTCTTTTAAGAAGTGTTTAGATAATTACATGGGTATGATGGCTATAGAGGGATATGGGCCAAACGTGGGCAATTGGGATTAGCATGGTGGGAGACATGGACAAATTGGGCCAAAGGGCCTGTTTCTATGAGTTGGGAGCACATCACGGGCAACACAGTGAGGGAGACATCTCAATTGCTCTCACACAATTCTCAGTTGTCTTTCCCTAAATCTGTGTGTAACTTGGTGTTTGTGATCGATGTTTCCTGTAAACCATGCGGCCATGCAACAACGTGAAAGTTCCTGCACAGACCACACGCGCACAGGCCTCTTTCAAGTTAGCATGTGAGAGCAGCCACACAAAAAAATTAAAAGGCCCATGCACTTAAACAAATTACCTGCGCACTACAACAGAAAATTAAAGGGGGCTATAACTGTGATATATGAATTGAAAGTCCTTAGATCCATTAGTGAGAAGGTGCAGAGTTTACAAAGGTACACCAGCTGCTATTAATAGTAAACACAATCCATCATTTATGTAGCTCTTGCACCCAGCTCAATTTACTCTCCATCTTGTCTTTAAAGCTCACAACAGTTTATTTACAAAGTTGAACAGTTTAATCAATATGACTTTGTATCTTGCATGCAAGCCAGTAATTGGAATGATTCACACTGCAGCACTTTGATAACTGCCTGTATTAGATAATTGTGTGTTGACTATCTGACTGCATTAACCTCAGAGCTGAAATCGCTGGTCTTCGAGCAGATTTTGTTGGCATTACCACTGAAAGCAAATTACAATCCATTTGTAAACTTCATCTATCCAAAGATTTCATTGAAATTTTTCCTCTCAAGTATCACTCTCTTTTCATTTGATGGTGCACATATACTCTCAGTATTAGGGGAATGGATCGCTAGTCACCTGCTCATAGAATCATGGAATCCATACAGTGCAGAAGAAGGCCATTCGGCCCATCGAGTCTGCACCAAAAACAATCCCACCCAGGCCCTATCCCTGGAGGAAACCCATGCAGACACAAGGAGAACGTGCAGACTTCACACAAACAGTAACCCGAGCCGGGAATCAAACTCAGGTCCCTGGAGCTGTGAGGCAGCAGTGCTAACCACTGTGCTACCTGTTGCTCTCCGTTCCCTTGCTCAGGTGGGTATCTTGCAATGGGGAGACTATATGATTATTGCTGCAGTGAAGTTATCTCAGCTGACCTTGATGTAGGAACACATTGGAACAGGAGAAGGCCATTCAGCCCCTCAAGCCAATCAGTTAGATTATGGTTGACCTTTCTCCATACTTTTATACAGCCTTCATGCCATAATGCTTAACCCCTAACAAAAATCTGTCAGTCTCAGTTTAGAAATTTTCAAATAACCTGCAAGCTTGATGACTTTGGGGGCAGGTAGTTCAAAGTTTCTGACTCTTGGTATGAAGACGTGCTGTCTGACATTTCTCCTGAATAGCCTAGCTCTAATTTTAAGGTTCAGCTCCCTTGCTTTGCACTCACTAAAATGGGGACATGCTCTTTTGAATTTTTTTGCTAAATTAGAAGGTGGTCTTAGCAACTCGCCCAGTTGCCCGTTGTGAGAGGGAAACCTCTCCCCAAGGTGGCCTGTGTTTGTAGCTGAAGCAGAGCAGGCAGGAAGGCCTGGCTGGAGCTCTGGCCCCTGATCTGCTGGCAGGAAGCCTCCCACAGGTACCATCTGGCTCCCATCAGGTCTGGGGAACTGAAAGCTGATTGGAAAATTCTCTGACCAAGACCACTGATAGGCCTTTAACCAGCTGACTCAGCTACTCGCCCACCACTGCAGGGTGGGGTAACTTGCTCCGATCCCGCTTCTAAGAAGATGTCCCGGGGGCAGGATAAATCAAGGGACTGGGTACACTGATTGGCAGCTCAGGGCTCAGGTTTCATGGCTCAGGCCTTGGAGTAAATGAGCAGATCTGGGGTGGCAAGATGGCACAGTGGTTAGCACTTCTGCCCCACAGTGCCGGGGATCTGGGTTCAATTTCTGACTTGGATCACTATCTGCATGGAGTTTGCACATTCTCCCCGTCTCTGCGTGGGTTTCCTCCGGGTGCTTGGACTTCCTCCCACAGTCCGAAGATACGCGCGTTAGGTGGATTGGCCATGCGGAATTGACCCTTTGTATCCTGGGGTGCTTAGGTTAGAGGGATTAGCAGGGTAAATATGTGGGGTTATGGGGATAGTGTTCTGGGTGGGATCGTTGTCAATGCATACTCGATGTGCTGAATGGCCTCCGTTTGCAATGTTGGGATTCTATGATTGAACAAAACATCAGCAACTTGGGTCGAGTGTCCAGCTCACCTAATCAAAAGAGCAGCTTGACAGTGCTCATAGGAAGCTAGCAGTATCGGAGGGGAGGGAGGTCACTGGCCTCACTTTGACTGTACTTCCAGCTAGTTTGTGCTATTTCGGTTGTGTAGGGGTTAAAACCAGGCCTACACTATTGTCTTCAGATACAGTTTGCTGGGTCTTCAACGATCCTGCCTGATGACTAATGACTTGAAATCCTCCAGAGGATAAAACTCTTAAAAAAAATTTACTTGAAAGCAAAAATATCTTGCCTAGCTTGGCACAAAATAATATTTCAGTGACATGGGCCTAATTTTTCCTTTTTTAAAAAAATGGGTGGCAAATTAGAGACAGAAACCATTTATTAAAATACAAGCAATTTGCTGAAATTAATAGCAATGCTTATAAAAACGAGTAGAAACCTCTTCAGCAGTTACTCATTCACACTATCTGAAGGCGCATGAGGAATGAAGTCACTATTAAAAGAGAGAATTACTGCACAGCCGCCTATTGTGTGAAACGCTTCAGCCCCCAGGAGGCAGGAAACAGCGGGGAATGCTATTAAATTTACATTCAGTGTTCTGTTGCTCAAAGCAAACTTAACAAAATTCCTCCGAGGAATAATTCGGAACTGTGTTGTTATTGTCCACATGCTGCGTATCCAATTATTGGATAAAGATATTCATTATGTGAAAGAGCAGCCACATAAGGGAACTGTAGCAGGACATAAATCTTCTAGAAGGATATTTTGCCCCTCTGATGAAATGAGGTAACATTATCTATTTATTTCCCTTGGAGCGCCCACTGAAGGTCATATCCAAATCTCCATACAAATGCATTGTTTCCCCTGTATTGTCAGCAAAGCACTTCATACTGAACGTTGTAACCTCTGCAAGCAAGTCCATTTCAGTTACGTAAAGAGATAAAAGAAAGCTGGGCTTGTTCTCCTTTGAGCAGAGAAGGTTAAGGGGAAAGTTAATACAGGGCAGGGTTCCAGATTATTGGGGTGTTTGATGAGGAGAAACTATTTCCTCTGGTAGGAGGGAGGTAACAGAGGATCCTGATTGAAGATAATTGGCAAAGGGTCCATGGGGTAGATGATGAATTGCTGCAACCTGGAATGCAATGTCTGAAAGAACGGTGGAGACAGTTCCAATAGCAACTTCCCAAAGGGAATTGTCTGTATACTTTAAAAGGGAAGGTAGAGAGGAAGTATTACTCCTGGGTGGAAGTTGGGGTATAGAGTGACCTTAAATGCAACAGGAACATGCTTAAAATTAGAGTTAGACCATTGCAGTTCTACACAGAAGGGGTAGTGGAATTCCCTATCCTCAAAATGTTAGAGGCTAGATTGAATGAAATGATTAGAACTAAGACAGATGTAATTTTCTTTGGTATTAAAGGTTCCAAACTAAGGCAGTTGGATGGAGTAGAGACATACATCAGTCATGCTCTAAGTGAATAGAGGTACAGTGGTTAAAGAGTTGAGAGCTCAGTAGTACCTATAATTGGAACAAATGGAGAGTACTGGTAGATTGTCCTTCCAGACATGTTTGCCATCATTTAAACCCTTCTAATCAGGAAACAACACCGACTGTCAAATTAGTATCATGGGCTGGTGAATGTTGTGGTTTTGTCCAAATACCTCTGGAGGTTATGTGATATCAACAATAGCTTATCTCTAGCTCCCCCACGCATCCAGTAGGGGGGCTCCCAAAAGATGTGCTGGGAAGTGCCTTCAGAAATTCCCACCTAAGGTTTGCATGACAATTGCCCAAAAGTACAAACATCCTCTGACCAATTTCCCTGCACTGGAAACCACCTGAAATACTGTTTAAATCACAAACCTTGTCAGAGTTATACAATAATTACCCATGAAATTTTAAAAGAAATCCACTTTTAAATTCTGGATGATTCAGCCTGACCCCTATACCACTCCCCCACCCCACCCCATGGAATTCCCATGACCCCTGATCTCCAACTACCCTAACCACAGGACTCGCCAATTCTATAGGAGTCTTTCACTACTCCCACCCCACAGGATTCCCACACCCACACAGGAATCTCCTCCGTCCCATCCCTTAGCAGGTCTCTCAGCCTCAACCCCCGGCCAACCTGACCTTGTTTAAGACCTGATTCTCCGCCCCCTACCACCGTCACCCTCCCCACCGATATGCCCGAGGCTCGATTTTTCCCAACCAACGCCTGACACCGTCCCACTTCTTTCCCCACCCACCCGAAGCCCCACCCCACAGGCTCAGCCCAACACAACCTCCAATCCCATAACCTCCAATTCTCCAAACCCCAATTCCTATTCATTTACCTGAGGCTTTTACCTTCTTCCTGGCCTCTAAGTTTCAATGGACCTTTTATGACAACTAGTGCTTTAATAGAGGATGCAGCCCCCTTCACTTCAACTCTCCTGCTTGTCAACGCTGGGCCCTGGGGATGAGCAGCACTGCTTGGATCTCACCCTGCTGAATTGGCAGGCTGGTGAGACACAAGTTGGAAAAAAGATTGACCTAAGTAACTGGGCACAAAGCGGCAATCTGATGCTAATTGCCACAACAAAGAAGTTCAGGCCTGTTGTGTACTTGGAACAACTGAAGGCTTCCTGCCACCACAGCTGTTAGTTCAGTTCTATTCCGAACTTGGAGCTTCAGGCAACCACGTAGCTCACTAAAGCATTCAGTTCCAGTAGAGCAAGTTAATAGGTGGAATTTTATGACCTCATCGTGCCCATGTTTTGGTGGGAAAACGTCATAAAATTGGGAGTGATCCTACTAACCCATTTTCACGCCCATTCCTAGTTTACCAACAACAAAAAAATCATGTGATTGGGACCCCACCCAAAATGGGTAAAACATCAATTTGCATTTTTTTGCATTCATTATAATGTCATTAGTGATCTTCACTCCCAATCATCCCAGCTCACCTGCCTTAACCGTCTCATTCACTGCAGCTGCAACCGGCGAGTATAAAAGTCCAATTCAGGCGCTGGAGTGGTGAGGGTGAGCAAGGAGGCATGTCTCTGCTTTCAAACTACTTTCAAACTGCTCTATGCTGCTGAGGGAGGGGGGAAGCTATTTCGTAGTGGCCATATTTCATTTCGGGCCGGGAGGGGGGCCTCCAAGTGTGTGAGGTGGCATGGAGCTATTGTTGCTCACAGGGTCTGACTTCAGCCTCACAGGACGAAAGGATGTAGCTGCCATTCACCCCGGGTTGGGGAATAGGGGGCAAGAGAAGGAGGGAGGGGAGACTCAGCAGTTCTGCATGTGAGTGTCCTTTGAGCAACCATCAGACATTGCATGCCACTGATGGTTCCGGCTCTGAAAGGAGACTGAGCAACACCTGTGCCATTTGTTGCAGACCTGGCACCTTGGGGCACAGAGGGACAGTCACTCCCAGTGGCTGTGAAAGTGATGCTACCTTAAACTTTTACGCCACCAGGTTCTTCCAGGCCACCAGTGGAAATCTTTGTAGCATCTCACAATCATCCATCCACAATTGTGTCGAGGGGGTCACAGATGCCCTGTATGCCCAGCCTGGCTGGTATGTTAAATTTGACCTGGGCCAGGCCCAGCAGGAAGCTCAGGCTGCAGGGTTCACAGATATTGCAGGGATACCAACTATGCAGGGGGCTATAGACCGCACTTGCATTGCCCTCAAGGCCTTGGAGAAAAATCCAGGGAGATTCATGAACAGAAAGAGCTTCCACTCAATAAATGTACAATTAGTGTGTGACCATCAGCTGCACATCACGGCACCCCGGCAGCGTGCACGACAGCTTCACATTGAGGACTTTGGATGTCCCAGAGATCTTTGAGGAGGAGCCCAGGGTGTAGGGATGGCTCGTGGGGGACATGGGGTACCTGCTTCAGATTTGGCTGATGATGCCTGTGCGGAGGCCTGAGACGAAGGCAGACATAATAAGGTCCATGTTGCCAACTGTTTCATTGTGGAGTGCTGCATTGGGCTGCTCGAAATGTGGTTCAGGTGCCTGGACTGCACCGGCAGGCTCTCCAATATAGCCCCCTGACAGTGTCCCACATTGTGGTGGTTTGCTGCGCCCTACACAACTTGGCGCAGCAAAGAGGAGAGCTTTTGGAGGAGAAGGATGCGGAGGCTGGCCAGCCAGGCATTGCTGGTGAGGAGGCTGCCCACCAGAATGCGGAGGAGGAGGAAGAAGAGGAAGGAGAGGAGGAGGATGGGGAGGACAACGACAAGCAACACCAACAGGCGCTGTAGGGCTGGCAGCAGCAAGGATCAGGCATGTAAAGGCGGTGAGGGAGGCCAGATCACCACACGCTTTGGTAACCAGGGGCTGGTGTTACTACACGTGGGTTAACCAGCAACCTCCTGCCCTCACTTGTAAGCTCCTACAATCTCCTGCGACATTGTCACACTAGAGTGATGGGCCTGAGTACGCTGTGTCAGCATGTTTCTTTGGAAGGCAGGAGGGTGATGACAACTCACTAAGCACTGTTGTGATGACGCTCTGCTACCAACTAGTCTGACTCCAACCTGAGCTCCGATGAGTGTCTCAGCATATTTTTATTACAGCACCCAAATATGAATCCAATTCCACTTTCACTCTGCCTCAGTGGATAAAGTTTAGTTTGTTTATTAATATCACAAGTAGGCTTACATTAACACGGCAAGGCAATTACTGTGAAAATCCCCTAGCTGCCACACTCCGGCGCCTGTTCAGGTATACTGAGGGAGAATTTAGTATGACCAATGCATCTAACCAGCACATCTTTCAGACTGTGGGAGGAACCGGAGCACCAGAGGAAACCCTTGCCAACATGGGGAGAATGTGGGGACTCTGCATGGATAGTGACCCAAGCCAGGAATTGAACTTGGGTCCCTGGTGCTGTGAGGCAGCAGTGCTAATGACTGTGTCACCATTTGTGGTAAAGTATTCTATGGAATAGATTTATGTTAGATATCAATTGGTTAAGATTTAGTGGAAAGCTATATGATGTAATTTCTACAATTTACGAACCTTGGGATGACTGATGAAAAAGAAAAATGCATTTTTTTAAAACAATTTCTTTAATTGCCCTAAGCTGCCTCTTCATCCACACAACTTCAGTGAGGAAGATAAAGCTTCCAACTTCTCCTTTCGTCCTTTTTGTTTTAACCCGAGTCTACTTCCTCTGTAAATTTGAGAGTGTTGAACTTTTCTATGGGAACCTTTTCATAGTAAGAAGTCTCACAACACCAGGTTAAAAATTTGGTAGCAATAGCCACTAGCTTTCAGAGCACTGCTGCTTCATTAGGTAAGTGGATCCATTTACTATCCACTAACTATCCACTTACCTGACAAACAAGCAGTGTTCCGAAAGCTAGTGGCTTTTGCTACCAAATAAACCTGTTGGACTTTAACTTGGTGTTGTGAGACTTCTTACTGTGTTTACCCCAGTCCAATGCCGGCATTTCCACATCATGACTACCTTGTCATAAACGGAATGCAACAAGTACTGATTTAGAAGCACATTAGCAGAACCAATGGGCTGTCATGCATTATAAACTGGTGGAAACACTCATGTGTCAGCGCTAATGAATTGCAGGGAATGACAAAGCCCACTCAGTCCATTAATCTGCTACCCCCGCATACTGTCACTGTGGACTCTGCCTCCCCATGGGAGGCAACCAACCACAAGCAAACATATGTGAAAATCAAGTGTGATTAATTTTCTCCCAGTGTTCTCACCGCAACGGGGTAATCAAGCAAAGCTGCAGAACATTAACCCAGCCTTTCAATCCACACTCAGAAGTCTGATCCATTTCAGTCCATAGGCAATTCTTCAATTATCCCAACAGAAGATGAATCAACCAAAGGCATCACGGTGGCACAGTGGCTAGCACTGCTGCCTCACAGAGCCTGGGACCGGGGTTCCATTCCTGGTTTAGGTTACTGTCTGTCTGGAATTTACACATTCTCCCCATGTCTGCGTGGGTTTCCTCCGGGTGTTCCGGATTCCTCCTACAGTCCAAAGATGTGTGGGTTAGGTTGATTGCCCATGATAAATTGACCCTCAATGTCAGGGGAATAGCAGTGTGGGGTTACCAGAATATGGCCTGAGTGGGATTGAGGTCGGTGCAGACGTGATGGGCTGAATGGACTGTAGGGACTCTATGATTCTATTCTGTGACATCAAAAAATGTTACTGGTGCTAGCCAGGAATTGTTAGTTGCCACTGTTAACATGAAGAATAACTATGGAATTTTTAATCATCACTGATTATTACTAGTGAATTCTCAATACTGTCACTCTGCTGATTGTAATATTACTGTCCCTTTAAGAGATGCTTTTTTTTTAATCAAGCCCCCAGCCTTAGGTGATGTAATTGCTGGAAGGAGCAAAACAAAACTGTGCCAGTGTCGGGTTACAAGTGTTGTTTTTAGTTTTGTTTTGGCTGCAGTATTAGAAGCATAGCAGAAAGAAGTGTCTCTCTCCCTCTCTCTGATCTTATTTTGAAAGTTTTACCAGTAAGCTAAAAGCACATCTTGATTGCCATGCTGCAGCAAATAATCTATATTTTGGGGAGCCAATGACTACATGCTGCTCTGAGTTTTCAAGATCATTTGAAATCAGCATTCAACCCAGGGGACTGGATTCCAGTGTTATGTGAGCTTTAGCCTGTACAGTGATAAATTTGTTTAAAGGGTTTTGTTTTTGGACATTGGTTTTGATTGGAACATCCAATATATATGTACACATTATTGTTGTTGTTTTGTTTTTGTTTGTATTTGATAAATGTTCTTGCTAATTTTTCTTACTATACATATTGACTATATTCTTAAATAAACTTTGTTTGAATTAAGCTCTCTAGTGGGTCACTTGAATCATACCTGAAGTGAAACATCTCATGCTTACCCTAGCTAAATTCAAGGCGCAAAAATTGTGGTTCAGGCAGGTTCTATAAAACACTTCAGAGTTTCTGACCTCAACCATAACTTGGAGCATGAATTCCACTAATAATAGTTTCAAGGCCTGTGTTCTCATTACTTTGTTGTATGGCTGTGAAACATGGACATCTTACAGCTATGAAGATAAGAAGCTGAACAATTTCCATCTTCACTGTCCCAATAGTATTATGATTATCTCCTGGCGGGGCCAAACATGGCAAATGTGGCATCTTCTCAGAAGCAGAGTTCCCAGATTTGTTGGCTCTGGCACTTCTGCAGGATGGAAGATGGTTGCAAACTCAAGGACTTTCTGTATGGTGAAGCAGCTGGAGCCAGATAACTTGTAGGACATGCAAAGCTCCATTTCAGGAATGTTTGCAAGGGTGACATGCAGGCCCTAAACACTGACTAGAACACTTGGGAATCACCAGCTGAGGACAGAAAAAAATGGAGGGAGCACAGAGTGGGTATAGGAGTAAAAGTGTTCCTCTATGTCCCACAAAGCAAGATTTAAATTTCCCCTACTTTGGACTCCCATCACCCCACCCTTCCCCCACTTCACAAGACCATTCCACAGTCCCTGAGTCCACAATTACCTGAGTGGTGGCCAGTGGCAAAGTCTTGTGGCATAGGCAAGAATTCAACTGGCACAGGGCTAATCAGTCCTGGGAGACAAAACAACCAGGGCCAGATTGCCAAATCATCTCACTGCCCACCTGCAGAAGACAAGGCCAGAGTTAGAATCCACTGTCTGTCCAAATCTGACTCTCTATTTGTCTGAATCATTAACATAAAATGATGTCAGTGATATCTAGGTTCAAGTAAATGAATTATTCGAGGAGCAATAATGTAATTCAATAAGAGTGAATGCAGAATAAAACTGATGGGATTCCAGCAGCCTTGAAATTTGACTCCATTTCCATAACAGCAGTTAGCATGACAATAAACCTGATAACCCAGACTGCACCCTGAGAGAGGATCAGTCTCCATCAGAAGCTGACACTCTGGTGTCTGTTTTCCATACTAATGAGAAAGTCAGAAATATAATGTGTTTGTGGATGTCAAAGTGCTAAAGGGACAGTACTGCTTAGGGATTCTTTATTAATAGTCGCTCAGTAATGCAGAACTTGAGTGTTGCTGAAAAAGAGAAATGCAGCTGAAGTTTTTCACCTTGCACTCATCAGAGATTTACTTTCATCACCTGTCCTAATAGAAGGAGATACATATATAATAGTTCAAATGGAGGGGAGGCAATGGCCTTGTGGTATTATTGCTAAACTATTAGACAAAACTAGGGTGGCACGGTGGCACAGTGGTTAGCACTGCTACCTCACAGCACCGGAACCTGGGTTCAATTCTGGCCTCAGGTCACTGTCTCTGTGGAGTTTGCAAATTTTCCCTGTGCCTGCATGGGTTTCCTCTGGGTGCTCCGGTTTCCTCCCACGGTCCAAGGTTAGATGAATTGGCCATGCTAAATTCTCCCTCAGTGTACTCAAATAGGCAACCAGGGGGTTTTCACACTACCTTCATCACAGCGTGAATGTACGCCTACTTGTGACTAACACATTATGTTCACTTATTAATCCAGAAATTCAGCTAATGTTCTGGGACGCAGGTTAGAATCCCAGCACGGCAGATGGTGGAATTTGAATTCAATAAAAATATCTGGAATTAAGAATCTACTGATGACCATGAAATCAATGTTGATTGTTGGAAAAACCCAACTAGTTCATAAATGTCCTTTAGAGAAGGAGATCTGCCGTCCTTACCTGGTCTGGCCTACATGTGACTTCAGAGTCACAACGATGTGATTGACTCTCAAATCCTGTCTGAACAAGGGCAATTAGGGATGGGCAATAAATGCTGGCCAGCCAGCAATGCCCATGGCCCACAGATGGGTAATAAAAAAGTTCAACTGTGCTGAAGGTTTTTTTGGTTTGATTTATTATTGTCACATGTATTAACATACAGTGAAAAGTGCTGTTTCTTGCTCGCTATACTGACGAAACATCTTGTTTATAGAGAAGAAAATGAGAGAGTAAGAAATTGCATTAAAGTATTGTTAGAGAGTTTAAAAGAGTTAGAATTAAGTTTTAGAAGCATAGAATAAAAGTAAAAGAAGGCGCCTTGCTCTGGTGCCATCTTGGATAGTTATTAATATAGCAAAAACTGTGATATAAAAAGGATGTTTCTTTATTAGAAAATTACAAAAAGCAAGACAAATCCAACCCTGAAATTACTGCAGCATTTATCTACTCTCAGTCATCAGCAAAGTGATGGAAGGTGTTGTTGACAGTGCTACCAGCACTTACTCAGTTTGGGTTCCAACGTGAGTACCCAGCTCTTGGCTTTGTTATTGTTTTGATTCAAACACAAACAGAAGAGCTGCATGATAGGGGTGACGTGAGAGTCACTGTCCTTGACATCAAGGCAAGCTTTAGCTGATCACGGCATCAAAGAGTCCCAGTAAAGCTGAAGTCCACAGGAAACAGAAGGAAGACTGTCCATTGGTTGGAGTCATACCTAAGAAAGGAAGATGGTTGGTGACGAATCTCATCATCCCCAGGGCTTCCTCAGACTAGTGTTCTAGGCCAAACCATCTTCAGCTGTTTCATCAATGATATTCCCTCCATTATGAGCTCTGCACTGGGGATATTTGCTGACAACTACCTATTTTTCAGGACAATTAGCTACTCCTAACATACTTGCACGTGGGCATGGACTGCTTGATCAAAAAGACTTGGGCAACATTTAGGCTTGGGCTGCTAAGTGGCAAGAAACATTCACACCACACAAGTGCCAGGTGATGGCCATCTCCACCAAGAAAGAATCTAACCATACTTCCGTTGGTATTCAATGGCATTACCATTACTGAATTCTCTACTATCACCTGTAGGCTAACATTGACCAGAAACCAAACTGGAGCAGCCATGTAAATACTACTGCTATAAGAACAGCTTGGAGATT
This sequence comes from Carcharhinus amblyrhynchos, assembly GCF_965287045.1. Classification (NCBI taxonomy): domain Eukaryota; kingdom Metazoa; phylum Chordata; class Chondrichthyes; order Carcharhiniformes; family Carcharhinidae; genus Carcharhinus; species Carcharhinus amblyrhynchos. The sequence continues at coordinate 39,748,412 of NC_137346.1, read as the reverse complement.
GAGAATTCTGCAACAAGTAACTCACCTGCTGACTCCCCAAAGTCTGTTCACCATCTACAAGGCAAATTTAGGAATGTAATGGAATAATCTCCAAATTCCTGAATAAATGTGATTCCAACAACTCTCAAGGAGTTCAACACAGAATCACAGATATGTTACAGTGCAGAGGGAGGCCGCTTAGCCCATTCTGTCTGCATCAGTTCTCGAAAAGAGCATTATCATAGAATTCCTACAGTGCAGAAGGAGGCCATTCAGTCCATCAAGTCTGCACCAACTCTTCAACAGAGCTTTATGACTTAGTGCTATTCCCATGTCCTTTTCCTGCGCCCCTACACATTACTTTTATTCAAATAATTATCTAACACCCTCACGTATGCCTTGTTTTTTTTTAAGAATTTGCTCAATAAAAGAACTAATTACAATGCAGCTAATTACAATTGATGTATATATCCTAATCCAGAATTAGTACTCAACCATAACTTCAGACTGATATAGTCATTTGTTGTGTTTCTCTTACCACACCTAGTGATGCACAAGGCAGACCCTCAACAGAACACTATCCACTTCAAAGCAATCCGCTCGATTAGTAGCCTATTTAACCATCATAGTCATTCAGTCCCTCTACCACTGGCATATAGTGACACTGCATGCTATTTACAAGATGCATTGCACTAACTCATCAAGGACCCCCTTGCTGTGGTATTGTTGGGGAAGTGCTGAGCAGTCAGAGTGGGGATGAACATTGTTGGGGGTGTGCTGACCACTGTCCAGACCAGGGGGTGGTGGTGGAGGAGGAGGAGGGTGAACATTGTTGTGATTGCATTATACTTTGTCACACCAGCTGATTTACCTCAAGTTACACTGCTCAGCAGGCTTTACATCTGCTATGATAAACTCAAAATAGATCTGTGTAAAAGTATAGAGCAAGCAGCCACCCTACCTATCATACAGAATCCTGCAACAATCTGGGCACAGTAAGGTAATTGGAAGTTCAAACTTCCCGTTTAAGTATTGCATATCTCTGCATGTCATGTCTTCCTCACAGACCCAAGGCACATCAGTGACTTGAGTCATTTTCCACCTCCTCTGTGGGAAGATTTGAGCCATGGTAACCTGGTTCCTATGGTTATCAGACCTCCCCTTCCATCCCACCAGTGGCATTAATTTCCCCTTATCTACTCTAGAGCTGGGGATGAGGATGTAAGTGTTCTATGTAAGTTGTGTTGTATATTCAGAGGAAATGAAAACTCTTTGCTTCAATTGTAAATCAATGGAATGTACTGCCTTTCACTGGCCAGCAGGAGGTGCCATTCAGGCATTCCCAGTCAATGCTCTTGCTCTCCCCTTTGCCTTTACTTTGCTGGGCAACTGCCAAGTGACACCCAATCAAGCCAAACAAGTTTGGATGCCAAACAACCCTTGGGATTAACTCACCAGCTTCTGATGAATAAATATCAGTCATTCAAGTGCATGAGCTGCTGGTTGAATGGGCCTACAGTGCTGAATGTAAACAGGACTTCTGAAATGCTGAGGTTTGTGGTGGATACAAGTTAATTATACCTGTCTGTCCTCAAGACCACTTGTCTTCATTGTCTAAGCTGGTGGCACATGGACACACTTTATTCTTTTGCTTTGCTGAGGTCACTTAACTCAAAGACAAAAAAGGATTGAGTGAGGTTAAAGCCCAGGTTTCACATCGTGTGGTTAGTCAGAGCTGTAAATTCAGATGAATAGCCTGGCAGTGGCAACCTTAATGTTGTCAGATCATGAACAAAGGAAGGGGGGCCATGAATCACAGCGATCAAAGGATACCGGAGACACACACCCTTGACTTAAAATAGATGAAGGCAGTCACTTAGGGAAAAAATAATTAAATCCTGCATAAATCATTCACTCAGCGAGTCTGCTGCTTATTAGTTTGACTGCTCTGATATTTCAAAGGGATTGCCTGTCTAATTGTAAAGTTTGTAAAGGTAATCTGTAATAATTATTTGTCGTTGTGTCTAAACTAAAGATTACATCCTCCATGTCTGGTAATGTATGCTTGAAGTGTTTATTATTCTCAGTGTTGTTGTATTCTGTTGCCAAGCTCCTCAACAGGAAGTTGCGGCTGAAGCTTTTACAATTTCCCAGCCCCTGGGCAAGTACGGACTGAGTCAGCCCCTCTCAATGCACTGACCTCTCCTGCAAAGAGCAGATATATGGATATTGAAAGGGGACATCAGTGAGCTTGACTGTGACCTGGACACTCATCATTTAGGTGACAAAGTAGTGCAATCATTAGCTTGCCTCTGATTGGTAAGAAAAGGACAGTTAAGTCGCCCAACTGTGATATAAGCGAGAGAGTAATTGATTACTATTGGAGGCAGTAAAATCTTCCTTGAGCTAGGATTCAATTTCAAACAAAAGTGCTGGCAGCTACACAAGGAGAGATTGCATAAGGATGGCATTTGAGATCGACTTTGGATGTATCTAATCTAGTTCACTGATTTCACTGCCATCTTATATGGACATTGTTTGTTGAGCAGCACTAACTGCTTATGACTCCCAGGCCCAGACCTTCCAGTCTCCTCAGATGCATGTCGGCATCCGATAAAAGTCCTGATGTGCAGACCTGTGTAGGAATTGTCTGGGAAGTTTGAAATTCAGACAGGAAATTCCCCTGCTCCCTTGGACTGACCAAAAAACTCTGACTCTGAGCTTGAGTCGGAGACCTTAGACAGTTCCTGCTTACTTTCCTGGTTAGTTGGAAATGTTGGACACAAAAGTCCCATTTTAACTCCTGTGTAGCCATACAACTGACCGACCCATCAATCACTCATACTGCCCCTCCATGCCACCCCACCAACTCAACCAGATAAGCTCCCAACCTGAGCACCCTTACTGACCTGACCAGACTACCCTCTGAATCATCTGACCCCCAATCCACCTTCTCGCTGTAATGAAATCCTTAGTCTTTGTGTCCTTTGGTACAAAATTAGCAGTTTGTGCAGACTGCAACACCCTGGTTTCTCTTGATCCTATAAATATTTTAAGGTTAACAGAATGTTCCAAACCTTGTTACATTGGTTCCCATCTGGTAACAAGAGTGGGATCCTCTGGGAGTGTTTTGATAGGTCACCAGATCAGTTCAAGGGTCAGTGAACAGCTCTTCCTGAGATAGTCAATTTCTGGAGTCTGCTAGCCAACAAATACCACAGAGACAGAGACAGGTTGAAGTCCCACTTAGTAATAATAAAAACAGAAAATACTGGAACAGTTCAGCAAATCTGACAGCATCTGTGGAGAGAAAAAAGAGTTAAAGTTTTGAGTCCATATGACTCTTTATCCAAACTTTGGAATCGTTCCAGTGTTTTCTGTTTTTATTTCAGATTTCTAGCACGGACAATATTTTACTTTTACTTTAGACATCTATGTTAAATTGAGTTAAAAGGTTAGAGAATGAGCTATGGCAGCAGACTAGGAAAGGAGGGCCATTGGGGCAAAGGTACCCTCTTAGCACAGTCATAGATTTGAAAATGTGCCTGCGAGCTAGTGTTTCAATATACTTGGGAATCCAGAAAAAGGACTCTCAGAAAGTAAGAATGAAACCCTGTTAGCTAGGCCATTGTTAAAGCCATCCAAGTGAGAGCCGCTAAAGGAGAAAATCCCAAGGAAAAGCTTTAAAGGTAGAGATTGAAAACCCTCATGAGATAAATAGGTTTCAGTGGATTTTGTTGACTCACAGTGGGACTAATGTTTGGGTGATTTATTGAGAAATCCATGGACTCTGTCTTGGTTTCATCTGTCACGTGGGATACAGGATAATTTGATAATAGGAGATAGAGGGTGAAGACAGAAGGCTGCTTCAGTGACTGGAAGCCAGTGTCCAGTAGCGTACCACAGGGATCTTTGTTGGGTCCCCTATTATTTGTCATTTATATAAATGACATTGATTACTATGTGGGGGTAGGATTAGTAAGTTTTCAGATGACCCAAAGATTGGAAGGGTGATTAACAGTGAGGTGGAGTACCTTGCACTACAAGAAGAAATAGACGGAATGCTCAAATGGACAGTTAAGTGGCAGATGGAATTTAACCCTGATAAGTGTGAGGTGATATACTTTGGAAGGAGTAATTTAACAAGAAAGTACTCAATGAATGGTAGGGCACTCGGAAATTTTGATAAACCTTGGTGAGTTTATCCATAGATCTTGGAAGATTGAAGACCACGTTAGTAGGGTGGTGAAAAAGACATATGGGATACTTGCTTTTATCAATTGAGGCATAGATTACAAAATCAGGGAAGTCATTTTGGAATTGCATAGAGTTTTGGCGAGGCCACAACTGGAGTACTGTGTGCAGTTTTGGTCACCACATTATAGGAAGGATGTGATTGCACTGGAGGGGGCGCAGAGGAGATTCCCCGGGGTGCCGCCTGGGATGGAATATTTAGGTTATGGAGAGAGGTTGGGTAGGCTCGGGCTGTTTTCATTGGAACAGAAAAGACTGAGGGGTGACCTTGACTGAGGTGTATAAGATTATGAGGGACATGGACACAGTGGATAAGGAACAGCTGTTCCCCTTAGTTGAAGGGTCAGTAATGAGGGGACATAGATTCAAGGTGAGAGGCAGGAGGTTTAGGGGGATATGAGGAAAACCTTTTTACCCAGAGGGCAGTGATAGTCTGGAATGCGCTGCCTGGGAGGTTCGTAAAGGCAGGTTGCCTCACATCCTTTAAAAAATATCCGGATTAGCATCTGGCACATCATAACATTCAAGGCAATGGGCCAAGTCCTGGCAGATGAGATTAGGTTGGAGTTCAGATGTTTCTAATGTGTTGCTGTGGACTCAATGGGCCGAAGGGCCTCTTCTGCACCGTATGATTATATAATTCTGTCATTTATTTTGTAGTGTGGTGTGTCTGACCACAATTCATCTGTACCTTATACTTGCCCTGAATGTTAGAGTTTAAGATGCATATTGTAAACTGTTTTATCTTTCTGAATTTGTGTAGCAAAGTTATTTTGTTTAATCGAATTCCTTTCTAAAGGCCCCAATCTCAGAGAATCATAGAATTCCTACAGTGCAGAAGAAGGCCATTCAGCCCATCGAGCCTGCACCGAAAACAATCCCACCCGGGCCCTATCCCAATAACCCTAAGTATTTATTCTGCTAATCCCTCTAACACTAGGGTCAATTTAGCATGGCTAATCAACCTATCTTGCATATCTTTGAACTGTGGAAGGAAACCTGAGCATCCAGAAGAAGCCCACACAGACATGGGGAGAATGTGCAAACTCCACACAGACAATGACCCAAGCCAGCAATCAAACCCGGGTCCCTGGCACTGTTAGGCAGCAGTGCTAACCACTGAGCCACTGTGCCCCGTTAATCTCAACCTTTATCTACTTTAAACAAAATGTCCTTTGTCCCTAACTCTATATCCTGGGCCAAGGATTGTAACACTGTTCACCCACCCAGGCAACTCACCCACCTGCCAGACTTACTGAGATTTTGCAGCATTTTCTGCTTTTGTTTCAGATTCCAGCATCTGTAATATTTTGCTCCAACCTGCTCAACTGCCTCTTCACCCACTTTCCCCCTCACCCACTTGCCACCCTACCCACTTACCCACTAAGCTCATCCTGCCCATTCACATATTCATCTACTCACCCATTCACCCATTCACTAACATTCATGGACATTTAATCTTCAAGCAGCTAGTGTTGTTAACGGGGATCATGGCTGGTCTTCCCCCCAACACTCCAATGCTACAATGAAACTTTTTCCTGGGACTCATTTCTGAAGAAACTGACTGTGGAATACCTGGTCAGAAACGTGGAGCAATGTCAGGGCAAAGCAGGAGCAAAGCAGCAATCCGATGATGATTGCCACTTTGCAGAAGATCTGGGCCCATGTGTGGAGCTTGCTTTAGTTCAGTCCAATCCTGAAATATATTTTATAGATCACCATCATCCTTAACAATCTCCAACCAAGCTACTCAGAAATCTCCACTGGTGGTGCTGGTGAAGGGGTGGGGGTGGGGGTGGGGGGGGTGGGGTGGGGGGGTAATACTAATTGTAGGTGATAATGTAAAATAGGTAATATGGTATATCTCACAATACAGTATACAGGGGAGGTGATGGCCCAGTGTCTTATTGTTAGATTATTAATCCAGAAACTCAGTTAATGTTTTGGGGACCTGGTTCGAATCCTGCCACAGCAGATGGTGGAATTTGAATTCGATAAAAAATATCTGGAATTAAGAACCTACTGATGACCATGAAACCATTGTCGATTGTGGGAAATACCCATCTGGTTCATTAACGTCTCCTTAGGGAAGGAAATCTGCCATCCTTACCTGGCCTGGCCTAAATGTGACTCTAGAGCTACAGCAATATAGTTGTCCCTCAATTGCCCTCTGAAGAAAGGCAACTAGGGACGGGCAATAAATGCTGGCCAGCCAGCCCCGCCCATGTTCCACAAATGAATTTATAAAACATTGGAATCATTGGGAAGAGAAATTGTAGCTGCTTAATCCTGAGCGACAATCTGCTTTTGCTCATTTTACATGATTGACAAATGAAAAAACGGATAGGGCTTCCAGGATCATGTTTTGAAAATTAGCACAAAAGATGCCAGAAAGCCAAATTGCGCTGAACAGAAACTGTTTTTGTGCACCAGCTCCATTTATATTGGCCAAATTGTGTTGAAAGCTACAATACACTCAAAAGGAAACTCTAGACTTTAATGTGCAAAAGGCTGCCCAAATTCTCCGTACCCATATCATCAGGCATGGTATGCAAGCTCAGAGATGCTCATCAAGACAATAGTATTTTTAAGGTAAGTGCCTTTTGTACCTATCTTAAAGTTGAAAATTAATTTATTAGTCACAAATAAGGCTTGCATTAACCCTGCAATGAAGTTACTGTGAAAATCCCCAAGTCATTACACTTCGGCATCTGTTCAGACTGTGGGAGGAAACCAGAACGCCTGGAGGAAATCCATACAGATACGGGGAGAACATGCAAACTCCACACAGACCAGGAATTGAACACGGGTCCCTGGCACTGTGAGGCAGCAGTGCTAACGACTGTGTCACTGTGCCGCCCATATCTGTCCTGGGAAATAGAAATATCAACACTGATGCAGTCGTAGCGCCCTTCTGATGTGGCCACACAGGAAATAGAGACAAGACTATTTCATCCCTTGAGCTGGTTACAGTGCCATTCAATGATCTGATCTGTGAACTAATTCCACATATCTGCCTCTGCCCAATTTCTCTTATGTTCTTGGTTAACAGAAATCTGTCAAACTCTGATTTTGCGTTAACAATTGATCTAGTGTCAATTGCTATTCGTGGAAGTGTTCCAAATATTTACCACCCTGAGTGTTGTGGCCAAATGGGCCACCAAAGATGGCAATTGCGAGGCATGATGAGATAGGATGGCCAAGTGTGTCTAAAGACTGAGACAAACAGTCTGCAGCCCTAAATGAATATTGGACTGATACCGACACGCCAACCCTATAGTTAAGAAAGTCCACCAACACCTCCAGCTTCTCAGAAGACTAAGGAAATTTGGCATGTTCACTACGACTCTCACCAAATTTTACATATACACCATAGAAAGCATTCCTTCTGGTTGTATCACAGCTTGGTATGATTCCTGCTCTGTCCAAGACTGCAAGAAACTACAAAGGGTCATGAATGAAGCCCAGTCCATCATGCAAGCCAGCCTCCCATCCATTGACACGGTCTACACTTCCTGCTGCCTCGGAAAAGCAGCCAGCATAATTAAGGACCCCACGCACTCCGGACAATACTCTCTTCCTCCTTCTTCTGTCAGGAAAACGATCCAAAAGCCTGAGGACATATACCAACCAACTCAAGAACAGCTTCTTCCCTGTGCCATCAATCAGACTTTTGAATGGACCTACCTTGCACTAAGTTGATCTTTCTCTACACTCTAGCTATGACTGTAACACTACATTCTGCACGCTCTCCTTTCCTTCTCTATGAATGGTATGCTTAGTCTGTATAGTGTGCAAGAAACAATACTCACTGTGTACTAATACATGTAACAATAATAAATTAAATCAAATCAATCTCATGTGTCTCATTGAAGTCATTACATAGGCATTGCTGTATCTCGCCTGGCAATGCTAATACAAGAAAATGTTACATTCTCAGCATGACCTCACCTTGATAAGCGCAAAAATAAAATAAATCAATAATGAGGACAAAATTAAGGTTACATTCTCCAGTTAAAAGCAGGAATAAAATGAATTAATTCTGTACTTAGAATTTCAGAAAAACATAACTTAGGACCTTTAGTGCTTCACTGAGACTCTAGCTTAATGACATTAAGTAGAGACTTGGAGAATGATTAGCAAGAGGCAGATAAAAAATAAAAGTAAATAATTGAATAGGTAATTGACGCTGAATGAATCACAAATATAACTTCTCATTGTCTCCCTGTAGATGGATTATTAGTCTCTATCTCAGAAGAGATATGAATCCACAACATGATTTGTTATTGACTAAGTTGCTTCTCTTTGAAAGATTAAACCAAGACATTGAATGACAATGGTGGAAGTATAACCATCATGCGTCTTCAGAAATAAACTTTTCTTTGAAAAAGCAAGTGGGTAAAACAAAGTTTTTTACGTTCTTACAGAAAGTGCTGGAGAAACTCAGCTGGTCTGATAGCATCTGTGGAGAGAGAACAGATGTGGAGATGCCAGCGTTGGACTGTGGTAAACACAGTAAGAAGTCTGACAACACCAGGTTTAAGTCCAACCAATTTATTTGATAGTGTGAGTTTACTATCAAATAAATCGGTTGGACTTAAGCCTGGTGTTGTCAGACTTCTTACTGAGAGAGAACAAAGCCAACGTTTCAAGTCTGGATGACTCTTTGTCAGAGCTGGTATCAATTGGCATTTGTGTATACGTACATTCTGTACACCTGCTCTGCTCTTTGGCTGTACACAGGCTGAAACAAACTTAACAAATCTCTATGGGCTTTCTGTACATTCCAGTACTCTGATCCCAGCCTTCTGTGTATCTCCTTTTCCCTTGTGTTACTCCTGTGTCAGGTCTTCTGCGAATTCCAGTTCAACTTTCTGGAGCTTCCTTCCACTCCCTCCATTCATTTTGAGCATCACTTTCTGCCATTAATCTCTGTGTAACCATTCCCAGATGTCCATTATCACCCAAATCCCTCTATTAGATTACAGCCTATAATCACTGCCAGGTATCCATTATTCAATATATAAACAAACCATCAGAGATCCTCCATTAGATTCCAGCCTGTAACTCAGTCCAGGAAATCCATTACTCTTTGCATGAGCCATTCAAACTCCTTGATTTGATTCTAGCCTTTAATCACTCCCAAGCTTTCATTATTTTCCAAGTTTTTTTTGATTCTGAAACCATACCCTTTTCTAGGTCTCACTTCTCATTCTTAGTTATATTTTTAAAGTATTTCAGAAAGTACACCCCAGTGAGTTCCTTCCTTCTGCAAAATTTGTTGCATTTCCTTATTCTTTCTGGGGAATTTGTTAATCCACTTAAGGCCATGTTTGTTTAGGCTGTTCTTGTTGATTGTCTGTATGTATTTAGCTAGGGTGCTCTCTGTAATACCTTCAAAAGTGTTTCAGTTCATCTCTACCAATGTTCAGGACAAAGCCCCACCCCAAATAATTTGCATAAACCCTTCCTTAATTTCATTAAATCAGCTGATACAGCTCTTTCCAGGACCCAGTATCTCAGAAGCTTAGATCATGTTCAGATTCACTCTTCAGTAGGTCCTATTCTCCAAGGGACTATTTTCTGAATCTTGTCTGGGTCACTAAGTCAAGAGGAATGCTGCTTTTCGAGGCTTCTCTACATGAAGCAGTCAGACATTACATAAACCAACACAGTCTCTCAGCCATTAGAGTTTAAACTGTGTTCCTATATAGACCACAACAAAATATTTTACCTTATCCAGACATTAGAACTAGGGAACATGGTCTGCACTTGAAAGGGGGTAAATTCAAAAGCTATTCAGCAGAAACAATTGGATAATTCTAGTGTAGGTGAGCATGTGTGTTTGGGAACAACTGGTAATTGAGATCCAAGAAAAATATGAGTGGTTGGGAAGCCGGTTCCAACCTATGAACTTCATCATCTCATTTCAGCCTGTGGGCATATACCCGCCTAACTGAGTTGAATTGTCAATTTCAGTATGTTAATTGCTCAGATAGAGGGACATAGGGATGTGTTTTACACTTTAACTTTGTTAACTTTGATTCCTTGGGCAGGATTTTATGGTCACGTTCGACCCAAAACCGTAAATCCCTTCCAAGGTCAATGGACCTTTATGTGATCCACCCCTCGCCTGCTCAGATTCCCGTGGTGGGTGGTAACATTTCAACCCAAGGGTTTGCAGGGCTTCCTGGAACTTGCCAATGAAAGTCAGGTGAGAACACAACAGCAATTGGAGGTGGGGAGAGGGTGTAGGTGAGTTGCAGGCTGAAGCCATGTCAGGGAAATATGGCAGTAAGTTTTCAATGTTCACAGGTCTGAACGGGTTTGTTCATAGTACCTTAGCTAAAAGGTTAGTTTACACAATTCAGAAATGTCACAACTTAGAGTGACACAGCACCAGGGGCCTGGGTTTGTTTCCAGCCTTGGGTCACTGTGTGGAGTTTGCACGTTCTCCCTGTGTCTGCGTGGGTTTCCTCTGGGTGTTCCAGTTTCCTCCCCCAGTCCAAAGATGTGCAGGTTAGGTGGATTGACTGTGTTAAGTTGTTCCTTGATATCCAAGGAACAATTTAGCCCAAGTCGGGGCGGGGGTGGTTCTGGTTAAAATGCTCTTTTGGAGAGTTGAAGCAGACCTGCTGGGTCAAATGGCCTCCTTCTGCAATGTAGGGTTTCTATGGTTCCGTGTCCTCTGTACTTTGAAAGATCAAAAGTCTGATCTGCAAGTCAACCATATTATTTTGTATCTCGGACCGAGATGACCAGCAGCAAGAAGCAACAACCTGCCTGCTCATTGACCTCCAACTCAACAGGAGAGACGGAATCTACAGAGAGGGTCAGCCTTTGTGGGAAGACATACCCAGTACACAGGCAGCAGATACGTTTCCTCCATATGTCTGCACACCAGTGTAACTCAGGGGGGGAAGTGGCACAGTGGTACTATCACTGGGCTAGTAACTGATAGACCCAGGGTAAGGCTCAGGAGATCCAGGTTCAATCGTAAAATTTGAACTCAATAAAAATCTGGGCCAGGAGATATCAGCAGGACTGTAGCGGGACCTGTGACTGGCATCTGGCTGATTGCGAGACTCCCAGGCCTTTTTTTCCATATAATCAGACCACGCTGGAAACCAGAATGGACGGTAGTCTCCGCTTAAATTACCCACTAGTGCTGAGAATTCCCAGATTAAACGTTAACAGTATTTGCTGAAGACTGAAGCAAACTTGTCCTGATGCTCTTCATCAAATCTCCAGCAGCGAGTGAAAAGTAAGAGTTAAAGCAGCAATCGAAATCCTCTTCAATAACAAGTTTATTCCCAATCAGTTAGTTGCTGTTAGGAAAGGAGATTAGGGCAAACACTAAATGTCAAAATTCAGTGTAGCATCTTTAATGAGCACTAATGGATAATTTAAGCAGTTATCAGCTGCTTAATGATCCACAAGGTGACATATCCTGCAGCAGCTTCAACCCCTTTACCAAAATATCAGCTGGTTTTCCAGCCTTCATGCCGACGGGATTGGAAGATCCCATCGATATGTGCAAAGATTTCAGTGGCTCGCTGGCCCCACCACAGAGGGCAAGGGGCTGGCAAATTCCAGCCAGAGTCTTGGTACAAAGCGCAGTTTAGTATTCAGCTTTAAGTCCCATCTTGACCACCTGGGAGGTTCTTGTACATCTAAAGTATTCAGTGAAAATCAATCCATTTGTATTATTAAATCTGCAACACTCACCACCATCTTCTGAAGGGCAATTAGGGATGAGCAATAAATACCGGCCTAGCCAATGATGCCCACGAAGGAATAAAATTTTAAGAAGAGGAATTTGCAATATGAGATGGTGAGTGTGAAATGTTTGGGGGAAAACGCATGACTTTGGATCTAATGTTCCCAAAGCTTGCCACATCTGGGAGAATTTCCTCAGGCCATGTCTGGGTTTGCTGTCGACTAATTGACATAAATTGATTGGTTTGATTAGTCAACAGCATTGTATTATGTTACCATCTGGATGGTAAAAGGGGATTTCTTCATTCAGCATCTTCTACATTCCACCATAGCTAATGACTGCAGTGAAACCAGATGCCGTGACTTTATACGTAGTTTATAGACACCGAATAACACATTGAGCTGGTCTAATGAGCGTTCTGCTAACAAATGTTCACATACTCAGCAAATTCTCTGATAACCCTTTGTGTCGGCTCATTATTGATTTCATCATCTGACTGTACCATTCAGCTAACAATGCTGTAACGGCATCATCTAAGGCATTGAACGCTCAGAGAGCTTGTCTTATATTGATCAGACTGTGTTTGAGGCTTGCACCAGCATTTGTGCAGTATTATCAAATGTCTTATTTTAATTTAGGATAACAATGGCATGGATTTTGCTTTGAAAATATCTGTCAGGCTAATATCACCCGCCATTATCATAGAGGAATATCAGATATCAACTTGGGGCGTTAAATACAGAAATCCAGGCGTCGCTGTATAAATCCTCCAGCTATGTCAGCAATAACACAGCATCAAAATCAACATAAGGCAGCACGTTGCTATATTCATCCACGAGGCAGTTTAGGGCCAGCGTGTTCAGGCGTAAGTGAATTCTTAATAGTGTACAAAGCCCTGATTATGTCCAAACAACTTCACTAACCCCAAAAATGTAATTTTACAAGTGTGGAGTCCAATTCCTTCAGCCTTTAACCGATGTTGGATATCAAAAAGCAAATAAAAATGTATTTTTAAATTTTTTCCACCAGTCTATTTTATTTCATTCTCTTTATTTCCCTCTCTTCATCCTTCACACGTAATTTAGATCTGATTTACAAATTCTAGTTTTGATTCGGCAGGCCAGATTTTGCTGCCTGTTTGCCAATGCTGACATTGGGCTGAGCCATGGATGTTCACCCAGCGGAAGGAAAGCAGCTGCCATTGCAGCAGGACAGGCACTTAATGGAGCCATCAGCCCCCATGAAGGCCTAAAGGAAACGCTTGGTGCTCGAGGATACATCCCTTTGCGAAATCAATAATGATCCGACATGAAGGGTTATCAGAGAATTTGCTGAGTATGTGAACATTTGTTAGTAGAACACGCATCAGACCAGCTCAATGTGTTATTCAGTGTCCATAACCTATGTATAAAGTCACGGCATCTGGTTTCACTGCAGTCATTAGCAATGATGGAATGTAAAAGATGCTGAATGAAGAAATCCCCTTTTACCATCCAGATGGTAACATAATACAATGCTGTTGACTAATCAAACCAATCAATTTATATCATTTAGTCTACAGTAAACCCAGACATGGCCTGTAAAAAGGCTGTGCCCAGACACAGTCAGTAAATGAAAACCCTCAGTTCAATCACAGTTTGAACCTCCCTCTGCGAAACCAACTCCAATGCATTGCCAGACTCTGGGCACAGTCGGGAGCAGAGAACTCTCTTGTAGCAAGGAGATTTGCAGTAAAGTAGCTCATTGCCAGCCTTAATGACATTCTGTTGCTGTCAAACCTACTGACCATCCTGGAAATTCACCTGGGGAGGGCAAGACAGTGTTAGAGATCCGTATTGCTGTCTGAGCCTCCCCACCTCCAGACCCATCTCCATGGGGGCAAAGAAAATTCAGTCCTGTGTGGCACCGTGAGAATTCTTCACTCTAGACCATAGTGGCACTGTTGTTAGTGCTGTTGCCTCACTGCGCCAGAGGCCCAGGTTTGATTCCCAGTTTGAGTCTACACATTCCCCCCATGTCTGCATGGGTTTCCACCAGGTGCTCCGGTTTCCTTCCACACTCCAAAGATGAGCGGGTTAGGTGGATTGGCAATGCTAAATTGCCCCTTAGTGTCAGGGGGACTAGGTGGGATAAATACTTGGGGTTGTTGGAATCGGGCCTGGGTGGGATTGTGATTGGTGTAAATTCGATGGGTCGAAAGGTCTCCTTCTGCACTATGGGGATTCTATAATTCTATTGGTTGAAGAACCTTGATGCTTCTTGCCCTGTTTAAAGACAATAGAAATGCCCCTGCAGAGGGCAAGACACTGGATTAGACAACCAATGTGCCTGTTCAAAAGGCCATGAAAACTCTGTCAAGGTAATAAACAGTGAATGTCATCCCTTCGGTGCTGACGACAAAGCTCAAACCATTAGAAATCACCAATTCTTCCACTAGTTTCTGACCCGACCAGGGTCAGAAACTCTATTTGTTCCTAAAATCAATTATGCTACAAAAAACTATATTTAAATGTTGCCAAGATTATAAACCATAAATATTTTTATCCAAATATTTAAATCTCAAGACTTGACTGCCCAATTTTGTGTGTGTTAATCCTATTATTGTTTTTATATTTAATAGAAATCTTGCAACGAGTCGATGTGGCATCAGAGCACTAGGCTTGCTCCTGACTACATCTGAAATAGTGTCAAAGACTGAATTTTTAAGGAGTTTAAGCAGCTGCCAAAACTGTTGCCAAAATCTTGCTGGTGTTCATGCCGGCAGGATCTTATGGTCCCGCCACCGGTGCACCCTGCCAGCAAGGGATGCGTTCAACAGCTTTGCGCCAGTAGGGGGAGAGTTGCGGAGAAACTGGCTGCAGGACTCCTGTGGTGCCATTGCGCAGGTGATCTTCATGTACGCTGGGAGATCTCCTGCCTCCTGCCCCACCTCATAGACATGCCACCCCTCTTGTCAATCACCAGCCCTGCAAAGCTCCCCTCCTTGCTTCCCTCCTTTGCAGAGCTCCCTCCTCCCTCTGCTGAGCTCCCCCTTGTCTCCCACTGTCATTGTCCCAATCCCATGTGCCCCAAGCCCCACTCAGGCCCCATTCCCTTGGCACTGCCCCAGCACAGTATGGCGCCTGGTGGACAGTGCCAGGGTGGCCAATGTGCATTGCCAAGCTGGCACTGCCTCAGGGGCACTGTTCCCAACCACCCAAGAGTTCCAGTGGCCTGATTCCCTGGCATAACCATCGCGTAGAAACCACGAGTGATTGTTGTTGGCAAGACTTCTCACCGATGAGGGGGTCAAGTCCAGGAGGCTGGAAATAGCAGTGCCGGACGTGTTAAATCAGCATGAAGCTGATCACGCCTGGCATGAAAGCCTCACGCACTATTTTCCCAGCTCGCTGCATCAAATGACCAATGCAATTGACTGGAAAGATCGCACCCTTAGAATCTTTGAGGGAAATTCCACCCTGTATCTTTGATTCTTCCTCTCATTCTTGGTGCTTGCCAACATTTTCAGTCTCTTAAAATTTCTTCAAAATATTACCTAACGTGCAGCACAGCTGGAGATTGAATGAAAAAAATGATGAATTTCTGTTGTGCTTTTCATTATCTCAGGACATTCCAAAGTACTTTCTAGTCAATTAAGTGCTTTTTGAAATGTAATCACTGCTGTAATGTGAGGTAAACTTAATAGTCAAGGAAATTGTGTAATAAGTCTGCGGAAGCAGAAGTCTTTTCACTAAAATGCCTTTATTTACAAACTCTAACAGCAGTACACAGAGCGCTGGCGGTTAGCAGTCTATCCCCAGGGGATGTCAGAGGAACTGTCACTCCCAGTTAAGTACAAGTCAATGACTCCCTGATTGACCCATCAATTAGATCCTTAATCAGGGACATATTTTGTTGATCCTTAATCAGGGAGTTCATATTCCAATAGGCCAACCTCATGGCCTGATTGTTGTAATTACAGCTTGATAGTTGCACAATAGGATCAAGAGTAGCCCATTCAGCCCCTTAACCCTGTTCTGTCACTTAATTAGATTATGGCTGAGCTGTACCTTAGTTCCATTCACCTGTCGTTGTTCCTTAGCTTTTAATCCTTACCAAACAAAAATCGAACAATCTCAATTTTGGAATTTCCATTAGGCTGAGCACCAGCAGTATTTCGAGTGAGAGGGTTTCAAATTTCCACTATTCTTTGTGTGAAAAGGTACTTCCTGACATCATCTCTGAATCGCCACGTTCTAACCATCTGTTCTGGATTCCTCTAGCATTGGAAATGATTTCTTTCAACCTGTCTTATCCAATCTTTCAATCAATTTAATCAACATTTCTCAGAGCTTTCATTCGTGTCCCCCATTTGAACGATCACAGCAAACCTGAGGCTTGCGAACTGACGCTTTGGGCTGAACTTTACCAGCCCCTGGTGGCAGGGCTAAAGAGGGTGGGATTGCTGGTTAAATAGCATGGAATTGCATGGGGACGCCTCTCTTCACTGACACAGTTTCCCAGCAGTGGGCTGAGAGACAGATTGGCTCCCTTATCAACAGCTGATTTGCATAAATCAAGGGCCCAAATAAGGGGCCATTTTTATTGCCGATGTTTTGAGACCCCCATTCCCCTCCTCTCCCTCCCCACCACTTGTGGAGGCTGTCAGCTTCATGGAGGTGGCCTCTCTACAACAGCCCCAGGGTATCACCAGAGCTGGAGTCTGCATGGTCCAAGGAGGGGGTCACAGACACAAATGCAATCCCAGCATTTCCAATGAGCCGTGCAGAGATTTCAGAACTGCTGGCTCTCTGATTAGTCAGGCAGCAGGAGGAGGCCACTACTGTCATTAATTGCAAAGGGAGACCACAGGGACCAATTAGGAGGCTATCTGCCGTAAACTGACCAAACCACTCCTGCAGCCAGTTTGTCATTAATAGCAGCATTGCCTCTTGATGCGTGTGACCTGTGCTCTCAGCAACTCTCCAAAAATAAACTTATTGCTCTCTATTCAACTAATGACAGTCAATATCTTCATATGTTGAAGGGCTTCAGGAAGGGGAGGTGATGGCTTAGTGGTATTA
The DNA here is from genome assembly GCF_965287045.1 of Carcharhinus amblyrhynchos. Lineage (NCBI taxonomy): Eukaryota > Metazoa > Chordata > Chondrichthyes > Carcharhiniformes > Carcharhinidae > Carcharhinus > Carcharhinus amblyrhynchos. Next base: position 39,731,396 of record NC_137346.1, on the reverse strand, counting down.
TCGCTAGATTATTAATCCAGCTAATATCCTGGGGGCTTGGGTTCGAATCCCACCACCACAGGTGGTGGAATTTGAATTCAATAAAATATATCTGGAATTAAGATAACCATGAAACCATTGTCGATAGGCAGAAAAGCCCATCTGGTTCACTAATGTCCTTTAAGGAAGGAAATCTGCTATCCTTACCCAGACTGGCTTGCACGTGACTCCAGAGCCACAGCAACTACGATTGGGCAATAAATGCTGGCAATGTCCACATCCCACAAATGAATAAAAAAAATCTATGTAGCACCTTTCAAACTCTCCAAAAAGGCGGCACGGCGGCACAGTGGTTAGCACTGCTGCCTCATAGCACCAGGGACCCACGTTCAAGTCCAGCCTTGGGTCAACGTCTGTGTGGAGTTTACACATTTTCCCTGTGACTATGTGGGTTTCCTCCGTGTGCCCCAGTTTCCTCCCACAGTCTGAAAGACATGCTGGTTAGGTGCATTGGCTGTGCTAAATTCTCCCTCAGTGTATCCGAAGTGTAGCGACTAGGGATTTTCACAGTGACTTCATTGCAGTACAAATGTAAGACTACTTATGACACTAATAAATAATAAATAAACTTTAAACCCTTTGAACTCTTGTGTCCGCTTCATGGAGCCAATGAGGTAATACCCCATTGACTCTCCTGCTTGTCACCTGGAGATTGCCACTGGCCTCCCAGCCTAGCAGATAGTCCAGTTCAACTCTGGGGAAATCTCGGTAACCTGCCAACAACTAGGCCATTAATTAAGCTAATTATCTGCCCCCCACCACTGAGCAGGTCCACCTCCCCACTGTTCCCCACACCCCCATATCCTTTGTTTTAATACATCTATCTTCTTCTTGAAACCATTAAACAATTCAGATACATTCACCACCCTCTGGGAGAAGTACAAAGAACAAAGAACGAACAAAGAACAACACAGCACGGGAAACAGGCCCTTCGGCCCAACGAGCCCACGCCGCCATCTTAACAAAGCATTTTCCTACACCTACCTTGACCCATACGTATGCGTATGGTACCCCCATCAGAAACCAGATTCAGGGGAGAATAATTTAGGGACAATTTGTTACACCAATCAGCCTAAGAGCACATCTTTGGGGTGTGGGAGGAAACCGGAGCACCCGGAGGAAACCCATGCAACCACAGGAAGAATGCGCAAGCTCCCACAGACACTGGCCCAAATCCATGTATCTGCACAGCTAGCAGTGATAGTCACTGAGCTGTTGTGGTGCCCATCTGCTGGTCCAGTTTTAAGTACACACAACGACGCGAAGTACTAGGCCACTCTCGAAACATCCAAGAGCAGCCCACGCACGACCCACCGTGTGCATGCCCCTCGTTAGACAACAAGGTGGACCGACACACCTGCAGAGTAAAAGAGACAAAACACCAACACATGTAGCATTAGATTTCCAGTAACGTCCCGAGGCTCTGATCCTTTTTTAAAACCGTCTCCTAAAACCCTCCATCCCTGTTTCACTCATGTGCCTATCTAAGTAAACCTTAAACAAGTCCAGTGTGCCTGCCTCCACCACCTTACTTGGCAGTGCATTCCATACCCCTACGACCCTCTGTGTGAAAAACCTCCCTCTAGTATCCAAATTATACTTCTCCCCCCTCACTCTTAGCTCGTGACCCCTCGAGATACTTGCCTCCAATCTAGGAAAAAGCCTGCCACTGTTTACTCTATCTATACCCTTCATTATTTTATACACCTCTATCAGATCCCCCCTTATTCTCCGTCATTCTAAGGAAAAGAGCCCCAGTTTACCAAATCTTTCCTCATAACCCAGTCCTTCCATACCAGGCAGCATCCTGGTAAACCTCCTCTGCACTCTCTCCAGGGTCTCCACGTCCTTCTGGTAGTAAGGTGACGAGAACTGGACGCAGTACTCCAAATGCAGTATAACCAACATTCTGTACAACTGTAGCATGAGACACCAGCTCTTATATTCTATACCCACTCATCGCCGTGTTAAATCTACCACCTCTCAACCTATACCTGTGACCTCTTGTTCCAGATTGCCCTTTCAGAGGAAACATTTGGTCTACATTTACTTTATCAATCCCTTTCAACATTTTATATACTTCAATTAGATCCCATCTCATCCTTCTAAACTCCAGCGAGTACAAGCCTAAACTATTTATTGTCTCCTCATATGTTAACCCTTTCATCCCCAGAATCAATCTGGTGAACTCTGAACTGCCCCCAATGCCACCACATCCCTCTTCAAATATGGAGACCAAAACTGGAAACAGGTATGGTCTCACCAACACCCTATACAACTGCAACAACACTACTCTTATACTCCAGTCTGTTTGCAATAAATGCCAACATTTGATCTGCCTTTTTTATTACGTGCTGTACCTGCATACCGACTTTCTATGATTCATGAACACAGACACCCGGATCCCTCTGCCCAGATGCATTTTGAATCATCAGTCAAGGGGGAAGTTTAATGAAAATGGCTGCCTTCTGGCCCATCACCTCAGGTGCCAATCTGCTTCTTAGTTTATCTCCTAAGTCTATCACTTCTCCCATAATCCTACTACTGACCACTCTGATATAAATTCAATCTTTGCTTCTTTTTACTGTAACCTTTATGAATTGGAAGTCCCTCAGATGACTTCCTAAATAATTTGGACATCCTATCCGTGGATAAAGACTTATGTACAGACTTGCACAATCCTTTGCAACTGGATGAGATAACAGTCTGCATTAAACCACTGCAAAGTGGCAAGGCTTGGACCCTGATGGCTTTCCTACTGGATTTTATAAAAGTTTTTCCACTCAGCTTGCTCCCTTATTACTATTGTTTACTGACTCATTTCTCAAGGTCCTCTGCCCCCACCAGACTCAAGCTTCCTCGGATGCTCCTGACTCCTCTCCAGGGGTAGTTACGTAGGAAAGGTTAAAAAAATTAAACCATCTTTGAATTCCTGGATAACTTTAATACTGACCATCCCCCCCAATCCCCAAACACCACAACCCCTCCACAGTACCCCCTAACTATTCCAAGGTCCCACAACTACTCACCAGACTCCCCACCTACTCCCGCCCTCTGACTACCTCCCATCCCCAAAGCTGTCCACCCCCTCCCCACTCCTTTCACATCACAGTAGAAATTCTCCTTTTAAAGACGGCAATAGATCTCCTTTCCATTCCCTTCATTCTGCACCAGCCAAGGCCGCTGCTGGTCAAATTCTCCCCATGCCCAATGAGAAAGAAGGAAGAGCCAGCCTTGCAGGATCCAGAGCAATCAGGTTCCCAGGGATGGAGTACAGCCCTGATTTCACTGCCCCACAGAATTACAGCTGAACAGTTTAAAAATAAATAAGACTCTGCTGTTGTCAGTAGCAACAACACCCCTCAATATTCCAAGCTGGATGGTTTCTAACTGGTGTCCATTACTTGAACATTTTATTCTCAGTAATCATTAAGATAATGGCAAGTTGAGTAAAAAGCTGCTTGTACAGTGGCATTGGCAGTCTCCAGGGATTAGCTATTCAAAGCAACAGCTGTTAACATGCTTGGGAGATGATGTCTATTGTACACACACAGACAACTTGCACTAACATCCGTCTTATTGATTCTTTTTAAGTATGAAAGAGATTCAAAATGTTACATGAATGAATATTATTACCAGTTTCTTCACAGTCTCAGATAACCAGTATTAATCCCTGAACTAACAAGGAAAGATAAATCATGTTAGCTAAGGGTGTTAAAGGATATAGAGCAAATGTGGGTCACTGGGATTGAATCCAGTCTTGGTTTGTGGTTGAATCCAAAAATGGATCATCTGGTCATGTTGCTGTTTGTAAGACCTGTGCAAATTATCTGCTGCGTTTCCGACATTTTAATAGTGACCACACTTCAAAAGGTAATTAGCAGATAAGCACATTGGTATGCACTGACATTGTCAAAGGTACAATATAAATGTATATCTTTCTTTCCTTTCAGTCAGTTTACTAGGATGGCTATGTTTGGTGATGATGAATTTCTTACACCCATGTAGTTAGACTGCCTATGATCTCAGAGCCAGGAACAACCGAGGCAGTTGCCTGTATTAAAGATGGCATAGATCTTCAAAGAATCCTTCCACGCTTGCGCAAAGAAACTCAGAGGACAAAGAGGGGAGGGTATTGCTTGATGGGCATGACCTCATAGTTTTTGCAGCTGATGATTTGATTTGATTTGATTTATTATTGCCACATGTATTAGTATACAGTGAAAAGTATTGTTTCTTGTGCGCTATACAGACAAAGCGTACCGTACAGAGAAGGAAAGGAGAGAGTGCGGAATGTAGTGTTACAGATATAGTTAGGGGGAAGAGAAAGATCAACTTGGGCAGCACGGTAGCACAGTGGTTAGCACTGCTGCTTCACAGCTCCAGGGTCCTGGGTTCGATTCCTGCCTTGGGTCACTGTCTGTGTGGAGTTTGTACATTCTCCTCGTGTCTGTGTGGGTTTCCTCTGGGTACTCCGGTTTCCTCCCACAGTCCAAAGATGTGCGGGTTAGGTTGATTGGCCACGCTAAAATTGTCCCTTAGTGTCCTGAGATGCGTACGTTAGAGGGATTATTGGGTAAATATGTAGGGATATGGGGGTAGGGCCTGGGTGGGATTGTGGTTGGTGCAGGCTTGATGGGCCAAATGGCCTCTTTCTGCAATGTAGGGTTTCTATGATTCTAAACTTAATGTGAATAGGTCTATTCAAAAGTCTGATAGCAGCAGGAAGAAGTTGTTCTTGAGTGGGTTGGTACAAGTCCTCAGACTTTTGTATCTTTTTCCTGACGGAAGAAAGAATGTCTGGAGTGTGTGGGGTCCTTGATAATGCTGGTTGCTTTGCTGAGGCAGCAGGAAGTGTAGACAGAATCAATGGATGGGAGGCTGGTTTGAGTGATGGATTGGGCTATATTCACGACCTTTTGTAGTTGCTTGCGGTCTTGGATGGAGCAGGAGCCATACTAAGCTGTGATACAACCAGAAAAAATTCTTTCTATGGTGCATCTGTAAAGTTGGTGAGAGTCATAGCAGACATGCCACAGTTCCTTAGTCTTCTGAGAAAGTAGAGGCGTTGGTAGGACCAGGACAGGTTGTTGGTGATCTGGACACCTAAAAACTTGGAGCGTTCAACCATTTTTACTTTGACTCCACTGATGTAGACTGGAGCATGTCCTCCACTATGCTACCTGAAATCGATGAATATGAAAAGCGGGTGCGCCACTTTAACAGCAACAATCATGAAGCTTTGATGACTTTGATAAATCACACTGTATCTGGATGCTTCATGCAATATGGGAAGTGTGAAATATTAGTCATGGGGAGAGTGTTGTTTTCCATCAATTGGTGTTGAAGTCTTTGTTTATCCAGATGTTCATAGGGACCAGACATGGAGCTGGTGAGACCACATTAAAAAAAATTTTAATCCAACTTCCATTCAGTTGCATTGATCATCGTTTAGTGGTTTGGTTTGGAATTTTTCCACTAACAAAGCTATAATCCTATAAACAGCTCTTTCCATAGCTTCAGCCTAACAATATTCAACAGGATCACTGAGAAACACAATGGACTTCCTAGGACATTAGTTTGAACACCCTGCTCCATGAACCTCAAATGCCATTACCACTTTTCAGCATTCTTTGTAACATAGGATCAGGTTTGATCAGGTATTGGGGAGCTGTACACTTTGCTGCAGAAACTTCCAGACACACCACTCTGTATGATTAGCATGGGGGCAATTGTCCCATCCCGCTGAGCGGAAGACATCAGCAGCGACTATTTCACGGGATTCATGCTGGGCGTCCAGGCCTCTGCGTGTTTTCCAGCCTACGTATTTCAGTGTTAACAGATTCACACTGAAAATCAGCGTGGCGCTGATTTGCATGTATTACCATAGCTTATACATAAGAACATAAGAACATAAGAAATAGGAGCAGGAGTAGGCCATCTAGCCCTTTGAGCCTGCCCCACCATTCAATAAGATCATGGCTGATCTGTCGTGGCTCAGTTCCACATTCCCGCCCTCTCCCCATAACCCTTAATCCCCTCATTTATCAAAAACCCATCAACCCGCATCTTAAAAATATTTAGCGAGGCAGCCTCCACCACTTCAACGGGCAGAGAATTCCAGAGATTCACCACCCTTTGAGTAAAGAAGTTCCTCCTCAACTCCGTTCTAAACCGCCCCCCCCGCCTTTATCTTGAGGCTGTGCCCCCTAGTCCTACTGTCCTTTCTGAGCGGGAAGAGTCTCTCCACCTCTATCCTATCCATCCCATTCATCATCTTATAAGTCTCAATGAGACCTCCCCTCATTCTTCTAAACTCTGAAGAGTACAAGCCTAGTTTATTCAGCCTCTCCTCATAGCTCAACCCTCTCAACTCCGGCATCAGCCTAGTAAACCTCCTCTGCACTCCCTCCAAGGCCAAAATATCCTTGCGTAACTCCCTCCAAGGCCAAAATATCCTTGCGTAACTCCCTCCAAGGCCAAAATATCCTTGCACCATATCATTAGTGGGTCTGCGACTAAATTCTCCCCCCTGCTAGTGTTTTCTGCCTCTCTGGCATGACATCACGCTGGCAGGGCTCACAACAGAAGTATAAAAGTCGGGACCCGATGTGGCAGCATTGAACAGGAGTAAGGAGGTAAGTTTTACGGAACTGCAGTCTTTGGAGTACAGGAGAGGTTGGAGGTAGGGGCTAGAAAATTTCTCCATGGTGTCAGGAGGTCCCTAGAGAGCGGCAAGTGCTGTCCCCAGGCCCAGGGATGTTCCATGGAGTGTCTGTGGCGTGGGGTGGGTTCCTTTGCTGACTGCTGGTCAGGCTGCTGCCTGCAGCCACAGGACTGTTCCATTGTTCTGGCTGTGGGGTGTGGTGAGAGACTGCACTGAGTGCTGGAGTTTTAGGGAGGGAGGTGGTGCTGGGATAGTTACAAGCAATGATATATATATATCAATCGCTCTCTCGAACCCCAACCATGCGGAATGGGTTTTGGAATTATTGGTGTGGAGCTGGCCATCATGGTGTCCGCAGAGGAGGAGGCAGCTCAGGAAGTGGAGGGCATAGGGAGACCATTCCAGGAACAGCCACTGGCAGGCCCTGAGGGAGGAGGGCAGGGGTGTGCTGGTGATGCCTATGAGGTGGGACTTCCAAAAGGGAGGCCAAGAGAAGAAGGATGTAGAGGCCTGTGCAATACAGGAGCAAGGGGTCATTTGAGGGCCTATTGGAGGCCATGTGATGTTGTTGGCTCCACCTATCTAAAGATACGATGCGGCACCTGTGTGACCTGGCACCTCAGGGGAAGTGTGGCCACCTGTTCCTATAGAAGTTAAGGTGAGGCTGCACTCATCTTCTACATCAAGGGTTGTTCCAGGCACCCAGTGGGGACATTTTTGGAATGTGTTAGTCAGGTGACAGATGCCTTATACATCCAGGCAAGCCGATACATCCACTTTGATGTTGGACAGGGTCAGCAGGAGGCCAGAGCTGCAGACTTCATCGCCATTGCTGGGATGCCCTAGGTGCAGGGGGAAGTGGATGGGACACACATCGCCCTGCAGTTCCCCACGAGGTGAGGGGCAACTATTCATCAACAGGAAGGGATTCCACTCCCTCAGTGTACAAATCGTATATGATCATCACGTAGGTCTGTGCACGCTACCCATGACAGTTTCCATGACAGTTTTGTGCTGAGGCAGCTGGACATTCCTGCTCTTTGGAGACCAGCCCAGGCTGCCGGGATGGCTCCTGGGAGACAAGGGCTACCTGCTGAGGCCATGGCTGATGACGCCAGTGTGGAGGTCAGAGACCGAGGCTGAGGACCGCGACAATGGGACCTGTGCTGCCATCCAGTCTATTGTTGTAGAAGCCTGTTGAAGATGCAGTCTGCTGTCTGGACCACTTGGGGGGTGCCCTACAATACGATCATGTGCGGGCCTCATGCATCACTGCAGTCAGCTGCACCCTGTACAACACTGTGCAGCAGTGGGGAGACCAGCTAGAAGAGGAAGAGGGGGATCGATCCCAGCCAGATGTGGAGCAAATACGAGTGAAGATAGCATGGTATCATCAGCAAACAGGAAGACACAAATTGGGAATTTATGCCCTTTGTGCAATCTTGCCAAGTTGAACAGCTTGCTGTCAACTCTGACATGCAGGAAGAAACACTGACTTGAATCACTGAAAACATACAATAAGCAGCATGGAGAACAATATATTAAAGAGCGTTAGCACCAGGGCTCAGGCCTGCTTTACCCTGCCACTGATTTTGGTCGTGTCTGCTGGAGTCATGCATGTTCTTGTGGAAAGACAAAATGATGCCCAGAGTACAAGAATATATTCTATATTCTGCAGCAGTTTAAACAATGAGTTAGACAGGGGTGAAATCAAGCAATATTACTGAGGTGAAAATACGTGGTCTTAGTGATGCCATGAATATGAGTGTAGAATCAAAATGAAATAAATTCATTGGGGGCGATCTTACCAAAAAATCCCTAAGTGCCGAATGAGCATTAGAAGATAAAATTTCACACATCACAAAAAGGTAACAGTGATGTCTGGCTCCCAGAAGCAGGTTTTATGGAATCCCTTAAAGGGAGGAAGAGGCATGGAGAGACAGGGCAAACTGTTGATCAAGGCTCAGTCACAACATTGACCATGGCATTCAACATTCACATTGGAATGTGTGGGGCTTCACTCCAGATGGGAAACAGCAATGTTGGAACGCAAGTGAGCATCCACATCCACATGGCATCCAGAAATATCATGGGTTTGAATTTTACACTCCACCCCAGTGGGCTTTGAGTGGTGAGTGGGTGAGAGTTGGAGGGGGGGGGGGGGCTGGGGGAGTGGTGAGGCGATGGTGGGGAAACATGACCTTGCGTAGAAGGTTCCCTCCAGAATGCTGCCCGTCCTGATCCAGGTGGGAATTTATGGTGGGCAGGCAGTGTATTGGATAGGAAGCCTGCCCTTGCCTTCATTAAGGCCCTCAAGTGACCACTAAATGGCTATTTAAAGGTCTTTTCCCTCAATCTTCAGGCTGGCAAACAGTGATAGTTAAGGGTGAGAAACAGAAACATTCACTAGCCTCAGTCCTGGGTGGGAATGTGGGTGGGCACCTGCATTGACTGGGGGCGCCCTCCCCTCATGGACCAGACATCTCTGGACCTCACTGTCTGATTGGCTGACAGTTCTCCAAAGTCAGACTTCCTTCTGCCAATCAAATCTCATTTGAGAATAAAATGGCAGCAATCCTGTCGAAGTTGGTGGAGCTGCCCCCGCATTCCACAAATTTCAGGCCTTGAGCTCTGTGTTCTGATGATAAGACAGCTCGCTATGAGGCCCAAGCTGCGTGCCAGGTGTTCAATTCCTTCAGTCAGCATCACCGTTTGACAAAAAGCAGCTAACACCCACTGAGCTTCAGGAAACTTGATAGTTTTCTCAGAAGTGGGACTCCACCCTGTTTGTGTCTAGGTGTCATTGTTCTCTTGTATTGTTGTGAGGTGTCGGGCTCTCCCAGTGTGAGAAGAGGGGCCCTCAGCTGAGGGAAATAGAGTGATGTGCAGGCAGGCTGGCATGTGATCCAAGTGCTCTTTAGGCCAGGGGTGGATCCATTGTCATTCAGTGATGGTGATGGGAAGCTGATATCCTCATGTTCTTCATAGCATGGCAATGACACAGAAACACTGTTATAGTTGGGAGATGTTTCTTGAATCCATTTAGTTCCTTGATAGACTTATCCATTATTGCCGCCTTCACCAGATGAATCCAGGAAGCCATCACTTCGACAAATGCATCCTCAATCTCATTCCGTATCTCAGCAGGAGGTAACTGTCCTTGTTGATTTTGTACATTTCATCTGTAGGTCCAGGAAAAGTCTCCTTATGGGGCATTGTCAGTGTCAGGGAGTTAATGAGCTGGATTTTGTTTGTTTGCGGGCCACTACACACTATTCCACTAAATCTTCTCCAGAGGATTACAGAGTGTGGCCGCACTGTCATCACCTGCTCTGAGCTGGCTCTTTAAAGTTTTAAGTTTAATGTTTATTTATGAGTGTCACAAGTAGGCTTACATTAACACTGCAATGAAGTTACTGCGAAAATCTCCTAGTCGCCACATTCCGGCGCCTGTTCAGGTACACTGAGGAAGAATTTAGCATGGCCAATGCACCTAACCAGCATGTCTTTCGGACTGTGGGGGGAAACCGGAGCACCCGCAGGAAACCCACACTGACACGGGGCAAACGTGCAGAGTCCGCACAGTCAGCGACCTAAGGCAGGAATCAAACCTGTGTCCCTGGCGCTGTGAGGCAGCAGTGCTAAACACTGTGCCACCATGCCGCCTGTCGGCCTATAAAGAGGAGAGTGGTTAGCTCTCTGCCTTTCTGCCCATCTGCAACCCAACCCCACACCACGGTTGGCGGGTACTGAAATCAGCAACCCTCACAGCTCAGCAATCTGTTTCAACCATTGGTGGACTTTCCCCGAGTACCCTTGTTAGGTTTTAATGAGATTGCCACAGGTTAAGCTTTTTACTGATTGAGAAGGTGCAGTGTTTGAATGCAGAGGGATGGTGTAAAATTTCCTCAGTGATTCTTTTTGAGTAATTGCTCAAGTGTAAAGTTCAGCCTGTGAGCAGCTGGCTCTAAATCTACCCTGGGATAAAAATGGAAAGAACGCAGCACCAAGGAACACTGTCGGTGCGTTATATATCATCACACAGGGAAAAAAAATCCCTTAGCATATGAAATAAGAGCAGAAAGTTCTGGGAACATGAAGCAGGTCAGCATGTGTAAAGGGATGTCTTTTTCAATCAAATGTTTTTCATAATGTTTCATTGAAAAGCCTTGGCATATTTTACTCCTCATGGATCACAGAGTCATAGAACCCTACAATGCAGAAGTAGGCCATTCGGCCAATCGAGTCTGGGCCCCAATCCCACCCAGGACCCATCCCCACAACTCCATGCATTTACCCTAGCTAGTCCCTCTGATACTAAGGGGCAATTTAACATGGCCAATGCATCTTTGAAGTGTAGGAAGAAACTGGAGCACCTGGAGGAAACTCATGCAGACACGGGGAGAACATGCAAACACCACACAGACAAGTTGAAAATTGAACCCAGGTTCCCAAGAGCCTGGTGCTATGAGACAGCAGTGCTACACAGTAAAAAGTCTGACAACACCAGGTTTCAGTCCAACCGATTTATTTGATAGTAAATTCACTAGCTTTCGGGTTAGCCCCTTCGTCAGGTGAATGGAGAGATGAATGGAGAGTCCCTTCGTCAGGTGAATAGTCACCTGACGAAGGGGCTAACCCGAAAGCTAGTGAATTTACTATCAAATAAATCAGTTGGACTGAAACCTGGTGTTGTCAGACTTTTTACTGCGTTTACCCCAGTCCAACGCCGGCATATCCACATCATGACAGCAGTGCTAACCAGTGTGCCACCGTGCTGCCCAAATAAATAAATGTTAAGTGCATCCAAATTCTCGTTGTTGGGGAAAACCAAGTTTGCATTTCAGGAAAACACACCACAAAGCATCTGCTTCTAAAGAACAAAACAATAATTCCATCGATATACTGAACCTATTTTAACATCATTCTCTCCCAGCAGATCAATGACCATGAAAAGATCACAAGAGTTTGCAAAACCGGCGTTGCTGGAACTGATTCTCTGCGCTACTAATAACCCCTAAATGATGAGTTGATGATGTGCTTTACATTCCCATAGTAACAGCCAGGCTGACTAAGCGTGGGAATGGACTGCAACCCTCCCCCGTCCCAACAATGGAGGGTGGGACCCACTTGCTACACCTGCTGGTGGGCACAATGTAAACAACACCACTGGGCAAGTAACAACCGAATCTCCCATTGTGGCCCATCCCTGTCGCTACTCTGTCCCTTTATAGGTCATTAATGAAAACAATAAGATTTCTCAAAGGCAACAACAGACACTAAACTCTTCAGATATTTTGTTTTCTGGTTCCAGAGATGTGAAATCATTTGTTTTATTTCTTCCTGGGAGAAATAACCCATGAAAATAAAAGTAAATGGTTGAACCATCTGCCTTTCAGGAGCAAGTTTACCAGCACCTTCTTTATTTTCCTTTATTCTGACTGGTTTAATTTAATAGTCAGGAATTTTACTTCCATATCCTACAGCCCATATGGCTTTAAAGTCCCTTGGTGTCTTCCAAAGATGCCTCCTGTCACAGCAGTTCTGTCTCTGACTGCATATCCTCCCAATCTCCAGGACTGATTTGATTTGATTTGATTTATTATTGCCACATGTATTAGTATACAGTGAAAGGTATGCGTAGAATCATAGAATCCCCACAGTACAAAAGGAGGCCATTCAGCCCATCGAGTCTGCACCAAAAACAATCCCTCCCAGGCCCTATCCCCATAACCCCACGTATTTATCCTGCTAATCACCCTGACAGTAAAATCAATTTAGCATGGCCAATTAACCTAACCTGCACATCTTGGTGGGAGGAAAACTGAGCACCCAGAGGAAGCCCATATGGGCAAAGATATGGGCAAAAAGTGAAAACTCCACACAGTCACCCAAGGCCAGAACTGAACTTGGGTCCCTGGTGCTGTGAGGCAGCAGTGCTAACTACTGCGCCATCGTGCTGCCGAAATTGGTACTGTTTCTTGAGCGCTATACAGGCAAAGCATTCCATTCATAGAGAAGGAAAGGAGAATGTACAGAATGTAGTGTTACAATCATAGCTAGGGTGTAGAGAAAGATCAATTTTGTGCAAGGTAGGTCTGTTCAAAAGTCAGTTAGTAGGTGACCTCAGGCTTTTATATCTTAGTCCTGATGGAAGAAGGTGGAAGAGAACATGTCTGGGGTGTGTGGGGTCTTTAATGACATTGGCTGCTTTTCTGAGGCAGCAGGAAGTGTAGACAGAATCAATGGATGGGAGACTGGTTTGCATGATGGACTGGTCTATGCTCACGATCTTTTGTAGTTTCTTGCAGTGTTGGGCAGAGCTTGAGCCATAACAAGCTGTGATACAACCAGAAAGAATGCTTTCTATGGTGCATCTGTAAAAATTAGGGAGTCAAATCATCCATCTCTGCCCCTCCTCAACCCAATTGCTGCTAAAATCCTTATCCTTGCCTTTATTACCGCCGACCTAATGATTCAAATGATCTCCTAGCTGGTCCCCCATCTTCCATGCTCCAAGAGTCAGAAGGTCATATCTGAACCCACATGAAGTCCCACTGAGCTGTCATCTTTGTGTTTGCTGATCTCTATGGCTCCCAGTCCAGCAGCATCACAAATTTAAAATGCACACCCTCATGTCCAAATCCTTACATGGTCACACCACTCCCTATCTATGTACCCACCTGGCCACTTACAACCTTCCCAATCTCTACCTTGTTAAATCACCGGCAAGGGAGAGGGGAAAATTGGGAAACAGAATCTTGCCGGCAAGACTCTCATTCCCAATTCTCCTGGGATTTTGTGCCCAAGTTGCCAATAGTACTCATGGCAAACACAGGTGCAAAATCCCCCCATAGAAATAAGATACAGATCAGCCAGAATGGCAGAGCAAGCTCAAGGGGCTGAATGGCCTACTCTTGTTCCTGTGTTCCTATCTAGATATTAATGAATTGGCCTTGGCACATGTTTGCAAGGATTCACGCTACAAGCTCTTTCTTCAGTCAGTTCAAACTAATCCAAATCGCAAAGAAATATTCGTCAGCTAAATTAATGGCTCGCATTTTACCTCTCCAATTTTCTCCAGCATTCGAGATTAAATGTTATCAGGTCAACAATCCTGATCAATCTTCAGTGTCTGAAACCAGGTAAGGCCATTTATGCATTTACATTCAATGAGTCAATATTTAAAGTACTTATATCTCCAGCTGTATCATCTTTAATAGTGAAAACAAATAAAAAACATATATTTACATTTCAGCCATGTCCTTCTCCTCAATCCTTACCATCATGATAAATCTTTCAAAGGACCCATGTGGCTTTTCTGGCCACTAATGGAACTTATAAAACTCTACCTTGGAAAGGCCACCTGCTCAGTTATTCTTTTCCAATGCTATTTTGGCATTAACTTCAGCTATATCTGATACCTATACAAGCAATTTTGCCAATGCTTTATACTCTTGATACATTTATTTTTGAGGCTACTTTCTGAATATTTGTGTAAATAACTTTATTTTTCCTCTCTATAACCTATTTCCGTCAACTAGCACGTCCTAGTTTCAATCTCTGAAAGGGGACGCAGGTGAGGGGGGTGGAATGAGGGGATGATGAAGGGGACAGGTGAGATGGGGGTGGGGTGAGGGAACTTGCTGTCTACAAATTAGCTACTACTTTTCTACATTACAAGTGATGACAATTCTAAAGTACTTCATTAGCTGTAAAATGCTTTTGGGGGCTATTTCTATTTTCCAACAGTACAAAAATGATCTTTAAATACAGGCAAATAACAGTTAGCTTGCTTATTTGAAAACTTGGGTTGCAATTTAAAGCGGCGTGGAACAGCACGGTGGCAGAATGGTTAGTGCTGCTACCTCACGGCGCCAGGGACCCGGGTTCAATTCCCAGCTTGGGTTACTGTCTGTGCGGAGTCTGCACATTCTTCCCATGTCTGCATTGATTTCCTCCGGGTGCTCCGGTTTCCTGCCACAGTCTGAAAGAAGTGCTGGTTAGGTGCATTGGCTGTGCTAAATTTTCCCTCAGTGTACCCAAACAGACGCCAGAGTGTGGCGACTAGGGAATTTTCACTGTAACTTCATTGCAGTGTTAATGTAAGTCTATTTGGGACATTGACAAATAAATAAATAAACTTTAAAGTAGTTTTAAACAATCATTTGAGAAAAAGGAAATGCATGGATATGAATCTGTTTATTTAAACTTGCCCTACCCAGCACGCTTTGATAAGTTTGGTTTCAGGTGTGTTTATGCAATATTTTTTTTCCCATGATGGAATGAAAACAGGTTTGCATTTTGCCTTTTAACACAGAGGAGGCAACTATCATAGTGCTTCTGATTTGACCTGGGATTGGGTTTGGCTCCTTACTCATCCACTCTTCTGTAGATTCAACTGCCAGAACTGCGTGGATCTGACAACGGCGATCATGATGAGACTCATCAACTCTGCTCTTGCCAAACAGCTTTATTAGGTGTTGCATTACATGGAGTAGAAGAATGTGACCGTACCCGTCTTGCCTTGCAAGAACTGACAAGCAAATTACTGAAAAATTGAGATTACTGTATATATCCATCTCTTATATCTGTAAACAAGACACATAATTGGCTCCAATTGCCTGTCAGCTATGATTCACTTAAGGTGGGGCATTCATCAATTAACAACCTACAGGAACAGTAACCACAATTCCTGGATGAATGGCATACAAAAGGCAAACATGTCAAATAATTTTCTCACTATGACAAATGAAGAATTAACCTGATAAAATTTGTCAAATTCTTTTCAGCAGCATGTTTCTCCCAAGTACCACCTTGATCCACTGCAATATAACAAATTGCACTTAAACTTTATTTATTAGTGTCACAAGTAGGCATACATTAACACTGCAGTGAACGTACTGTGAAAATCCTCGAGTCGCCACATTCTGACGCCTGTTCAGGTACACCTACGGAGAATTTAGCATGGCCAATCCACCTAACCAGCACTTATTTCAGATCATGGGAGGAAACCAGAGCACCCGGAGGAAACCTATGCAGACACGGGGAGAACATGCAAATTCTGCACAGACAGTGACCCAAGCCAGGAATCGAACCCAGGTCCTAGGCGCTGTGAGGCAGCAGTGCTAACCACTATGCCACCATGCTGCCCCATGGTATATTGTACATTTAGAATAATGAAACATCCCAAATATGTAGCCTAGGTGCAGCCTAGATCCACTATTGTTGGAGAATTGTGTGGAGTCAACACCTACATTCCAGACTTGAACATGCTAAAATTTAAACATATTGGCATAGTGATAACCAGTTACTGAAGTGATTAAAATCAAGCTGGATCAGCCCTGCTGCTTAAGATGCGACAGAAAGAATTCATAAAGCTAAACTGCTACTGATTAAGCTAATCGGACGGTGCTGTCAAAGCAAAGTATAGAGCAGTCTGTTTAGAAATAGAGAAGCGAGGCTTACCAGATTGATGGTACTATTTCACATTGCCACTGCTGCTTTTAGCCTATCTGATTTTCATTTTGATATCACCTTAGATATATTTTTCAAGCCATGCTAAGACAAATGAATATGTGAACAGTAGACAGAAAATAGATTGGCCCCTTGACCCTGTTCTGCCATTCAATTAGTTCACAGCTGATCTGTATCTCAACCTCATCTTTGTTCCATCATCTTGATACCCTTCCTAACCAAAAAAAATTGGTCAATCTCCCTCTTGAAAGCTTTATATGTCCCAGTGTCTACAACCCAGAGAGTTCCAAATTTCTGTGACCTTGTTTTGTGAAGAAATGTTCCTTAATTTCCCTGAAATAAGTCAGTCAGAGTTCCGACATCAGATATTATCCTGTGAGCCAGCAATACTTGTAAGAGCCAATATTCTGTCTGATTAGTATTCGACATAAATTTAATTGACACAACAGAACAACTTGGACACAGTATCAAAAGGCATAGGAAGAGGATGCTGTTATAATTGAAGGGGTAACAAAATCTGCTTTAGATATAAATGAGCAAATCTGCAGCAGGTGGAACTTAATACAGAGAAATATAAAAGATTGGACATTGTACCTCCCCTAAGAAAGTTGTTTATTTTTTCTCAGAGTGTAACAATACCAGAAACTTCAGCTTTTAGTGATATAGCATCTCAATGCACCTTAACCAGGCCTTAAGAAGCTAGGGGGCGAATGGCAGAATGTTGGTTCTAGCAAGAAAAATGGCATGTTTCTCTCCAGATCTGACCACTGTCAAAAACAACAACTGGATCTGTTTCATGCCATCATGTAGAGAGGCAGAGTCTCAGCATGTTGGCAAAGCCCGGCTGCACTGACATCGGGGCCCCGATCAGATCAAAAAAAATCTCTCTCCTTGCCCCCCCAAGGAGTTCTCAGGGGCTCCAGCCCATCCCTCCAGCCCGGGGCCAGAGCTGGCATTCATCCCGTCCACTTCCCCCTTCAGAGCCAGCATTCATCACCCCCTCCCTTCTCTCCAAGCATCGGACTCTTTCACCCCCTTCCACCACCCCACCCTTCATCCCCCACCTTCCACAATAGTACTAACATCACACTTACCCCACCCCAAACGTCAGTGACAGCAACACCCCACTTCCCCCCACAACATAATGGGTCCACCCTGTGCATTGCCAGGTTGGCACTGTCAGGTTGGCACAGGCATGGTGCCAACCTGATGGTGCCAACCTGTGCAAAAGGGCAGAGCCAGGGGAATTGCCAAGCTACTGCCTGACCATGTGTCTTTCCCCCGAGAGCTATATACACCTTTATGCCCTTGGGGGCATTCCCACATTCACGCCTGGGTGAATATGTTGTAAACGCCAATGTGACATCATCCCGACACAGTTTGATAATACAGCAGGGGCTCAATATATGACCAGGGCCTTTAATACCAAGCAAATATATTCAAATGAACATAAATCGGGTTCGCGCTCACTGGTTACATTGTTGGCAAGGGGTGGTGTAGATCCGAAATCACAATCTCACCAGTAAAATTCATGATTTCTGGGTCTCGCCAGATCTTTAGCCCCTGCCAGCATTCTCACAAATGGTGAATGCAGCTCAAGATCACCCCTAATCTGTACGTTCTCCCCATGTCTGCATGAATTTCCTCCAGGTGCTCCAGTTGCCTCCTACAATCTGACAGGCATGCTGGTTAGGTGCATTTGCCATGCTAAATTCTCCCTCAGGCACTGGAGGGTGACAACTAGGAGATTTTCACAGTAACTTCATCGCAGTATTAATGTAAGCCTACTTGTTATAAATAAATAAACTGTAAACTATACAAGCTATACAAATCCTGAGGAATAATTGAAGGAGAATGGTATGTACCAAAAGTTGCAATAATGATGAGAAAGGATTGTTTATCTATGTCACAATCATATTGAAAGCAATCTGTGACTTTGGGAAGAGTTCTTTTGGTAGTGTGATGGGCAGAAAGTTGATTAAGGTGGAGATTTAGAGATATTAGTAAACTTATGAATCAGTGTTCTATTGCTGCTGAATTGTAATTAGCAGAACAAATAGAATGCTCAATTACCAAAATATCAATTGTAAACTGGAGAGTGCCATCTAACATGCTAACCAAATCACTCCTGGAGTACTGTGCTCATTCAAGATAATGCTGAGATACTGATCCTGCTATCAAATGATGAGAAAAGAAGACGTAATGTCTTCAAGCCTTGGAAGAAGATGAATTGAGAAGCTCCCCACAAAGTGGTGAAATTTGTTGATGATGCCAAAGTGAGAAGAGATTTGGAGGAATTAACTCAGAAATTGCAGAATAAATCAGGTAGAATAACTGTGTGGGCAGATTAATGGCAAATTAAATTCAATGATGCTAAGGGCTATACACTGGAAGGAAACTAATCATACACATACTCCACAAATAGTACTGAAGTAGCTGCAGATAAAGTGGAAAATTCAGCTTTAGTTTAATCATTTAATTGCCTCTTGAGCTTCTTTATCAAGTGTTATACTTGAGAAATGGCTCCTCGGGTGATGTATTGAGTAAAATTCCCCAAATTCCTTACTTAACACCACCTTTAACAACAGAAACTCCAGCAGAAGTAGAAGACCCCCTACACCTTCTCAAGGTAACTTGTGGTAGGCAACAAATTTGGCCTTGTCCATGTCCTTGACATCCCCAGAACAAATATTTCATAAGCTAAAACTGCAGCAATGAGTGGTTATTATTTGGACTCCTGGTTGATGAAATGTTATTAATATGGGGACAGAGTACTTTTTAAAATTCTCAACTTACCTACTTTTCCCAAACACATTACCTTAGATTCCTACCCAACTGAAAGGATAGTTCCCACATTACTGCTAAAGATGCTTTTTAGCCAACCCCTTTAACATAGTAGTGTTACAAGCCACTTCACAAAAGTATTATCAAACAAAATTTAACATTTTAAAGTTTATTTATTAGTCACAAATAGGCTTACATTAACAATGCAGTGAAGTTACTGTGAAAATCCCCTAGTTGTCACACTGTGGGGGCCAGTTCAGGTACACTGAGGTACACTTTCAGTCTGTGGGAGGAAACTGGAGCATCCAGAGGAATACCACGCAGACACGGGGAGAATGTGCAGACTCCGCACAAACAGTGACCCAAAGCAGGGAAATGAACCCAGTTCACTGGCATGGTTAGGCAGCAGTGCTAACCACTGTGCCAGAGTGGCACCCTCATTGAACCACATAGAGAGATTTGTGTTTATGTAGCAACTTTCATGCCCGCAGGATGTCCCAAAGCACATTACACCCAATTAAGACTTTTGAAGCGTAGTTACTATTGGGAAGCAGGAAACATAGTACGAAATTTACACACAGCAAGCTCCCTCAAGTAGCAAAGTGATAAGGGCCAGATCATTGTGATATTGAGTGATCAATATTTGCCAGGGCATCTTTTGCTCGTCTTTGAAATAATGCAATGGAATCGTTGACATCCACTGGAAAAGGCTGATAGGACCTCAGTTTTAACATCTACGACAGCATCTGTGATAGTACAGCACTTCATCAGTACTGCAGTGAAGTGTCAGCCTTAATTTGTATGCTCAAGTCCTGGGTGGTATTTGAATCCAAAATCATCTGACTCACGAGCAAGTATGCCACCAACTGAGCTCCAGCTGACACCTGACATTAGGGATGCACCTACAGTAAGTTATCACTTAAAATTCTAGTTAAGTTCTGAAAAGGGCAATTCTAAATAAAACAACTTTACGCAAATCAGATTTTCCGTTTAAAACCAACGTAAAAGCTACCATTACATCCTGTAGGAGCTTCACCATCAGAAAGAAATAATGGAAACATTGTACCCTGTAGGTTGAAACATCACGCATTACTAAATTCATATATTTATAAATGAAGAAACTTTTAAAATAAGCTTTCTTCACGCCTATTGCCTCTCCTGCTCGCCACAAATCCCAGTCATCAAACCACCTCTTCACCACACGCCATCCATCCTTAGCCTCTCTGTTGCAGCAGATCCTTCCTTTCAACAAGCCTCCAGCTCCCAGACACTGCCAACCCTCCAGCTCACAGCCTCTGCCACTCCTTGACCCTGTCTCTCACTGTCAATGCTCGCGGGCAATAGTTTCAAGAATAAAAGATTGGTTAGCGCAAGATTAGGGCCAGTCAGAGACAGCAGTGGGAAGTTGTGCATGGAGCCTGAAGAGATAGGAGAGGCACTGAATGAGTATTTTTCAACAGTATTCACACAGGAAAAAGTCAGTGTAGTCGAGGAGAATACTGTGATACCAGGTAGTAGACTAGATGGGATTGAGGTACATAAGGAGGAGGTGTTGGCAATTCTTGAGAGTGTGAAAATAGATAAGTCCCTGGGCCAGATGGGATTTACCCTAGGATTCTCTGGGAGGCTAGGGAGGAGATTGCAGAGCCTTTGGCTTTGATCTTCATGTCGTCATTGGCTTCAGGTATAGCGCCAGAAGACTGGAGGATAGCAAATGTTGTCCCCTTGTTCAAGAAGGGGAGTAGAGACCATCCTGGGAATTATAGACCAGTGAGCCTTACTTCTGTTGTGGGCAAAGTTTTGGAAAGAATTATAAGGGATAGGATTTGTAATCATCTAGAGGGAAATAAATTGATTAGGGATAGTCAACACGGTTTTGTGAAGGGTAGGTCGTGCCTCACAAACCTTATTGAGTTTTTTGAAAAGGTGACCAAAGAGGTGGATAAGGGTAAGGCAGTTGACGTGGTATATATGGATTTTAGCAAAGCGTTTGATAAGGTTCCCCATGGTAGGCTACTGCAGAAAATGCAGATGCATGGGATTGAGGGTGATTTAGCAGTTTGGATCAGGAATTGGCTAGCTGATAGAAGACAGAGGGTGGTAGTTGATGGGAAATATTCAACCTGGAGTTCAGTTACAAGTGGTGTACTTCAAGGATCTGTTTTGGGGCCACTGCTGTTTGTCATTTTTATAAACGACGTAGATGAGGGTGTAGAAGGATGGATTAGTAAATTTGCTGACGACACCAAAGTCGGAGGAGTTGTAGACAGTGAGGATGGATGTTACAGTTTGCAGAGGGACATAGATAAGCTGCAGAGCTGGGCCGAGAGGTGGCAGATGGAGTTTAATATGGAAAAGTGTGAGGTGATTCACTTTGGTAAGAATAACAGGAGTACAGAATATAGGGCTAATGGAAGGACTCTTAGCAGTGTTGACGAGCAGAGAGATCTCGGGGTACATGTGCATAGCTCCCTGAAAGTTGGCACCCGGGTTGATAAGGTTGTTAAGAAGGCGTACGATGTGTTAGCTTTTATTGGTAGAGGGATTGAATTTCGGAGCCGTGAGGTCATGTTACAACTGTACAAAACTCTGGTGCGGCCGCACTTGGAGTATTGTGTACCGTTCTGGTCACCGCATTATGAGAAAGATGTGGAGGCATTGGAAAGGTTGCAGAGGAGGTTTACTAGGATGTTGCCTGGGTTGTTGGGAAGGTCTTTTGAGGAACGGCTGAGGGACTTGAGGCTATTTTCATTGGAGAGAAGAAGGTTACAAGGTGACCTGATTGAGGCATACAAGATGATCAAAGGATTGGATAGGGTGGACAGTGAGAGCCTTTTACCTCAGATGGTGATGGCTAACACAAGGGGACATAGCTTTAAATTAAGGGGTGGTAATTATAGGACGGATGTCAGAGGTAGGTTCTTTACTCAGAGGGTAGTAAGGTCATGGAATGCCCTGCCTGCAGCAGTTGTGGACTCACCAACTTTAAGGGCGTTCACATGGTCAGTGGATAGGCATATGGATAACATTGGAATAGTTTAGGTTAGAGGGTCATTAGATTGGTTCCACTGGTCGGCGCAACATCGAGGGCCGAAGGGCCCGTACTGCGCTGTAATGTTCTATGTCCTATGTTTCAAATGATCTCAAAATTATGCAGGTTGGAAGATGGAAACATAGAAACTAGAAGCAGGAATAGACCATTTGGCCCTTCAAACCTGCTCCACCAATCCTCTTGATTATGGCTGATCGTCAAATTCAATATCCTGATCCCCTTCTCCCCATATCCCTGATCCCTTTAGCCCCAAGAGCTATATCTAATTTCTTCTTGAAATCAGACAACGTTTTAGCTTCAACTACATTCAGTGGTAGTGAATTCCACACATTCACTACCCTCTGGGTGAAGAAATTTCTCCTCACCTCAGTTCTAAAAGGTTTACCTCTTACCCTCAAACAATGACTCCTAGTTCTGGACTCCCCCACTGTTGGGAATCTTTCTGAAACTACCCAGTCTAACCCTGTTAGAATTTTATAAGTTTCTATGAGATACCTCTCATTCTTCTGAACTGCAATGAATATAATCCTTACCAACTTAGTCTCTCCTCTTATGACAGACCTGCCATCCCAGGACTCAGCCTGGTAAACCTTTTCTGCACTCCTGCTATAGCAAGGTCATCCTTCCTCGGGTAAGGACACTAAAACTGCACACAATACTCCAGGTGTGGCCTAACTAATGCCCTATCAATTACAGCAAAATTTGGGAGATTGGTGAGGATACTGTGGGAAACTCAAATCTAAAAGCAACAAAGAGGTGAATCAGGGTTTCAACACAGATGTACAAAAAATATTTTCAGAAATTAACCCATCTATGTTTTCTAATTATTTTTAACTTGCAGCCCTGTTAGGGAGATTGTGGTGAATTACTGAACTGTCTATTCACCCCTGGGACCTGGATTCAGCCTGCATTGAAAGAATGAAAACCACCTCACTTTGCTCATGATCACTATGGACAGTCTCAACATGAGCCTGTGGTGTAAAACTAGCAATTAATTAACAATCTCGCTCAGGCAGGTGAGAGTCTGCCAAACATGAGGAGGAAGAAAAAGCAATGGTGGAGTCATATTGGAATCACCATCATCCCAGTACCAAAGAAAAACCAAGCAGCGTGCCTTAATGATTATCGTCTGGTGACTCTGACATCCATAATTAGGAAGTGCTTCAAAAGGTTAGTCATGGCACAAATCAATTCCAGCCTCCCAGACTGCCTGGATCCATTACAATTTACCTACCGCTGCAACAGGTCCACAGCAGATGCCATCTTCCTGGCCCTGCACTCCATCCTGGAACACCTAGACAATGAAGACACCTATGTCAGACTCCTATTTATTGGCTACAGCTGAATCTTCAACACCATTATTCCTATGAAACACATCTCCAAATTCTGTGGCCTGGGCCTCAGCTGCTCCTTCTGTAACTGGATCCTGAACTTCGAAACCCACAGATCACAATCAGCGAGGACAGGCAACAACACCTCCTCCACGCTCACCCTTAACCTCAGTGCCTCACAAGATGCACCATAGAAAGCATTCCTTCTGGTTATTTCACAGCTTAATATGGCTCCTGCTCTGCCCAAGACCGCAAAAAACTACAAAAGGTTGTGAATGTAGCCCAATCCATCATGCAAACCAACCTCCCATCCATTGACTCTGTCTACACCTCCTGCTGCCTCGACAAAACAGCCAGCATAATTAAGGACCTCATGCACCCCAGACATTCTCTCTTCCACCTTCTTCTGTTGGGAAAAGTCTGAGGTCACATACCAACTGACTCAAGAACAGCTTCTTCTCTGCTGCCATCAGACTTTTGAATAAACCTACCTTGCATTAAGTTGATCTTTCTCGACACCCTAGCTATGACTGTAACACTACATTCTGCACTCTCTTGTTTCCTTCTCTATGAATGGTGGGCTTCGTCTGGAAAGCGCGCAAGAAACAATATTTTTCATGTGACAGTAATAAGTCAAATCAAATCAAATATTGGAAAGAGAGAAAAAATAGTTTCTTTTTCTTAAAGCAATTCACCAAAGATCCTTAGACACCACCTTCCAAACCCACGACTACTTCCATCTAGAAGGACAAAGGCAGCAGATACATGGGAAACCACCACATGCAAGTTCCTCTCCTAGCCACTCACCCTCCTGACTTGAAAATATATTGCTGTTCCTTCGCAGTCGCTGGGTCAAAATCTTGGAATTCCCTCCTTAACGGCATTGTGGATCAACCCACAGCACATGGACTGCAGCAGTTCAAGAAGGCAGCTCACCACCATCTTCTTAAGGGAAACTAGGGATGGACAATAAATGCTGGCCAGTCAGCGATGCCCATGCCCCACAAATAAATAAAAAAGAGTCACAGGAAGGTGAAAATGTGAAAGTAAAAGTATCATGCCCTGAGGATGAGGACTGAGACATTTGTTGGAGGATTGCTCTGTTTCAAACTATCCAATTTTTAAGCTGGGTAATGTCGAACCAGGAGGAAAATGTTCCATTCTGCAGCACTAGCTTTTCTCAACTTGAAAGGTGCAAATAATCATTAAAAAAAACCTTGTAAATCGCTTACTGATGTCCATTTTAAATCATTAATTCCCTGAAACAGAAAAATTGTCACAGTATAACTCAAACACAATTTATTGAGGGTAGCAGGGTAAGTTAGAAAGTGGTTAATAAACTGAGTATAAACTTGGCTCAGCAGCCATCATTAATCTCAACATAAATTATAATTGCACCTTGTATAAAAAGCAAGCATACCATCATGTCACCTAGAACAACAAGAATGGATTGAAACATTCTTTTCATAAAATCATGGAATCATAGAATGGTTACAGCACAGAAAGAGACCATTTGGCTTTTTATGGTCATATTAGACCTTTGCAAGAGCAACGCATCCAGTCCCACACCCTGCCCTTTCCTCACAGGGCTGACATTTATTTCTCTTCATATAATTATCCAATTACCTTCAAAACCCACAATTGAATCAGCCTCCACCACATTCTCAGGCAGCGCATTCCAAATTCTAAACACCTACTGTGTAAAAAAAGTTTCCTCATGTCGCTATTGTTTTCTTTGCCACTCACCTTAAATAGGTGCCCTCTGCTTCTTGATCCTTCTGCCGATGAGGGTAGTTTCTGCCTTTACTCCATTCAGATTCTACATGATTTAAAAACAAAATCTTCTCTTAATCTTCTCTTGTGCAAAGAGAATAGCCTCAGCTTCTTCAACCTACCCACATAACTGAAGTTCCTTATCTGTAGAGACATTTTTGTTCATTTTTTTTGCACCCTCTCCAATACCTTCACATCCTTCATGAGTGTAGTGGCCTGGGGCAGCATAGTGGTTAGCACTGCTGCCTCATGGGACGTGGGCTCAATTCCCAGCTTGGGCCACTGTTTGTGCAGAGTCTGCACGTTCTCTCTGTATCTGCGTGGGTTTCCTCAGGGTGCTCCAGTTTTCTCCCACAGTCTGAAAGATGTGCTGATTAGGTCATTGGCCATGAGAAATTCTCCCGCGGTGTACCCAAACAGGCGCCGGAGTGTGGTGAATTGCGGATTTTCACAGTAACTTCATCGCAGTGTTAATGTAAACCTACTTGTGACACTACTAAGTAAACAATAAAACAGAAATGAACACAATTCTCTGGCTGTGGCTGACCCAGTGGTTTATTAAAGTTGATCATAACTTCCTTGTTTTTCTATTAAAGTCAGGATGCACTCTGGTTTCCTCTCACTCTCCAAAGATGAGTGAGTTAGATGGATTGGCTATGCTAAATTACCCCTTGTGTCAGGGAGACTAGCTAGGGTAAATTTGTGGGGTTACAGGAGAGCGCATGGGTGGGACTGTTGTTGGTGCAGTCTTGATGGGCTAAATAGCTTCCTTCTGCACTGTAAGGATTCTTTGATTCTGTTCTATGGTTACTTTATTTATCACTTTGTCAACCTGCCCTGCCACGATTATTGAATTGTCCACATATACCCCCAGGTCCCTCTGTCCCTGCATTCTCTTTCAAACTGTATCCTTTATTTCAAATTGCCTCTCCTTGTTCTCCATACCAAAACGTATCACTTGATAATTATTTGCATTAAAGTTTATCCACCACTTGTTCGCCCATCCCACCTGTTTGTCTGTGTCCTCTCTGATTATTGTTATTCTCATTGTTCACAATACTTCCAAATTTTGTGTCATCCGCAAATGTTGAAAATGTGCCCTGCCTACCCAAGATGAGGTCATCAGTATATATCAGAAAAAGCAGGTGTCCAGCCACTGACCCCTTAGCAAACCCAATGTATACTTCCTCCATCAAAAAATAACCATTAATGTTTCCTGTCTTTCAGCCTTTTACTTATTTCCCAACTTTTTCTGCATTTGGAATGTTCTTGCTGGATTAGATCCCTCTCCTACCTTATACAAGTTGTCTCTACTCTCATGTGAACCAGGTCAGTGGGTGTCTTTCACAGCTAGAATGACACTGGCTACTCCACCATTTCCACTCCACTTCCCTACTATAGTCAGGAACTTATCAGCAGTTCTTCCACAGAGGAATGCGGGAATGACTAGCCGACAGGAAGTGTATGTGAAGGAAGGAAAACATCAGCTTTATTCCTCCCATCTCCCAGGCTCTCTACCTTTGCCTCTCTCAGTTATGGCAGTGATTATACATCACTTCACAATCTGGCCAGAAACTATCAAAGTCACTTCTGGCAGACTGAGTGAGAGTTGGCTCACATTTGTCAGCCTGGACAGCATGTACTTCACTATCTGAATTACTAAATGCTTGTTCCCACTTCCCTGGTTTCACTGAGATAATCTGTGCGTGGTTTTCCACTGCAGCTACAGACACTGGCATAATACCAGATAACCTCTGACAGTTGCCAAGCTCCCTTTCCACATATCAGAATGGGTCCAGGCTTATTTGGATTAAACTGACAGGATACACATTAATTTTCTATTTTGGCTAGATCTTAATATTGGTAAATGGATGCCAAGCTTGATTGAGATCATTACGTATTATGCAATTAATGCAAATTAATTTAAAGTTAGCTGCTGCATTTAACCCTCCAAGTTTCTCTCATTTTCTGAGGATTTTGATTCGATTTGATCTATTATTGTCACATGCATTAGTATATAGTGAGAAGTATTGTTTCTTGCACACTATACAAACAAAATATACTGTACATAGAGAAGGAAAGGAAGGGTGTGCAATGTTACAGTCATATCTAGGGTGTAGAGGAAGATTAGCGCTTAAGTTAGATCCATTCAAAAGTCTGATGGCAGCAGGGAAGAAGCTTGGAACGTGATTGTCAAATGACCTCAGACATGTATTTTTTGTATTTTTCTGTATTTTTTTCCTGACGGAAGAAGGTGAAAGAGAGTATGTCTAGAGTAGTGGAATCCAAACTATCCTTGTGCCTGAATGGGTGAAGCTTTTCACAAAACTTCACGCTCTTCCTGACAAAACCAATTGCTGTTTCCAGCAAATGGACCATCCATCACCTTAGACATCCATTCCCTCCACCACCAACATACCATGGGTGTCATGTATTCTATCTACAGGATGTCTCTGTAGGCACTCTGGGCACTGCACATTGCAAGTCAAAACCAAGTATTATATTTAGGTGAGAAAAGGTCGAAGGATGGGAACAGGCCAAGCCTACATAATTCAAATTCCATTATATAGTGATACACGCTGGCCCTATTTTATATCAGACTTCAATTTTATATTTTTCTTTATAATTCAATAGCAAAACCAAAGCAATTTGGATACAAAGAAGTGGAAACGATTGGATATCAGTAGTTTCCTTGCAGTACACGCTTAAGAGTTGGGAAACACAAAACTGAGGGACTGGTGGTACCCTATTTTAGGAAGTTCTAAGTACAGTGTTTATATTGGGGTACCATTATAAATATCTTCATAGGAATTTAGACTGAGAGAGATTGATGTGTGACAAAATGTGACAACATGAAGAAAAGTTTTGGACACAGTATGCATGAACCATAAGATTTTTAATATCTTACATACGTAGATATAAGTATATATACACACCATAAGCAAATCTCCCTTCCCCTGTCATGTATTACTCAATGCAGGTAATTTTGATAAAGTTTTATAGAGGTTGAAGTATTATATCATGTGAAACATGTGTTGCATTCTGCAACTGCAATGTGTTCCATTTAGCATGAGAGTCCAACATACAAGCCCTGATTTTAACTCCACAAACTGACTGGAGGCCAGAGTTTAAAATGATGGCCAGTGCTAACCATTCTATTTTCCTCATCATTCATGCCCCATTTTAACTGCTGGACTATTGGGAGTGGCAGGGCTGACCATCACAGGAGAGAGGTGGATTCATAGATACCTAGATATCAGGAAAAGATGACATAAGGCCAAGAAAGCTTCTGCATTTACTTAGAGCTGAATTTTCCAGCTCTTCTCACCAGTGGGATGATCCAGGCCCACCGAAGGTGACCCCCTACGGTAGGTTCCCCTGTGGTGCGGCTAGCAAGCAACATAAATTTGACTTTGAAGGGATTGGAAGATCCTGCCAGTGGCTATTGATGAGCCACCTTCACCTGAAAACCCACCACGGTGAGGGGAGAAAATCCAAGCCTTGTGTCTTTCATGACCTCAACATGCCCCAAAGCACTTTAACTTCATTCTAAGTATAATCTATTGTAATGTGGAAAACGTGGCTGGGTAAACATTGACCTGGTCCCAGGGGAGAACTCATCTATTCATTGAATCATAGAATCCCTACAGTGCAGAAGGAGACCATTTGGCCCATCGAGCCTGTACCGGTCACAAACGACCCAGGCCGTATTCCCATAACAACACATATTTGGCCTCTTCCCTGCTGCCACTAGACTTTTGAATCGATCTACCGCGCATTAAGTTGATCTTTCTCTACACATTAGCTATGACTGTAACACTACATTCTATACTCCATCCTTTCCTCCTCCATGTATGGTATGCCTTGTCTGTATAGCGAGCAAGAAACAATACTTTTCACTGTATGTTAATACATGTGACAATAATAAATCAAGTCAAATCAAACATTTACCCTGTTAATCCCCTGACACTAAGGGGCAATTTAGCATGGCCAATCAACCTAACCTGCACATCTTTGGACTCTGGGAGGAAACCCACGCAGACAGGGGGAGAACATACAAGCTCCATGCAGACAGTAACCCAAGGTCAGAATTGATCCTGGGTCCCTGGCGCTGTGAGGCTGCAATACTAATCACTGTGCTGCTCTGCAGCCCTGGCACTATTCTTTGAATAGTGTTGGGAGATGCTTAACATTCCTGAGAGATCAAAAGTTGCCATTTTTTAAGAACAGATTTGCAAGATGGCATCTCCAACAATGCTGTAGTAAGTGTCAGCTTTGATTGTCCGAATGCTCTGCAGTGGGACTTTAATCCATAACCCAGCGACGAAAGCACTACCAACTAAGCCATGGCTGAGACTGATTTAGACTGATTTACGTCTACATGAAGAGAAGCTCGAGTGGTCCTTCTCCAGTCATGAACCCACCTTGGTAAATGACATCAGGCTTCCCTAATTCATCACAGTTGGGCTTAACATTCCTCTCTTTGAGAACCCACTCACATGGCACTGCGGCAGTTAATTGGATAGTTGTTGGGGATGGGCAGATTGTTCACTCTGCCTGGCCCAGGGATGCTGAAGGTCGCTGAATGGCACTCATGGGCTTTTCTGAAATTTAATTGCATGACTTTCTTTCTACCACAGTAATCTGATAGTTCACCAAATGTTCAATTTTTAGATGTGGTGGGAGAACTGTGACAGCTGTTATCACTCTCTGTATAAAGTAATATACAGGCAGATGGGTAATGCCATTGTGATAATGAGTCACTCCAGACCTCACAAATTAAAAAAAGATTGAAACTGAGTTAATGGAGGTTTTCATGCAGTCTCTGCTGAGGCACACAGCCTTGGCTGAAAAGGTCACTTAGAAGGAAACCAAATAAAATCCTTAATAGGGGATCATAAAGGGAAGAATAAGGGAGGCAATTGTGATGCACTGTCTTGTTCAGAATGGGAAATGAATAAAGGTTATGAAAAGAGCACAGTTAATTAGTGCAATTCATGTGTTGGGAGATAATTGGTACTGCAAAAGTTACCTCAGGATTGGTGGCTCGGTTTAAAGTGGGATCCTTTGATAGCTGTGATGGGGCTCAGTATCACTTTGAATTGCCAGCTTTTAAACTGTAATGGCATTTGAATGTCAATGTAAGAGTGCCTCTGATGTTGTTGAATGTTTTAGTGTTGCATTTTTTTAGTGCTTTATGTTAACAGATTGTGTTTGATGCCAATTACCAAAATAATTAGGTTTTATCAAAAGGCATGTGTGGGCAGCAGTTTGGATTAATATTTTCCTATTCCACCATTATTTTAGAATATATGTGAGTGTTTCTGATTTGTCAGTATCCAGGCTCGGAAGTGAGCAAGCGATTGTGTGGGATGGGTGGGGGTGGGGTGGGTGTTGTGGTGGGATGTTGAATGAGTGACATTTTGTGCCTGGGATTTCCCCTAGTCTATATTTGCAGATCATTCAGTTTGCATAGTGTACCTCAGAGCAGATAACATTAGATTCACTGACAGATGAAGCGCCTTCTTGCTGCTCAACCATTGAAATCTGGTCCGCTCAATAATAACAGAAGAGTGACAGTTTGGGTTATGGAGAATGTCAGGAGATACACTCTTTAACATGCTGATTATTTGAACCATAACTTTTATTCACATGGCACCTTAACCTAGTAAAACATCCTAAGGCATTTCACAGGAGCATTACCAGATCAAATTTGATCTAGTCCCGTAAAGAGATTTTAGATTAGTCGAGGTAGATTCTAAAGAGCATCTTAAAGAAGGAGAGAGAGGTGAGGCAGGTTTCGTGAGAGAATTTCAAATCTTAGGGCTGGGTCACAGCCCCTGATGGGGTGACAGATGGCACATTTGAGGTCACAAACTCCCCATCCTCTGAGCAGCAATGGTGGTGAGGTGAAGACCCAGTTCAGAGACAATCCCAAACTCACTGGATAAATCCTGGCAAACATTACAAGGGAGACAGAGACCAAAGTGCTCTTTCTTTAAATGAGAAAGAAAACACATTGAGCAATGGGTTCAAGTGGGATCTGTTATGACCACGTGAGGAGGGGTAAAACTAACTCCCCTTTTCTACCACTCTGGGTCTTACCATGATGGGTTTTTTTGTGAATTTAGAGAGGGTGTATTTTGCCAAAACTGCAGGAGTTCCTCAGTTTGCTTTCAGTTTGTAAGGAATTAAGCAGACAAAGTTTTCCAAATTTAAACAAAGAACAATGTAGGTTTATTGAAACTATTCCCCAAATTTAAAAAAAACAGTTAAATCTCAACTACCATTCATATATCACACATAGATCAGTGCTGATGGTAGGATAAGAGATTTAGGCTTAAAGATTTTTTACAGTTCGTGAGGAAGATAAAACAAATAAATATACAGTTAACTGTTCTTTGGCTGGTCTCAATGCAGTAATTTTACACTGTGGCTGTTTTGTTCAGTCGGGTGTGGTTGTATGGAGCAGATTTCTACATTCTCTGATCCTGAATTGCAACAGATTTCTCTTTTCAGACTGGTTACTTTGCAGGTCCACGCACAATATTTTGGAGAGAGGGAGTGTGGCAGCAAGGGGAAACAGCCTCAGCTTGTCAGTACAACATTTTGATCTCAAATCTCTGTGCCTTGGTGAACAGTTCTTCAAGTATCCTGCTGACTGTATATTCCAGAGGAATTTGATTAATCTATATCTGTTGTAGTTATTGATTTTAAAACAGGTAACTGTATTTTGATGTACCATCTCTGAAATGTTTGAAAAGTTCCAGAATTGTGTATGCCAGCAGATGTTGGGATTTTTCACACTCCCCAGTGGGTTAGAGTATTTGTTCCTTTTCATTCTACTTGGTGGAATGTAACCTTGTATATCGCAGTACAAACTCGAGCATTACTGTCGTGAGTGGGCATAGCCAGCGGAGTCATTCCTGAACTGAGATGCCCCAAGCTATTTGAGGAAAGAGCCCTTGAGCTGGCCAGTGAGGACAGGACCACACTTCTAAAGAGGGCGAAGTGGGGGCAGCAAACAAAGTGTGGATCGTCAAGATAGGCGGTCATGATCCAGGCCTCACATGAGTAACCTTTCTCTCATCAGTTATCCTCCATGCTACATGAATGCCATTTCACTTCCCTTGCAGGTCAATCAGTTGACCAGCCCAGACCATCCTCGTACCCCCTGGGGACCACCGACTTGAAGAGTGCTGGGGAAGAAATCTTGGATACAAAATTGAAGGGGTGTCACATCAATCACCTACAACCTCCATTAGTGCAGATACTCACACCTCAGTGGGATTAACTCAGGCCTCTGGGTCACTCACTGGTGAGCAACTCAGATCTATAGATCCACAGCATGCGGAGGCAGGAGCACCCTAAGGAACTGGGATGGGAGGGATGCCAGAGCCCTGTCACACTGTTATAGGAAAGATATTGATAAACTGAAAAGAACGCAGAGAAGATTTACATGGATGTTGCCAGGACTAGGGAGAGATTGGCCTGGCTCAGACTTTATTCCTTGGAATGTAGGAAAATGAGGGGTGACCTTACTGAGGTGTACAAAATCATGAGAGGCATAGATAGAATGAACATAGTCTTTTTCCCAGGTAAGGGGAATTGAAAACTAGAGGGCAAAGGTTTAAGATGAGAGGAAAAAGATTTACAAAGGCTGTGAAGGGCAACTTCTTCACGCAGAAGGTGGTGCGCATACGGAATGGGCTGCCAGAGAAAGTGTTTAAGACAGATAGAATAGAAATACTTTAAAAGCATTTGGATAAGTACATGGATGGGAAAGGATTAGAGGAATATGGGCCAAACACAGGCAATTGGGACCAATTGGGAGGGCACCACGTTCAGCATGGACCATTTGAGCCATAGGGCCTATTACCATGCAGTATTGCTCTATAGGTCTATGACTCTGTTGAGCCCTGATATAGGAACATCAGAGTTATGAGCAGGAGTAGGCAATTCAGCCCTTTGAGCCTGCTCTGCCATTCTATATGATCATGGTTGATCTCCATCTCATCGTAACTCCACTTCCCTGCCTTTTCCCCATAGCCCTTTATCCCACTTTTGATCAGATATTTATCTATCTCTTTCTGGAATCCATTGATAGATTCTGCATCCACTGCACTCTGGGGCAGTGAGTTCATTGATTCACAATCCTCTGTGAAAAGTAACTTCTCCTTATCTCTTCCTTGAAGCTCCCCCCTCTTGCTCTACAACTATGACATCTTGACCCAGACTGTTCTAGAAGGGGGAACATTTGGATAACATTTACTTTATCAATCCCACTGAATGTTTTATATACCGCAATAAAATCCCCCCCATTCTTCTGTACTCTAGCGAGTACAAGCCCAAGTTAACTCAATCACTCCTCATATAACAGCCCCTTCAAACCTGGAATCAATCAAGTGAACCTCTTCTGAACCACCTCCACATCCTTCCTCGAAGTAGGTGACCAAAACTGAACACAATACTCCATGTGTGGTCTCACCAATGCCTTATACAATTGTAACAACACTTCTCTACTTTTATACTCCAGGTCCTTTGCAATAAATGCCAAGATTCCATTTGCCTTTTGACCCTGACCAGCCACCGTGTGACCTGCAGCCAGTGCTGCAGTCCCAGAGCTAGAGATTTGACTGCACTGGCTCCCAGAGACCAAGAAAACACCCTAGAAGCCTGAGCCTACACTTGGAAGACTCCTAGAGGCCAGGAAAACACCGCTGGAGCTGGGAACTTCACTCTGCTGGTCTCCAACAACCAGACCTGCATCCCTGAGGCTGGAGCCCTCTCCCCCCGCACCCTCCAACTCTTCTGACCCAGAGAGCTGTGACCTCCTGCATGCTCCAAGTATTCCCTCCACTCCCGTCTTCTACAGTCGCCCCACACTCCTAAAGATCAACTCCCAGTGCCAAACAATCATTAACACTGTTCTGCTAAATTTACTTGCAGGTCTA
Organism: Carcharhinus amblyrhynchos; assembly: GCF_965287045.1. NCBI lineage: Eukaryota > Metazoa > Chordata > Chondrichthyes > Carcharhiniformes > Carcharhinidae > Carcharhinus > Carcharhinus amblyrhynchos. Next base: position 39,697,319 of record NC_137346.1, on the reverse strand, counting down.
GAGATCCTCTGACCTCTGAAGGAAGACCTCGACCTGGCAGTGACCCAGCGGACCCCAAAACACGGACCCGACCACCAGCTCATCTGTGACCGCAACCCAAGGGACGTTATCCACTTACTGGCCTTTGACCTGTCCACACCAGAACATGATCTGGTTGTCCACTGACCAGCAAAGCCAAACTGCAGCCCGACAGTGACCTGGAACACCAGCCATGCAGACCCATCTATTATCGCAGGAACCACGAGCAAGGCAACAAATCCTCTACCCATTCACTGACCAGAGTGAAGAGCCTCACTGAACACACCTATATCCTTAACAATGCAAATTATTCTTACCGTTTCCCATGCTCGGAAAAAAGCAGACACTCCAGGAAGCATTGAAAACGTGCAGGCCTGCAGTCCCGAGGGTTACTGCTTGCAAATGTCCAATCTTTGCAAAACAAGCTAGACGAACTTAAAGCCAAACTCACTTTCCAAAGAGAACTGGGGGACTGCTGTGTGCTCTGTTTCATGGAGACGTGGCTCACTCCTGCCTCACCGCACTGCGCCCAAAACCAGAAATCTTCTCAATCCATCGATTGGACCGTATAGTGACATCAGGCAAGGATAGGGAGATAGGGGGTCTGCCTTCTAATCAATATCTCATGGTGCCGAGACATAGCTACACTGGCGAATTTCTGCTTCCCAGACCTAGAGTACCTGACGCTAAAACGCTGCCCCTACTACCTTCTGTGGGAGTTCACCTCCATTATCGTTTTACATCCCACACCAAGCGAATGTGAAGATCGTGCTGGATGAAATATCCACCACTACAAATAGCCTTGAGATGAAACATCCCGAGGCCTTGTTCATTGTGGTAGGGGATTTCAATCAGGCCAAGCTCAAGAGCGTACTGCCGACACGTCTCCTGTTCCACCAGAGACCCAAACATCCTTGGCCACTGCTACACAAATATCAAACATGCCTACTGCTCTGTCGCCTGCACACAAGGCTGTGCTCCTGCTCCCACCTTCCAAGCAAAAACTGAAACAGGAGAATCCATCAAAGAAGGTTGTGCAATGTTGGTCTGAGGAATTGGATAATCTCCTACAGGACTGCTTAGAGTCAGTGGACTGGTCAGTATTTAAAAACTCTGCGACCAGCCTGAACGAGTACGTCACTATAGTAACTGACTTCACTAGTAAGCGTGTAGAAGACTGTGCCAAAGAAGCAAATCCATGTATTTCCTAACTGGAAACCATGTATGAACAGGGATATCCGCTGCTTGCTGAAGTCCAGGTCTGAGGCGTTCAAGTCAGGCGACACTGACCTACACAAGAAAGCCAGATACAATCTAAGGAGATCCATCAAAGATGTCAAAAGACAGTACTGGACCAAACTAGAGCCCCAGGCTAGCCACACAGATCCCCCGCCAACTATGGCGAGATCTGCAAGACATTACAGGCTACAAGATGAAGGCAAGTAAAATCGCCGGCTCCAACGTGCCCTCCCTGATGAGCTCAGCGCATTCTATGCCTGTTTTGAGCAAGAGGTCAGCAACAGCATGCCCTCCACCCTGGAAGCCCGGGACGAACCTGTATATTGAGGTCACCATTGCAGATGGCGGAGCAGCTTTCCCTTGAAGATCAACCCATGGAAAGCGACTGGCCCGATTGGGATACCAGGATGAGCACTCAGATCCTGCGCGGACCAGCTGGCGGGGGTATTCGCAGACATCTTCAACCTCTCTTTACAACAATCTAAGGTCCTTATCTGCTTTAAGAAGACGACCATTATCCCGGTACCTAAGAAAAATCAAATAGTGTGCCTCAAAGACTATTGTCCGGTGGCTCTGACATCCATCATTATGAAGTGCTTCGAAAGGCTAGTCATGGCATGAATCAATTCCAGCCCCTGCCTGGATCCACTACAGCTCACCTACCACTGCAACAGGTCCACAGCGGACGCCATCTCCCATGTAGCGGGTGGGTGAGCAAGCGTAAGAAACTAGAGGTACCTCATGGGCACAGATGAATCTAGACATGAATAGAGATAAGTCACCACTGTATTACAACTCTAGAACTTAAAATTACTTTGCTCACCCATAAAAATTCTCCACCTTATAATGTTTTGGCGCAGGCTCCACAAACTTGTGACACCATATTCATCCAGCATATTGGTCTTATAAAAATTGGGTCTGTCGCAGCTGATACAAGTAGCAACCAAGTGAAAACATGTAGAGAGGAATAGAAGAACCTGCACTTTTTTGCTCTAGAAAATAGAGCTACAACAAATGTAACACATTTGGCGCTTCAACCATGTGGAATGTGGAGATGGCAGTGCTATGTTTCTGCTGGTTTCCACACTGATGATACAGTAAAGACAGTAAAGCATCCTGCACTGCTGCCATCCCCATCCCAATCCCACCCTTCAACATTGACATTCATGTTTCTCTTGTCAGCCACTCTTCTCCAGTGGTGAGAATGCCAGTAGCTAACAAAGTGCTGAGAGGCTTCCCAGCTCAGATACAAGGTCGAGAAAAACATCAGGACCTCAGAGGGGGTAGTCATGGCTGAGATAAGTAACCCAGAGTCTCTGAACCCCAAGATAAGCCTGGTCATTGGCAGGACTTGTTCAGCTCCCTGTCGGTCAGGATTCAAAAATGGCAGGATCTGTGAGCACCCCAAGATGTAATTATCATGGACGCTGTCTGCGAAATAAGCATGCACCTGCATGATGTACATTCATAGAATCATAGAATTTCTACAATGCAAAAGGAGGCCATTTGGCCCATCTAGTCTGCACCGACCACAATCCCGCCCAGCCCCTATTCCCGTAACCCCACATATTTGCCCAGTTTATCCCCTGACACGCGAGTCAATTTAGCATGGCCAATCAACCTAATACACACACCTTTGGACTGTGTGGTCACAGATGATTTGAACATTGATAATCCCTTGTGGTTCATGAATGGTGTCACATGCCGCCACGTAGAGCATAGAGCCACATGGGTGCAATTGATGGCATCTTGTATCTGGGGCATGCCTTCTAATCAGGTGAAGCTCATGGCGCTGGCTTCTGGGCTTGCCTGGTCCCAGTCAAAGTTGATGTACATGTGGGTCCTCGCAAATAACACATCTGCAACTGTGGGTGGCTGACTGGGATATGCTGGAATTTTGCTGGAATTCAGAAAGGTTTGCCTTGTACATTGCAGTGCTACTATACGCCCGTCTTTCCTCCGGATGTTATCTGAATCTTCCTCTCTGCGGCTAGTTGCACTTTCCCTACGTATCTGAATTGTCCTTGTACGCAGCAACTGGTTTTACATCTTCCCCCTGCACTCTCTGAGTCTGTGATGTGAGGGCTTTGGCTGTCCTGTGTGCATAATCGTTGCCCCGGTGCTGCGGGGATTGTATCTTTCTGTGTGCACTTAGCTTGAGTACTGCAGCTGCTGCTGGTACTTTAGCTGCCTCTACCAACTCTCTTACACAATATGCATGCTGTACATGTCCCCCTGGGGAAGTTATGTATCCTCGTCGAGCCCAAGCTGCCATATAGTTGTGAATGACCCCAAATGCGTAATGTCTATTGGTGTAAATGTTGGCCTTCTATTCCTCGGCTCGTCGCAATGCCTCTGTTAGGGCTATCAGTGCTGTTACTTGGGCTGACTCAGTCCCTGGGATCTGGCTTCCCTTTAGTACAGTGCCTGTTTTATCCACTACCACCCATGCTGCACGTGAGACCCCCTCATGACACGTCCCAGATCCATCTACGTATAATTCCATTACATCATATCTAGCAACTTTCGCCTTCAACAACTTTCTCTAAACAGTAATGCTGTGTACCCTCACTAACTAACGTGGATATGGGGTTGAGGCCAGGGCCCTTTACTATTCGTATGCGCTTATCCGCCGGGAGTAACTTACTCTCCCACTTTGCTCGGCGGCTGTTGGAAACTGCACTTGACTTTCCTGCTTCTAGTAGCTGCTCTACAGAATGAGAGAAGTGGAGTACAATTGCTTCCAGGAGCGCTACCAGTTCTGATGTCTCTATTGCCCACATGTCCAATGCCTGCCTGCACCACTGTAATCCTGCTACTACAGGACTTCATTTTGCTGAATAATATGCTACTGGCTGCATCTTGTCCCCATGTTTCTGGCCCACTACTGCCATGTCGTATTCCCCTTCATTGTGGCAATATATGTGGAAGGGTTTGTCAGGGCTGGTAACCCCAGGGCTGGGGCCACTGTGTGGGCATGCTTTTTCTTTTCAAAGGCAGTGTCCTGTTCCGATCTCCATTCTACTCATTCCCAAGATTGCTTACCCCTGCTGGCCAATTTTAGCAAGGGTTCAGCGAGTTCTGAGGAGTTCCCTACAAAACTTCTGCAGAAGTTAAATAACCCAAGCGCTTGCCTGAAGCCTCCTCCCCAACCCCCCCACCACAACCGATGATCTGCAGTTTTGGCAACTCTAGAATGGCTTTTTTTTCTGCTGGGATTCTCTTCATCCCCTGTGTAATGTGATAGCCTAAATATGCCACCTCATCCCACCCCAGCTGTGCCTTCCTAGGGTTGATCTAAAGGCCATCTCGCTGTATGGTTGCTAAAGTCCAGGTAAGGGCAATTATGTGGTCTTTCTCCCCCTTTGATGCTACCAGGATGTCGTCAACATACTGCAGCATGGTGGTCTGTGTCCCTGTAAGGTCAATCTGGGCTATTACCTGGGCCATGTGTCTGTGGAATATGGCCGGACTGTTGTGAAACCCTTGGGGCAATCGAGTCCAGCTGTATTGATCCTCCCTAATGGTAAATACCAAGTTGATGTTCCTCACATACCAGGCTGAACCAGAACCCATTGGCAATGTCTAATACCAAAAACACATTCTGCTCTGGACAAAGGTTATTCCATATTGTGGTTGGGTTTACCACTATGGGATTTTCCCTTACTGCGTGTTTGTTGAGGCTGGTGTAGCCTACTGTGAGTCAGCAAGAGCCGTCCAGTTTTCTCACCGCCCAAATCAGGGACTTGGTAGATTAATGGGTTCTTTTCGCTATTCTCTGCTCCTGGGGTTCTTTTACTATGACCCATACCGCCTCTATGGCCTCCTTTTTGATGGGGTACTGCTGATGAGGTGGATGTTGGTCTCCCTTTATAGCAATGGAGAAAACTTCCAATCTCCACAATCTTGCTTGCCTGTGCCCACACTGCTGGGTATGCTTGTGCAATTATTCCCCACATTCCTGGTTGTTCCCATGCTATTGTAACTGAAGCAATATTTCGGACATAATGTCAGATTTTCCTCCCACTCGGTCCATTTTTTGTCGATTACTGCCCACAGTTGTTCCAGCCAGTCTATCCCTAATATAGTTCCATCGGCAGTCTTACACATCCAAATTTGGATTTTTGCCATGAAGTCCTTCATTTTAGGGGAATGGGCTCGCTCAATGTCGCCACACGAACACTATATATAACTCCCAGGATCTGGGTAGTTATATGAGTTAGGGTTAGGATATTAAGGCTCCTGTATCTATTAACACTGTACACTGCTGGCCCCCTAACAGCACGTCAATAAGTATTTGGGGATCCCTTTCCTCCCCGCTAAGAGCTGTGAATGATTATTGCTTCATCACGCCGAACATCTTTGCCAGATCCTCTGCTGAGACCTGTATCATCAACCCGGGGGCTTCCAACCCTCCACTATTCTTTATGGTGCTGAGTCCCTGACCTTCCTTGTTTCCCCCTTTTGCCCAGCAGGCCTTCTGGTCATGCCCTGACTTCCAACAATTCCAGCATCTCAGTAGGCCCCGTCCCTGCTCTTTTGTGGCCCTTCATTTCCATTGTTGTAGCACTGCCTTTCTCCGTCTATCCTTTCCATGGGGCTCACCTTGTGCCCCTTCCTTGAATGAGCCTCCGTCTTCATCACCCAAGCGGGGACCTGATTATAAGTATTCCCTATCAGAATGCCCATCTCCACAATTCTGGTCAAATGCGGACCCATTTCATCGGTCAACATTTTAAAAAAGATTTCATCGTCCCAGTGTGGGATGGCTACCCCCGAATGGTGTTTGTACGCCTCAAACTTCCTCTCTGCGTAGTCCTCCATCCTTTCCTTTGGCCCTTGCTTAATCAGCATAATCAGTGTCCAGTTCGGGCTGCTCCTTCCCAGGGCAGTTCTTACTGCTAATTTAAAAGCCGCAAAGTGGGTCTCTTTGATCCCCCCTCCGGTGATTCATGTGCGATCTCTGAACGGCTGTGGCATGCCTGCCCAAATGCAGGGACGTTTGCCCTCAACAATAAATGAATGTCCTCATTAAACAAACCACAGGCCTCCTCATTTATCACAAAAACGGCCGTGATCATTCTGTCGTTTCATAGGAGGTAGTTCGTTTAGAACCATCGGCTATTCCCCCACTGTAAAGGGTGTTTGAATCTGTTGCTCAGTGCTCTGTCCATCCGCTGTCTTCCTTACAACTCGCAAAGGGGCTACGGGCTGTGGCTCGCCTTCCTCCTTGTACGAAGGAAGAAACAGGTACTCATAACTGTAATGTCCACCCCAGTATGTCCCTTCCTCTAAACTGTCCCATTCGGCCTGGTAGTCACTATCCTCAAGTAAGTCTGATGCTGTTGGTACCGCAGCCCCCACCAATCGTCCATGTGGTTTGTTCCTGTCCCCCTCCCACACACTTCTCACAGCTGCTACTCTCGCTTCATGATGCTCTCTTATCCCTTGGTTTTTCAATATGGCTGTTGCAACTATTACTCCCTTCTCATATTGGTTTTAGTTTGCCCACTCCACCAGGCCTTCTGCTTGGCCATGGAGGCATCTGGATTAAATCCTTACCCATCATTTTCTTTATCAATTTTATACTACGATCAACTATAGTTTGTACAATAGATCCCACGAATACACATTAAAAATCCGCTGTCCCCTGTACCGGCGTCTGTTCTGTTACACCTGGTCATCTCGGCCACTTTTGCACTCTTTCTTCTCGTGCATCAGGTCGCTCTACCCTCTCGCTGAACTCTCCCTCGTGGCTACTCCTCCTTGCTGTAAGCGAGACCTTTCAATCCTTCCTACCCATGTTTCTCCCCGGCGCAGCTCTCTGCTCTCACAGAATCCTCCTTCGCGGCTTTACCCTCTCATGGAATTCTCCCTCACAGCTACTCTTCCTCAGTGTAAACGAGACCCATTAATCCTTTCTTCGCCTTTCTCCCCAGTGTGGGTTTTATTTGCAAACTTTGCTAAAACTTCTTATTTAAGTTTTCTATCAATTCTATGCACCAGTGCATGGTATTACCCTTCGATTTCCTTCAAGCTCACATGGTCAGACTCTACTTCCATATAGTTCTTTAGTATTGCAACTTACAGCCAGCCAACAACTAGTGTGAAATTGCTCCCCTAACTATGGGTGATAAAATAAACGTACTCACCCGACTTGGAGCCACATAGCTGCCAGTTGTCTGGTACGGTACCCTGCTCGCAGCGCCAATTGTAGGAGGGAAACAAAACGAGATGGGCTTGGAGACTGTGTCAAACTTCCACATGCATGAGAGAAAACTGAACTCGGGCCTGAACCTAAGGTTGCCTGCGAGTCCTCTCTGTCCCTGGTAGATTTTGTATATGTTAGTATACTTTTTTAAGTCACAAAGGTTTATATAAGCATATTAATTCCTCGAGTTGGATACAAAATGGCTGTTTTAATCTCATTATGCAGACTGCATTGTTCAGTACAATTTTGTTAATCAGTTTCATGGGCAGTTCTGTTTACCCAATTATAATGTCAAAGCATTGTATTTGCCCAATCGATTTGCACTGACGTGTTAATCGTTATCCCCCTCTGCTAGATGATTATGTTTTATGGAAGACTATACCTTTCCTGGACTATATGAGGCCTGGCTGTCTTAATGCCGGTTCTCCCATTGTCGTGATAATTCAAGCCTCTAATTGCCTTGAATTATAGGCCGGTTAGTTTAACGTCTGTTGTAGGTAAAATGTTAGAATCCGTCATCAAGGAGGAAATAGCGAGGCATCTTGAGGGGAATTGCTTGATAGAGCAGACGCAGCACGGTTTCGTTAAGGGGAAGTCGTGTCTGACAAATTTATTGGAGTTCTATGAGGATGTGTCTAGGGCAGTGGATAGAGGAGAGCCAGTGGATGTGGTCTTTCTTGATTTTCAGAAGGTGTTTGACAAGGTACCTCACAAGAGGTTATTGCAGAAGGTAAGGGGGCATGGAGTTGGGGGTAGGGTGTTAGCGTGGATAGAGGATTGGTTGTCAAATAGGAGACAGAGAGTAGGGGTTAATGGGTGCTATTCGGATTGGCGGTTGGTGACTAGTGGAGTGCCCCAGGGGTCGGTGCTGGGGCCTCAGCTATTTACCATTTATATAGATGATCTGGAGGAGGGAACCGAGTGTATGGTGTTGAAATTTGCTGATGACACCAAGACTGGTGGAACGGAAAATTGTGCGGAGGGTGTGGAGAGTCTGCAGAAGGATCTAGATAGGCTGGGCGAATGGGCCAGGAACTGGCAAATGGAATTCAATGTTGGCAAGTGCGAGGTGGTCCACTTTGGTAGGAATAATGGTAGGAAGGATTATTACTTACGTGGCGAAAAACTGCAGCAGGCGACGGTGCAGAGGGACCTCGGGGTCCTTGTGCATGAGTCGCAAAAACCCAGCTTGCAGGTGCAGCAGGTGGTCAGGAAGGCTAATGGGATGCTGGCCTTCATAGCGAGGGGGATTGAATATAAAAGTAGGGAGGTCTTGCTGCAGCTGTATAGGGCATTGGTGAGGCCGCAGCTGGAGTACTGTGTGCAGTTTTGGTCGCCGTACTTACGCAAGGATATTTTGGCCTTGGAGGGAGTGCAGAGGAGGTTTACTAGGCTGATACTGGAGTTGAGGGGGTTGAGCTATGAGGAGAGGCTGAATAAACTAGGCTTGTACTCGTTAGAGTTTAGAAGAATGAGGGGAGATGTCACTGAGACGTATAAGATGATGAATGGGATGGATAGGATAGAGGTGGAGAGACTCTTCCCGCTCAGAAAGGACAGCAGGACTAGGGGGCACAGCCTCAAGATAAAGGGGGGGGGGCCGGTTTAGAACGGAGTTGAGGAGGAACTTCTTCACTCAAAGGGTGGTGAATCTCTGGAATTCTCTGCCCGTTGAAGTGGTGGAGGCTGCCTCGCTAAATATTTTTAAGACGCGGGTTGATGGGTTTTTGATAAGCGAGGGGATTAAGGGTTATGGGGAGAGGGCGGGAATGTGGAACTGAGCCACGACAGATCAGCCATGATCTTATTTAATGGCGGGGCAGGCTCAAAGGGCTAGATGGCCTACTCCTACTCCTATTTCTTATGTTCTTATGTTCTTATGAAGGGGGGCACTATCTAGAAGTCAAAGACTTTCAGGCTGGGAGCTGTATATTTTCACCATGTAGTGGCAGGAGCAAATTTCTTATTGCAACAAACATAAACTTTGAGAGGACAAAACACATTAAACTTCCTTTTGGACCTATTTCACAGGACTAGTAACAATCCCTGCTTAACACTGTGACATCCCATCAAACTGAGGAGGTTCCCTCCATTCCTATTCTCTGTTCCTACCTCCCGAACCAATAAGGATATTATTAAACTAGAAACAGTGCAGAAAAGATTGACTGGGATGCTACCAAGACTTGATGGATTGAGTTATAAGGAGAGGCTGGATAGACTGGGACTTTTTTCTCTGGAGTGTAAGAGGCTTAGGGATGATCTTAAAGAGGTCTATAAAATAATGAGGGGCATAGATCAGCTAGATAGTCAACATCTTTTCCGAAAGGTAGGGAAGTCTGAAACTAGAGGGCATAGGTTTAAGGGGAGAGACACAAAAGTGTCCAGAGGGGCAATTTTTTCACACAGAGGGTGATGAGCGTCTGGAACAAGTTGCCAGAGGTAGTAGTAGAGGCAGGTACAATTTTGTCTTTTAAAAAGCATTTAGACAGTTACATGGGTAAAATGGGTTTGGAGAGATCCGGGCCAAATGCGGGCAATTGGGACTAACTTAGTGGTTTAAAAAAAGGGAGACAAGGACAAGTTAGGCCAAAGGGCCTGTTTCCATACTGTAAACCTCTATGACTCTCTGACTCTATTACCAAAGGTGTTAGGTTTGATATGAGGATGATTTTCTTCTTTTAGGTGGAGTTCTACTGGACAAGGTTGCCAGCCTGACTCTTCGTTTTAGGGACAATCTTGTACAACCAGATGTAGCTTCAGCAGATGTGGGGCTGAAAAAGGAGGTTACTGTAAAGCCTTTCTTTTAACTTGACAACTCTAACATCCGTTTTCAGGGGCATCTGCTTCAATTGACTTTTGAATCCAAACTCTTCAGTGGCCAAGTTTTCAAGTAATTGGGCGAGTCATCAAATGGTGTCCTATGAAAGGAGCAGGTCATTTGTCCCAATCAGGAGGAGAAGCTGAGAGACCCTGCAGGACTATAACTCCACGTCATCACATCTGGCAAAGCATCAATTATGATTGGGAAGACATCTGTTATCCAGATGGCTATACCATCTCATTCTGCAAGGTTAAAGAACTCAGGTATTGGGTGACAGTATGTATTGTTTATGGGAAAAAAAATAAAATCCATCAGGCTAAAAATGAGGAACATTAATGTTTAGAATTTTAAATAGTATTAATTCATTTAAAGACTTCTTCACGAAGTTTAATCTACAAGATATTTGAGATCTAATTAAACTTACTTTAAAAAAGCACAGTTCTTTTATTCTATTAAGTTGTAATTAAGTTTCTTTTAAGATTGACATAATTCATGCTTATGTCAAAATCGAAGGTAAGCCTGCACTATAAGAAATGAGTTAAGAAAGATAAAGAAAAATAGTTCCAAGACCAATGTTTCTGAAATACAGACCATAACAAGAATATGCAATTGTTTAGGTTTAAACACTGAACTTTCACTTATGGATCCTTTCAAATCCAGTCCAGAAATTAAAATGGAAATCTCTTCTACATTGTAAAATATATTACTAATGTAACGTCTTAACTATGTTAGACATTGTAATTTTACATAAAAATGAAAAGACACAGGGGTGGAATGGTGGTGAGGAGGAGGGATTCTCCCATCCCACTACGCCATGAGCGCATCTCCCAACTAAAGTTTTTTGGCGTTGACAGATACATGCTGAAAAGCAGCATAACAGACATTAGCATGCGTTTACACACCTTAACAGCTAATTAACAGGTCCGTGACTAGGATCTTTGCCCTTGCGAGCATCTTCCCCCATCCCCCACTCTGGCATGACATCACGCTGGCGGGGATTACAATTGCTGTACAAAAGTTGGGACCTGGCATGGTAGCATTGAACAGGAATAAGGAGGTAAGTTTTAAGGAGCTGCAGCCTCCAGGGCGCAAGGGAGGTTGGTGGCAGAGGCTGAAACATTTCTTCTTGCTGTTCGGATGTCCCTGGAGAGCTGGAATTGCCGTCCCCAGGCCCAGGGATGTCCCATAGATTGTCTCTGGGCTGGGGTGGGCTGGTTTACTGACTGCTGGTCAGGCTGCTGTGATGTGGAGATGCCGGTGTTTCACTGGGGCAAACACAGTAAGAAGCCTCACAACACCAGGTTAAAGCCCAACAGGTTTTTTGCTATCGAATAAACCTGTTGAACTTTAACCTGGTGTTGTGAGACTTCTTACTGAGGTTGCTGCCTGCAGCCACTGGGCTGTTCCATTGAGGTGGGCTCCTTTACTAAGTGCTGGTCAGATTGCCGCCTGCAGTCTCTGGGCTGTTCCATTGAGGTGGCCTCCTTTACTGAGTGCTGGTCAAGCTGCTGCCTGCAACTACTGGGATGTTCCATTGGGGTGGGGTCCTTTATTGACTGCTGGTCAATTGCAGCCACTGGGATGTCCCATTGTTCAGGCTGTGGGGTGTGGTGAGGGACTGGACTGAGTGCTGGGGTTTCGGAGGGGGGGGGTGGCGGGATGGCAGGGGGAAGTGCACCATGTGCTGCTTGAGGGCTAATCAGTTTAAGCAGCTGGTACTGGGAGCAGGGGTGCTTAGGTTAACATTGACACTCCTACTGCATGTAGTTTGCAGTGAATAGGAACCCATCTTGTGTTAAAAGGAATCTGTCCCTGCACTCTGTGCCTGGCCTGCAACACATGCCTGGAAGGGAATGCTGTCATTGCACTCATGGCAATGGCTCAAGGGAGCAGAATGGTCACGCCTGCACACCAAACTGCATACTCTCCTTGCCTGCTGCATTCACGATGCCAATGGCAGGCAACCTAACCAAGTGACGCATGGCACCACAGATTGTCTTGTGTTGCCAGCATCCATAAGAGAGGGTACTGGAACCAGTGAGGGGTTAGACAGCTGATGACAGAGTGGGGAGTGGTGCTGGGGTGGATGTAAGCAATGACATGAATTTGTCAACTTCTCTCTCTCCAACCCGCACTGTGCAGAATGGATCTGGAACTGATTGATTTAAAGCTGGCTATTATGGTGGTGGCTGAGGAGGTGGAAGAGGTGGCTCAGGAGATGAAGGGTGTGGGAGATCACCACAGCAGCAACCAGTGGCAGACTCTCAGGAAAGAGGGGAGGGGACTGCTGCTGTTGGCCAGGAGGTGGGAGAGCAGTCTCCCGAAAGAGTGGCCAGGATGGGAAGGCAAAGGTGGTGCCACACCAGGCATTCATTTGAGGGGCTGTCGGAGGTAATGTGCCATCACCGGCTCTGCCTATCCAAGGACACAGTCCAGAACATATGTGAGATGCTCACACACCTGGTACCTGAGGGCAGAGTCGGGGCGGGGGGGGGCACCCACTGCCAGTAGAAATTAAGGTGACAGTGGCACTTGACTTATATGCAACAGGATTGTTTCAGGCGCTCTGTGGTGACCTTTGTGGAATCTCTCAGGCCTCTGTCCACAGATGTATTAGTCAGGTGACAGATACCATATACACCCGGGCAAGCCAATACATCCACTTTGATGTCAGACAGGGTCAGCAGGGGGCCAGGGCTGCAAGCTTCACCGCCATTGCTGGGATGTCCCATGTGCGGGGGGCAATGGGTGGGCCACACATCGCCCTGCGGTCCCCATGAGGTGAGGGGCAACCATTCGTCAACAGGAAGGGGTTCCGCTCCCTCAATGTACAAATCGTATGTGACCACCGGATGATCATCATGCAGGTCTGCGCATGCCACCCAGGGACTGTCCATGGCTCCAAAAATCTTTTCTTCAGGGCCATCTCCTCATATGACTGCCTGTGCGTCCATCATTGCAGCTTATATACAGCTCTGGCTTGTTAAGGGAGTCCAGGCACAGTCAGTTTGGGCTAGTCATGGACCTGTTAGTTAAATTTCATTGTAAATAATGTATAAGGAAACCTGGTTTCAACAGAGGGCGAACCATCTCCAAAGCTGCCGACTGGGTGAACTTAACAAAGTACTATGGTCAGGCGGGGAAGGGTGTAATGCTCAAGGTTCTCACTTGACAAGGGGAAAAGTCACAGGCAGGGAGTGTGCATGGCAGTACAGTGCTCTGTGTGTGAAAGACAGCAGTGAGGCCAGTGCTTTGTGTGTGAAGGAGGGGGGGGGGGTGGTTTGGGATGGGGAGGCCAGTGACATCCAGGTCAGTGAGGGATGGGGAGGCCACGAGGCCAGTGATGTCCGTATCAGTGGGGGATGGGGAGCTGAGAGGCCAGCGATTTTCTTGTAGGGGATAAGTGGGGTTAGAGGTCAGCCATGACGGCAGAAATGTCCATGGGGCTGGGGGATGGGGAGAAGTGAGAGACCAGCAATGTGAGCAGTAACGTCCGTGGGAGTGGAATGAGAGGACAATGGTGAAGCCAGTAATGTCCGTGAGGGGGGTTGAGGCCAGCAATGTCTATGCTGGGAGGACTTGTTTGGCGATCTCCCAGAGATGTGCACATATCCTGGCTCCGGTCAGCACAGTGATTTCAGCGTCTCCAGACAGAATAGACTCCACCCCCAGATTCTTAATATGATTCACACTACTGACCTCTGCAGTGCTCAGAGTGTGTGAGATTCAATTTGAAACTCCTGCTGAAAGAAACAGGGTGATTTACTTCAGTTTTCACGCGAATTCAACGCTTATAATTGTTTTGGGAGAATCACCCCTGTGGTTCACACAAATAAATTCAAACTAACAATAGCAGACATATTCCAGCAGCTCTTGGCTGAGAACAAACTGAAACTAAAACAGTGCAACACCCTAATGACAGCATCATCAAATCATGTGATCAGTTCTTAAAGCAATCATGTAACTATTTAAATATACAACATCTCTCCACCTTACTTCTGTGGTCATGACAACAAATTACTACAATGTTATACATAGGGTCAATAATACTCTAGACATTGTACTATGCACCATTAATCATTATACACAGTTAGTACAAAGCTGATCAGGAAGATATCTATTCCTCCTTGGTTGTATATAATGTGGCTGTTCATGACTCCAGAAGTATGATTTAGAACATCAGCAGATATCTTCTCTTGAACCAAATTCTGCATCATTCTCATGTGGTATAGTAGCATAGACACAATCATCAGATTCAACTAAGTCTTCCACGGTAGTATTCACAACACTAGAGCCTAAAAAAGTTGGTACTGCCGGAGATGATTGGGAGAAATCATTTTGAGATGATAACAATCAGCCAGTCTGGTGTCACCAAACTAGTTCATCTTCAATTTAAACTGTGTAAGAAATTGGACCTGTCAAAGATAAATCTTGCTGAATTTCTGCCCACCCAGCAAACAAATCTTCAATTAAAGGAAGTAGACATTGATCAGCACATAATACTGGATTTAGGGTTGTTCAAAATCAACACAAATACGAACTGAACCATCTGATTTCATGACAGGTACCATTCACTCATGGTAACTGGCTCTTTCACACCAGTGTTAACAAGTCATACTGATTCCTCTTCAACATTGGGTTGGATTGCATATGGCACCGCTCTTGCTTTGAGATTGTTTGATTTACTATTAGGCTTTATCTTGAACTCACTTCATTGAGCCAAGTGTCTCTTCGAATACATTGCTGCATTCATCCAGAAGGTGCTGTATGTCTGTTTTGGCTTTGACAAATCTGTTGACAACACTCCAGTTGAGCTTTATCTTCTCCAACTATGACCTTTCAAATTGAGCTGGAAAATTACCACAGACCACATGGAGAAGTAATTCCACTGTTTGTACACTCAATTCTGCACCAAACATATTGCAACCTTTTGATGGCATTATCTTTTTCATGTTTGTCCGTAAAACATATCTGCTGGCGCCCCTGGGGAAAGGGCAGATTTCTAATAGACAAGGAAATTAAGGTTTATGGGGAGAAAGCGGCGAAGTGGAACTGATTCACTTCAGATCAGCCATGATCTTATTGAATGGCGGGGCAGGCTCGAAGGGCTAGATGGCCTACTCCTGCTCCTAACTCTTATGTTCTTATGGAAGGCAGTGGCATAACGGTATTAGGGGTATGAAATTGTCACTGGGCTAGTAACCCAGAGACAAGGGACTCTGGGGACTCAGGTTCAACAGCTGGTGAAATTTGAATTGAATAAAAATTTGGAATTAAAAGTCTAATGATTACCGTGAAACCATTGTGGATTGTCAGAAAAACCCATCTGGTTCACTAATGTCATTACCCAGTCTGGCCTACATATGACTCCAGAGCCACAGCAATGTGTCTGACTTTCAAATGCCCTCTGAAATGGAGGGCAGTTAGGGATGAGCAGTAAAAGCTGGGCCCAGCTAGGGACACTCACATCCCATAAAATGAATTTAAAAAAGAGAAAATAAAGACTGAGTGGAGAGTCTCTTGAAGCCATTACAATTTCAGATCATGCCTTGAACCCTTCACTGCAGTAGAGTTGGACAAAGACCGTAATGCCTTAAGACATAGGAGTAGAATTAGGCCACTCGGCCCATTGGGTCTGCTCCGCCATTCAATCATGGCTGATATTTTTCCCATCCCCATTCTCCTGTCTTTTCCCCATAACCCCTGATCCCCTTATTAATCAAAAACCTATCTACCTCTGTCTTAAAGACATTCTGGCCTCCACTGCCTTCTGCGGCAAAGAGTTCATAGATTCACCACTCTCCGGCTGAAGAAATTCCTCCTTGACAAAGTCCTCCAAAAAAAAATCAAGCCCAGAACTGTTGCTGGCTATGACAACACTCTGCTAAATTCTTCAAACACCTCGGACTGCATTCCCACTGCTGATTGGCTCAATACTTCACAAGGGTAATCTGTGAAGGAAGGCCGCCTAAACTTTGGCACATGTCCAAAGTCATCGCCCTCCCAAAACCAGGCAAAGACCTAAATTTACCTTCAAGCTATCGACACGTCTGCTCCCTGTGCACTGCAAGGTCTCAAAGCACCTCATCGTACAGTGTGAATGGAGCCAGCGTTAGAGAAAATTTTGAAAGTTGAACAAGTTAGCTTGCGGCAAGGACAAAGCACGTGCGTCCTTGCCTTAACCGCTTCCATTGAAAATCGCTTTGAAAATAATCTCAAAACAGGTGGAGTCTTTCTCATTCTCACTGCAGCATAAAACATGGTCTGACCCATTGGTCTCCTTGTCCAAATATCCATCTGTGGGTTACTGACACCATTGACCTATTACTCTGAGATAAACAGTTCAGGGGACCCATGGGTGATGAGACAAGCACCTGGAAGAAATTCATTAGGTTTCCCCAGGGATCTTTTCTAGCCCTATCCCTTTTCAATCTTGATGTCAATCATCTCCCTCCAAATCATCATCAATGCTGATGATATCTGCCGTGCCTCTCAGGCTCAGGTGTTTCCCAAACTCGAGGTAACGCTAAACAATGTTGCAAAGCTGACCAACTATTGCAAATCATAGCATCTGCAGCCCAGCAACAACAAAGCAGCCTCAAGTATATTCCATCTCCACAATGCCACTGCTAAGAGGGAAGTCAACATCTCCTTAAATGGCAAGAGATTGAATCACAAGCAGCATCCCGTTTATCTTGGTGTTACCGATAATGCACACTTGATAGTAAAAATCCTCCCAGTTAGAAAATCCATTCAAGGCTGGACTACTTTCTGCTTCTTGTTCTCCTTAATGCTATTTGCTTGGAAAATATAAGGCATGCGCTCTGTATATTGGGTCCAGTCTTCTGTGCTTCCATCAGAGGCTTCAGGTTTACCCGAAAGAGGTATTTTTCTTCCAACTGATAAAGGAGATTGTCCAAAGGGAAGAAAATAACTCATTTTACCTCTTGGTGCCAATGTAATAATCTTGCCGAGGCCAGTCTGCCATCACCAACACCCTACGTTTACATGGAGTCATCGAGGTTTACAGCATGGAAACAGGACCCTTCAGCCCAACTTGTCTACACCACCCTTTTTTTTAACAACTAAGCTCATCCCAATTGCCCACATTTGACCCATATCCCTCTATATCTATCTTACCCATGTAACTATCTAAATTAAAATTATACCCGCCTCTACTACGGTCTCTGGCAGCTCATTCTAAACACTCACCACACTTTGAGGGAAAAAAAATGCCCCTCTGGACCCTTTTGCATCTCTCCCCTCTCACCTTAAACCTATGCCCTCTAGTTTTAGACTCCCCTACCTTTGGAAAAAGATGTTGAATATCTATCTGGTCTATGCCCCTCATTATTTTATGGACCTCTATAATATCACCCCCAAGCATTCTACGCTCCTGGGAAAGAAGTCCCAGTTATCCAGCCTGTCCTTATAACTCAAACCATCAAGTCCTGGTCGCATCCTAATAAATCTCTTCTGCACTCTTTCTAGTTTAATAATATCCTTTCTATAATAGGATGACCAGAACTGTAAATAGTATTCCAAGTGTGGCCTTACTAATGTCTTGTACGACTTCAACAAGACATCCCAACGCCTGTATTCAATGTTCTGACAAGTGAAACTAAGCATGCCGAATGCCTTCTTCACCACCCTGCCCACCTGTGACTTCACTTTCAAGGAGCTATGAACCTGTATTCCTAGATCTCTTTGTTCTATAACATTTCCCCATGCCCTACCATTAACTGAGGACATCCTGCCCTAATTCAATCTATCAAAATGCATTTTTCTAAATTAAACTCCATCTGCCATTCATCAGTCCACTAGCCCAATTGATCAAGGTCCTGTTGCAATTCTCAATAACCTTCTTCACTGTCCACAATGCCACCAATTCTGGTGTAATCTGCAAACTTACCAATTGTGCTTTCTAAGTTCTCATCGAAACCATTAGTTTAAATTACAAATAACAGTGGACTGATCCCTGAGGCACACTGTTGGTCACAGGCCTTCAATTTGAAAAACAACTCTCTACAACCATCCTCTGTCTTCTGTCACCAAGCCAATTTTGTATCCAACTGGCTACTTCACCCGGATCCTGTGAGATTTAAACTTACGCAACAACCTACCATGCAGTACATTGTCAAAGGCCTTGCTAAAGTCCATGTAGACAACATCAAGTGCACTGCCCTCATCTACCTTCTTCGTTGTAATGAATAAAGCACTGTTCCTGTGGCTACAGTACACAGATTATCCCTAAAGTCCTTTGACTGCCAGCCTGAATACAGACAACTGGTTAAACTCCTGCTGCTACTTTCCAATTGGGCGAGCCTCCACTCGTTTAATAGGGAAGCTTGTATTCTATAAGGCTCACTGGAGATCTATTGATTATAACAGGTAGATTATGCAATGCTGCTGTGGAGCATTTTTCAAAGGCAATATGGATCAGGGATTTGGTGCAGAGGTCAGTACACCCGATTAAGTGCCAAGTTTCCAGTCCCATGCTGTGATTTGGGTCCATTGTCCAATCTGCAACCCCAATAAGTGAGGTTCTGACCCATCACTGGATCTTTAAAATAATCAAGGAATATTTGGAAGAACAAATCCCAACCAGGGAGCATTGTGGCAGAAATAAATGCTGCCCCCGATGTGTTCTGGGAGGTGTGGTGAGTGTGGGGAATGGGAGGGGGGGATGTAATGGGGAAAGGAAGTGTGGGATGGAGACCCTATTGCCTTTCTTCTTGGAGGCTAATTGGGCCCTTAAATGGCCACTCAAAGGCCTCATCCCACCATGGCTGGTATTCAACCACTCTTAATTGCTTGTTTGACTTGCCTCAAAATTGGGTATTCATCCAACATTGGCAAGGGCCGCATGTGGGTAATCTGCCAGGTAAATCCTGGCAGGTATGACTACAGCCTGCTAGAAGCTTGGGTCCTCCTTCTTTGGTATCCTGAGTCCAATGGAGAGACTCACTAGTGGAAACTGAGCTAGCCTCCGGAAGCCAGTGGTGTACTTGAAAACAACCACCCCTTCACCAGGATCACCCTCTTGGCCCTGCCAATCCTGTTCCACTCACTGTGACTGCCTTCACTCCAGGCCTCCAGTGGCGATCTTCAGCCTGGAAATACTGAAGAGCCAGTTTGATTGGCTGGCAGCTCTTGGAGGCAGGATATGTGTTCCATACCAGGTACTCCTGTGGGAAATTGCTTCCATTGGAGCAGGGAATCTCATCAATAGCTGGGGGGGGTGTCTAATTGGGACTTAACCCCATCAGGGCTCCCAGAAATGGGCTACCACCAGCTCTCCAGCTGGTAGATGGACCAGTTCATGGGCAGCACAGTGGCATAACAGTTAGCACTGCTGCCTCACAGCACCAGGGACCTGGGTTCAATTCCCAGCTTAGATCACTATCTGTGTGGACAGCATACATTCATCCCATGTCTGCCTGGGTTTCCTCCGGGTACTCCAGTTTCCTCCCACAGTCCAGAAATGTGTGGGTTAGGTTGATTGGTCATGTGAAATTGCCCCTTAGTGTCAGGGGACTAGCTAAATGCATGCTGTTATGGGGAGAGGGCCTGGGTGGTATTGTGGTTGGTGCAGACTTGGTGGCCAAATGGCCTCCTTTTGCACTGTAAGATTTTATCATTTATATATATTATATATGCATATATAAGAAGAGATAATTACAAGGTAATAATCTGATACAGAAGGTCAGATAGTTTATATACAGGCTAATAAATAGCTGGCTGTTAGATATATGGATTGATTTGAAGAACTCGTATGCTATTATGAACCTTGAGAGTGATATTCAATGTCATCAGAAACCTGAGATTCAATTACTGCCTTGTATCTCAAGCAGCCACTTTTTCTATTCTTTACAATCAATATCCTGTAGTGTTCACATTCATTGCTAAAGAGCTGCTGTCTGCTGTTTTTACGGGGTTATTGCCTTTCAGCATTGAGAAATGATGTTTGTGAATGGAACCATTGATGGTATGATAAAGATAAACGGTGATCTGTCATCAGTGCCTTTATATCACTCCACATTAATACTGACTTTCCACGCCTATGATATTTGCAAAGTTGGCACTGGGGCTGGAGAGCAGGGGGACCGAGGAGGGAGGTAGTTCATCCACCACCCGTGATTATTGAAAAGTTACATGACACTGGGTGTGGTTCATGTGCAGCATTTCAGACTGCCAACCTGCACAAACTCAGAAAATGATAGGGGTGATTTTATCTGGAGGTGTCCTCCTTGTTACCAATGGCAATGAGTGGCAGCTGTCAGTGGATTGATGCACGATGATGGTATCGGGCTGGTGATTGAATAAATCACTTCCAATCTGTGGCTGAGAAATTATATCTTTGAGGCTCAAAATGGGATAGAATTAATTTTTCCAAAGAACACATATGTCTTCAGCCACTTGAACGAACAATCCATGTACCAAGTAAGAACCCTAACATTATACTAACCCTTATAATAACACCCTAACCCAACTGCAAACCTATTCCTAATCCTAACTGTAACAGTTTCTGAAACTGATCCTTTTTATTATTGTCACATGCATTGACAACTTCTGATGGGATGAGTTGGTCATGCAATAAAGGCTCACAAGTTGAAATTTCAAATGAAGAGCTGAAACCCCAACTTCAGGATGCTCTAGAGGAAGCAGAATTTCTACAATCTGAGCTTGAAGCAACACAGAAAATATAAAGCATTAAAAATACTACAGAGCATGGCTGTGCTTGATAAAGCCACTACTCAAAGACATTACTTCAAAAGACAGGAGAACAAAGCAAGATTTTAGAGAACGAGGTAAATGTATCACAGTGGGAAAATGACTTGAAACAGGATAAATTTATGAATTTCACAGTGGAAAGTATGTTTCTTGTGCACCATACATGGAGAAGGAAAGGAGAGGATGCAGAATGTAGTGTTACAGTCATAGCTAAGGTGTAGAGAAAGAACAACTTAATGCAAGGTAGGTCCATTCAAAAGTCTGACAGCTTCAGGGAAGAAGCTGTTCTTGAGTCGGTTGGCATATAACCTCAGACTTTTGTATTTTTTTCCTGATGGAAGAAAGTGAAAGGGAGAATGTCCAGGGTGTGTGAAATCCTTAATTATGCTAGCTGTTTTTCTGAGGCAGCTGGAAGTGTAGACAGAGTCAACAGATGGGGGGGCTGGTTTGCATGGTGGATTGGGCTACATTCATGACGTTCCTCCTATGTCTGCATGGGTTTCCTCTGATGTTCTGGGTTCATCCAAAAGACAAGCTGGTTAGGTGCATTGGCCATGCTAAATTCTCCCTCAGTGTACCCGAAATGGTGCCAGAGTTTGGCAACTAGGGGATTTTCACAGTAACTTCATTGCAGTGTTAATGTAAGCCTATCTGTGACTAACAATTAATAAATAAACTTTAAAAAAGAGTGACTGAAATAACAATTAATAAACAAACTTTAAAAAAGAGTGACTGAAATTTTGAACAAATAAGAGCTTGAGAGTTAGTATGGATTTGTGAGCACATGTCATGTCTATTTATTCCAGTTGATTTTTTTGAGGCAGTCATTATTGTGCTAGATAAGGAAATGTCCATGGATGTTATCTGTATGCACTTCTAGAAGGCATCTGACAAAGTTTCACAGAAGAGACTGTTGGCAGAAGTGAAAGTGCATGAATTGGGTGAAATGGATGACAACAGTAGTTTTGAAGGTAGTACACAGAGTAGAGATAATGGATGCGTAATACATAGGTATGGTGTCCTGAGGATTTGTACTGATTTCTTTAGTTTTTCACATATTTATCAATGACAGATGAAGGCATGGGGAGCTGTCTATCCAAATTTGCTGAGGACACAAAGTTATGATGTGTAGATGCCGGCATTGGGCTGGGGTAAGCACAGTAAGAAGTCTCACAACACCAAGTTAAAGTCCAATAGGTTTATTTAGCAGCACTAGCTTTTGGAGCCTCAAGATCCTTCTTCAGGTGAGTGAGGACTTGTGTTTACAAACAGGGCATATGAAAACACAAACTCAATTTACAAGATAATGGTTGGAATACAGGTCTTTACAGGAAATCAAATCTTAAAGGTACAGGCAATGTGAGTGGAGAGAGCATTAAGCACAGGTTAAAGAGATGTATAATGTCTCCAGCCAGGGCAGTTAGTGAGATTTTGCAAGCCCAGGCAAGTCATGGGGGTTACAGATAGCGTGACATGAACCCAAGATCCCGGATGAGGCCATCCTTATGTGGTCTGAAAATCACGTGAGAATCATGTGAGAACACCATCCACCAGGTACACGGTACATACTCTTGCGACTTGGCTAATGTTGTCTACCTGAGACGCTGCAGGAAAGGATGTCTCGCGGCATGGTACATTGGGGAGACCATGCACACGCTATGACAATGAATGAATGAACACCGCTCAATAATTGCCAGGCAGGAGTGTTCCCTTCCAATCGGGGAACGCTTCAGCAGTCACGGGCATTCGGCCTCTGACCCTCGCGTAAGTGTTC
Source organism: Carcharhinus amblyrhynchos (assembly GCF_965287045.1). Lineage (NCBI taxonomy): Eukaryota > Metazoa > Chordata > Chondrichthyes > Carcharhiniformes > Carcharhinidae > Carcharhinus > Carcharhinus amblyrhynchos. Next base: position 39,674,522 of record NC_137346.1, on the reverse strand, counting down.
TCGAAGGCGGCCTTCACAACACATGACAACGCAGCATCGTTCCACACACGAGGACGGCCTCAACTGGGATCTTGGGTTCATGTCACACAATCTGTAACCCCCATGACTTGCCTGGGCTCGCAAAATCTCACTAACTGTCCTGGCTGGAGACAATACACATCTCTTTAACCTGTGCTTAACCCTCTCTCCACTCAGAATGCCTGTACCTTTAAGACTTGATTGCCTGTAAAGACTCACATTGCAACCACTAACTTGTAAATTGAGTTTGTGTCTTTACATGCTGTGTTTGTGAACACAATTCCTCACTCACCTGAAGAAAGAGCTTGAGACTCCAAAAGCTAGTGCTGCCAAATAAACCTGTTGGATTTTAACCTGGTGTTGTGAAACTTCTTATGACACAAAGTTAAACTGGGTATTAAGTACTGTAGATGGAAGCAGAAAATTGCAAGTGATAGATTAAGTGAGTGGGCAAAACTGTAGCAGATGGAGTTCAATGTGGGGCCATCCATTTGGACTTACGAAAGATCACTAAGAGTTTTTTTTAAGGGAAGAAGCTAGGAACTGTGAAGGAACAGAGAGAGATTTAGTTTTTAAATACAGAAACCACTAAAAGCTAATGACCAGGTACAAATAAAAATGTTAACTTCTATCATTACCGAAGCCAGACTGTGAATGGGTGGACATTATGCTGTAGCTTAATAAAATTCTGGGGCTGCATTTTCAACCCCATAGGGCAGAATAAATAACATTGCTGACCTGCATGACAACCAGCTTCATCCTATCTCTGGGTCCTTTTGCCAACTAGCAAGGGATCGGGGGTGTTGCAAGATGGCAGTGCTATCCAGTTGGCCTTCAAGTTCCTTCATGGCCCATATTAGATGCCAAAAGGCCTTCCTCATCTGTTGAGAGTGGGGGAAAAAAGCAGAGGTCTTTTTTTAAATTAGTATATCTTCTGTAGCAGTGCTTACAAATAGAGCTAAACTTGGAGCCCAGTTTATGATGGGTGAAAACTGAGATTCACATGAAGCATTACTCTCTGCCCTCAAACAGACACAGACACTTACCATTTTTCAATGTCGGCTATACATCAGCAACCCATGAGTAAAACCATTAGCTCAAGCCCCAAGCTCTGACCAGAAGTGTAGAGCTAAAGGGACTAACGGGACTGATGGTAGACAAGTCCCCAGGACCGGATGGAATGCATCCCAGGGTTCTGAAGGAAATAGCAGAGGTGATAGTAGATGCCTTTGTGATTATTTACCAAACTTCGCTGGATTCCGGGGAAGTGCCGGAAGATTGGAAAACGGCTAATGTTACGCCGCTGTTTAAAAAAGGTAGCAGGCAAATGGCAGGGAATTATAGGCCGGTTAGTTTAACATCTGTTGTAGGAAAAATGCTTGAATCCGTCATCAAAGAAGAAATAGCGAGGCACCTAGAAAAGAATGGTTTGATAGAGCAGATGCAGCACGGATTCGTTAAGGGGAAGTCGTGTTTGACGAATTTATTGGATTTCTATGAGGATGTGACTAGTGCGGTAGACAGAGGGGAACCGGTGGATGTGGTGTTTCTCGATTTTCAAAAGGCGTTTGATAAGGTGCCACACAAAAGGTTGCTTCAGAAGGTTAGGGGGCATGGAGTTGGGGGTAAGGTGTTAGCGTGGATAAAGGATTGGTTGTCTAATAGGAGGCAGAGAGTTGGTATCAATGGGTGCTATTCTGATTGGCGGTTGGTGACTAGTGGAGTGCCACAGGAATCGGTGCTGGGGCCTCAGCTATTTACCATTTATATAGATGATCTGGAAGAGGCGGCTGAGTGTAGGGTGACAAAATTTGCTGATGACACAAAGATGAGTGGAAAAGCAAATTGTGCGGAGGGTGTGGAAAGTCTGCAGAGGGATCTGGATAGGCTGAGCGAGTGGGCGAGGACCTGGCAGATGGAGTACAATGTTAGCAAGTGTGAGGTTATCCACTTTGGCAGAAATAATAGTAGGAGGGATTACTATTTAAAGGGCGAAAAGCTGTAGCATGCTACGGTGCAGAGGGACCTGGGGGTCCTTGTGCATGAGTCGCAAAAACCCAGTCTGCAGGTGCAGCAGGTGATCAAGAAGGCGAATGGGATGCTGGCCTTTATAGCGAGGGGGATAGAATATAAAAGCAGGGAGGTCTTGCTGCAACCGTACAGGGCACTGGTGAGGCCACAGCTGGAGTACTGTATGCAGTTTTGGTCGCCGCACTTGCGCAAGGATATTTTGGCCTTGGAGGGAGTGCAGAGGAGGTTCACTAGGCTGATACCAGAGGTGAGGGGGTTAGACTATGAAGAGATCGAACAGACTGGGTCTGTACTTGTCGGACTTCAGAAGGATGAGGGGGGATCTTATACAGACGTATAAGATAATGAAAGGGATGGATAGGGTAGAAGTAGAAAGATTCTTCCCGCTCAGAAAGGACAGAAGATGAGAGGAGAGTACTGTGTGCAGTTTTGGGCGCCGTATTTTGGCCTTGGAGGGAGTGCAGAGGAGGTTTACTAGGCTGATGCCAGAGTTGAGGGGGTTGAGCTATGAGGAGAGGCTGAATAAACTAGGCTTGTACTCATTAGAGTTTAGAAGAATGAGGGGAGATGTCATTGAGACGTATAAGATGATGAATGGGATGGATAGGATAGAGGTGGAAAGACTCTTCCCGCTCAGAAAGGACAGTAGGACTAGGGGGCACAGCCTCAAGATAAAGGGGGGGCGGTTTAGAACGGAGTTGAGGAAGAACTTCTTCACTCAAAGGGTGGTGAATCTCTGGTATTCTCTGCCCGTTGAAGTGGTGGAGGCTACCTCGCTAAATATTTTTAAGACGCGGGTTGATGGGTTTCTGATAAGAGAGGGGATTAAGGGTTATGGGGAGAGGGTGGGAATGTGGAACTGAGCCACGACAGATCAGCCATGATCTTATTGAATGGTGGGGCAGGCTCGAAGGGCCAGATGGCCTACTCCTGCTCCTATTTCTTATGTTCTTATGTAGAAGGACTAGAGGGCACAGCCTCAAGATAAGGAGGGGGCAGTTTGGAACGGAGTTGAGGAGAAACTTCTTCACTCAAAGGGTGGTGAATCTCTGGAATTCTCTGCCCGTTGAAGTGGTGGAGGCTACCTCGCTAAATATATTTAAGTCACGGGTAGATAGGTTTTTGACAGACAAGGGAATTAAGGGTTATGGGGAGAAAGCGGGAAAGTGGAACTGATCCACTTCAGATCTTATTGAATGGCGGGGCAGGCTCGAAGGGCTAGATGGCCTACTCCTGCTCCTACTTCTTATGTTCTTATGTTGTCAGTAACATTTCTTGTAGGTATTTCTATTAATAAATATTCAATCTTATGCCTATTTAGTTTTTTTTTCAGAATTGTGTCAGGTTTTATGTGTTCAAGTTATCCACAGCTGTGTCCATGGGCCTGACTGAACATAGAAACTGGTGGTTGGAAAAGCGTGTGAAGTTAAATAATCTGATTAGTCATGTCTGCAGTATTTTTAGATGGTGAATATTAGCTTTGAAAAAAAAAGCATCTTGATTGGTCCATTTTCTATTGGTTATAGATTGAAGGCAACATAATTTTTCTTTGAATTGTATAACTGGCTTACAGTACACTTAGACTGTACTGGCATAATGTTTTCCAGTATATGTTTCCACTATTTTCAGTTTGGGCTTAATAATCCGTTCAATTTGTGCACACAGTTAAACTTAATCAAGTGTGGTGTAGCAGAGAAATCTGCCTTTGCAGGGAGCATAAAACTGTTGGCAGGAAGCTCAAACTGTAGCATACAGGTTGGAACTAGCCACACAACAACTTTAATATGTTAAAGTGAGAGACAAGTTTAATGAGAATCCACTGTCAGAAAGCAGTGCTAGCAGAGGATGGTTTTGACTGAGCTCTTCCACTTTGACCTGTTCTTTCTTCTTTCCAAGCTAGTCATTGAACGTAGCCAACATTTTGATAGGGGCCAGATTAGAAACTCCATGGTATTTTACGAAGTTACATTAAACCCCCATTATTTTTGATTTTGGCATTAGTGTGAGCATAAGGTGTTTCACTCCAGGTGTGATTCTATGGGCCCACTAAGAAGCTTTAATTAAAACAAACTTTATTTAACAATACAGTTTAACTATAATAAAAATAGTTAGCATAACTTTTACCAATTGAAGTACTTAAAGATGGCATGGTATAATTCTTAACTGCTATCTTGATTAGTTCCAATGTAAGCACTATTCCCCATTTACGTTAACTCCTCCTCAGATTCAGTTAGCAAAAACACACAGACTTATGTGGGTTGCTAGTCTACCAGCCTTTTAATAGCTCTGCACAGAGATACACAGAGACACCTGTCTTCTGATTCTCAGACAGCAGCCTCCAGAGAAAGACCTGCCTTCAAACAGCAAATCTCCAGAGAGAGATGTCTATTTTCTAGCAGGTCCCAGACTTCAATTCCCAGAGAGCAAGAGAGGGAGGCCTGCTGTTCCTTTTCCAAATCAAACAGCTACTGCCCACTTTTCTCTCTGTAAGCCTAGCTCTTCCCATTAGCATGACACACAAATGTCAATCAACATAATTAAACCCGACTCTGACGCTCCTAAAAATCAAATAACTGCATTAACCGAGATGAAAACAAACACCCCAATAATTAGAAGCAGTTATTCTTTTGCATGCTCAGCATATGGGCTGCCAACTGCCAACAATCGGCATTGTAATCAGAGCTGAAGTTTGAAACAGTCCCTTTCACAAGAAACGTGACACAGATTTATTTCTTAAAGGCACAGTATCATCACAATATTAATTTTAATATCAAATGTGAATCTGGGTTTTCTATCTGCCCTAGTTTCTTGCCTTTTTCTCAAGCATTAACTGCTTCATATCTCTTTTCATATTAGTTAATACTTCTGTTCAATCCTTGATTGAAATGATCTGTTCCATTATCCTATAGTTCGTTGACTAATACTTCCTCTCAATGTTTGTTTATTACCTCCTCACTTTTCCTTGATGCTACTTGTCATTCTTTATTTCATTGAAGATGGATATCAGCCCAAATCATTGACAGGCTTCCTCTCCACAGATACAGACAAGCCTGATGTGTTTTTTCAATTTTGCTTGCTCTTCTTCCAATGAGCTAATCTCATTGTTACATCAACGAGTAAAAAAGCACATTTTGTCTAGGTTTATTATTAAAATGTTTGATTTTTCTCACAACTATAATTGTATAGTGACACATTAATTCAGCCTGTCAACTTCTGACCCATTTTTTCCACATCACTTATTCTATTGACTACATTTGCTTTAATGAGAATCTTGTAGTTTAAACTGTTATTTAAAATATGGATACAAAATGTGTTTTATCTCTGACTTTGGGATCTAATAGTATTTCAGTTTTAAATCTTCCTTATTGCGCAAAATAAATGTTCAATAATCATTTATTTCCTTTAATTACTGGGGAAAAAGTAAAGTTTAATTATTAGTCACAGGTAAGGCTGACATTAACACTGCAATGAAGTTACTGTGAAATTCCCCTACTCGCCACACTCTGACACCTGTTTGGGTCAATGCATCTAACCAGCACATCTTTCAGACTGTGGGAGGAAACTGGAGCACCCAGAAGAAACCCATGCAGTCACAGGGAGAACATGCAAACTCCATACAGACAGTGACCCAAGCCAGGAATCGAACCCGGGTCCCTGGCGCTGTGAGGCAGCAGTGAGCCACCGTGCCCCCTGGAGAATCTAATATTAATTCAAAACAATCTCTCATGTTCTAGACCTAGGTAGAAGTTGAAGGAATACCTGCCTCAAATTGATTTCTGTAAACTAACCCATTGAATTCCAACCCTGACAAATCATGCTGGTGGGGTGAAGGATGGGTAAGGTGAAAGGGGGGGGGGGGTGTAGTCCAATTTAATTTAATTTAGAAATATCCTATAAGGAACAGGGTACAAGAGTTAATTACACTTGGGACCATAATATCCAAACAGTCAGCTCTATTTGCACATATATTTCTTATTTATCACCCTGTCCACTGTAGCAACTTTAATCAGGCAATTGAGGTTGGCCTGTTAGAATATGAATGTCCTGATTAAGGGCCAAATTGATGGGCCAATGAGGGAACCTCTTGCTTTGTATTTAACCAGGAATGTCAGTTCCTCTGGGACGCTTAGTGTCAACTGTTAACTGAAAGCACTCTGTTTGGAGTTGTCAGACTTGTAAATAAAGGGTTTTTGGTGAAGGGACTTTTGCCTCCAAGGGCTTATTACAGCACTTTGAATTTCCCGGAGATTCAGAGAGGACTGTTCCCAGACTGTCACATCGTTAATGGATAAACCCCTAATCAGATCACCAAAATGCTCTGAGTATTGGCAATCAGGCATACCAGAAAATGAATGAAAATGTTCACTTTAACTTTATATGTGCCTCATGGGGATCTGTGGCAGGCATCTAAATGGGTCACAAAGACTTTAGAGAGCTGGGCCAGGCAAGCCATCTGGTATATGCCCATTTTAATGTAAGTTGTAGCTTGTAGTTAAATCCTCTGAGCCTGTCAATTCCCAGTCTTCTGGTGATCTATTATAATTTGGATAATCATTGTAAAGTGATTTATGTACAATGATAAGACAGACATACCCTGATCTCCATCTGTTCTTCAAGGTCAAACCCTTCTTTTACCCATTGAAAATACTTAGTGCGCACAGTGTTGAGGGTTAATATTGAGATGAATTGCAACCCTATGGATCCACAACATTGAAAGCTCCTTAGGATAATCTATTCTAAAAAGCTACACATAGAAGAAAAATTACCAGCATTTTAAAATGCCGATCTCCAACACTGTGCCCAAAAATGAGATCCAAGCTCCTGAAAAAACAGAGGAAACAAATGCATTCCATTTCGACCTGGATGTGTCCACAAACATTGCTGTTAATGATATTCTAAAGAATATAATTTTTGGTTTTGCTAAAGCCATTGTTTGCTGTGAAAGGAATATTTGGCAATCTGCTACGTGAATATCCAATAATTTAGGTAAATCTCCATAATGTAGGGTTGCATAGCAACAGTGACTGTGCATCAAAGTAATTTGTTGCCTGTGAGGCACTGGGAGGCATCCTGAGAGACATAATAACGCTTTTATAGAAATGCCAGCATTTTTCTTTATAATTAACAGTTATTTGGATTTTAGACCTCCTCATAATTCGAAAGGAAGTGAATTAAAATAAGTGGTCAGTGACACTTCTTCGTCTGAACGTAAAGCCTGAATGGGAGGGAGAAACAGATTCAGTAAGAACTAATGAAAGGAAATTGGATAAATTCCAGCAGAGTTGTGGGGAAAGAGCTGGGGATTAGGACTAATTGGATAGCACTTTTCAACGGTAGTTTCCTTCTACGGGGTATTATTTTATGATACATTCACTCGAGTCACTCCTCATTTATATATCTACATAAGGAATATCAGTGGGCTATTCACTCTTGGCCCATCAGAGTTCAGTCCAAGCTGTATTTCAACAATCACATTGACCAGCAAGGATCAGTGGAACTACAAGGTGAAATTGGGCTAGGATACCAGCCCAAAATAGGAGCAGATACATCAGTCTTCTTTTCCAATAGGAAATTCAGGTGGGATGCAAAATGGGCTACTGATGCACTATTTCCCCAGAATAATTTATACCTGCTATGGGCAGAATTTAATGCCCTGCCCTGAGGCACGGTTGGAGGGGTAGGACATTTAATTAGGCAGGACAATGCTAATCAAGTCCAGGGCAGGAAGGTTCATGGATGGCCTTCTCGCCCTGCCACCAAATGAAATCCTTAAGTGGGTCCTTAAACGGCCTCGTCCTGCTGCTGCTTTTATTCGACTCGTGAGACAGGGTAGTCACTATGCAGTAGGCCCAAAAAGCAAACCCTGTTATGTTTGCTTACAGGCACTGGAATGGAGAATTCTATCATTCAAAGACACTTAGTGCATGATCGAGGGACCTAGCATTGGGAATGGGACCTTGTTGAGAGTCAATTCCCACCCCCCGCTACCACAACCCCCATCCCACCTTCATTTACCTGCGGTCTCGGTTCCCTCGTTGATCCAGGGCCTCTGATGGTTGCATTCATCCTGACTTGACAGTTGTCAGTCTCTGATTGGCTAGCAGCTCTGCCCCAGGCTTGTTGATCCAGGAGAGGGCCAGTAGTGGCCTCTTGGCCCATTTAAGTGCTTGTTTAGCATTCAACACAGCAAACCAAAGGAGGCAACCCAGTGTTCTCACTGGCTCTTCAGACACTGGGTGAGACCACCACCACCTGGATTAATACTGCTCTATGATCTCCCAGGTTTTATTCTGGGAAAACTGAGGGGTGTATATTCCAGGGGATATCCTGAAGGTTAGCTCAAGTTTCAATGTAAGAAATGCAGAGGCTTGAGATAAACGCTAAGATTTTCACTAGTTGATGAGTGAATCTAGTGAATTTGTGACTATTATAGTTTGGTAATCACTCCCTCCCCCTCAGATAATAATTTGATGTGGTGGGCCATCATGGGAGATAAGGTCCATGAATTGAAATAGTTATTTTTAGTTTACTTCAAGAAAGACTTTAAATACCTATGGGGACAGATGTCCCAATATAAATGCGTCATTTATATTGGGATATCTGTCCCCATAGTTATTTAAAGCCTTTAGCACGTGAATGCTAAACAACCAGTTGTTAGTGTTTGTCCTGGCCTTGCCAAAGGGCTGCAAGTCCCTGGGTCATTGGTTTGAGAACACTTCACATATGTGATCTTTCATCTTAGGGGTACAGTTCATAATCCCTGCCTGCATTCCCAAGTCTGTTTCACATGTACTAGCTACACCTAGTCTCACCATGCTGGCGCCAGTGTTAATTCTAAGCTGGGCCATCGCTGAAGAAAACACTTTGCATGGTGACGAGGATTGGCAGATTTTTAAAGGGACAGTTGCAGGCACATGTTCAGTGTTTCCAGGGTCCATCAGGCACCCCAGGATTGCTAATGGGTCAGCACAAAATAGCACAATATGAACAGCACAATAACACGGTGGTTAGCACTGCTGCTCACAGCGCCAGGGACCTGGCTTCAATTCCCAGCTTGGGTCACTGTCTGTATGGAGTTTGCACATTCTCCCCGTGTCTGCGTGGATTTCCTCCAGGTGCTCCGGTTTCCTCCCACAGTCCAAAGATGTGCGGGGTTAGGTGGATTGGCCATGCTAAATTGCCCTTACTGTCAGGGGGACTAGCTAGAGTAAATGCACATAGGGCCTGGATGTGATTGTGGTCTGTGCAGGCTCATTGGGGCAAATGGCCTCCTTCTGCACTGTAGGATTCTATGATATAATATCTTCAGGGTATGATATCATACCTTCAGGACAAATGGGACATCAACCATTGATGTGTATAAAGTAAAACAAGACTTGCAGTTATAGAGCACATTTATCAACCCCAGGACATCACAAATTCTTTTACAGCCGAAGAAAAACTTTGAAGTTTAGTCACTGCTGTAATATGGGAAATAATTCTTAAATACCCCAGTGGAGTGCCAGCCTGGATTTGTTGCTCTGGAGTAAGGCTTAAACCCATAATCTTCCAGCACTAAAGATCTAAGTTGCACCAAGGCAGAGTTTATCACTCGAGCATTCAATGTGATGACAAAATCAATGAGATCAGTATCAATGACAGATTAGTTTGACTCAAAAATAAATACTTAAAAACAACCATGAATGCTTGTTTTTTTAACATTGTGAGCAAAATAGTTCATAATGGGGCTTTGCTCTCAGGCTATCACCACAAAACTGACAGGAAAGAGGAGAGTAATATCTCTGGTTGTAACTGGCAGATTGAGAAAGCTCTTGATAGCTTGTCAGGCCACTGCTTTTGTCTCCTGTTATGTTGCTGCCATGATGCCAGAACTGCAGGAATACATCAAGGGTAAAAAGTCATAAACTGACTCAAAGTAGGTAAAACTGGATGAAAATTATGCGTTGCTGTCACATATCTTCACCATCCAGCACTGCTACAATTTAAAATATCTAGTTATCTCTCACTGCATTGTTGATGGACAAACATATATTTTAAAAATATCTCCTTGTATCACTGTCTGTCTATTTGTCTCACTCTTTTTCTGCATCTTCCTGTTTGTCTTCCCACTATTTCTCTCTCTGGCTCTTGGATATAACCTATTATCACCATGGGAGAAACTATGTCATGGCCCCAAAGGTAACTGTAGAACACGGTTGTCTGTGAGGCCTGAGGCCAAAGTGAATGGAGGAAGAAGGCTGTAAAGGAGCAGGTCAAGAACCTCAACAAACCTCTAACCTCTTGGCCTCCGGGGCTCCAGGTTACAGATAAATGACTATTCCTGCTTTCAGAGGGTGGAGGATGGGCAATAGACAAGTATTACTGATTTCTTTGGGAAGATTGTGCCTGAACAACAGACATGTTGAGCCACTGCCCAGTATTAGCAGATGGTAGGAATGAAAACAGATGATGTGCTTACACCAAAGAAACGCACTAAAGAGAGTAATGAGACTGAATCCAAATAAACCAGTGCCTGTATATGATAATGAAGTGAGCTGCAAGTATGCTTGTTTTAAAAACCATAATGTTAGTTTGCTAGAGGTTCAACTCAAAAGAAGACTGTTGAGAAGGATTTGAGCTGGCCAAAAAATCTTGAAAATTGCAGGTGAGAAAGGTTGATCATTATAATTTATTACACACAACTGACAAATCAAATGTATTCAGACAGTGATTCGAATTTCAGGTGCCAAAGTCCTTCAAATCTTGTTAGACTGAGGATAAGGCACATACAAGAATTGGCAAAGCTACTCAATACTTAATGCTGCGTATTCAATGCACAATGTACTTGTACTTGCAGAGGAAGTCAGCCTTCAATAATAGAGACAGCAGCTTACAGCAAAGTAAATCATGTCAACCCTGGGTTGGTAGGTCACAGAAATCTGATGATACGCATTGAAAAATGTGTGAGAGAGAGAGAGAGAAGATCATCACATTCCTGGGTTGTACAAAAGCAATCATATACCTCTATAGTGTTAACAGATATGAATTTTAGCTGTGTAAAGCTGTCTGTGATCCATCACAAAAAAAACATACATTATTTGAGCATTAAGACTGCTAACTGTAATATTGGCTCTACTCACACATATTCCACCTACCCATGAGGAACAGACTGGTAATTATGGACATCAACCTCAATGCAGCAGTCTGCATTGCCAGTACTGTATAATTTGAAGCAGGCAGTATTTCAGATACACATGTTTTCTTTTCATCTGGGGTGTGAGCATCACTGGTAAGGCCTACACTTGTTGCCCATTCCCAATCGTGCTTGAGGAACTGGTTATGAGCCACCGTGTTGGACCACTGCAGTTCATGTGGTGTAAGTATACGTAGAATGTTGTTAGGGAGGAAGTCATGATGGTGAATGACTTGGAGGGGAACTTGCATGTGGTAGTATTATCATGCATTTCCTGCCATTCCCTTTCGAGGTACTAGAAATTGCAGAGGTCTGGAAGGTGCTGTTAATGGTGCCTTGATGAACTGTTGCACTGCATCTCATAAGTGGTACAGATGGCTGGTGGAGGCAGTGAACATTTAAGGTGATGGATGGGGTACTAATCAAGTGGGCTGCTTTCTCTTGGCTTATTTTATGTTGGAGCTGCAGAAGTGGAGACTATTCCATCATATTCCAATTTATTCATTGTAGATGGTGAACAGGTTTTGGGGAGTCAGGAGGTAAATTACCACAGAATTCCCAGCTGCTGAACTGGTCTTATAGCTGCAGTAATTATATGGCACTCCTGCCCACGGTTTTCCTGCCAGTGTGGGGTGACATCAATGGGAATGCCCACTGACAGCAGCAGAACCAGAGAATCCTGCTGCTAGCAAACAATGCGCCACCTCCCGCTGGCGGGAAACACATGGCTGAGAGGCCAGAGAATCCCACCCATTGTGAATAATCCTGACTGCTACTTAGAAGTAAAATTACTTTATATAAATTCAACCTCTAGCTCTTTTTTCACGTTTGAAAGATAAATCTGTGATCAAAGTTTAGTTAACTGTTAAAGAAAGTAACTGAATGTCAGGGGAGTGGGTGTGTGTGTGATTAGCTTCTACCTCGGTGGAGGGATTATCCGGGATCTTCCAGCTGTTCATTCCCCGCCGCCGTTTCAAGCAAGGAAGGATAATTTGATGTTCACAAATCCCCATTCACTCCATCAGGACCAGAAAATCCTGTCAATGCGAACAGCTGGAAATTTCCTCCCATTGTCTTGCACTCATGTGGCAGATGTTACTTATTACTCCTCAGCCCAAACCTGAATGTTATCTAAATCTTGCTGCATCTTGGAGTGCTTCAGAATCTGAGGAATTTGACTGGATCTGCAGTAGATAGTGAGAGAACCACCAAGAGGGAAAAACCTACTTAGAATCTGGGAAAAGTTCCAGTACAGAAAGAAGTCATTCTGCCCATTGTGTCTGCTTTAGCCATTCAAGAACTAGATTAAATCACACATTCCAGTAACTGGTCCATAGCCTTGCAGGTTCCAGCACTGTAATATAAATCCAGGTACCTTGTAAATGAGTTGAGTATTTCAACTTCAACCACCAACTTTGGCAGTGAATTCCAGACATCCATCACCCTCTGAGTGAAAAAGCTTTTCTTCACATCCTCATTAATCCTTCTACCAATCACCTTAAATCTGTGACCCCTGGTCATTGACTCACCCTAGCTAGGGGGTAAATGAGTCTTTCCTATCTACACTATCTTGGCCCCTCATAATTTTCACATCTCAATTAGGCTACTGCTTATCCTCCTCTGTTCCAAGGAAAACAACTCTACCCTATCCAATCTCACTTCGTAGTTGCAAGTTCCAAGCCCTGGCAGCATTTTTGTAAATCTGCTCTGCACTCTCTCCAAAGCAATTATGCCTTTCCTGTAAAACCCCAGCTGCGGCCTAACCAGCATTTTATACGATTCCATCGTTACATCCTTACTTCTGTATTCAGTACCTTGCCCAATAAAGGAAAACACTCTATATGTTTTCTTGACCATCTTGTCCACTTGTACAGCCACCTTCAGAGACCTGTGGATATGCACTCTAAGATCTTACTTCTTCAAACCCTCTCAATACCCTCCTGTTTACTGAATATTCCATTACTTTGTTTGCTTTCCCCAAATGCATTACCTCACGCTTCTCTGGATTGAATTCCATTTGCCACTTTTCTGCTCACTTAACTAAACCATTGATATCAGTCTGAAGTCAACACTATCAACCACACAGCCAACTTTTTGTGTCAACTACAAAATTCCCAATCATGCCTTCCACATTTACATCTAAATCATTAATATATACAATAAACAGCAAGAGTCCAAGGCTGAACACCACCCTGTGGAACACCACAATTACTTTCTGTTATTCTTTGGGCAGAATTTTCCAGGAAAACCACGCCGGAATTTTACCACCCTGCTCGCCACGGAATCGGAGCGGGCGAAGGGTAGAAAACAGAAATGCCTATTGATCTCGGGTGCAAATTTCCCATCTCGCTCAAACGAGGCCGTAAAATCCCATCCCCACAGCAAATCCCTCTGGTGTCGGCGGCAAGAAAAATCATTGCATATTCAGCGACTTTTAGTAAAAAAAAATTCTTTCACAAGTTTCACACGTTGCCCGTGATGGCCTGGCTCTGATTCACTCATCCTGTTAGAAATTAATCTCTGCAATCAGTGGGGTGCTCCTTTTAAATGCCTCCCCAGCATTTGTTCCAAGTCCAGTCAGGAAGTTGGCTGCCAGGAAGCCAACATCACATTTCGTAAAGGGAGCCCTCACCAAACTTCCAGATGATGTTGAGCAGAAGTGTGACATCCTCTACCCATGATCGGGCAGATGTCCAGCAGCAAGACGTTGAATCTCGCCTGGGAGGCTGTGGCCGCAATAGTGGGTACCAGCTTACTCCATAACAGGACGGGGCTATAATGCCAGAAGAAGATGAATGACCTTCTTCATACAGCAAGGGTAAGCCTGCCTCTTCATGTCTCCCATTGCAGTGCTTAACACCCCCACCCATCACACCTCTGCTGTGAGCTCAGTCCCACCTACCTCATGGGGTACCAATACTTGTCATTCTGCCCTCTTCTAGCCCCATTCTCATTATTCCCCCGAGCAGCTCGTCTGCTCCTTATATCCTGACTCTTATATACGCCAGACTTCATTACCATCTGGCCTGGCATGACTCCTGCCTACACTCTCCTCATCTGTCCCATTGCAGGACAACCATTGTGCATGGACACAACCTGCCAGAGTTATGACTGAGCTCAAGATCCTAACCCTATTTGAGGAAAATCCTTAAAGTTTATTTATTAGTCACAAGTAAGGCTCACATTAACACTGCAATGAAGTTACTGTGAAATTCCCCTGGTCGCCACACTCCGGCACCTGTTTGGGTCAACGCAACTAACCAGCACATCTTTCCGACTGTGGGAGGAAACCGGAGCACTCGAAGGAAACCCATGCAGACATGGGGAGAACGTGCAGACTCCACACAAACAGTGACCCAAGCTGGGAATCGAACCCAGGTCGCTGGCACTGTGAGGCAACAGTGCTAACCACTGTGCCACCGTGCGCCCTTCAGCTGGCTGGCTGGCAAGGAGCAGGACTGCACCTGTGCAGAGGGCGAGGTGGGGACAAGAGACAAAAGTGAGAACTGTCCTCACAAATCTAACTGCCACAGATGCATCTGTTCATGAAAGCATTGGTAGGAGTAAACACTTCACAGTCCTTGTGGGGGTGAAGTCCCATGTTCACACTGAGGACACCCTCCATTGTGTTATGTGGCACTACCACTATACTAAATGGGATAGACTCAGAACATGTTGAGCAGCTCAAAACTGGGAATCCGTGAGATGTTGTGGGCCAGCAACAGCAGCAGAATTGTGTTCAACCACAGCAGATCAGAATAGTTAAAAAAAACTGAATAATCAAGTACTAATTCCATGAAATTGGCAATTGATTATAGCCAATTAGAATCTAAAAGAAGTTCAAATTAAATCTGAGTGCTGAGTTTGAATTTCAAATGATTCATACTTATTTCTTTATTAGAGTTAATTTTTTTTACGTTTGTGTACAATTCTTCAGTTACGGTATATGTTGTTGAGCAAACGGCAATACAGCAGCTATTTATGTTTACTATAATAGACAAGAAGATCACATGGTTATTGCTGAGGTGTTGCCAGGGTGATATTTTCCAGTTTTGCTTCTTTCAATCTATGAACATAGGAAATCACAGGTAAAAAATAGCCTGCTGGTCCACAAAGTTCATTCCACACCCTGATGCCTGGAGCATCACAACAGGACAATTTGTACATCTCTCTCCCCCCACTTCTTCCCAACCTACATCATCTCCAGGGCGATGCAAAACTAGTGAGAAAACTCACGGGGTAATAAGGAAAAGAAATTGCTCAAGAAAGTTCTTCCTGGATTCCCTCCAGCAATCAAGACCAGCCTATGAGATGACGTAGAAAAAGTTTTATCAGTTAACCCACCTACCTTCAACGCGATGTGTGATCTCTGCCCTAGTCAAGAATTGGGCCAGCTTCCTCTTGAAGACATGCAGAGAGTCAACACCCAGCACACCAGCCAGTAACGTAATGCAGAGGATCAGTACTTTCTGGAAAAAGAAGAACTGCCTAAGTCTATTTCTAGTTTTGTCACCTAAACTCCTAACATTAATCCATTAAGAACATAAGAAATAGGAGCAGGAGTAGGCCATCTAGCCCTTCGAGCCTGCCCCGCCATTCAATAAGATCATGGCTGATCTGAAGTGGCTCAGTTCCACTTTCCCGCTTTCATTGGCGGTTGGTGACTAGTGGGGTGCCCCAGGGGTCGGTGCTGGGGCCTCAGCTATTTACCATTTATATAGATGATCTGGAGGAGGGAACCGAGTGTAGGGTGTCGAAATTTGCTGATGACACCAAGATTGGGGGAAAGGCAAATTGTGCGGAGGGTGTGGAGAGTCTGCAGAAGGATCTAGATAGGCTGGGCGAATGGGCCAGGAAATGGCAAATGGAATTTAATGTTGGCAAGTGTGAGGTGGTCCACTTTGGTAGGAAGAATGGTAGGAAGGACTATTACTTACGTGGCGAAAAACTGCAGCAGGCGACGGTGCAGAGGGACCTCGGGGTCCTTGTGCATGAGTCGCAAAAACCCAGCCTGCAAGTGCAGCAGGTGGTCAGGAAGGCGAATGGGATGCTGGCCTTCATAGCGAGGGGGATTGAATATAAAAGTAGGGAGGTCTTGCTGCAGCTGTATAGGGCATTGGTGAGGCCGCAGCTGGAGTACTGTGTGCAGTTTTGGGCGCCGCACCTGCGCAAGGATATTTTGGCCCTGGAGGGAGTGCAGAGGAGGTTTACTAGGCTGATACCGGAGTTGAGGGGGTTGAGCTATGAGGAGAGGCTGAATAAACTAGGCTTGTACTCGTTAGAGTTTAGAAGAATGAGGGGAGATCTCATTGAGACGTATAAGATGATGAATGGGATGGATAGGATAGAGGTGGAAAGACTCTTCCCGCTCAAAAAAGACAGTAGGACTAGGGGGCACAGCCTCAAGATAAAGGGGGGGCGGTTCAGAACGGAGTTGAGGAGGAACTTCTTCACTCAAAGGGTGGTGAATCTCTGGAATTCTCTGCCCGTTGAAGTGGTGGAGGCTGCCTCGCTAAATATTTTTAAGAAGCGGGTTGATGGGTTTTTGATAAGAGAGGGGATTAAGGGTTATGGGGAGAGGGCGGGAAAGTGGAACTGAGCCACGACAGATCAGCCATGATCTTATTGAATGGCGGGGCAGGCTCGAAGGGCCAGATGGCCTACTCCTGCTCCTATTTCTTATGTTCTTATGTTCTTATGTTCTCTCCATAACCCTTAATTCCCTTGTCTGTCAAAAACCTATCTACCCGTGTCTTAAATATATTTAGCGAGGTAGCCTCCACCACTTCAACGGGCAGAGAATTCCAGAGATTCACCACCCTTTGAGTGAAGAAGTTCCTCCTCAACTCCGTTCTAAACTGCACCCCCCCTTATCTTGAGGCTGTGCCCTCTAGTGCTGCTGTCCTTTCTGGAGCAGGAAGAATCTCTCTACCTCTACCCTATCCATCCCTTTCATTATCCTATACGTCTCTATAAGATCCCCCCTCATCCTTCTAAACTCCAACGAGTACAGACCCAGTCTATTTAGTCTCTCTTCTTAGTCTAACCCCCTCATCTCCGGTATCAACGTAGTGAACCTCCTCTGCATTCCCTCCAAGGCCAAAATATCCTTGCACAAGTGCGGCGACCAAAACTGCACACAGTACTCCAGCTGCGGCCTCACCAGTGCCCTGTACAGTTGCAAGACCTCCCTGCTTTTATATTCTATCCCCCTCGCTATAAAGGCCAGCATCCCATTCGCCTTCTTGATCACCTGCTGCACCTGCAGACTGGATTTTTGCGACTCCTGTACAAGGATCCCCAGGTCCCTCTGCACCGTAGCATGCTGCAGCTTTTCGCCCTTTAAATAGTAATCCCTCCTACTATTATTCCTGCCAAAGTGGATAACCTCACACTTGCTAACATTGTACTCCATCTGCCAGGTCCTCGCCCACTCGCTCAGCCTATCCAGGTCCCTCTGCAGACTTTCCACACCCTCCACACAAATTGCTTTTCCACTCATCTTTGTGTCATCAGCAAATTTTGTCACCCTACACTCAGCCGCCTCCTCCAGATCATCTATATAAATGGTAAATAGCTGAATCTATCAAATCTATCAAACTATCAAACTGGAATAATCTATTAAATCCCCACAAAAAAGTGTCTGGATCAAGTTAATATTGCTTCTATTTTATAAATAATGTAAATACTTTAAGACATATGATTATAGAATCCTCCAGTGCAGAAGGAGGCCATTTAGCCCATTGAGTCTGCACCAACCACAATCCCACGCAACCCTATCTCTGTTACCCCATACATTTACCCTAGCTAGTCTCCCTGACACTAAGGGGCAATTTAGCACGGCCAATCCACCTAACCCACACATCTTTGGGCTGTGGGAGGAAACCAGAGCGCCCGGAGGAAACCCATGCAGACGCAGGGAGAATGTGTGGACTCTGCGCAGACAGTGATCCAAGCCAGGAATCGAACCCAGGTCCCTGGCACTGTGAGGCAGCAGTGCTAACCACTGTGTCACTGTGCTGTCCTCAAAACACTTTTTACATAGAGGACACTATATTAAAAGAATAAAGATTCTCTTCATGGTGTGGGCAACAGGAAAACTCATTTCAGGGTCACAGATTCAAAAGAGAACGTTTAAACCTGACTTGCCTCACTATAGCTGTGTATTTGGCACAACTAAATTGATACTCTTTGATCAGCAAAGCTTACAGCTTCCAATTTTTGTCACTGCTCAGGGGAAGTAATTACACAGAAGAACTGACACAATATCCATGCCATGTATTTGCCAAAATACAAAAAGCTTTGGCACTGGAAGTCACCTATTTTCCAAAGGTAGGAAGATCCTGCCAAAACTAGTGGGTCAAAAATATCAAAATACTCAGGAGCAGGGAATGCCAGTGTCTGTTACTAATTCTATGATGAACTTATGTAACTTTTATTTGCCCATCTTTAATGTAGTGTGGATCACTGCAGGTTAATTGAGTATTGCTTAAAAGTCTTCGATGAACACTGGGTTCAGCACAGAGGTTAAGTAGTCTGTCTAGGGACAAGAACACTTCCGTGAGCTATACATAGTAAACTAGCTGAGACCGGAGTTACTGTTTTGAATTCTTGTAACTTTGCAAGGACTAGGGCTGAAAATATTTGAAAAGACTCGCTTTGCTTGAGTGCATCAGAAGTATGATGACTCTTTCAAGTATTTACATTCATTTTTTTTTCTTTAAAAGGAAATGAAGAAAGGAAAATAGATTTTCAAATGAACTGTGATGCATTGCCACTATTTGTCATAATTTCTTTATTACTTTTTTCTTCATCATTAGACTTTTATATTTTATCCTGCAGGCTTTGACACTGCTTTAGCATATAATCCAGGCTGATGCTTCAGTGCAGTACTGAGGGAGTGCTACACTGTTGGAAGTGCTATTTTCAATTGAAATGCCAAACTCAGACCCCACCCAATATGGACAGGAAGTATTCAATGGGACTACTGTATAGAAGACCGCAGGAATATCCCAGAGTTCTGGACAACATTTATCCCTAGACCTCTGAAAAAGAAAATTTATCTCATTGCTGTTTGTGGACCCTGCCATGTGTAAATTGGCTGCTGTGATACTCTACGTTACTGTAGCATCTATACATCAAAATTATTTTGTTAACTATGAAATGGGGAGTTGGTGGCTCAGTGGTAATGTCCCCACATTATGTCACTATCTGGAATATTCCAGAGAATCATAGAATCCTACAGTGCAGAAGAAGGCCTTTCAGCCCAATGAGTCTGCAGTGACACAACCCTACCCAGGCCCTATCCCCATAACCCCATTGCATTTACTCTAGCCAGTCCGCCTGGCGCTAACAGGCATTTTTTTTAGCACAGCCAATTCACCTAACTGGCGCATCTTCGGGCTGTGGGAGGAAACCGGAGAACCTGGAGGAAACCCACGCAGACACGAGGAGAATGTGCAAACTCTACACATGCGGGGAATTGAACCCGGGTTCCTAGTGCTGTGCGACAGCAGTGCTAACCACTGTGCCACCATGCTGCCCTAAGGTCAGGCTAATGCTCTGGGGGCACGGTGTTGAGCCTGTGTATGGTTTGCTTCATTTATGCAAAGACTTAATTTTAAGATATTTCTGCCTATGCAATTACATTTAATGCTAAGCTTAAAAAATTAACTTACTACATTTTAAAACTCAGAAGGCACGCTGGGTTAGTTAGAAAATTGACTGTGTTTTTGCCAAGTATAATGCCAGCAAAACAGGCTTTTTATAAGGCAAAACAAAGCTTTTCATGAACAATATCTGCAAGGCCAGGCCTGTTTCTCAAAGTTAGAGTCAGCATGCGTGAAACAATTTTGATAGCAAGATAACAGATCACATATATTGTAGTTTCAGCTCTATGTTTTCAGTTCAGTGCAGCCTGCTTTAAAATTCTGTTTTGATCAGTATAGGACTGGCAAAAGAAGCCAGTCTCTCTCTCTAGCTATTGTCTCTCTGTTCACTTTCTGTAATGATTTAATTTTAAGTTCTGTTCAATAAAAGAAATTCATTTAAACTCTGCACCAGTGCTACCTTCATCTATTCAAAGGAATGAATGGACCCTACACACAGGTTTGAATCCCATCATGACAGCTGGTGAAATTTGAATTCAGTGAATAAAGATCTGGGATTAAAAGGTTATTTTCTGTAATAATAACCACAAAATCATTGTCAATTGTTGAAAAATCCCATCTGGTTCACAAATGCCCTTTAAGAAGGAAATCTGCCAACCGTACCTGATCTGGTCTGGATGTGACTGCAGACCCACAGCAATATGGTTCAACCTGAAATGGCCTAGCACGCCATGCAGTTGTATCAATCCACTCCTAAGTCTACCAAAAAAGGAACAAAATTGGACAGATCACTGAGCGTCGACCTAGGCACCAGCATTGACACTGTCAAACACAGCACTATCAACTTTGCAAAATCCTCCTTACTAACATTTGGGGACTTGTGCCAAACTTGGGTGAGCTATCTCACCGACTAGTGAAGCAACAGCTTCACAGTGTCATGCTGATTGAATCATACCTAAAGTATTCCAGACACCAACATGACCATCCCTGGGTATGTCCAGTCTCACTGACAGGACATCCACACCAGAGGTATAGTCATGAGGGAGTCACCCTGGGGTTCTCAATAGTGACTCTGGACCCCATGAAATCTAATGGCACCAGGTCAAACATGGGCAAGGGGACTTCCTGCTGATTACCAGCTACAACCTCAGCTGATGAATCAGTACTTCTCCATGCTGAAAATTCATCGTCCGGTGGCTCTGACATTCATCATGCTTTGAAAGATTAGCCATAGCACAAATTAATTCCAGTCTACCAGACTGCCTGGATCTTCTACACCTATCGTTGCAACAGGTCCACAGTAGATGCATCTCCCTGGCCCAACATTCAACTCTGGAACACCTAGATAACAAAGGCACCTATGTCACATTCCTATTCCTAGGCTGCACCTCAACCTTTAACACCATTACTCCTATGAGACTCATCTCCAAACTTCGTGGCCTGGGGCTCAGCTGCAACTGGATCCGAGACTTCCTACCCCACAGACCGCAATCTGTGAGGATAGACAACAACACCTCTTCCACGATCATTCGCAACACCGGTGCTCTGCAAGGCTGTGTTGTCAGCCCCTTTCTATAACCCTCATACACCTTTGACTGTGTGGCCAAATTCCCCTCCAACTCGATTTTCAAGTTTGCTGATGACACCACCATTGTGGTGGTGGATCTCAAACAATGATGAGATAAAGTGCAGGAAAGAGAAAGAGAATCTGGTGAACTGGTGCGATGACAACACTTTCTCCCTCAATGCCAACAAAAGGAAGAAGATAGTCATCAACTTTAAGAAGTGTAACGGAGGACATGACCCCATCTACATCAATGGGGATGGAGTAGAAATGGCCCAGAGCTTCACATTTTTAGATGTCGAGATCACCAACAACCTGTCCTGGTCCCTCCATGCAGATGCTATAGTTAAGAAAGCCCATCAACACCTCTACTTTCTCAGGAGACTGCTATAATTCTCACCAATATCTACAGATGTATCACAGAAAGCATTCTTTCTGGTTGTTACACAGCTTGGTATGGCTCCTGCTCTGCCCAAGACCACAAGAAACTACAAAGGGTCATAAACGAAGCCCAGTCTAACAGTCAAACCAGCCTTCCATCCGTTGACTCTGTCTACATTTCCCACTGCCTCAGAAAAGCAGTCGGCATAATCCAGGACCCCACACATCCTGGACATATTCTCTTCCACCTTCTTCCGTTGGGATAAAGATAGAAAATCTGAGATCACATACCAACCGACTCAAAAACAGCTTCTTCCCTGCTGTCATCAGACTTTTGAATGGACTTTTGAATTGATTTTCTCTACACCCCAGCTATGACTGTAACACTACATTCTGTACTCTCTCCTTTCCTGTATACAGTACACTTTGTCTGTCTAGCGCACAAGAAACAATACTTTTCACTGTATAATATGTGACAACAATAAATCAAATCAAATATTAAGAAAAACAGGGGTGCAAATACTGACCACGGGTGAATCCCACTATAACCCTAACCCTTCTCCAAAACTTCATTACTAAACCAGATGGGTTTTTCCAACAGTCAACAATGGTTTCATGGTCATCAGTAGATTCTTAATTCCAGATTTTTTTATTGAATTCAAATTCTACCATCTGCTGTGGTGGGACTCAAACCCAGATCCCCAGAACACTAGCTGAGTTTCTGGGTTAATAGTCTAGTAATAATACCATTAGGCCATTGCCTCCCTGTAATATGATGGGACATTGATAGTAACCTTTGAGTTTTGATTTCCCTTTTGCGAGTGTGAAACATGAAGTCAGGTAGTCTGGAGACTCCATAGTCATGAGATGTTGGCTGATCCTTAAGCAATGAGATGTATGAGTTCCACTGATAGCTGTGAGGTATTCTCATCTGTTTCCATATTTAACTATTTGCCAGATACTTGACACTGTATGGATTCGAAGTATATAAAATCACATGATTTGCAACAGCCATCCTAACAATTGGTTTTTGTCCAATTTTTAAAAGTATCGACTGAAAGTTCATAATAGGACATGCCTGGACTGGCCATGGCAAGTAACATTTAAAAGCATCAAATTATTGCCTGAAGATACCATCTGCCATTTTTCTTATTTTCAGCTGCAATTTCAAATCCTGTCTACTGTAATAAACTTAAAGCATGAAATTCATAGCTACTGTTTCAAAACTTTAAATGAGGTGACTGCGCTTTACATAAATAAGTAAAGAAGAAATTCTACCTTCTGTGAAAGCATGAAATTAGTTTCAAAAAGTTAAAAGTAATTCATTAATCCATGTGAGTGGTCTCGGTAGAAGCAATGTCAAAAGATTTCAAAGGGAAAATGGATTAATTACTATATTCTTTTACTTCAGAAATCAAGTGCTTCAAAGATCAAACAACTTTATACCAAGGTACAGGTTCATGCAGAAACAAATTCCACTTGATGGTTCCAATTTCTATTAAACTCTGTGCCCTATAATGAAATTTGATCAGTTTGCTAATGCTTTGGGAGGTTCCATGCAGGTGAAGTTACAAATTCTCAAAGTGATGGAAGATGGAGGCACAGGTGGCATAAGGCAATGAGGATAAGATGGGAAATTGCAAGAACAAAATTCACAGCCCTTGAACTAAATTAGAGATTCAAAAATGGTTTCCCACCACTTCAGCATATTCCTTTTCCCCACATCTAAAATAGGGTAGTGCAATATGTAGGCTAGACTCCAAGAGAAGGAAAATCTATAGCGTCAGATAATATGTGTGGGGACAGTGACCTTTCATCAGAACCGAAAGAAATCAAACGGTTAACATTTTTTTTTAAACAAGTACAAGAAGAAGCAATTAACTGTTAAAACGTTGCAAGGCAAAAGGAACTGATACTAAGACAAAAAACACAACATGGTTCCAGAGTAGGTGTAACTGATTATGTCAGAAGAACAGAGAAAGAAAAGCATGAAAGATATGCCTAAAGGGAGACTCTCGTGATTGAGGAATGAGGCACAAAAAAAAACGAGAAGACCCCAGGAGCAATGATGAAGTTCTCATTTTCTCAGACAGCAGGCGCTGGTAAAGCTGCATCAGAGCCACTGGGAGTGGAGGACTATTAACCTTTTTTGTAAACATATAATTCAAGCATTATAAATTGAACCATTCATAGCCATTGCGATATGATCTCATTCAGAAAGCTAACCAAATTCTCTTGCAAACCTGTGATTAATTAAATATAATGTATGTTCTACACTAAGCTCCATAAATTGTCTTCTAAGCCCAAGATATCACATTTTAGGAACAGTGGCAGCAAGTGTAATGTAGACAGTGAATTATCCAATGAAGCAGCCACGTAATGGTGTAGTGAACATCTGGTCCTAGTTTCTTCTTGGTAAACATTGTA
The DNA here is from genome assembly GCF_965287045.1 of Carcharhinus amblyrhynchos. Taxonomy (NCBI): domain Eukaryota; kingdom Metazoa; phylum Chordata; class Chondrichthyes; order Carcharhiniformes; family Carcharhinidae; genus Carcharhinus; species Carcharhinus amblyrhynchos. Next base: position 39,650,320 of record NC_137346.1, on the reverse strand, counting down.
AATAGCCGAGAAGATATGGAGCTCAAGAAAAGGGAGGGAGGGGAAACGGTATGAAATGGCCACAAATCACATAAGAAATACATCAGCTAGCGAAAGATGATTAAAGAGGAAGTAATTATTTGTTAGCTGGTTGCTTACACAAGCAGGAGGAAGCATGTACAACGTAGAGTGATACTAGGAAAGATGTCGAAGGGACAAATGGTAGAAATTAGTGAAATGGTTGGTTACTCTAAACATAGGCAGGACAGTGAAAAATAGAGACAGAAAACAAAAGAGAAGTAAAAAGAGAGCATCAATTAAAAATGGGGAAGTAGAAGGACAAAGCTAGAAGGGTAATGGAAGACAACAGCAGTGTCAAAAGCAACAGACCAAGTAACAACCAGAGTTAATGCCCATCTTTGCCCCACCATCATTCGTCCACTGTTGAAACCCTCATCTATTCTTTTGCTAATTCCGAACGATTAGAATCCCCTCCTTTCTGTTGCCTTCTCATTTTCCATCCTTTACATAAACTCTGTATTAATCCAATAACTCAGTCTCCTTAGTGTTTGCTGACCAACTCCAACATATAAAATTTAAAATCCTTGGCCTCACCTTCAAATTCAGCCATTGCCTTTCACCTATCTTTACAATTGTTCAGCCTTGTATCCTGCCCTGCTCCCTTTGGTCCTCAGGATTTTAATCCATTCTCCTCTGTCTGCTTTGCGCCACCTGATGTGACCATATCCACCACCCATCACAGCCACAAGCCTCCTGCACCCTTCAAAACCTTTTCAAACCAATCTATCTCATCAAATCTTTGCTCATCCATTCTAATATCTTCATTCATGGTATACAGTCTCTTACAGAATGCAGATGCATTTGTGAAAAATCTTGGATCTTTTGTTATTAAAGGCACTACATAAACTGTAATTTGTGTTTTTATCAAATTCCCTTAATAAAAAAAATCCCAAATTACTGTATTGGTCAATGTCAGACATAGGAAAGGGAGGGCTATTGAAGAATAAACTTTTGAAAGTAGAGAAGGGTTCTGGAGCGCGAGGCAATGGAGAGTGTTCTGGCATGTGGGGCAATGGAGAGGGTTGTGGAGTGCGGGGCAATGGAGAGGGTTAAAGAGTGTGGGGCAAAGGAGAGGGTTCTGGAGTGTGGGGCAAAGGAGAGGGTGCAAGGATGTAGGGCAATTGAGTGAGTTCTGGAGTGTGGAGCAGTGGAGAAGGTTTTGGAGTGTGGAGCAATGGAGTGAGTTCTGACTGTGGAGCAATGGGAAGGGTTCAGGAGTGTGGGGCAATGAAGAGGGTTCTGGAGTGTGGGGCAATGGAGAGGGTAGAGGTATGGGACAATGGAGAAGGTTATAGAGTACGGGGCATTAGAGTTCTGGAGCGTGGAGCAATGGAGAGGGTTCTGGAGTGTGGGGCAATGAAGATGGAGCAGAGTTTATAACAGTTATTAAACAGGTTTCGGTTCTGACAATGTTGAGTTGCAGAAAGTTCTGGCTTCTTTATATCATGATTTCAGACAGGAAGTGACTGTTTTGCACAGGGGTAGATCTTAACAGTGATCTGTAAGTGAAAAGAGCAATATCAAATTAGTAGCCAGCGACATATCACTCCTGATTTTTTATTTCCATTTTTTGTGAATAAAGATAGATGTAAAGCCAGCTGCTATCTCACTATCATCTATTTCACACTAATGCATAAAGTCAAAGTCTAGCCCACAGACTGAAGGATGGTGTTGGTTTTGGTTTCACAACTGTCACAATGTTCATACAGTCTGTGGGATTACTAACGAGTGTGAGCGTTTCTTTTGTAACCAGCCCATAAATCAGAAATTGGAGACTCTTTCCAATGCAACAGGCACTTTACATCACAGCCCACACTACTGATTTCGCATTTCAGTACCATGCATGAAAGTAATGTATACTTACTTTCCCATCTTTATTTGATTTGATTTATTATTGTCACATCCATTAGTATACAGTGAAAAGTATTGTTTCTTGAGTGCAACACAAACCATACCATATATAGGAAAGGAAAAGGAGAGAATTCAGAATATGGTGTTACAGTCATAGCTAGGATGGAAAGATCAATTTAATGCAAGGTAGGTCCATTCAAAAGTCTGACAGCAGCAGGGAAGAAGCTGTTTTTGAGTCTATGGTACGTGATCACAGACTTTTGTATTTTTTTCCCGATGGGAGCAGGTGAAAGAGAATATGTCTGGCGTGCATGGGGTCTTTAATTCTGCTAACTGCTTTTCCGCGAGAGTGGGAAGTGTAGACAGTGTCAATGGGTGGGAGGCTGGTTTGAGTGATATCCTGGGCTTCATTCATGGCTCTTTGTAATTTCCTGTGGTCTTGGACAGAGCAGGAGCCATGCCAACCAGGAATAAAGTTTTCTGTGGTACGTTTGTAAATGTTGGTGAGAGTTATAGTGGACTTGCCAAATTTCCTCAGTCTCCTGAGAAAGTAGAGGCTTTCTTAACTATAGCCTCTGCCTGAACGGAGCAGGACAAGTTGTTGGTAATCTGTACACCTTATAACTTGAAGCTCTCGACCATTTCTACTTTGTTCCCATTGATGTAGATGGGGGCATGTCCTTCGCTACACTTCCTAAAGTCGATGACTATCTCCTTCATTTTGTTGACAAAGATTATCGTTGTCATACCAGATTCTCTAGCTCTTTCCTGTACTCTGTCTCATCATTGCTTGAGATCCAACTCACAACGGTGATGTCACCAGCAAACTTGAAAAATCAAATTGGAGGGGAATTTGGCCAGTCAGAGGTGTATAAAGGAGGCTGTATAAAGGGGCTGAGGACACAGCCTGCGGAGCACCGGTATTATTGCCTATCCTTGCTAACTGCGGTCTGTGGGTTAACATCTAGGATCCAGTTGCAGAGGGAGGAGCCAAGGCCCAGGCCATGAAGTTTGGAGATGAGTCTCGTAGGAACGATGGTGTTAAAGATTGATCTGTAGTCTATAAATAGGAGTCTGACATTGGTGTCTTTGTTATCTCGGTGTTCCAGGGTTGAGTGCAGGGCCAGGGAGATGGCGTCTGCTGTGGACCTGTTGCGGCGTTAGGCAAACTGTAGTGGGCCCAGGCAATCTGGGAGGCTGGAATTGATTTTTCGAAGCACTTCAGAATGTTGGACGTCAGAGCCACCAGCCAATTGTCATTAAGGCACGCTGTCTGGTTTTTCTTTGATACCGGGATGATGACCACTTTCTTGAAACAGGTAGGGACCTCAGATTGATGTAAACAGAGGTTGAAGCTGGTCCGTGCAGGACCTGAGTGCTCGTCCGGGTACCCCATCTGGGCTGCTCTGATGTCAGCAATGGTGACTTTGGATACAGGTTCGTCCGAGGCTTCTGGGACGAAGGGAATGCTCTCACTGACCTCTTGCTCAAAATGGGCAAAGAATGTGTTGAGCTCATTGGGGAGGGGTGCATTGGAGCCAACGAATTTACCTCCCTTCATCTTGTAGCCTGTTATGTCTTGCAGACCTTGCCATAGATGGCAGGAGCCAAGTGGCTAGCCGGGGATGCTAGCCTGGTCTGGTACTGTTTTTTGGCATTTTTGATGGATTTCTGTAGACAATATCTGGCTTTCCTGTGTCGCCTGACTTGAATGCCTCAGACCTGGACTTCAACAGGCAGTGGAAATCATAATTCATCCAAGGTTTCCAGTTGGAAGACATATGGATTTGCTTCTTTGGCACACAGTCTTCTACACACTTACTAATAAAGTCAGTTACTGCAGTGGCATACTCGTTCAGGCTGGTCACAGAATTTTTAAATACTGACCAGTCTACTGACTCTAAGCAGTCCCATAGGAGATCATCCAATTCCTCAGACCAACATTGCATGACTTTCTTTGATGGATTCTCCCGTTTCAGTTTTTGCTTGTAAGCCAGGAGCAGGGGCACAGCCTTGTGGTGTGATTTACCGAAGTGTGGATGGGCGATAGAGCAGTACGCATGTTTGATTTTGGTGTAGCAGTGGTCTGGGATGTTTGGGCCTCTACTGGAACAGGACACCTGTTGATGGTACATTGGTAGAATGCTTTTGAGCTTAGCCTGATTGAAGTCCCTGGCCACGATGAACAAGGCCTCGAGATGTTTTGTCTCAATTTGTAGTGTTGTATATTTCATCCAGTGCAGTCTTCACATCCACTTGGGGTGGGATAGAAACTGCTGTCAGGTTAACAGAGGTGAATTCCTGCGGCAGATAGTAGGAGTGGCATTTTAGCATCAGGTATTCTAGGTCCAAGGAGCAGAAATTCACCAGTGTAGCTATGTCTAGGCAACACTAGGTGTTGCTTAGAAGGCAGTCCCCACCTCCCCTAGCCTTCTCTGAGGCCGCTGTACAGTCCAGTGGATTGAGGAGCCCTCTGGTTGTAAAGCACAGTCCGGTGAAGCAGGAGTGAGCCAACTCTCCGTGAAACAGAATACATAGCAGTCCCTCAGTTCTCTTTGGAAAGTGACTTTGGCTTTAAGTTTGTCGAGTAAGTAGTCTCAGAGCACTAAGTTAAAGTCCAACAGGTTTATTTGGTAGCATGAGCTTTTGGAGTGTTGTCTCTTCATCAGGTGAGTGAAGAATTCAGTTCACAAGTAGGGGCATATATAGACAGAAAGTCAATTACAAGATAATGGTTGGAATGCGAGACTTAATAAGTAATTGGTAATAAGTCTGTACAAATGCAGACAATGTGAGTAGAGAAAGGGTTAAGCACAGGTTAAAGAGGTGTGAGTTGTGTCCAGCAAGGACAGATGGGACCCTGTTCCCATCGACTTCTCCGTCTCCATCAATCAGGAGGGGGAAACTCCAAGCCCCATGCAGGTGCGCACTGCAGCTGTTGGGAATCGCATGCCGCGGCCATTAAACCCCCAGAGCACAAGGCTCAGCTCCAACTCGGCACTGCGCACGTGTACAATTTGAGCAATGCACGAGCCCAGGACTTCAACTTGGTGTCGTGAGACTACTTACCGTGCCTATCCCAGTCCAACGCCAGCAATTCCACATCATTAGTTTGTCTAGATTGTTTTCCAGAGATTGGACATTTGCTAGGAGTAAGCTGGGGAGGGGAGTCTTAAGACTGCGTTATTTCAGTCTCACCTTCAGGCTTGCACGTTTTACATGCCTCCTGGACTGACCGCTTCTTTTCAGGCCTGGGAGACAGTGAAAGTAGTATGCGGTGTTAAGGGTATAAGTGCGTCTAATGAGGTTCTTCACTCTCGTTGGTGTGGGGATGGAGGATTTGCTGCCTCGTTTGCAGTTTCTGTGTCCATATGGATCTGCGTGGTTGGGCGCTTTGGGTCACTGCCGGGCTGTGGTTTGGTTCAGAGATCAGAGGACATTTAGGACACACTCTGGCGTGGATGGGTCGATGATGCCTCTGGGGTCTGGATGTGTTGTTATCTGGGTACACACGTTGGGATCTTTTGGCCATTGCTAGGTTGGGGTCTTCCTTCAGAGGTTGGAGGATTCCTAGACCTGCAAGTAAATTCAGCAAAGCAGTGTTAGTGGTTTTTAGGCAGCGGGAGCTGATTTTTAGGAGTGTGGGGTGATTACAGAAGTGAGGAGAGTGGAGGGGAGCGCTTCGGGCCTGCAGGACGTCGCAGCTCTCTCGGTCAGAGGGGTTGCGGGCTGGCTCCAGACTTGCTGGTCCAGCCATCGGGTTTGGTGGAGCGGGGGGGGGGTTGCATTTAGTGTAGAAGGCCCCAGCCCTGGAGATATAAACTTTTAAAAATGTTTAATTGTCTTTAGTTATTGGCTTGATATTAATAGTCACAACAAAATGATATCAACTGCCTGCACCTTTGGAAGGCTTAGTTTCCAATACACTTCCACGCTAGTGAGATATCTTTAACTATAGACTGCAACTCAAGATCATGTGCACTTTTCTGGAACAATTTTCTCTACAATAGCCTATGGAAGCATCAGGGATCCATTCTACAATTCTATTTTGGCATTGTATCTGTGAAGAAACTGATTGTCTCCATTCACATGGCTTCATGATACCCAGAAAAGTAACATCTACATTGTCACTAACCTTCACTGCAACAAACAACTGTTTTGTAAGCATTTTTCCATATGTTATTGTCCAATTGCATATTTGTATTCACCACCTTACTCACCTGCCTCCATAAGATAAGGTTATTTTGCACTTTATCTCCTTGGCCTTGAAGTCACACGGTGGAATTGTTAGGCATTAACTCAATGCATTTGTCCAAAGTTGTATCATCTACTATTTTAGTTTAAGCCCTGGAAACATTTCACAAAGATAGCAGTTAGAGGAATTTCAGACACATTTACTCAGGGCTACCATTTATCACCATCTAGTCATAAAACGTCAAGGCAATTTCTTTACATTACAACATGAAATGATCCAGTTATTTGAAGTAAACAATGTAAGTAACACAGCAAAGTACAAATTTAACGCAAACAATTTTCAAATTATCAGGCAATTCAAACTATGTACCTTTTTGTTAAAAGAAGTAGACCAGAACCTTCTGTATAATTTCAAGTTTTGTTTTGCATTTGACCGAAGATGATTTTACAATATTTGTTTCTTCTATTTGAATACTGGACACTCATTCTGATCCCTCTGATGTCTCTATGCCCAAAGATTCTGCTGCAAAAGACACAGGCAAAGACGTTAATGGTGAGGTCGACAAGAATAGGTTATGGATACATAAAATGTAGCGCCTGTTGCGCTGCAATGCCTACCAGAAAGCCTGCAACCAATGTCAAGGAGCATGGGGGAGTCTAGCACCAATCTGGCTCAGGGCTTTACATTGAGCTTGGGTTGGAGCCCATCCTCGCCAATAGGGAAGTGGCGACCAACTCTATTAGCACAATTATGTGCACACCCACATCGCAGCTTCTGGTGACTAATGTCTATTGCCGTATAAGCAGAAGCCACCCAACGTGTGGTTACTATAGTGGAAGTTTAGACTGAAGACATACAGGGTCAGCATTATGACGGCCACGGGGGATCATCAATAGATCTCCCTGCGGGCTTTATGGAGTATAAGCTTCCCTATGAAGTGGATGGAGGCTTGTCCAATTGGGAAAGAGCATCTGGAGTTTAAAATGAGCTGTATCTACTCAGGCTAGCAGCCAAAGGACCCCTGGGTTTGATCTGTGTACTGTGGCTGCAAAAGTGATGCTCCACTCATAATGTAAATAATGGGTGTTGATGGCGGAACTTTGGCCTCAATGAAGTTCTTACATTGGTGACGAGGAGGAAAACAAGTCTTTTTCTTCCATCTGGCCAACCTTTATTTTCAAGACAAATAATTCTCCAGTAAGAAAATGGTCTCCTGCTGACAGCCCTCCTCCCACTCCTCCCAATTTCAGCAGCTTGTCCTATTTGGTGGAGCATCTGTTGATTCTCCAAGTCCAAGCTAATGTCTCCACATCTGAGAACAGTTGGTTTGTGCAGAACCTTTGAAATCAGCAAACAGAATGATAGAATGATTAGTGCAAAGGAGGAAATTTGACCCATTGTATCTGAGTCGACCTAATTTCACAATCAGCTTTAGAAATTTGCTGAAATTCAAAATGACATCATCGTCTATTTGAAGACTGAGGGGGCGTGGGGGATCTTACCAAAAATTTTTAAGTGCCGAATGAGTGTGAGAGAGAGTCATGCCGTTTACTGGGTGAGCTCCCAGATACAATTGTACAGCACCTAATCATGCCAGGAATCGGCCGCTGAGTTCTAGGAGTGCCTTGCTCAGTTGTCCCAATCTCCCACTGTGTACCCAGTACACTGGGAGATCTGTCACTCACAACCCCCTTCCCCTTCACCTCCCAATCGCCACCTCCACCTCACACTCTCCCTGGACATCAATCTGACCTTCGGGTAAGCATTCTCCAAGGCGGCCTTCACGACACACGACAGCGCAGAGTCGCTGAACAGAGACTGATAGCCAAGTTCCGCACACATGAGGACGGTCTCAACAGGGATCTTGGGTTCATGTCGCACTATCTGTAACCCCCGTGACTTGCCTGGGTTTGCAAAACCTCACTTACTGTACTGTCTGGAGACAATACACATCTCTTTAAACTGTGATCAGTGCTCCTTCCACTCACATTATCAGCCACTTCAGGTCTTGAACAGCAGGTTAGGTCTAAGGATTCGCATTTTAATCAGTAATCTCTAAACTGTCTGTGCTTTATATGCTCTGTCTGAGGCAAGAACTCTCCATTCACCTGACGAAGAGGCAGTCCCCTCGAAAGCTTGTGAGTATATTATCAAATAAATAGGTTGGACTAAAACCTGGTGTTGTCAGACTTTTTACTGTGTTTACGCCAGTCCAACGCCGGCATACCCACATCATCAATCCCCTCCCCAGACATTGTGCCCACTCCCCTCCATTTGACACCCTCCAGACATCGCATCCTCTTCCTGACATGCTCCCAACTGCCATCCTCACACCCCATCCAAAGCCTCCCTGGCCCAATCCCACTGCATCCCCCATGCAGAGTGCTCCCTTCCCTTCCCCTCTGACTCCTACAGAAGTCCCAGCCCCCTGTCTCCTCATCACCATCGTGGACCCACCTCTTTAGGCCTCGTTCTATGCAGTGCCAGGATGACACCAGCCAGGAGGCACTGCCTGGCCCAGCTCCCACCACCTGGGGGGGGGGGGCTTCAACAGCATCTGGTACCACTGGCGAAGCCATCATGTCAGGTTTTTGTTTGGTGGGGACTATATGTAACCCTTGCTGGTGAGGACCTTCACTGGTGAGGGGGTAAGTACAAGTGAGCCTGGATGATAAGAGTTCAGGACTCACTAATGATATTTAAATCACCAAATGATTATTGAATATTTCGCTGGCAGAACAGTACTGATAACATCATGAGGCGAAAAACATGGCGTGAACCTGAGCTTTCCTCTCTTGCCTGATTTTACCTGCTCACTATACCAATCAACTAGCAGGACAAGTGCCCCCAAGGGTTAACCTGCGCTTGTTAGTTTTAGTGGGCTGCCATTGCAACAGCCCTCACGCTTAACATTGAAAAAAAAAGCTGCTTGTGTTTCAGCACCCTGCTTCAGTAAAAGTATCGAACCTTGGCCTTAAAAGATCTTAAAAGCTGATCCTTTCATGGCAATTCTTCCAAATCAATTCATTTTCTTTGTCAGACTCAACTCAGAAGTGTCTAGGTGCCGACTCAGGAACTTGTTTTTTCTGACACGAATTTTAAACAGCAATTTTTGACCACTGAATTATTTTAAAATTCCTTAGGACTTGCTTCATCCTGGAATTTAAAGGCTTTAGCTCACCCCTGCTATGTCTGCTGACTCTGCACTCTGAGAATTGAAGCTGGACTTCCAAGGGATCCCATGCGGTTTCCTGTTGCAGTGAGGAATTTTAAATTTCTATTTTAAACTTCCAATCCTCTCTTTAAAGCTTTTGCTTGGCAATTTTCTTCAGGTCAGAACGCTTCTTTGAATTTTTCTTTCGTCTTATGTGAAGTTTAGTTTTAATCTGCATTTTTTGCAAGGTTTTGTGTTTTTCCATTCACTGGCATCATGTTAGAGGATGTCAGACAGCATCATAATGTAGTCTTAAGTTGATCAACTGTTTGTATTTATTAATTACAAAAACTAATTACGAAAGCTGTGCACCCATATATAGTAAAGTGTTCAACCTAGGAGGTGTCTCCAAACTTGCCTGTGCACTCAATTCTGTAAGAAGTCTCACAACACCAGGTTAAAGTCCAACAGGTTTATTTGGTAGCAAAAGCCACAAGCTTTAGGAGCGCTGCTCCTTCATCACGTGAGTGTGATTTCAGTTCACAAACAGAACATATAAAGACACAAACTCAATTTACAAAAAATGGTTGGAATGCGAGTCTTTACAGATAATCAAGTCTTAAAGGTACAGGCAATGTGAGTGAAAGGAGTGTTAAGCACAGGTTAAAGAGACGTGTATTGTCTCCAGCCAGGGCAGTTAGTGAGATTTTGCAAGCCCAGGCAAGTCGTGGGGAGTTACAGATAGTGTGACATGAACCCAACATCCCGGTTGAGGCCATCCTCACGTGTGCGAAACCTGATTATCATTCTCTGCTCAGCAACTCTGCGCCGTCGTGTGTCGTGAAGGCCGCCTTGGAGAACGCTTACCCGAAGATCAGAGGCCGAATGCCAGCGACAACTGAAGTGTTGGGGAATACTTTAGCAGTCAGTCATTCGACCTCTGATCTTTGTGTAAGCGTTTTCCAAGGCAGCCTTCATGACAGCACAGAGTTGCTGAGCAGAGACTGACAGCCAAGTTCCATGCACGTGAGGACGGCCTCAACCGGGATCTTGGGTTCATATCACACGATTTGTAATCCCCACAACTTGCCTGGGCTTGCAAAATCTCAATAACTGTCCTGGATGGAGACAATACACATCTCTTTAACCTGTACTTAACCCTCTCTCAAGTCACATTTTCTGTATCTTTAAGACTTGAATGCAAGTAAAGACTTGCATTCCAACCCTTATTTTGTAAATTGAGTTTGTGTCTTTATATGCCCCGTTTGTGAACTGAAATCCCACAAACCTGTTGAAGGAGCAGCGCTCTGAAAGCTAGTGATTTTTGCTACCAAATAAACCTGTTGGATTTTAACCTGGTGTTGTTCACCGTGTTTACCCCAGTCCAACACCTCCATCTCCACATCACTCAATTCTGACCAACACTAGCTGAGGTACAGGTCATATTTTCTCTGATATCACTGACAGCATTTGTACTCTACTCAGTCCCACATAGGGTGGCACTGCTACCTCACAACACCAGGGACCAGGTTCAATTCCAGCCTTCAAACACTGTGTGCAGTCTGCATGTTCTCCCCATATCTGCATGGGTTTTCTCCAGGTGCTCGGGTTTTCTCCCACAGTTAGGTGCATTGGCCATTCCCCCTCAGTGTATCCGAACAGGCACTGGAGTGCGGTGACTCAGGGATTCTCACAGTAACTTCCTTGCAGTGTTAACGTAAGCCTACTTGAGACACTAATAAATTGAGTTGCAGTATTCCTACATGCACTGGATGAAGTATTGACTCTGTTTTTCTCTCTCAACAGATGCTGCCTGACCTGCTGAATTATTTTCCCCGTTTTTACTTCAGGCTTCCAGCATCTGCAATATTTTGCCACACTGATTGCCCAATACTCCGTGTCCGTTCAGATTTCACCAAGTGGACAGCCCCTTGAAAATCACTACTAGCCCTACTTTCACACAAACAGCAGCACAAAAAAAGACAGATAAATAAACCGAATGTATTCAGCCCACCCTTGCACTCCGCTCAATTCCTTCAGTTATTACCATCGGCTGAGAACCCTCGATCCACATGCTGACGGCTGCAGACGTTATTGATTGACAGCTGCCCGAACTAATAGGAGTGAGGAAGCCTTGGGATGACACAAGACGTCCGGCAGGTGGGCGGGGTTTCCGCAGTTGCCACGCGCAGTGACCGTTTGTCCGCGGGGGCGGGGAGGAGACGCTGCCCGTCACCGCGTGCGCTGCTACCCCGAGAGCGAGCCGCCCCTCCGCGCGTGCTCACTTTTGAATCGCTAACGCACCGCCCGCGCGCATTGATTGACACACGCACGCACCCGCCCCGCCGCCAGCTGCGAGCTGGGAGGTCCCGCCCCACTCCCGCCCCGATTGGCGAAGGCCAGCGGGGTGGGCGGGCGGCCCCCGGAGCCCCGCGCAGCGATTGGAGCGGCCCGGCTGTCAATCAGGCAGATGGCGAGGCACTTGATTGTGAAGTTAGGTTGAGCAGCAGTAGATGGAGGAAGCTCCTCAGTGAATGTTGAAGTGTATTTTGTGAGAGTGTGCTTACTAGAGCCATGACTGGATTTCTTTGGCTGGGCAGCATGAATTGTGAAAGGTCATGGCACTGAGTCCTGATGATGAAGACTATGACACCTCTCAGGTCAGCCTTCGAGAATCATTTTACTACTTTCCTTAAAGGCTTAATGTGCCTGCGTGTGTTGTGTGGTGATGTGGGGAGAAAGTCTCAGTCAGAGTGTCTGCTGTTGCTGCTGGGCAAGGCCTTTTCATCCCACCCTTAGAAAACACACAGCACTGGAAAATAATGGTGCCCTTTCCACAGACATCAAAAAGCTTCAGGGAAGTGGGATACTTCGCAGCTCAAGGTGTCAGATTCTTCTTTTGAGAAAGGAAGTGACCTAATTATTTCAAACCAGCCTTTTAGGAATTTGCTTTAATTAGTCATAAATCTTAACATATCTGCCCCTAGATAGCAGAGTATCTCCTTGCTATGCATCATCTGTACGTACTGATAGTTTGTTTGCTCGTGGCTGTGGTATTATTTTTAAAAAAACAACACAGAATGGGTTCCCACGTACTTCATCCAGTACATTATTCAATGTAGTGAACCAAACGCCTAAATATTTACACAGCAAACCAATTTGATTGGGAAAGTACATTTTAGTTACAAATTAACCACGAATAACTAGTTCTAATTTTGTTGTACAGCCAACATATAGTCTAATATTAAACATAAATTTCAGCCTTTTTAAATGTCTTTGAGGCATTATTAATTGAAAATGGATCGTGCACACTGCAGTTTTTAATATGCCTGCTTGAGTTATATTTTTTAAATAGATTATTAAAGTGATTTTGTTTTATGAAGAAAAGGCATTAAAATGGTTATTATCCTGACACTGGCGGATAAAAAATCAATTTGGGGATTGTGAACCTAACCTTTGGGCTTAATGAGCTAATGTTTTACCAAAAGTCCATTGTTCTGGAAAGCAACAGCTTGGAGACTGACGGTTCCAGGGGTTGTATATGTTCCAACTTTACTGAAAGATGGGTACATACTGTTGAGATTTACTTTTTGCAAACTAATAATTATCTTGAGTGAATAAACATAAATGTTAGGGGGTGCATGTCAAAGTTTTGTTGTGGTGACTTGTTTTCCAAACAGTATGGATGGTAGATAGTCATGTGTATATAACAAGATTTATTTTCTGAGGATGTGATGCATTATTATTTCTTTGAATGTAAAGATTCTACAAACCTAACCGCTATAATTGTAAGTTCCTTGGGTCCAAATTGAAATTTAGAATTGTTTGCTTTGTCCCTTGTATAAATTGTTGCCTTGAGCATTGGATCTGGGTAGCCATCTGTGCTTATTTTCAGAACCTGGGACAGGTTGTAAATGTCCTTGGTTTAATCTTCAAATGATGAAGTGAGGGTCTCTGTATCAAGTCCTCCCAAGGTCTCTTACTTTATCTTGGAATGTAAATGGCACTGCAGAATGAAAGTAAAACTAGGACAGCAGTAATGGTTGTACTGAATTTGATATGTGGGACAAGTACAGTATTAGTGCAAGCAAAATGATAAATACAAAATAAGCTGTACACCACTTTTTGGTACTTGTAGTTGTGATTGTGTAATGTAGGTCTGGAACATTGTTATCATGTTTAATACAATTAGCTACTCATTGACAATTTCTTAATGTCAGTCACAAGTGGGCGCATTAATAAAGTTATTAAATGCTTCCATGTTGTGAAACAAAGATTGTGATCAGCTAATTATTCAGTATGGACTTCTTCAGATAGCAAGTTAATCATTTTCAGGGCATGTACTTTTTTTGAAAGCTTGTTTACCTCCTCCATGATCATCCTTTAATACTGGTGCTCTGCAAGACTCTGTCCTCAGCCCCTTACTATGTTCCTTAAATACCTCTGACTGTATGGCCAAATTTTCCTCCAACTCAATTTTCAAGTTTGCTAATGATACCACCGTTGTGGGTCAGATCTCAAACAATGATAAGACACAGTACAGGAAAGAGAGAAACTGGTGCAACGACAATAATCTCACCCTCAATGTCAACGAAACAAAGAAATAGTCGTCCTATTCAGGAAGCATAATAGGGGGGCATGCTCCTGTCTACATCAACGAGGGTGAAGTAGAAATCATCCAGAGCTTCAAGTTTTTAGGTGTCCAGATCACCAACAACCTGTCTGGTCCCTCCCATGCAGCCTCTATAGTTAAGAAAGCCCACCAACGCCTCTACTTTCCCAGGAGACTAAGGAAATTAGGCATGTCTGCTATGACACTGACCAACTTGTGCAGATGCACCAAAGAAAGTATTCTTTCTGGTTGTTACACAACTTGGTATAGCTCCCGCTCTGAACAAGACCACAAGAAACTACAAAGGGTCATCAATGAAGCCCAGTTCATCACGCAAACCAGTCTCCCACCCACTGACACTATCTACACTTCCTGCTGTCTCAGAAAAGCAGCCAGCGTGATCAAGGACTCCAAGCACCTCGGACATTCTCTCTTTCACCTCCTTCCATTGGTAAAAAGAGACAAATGTCTGAGGACGTGTACCAACCAACTCGAGAACAGGTTCTTCCCTGCTGTCATCAGACTTTTGAATTACTTAACTTGCATTAAGTTGATCTTTCTCTACACCCTAACTATGACTGTGATAGAACATTCTGCACTCTCTTCTTTCCTTCCCTATGTACGATATGTTTTGTTTGTATAGCACACAAGAAACAATATTTTTCACTGCATACCAATACATGTGATGATAATAATAAATCAAATCAACGTTTTTAAGTAAATTGATTCTCCTGGCAGAGAAGGGAAAATTGTCTTTGTGACGAGAAGGTACTGTTTTGAACACTGAATCTCTTTGTTGCTTTGTATGGTTTGGATTTGAGGTATGGCTCAAGCACATTTTATTTGCCCAAGCTACCATACTGTTATCCAGCTGCTATAGTCCACCCTATTGTTTAGTAGCTGCTGCCTTGTGAACGGCTGCAGAATATCTGTTGTTATGGTTATTATATTGGATGGTTGTTTCTCATATCAGCTGATTATTGGGAAATTAGTTTGAAAATATACTGTGTCAGCTAGGCAATCAAATTGCTTCAAATATTTATTTCTAATGTTGATATACTTAATTAAAATTTTTAAATGTCTTTTTTTAATGTAGCAAATTGTAATATAAAATGCACTGCCTGGAAGGTTGTTAGAAGTAGATTTAATGGTCATTTTCAAACAGAAATTGGATAAATACTTAGGATCGGTGGGCTATAAGAAAGAGTGTGGAGCAGGACTAACTGGGTCATTCTCTCACTTTTTTCTCTTTCGCTCTAATGTTTTTTTTCCAATTATCCTCCCTCCTGGGTGCTGACCTTTGGAAGGTGAGGGGCGGTGGTTGGCAGTATATGACTGGGAAACTTTGATGTTGTTCTGTACAACCTCACTGAAATTGCATTCTTCATGTGAGGGTTTGGTCAGTGTAGCTAAGACCAAAGATGGAATTCCCCAATCTTGCCCACGGCTAGGATTTTCCGGTCCCGCTGCTGTGAATGGAGATGTGGCTGAGTGCTAAATTCACCATTCCCATGGTGAATAGTGGTCGTGATATGTGCAATATTGGAGAATTCCAGCCCAATTCGGTGTATACCAAACACCTACATGAATGCATTTCTTAGCAGGTTTCCTGAGTTGCAACCTTACGACTGCCCCAACTGAGATCAGCTAATTCAGCAAAATTGGTCTTCAAACCAAGAATCGTTTATGGCTCAGCGTCCTAACACATTGTTGCAGAGCCATCTGCTGCATGTAGGATTTTGTAACACACTATTTCAGGAACTTTTTTTGCTTCTCCTTTTCCAACTAAACTAGTTGTATAGCGAGTTAGTCTAATTGCTAAAGTTGAGCAGTCCAACATTGACTTGCATTTCTATAATGCTGCTAGCATGCAGTGAGTTGTCTCAGCACTTAGCATTGGGTTGACATAAAAATGATGAGCGGGAGGCTCACGGAGAGCAACAACAAAATAGGGAGTAGTTTATAAATGTGCATAGGGTGGTAGAAAAGTGCACAATAATTGAATGAGAAGCCAGCAATGGGAGTGGAAATTAAGAAGCCCAGTTGAAGGAGCTAATAGGACATGAGACAAGAAAACATGGGTGAGGCCGGTTATGTGTTAACCACCTCTGAAACTGCTAAGCAAACCAGTCCATTATATTCAAGAATGTCAGGGGCATGGAAAGCTGGTGAAGCTTGTGCAACAATGAGAGGAAGTGGCTTTATGGACTTATTTGCAAAATTTTACTGACGTAGTGATAAGCAATTGTACAATGACACGTGAAAGTGAAAAACTTCTAACTCTAAACGATTTCTGTTACTTTTCCGCACCCTTGGAATCGAAATCAGATAATTTCTTTGTTGCACTAAAACTTTGTATCATTTTCTTTTTTAGCTGCTTCCTCTTTAAGTACATGTTGAGCCTTGCCTTTGCAACACATGAGCTTGTCTGTGAAAATGTTGTTAGACTTGAAATAAGTCATTTCACATCGGTTATATATACTCCACTGTTTTGGCAGTT
The DNA here is from genome assembly GCF_965287045.1 of Carcharhinus amblyrhynchos. Lineage (NCBI taxonomy): Eukaryota > Metazoa > Chordata > Chondrichthyes > Carcharhiniformes > Carcharhinidae > Carcharhinus > Carcharhinus amblyrhynchos. The sequence goes on along the minus strand of NC_137346.1, from coordinate 39,633,948 downwards.
AAAATTTATATTGTAGCAAAGATCTTTTTTTTAAAAAGGGCTTGTTTGTAATGTTGGATCTTTGTAGTGCCCAAATGTTTGACTTTGTAAGCAGATATTGAAAGTAATTACAAGCCAAACACTGAAGAATTCAATTTTGACAAATTGCTGAAACATTTAATTGCTTTGCAAATGATCTGAGCTGTGATGGGATGCAGTTCTGAAACAACTACACTTTTTTTTATTCTAGATATTGACTTGACTTCGTAGGATAGTTTTGCTCTGCTTTGGAGCTTTTGTGTTGGAGTTATGGTTGTGTGTACTTGTATCATGTTTTCTGGCTGGTAGTAACTGTATCACTGGATGTTAATAGTTGAGATAGTTCATGTTATTAATTGATGATCAAATACTAAATGATTTATGATTTCTGACAACTTTTTAAAGTCGTAACTATTAAGCGTGGGAAATAGTGATAAATGTGTATATGTCATAAAATTCACCAGTACATCTGTATCATAGTTCAGAGAAATCTAGAAAATTATTTTTCAGTAAAATACTTAATTGATACAAGCTCATAATTGTCAGTACAGATTGAGATTTTTCCATTGTAAATGAAATGTTTTGCACTTGGTTGCCTGAGGGAGCATCGTGTTTTGTCACTTGTTGATTTTTGCAGACTCAAATAGCTAAGAACCTTGAAAGGTTTGAGCATATATGTTTCCCTTTTAATTTGCCTCTTTTTGATCTTCCAGGGTCATGTTTGCTAATCTACTTTCTAGCCCTTCTCTTTGTCATTCCTAGGTTTTTGTTTTAATTTTTTACAGGATGATACTTGTCTCTGCTTCTCCGAGTACTTGGCAGAGTGAAGGAGTCCATTGTGTAGTCATAGTTCCAGAACTCGGTCTATTACAGCGATCTCAAATATCTTTTTAAAATTCATTCAACATGAAGCTCAGGAAATTCTCCTCAGTTATTTAAATAATGCAGAAAAGATTCCATCTTTCTGGTCTTGATTTCTTTATTGTTTTTGAAACTCTTGGCAGTTCTTTTTAATTTCTGATGGGCCTGACAATCTTTCCAAAAGTGCTTTTGGGAATCGGGAAGGTGTGGCTGTGGTCGAAGATCAACTGTGATCTTAGCGAATGGCAGAGCAGACTTAAAAGGCTGAATGTCTATTTCCACTGTTTCTATATAACACAATTGACCGTTGGTGCAGAGTGGAAATGACTGCTTTGAGTTTAATTTTACTGGGAACTGGACATAAAGACGTCTTTCACATTGAATACAGACTACAGTTATGCTATCTCCATGCAATCCAGGTATTTTGACCCAGTTGTGGAAAGGCTGCCTTATGTCTATGTTTTTCAGTGATATTTTCATTTCCTAAAAGGTATAGGCTCTTCTTCTGGATTGCATATTGGATGTCAAATAAAGAGTCAGAAGTCAACTTTGAATAGTTAGATAAATGTAATATTTTACTTGGTATTTATTTGCAGACCATTGGTAACCAGGTCCAGAGATACGCACATGTCACATTGATACTATTGGGATTTATGTTTATGCAGTCTGAGTAATGACTAAAAGTAGGTTATTAACACAGTGGCTATTTTGCATATAATCACAATATACTTTTCACACCACATGGTGCAAAATTCCATTTTAGCATCAACTATTTAACACATCATTTAGAATTTTAAAGTGTTTGTGATTCATAATGCAATGGTGGTATAATTCTTAGCAGTCAACATATGGCCACTGACATATTAGAAATGTATTTTAGAGTTAAAATAGGTTGGCAGTATTTTGTGATTGTAGAAATTAATCATATTACTTTTGGAACTGCTTTTGAGGCCCAGGAATTGTGTAAATAATTATTGATGATTTCATGTAATTTTATCTTTAGTGTTTCTCGTCATTTTGAGCTTCAATTATGAAAATAAAACCTGATTTTTCTCTGAACTTGGTCTGACTCTTGTCCTTGAATTCCTTTTCACTGATTTGTTTTCCCAGCTTTATCATATGAACAAAACTGTGAAACACCCATAATGGGGATAAATGGTTTTAACAATCAGTAAAGAAATTGATTTAAAAGATCTTAGTTATTGCTTTCAAAATAGAAATTTCACTGAGGCCATTTTCTCCTGTTTCATTGAAATTTTTTGTTATTTCAGTAGATGCAATTTAAATGTCTCTGACAAGGCCAGTATTTTGATCCCTAACAGCCCTTGAGAAGTTGGTGTTGAGTGGCTTTTTTTGAACTGTTGCAGTCCATGGTGTAGGTAAACCCATAATGCTGTTAGGAAGGGAGCTTCACATTTTTGACTCAGTGACAATAAATGACAGTATAGTTCCAAATCCAAAGGTGTGTGGATGATCTGTTGAAGGAACCTTGGTGAATTGCAAGCTTTTGTTGCTGTGTGCCAGTGTAAGAGGGATTGTATGTTTTCAGGGGGGAGTGGGGTATCGCTACTGAATTGTGCCTTGTTGATGGGGAGTCGGGAGTTACTACAGAATTTCCAGCGTTTGACCTGAGTTTCTGTGAGATTTGGTTGACTCAGTGTTACTGACATCTGGGTGGGCTGTTGAGAAATCCATGAGCACTGTCAAGGTCACTCCTGATCTGCTGTTACGACCACAGTACTTATGGAGCTGGTCCAGTTAAGTTTCTGGCCAATGATAAATCCCTGGGATGTTACATTTAGGAGATTCGGTGAAGATTATGTTGTTGAATGTCAGAGATGGTTGCATTCTCTCTTTTCTGGAACTGGAATTGCTCTGTCTTAGGTTGGGTTGTTGGTCAAACTAGCGAATTTTGGTTCTGGCCGGATGACCAGATTTGCGCGTGTTTCATGATGTCATAAAGACAAAAGAGTTGTTCTATTACACTGCTTGAAGCAAGGAACCCGAGTGATAAAATTACATGGGGAAATTACACAAGTTTCAAGATAGTATGTTGTAATACAAAATCCCCTGGGAACTCATTAGCATTCTTTGTTCAGAAGTGTTGTGATTACAATCCTGTGGACTTTCCCTCTGAGTTTAAAGATCACCAATCCTTTCACTTCAAACTAACTTCTTTTCTGGAAAAACATGAATTGTATCTGTTTATATGTCCATTATGCTGCCTAGTAAAATATATATTTTATAATTTGTATCCTTCCTAAACATTTTGTGGATTTTGTACTGTGTTCTGGTTCTATCTTTATTTTCCTCATCTTTAGTTGTGCTGTCTTATGATCCATTGCCAGACCACACCCCTGCCCAAATTGTTGCTAAGATTTGGTTAAGGACCAATAAGGTTTTGTTTAAAATAGACAGTTCAGATTTTAAAGTTTTTGGTCCTGAAGAAAGCTACAAAATTCCATGGGTGTTGAACAAACAAAAATAGACTTCACAAAATGAGAAAGAGAAAACAATTTACAATGTCTATTTTATACTCTGCGTTCAGGGTAAGCATGAGATGCATGTGAATTAACAGGCACCTGTGATGGAACAGACCCCACTAGACAATAAATAGCAGATGCAACCAAGGCAGTATCCATGGATTTCTCAACAATCCACCTAGACATCCATAATACTGTCAACCAATCTCACTGAATCTTTGCCTCTTTTGCAAAGGATTCAAGTCTTCGCTTTCAGAGGTCTAACCTGGAAATGCCCTCCAAATACACTCCAACTTCGGCATCAGTGATGGCTCATCTTGTACGGTTTCAATCTCACCTCCCAAGATTATGTTCCTCTGAATTCCCAAGTATACATTCAAGTACCAATTCACCAAAGCACAATTTCAGATCTTCGGCTGTTCTGAGCAGAACGTACTGCCCCAAAGGAGTGCCTTTACCCCAACATCCTGAGTCACCAATTTCAACTGCCTTCTTGGATGTTCAGGCCTTCATCTGAGTCCCGTTTGCTACCAGGGTTTCCCTTGAATTTTTTTCAATTAAAATCTGCTACACCCAGCCCTATTGCTATTTGGAGCCCTTTTTTCCTCTGCTCCTCTCATTAACTTTTTCTGTCCCTGTCCCCTCTCTGGGTCTCATCTTTTGAATCTCCTTGTTTCCTGCCTGGAGTTTTTCTTCTTGACAGTGCCCTGCATCCAGTCACCGTTTTCCTTCTTGCATAAGTCCGGGACGAAAGAATGCAAAAATGCAGATCTGCACGCATGCAGCCTACTCCCAATTTGCACATGTATAAAAATTCTGAGGCCCGTTGCGAGTTGAAGTTCGCAATCTCCGTTTAAGGCTAGTTTAACAGATGACACATCTTGGGAACTGATTTTGCAGTGGCCTAAACATACATTTCCTATAAATAGGAAGGGAAGGTAAGAAATTGTTGTTTGCCATTGACTTGCGTTTGAGTAGCACCTTTCATATCCTGCGTCTTACCACTACAGCAAACAAAACAGAATGTCCCAATTTCTGTTGAGCATATTTGTTTAAATAAAATCTAAATGTAACAAGCTGGCAGCCCGTGTGTAGTAGTGGCACCTTTTGATATTATGATCAACTTAACTGCTGATGAGTAGGAATGAAAATGTATTCTTCTAAAGGGAGTTTCTGGGTTGCAATCCAAAATTTCTGACCACAATTTTTCGAACCAGGATCAGGTCATTTAACTTGGTTATCTCTAGTTTATAGTGTGCACTGACCTTTAACTTTTTAAGCCTTTGTCTTGGAAAGAAACACTTTTTTTGTGCAAGCAATTGCCATCATGCTGCAACAGGGTAACATAAATTTATGTCCATGTCCCGATGTATGCAAGTGTTATAATTAGAAGAGAATTTTTGGAGTTGTGATTTGCTGTTGCACTTTGACTCTGCAACATGGTGACATGTTTTAATGCATAAAATCAAAGACTTGAGTTAATATAGCATCTTTTGCAGCCGTAAGGGCCCCCCAAAGTAATTTACAGGCGCTTAAATACTGTTGAAAAGCAGCCACTATTGTAACAAGAGAAATGAGACAACTAGTTAGTTAACAGACAGCAATGAAATAATTTTTGTGCTTTTTTGTTAAATGGTTAAAGTGTGAATGTTGACCGGATGCCAGAAGAACTACCCTGCTCTTTTAATATTGTAGGTTTTTTGCATCTGAAGGCCAGCCCTCTCCAGTTATGATGCGATGTTAGCTTAGATTTTGTGTTTGACTTTCTGTATTGGAATTGGAACTCAGAAGCTTCTGTTTCCAAGGTGAGTGTGCTACCACTGAACCAGTTAACCATAAAGAACTCTGATCCAAATAGACAAAAAGAATGCTGTAACTTTTAACTGATCCTAGTATGGACAGGATTGAGTTTGGCAATGATACTCCCTAAGTAGAATACTGTGTTTGTAAGCCTTGGTGAACCAAAGAATGGCCACATGGACAAGACATCAAACTGAGAACCTTTTGCCCTTGGGGGCCCATGCGTAGGTAAGGAATTGCTGTCTTCAGGAGAGGTATAATTGGCAGGGTGAGTGAGATATAGGGAGAAAATTGGAAATGGGTCAGAATAAAAGAAATCTATATTTAATAACTTTCTTTTTTAGATAGCACTGTTAATGCAATGTACAAAGAACAAAAACAGCCCGGGAAACAGGCCCTTTGGCCCAACGAGCCCACGCCGCCATTTTAACATTACCAGTACTCCCCCTCCGCCTATGACCCTTATCTATTGTTTATGGCATTCCACATTGAGGGAAACTAATTTTAGGGACAATTTATTACCTCCAGTCAGCCTAATAGCACATCTTTGGGGTGTGGGAGGAAACCAGAGCACCCGGAGAAAACCCACGCAGGCATGGGGAGAATGTGCAAACTCCCACAGACACTGGCCCAAATCCATGTGTCTGCACAGCAAACAGTGATAGTCACTAAGCTGTCGTGTTGCCCAGCATCTGGTCCAGTTTAAGCACACGCTAACGACATGAAGCACTAGGCTACTCTCGAACATTCAAGAGCAGCCCAAGTACGACCCATCGCGTGTATGCCCCTCGTTGGACAACAAGGCGGACCGACTTAAAACCTATGAATTAAGAGAAAAAACATTATTTTCATACCACATCCTTTTACATTACCAGAGACGTCCCAATGCTAATGAACCTTATTTAAAACAATCTCCTAAATCCCCCCCATCTCCAACCCACTCATGTGCCTGTCTAAGTTACTCTTAAACAACTCCAGCGTGCCTGCCTCCTCCACCTTACTTGGCAGAGCATTCCATGCCGCCACTACCCTCTGTGTGAAAAACCTCCCTCTAATATCTGTGTTATACCTCTCCCCCCTCACCCTAAGCCTGTGGCCCCTCGTACTGTGTGTCTCTAACATAGGAAATAGCTTACCTCTGTTTACTCTATCTATACCCTTCATAATCTTATGTACCTCTATTAGATCACCCCTCAGTTGCCGTCTTTCAACGGGAAACGGCCCCAATTTGTTCAATCTTTCCTCATAAGAACATAAGAACAGAACATAAGAACATAAGAAATAGGAGCAGGAGTAGGCCATCTAGCCCTTCGAGCCTGCCCCGCCATTCAATAAGATCATGGCTGATCTGTAGTGGCTCAGTTCCACTTTCCCGCTTTCTCCCCATAACCCTTAATTCCCTTGCCTACCAAAAACCTATCTACCCGTGTCTTAAATATATTTAGCAAGGTAGCCTCCACCACTTCAACGGGCAGAGAATTCTAGAGATTCACCACCCTTTGAGTGAAGAAGTTCCTCCTCAACTCCGTTCTAAACTGCAACCCTTATCTTGAGGCTGTGCCCACTAGTCCTGCTGTCCTTTCTGAGCGGGAAGAACCCAGTCCTTCCATATCAGGCAACATCCTGGTAAACCTCCTCTGCACTCTCTCCAGAGTCTCCACGTCCTTCCGGTAGTAAGGCGACCAGAACTGGATGCAGTACTCTAAATGCGGCCTAACCAACGTTCTATACAACTGCAACATTAGGCTCCGGCTCTTATATTCTATACCCGTTCCTATAAAGGCTAACATACCATAGGCTTTCTTCACAACCTTCTCCACTTGTACTGCCACCTTCAAAGACTTGTGCATTTGCACCCCCAGGTGTCGCTGCGTTTCTATACTCTTTATAGGCTTACCCTTTATCATATAACTCCCCCCTACGTTATTCCGGCCAAAATGCATCACCTCACGTTTATCTGGATTAAACTCCATTTGCTGTATATCTGCTCAATATACCAGCCTATCAATATACCGTTGTATTGCCAGACACTGCTCCTCACTGCCCGCCAATGTAACATTGAGGTGTTTCAAGTTACCATCGTTAAACTAAGTATGACACCAAATCATGTAAGGTGATATTAAGTCAGATGGTCAGAGGTTTTTAAACAGTGTCTTGAAAGAGGAAAATTAAGTGGAGAGCTTATAGGGAGGATAATCCAGAATTTGGGGCCTAAGCAGCTGAAAGGACCACCATCAACAATGGAACAATTAAAATTAATGCTCAAGAAGAGCACAGGTATCACTTAAGGGTTATGAGGCTGGAGGAAATTTGTGATGAGGAAAGGTGAGGCCATGAGGGATTTGAAACCAAAGATGAAAATTTTAAAATTAAGGTGTTGCTCGACTGGTGCCCAATATAGGTCAGCTAGCACAGGTGACGAGGGAACAGGGCTTGCTCCAAATTTAAGACATAGGCAGCAGAGTTTTGGATAAATTTAAGTTTATGGAATAATGAGGAAGTCCAGTCAATAACAGACATAAATGAAGGTTTTCATAGTCGATGAGCTGAAATGGGTGAACAAGAGGTGGAAATAGACAGTCTTATTAGTGGCATGAATTTGAGGACTGAAGCTCATCTTGGGATCAAACATCAAGATTATGAATAGAATGGCTTCATCTTAGACAGATACAAGAGGTCAGGATGTAGTCAATAGCAGTGACTGAAAGTAATGACTTCAGTCTTCATAGTATTTAATTTGGAGAAGTTTTCTGCTTATCCAATACTGAATGTTGATAAGCAGCCTGAGGCTAAAAATACATCCTTGGGGGAACGTCAGAGACTACGCTGCAGGAGGAGGAATAAACACCAATGCAAGCAATTCTCTGGCTAGGATTAAATAAGAATGAAGCCAGGTGGGAGCAGTCACATAGTCACCAAGCTAAATGACAGTGGAGAAATTGTCAGAGGTTGCAGACAGGTTGAGAAAAATGGAGGGGAATGCTACCTTTGTCGCAGTCACATAGAATGTCATTGATTTTGCTAAGAGCTATTTTAGTACTGTGGTGGGGGTTAAAAACATGGGATTCAAGCATTGGCATTCCTGGGGAAGATTTGGAAAGCGAAAATACATGCAAGAACTTTAACTACAAGTTACCCCACGGTTTCACTTAAATTACTGCTAAGTATTTGGATTTTCATTCTGACTTTAGTTTTGATATTAGTTTCTTTGTAGAGTTAGTTTAGTATCTTTCTGCATTTCAGCGTGCATTGTCCTGTAAAATAGCTACATCAGACTTTACTCACACTCTGCTACTTTTGCTATCTGCATTTTTTTTCCAACTAATTTTTTAAAAAGTATATAACTGAACAGCACTGGTCCATATAGTCAAGATAAGAGTGTTGAGGTTCCCCTTTGAATGGTCTGCTGGTTGCTTTCTGACAAGATGTGCAAGCACAGTTGCAATTACTAGTTAGACTTCCTTTTTCACATTATCCCCTGTCCTAAGCCTTAATGTTCATATTTCATTTTATTTATACATTGGCCGTTTAAATCAAATTCTGTTGTGGAACCATGTATCTAGCTTGGTGAGCTGAGGCTTTTAATCAAACCATCATCAATTCCATGTCCTTAAGTGCCAGGACAGCACTAGAATTTTTTTAAATTTTCGCTTTTTGAAATGATGGAGGTTTTAAAAACAATTTCTGCCAGTGGGAGTTTATTTATCAGTGGAAAAGGACAAAGCATACAATATACAGAGTGAGGTTTTTGTCAATGGAGTAGGGAAACATGGCAAATGGCAACAATAGATCTGATCTAGCAAGCAATAAAAATTGAGGACTGAGATGTTAACTCGATTGGCATGCCAGATAGCTTCACTAAATTTCCACATTTTTGTGTTGTTTCTTTTCTTCATTAAAATTATTGGCCAGTTTCATTTTGTATACAAAACATGGTTAGGCACCTTGTTCATACCTGTGATTAAAATTAGATGTCTGATTCTAATCTAGCATGGCTTAGTTTAGCTGCCACACTCTCTTCTGTCTCTGAAGAAGCATTTAAACCTTGCTACTCCATAGTATTTCCATTGATTTCTGTGGGCTAGTTCTGCCCTGTCAAAGATGAGTGTTAAATTTAAACCTTGGCTTTGCCTGGTAGCACTAGGGATACTGTGAGGTCTCCAAATCTGTCACCAGTAATGAAAACTGTCTGTTTGTTCTGCTCATATTGGCTAAGTAGCAGTACAAATATTTAGGTGCAGTGGTTCACTTTGTCCCAGGTCTATATGTTTTTTTTCAGCAAAGGAACATACTATCAGATGCTCCTGAAACCAGTCACTACTGGTGTGCAAGTTGGCTGATTGAGTTGCCCATGTAAATGTAATTTTTGGGTGGACTTGCACAATTTTGGCATTGGCTTGAAACAGTTCTGGCAATGCACTGGCCTTGTTTAGCTAATAAATTAAGCATTGAGGTCTATACCAATTGCAGAATGAGACTCCTTTCTCTAGGCCATGCCTGAAGCTGCATTTACACTCACAACTTATACCATTATTTATTTGGAGTTCAAAAATAATTTTGTGCTGTTGGTTGTAACAAAAGTGAAATAGCTAATTAAATTATTGCAGTGTCTTTTCATGCACCCTGTGCACTTTGGCCATAAAGGAACCTAATTACACGTTGTATAAACATAGACTTAAACTGATTTGTCATGTTTGGATTTTAGGACAAGTCTTATCAGTAATAACATAACAACAGGATAATTCAAATTGTCAAATTGTATCATAATCCTGCAATAGAAGCTGCTTTGTAGTTGGCTCTGGATGTTTTGGGACTACTTGGGGAGCATCGGATACCTCAAGCATGAATACAAGGAATAGGGCTGATCTATGTATGTGATATAATAGATGTGTAGCAGTTGAATGGTCCGGTGTGATTTAACTGGACTGAGCAGTATGTTGCAACAGAGTTCAAACTTGTGCTGCAGTAATGCTACATCAGTGTACTAGCAGTTTTCTGGAGCACATAATGAAGTACAGTGACACTTTGTACTTTGCGACTAGGAGTGGGGAATGGGTTTTCAATTGGATCTAAAAATACACTGGGGAAGGAAATTTACATAACAATTAACTTGTGACCGTTACATTCCAGCTCTAAATACTGTAGAGCAACAAGTGAAGCAAATGGAATGCTGAGCTGTTAATAAGATAAATGGAGCAGTGTACGCAACCTTTAGGGCAGTCCAGGTGCTTGCAATACAACTAGTAAGCTGGGCTGAGTTGTGACTAACCACCACATACAATTTCCAATCTATTTTGTACTTGAAATCTTTACGCCGAGTCATATATGCTTCCTTCACTTCAATTTATCTCTTCTTAACTGTTATCTTTTTTGCCTTTTTTTTTCTTTTTCACCTGTGCAAAAGACTGCTAGATAGTATGGTAGAAAAAATGGCCTTGAATCATAACAACTGTGATTCTGTGACAAGACTAATATTCCTAAATGAATGAGAGAATTTTGGGATGAATGGCCTTTCTCTGTCATTTTGCAGTTAAAGAAAACACCTGTATCCAACAATACTGAGTGGCATGTGACATTAGTTGCGTTTTTAAAACGGACAACATGGTGATTATTACATATTCACAAAAGCCATCCATGGATTTAATCTTCAAGTTGAATCGGCGTGATATTATGATCTAAGAGCTCAGCTTAGAAATTGGATTAGATGAGATCCCTATCTGCTTCGAGAAGGTGACCATTGTCCTGGGTATTGAAGAAAAGTTAGGTAGCATGCTTTCATGACTGTTGCCCGGTGACAAGTGCGTCAAAAGGTTAGACGTGGCACCAATCAATTCCAGCCTCCCAAATTGCCTGGATCCACTGCCACAACAGGTCCACACAGTAAGAGGTCTCAACACCAGGTTAAAGTCCAACAGATTTATTTGGTGGTAAACGCCACTAGCTTTTGGAGCGCTGCTCCTTCTGCACTCAATCTTGGAACACTAGATTACGAAGACACCTATGTCAGACTCTTATTTATCTACTACAACTCAGCCTTCAACACTATTATTCCTACAAAACTCATCTCCAACCTCCGTGGCCTGGGGCTTGGCTCTTCCCTCTGTGACTGGATCCTGAACATCCTAACCCACAAACCACAAACAGTAAGGATGGGCAACAACATCTCCACGATCATCCTCAACACTGGTGCCCCGTATGGCCCCTTACTCTGCTCATTATACACCTATGACTGTGTGGCCAAATTCCCCTCCAACACAGTTTTCAAGTTTGCTGATGATACTACCCTGGTGCATCAGATCTCAAACAATGACGATATGGAGTACGTAAGAACATAAGAAATAGGAGCAGGAGTAGGCCATCTAGCCCCTCGAGCCTGCCCCGCCATTCAGTAAGATCATGGCTGATCTGAAGTGGCTCAGTTCCATTTTTCTCGCTTTCTCCCCATAACCCTTAATTCCCTTGCCTACCAAAAACCTATCTACCCGCGTCTTAAATACAGGAAGAAGAGAATCTGATGAACTGGTGCAACGATAATAATCTTTCCCTGTCAACAAAACCAAGGAGATGGTCGTTGACTTCATGAAGCGTAGCGGAGGACATGCCCTGGGATGAAGTAGAAAGGGTCGAGAGTTTCAAGTTTTTAGGTCTCGGATCAACAACAACCTGTGCCGACACTAGTTAAAGCCCACCAATGCCTCTATTTTCTCAGGAGACTAAGGAAATTTGGCATGTCCTCTACGACTCTCTCCAACTTCTACAGATGCACTATAGAAAGCATCTTTTCTGGTTGTGTCATAGCTTGGTACGGCTCCTGCTCTGTCCAAGACTGCAAGAAACTACAAAGCGTTGAGAACGCCTTGCATTAAGTTGATATTCCTCTACACCCTAGCTATGACTGTAACACCACATTCTGTACTTTCTCCTTCTCTATGAATGGTATGCTTTGTATATCACACAAGAAACAATACTTTTCACTGTATATTCATACATGTGACAGATCAAAGATAACTGTGAAACACAGTTGATGAAATGGGCTCCTGTCCCATTTTTATGTGCTGAAAACATGAGACCACAAGTGATACTGGCTGTTACTTTGAGAAATTATATATTTACAAGTTTAGCCTCTTATGTCATAGAAACAGGCAAACTGAAATAAAAGCCAACCTTTGATTAGTTTTTTTTTGACACCTTCTGTAAGTGCAATTTGTGTACTAAACACCCAGATTCCTTTACCGCTTCAGTTTTTAATCATTAACTATTCCCATTTGTCTGTCATGAATCCAGTTATGAAGTTGAGTTCCATTTTTGTCACAGTTTTACCATTCACTTAAGTCTGTCTATCCCTTTGCCACTTGCTCCCGTCTGCACAATCTGCTGTGCTTCCAAACTTAATGAAATAGTTGCATGTCCGAGGCCATTGATTTATGGTGCAGAGAGAGTCTCAGTATTCCAGCTGTACATTAGGTAAAGACCTGACCATTATTCCTGATGTCATTAGTACATTATAGTGTTTTCTACTTTCAAGATGCTAATCTTTTCAGATGCATTTTCATACATTTTTAAAACACATTTTAATGTTTATTTGAAAAATCTCGTATAAGTCAAGTTTTTAGACTAAGTGTTTTATTTATCGACCTGGGGTACTTCTGAATGAGAGGCCTTTCATTCATAAGAGATATATTTGCTGGGTATTTATGTAATAATGACTGAATTCAGTTATGTTGCATGGATTATTAGAAGTGTACAGTTTGAAGAGTTGAGTGTTGGTATGAAACCAATAAAAAAAATTTAGACGCGGGGGAAATGTGTGGGAGGAGTTGAGACCTGAATTTACTGGCTTGTTCTCATTGCCTCTGGCCTACAATTTTAAAACATGACAACCTGGAAACGGGTATTTTTGCATGGAGTTCCCCTAGCCCCACTTAAAATGTTTGCTCTAGTGATTTGAGTTTTAGGGATTTTAATATTGACTCTTAGTTTTTTAACGATTGCCCTTTTTGGCCAGAAACACTTCCTGTTTATCCAATGTAAGAGGACTGTGGCTGACTTTAAAGGTTCAAATCAGTTGCATCTCTGTGGTGAGCAAATAGTCATGGTTGGAACCAAAAAGGTACTGAATTTTCTCATTCTTCAACTGGTAAAGCAACCATGTTTTTCTGCATGGCTAAGCTTTCAACAATAATGCAATAATTGTGACTTTCTTTTTCATAGCTTGATGCTATCAATGTTAGTCACGGATTAGAAATATTTGGAGTTCCGAAGGGAATAATGATTTGAATTTGATTCCTAGGTGAAAAGGATGCTGGTTTTCAAAAGATGGTTTGACTGATTTTTATTTGCCTGCTGTACTTTAATGTGAACCACAGTTGAACTTTCCAGCTTTGGCCTTGCTTGTTCAGCATTTCCTGACCGCACACTAAAACTGATTGTTGCAACTGCTATTTACAGTAATGTACATTTTGTGGAATTTGAAGAAAATGTGCACAAATTAAATGGCTTAACCAAACTACATTTAAAATCCAGCAGTCAGCTAATATTTGTAAAACCAAACCTTTGCTATCCACTGAAATGTATAATCTTTAAATTGAGCTTTTCTACACCAAATCCAACAAGGCTAACCCAGAGTTCCCCGTTGTGCCTCTACCAGCAGCTGAAATCATGGTAATTAATCCCGAAGACAAAATAAACTGCTACTTTTTTTTTAGTTTTTCTCAAATTAACTGCGGAGTTATTAAGCTGAATTTAAAGGAAACAAGTTATTTGAATTGCCACACAGCATAATTTAAAACTTCTAAACACACGTGCCTGAAAAATTCCTTCCCACTTATGTTGAAGTGAAATTTTCTTTCTATTGCTTGCATTTCCTATTTAACCATTCAAGCAAATATTGGATGTCTTGGAATTGTGAGACATCTTTGCTGGGGGAGATCTACATGTTTTGATTTGATAGGTTCTCTGGTTTTGTGTTTAGGAACTTCCTTTACTCTGCAAGATTGCCTGAAAGAGCAAAACCACATGATCTGTATTATTGGAAGCTCCAACCTGCTCCCAGCAGTGTTTGGAGGTTTTTTAAAAATTAAAATTGTCAATATTGACAAAGCTGAATAGCAGCTCATACCAGTGAATTTTTGTTGCACAAATAATATTACACTTTGACTGTCTATATGTTGCTCATATTGTGGAAAGTCCATGCGATGATCCCAAATGTGACTTTACACTTACTGTAAAGTGGTTTTTAGACACTTGCATAATAACCCCCACTCCTGCAAATACTGATTCCTTGTTAGGGGACCTGGTTTCTTGACCTCATTGGATGACTATACCACCCAAACAATGGTGTAGATGCAGAAAATGTTTCAACATTTATATTGTAATGGAAATAGCATGGTAGTAATTCAGCGATTACAGAAATCTGATCTGTTGGGAGTTACCACCAACCCAATTTGAAGCTTGTTGCCAGAGGCTGTGCTTTCAAAATACAGTATGTATATGTGTTGGTGCAAAAAGCTGTTGATTTATTCATTACTGTCTTTCCTCTTAACAAACAAATTTGACTACAGATAATGATTTATGATCATTGATCCTTTTAGGTGTCATTGCCACCCTTTCTGAAGTAGGGGTTAAACTGAGGAACAATAAACATATCCAAGTGACATGTTAATGAACTTCTGTCCAATTTGTTTCATGACAGAGATTCAGTAATTGGTTTTTGAATTCTGATGAACTGAATAAATATATTAATGAGTATCATCTCAACACTATGATTTACTTTCACCGTATTACCATCCAAAGTTTGTCTACCTGCACTAGTTTTCTCAAAGAATTGAGATAGTTGGTGTACAGGATTTTTCCTCCAGCTGGAATTATGTATTTAAATACTGTTCATCAGTAATGTAAAGGCTACATGGTGTTGCAGGGAAAACAAGTTGGGATATTGAATTCTAAGAATGGACTCATTGCTCACTGTTTAAATATAGTTTACCTGGAACAATAGGATTGTATTTATAAGAAAGAAGTCTGGCACGAGGTTCAAGTCCAACAGGTTTATTTGGCATCATGAGATTTTGGAGTGCTGCTCCCTCATCAGGTGGGTGGAGCTCCTGATGTTGTGAGACTACTTACTGTGCCCACACTCGTCCAACACAATTGATGCTCCATATTAAAGAAGAATTCTCTCTTCAGTCCATCTTGGGTGGCACAGTGATTGCACTGCTGCCTGACAGCGCCAGGGACCCGGTGTTAATTCTGGCCTGAGGTCACTGTCTGCGTGGAGTTTGTACGTTCTCCCCATGTCTGCGTGGAGTTTGTACGTTCTCCCCATGTCTGCGTGAGTTTCCTCTGACTGACTGCCCCAGTTTTCTCCTACAGTCCATAGATGTGCAGGTTAGGTTGATTGGTCATGCTAAATTGTCTTGATTAGTGTCAGGGGACTAGGGTAAATATGTGGGATTATAGGGATAGTGCCTGGGTGAGATTGTTGGTGGTGCAGGCTTGATGGGCCAAATGACTATCTTCTACACCGTAGGCATTCTATGATTCTATCTTGGTGAAAAACTTTGAAATTGCTAACTTCCTGTTTCTGGTAGTCTTTGATAGTCAAACTTTTACTTTTAGCCTTGATTACTTTGCCAAGTTATCAAGGATTGGTAGTTTGGGATGGAGATGAGAGAAAAGGCACTAATTGAAAAATTATGGTATGAATGGTATTCGGGGTAAGATCAAAGAGCCTGAGGTATGTTATGAAGTTGGATTAGATCCCAACTATTTTTTTCTTTATTTTGGCATTAGTGTGAGGATAAGGTGTTTTACTCCCAGGTGTGATGAAGCTTTTATTTAAAAAAAACAATTTTTAACAGTACATTTTAGCCAAAGCACATGAATTAATTTAACTTTTACCAATTGAAATACTTAAACATGACCAGATACAATTCTTAACAGCTAATCTAGCTCTATTAGTTCCAATTCAAGCAATATTCCAAAGACTTAAACTCCTTTTCAAAGTAAATTAGCAAACAACACGGGCTGACATGACGGTGTCAGAGAGGAAGTTTGATGAGGACTTGTCTGTTGAGGTAGTATGGGCTGAGGTTAGAAATAGGAGAGGAGAGGTCACCCTGTTGAGAGTCTTTTATAGACCTCCTAAAAGTTCTAGAGAGGTTGAGGAAAGGATTGCGGAGACGATCCTGGATAGGAGTGAAAGTAATAGGGTAATTGTTATGGGGGACTTTAACTTTACTAATATTGATTGGAATAGCTATAGCTCTAGCTCATTAGAGGGGTCAGTTTTTGTACAAAGCGTGCAGGAGGGTTTCTTGACTTGTATGTTGACAGGCCAACTAGAGGTGAGGCTGTATTGGATTTGGTGCTGGGAAATGAGCCAGACCAGGTGCTAGACTTGGAAGTTGGGGTGCATTTTGGTGATAGCGACCACAATTCGGTTACGTTCACCTTAGTGATGGAAAGGGATAGGCAGGAACCTCGGGTCAGTAGTTTTAGCTGGGGGAAGGGTAATTATGAGGCTATTAGGAGAGAATTAGGAAGCATAGGTTGGACTAGGAGACTACAGGGTCTCGGAACGTCCGAAATGTGGAGTTTTTTCAAGGAGCAGCTACTGCGAGTCCTTGATACGTATGTCCCTGTCAGGCAAGGAGGAATTGGTCGAGCTAGGGAACCGTGGTGCACTAGGAAAGTTGATTCGCTGGTTAAAAAGAAAAAGGAGGCTTATGTCTGGATGAGACTTGAGGGCTCAGGTAGTGCACTAGAGAGCTTTAGATTGGCTAGGAGGGAGTTAAAGAGAGAGTTAAGAAGGGCCAAAAGAGGACATGAGAAGACTTAGGCTGATAGGATTCTCCTTAATCCTAAGGCGTTCTATAGATATGTTAAGAACAAAGGGTTGGATAGGGCAAGATTAGGGCCAGTTAGAGACAGCAGTGGGAATTTATGTGTGGAACCGGAAGAGATTGGTGAGGCATTGAACCAATATTTCTCTTCGGTGTTCACGCAGGGGGACATAAATGTAGCTGTGGAGAACACTGGGTTACAGGGTTGTAAACTGGACAGTATTGCAGTTGATAAGGAGGATGTGCTAGTTATTCTTGAGGGTTTGAAAATAGATAAGTCCCCTGGGCCGGACGGGATTTACCCTAGGATTCTCTGGGAGGCAAGGGAGGCGATTGCAGAGCCTCTGGCTCTGATCTTCAGGTCGTCGTTGGTCACCGGTATAGTGCCAGAAGATTGGAGGTTAGCGAATGTTGTCCCATTGTTTAAGAAGGGGAACCGAGACTTCCCCGGGAATTATAGACCGGCGAGTCTTTCTTCTGTTGTGGGCAAGGTTTTAGAAAAAATTATTAGGGATAGGATTTATAGTTATTTGGAGAGTAATGAAATGATTAGAGATAGTCAGCATGGTTTTGTGGAGGGTAGGTCGTGCCTTACTAACCTTATTGAGTTTTTTGAGAAAGTGACCAAAGAGGTGGATGGGGGTAAGGCAGTTGATGTGGTATATATGGACTTTAGTAAGGCGTTTGATAAGGTTCACCATGGAAGCCTTCTGCAGAAATTGCAGATGTATGGGATTGAGGGTGATTTAGGAAATTGGATTAGGAATTGGCTGGCGGATAGGAGACAGGGTGGTGGTTGATGGTAAGTATTCGACATGGAGTTCAGTTACTAGCGGTGTGCCTCAGGGATCTGTTTTGGGGCCACTGCTGTTTGTAATTTTTATAAATGATCTGGATGAGGGTATAGCTGGGTGGATTAGTAAATTTGCTGATGACACCAAAGTCGGAGGTGTGGTTGATAGTGAGGAAGGGTGTCTTAGTCTACAGGGAGACTTGGACAAGTTGCAGAGCTGGGCCGAGAGGTGGAGGATGGAGTTTAATGCGGAAAAGTGTGAGGTAATTCACTTTGGCAGGAATAACGGATGTGTAGAGTATAGGGCTAACGGTAGGACTCTGAATAGTGTGGATGAACAGAGGGATCTAGGTGCACGTGTACATAGCTCCCTGAAAGTTGGGAATCAAGTAGATAGGGTTGTTAGGAAGGCATACGGTGTCTTGGCGTTTATTGGTAGGGGGATTGAATTTAGGAGCCGCAGCGTCACGTTGCAACTGTACAAAACTCTGGTGCGGCCGCACTTGGAGTATTGTGTGCAGTTCTGGTCCCCACATTATAGGAAGGATGTGGAGGCTTTGGAGAGGGTGCAGAGGAGGTTTACCAGGATGTTGCCTGGTATGGAGGGGAGGTCCTATGAGGAGAGACTGAGGGATTTGAGGTTGTTTTCGTTACAAAGAAGGCGGCTGCGAGGGGACCTCATTGAAACATATAAGATGAGTAGAGGTTTAGATAGGGTGGACAGTGATAGCCTTTTTCCTCGGATGGAGAAAGCTAGCGCGAGGGGGCATGGCTTTAAATTAAAGGGTGGTAGTTATAGGATGGATGTCAGGGGTAGGTTCTTTACCCAGAGGGTGGTGAGGGATTGGAATGCCCTGCCTGCTGCAGTTGTAAATGCGCCTAGTTTGGGGGCGTTTAAGAGATCCGTGGATAGGTTTATGGATGGTAAGGGTTTGGTTTAGGTTAGAGGGTCGTTGTTTTTTTAACCGGTCGGCGCAACATCGTGGGCCGAAGGGCCTGTTCTGCGCTGTATTGTTCTATGTTCTATGTTCTGACATGTTTTTACTTGTATTCAGTCTTAGAGCTTTTGAATGCTTGGGAGAGACACAGACACCTTTTGCTTCCCTGCAAGCCCAACCCCTCCCATTAGAATGTGACTCTCTGTTGCCAATCAACCTAACCAAAACTCTATTCAAACCCCAAGGGAAAAGTCACACGTAAACAAAAAATACCTCTTGTCTAAAACCAATTATTCTCCTGGGTTCTCAGCATGTGAGTGGTCTGCTGCAGACAAATTGGCACCATTAAACCAAAGCTGAATACATGGGCACAGTATCATTACGATAGGTATCTAATTTTTAGAGATTCTTTTGTTTTGAGAATAGCAAAGGAAGCAAGGTAGTATTTTAAATCCTTTGAAGGTGATTGACTTGCATTTTTAAAGGAAATTTAGTAAGGCATAAATATCAAATTAATACTATGCTAATTATTGATCATCTGAAAATCCTATGTTGAAAATCTAGTTCTATGACTCGACTCATTTTTGTAGTTTTGGAAAAACACATTCTCTTAGAAAAGTATTTAAATACATTTTGTAGCAAGAATTTATGAAGCGAGTTAACAGACATCTGAAATAGGAGTAGGCCATCCCGCACCCAAGTCTGCCCTGCCATTCAGTACAATCGTGTTTGGATTCTACATCGCTTTCCTGCCTACCCCTCCATAGTAAGAAGTCTCTCAACACCAGATTCAAGTCCAACAGGTTTATTTGGTGGTAAATGTTCTGAAAGCTAGTGGCGTTTACTACCAAATAAACCTGTTGACTTTAACCTAGTGTTGTGAGACTTCTTACTGTGTTTACCCCAGTCCAACGCTGGCATCTCCACATCATGACTACCCTTCCCTATCCTTAGATTCTTTACTAACAGACTCAATCTACCTCTGCCTTTACAAATATTCAGTGACACTGCCTTTGCTGTCCACTGTAGAAGGGAGCTCCACAGACTTGTAACCCTCAAAATATTTCTGCTTACCTTCTCTTAAATGAGAAGCCCTTTATTTTTAAACTCTGCCCTGGTTCTGATCTTGTCTATGAAGGAAAACATCCTTTCGGCATTCACTCTGTCAAGTCCCATCAGGACCATGTACATTTCAATAAGATCACCACTCGTTCTTCTTCGAAACTCCAGTAGATACCAGCTCAACCTATCCAACCTTTCCTCCTCAGATCACTGTCATCATCTGTCAATCATCCTATTTTTAGATAGGCTGGTGCTCCCTGTGCAATACTGAGAGGGTGTTGCATTGTCCAAGGTATTGCCTTACGAATGAGATATTTAACAGGCTTTCACTTGGATGTAAAAGTTGCCATGTCATGATTCAGCCAGAAAAGGAGAGTTCTTTGTATCTTGGCCAATGTTTTACCACTAAATTAGCACCCACCAAAATAGTTATCTGTCCCATAACTATTGTTATGTTTGTCTTGCTGTATACAAATTGGCTGATTTTTTTTTTCCCCTGCAACAGTGAATATTCTTCAAAAGTACTTGTTTAACTATGGAATACAGAATGTTCTGTGGTAATGGAACACTTGAAATAAATGTTTTGTTGGCCTTTTTGTTTCCATATCGTTAACATTTCTAAAATTTGTTGTGTAGTACTACTGCTCATGGACTGCGATATTTGTTGTAGTGTAGAGAAAATGCACTGGGACCTGTGTGTACTGTATCATAATTCTTTAGTTTTTCTCATAAAGGTGGGCTAACATAAGAATAAGCAATTTACAAGACATGAACCGGATCAATATATTTGTTGAGTAGACTTATGACTGACCCCTAGGTTAGATCACTGCCTTTAAATTGCTAATTTTTTATGTTGGGATCCACAGCTCAAAATGGGATTTTTCTGGCCCAAATTCTCTGTACCGATATATAAAGTCATAAAGGTTTACAGTATAGAGACAGACCTTTTGGCCCAGCTTGTCCATGCTGCCCAGTTTTTATCACTAAACTAGTCCCAGTTGCCTGCATTTGGCCTATGTCCCTCTCTACCCACCTTACCCATGTAATTGTCTAAATACTTTTTTAAAAGGCAAAATTGTAGCCGTCTCTCCTACTGCCTCTGGCAACTTATTCCACATATTTACCATTTTCTGAGTGAAAAAAACATTGCCCCTCTGGACCCTTTTGTATCTCTCTATATTCTCTTCCTGCCCATAAGTCTTCTATTTCCTTGGTCTTCAGGCCTTTCCTTGTATGTCAATGCTAACTGTTTGACACTGTCCATGTGGCTGCTGTGTTGCATTACTTTTTTTTTGAAGTGTATTCAGTTTTGTATTAGTCTGATGAACTTTTGGGGTGTCTTGATGTCTTGAAAAGTGATTATATAAATGCTTTTTTTTCAAAGTAATCATGGATTAGGATCACATTGACAAAAGGGAGAGAGGAAGTGGGCAGAGTTTTGGAAATGGAAGAAAGCTGTTTTCATTACTGAGTGGATGGGGAAGGAAGCTAAGCTGTGGATCAAGCAAGGTGCCAGGTTCCTCCATTTCCTGATCCAACTTGAGATAACAGCTGTGTTTTGATGGTCTTGAGGTTTACTGAAACTGAAATTAACTGTTTGCACATTACTAAGTCATGATAAGTTTTTTTTTGAATAACGAACAGATTTACCATGATATTGCTTAGGGCAGGAGAGTGCTTCAATATAATGCATAAAGTATTATTCTACTGCTAAGGGAGATTAGTATCCCTTAAAGCCAGAGATTCTAATTAATGTAAGTAAACCAGTTTGTTAATCAGTGTAATAATGGTCAGGAAAGTTGGCAGATTTGAAATTAATTGCAAGTTTCCAACTGCAAGACCAGGTTGTAGGATTGATAGAATGCAAAGGGTGCTGGAGGTAAAGGGGATTGGAGTTTGAAATGACTGCATGCTTTATTTTTAAGTGAATTGGATGTTCTCCATTATATTTCCATAGGGCTCCTACTAGAATATTTCATTGCACACAGAGCAACCTATGATTATCTTCAAGTCTCTACAGTAAGCCATTGCTACAGTACATATTTCCTGTCCCTCATCCAACTAAAGTTTGCTCACCTTTTAATGTCATTCCTCTTTTCCACAGCTTTTCAAAGTTAGTTAGGTGAGGAGGATTATTGAATATTCTATCATCTAAACTGAGACTGGTTTTTATTTTCTACTTCAGCCTTCCAACAAGTTAAAGGTTTAATATATGGGTGACAAAACCCCAATACTGTTGTGCTGTAGAATGCATATTCAGTACTGTCATTAGATTCTATAATGTAATGCAGGCATGCTCCTTGGAGGGTCAGACAAATTAAATAAAACTGGCAAATTCGACAAAACAAGCAAATTTTACCAAGAATTGATAGAAGTAAGCTTACATTCACACTGTAATGAAGTTACTGAGAAAATCCCCTAGTCACCACACTCGGCACCTGTTTGGGTACACTGAGGGGAAAATATAGCCAATGCACCTAACCTGCACATTTTTGGACTGTGGGAGGAAACCAGAGCACCTGGAAGAAACCCATGCAGATACAGGGAGAATCTGCAAACTCCACACAGACAGTGACCCAAGCTGGGAATTGAACCCGGGTCCCTGGCGCCGAGACAGCAGTGCTAACCACTGTGCCATCCATGAATAAGGAGTTGTGACACACTTCTACGGAGAGTGCACCCCAACTGGATTGTGGCTGTATGAAATGTTCTTGTACATTAACCCTGGTGACAAGTTACCTGGATCAAAACCAATGCTTCTGTAGTTGAATAAGGATGTTTGCAGGAGACTTTATATTTGCAAAATGCATCAAAATAGCTTGCTATTACTATCTAAAATACTTGCCAGTGAAATGTGATAATCATAACTTGCCAAATTGCTTCTGGTTGGCAAAGCCACTAGTATGCAGCAGGTGCAAAATGGTTTCCACATTATTCAAATGAACATGGACAAATCTAGTAATACCGTAAACGTCATCACTGTACAGTAGCACTGGCACCAATCAACAGTGAAAAGAACAGTTGACACTGTGGAGCTGCCATTTTTAGATATTTTTATTGTCCTGGGTGATATGGTGCCAGTAGTAACTTGCACCATATTTAGTTCTTATACTAAGGTGACAAGTTACTCTTTTGTGGAAAAGTTTACACGTGTCTAGTAGTATCTCGAAACCATTTTCTGTGAATCTTAGAACACACCACATTTTTCATCCGACTGTGTAACAATTTGAACTGGCGACATGTCTGTTTTTTTCCTTAACCAAGGTTTTCCTCCAATCTATGGCTGATAGGACGTTCAACCTATTTGCTGCACCTCTCCCTCGCCCCTTCCCCTCCCTCGCAGAACCACGATAGAGTCTCACTTTCCACCCCACCAGCCTCTGCACTCGAAAGATCATTCTCTGCAACGTCTGCCAATGCCAGCATGCTACCTCAAAACACATCTCAACACCACTTCCTGTCAGCATTCCACAGGAACTTCTTCCTCTGTGACACCTGATTCACTCATCTTTCATGCCCAACTCCCATCCTCTTTCAAAGGCACTTTCCCCTGCAATTGCAGAAGGCGCAACACCTGTCCTTTTACCTCCTCACTCATTGAAAGTCCCAAACACTCCTTTCAGTCTAAGCAGTGTTTCCCTTGAACTTCCTTCAATTTTGCTCTATTGTATTCACTCCTCCCAATGCGATCCCCTCTACGTAGGGGAGACTAAATGCAGACTGGGTTACTGCTTTGTGCAATACCTTCGCTCAGTCCTCAAGCATGACCCCAGCCTTCCTGTTGCTTGCCATTTTAAATCAGCAGCTTGCTTTCGTACCCACATGTCCATTCTTGACCTGCTGCAATGTTCCAGTGAAGCCCAACACAAGCTGGAGAAGCAGCATCTCACTTGATTATGTACATTACAGCCCTCAGGACTCAACGTTGACCTATCTCCTGCATCTTGAACCCTTTAATAAAATATCCCATATGTGTATTGTGTCAATGCAAATCATCCCACACCAAGCCATCTGCCTTTTGCTTTTTAAAGTCGCTACATCTTGTTGCGATATCTCACAGCTACATTTTAATATGTAACACATTTTCTCTAGTTCAGATAAAGAGCCAAATGAACTCAGTGTTAACTCTGCTTTCACTCCCTACAGATGCTGATGGATCTGAGTTTTCCAATGTCCTCTATTCTTTTTTCAGATTCCAGCCTTTTAGGTATTGCATTTATCTTACATAATCAACTTGACTTTTTTTTAAAATAAGCAAGTTTTAATTAAGTATGTAGATAAAACAGGATTAGAAAGATTTGGGTTTGTGCTGTTGGTGTGCCATAACTGCAGCTTGTGGGAATTGAATGAAGAATGTCATGATTCTGAATAGCCACATCTGCAGTAAGTATTTACAGCTCAAGGAGCATCAGCAGAATTTGGGAGTTGGAGTCTCAGTCACAATGTGGAGAATGAAGAGGAGGGGTCCAACCTGGGCACTGATCCAGGAGACTGGCACGCTTTGGGAAGAGGATGTGATTGAGTGAGGTAGGTAAGTTCCCAGGTCCAGTGCTGGAGGAGCATTTATGCTTATTCGACAAATAAAGTTTTGTTGCCTTTGTGGATGAGGGTGTAGTCTGCAAGGTAGTTGGGCAAACTAACCCTGACACTATGGTACAGGAAGCCATTCAATTGTATGTTTGAATGAAAGGGTAATGTGGTAGTGATAGGGTACGTTATAATCAGAGGGTTCGATAATGTTCTCTACAGCTGTGACCCGGAGTTCAAAAGATTGTAAAAACAAAGTGCTAAAAATACTTGGCTCTGAAGAGGAGTCTTATTCAACTCGGTGAGCTCCATTTCACTCCACAGATGCTGTCAGAACTGTTGATATTTCCAGCACTTTGTGTGTTGGAAATCTGAAATAAAAACACAATATTTTGCTTTTATTTTAGTGCTTCAAAGGTTGTGTTGCCTGCCTGGTGTGAAGGTTAAGGATGTCTCCTCACATCTGGAGAATGGGAGGATCCTTAACACTGTTCATGTGGGAATCAAAAACATAGAACAAGGTTCCGCTGAGAGAACTTGATGAGCTATGGTCATGATTGAAGTGCAGAATCTCTCTGGATTATTATCTGAACCATGGGCAAATTGGCACAAGGGCAAATGGATTAGCAGGTTAAATGCATGCCTCAGTGTGAGTGGGAGACAGGAGTTTTAATTCATAGTGTGTTACACCTTTACTAGGGGAAGAGGGATCTGATATGTTAAGGTGGGCTCCACTTAAACCAGGCTGAATCTAGTAACTACATGCCAGACTGGATTTTGAACTAATGATAGAAAGGTGGAAGGGGCAAATACAAGAGCAATAAGAGAATTGTCCAGGCTGTAGAACAGAGTAATAATTTAGGTAATAGGGCAGAGCATCAGAGGCCATAGTGACAGGCTAAATAGAAAAAAGTTAAAGGCACTACATCTGTGCAAAACTGTTGTCTCAAAATAGCACAGATAATTTGTTTTAATTTAATTACTGTTGCAGAGTGATATTCCATAATATTTGACTTCATCAAAATGAAAAGGAAGGTTAACCGTGATAATAAAGACAGTAGAAAGGATCTTGGTTGAAAAATCGAAGTAAAATTCATCTGAGTGGCACTAAGGAGCTCTGGGTTAAAAAAAAACCCTGATGGGTGTATCAGACAGCATATAAATCAGTAAATTAGAGGTTCACATATTTAAGTTAATTGTGGGGGAGCTTTAATCTATATAGAGTGGGACAAACCCATCTGCAGCAATAATGTGGAGGGCAAATTCACAGAATGCATTCAACATAGTTTTCTAGATCAGTATGTTAAGGAAACAAGTAGGAAACAAGGATATTTTAGATTACCCTAATGAATAATACTCGATGTTAATTAACTTTAGAGTGAACGAACCTCTGGGGAAGAGTGATCGTGTAATCAATCCCTCAATTCCAGCTTAGTTTGTCTGAACAAAGCCATCTATGTAGATATGAAGGGTAAGTGAGTTGACCAAGATAGATTGGAAAGCTAGATTAAAAGATATGACCGTAAATAAGGAATGATAAGTTATTGTAAGAATTTGTTCACATTTTGCAACAAATAAGCATTCCCTTGAGATTACAGGAAAAGACTTTGCCAAAGTGCTTGAGAATTGGGAGGGTTTAAGAATTCTAAAGAAAATGACTAAGAAATTGATAGGGCAAAAATGGCATGAAAGTAAATGTGTAAGGAATATAAATAGATTCTAAAAGTCTTTGTAGATAGATAAAAAGGAAGAGACTAGCAAAAACAATTGTAGGCTGATTATTAGCAAAGAGGGTTAGTCAGGAGGGTTACTGCTTTTCCTGCTGCTATACACAGACTCAGACATTCATCAGCAGCAAGAAGCCTGAGACCTGGGCCTAGCCTTTCCTCTGGATTCACAGCCACATTGCGAGTTCTGAATATTCCAATAAACTCTTGTCATCTTTCCTGAACTCAAACTCCAGGAATTTGCAGGCAAACTTGCCCCTGAACGCCACATAGTAACATAGGTCAAAGTTCAATTGATATGGTCTAACACAAGCCATCTCTATCCCAAGCCATGCAGTCCGGTATGGTTGAGAGGATTTCCCTGCTACTCTGGTTGTTGCCATCAATGAGACAAATTCCACTGCATTTGGTCCTCCTGGAAACCAGGAGGCAATGAGGATTTAAATCAACATCAGTCTTGTAGATTGAACATTGGTTGACCATTAATGGAGTGGATTCCACTGAGAATTCTCCCCCTCACCCAATCCCTTCTAATCTTCTCCCAACCTTATCAATCCCCCTGATCCCCACCTTCACTGGGAACTCTCCTACTCCCAATCTTTAAAGATATCACATTTACACATTTTAGATTAATCTGTTTTCTACGTTTACATCAGCGACCATACTCTGAAAGAACTTTGGCAGTCAAGTACTTTGAGACATCTGTGCTTGTGAACATTGCTAATAGAAATGCACCTTTTGTGTGTGTGTGTATATATAGAGGTAATCTCTGGTATGGCCACAAAAGCGAGAGAAGGAGAGGCATACTGCAGTTCCACCCGTCAGACTTGATCACAGTGTTTGTCTTGTGAAACATTTGAAAACACGGATATCGGTTCAATCTAACACAACATGCAGGTTTTAATGTTTCATGCTGCTGAGGGTGTTGGTGGATAAAGGAGAAAGAGATGAGTTTACCAAATAGAGACTAAGGGTGTGAGCATTGAAGAGCATGCCCCAGAAACTCCACAAAGGTTGGTCTACCGGGTTTCCCAGTGAGTGATATTGATAAACCTAGTTTATTGATAAACCTCCTGATAGTTGGTACCTGCTGCTGCTCAACTTTTTGAACTCAAACTATATCCTAAAGGGTGGCACAGTGGTTAGCCTCACAGTGTCAGGGACCTGGCTTCAATTCCTGGTTTGGTCATTGTCTGCATGGAGTTTGCACATTCTCTCCTGTGTCTGTGTGGGTTTCCTCTGGGTGCTTTGTGGTTTCCTTCCACAAATCTGAAAGACGTGCTGATTAGGTGCATTGCTATGCTAAAATCTCCCTCAGTGTACCTGAACAGGCATTGGGGTGTGGTGACTCAGGGATTTTCACAGTAACATCATTGCAGTGTTAATGTAAGCCTACTTGTGACACTAATAAAAAAAAATAAAGTTCAACTAGCTTTTAAGAGTTTGTGGTGAAAGAACTATGTTCACCCATACTTTCGCATCTCCCAAAAACAGCCATACAATCTCCTCCTACCTAATAAATGCTGTTGAAACTTCGTGATTTGTTGTTTGTTTCTTTTTATTAAGCTCTGCTGACACCCCTGTGAAAGTCATTGCATGACATTTTTCCCACCCCAGTGGTGGGTGCAGCATTCCATTTAGACATGCCCTTCCACACCCACCCCTAATTTCCCCAGCAGGACCACAGCAAGAGTAAAATGCACTGGACAGCCAGCTTTAAAAAAACGAAGCCTGAAAATTTTGATTTTTGTTTTAAAAATCCAGTTCATTTGGTCCTAAACTTTGGCTGCTTAACACGGATGATGAAAACTCCATTTTAGACAGAGTGTTTGGAACTGCACGCTGCTCTCCCAGGCTCAAGTTGGAGATGCTGGAGTGATGCTCTGGTAGCACTAAACCTCGGTTAGTTGTAGTAAAAGTACTAAGATCTATTAATGGCACACTGAAACAGGGCACTTGAATCCTGATATGATTAGGCAGTTTAGGCACTTTTTATGGAAGGCAATCGTGTTCAAGCTTTTTAAGGCTGAAATTGGGGGGAATAAGGAAGAACTAGTGGATATGGTGGATTTAAATTTTCAAAACTTCTTCAAAAGAAGAGGGTTTTTCACCAAACTGGGATTTCGGGAAATATATTGGTGGTTGCATGTATTTTTTCCTCCCCTTTAAATGCATTTATGCTATTCGGCTCAGATCTTCATATGCTGGCAAGTTCCACTCTTCTGGATAATGTAATTTTGGATTTATTGAAAACCATATTTTATTTGTCCCCACTAGTAGAAACATCTAATTTGTGTGTCCTATTAGACTTTTTATAAAGACCTTTCTCAAGTTACCCCTCGAACCTTTTTTTAAGAATAGAGTTTGTCCATTTGATACAGATTTTTAAGATGTGAGTTCAGTGTCATTCCTACAGAGCTATTGTTGAATGAGTAAGATGTGTTTGCTATGCTATGATTTATTATAAGTGCGCTTGTAAGAGCAGCACTATGCAATTTTAAACTTGCATTGGTAACTTGAAAAATATCCTTTTACCTGAAATTTGGACAGGGGCCAACATGCTGACAGCTTGTGTGTTCAATACTAATTTATTGTATTCCTTCAGAAGAGGGTCAACCTATTTCTGTTACCTTGTACAAGAGGTAGGTATTATGTAATAATTAGGGTCCACATAATCTCCAGGGCTAGTCTTTGGGTTGGAGGTATATTTTCCAGGATACTTGGGCTGGTTCATTTGTGTCTGCTAGAATATCGTGTGGCTTCAGGTAGGTGGAGCATAACTGTAATGTGATGCGGGTTCGATGGGCCAATGGATCTTTTCTAGTCTGCTATTTAGTGTTCATGTTAGGCTATTCCTAGATTTGCAGCAAATAAATCCTTGGGTTATTTGCTGCAGGCAAACTTTGAGTACAAGGTACTTTCCTTCAACCTTTCCTCTGAACCAGACAATCAGTTGTATTGGAGAACTTTGTACTGTACTTATCATGTTTGTGTGCTTATAAGCAGCAGTTATTGCACTGCTTGTACTTATTTATAAAGAGATAATTTAGATTGTGAGCGAATTATAGAAGCTTGTTTTATGACAAAACTGGCAGTCAAATTTATTGTTTTAAGTCCCTTGATAGATTAGTAAAGCTCCTACAGTGCCAATTTTTTTTGCTAGTGCATGAGATGTGGCTCATCAACAGTTTTTGGATTGCACAGTTTCCATTAGTAGTTTGAACAAGAGTCAATTTAGACTACGTCTTGATGCCTGTTGCTTCATTTGAGTATTCTTTTTATAAATGCCCACCTTTTCCAAAACTTGTGCTCAAAATCTTGTATGTGTTTCTGATGCAGCCACCCAATCAAGTCTCTGGTGTGATCTCAGCAGAAGTTTTAATAAGTGGAAGATTGAGATAGTTGAATACAAAGGATATTTAAAATCTGAAGCAAGAATGCAAGCTAAGCATATGAGATTACCTCCATCCTACTTTTGAGAAGAAAGGAATGCACCCCAATAAATTATTCATTCTAAATATTTTGAATCTTGTTAACGATCCCTGTAGTAGCAGTAACTTTGTAAAAAGAGAATCTCCGTGAAGCCGACGCAAAGAAAATGGCTAGTGAAGATTTGACTTTGTTTGATTTTCGTTGGTTTGATAAAATAAAAATTTACCAGATGAAGGATGTTTCAAATAAAAAGGTAAATGTGGCATCATGCGTAATCTGTGATTCCAAGTTAGCCTTTGCTTTGTGGGTTCTCTTTCCTATCTAACCTTTTGGACTCTTGAGTCACATTTGCCAGCAGCTGCATT
The DNA here is from genome assembly GCF_965287045.1 of Carcharhinus amblyrhynchos. Classification (NCBI taxonomy): domain Eukaryota; kingdom Metazoa; phylum Chordata; class Chondrichthyes; order Carcharhiniformes; family Carcharhinidae; genus Carcharhinus; species Carcharhinus amblyrhynchos. The sequence goes on along the minus strand of NC_137346.1, from coordinate 39,604,102 downwards.
CCAAATGAAGCCCCTGGGCATGTTTATCCCCGACAAGGCCCATGTCTTTGAAAGTCCTCTCACTCTGGTCGTGATGCTCTTGATGGCATATAATCATGTGGAGATGCTGGCATGGGACTGGGGTAAACACAGTGAAAAGTTTCACAATCTTTAGATCTTAATGCTTCTGATCTTTAACCTGGTGTTGAGACTTCTTACAGCACATAATAAACAGAGACTCCCTTCTCTGACCCTTTTTAAATGCCTGTTTGGCCCCTGGCACCACTTCAGCAATGGCTATTGTCCAATCCACAATCCCTCGCTCCTACTCTCTTCAGTGTTCTGTCCTTTCCAACTGTATAACACATTGGCAGTTTTTGAACAGATCTCAAACGGAAAACTGTTCCACCTGAAGGGAGTCTTGTCTCTTCTCTCTCGACTAAATTCTCAGTCTCCTGATTTGCCAACTAGTGAAAAATAGGCTGACCCTATCCCACTGCAGCTAGCTTTCCATTGACCTTTGCTTCTTAGATGTTCTTCTTCATGGCAACATAAAGGCATTCCTTGGAACCTAATTAGCTATTTTTCAACATAGCCCTAGCATGTTTTGTTGAAGGAACATTGCACAAAAGAAAATACTGACTTTTTCTAGCACATGGGTCAGCATACCTGCTGTAGTAAGAAGAAATTCAGTATTGGCTTGTTACAAAGTATATTTTTCTTGAATTTAGTGGATTTGCTGGAATCCATCTGTTATACCATAGCTTTCTGCTGCAGACATTGAATGGTGCTAATCAGGTAAATTAAATGACGCCCTAACATTGTTCAAATTTAAGTTAATGAAGAATCTTTAGAATCTGTGAAAAGGCAAAGGCTCCCATGTTTCCTTTGTTTAAAATGAATGTTTGAAGTTGGTATGATTTTTACATATTAAAAATCATTCCATGATATGATTGTTACCCCGGCACAGAAGAGAAGTTCTGTCACTTAAGGTACATTGTAACAAACTGGATTGTTGTTACCCTTAAGCTGTATGACCATCCGTAATCAAGATGTTACAGGGGAGTAATTGAAGAACACAATATTATTTAAAATATTGATGACATTGCCTAGGAATTAAATTAATGGAGAGCAATTGGGAAGTGTGAAAATGTAGCAAAAATGATTATAGTGACATAATGACTTGGACTTGACACGCAGTTTATACATTTTGCAGGCTATGCAATTTGGAAAGCTTTTGATTGTCTGGAGATATTATCCAACTAGAATGTGCTTTTTCCTTTGGGAAACTTTGGACATGTGGTTAAATCCATCACTAATCTGATGTTGTCCTTGAGGGTTACTCAGCATTGCTGTTCTAACTGTATTGTATACAGTATGCACACAATAGTGTGGAAATCTCTGGGCCATGTCTTTGAAATGGGAGCAGGCTACAAGTGAATGATAGTGTTTCACAGGATGCTTCCTTCTCTCTTTTTTTTAAAGGGTGGCATGGTGGTTAGCACTGCTGCCTCACAGCGCCAGGGACATGGGTTCAATTCCAGCCCTAGGTCACTGTGTGGAGTCTGCAAATTCCCTGCGTCTATGTGGGTTTCCTTCCCACAGTCCAAAGATTAGGTTAAGTCATGCTAAAATTGACCCTATGTCAGGGGATTAGCAGGATAAATATGTAGGAGATACAGGAATAATGGGTGGGATTGTGGTTGGTTCAGGCTTGATGAGTCAAATGGCAGCCTTCTGCACTGTAGGGATTCTATTATCTAAATGGTTGGCTTTGTAGGGTGTCAGAAAGCTACACTGCTGGGAAAAATCATTTATGTTCAAAAATAGCCAATTGCAGTTGGCAGGATTTGTTGGTTATTTTAAGCCCTTCATGGAATGTGGATGTCACTGGCAAGGTCAACATTTTGTTGCCGACACTAACATCCAAGTTGCTTTCTTGGCCACTTACGAGAGCAATTAGAAGGCAACCATTGATGTGCATCTAGAGACCAGATTAAAACCAATAGGACTTCAATGAACCAGTTGGGTTTCTATGGCAATCTGGTAGCTTCATAATCTGAAAGCAAAACACTGAAAGCAGTGCCCATGATGGGATTTGACTATGCGTTTGCTATATTGTTAGTTAAATGCTTGGATACTAATTCAGTAACAGAACCATCATACTACATAATTGATCGAGTAGCATTGCAGCTTCTTGTGCTCCTGTTGCTATTGACTGACATCAGTAAAGTTTTAGGTCAGTGTAAGTTTATTAGGTGTAGTTTGGTTAAATGCTAACTGTTAATCATTTTTTAACCTTGTAATATTAACCTATTGATTGAAATGTCTCTTTCTAATGCATTTTTAACCTGGTCATCCTCAAGAAAAATCTTAACATTCTAAATCATTGTTCTGTGCTCATTACGACGCATATCATAAGAAATCACGTGCTATGATGCTGTCTAATTCCATGAGATGTAATGAACTAAACTGACAAATTTGTATACTATACGATCGAAACAGGATAGAACTCCCTAGCAAAATCTTCCCGCACTGATTCATTCTGCTTGTGCAATGTGAGATCCACTTGCATTGGAGGAACTGGGTTTCACATAGTTAGAGATTTTGCAATAATTATGATCATCATCATTTAGCTTCAGTAATTGTAGCAATTTATTTTTGCATCAAGCTCTGCAGAGAAGTATAGAATCAGTCTTTTATTTGCTACGTAAGGGCTCTGATATGTGTGGTCTTCTATAGATCTTAAAGGCCACAAACTATTGGATATGGATTGGCACAGGGCCAAAATGTTGCAGAAGAATGCCTCCTTTAAAAATATTGTGTGATATCAAAGGTGACGCCCACTAAATACACTCAGGCAGCAGATAATGAACCCTGCCTTGTCAGAAAGTAAAGCGTTAATACTCTACTTGTTTTGAAACCAACAAACTTGCAATACTCTTGTTCCAATTTTTCAATCCCATTCCATTTCTTAGTCCTACTTGTTCTTGATTTTGAAACAATTATTTACTTTTTAAAAAAAAAATGCTCACCACTGAGGTTTAAGCACTGTGATGTGTTCTTTTACTTCCATCTTGGCATAGAGGCCAACTGTGATCTTTACTGCCTTGCATAAAGGCACCACAAAACATTTATGCTACATGGTGGCTTAGTGACACAGACTGGCTTGATAACCAATGATGTGGAGATGCTGGTGTTCGACTGGGGTAAACACAGTAAGGAGTCTCTCAACACCAGGTTAAAGTCCAACCAATTTATTTGCTAGTAAACCCAGAAGCTTTTGGGTTTGCCCCTTCATCGGGTGACTGGAGAGTTCTGGCCTCGGAGCGTATAACAGCACAGTTTGTGTGTGCTGTTATGTGCTCTGTCTGGGGCCACTCACCTGACGAAGGGGCAAACCCAAAAGCTTCTGGGTTTACTATCAAATAAATTGGTTGGACTTTAACCTGGTGTTGATAACCAATTACAGAAGGGGATGTTGACTTTAGTTAGAATCTCATTGAACAATATGTGCTCATGATGTGTAGCTTATTTTACCAGTTACTTTTTTATAACTGGTCAAGAATTAGAATATCAAATATACACACAAACCCAGAATACTTAGACTCCTACTTTGGGGTTTTCTTCCTCGAGTTCTCTTGTGGACTATTTGAATTATCCTATACCAACCCTTTTGAGATTTCACTGATCAACGTGCAACCCGTTATCACAGCATAGACTCAAGCTTTCTGCTTCTGACCCAGCATCAACTGCCTATCCCTTCATCTCACAGGAGAACAACATGTGAGAACACTTCCAGCCATTTGTGACTACTTGTCTTGTGCAGTCATTTAAGCCAAGGCCAGCTAATTGTTGTTAATTGATAATTGTGATTCCAGCAGGATGCTGAATTTGGGAGCACCACAGCATAACTTGTCAGCAGCTTGGTTGATTTGCAATGACGATGCTTTTGAAGACTTTGGGGATGACTATTTACCAAGCAGGTTCAATTGAAATAATTTAATTTGCAGCTGTATGTCAGGATCGACAAAACTGGTGGCTTGGTTGACGTATGGTTCTGCTGAAGTGCATCCCCTCCTACTGGAAAGATAACCATCTGGAAACAAAACCTGGGAAAGATCTTCCTTTTTAGTCTGGCTGCAAGTTAAAATAAGTTGTCACTCCAAGGTGTTCAAAACTTTTATATGACATTAGATAGAGTTGGTACCACTTGACCTCATTGTTTCCAAACAGTCTCTTGCATGGCACTTCTAGCAACTTTTTTCCTAAAATCTAAATATATCACATCCACTGAATTCTATTGTTTATATGCTTTATGTTACTGTTCAGGCAGTCACTCAACAGTGCCATGTGACCTCAGCAGAGTTTTCATGAGCAAAATTTGCAGGTTTTGCTTTCAATTAATACGATAATGTATAATAGGAGTAACATTGTAACTCATTGGAGATTTTGAAAGGTTTAAAGTACTATTCTATCAAACTAATGCATTCAGATTAAAATTAACAATTGAATTTGAGAAATTCTTGAAACAAATTAGGTTTATGTAGTAATTTTTATTATTCTTCAGGACGTCTCAAAGAAATTTTGGTGTATTTTTTGAAAAACAGTTCATTAGAAAAATTTGGAGGTACTTGACTATCCTTGTAACTGAATCACAAAGTTAATATATAGACATGGAAAGTAATTAGGAAGGCATTTAGCTTTCCTTGTAAAGGGATTAGAGTAAAGTGTCTTCCTGCAATTGTATTGGGCATTGATGAGGTCACGTCTGGAGTACTGTGTGCAGGTTTGGTCTACTTACCCAAGAAAGGACACACTTGCACCAGAGGTTTCCTGGAAAAGTTCCTGGGGTGAGGGGATTTGAGGAGCCATTGAGTAATCCATTAAATAAATAATTGGAAACCATCTCATTGAAATATGTAAAAGTTTAAACGGTTTTTCAACAAGGCAAATAGTGGGAAAATGTAGAACGGTTTCAAAATAAGACTTTTGTCATTTGGAACTGAAATGAGTGTCCCCCTTTCAAAGGACTTGTAAATCCTTGGATTTCTTTACCCCAGAGAGTTGTGAATGCTCAGCCACTGAGTATATTTAAGACGGAGCAATAGGGTTTGGGCATTAAAAGAATTAAAGGATGTGAGGATTGTACATGAAAATGGATAGAAGTTCACCTATTATTGAATAATGGAGCAGGCTTAAAGGACCAGATAGCCTCCTCAAGCTTCTGTTTCCTATGACTTTGTTTTGCAGGCAAAAGCGGCAGCCAGTTTGCACACTCTAGAATTCCACAATCTGAATTGAGCAAACCAGTGTTTTGAATAGTGCTATGTAATCTAGCTAAACAAGTAAAGCATTAGAACCTCAATTCACCATGCTGCCCAAAAAAGCTTCAATTAGGACAGTGCAGGATTCCCTCTGCAATTAGGTTGCCAATTGCGAGTAAATGTATTCCTGGAGGTTTCATTACATGTCTTGTCTCACATTCCAGACATTAGTTGGCCAACACATCCTATCCTTGTGATTCACTGCCTCCCTATGTCAATTGAAAACAAAAAGACTTATAACCAGCTGGATGATGCTCAATTATCAGCCAGTTTTCTAACATTTTTATATCTGGTGATGAAAAATGTTCAAAGACAATGAAAAAAACAACTTTTTTTAATGCCTGCATGATTATTTCTCCAGGTTTATATACAGATTGCCCAGGAGATTGATTTCTAGTTCCTGGAACCTCCAGACTAATGTGAGCTGCTTTCTGTGATGTATTAAAGTGCCTAGATCTTTTAAAATTCAAAATCTTTTTACTCCATGATACTGTGAGCTAAGCTCAAACTAAAAAGGTTAACGCAACTGTACAAAAGTGGCTAATACTGCTGCGTCACAGTGCCAGGGACGTGGGTTCAATTCCAGCCTTGGGTAACAGTAAGAAGTAGTATGAACGGTATGAAAATAATCTTCTGTAGCTTTTTTTGAAGCAATGTATGTATGGTGTGAGGGGGTGATTTCTGCCCACTGCACAAGTCCAGTTGTTAGAGCTGAAACTGAAGGTTGAGTAGTTGAGTGAAAAAAAACAATGTTCTTTCCATCAACAAAGGCCTTTCATGTTGTAGGTTTAAATATTACAACATATGGCTTCCTCTCAAGCATGCCCCCTAATGAAATAGCTATTTAAGAAAATTGCTTTGCCTATTTTTCCCCAGTTTTCAAATTTACATAAAATGAGCAGATTGAGTCACAAAGTAAACTTTGACCATGATAATTTCATCATTTACCTCATGGCCATTTGTGTAGCCTTGCTATGTATAAATTGGTGGCTGCATTTCTGCACAATATGGCAATGACTGCACTTTAAACGTATTTAATTGCTTGTGAAAAACCAGCTGAGAATGTGAAAAATACTTGAATGTGTATTTTTCACCTTTCTTTGTACTGAAGCATTTTTGTCTAGTTTCTGTCTACTGCTGTACCTTTTTTCATTCATTCCCAATACATAGGGAGTTTAAAAAGCCTTGTTTCCCACTGCACTGTAATACAGTGCTGCAAAGACTGCTGGTCATTTTTATTTCAGCAGATAGTGTGAAGGAAGATTCAAACAAAGCTGTGCCATAATTGTTTCAGTCACATGCATGACTGCCAATGTTTTGAAATTGGGTAATAGTTAACAACATTCCAGTTTGAAGTACACTGAAAATGCCTGTGTAAAACTCCATCTTTGGCAAAATCCGTTGGAAATGTATTAACATCTACCTGCAGAACCATTTATGCCTTAGTTGATCCTATAGCTGACCTGCTCATTAATAAATTGTCTGTCATGGTAATGTTAGATCAGAAATAAGATGGTGCTTCTGCTGTGGCTGTTATCTAATAGAGCAACTCGATGGCTGCACTAAAATGATACTTCCATTTTTATGTTATTGATTAGTGTAAATCTGAAGAAAATGGACTTTTAAGGTTTTTAAAATAATAACATACTGCCTCTGCCACCCCACAATAGACTTTTTCTATTGTACACATGTAAAAAGAATGTTAAACACTTGTGAATTATCCGCTGCCGTTTTGTATAATCTCCAGTTTGTAAATGGAGCAGGGATCCATCTATGATTATTCCACTACCAAACATATGCCATGCAGCTAACCAATGTGGGAAGTCAAGGATTGGATTTTATGCTGTTCGCAATTTCAAAAATGGATAGGAATTTTTGTAGCAATGGTTAACAGCCCTTGCAATTCAAGGGAATGAGATGATCTATGCAGATGGTCGATGGAGGCTGCTGATTTTACGCTGAGTGAATTTGAATTGACTCCTGTCTCAAAGGTCAATATCGGTGCCCCAGGAGAGCAAAGGTTGCTTGCCAGAAGTAAGGCCTCCGCATCCATTCCTAGTCACATCTATTGATGCTTCAGTCCCTCTAACTTTGGCTGGAATGCTGTTTTTGGTAATGCTACAACAAGACTACTTGTTGAAATCATAAATACCTGTTACTGTAGAGTGATCTTGCCCAACACGCGATCCACAGAGCTCTTCTATGTAGAGTGCCCGGAGCCAGTTCGCAAAAGGCCAGTCAGAAAGGTAAGTTTGTAAGGAAGAATCTGCCTGCAGCTGCTCCTCCAATCACAGGCCATTTCTTCCAATGACACTTGTCTAGCAGCAGCAAATACGTGAAAAATAATCTAATTGCAGGACCAACCAAAACCGCAGTCCTGCGTAAGGGGGGTGAGAGCGTATGTCGAAGGATGATGTAAAGGCATGTGCATGCCCAAGTGAGCTGGAATTTGTATGCATGAGGGGGAGAGAGCCCACAAGCATGCTCACGCTAGGTGGTGTATGTGAGTGGGAGAGCGCACATGTGCCTAGAGAGGGGGATGGGGAGAAATACAAGTGTTGCTCACATTCTAAATGCGCCCAGGCAAGGGGGTGTGTGAGTGAGAGAGCACACCCATGTGGGCGGCCCATCCAAGCACGGGACTGTGTGAGAGAGTATATGCCTGCATGCCCAGATGCTGCAGTGTGTGAAAGAGAGCAAGAACTTGTCCACGGAGGGCGGGCAGATGCCTGTGTGTTCACGCACAAAGTGGGGAGAGGGGGCAGGATTGGGCGCAGGACCGAGTGGGCATGGAACTAAGCATGGGAGCTTGGGTGATAGTGCACAAGGTGGGTTGTGGAATGGAGAGTAAGGGGTGTTGTCGTAAGAAGGGAGCGCACGAGGTGTGGGTTGAGGAAAGTAGGGTGGAGGAGGGAGAGAGCACACGAGGGGATTGAGGGGATTGTAGGAAGGAGGGAAAGGGAAAAGAGGAATGGCAGATGCAGGCTAGAGAGAGAGAGAGAGTGAGCAGTCAAGCCTGCTGTGGAGTATTTATTATTTGATCAGATCACATTTTGAGTTCAATCACAAGGTTTGATCAACGAAAGGAAAAAAAAACTTGCATTTATAAAATGTCTTCCACAACTCTAATAGCTCCACAAGCTTTGTAGCCAATTAAGTATTTTTGAAGTTTATTTAGTTTAAAGTTTATTTATTAGTGTGACAAGTAGGCTTACATTCGCACTTCAAAGAAGTTACCATGAAAATCCCTTATTTGCCAAACTCTGGCACCTGCTCCGATACACCAAAGGAGGATTTAGCATGGCTGATGCACCTAACCAGCATGTCTTTTGAACTGTGGGAGGAAACCGGAGCATCTGGAGGAAACCCATGCAGACTCCACACACAAAATGACTCGAGCCTGGGGTCCCTGGTCCTGTGAGGCAGCAGTGCTAATCACTGTACCACCCTATTGAAGTCATCGAAGTCTGATTTATATAGGAATTTTATTAGTCACTTTGTACAAAGCTGGTATCTCAAACAGCAATGTGATGATGACTACAGGATCTGTTTAATGATATTGGCTGAGGCATAGTGGGGATAACTCTTCCTTATCTTTGAAATGCTGCCACGGGATCTTTCACACCTTCCCAAGCAAGCAGATTGGGCCTCAGTTTAATCAACTGGATCATTGACTTCAATATCTCAGCTCTGTGTCGATGTGGTAGCCAAGGTTACGTGCTCAAGTCTCTGGAAAGGAAATGAATTTACAACCTTCTGATTCAGTGTTACTACTGAACCAAAGTTAGCATGTTAGGCTAGTTAGTTCCTGCAGTTGATAAAAATGCAAGAAAATAACTGCATACATAAATGCATAACATACAGATTATTAAAGAAACGAATAAGCATCAATTAAAAGAAATATTGGGTGGTATTCTCCAGTCTCATCCACAGTGGAACCTGTTGCAGGTGAGAATTGAAAATATATTGCTCAGACCAACCTCCATTCACTTGCAACAGCACCAGAAAATCCCAGCCACAAACGAAGCCGGAAGATTTTGGCCATTGTGTGTTATTTTACTGTACATTTATATATTAATTTATCTATAATAAAAATATTAAACAGCAATTAAAGCCTAAAAGAAGGTTTGGTGCTCCATGTATTTCGCTTGTCAAAGACAAGATGGAAATTCACAAAAAAGCAAAGGATAGCAAAAATAAAGCCTTCGGCCTATTATCTTGCGGATGTTTGATTTTTGTGCCAATGAAGGTGTTCTTTCAGGAATTGAGATTCATTTTTCTGAGCATAATGGATATTGGAATAAGGCGGGAGGAAAGGAACCAGAAATGTAACTCAGCTTAGGAAAACAACCTGTTTTTTTTGTTCGCAACTTTGTTCACCCTGTACTTCTTTTAAAATACTTCTCTCCACTGCTGCAGGTATACCTGAGTACTTTCTGCATCGCTATAGTGATGCAGTGGTGCACAATAAACTAGTGAGCAATACTTTATAGCTCATAGAATAAAAGCAACATGGATACGAAATTAACTGAGTGATAGAAACAGAGTAGTGTTTAGTGGATGTTGTCTGGTGGAAGGTTTACAGTGGAGTCCCCCACAGGCCATGTGTTGGGACCCTTGCTTTTCCTGATTATCTATGTTAAAGGCATAGACTCTGGTGTACTGGGCACAATTTCCACATTTGTGCATGATACAAAAATTGGAAGGATTGTGACCTAATGAAAGGATATTGTAAAACTTCAAAAGGGCATAAACAAGTTGGTAGAACGGATGAACGGGTTGCTGATGGCATTCAATACAGAAAAACATGAAGCGATTCATTTTGGTAGGAAGAACGTGGAAAAGTACAAGTCTAAAGATGTGCAGGAGCCTTGATGTATATGTAGATAAATCATTGAAGATGGCAGGACAGGTTGAGAGTGCGGTTAATAAAGCATAAAGTCTTAAGCTTTATTAGTAGAGGCGTGGAGTGTAAGAGCAAGGAGGTTACTTAGAACTTGTATCAGACAGTCTTTTGGCCTCAGGTTATTGTGTCCAGTTCTAACCACTGCGCTTTAGGAGGGTGTGAAGACACTCTCCAGTGTCCAGTGCAGGAAAAAAAATCCATGTAAATGGTTCTAGAGATGAGGAACTTCACTTATGAAAATGGATTGGAGAAGTTAGGACTCTGTTCCTTGGAGGAAAGAAGGCTGAGAGGAGATTTGATAGAGGTTATTCAAAACCACGAGTCTGGGAGAGCACAGATTTAAATTGGCAAAAACGATACGGGAAAAACATACTCGTGTGTTAACTGATTAAGATCTGGAATGCACTGAGTGAGATGGAGGCAGGTTCAATTTAGGAATCAAAAGGAAGTTAGACCATTATCCAAAAAAGAAGCTGATAAAAACATGATGGGCTGAATGGCCTCTGTGCAGTCAATTTTATTACTTCATTGATACTAATTTTTCACATGCCTCCTTTTGCCTCTCCCTTAATTGAAATCCATGGCAATCTGACCTTTGCTTCAATCCCTTTACTCTTATTCTGAAATGTTTTTAATTTGATCTTGCCCATCACAATTACAAATTGTTCTCACTGGTGGTCAAACATTTTAGTCGTGATCATGTTGGCTTGCCGTGCCAGTCGATCAGTAATGTGAGCCAGGAATATAGCATGCAGGGGAGAAAAACATGAGTCCGTTTGCTATCCTTCCAGTCTTGTTTTGCCGGGAGAACGGCTTAGCACCCACAAAGGATACCAAGCCTATTAACATAAATTTAAAAATACTTACCTGGCATGCTGCTTCACCCTCAATTCTTCCAATCGCTGGCATGATGTCACACTGGCAAGAATTACTACTATTTAGCAGAAACCAAGCGCCAGGGCCACGCTGGTGGTGTTGGAGGGCATTGAGGACCCCAGCTGGCTGGGAACATGACCAGGCAGTGCACATTGACACCCTGGGAGAGCCAAGTTGGTGTCATAAGTGTGCCAGGGCACTGCCAAGGGAATGTGGCCTGTGTGCGGGTGGGGCTATGACAAGTGGGGTATGCCCAATCACGGGGCAGTTTATGCGTGGGAAGTGGTCAGAAGGGAGGATCGTGCAATGGGTTCTGCCAATGGATTCATCGGGAGGGTCCTGATGCCCTGCTGTTAGCAACCTGCGTTGGTGGTGGGGGAGGGGAGAGGCAATGACGAAGCCTCCAATGATGAAGGGATGGGGGTGGAAACTGAAGACTGTGGGATGAGGTAGAGTGGGAGGAAGTCTCCTATTTCAGGTGATTGGGGCAACCATGCAATGGCGCCCGAGCACCCTGCAGCCAGCTTCCCTGACGTATTTAGGCTCTGCCTCTCCTTTTTGTTTCTTCTTCTTCTCTTCTTACCTTCACCCCACATCTACCGCAAAGCTCCCAGCTGTTGAAAAATCTGTGTCAGAAGATTGCGGTGTCAAGCTCGCCCATAAGACCAGCGTGGAAGACTTTTTCCCACTTTTATGACACTTAAAATTTTTTTGCCAAAATTCCTTTTTATTTGTCAGTTGTTTCAGCAATTAATTTTAGCAGGGATCTCTTGCAACATTTCAAATCTGCCCTTTGGCAACTTTTTGATTTTAATTCTGCTTTTCTTATTGTATATGTATTTGTGATCACTCACTTGTGTATGTCAGCCACAGCTTTCTGACTTCTGAGTCAAAGTTGTGGGTTCGAGTACACCTCCAGGGCTTGAGTACAAAGATTAAGGCACGTTAGTGCAGTATAGAGGGAGTGTTGCATTCTGTCACCGTTCAGATTGGATGAGATGAGAGGCCCATAATGCCCCTAATGAAGAAGAACAGGGGCATTATCCTTCATTTCCTGGTCAATATTCATCCCAAACTCCTCATCAGATTATCTGACCATTATCACATATATGGGAGTTTGCTGGTGTTACCTACATTGCAACAATAACTACACTTCAAAAATACTTCATTAGCTGTAAAGCATATTGAAATGCTTGGTGGTCATGAAAAAATGCAATATATAAATGCAAATTGTTTTTCAATCAAGATATTTTCCCACCACCGAGTTTCTAATTTGTCCAAGTTTATTATCCAGAACCAGGGGCAGGATTCTCCGGCTGTTCATACCAGCAGGATTCTCCTGTCCCACTGCAGTGAATGGAGATTAGGCTGGGTGCGAAATTGTCTGTCCTCTCTGTAGCAGCAGCAGAAGCAGCAGCAGGATGTAAATGGCCAGAGCATTCTAACCCAAGTCCATATTTTTCCTTTTAGATTTATAAAATACTTGGGAAACAGTTCTGTCTCTTCGAAGGACCTTTCCCCATTTTAAAATAACCATTTTTTAAATTCCCCATTTAAAAGGTAATTTGGGGTAGTATTAACATATTATGTTATTACTTCCGCAAATCTCTTTTGAATTGTTGATATCTCTTACTCAATTTCTGTCTCATTGGCGGTCTATAATAAAAAATCCAAAAGGTGTATTTATATAGCACTGACAACAAGAGATGTCCCAAAGCACTTTACAGCCAATGAAGTACTTTATTATCTGTCAGTTATAATATAGGAAAAATGGCAGCCAACATGTGCACAGCAAGATCCCAAGAACAGCAATGTGCTAGTGACCAGCTAAGTTTTTTGTGATTGTTAATTGAGACGCAACTATTAGACAGAACACTGGGAATAATCCCCTTGCTCCTCATAATAGTGCCATGGGTCTTGTATGTCCCATCTGAAGGACAGACATGGGGTGGAATTCTCTCTAAAATATTCTAAGTACTGAAAATGTGTAATGGATCTCCCACACTCTGTGCATCACAGAGCATCCTAGCATGAGTCTCGTTAAAAATCTGGGAGTGGGGCCTCTTCCTGTCTGAGAGGCTAGGCTTCCCAATTGCAGGCCAGCACGGCAACACGCCTCCCAGATATGTCAGGGCTAGTCCCAGGCCTGCTAATAAAATTGAAAACGGGATTTAAATATTTTAATCGGCTCCGTGCCAATTTCCGGCATGAAGCTGACGATGCCAGAAATCTGGCGGCCAGAGACATGCAGAGGCCGTAGATCTCAGCAAGGAGCCTGCTACATGGTCACTGCGTGTGTTTCCTGGCCAGTAGTGGACTCGTCAACTTTAAGGGCATTCAAATGGTCGTTGGATAGGCATAGGGATAATATTGGAATAGTTTAGGTTAGAGGGCCATTATATTGGTCCCACTGGTTGGCGCAACATCGAGGGCCGAAGGGCCTGTACTGCGCTGTTATGTTCTCTGTTCTAGAATCATCCTGTGGTTTTGGTTTAACATCTTAACTGGTATTGCTAGGCATGGTATCTTTCAATCAGCCTTGACTTTTGTGTGTAAGCTCTTGAGTGGGATATTATGGCTCCATCCACTGCCAGGATTGTCTGTTTGCACCAAAAGTCAAAGACTTTTGGCTGGGATGCTGAATCTCCCATTGCGGGGAAATCCTAGCCCTGGAGTGAGACCTGAACCAGGTCTTCTGGGCCAGAAGAAAATTTGTTACCAAATGAGCTATTGAATGAACAGCCACTATGATTAGAAAGGCTTCGTTACTTCTCAGTTAAGCCTGTGGAGATTCAGTCTCAACACTGCCTTTTATAGTATCCTCCTCAATCCGTTATATATTTTATTAATCTCATCGTTTTTGGCTTTCTGTCTTGATAATGCTGTAACTAGAGGTGTTTAGTTCTTAGCCCACGTTAGCCATTCTATTCTGTATGCGCTGTATATTGCAAATCTTTGACATTGTGTGTGAGAGTTACAGTGGTCCAGATTTTTCTGGAGCAGGGCATCACTCAGTGCCAGTTAAACCTTTCACTCATCCTTCAATTTGAAATATATTTAGCTGGCAGGTTTCTAGCAGTATGATCTGATAATGGCATGGTGAGGGCAACAGGGCATCTGAAACTGTGATAATTGGGATCAACAGTGCATCTGCTTAAGCAATGTGATTAATGAATTGAAAAATAAACAGCCTGATGGAAAATGAAGATGGGTGATTCATGGTTAATTCTCGTACAGAAAGAGAAGTAGAAGAGAGGGACCAAAAGATTTGATTGAGGAAGAATAAAAAAACACAAAAGTCAAAATAAAGGTATAGACGTTTTTACAAACATTTAATAATTTACTTATTACCTGTAGGAATGAGACTCCGCAGGTGCAATTTTCCTCATTCTTGACTGAGGTTGGATCACATCAGAGAATATAAACGTCCATGACAAAGGTGCTTACCTATTAATTACTAGCCATAACTAGACAATTCATGGGCAAAAATGAAACTCGCCGGTTCGTTGAGGTTATGCTCTGAGATTAACAGTGTAACAGCAATGCAAATCATCCAGCAATTTGCAATTGGCAAGTTGCTGGACAATTTACATATAAATAACAAGGAGCCATTTTGGCAGCAAACTCAGGGACAACATCCTTTGTCATTGAAATAATATAAAGTTTGCTACCTTTCACCTTTTTTTAATAAAAGCGAACAGTTTTTTTGCTCTTGAGTGGTACAAAATAATTCCGTTCTAGGTTGTTTCAATGAAGTTGGACAAAACACATCTTCATATCATCTTTTCTAATCATCGTGACCTAAACCAGTTCAGTCAATCTAAAAATGAATGTTGGGAACAAATTATATTGTGCATTCACTTCTCACACCAATTGTCATTGCTATTGTTTATTATGCAGTACCAAATATACTGTTGGAAAATGAGGATGAGTGAATCAAATGTTAAATATGGCGCAGAAAGAGAGGTGCCAAAAGATTTGATTGAGGGAGAATAGAAAGACTAATAAGTAAACTTTACTTTTAAACTTTATTTCTCTTATTTAAACTTTTCTTTTTAATCATTTACAATGATAACTATTTCTCAAATTTGAATTCAGTATTTAACCAGTGAAAATTTGACAGGAAATCTTGTTCCTATCAAAATGCATGTTTGCCCTCTTGAATGCAACCAATACTGACTACAACCAAAACTGCATTGGATATGTGTGACATCTGTGATTGACGAATATAATGGCATAGTGTTGTTCAAGTGATTTTTTTTTTAATGGTCAACTATTTACATCAATACAAATTTTGCAACAATTTGGAGATATGTAACACATGATGATTATTGGCAATATCAACTTTAATGAAATCTTTTAATGGAGCAGATGTGATTTGCCTTGTTCTCAGTCCAGCTGAATATCTGGATTGAGGGGATTGTCAACCCTTCAGAATTGTCCTTCTAGCCTTCAGGATACTGCTGAAAGGAACATCATAGGAGCATTGAACCACCATCTATTTCATTTTCTTTAAACACTTTAGTTACCAAAGCATGGGGGTGGTCAAAAGGCTGTTTGACTGGCAGTCAACATGAATGTCTTTGGGTGACAAAAGAATATGTCTGTTTCCAATTGCTATGGGATGGTAATATGCCTGCAGAATGGACTAATGTTGGGTGTGCGGGAGTGAGATTTTTCACAGCAGGAGAATAGCTGAAGAAATTTTCAGGAATGTACCCAGCCGCAGTTCGCAAATCTTTGACTGAGGAAATGAGATAATGTGCAATGCACATCTGGGTTTGCTGGCTAATTGGCATGATGTCCAATACTGTGTTCGGTATATGTAATATCTGATAATCTTATCAACGTGCTTTATTTTTAAGTACATCTTTTCAAAATATATTTTCTGTGCCTTTTTTTTTCCCTCTTCCCTCCGTAGTACATTGCTCCAAGAGTAAGAGAGCAAATCAATAGTCTGACTTTGTGTTGCATTTAAACTGGTGGGCACGAGTGCCTCTTTCTTTGGCATTCCCATTATTCTTATTTCCCGCTTTGCTGCATCTCCAGTACATTGTCTTTATTTAGCACCAAATCACAGCTGCATGCTTCATATTCACTGTTTACCTTATGAGAATCTTAATTGCAGACAAGTAGCAAGTAGGTACTGTACATTGAGACTTCAATTTGGCCAGTTAATCAATTAATTTGGATCATTCTCTGAGAAGTGCTGAGCCTCTTGTGTTTAGAGGCTGATGGTGGATTCACTCAACTTGTCTTACCTGTCATGCTAATCCACTGAATAGCTGTTAATATGTTCATTCCCAATCCTCAAAATCCATTTCATTTATAAATGCCGATGGCACAGTTTTACTGTATTCTACAAGAGTAACCAGTCGTGTGAGCTTTAGCAGTTTTGCATAACAAGTCATTAAGTCTGTGTAGACCAAGCAAAGCTGTAGTACATAAAAGGATGGTTTGGCTCTGTAAAAGCAATCTGTTTTTGGTATTTAGTTTAAAAAATCACCAAGTTCTGCAGTTTGTCGTTTGCAGAATTATGAGTAACTGAAGTATGGTAGTCCATTGCATCATGTATGTGATGCAAAGAGACCAGGTAGTGCTAAATATTCAGAAATGCCTTCATCTCTCTCCTGTTTTTAAAAAAAGATATTCAATGTGCAGTAAAACCTTTTCGTTTTTCCCATTGAATGTGAATGGATGGAAAAATGTGGCTTTGCAATTGTCTTAATGCTGTATTTTGCACAATTCTATAAGGTTGTTTGCTTCTTTTTAAACAGTCCAGGGCCTCAACAAGACTAAAACCTCGGCCTGCTCCTTCATCGGGACCTAAACTACTTGTCCATAAATCAACAAGTGGTGCACGCAGACGCAGGACACGATGTCGCAAATGCGAAGCCTGCTTACGCTCGGAATGTGGCGAATGTCACTTCTGCAAAGACATGAAGAAATTCGGAGGCCCTGGCAGAATGAAGCAGTCCTGCATCAAGAGACAGTGTATTGCTGTAAGTGCAAGGACGTAGATTGTTATGCTGACTAATTTCTGCAAGAAGCCAGTTTCTTTCATTCCAAAGATGTGCTGGTTAGGTTGATCGGCCATGCTAAAATTTCCCCTTAGTGTCCTAAAATGCTTAGGTTAGAGGGATTAGTGGGTAATAATATGCAGGGATATGGGGATAGGATCTGGCTGGGATTGTGGTCGGTGCAGACTCGATGGGCCGAAGGGCCTCTTTCTGCGCTGTAGGGTTCTATGATCAGTGATAATGGGATTATCCTGTGATTTATATTTGAAATGTTGCAGCCCTTTCTATTCCTAAACTTGTTTTAGGGGAGAAGTCATGGTAAAAGGTCACAACATTATTTTGATTATTTGAAGGAAAATGTTGCATTAAATGTTCTGATGAATAGAATTGATCATTCCCTTGTATGATAAATTCATTTCATATACACACTCGAGCTGTACCTTATTATCTTTTATGTAAAGATGGGATAGTTAAGATATGGAAACAATCATTTTCAGTCTCTGAAATGGAAAAATAATAGTGCATTATCTAATCAAGCATGTCACATGACCTTGTTTTGCACACACTACCCCTTTTTCCATAACTGTTTATTTGAGCTGTTGTATATTGTTAATGGCATGATGTGGCTTCTTGCATGAATTGCGCAATTTCGTGCAATCCAATAAGGAGTCCTGACAATGTTCAAGCGACTGACAATTATTACTTTTTAATGGAGCTAGCTAGAATAAAACAACTGCTATAGTCAGAAGATGCAGAGAAAAACTTGCAAAATTCCATTGTTGCACTTTTGAAGCGTTAAAGAACGGATGAAAGATTGGTGTCTTTATTGCATGACTCAAGATGAGATGAGGAAAGGCATTGAAGAGTGGCAAAGAATAAATAAAAGAATCTACATTTGTACAGTACTTTTCGTGATCATCGGATGTCCCAAAGTGCTTTATAGCCAATTAAATATTTTTAAAATGTTGTCACTGCTCTATCGTAGAGGAACAGAAGAGAGATGTGGTAGAGAGGGATCTGATTCCACGAACGTGTTTGAATTGCAGCAAAAAAAATAAGGCTGGTTGATCCCCAATGCAAACCAAAATAATGATATTGAATAAAAAGTTTCATTCTCGTGAATTTATAATTGCCATTTTAAAATGTTTGCTCATTTGACCCTTTAACTGAACATAAGTTGAAGGCTTGGATCAGGAAGGGTTAGACTTTCCAAATGTACTTCCTTTTAATGAAAATTCATGAAGATTAGTTGTTTAAATATAATCAAGTGCTGTAATGGCAGTAGTCCAACATTACTCCTGGCAATGGGGCCTTTCCAAGACCATTAGACAACTATAACCAGTTAAACCATGAGCTCATTTGTCTTGTGCATGCAAATATATTTTACCTGAGTACTCATTGTGATGAACCTTAAACAATAAAACATAGTGCCTTTGATTCTAAGGAATACATTTAAACATTGAATTTAATACCTTCTCTTTTTAATTGAGCTCCCTTTAACAATAGCTAAAATTTATATAGTGCCTTTAATTTAATAAAACATTTCAAACCATTTTACAGAAGTATTATAAAACAAAGTGTGACACCAAGCAACATGGGAACTATGACGATATGTGACTAAAACCTTGGTCAAAGCAGTAGAGAGTTGGCGAGGTTCAGGGAGGGAATTTCAGAACTTGGGATCTAGATGGCTAATGACCGCTGCCTTCAATGCTGGTGTGATTTTAAATAAAGAAGGTTCAAGAGCTGGAATTAGGGGAGTGCAGATACCTGAGGGTTATAGGGTTGGATGAGATTACAGAGATGGGGAAGGGCCAAGCCATGGAAAGATTTGAAAATGAGGATGAGATTATTAATGATTTTATTAAATTGGGAGCCCGTATAGGTCAAAGAGCACACAAGTGATTGGTGAATGACATTTCATGTAATTTTAAATGAGTTTTGAATGATTTTTATTATCTTTTCATGGGATATGAGCATTTCTGGCAAGGCCAGCATTTGTTCACCCCTAATTACCCTTGACAGGGTGGTGGTGAACTTCCCCTTGAATCACTGCAGTTCACGTTTACTTGACCATTCGGTCAAGCAAAGGAACCAGTGGAGTTCGTTGAGGATGTAAGAGAGCGTGTTCGGATCAGCACCGAGCACATTTTAAAATGAGGTCCCAATCCAATGAAGTTACAACGAGGACCACAAATTTCTAAATAGTGAAGAAGTATGTTGATAGATGGAGCTAAGCGATCACAACTTCAAATTTGGAGAGACCAAAGGCGTCAGTTAGGGTTTCAGCAGCAGAAGAGCTAATGCAGGGAGTTGGATGATTTTCGAGGTAAAATAGGTTTTAATGATAGGACAGATACGTGGCTGAAAGCTCATCTTGTGGTCAACTCTGACGACAAGGTTGCGAATGGTTATGCTCAACCTAATGAAGAGTCATCCGGACTCAAAGTTGGCTCGATTCCCTCCCCGTAGATGCTGTCAGACCTGCTGAGTTTTTCCAACATTTTCTGTTTCTGTTTCAAATTCCAACATCAGCAGTATTTTGCTTTTATCTTAGCAAGGTATTAACCATGCTATGAAGTTTTGCATTCTTTCATAAGAGCTAATGAGCCCTGTAGCAATACAGAGTTCACTTTATGTCAAAGGCCTGAGAGTGCGTAGGTTCGCATCAAGAATTTCCCCTTTTCTAGGCTGAGTATTTCCTTTTGGGACTGATGTGAAAAGAATCATCAAAGCATGTAAAAGTGCTGTTTTTCACCGATAATTGATGTACACCATGGTAGCCTGACGTAAATTTTCCTTCCCATTAGGAAATTTCTTACCCCTGCTCAACAATTAAACTAAAATCAGGAAATCAAAGTGAGATTAAACCTGTACTCGTGGAACTTTGCAGCATAATGCGTTGGTACTGCTATCATTTATCATTCCAAAATGCCACATTTATGTTAAGTCTATGAATGGTTGTGTTACAAATGGCGTGTTTTACATTGCATGTTATTTTAGGCTAGAACTTATTGACCTCTAACACTTTATTGCAGCCTGTTTTACCACATACTGCTGTTTGCAAGATCTGCGGTGAGGCAGGAAAGGAAGACAATGTGGTGGATGAAGCTGAGAAATTTAATGCTAGCTTAATGGAATGCTCCATCTGCAATGAAATCTTACACCCAGGATGTTTAAAGGTATTCTTGATCTAGTTGACCTGACAGGTCATATTTTAAAACTCCTAAAATCTTGCATTTTTCAGATTTGAAGGATTTGCAGTAGGCTTAATGTGTTTGTTTTGAGAGAGCAAATGGGTTGTTTTAAGTAAATAATTGATGTCAGAGATCATAGTCATTTACAGCACTGGAGGCGGCATTTGGCCTATCAAATCCATGCTGCGGAGTTCAGTCAGTCCCACTCCCCCTGCTCGATTCCCATGGAGCCCTGCAGATTTATTTCCTTAATTGCTCATCCAATTTCCTTTTGAGATCTTTCAATCTTATACTTCCACCATGCTTGTGGGCAGAGTTCCAGATCATTACCAGTCCCTGTGTAGAAAATAAAGTTCCTCCTCACGTTTTCCCCCTACATCTTTTTCCCAAAACCCTAAATCTGTGACCCTTATCATTGTGCCATCGTGGAACGGATTTTCTTTAGCTATTTTATCTAAAACTGTCAGAATTTTGTAACCTATCAAATATCCCCTCAATCACCAGAGAGAGCAATGCCAGTTTTCCCGACCCAACCTTGTAATTAAAATCCTTCCTCTCTGGACCTTTTCTGATGATCTTTTCTGCAACCTCTCAAGATCCCTCGCATCTTTTCTTAAACATGATGACCAGAACTGGATGCAGCACTCTAACCAAACCTTTAAAAAGTTTCGATGCAATTTTCCTGATTTTGTACTCGGCATCTCCATTTATGAAGCCCTCGATCCCAAATGTTTTTTGCTCACCATTCTCTGAATATATCTTGTCATCTTCAAAGATTAATTCACATGCACTCACAGGTCCCTTTATTCCCTGCACCATTTTTTTAGCACTGTTATTAACTCTATTCTCTCTCCTTATGTTTTTCAAATTGCATCAGCCTGCCTAAGTTCCAACTGACACTGCCTGCCTATTCTCCTAGTCTGTATGTAATGTTTCAGATGACTTATATACATAAAATCCCCACAGTGGAGAAGGAGACCATTTGGCCAGTCAAGCCTGCATTGACTACAATCCCATCTGGGCCCTATTCCTGAAGACCACATATTTTACCTTGCTAATCCTGCTGCCACTAAGGGGCATTTTACCATGGCCAATCAACCTAACCTGTACATCTTTGGAGTGTCGGAGGAAACCAGAGCACGTGAGGAAACCCATGCAGACGCTGGGAAACGTGCAAATTTCAGACAGTCAGCCATAGCAGGAATCGAAGCCAGGTCTCTGGTGTTGTGAGGCATCAAGTGCTTTTCATCATGCCACCCAATTAAAGCTATAGTAATAAGACCTGTAGTAATCTTGTGGCCAATCCTTTAAGATTTGTATCATTGGCAAAGTTTTAAACTTCCAATCTCTATTCCAAGATCCAAGTCGTTTGTGTATAGCAAAAAAGTGATCCTAGTATAGACCCATGGAACACCACTGTTTAATATCTAACAATATGAAAAATCACTTACCACAACTCATTGTTTTCTGTCCTTTAGTGAATTCTTTTTGTCAAATTGAATACTGATCTGCTTATTCTGTCAGCCTCAATTTTGAAAACTAGTCTCTTATGTGTTACTTAGTCAAACACTTTCTTAAAATCCATATAGATAACATCCATCACATCCTTTCTTTAACCCTTTCTGTTATCTAATCAAAACTAGATCATTCAAGTTTGATCTGCCTTTTATAAACCTACGTTGGCTATTAACTTAATCCTCTCCAAGTGTCTGATTTTATTTTTCCATTACTTTTTTCTAAAGCCTTACCCATTATGATAAACTGTAGTTGCTAGGATTGTTGTGACATCCTTTCTTGACCAAGGATGTCACATTTGCCACTCTCCAATCTTCTGACATTTTCCCCCATGTCTAGAGAAGATTGAAATGTAGCGAAGATATGGAAACCCTCCAAATGTCTCCACCCCAACTTCCTTTAGCATCCTGGGATACAAGACATCTGGACAAGGTGACTTATCTACCCTAAGTAGCTGGCTTTGCTAGCACTCCCACGCCTCCCCAGCTCTGTTTTCATCCTATCCATTACTTCTATTGGCTCCACTTTTGTTTTTTTTTTTCAGATTCCTTCTCCTTAGTAAATACTCAATATAAAGCACTCATCAAGCCTTGTCCTGTACTTCTAAGCATGTATCACCATTTTGTTTCCCCAACAGGATCCATTCCTCCAAGTACCAGCTTATTAATTACATGTAGAAGATGATGCTATAATAATTTGTCGTGATAATGAACATTGCAATGAGTAAATAATAGAAATTTATCATGAAATAATTACTATTTTGAAAACCTGACAAAATATGGAAACTAAATTGGTCGGTTTTATGTCTTACAAGTGCTTCATTCAACCACTGACTATAACTCTGCAATGTGACTGCTACCCCTAAAGCTTACATTTATTCTACATGTAATTTAGTGGTTTTCCAGGACCGGAGACTAGAGTGGAGTGATGCTAAATATCCATCATTGCTGAAACTTGGGTTTTCTTGCAGGGAATGATGGATAATTCACAGCTGCCAATAAGCGGTTATATTTAGATTCAGCATTTGATAGGTCTTTCATTTCTGGAGGGTAGCTTTAAAAATAAAAGGCACATATTGCATAGTGCTTGTCAGTTGATTGGCTCATAAATGT
The DNA here is from genome assembly GCF_965287045.1 of Carcharhinus amblyrhynchos. Classification (NCBI taxonomy): domain Eukaryota; kingdom Metazoa; phylum Chordata; class Chondrichthyes; order Carcharhiniformes; family Carcharhinidae; genus Carcharhinus; species Carcharhinus amblyrhynchos. The sequence continues at coordinate 39,581,170 of NC_137346.1, read as the reverse complement.
TGGGAGTCAGTAGAGTTGGTTGAAGTTGAGAAGCAAAAAGGGGATGGCCTCATTACTGGGAGATTTTGTAGGCCTCCAAATAAGTGAGAGATATAGAGAAGCAAATCTGCAGGGAAATTAATCAGGGTGGTGGAAGTGGAGACAACGAATGATTCAAAAGAAAATTGGATGGACGTTTGAGGAAATAAACTTGCAGGAGAATGGGGTTGATTTGGATTGCAGTACTGAGAACAGGCAGGAACAGTTGGACCAAATGATCCCCTCTGTGCCATACATGATGATCGTGTGGCTGGACTCACTGCTGCACCAAGGTCCTTTGGAAATAGTTGCTGTGGATACATGAGAACCTAATTAAATGTTCAAAAACTGTGGAAGTTAAATTTGTGCTTGCAAACTTGATGTTTTCATGGACTCCTACATTTGCAGAAGGAGGCCATTTGACTCTACACGAACCACAATCCCACTCTGGCTCTATCCCCATAACCCCATGCATTTATCCTAGCTGGTCCAGTAAGGGTCAATTTAACATGGCCAATCCACCTAACTTATACATCTTCGGACTGTGGGAGGGAACTGGAGGAAACCCACACAGACACAGGTAGAATGTACAAGCTCCTCGGAGACAGTTACCCAAGCCGCGAATTGAACCCAGATCCCTGGAGCTGTGAGACAGCAGTGCTAACAACTGTGCCATCGTGACGCCATAACATCTGCTCCATGGTTTGTCCTAAAAAATCTGTGTAAAAATGGATGCATTTGAGAATGATGTTTTTTTGGACGTATTTGGCTTTTTTGCGAGAGGGTTTTCTTGCTGATATTCAACTTGGTCTGCTGTTTTTATTGATAAAATATATTTACCACCTTTTCATCTCCTATCATTGAATCAAGTTAAAAACTATCTGTAAACACCCTAAACTTGATGAGTAGAGTTGCCTAAAGGAACTCCTTGCCAACCAGGAAACAGAGGACAAGGGGCTCCCCTAGGATGTAGGCAGTTGAATGTGCCACGGAGGTAGTTCTTTAGAGCCTGCCTGAACTACTTGTGCATGCCGAGAAAATCTGTCTTTATCACTGACACTGCATCAACAAGAGTCTTGGAACTTTGCCATCTCCTCTAGTCCAGGATGCAGAAAGTCATCCTGCCCTGAACTTGTTTGCATTTGACCCTTTTCAATTAGGTTTGAAGTCCATTAGTGTGCACAAAGGTTCAATGATGCTTTGTTAAAATTTGGATTAATTTTCATTATCTGCCATGTGACACTCGAGGCATTCCCAAGGAGCTAAGATTTCTGAATGTCACAGCTGGTCAAGGGTCATGTGAGAAAGTTTTGTATGCTGCTTGAGATTAAACAGGTTGCACACAGACATTGAAACATAGCAAGTAAAATAGCAAACTTTTCAGATTAACTTTGGACTCTGACATTGCACTGTGTATTGTTCAACTTTTCAATCAAAACACAGCCTGATCTCTTATGGCAAAAGAAATCACTATAGCTAGATTTTTGTCTGATGTACATTACATAGCAGATATTGATAACATCTTTTCCAGTTACCTAGCTATTTTTTGATTGCAGCAGTTTTGTATTTGTCTTGTGTCTTTTTTATATTTATCCATTCATGGATTATGAATGTTGCCAGCTAGGCCAGCATGTATTCCTCATCTCTAATTGCCTTTGAAAAGGTGTGTGTATAATATATATACTTTTTTAATATTAGGTGGAAGAATCTGAAGGACTTATAAATGATGAGTTGCCAAATTGCTGGGAATGTCCAAAGTGTAACCAGGAAGGAAAAACAGGCAAAGTAAGTACTGATTTCTTTAGAAAAGAAATACACGATTGAAAAGAAATGCCAATTCTAATATACACAGCTGAGGGGACCATGTTAATCTCCGATGAGGAATTATTTGAAGCTAAACAACAAACAAATCCTGCTTGTTTCAAAACCTTACACAGATGTGCTTCCAATTTTCTCCTGTGTATTCTCTTTGTAACATCGAGGGAATCTTTCATCTTCCTCCTCCCCCTACCAACATCTTGTTCCCTCCCTTCACTTTATAGATCTGAGACAAATCAAAATATTTTCTTAAATTGATAGCCTTGTGGCTGTGGAAGAGCAAAGAAATTTGAGTAATGCAAAGGTATAAAACAAAATGTAAAAGCTCCTTTATCTCAAGAGTTTTGGAGTACAATAATGAGGAAGTTCTGTTTCAATACATCTCCATCCTTCTACCACCAAAGTACTAATTTCAAAAATATTTAGTGACCTGCCTGGCAATAAAAATACCAATCAAAAATAATTATAATCAAGTCTGCTCAGATAGACTACGCAATCCAGGCAACTCTGCAAAATTCCATGACATTGATTATTATCTGTGAGTTTTGAATTCAGATGGGTGACAGCCCCCGAGTCTTCAAGTAACCCAACAGGCCAAGTCTCACTGGATATTGTGGTCAAGGCTTGGAAAAGCTTCTGCAACTTGCAGTATCTCTGTGCAGGGAGAGAGAAGCAGATTTGACGGTTTGAGTTGAATGTCGGATTCGATGTTATCTCTGATTCTCTCTGCGCTGATAATGAGAGATGAGAAAAAGCATGGAGCTTGATATCCTCATTAGAGGTGTGATTCTCCGACCTCAATGCTCTAGTGCAAATCGTGCTGGACCAGAGAAAGAGAATCATGGGGGACGGACTATAGCGCAGTTAATGTTGGCAAGAATACCTTTTGGGATTCTGCCAGTTTTGCGGGTCTGATGTAATCTGGTTCATGCCCAGTGAGGGCACAAACCAGATTAGTATATTTAAGTATGCATGGTTAGTTTAGAGCCAGATTCATCTATTTACTGCGAATCTCTGATCCTTGGGCACAGTGGAAACTGACGTAAATAATCCTGGTCTCCACAAACTGGGGGCTGTGAGGCCACTGAAGCCCCGGGGTGATCAGAGAGTTGGCTGGGTAATGCCCTGGCATCCTGGCAGGGCCAACCTGACAGTGGCACTGCTGGGTTGCACTGTCAGGTTGACAGTGCTGGGGAGCTTCCGAAGAGGGGGCTAGCCTTTGACCCTATTGCAGGGTGTCGCTCACTGCGGATGGTATGTCTTGGCCAACGATTCGGGGGAGGTGATCTGTGTAGGGTTTTCAGGAATTTGGGGCACCCTTTAAAAAGTGCACCCGATCTCTGAGGAACTGGCCTTGCTCGCATCTTTAGGTCCACACTACAAAAAAAATAAGAATTCAGTGAAAATTTCCAAGGCTCAAAGGACATTTCTGTGTGGGTGAATTGTGAACTGATTTGCACCAAACCACCCAACAGGAATTTCACCAGCTTTCCTGATGGGGACAACACTTAGAAGTTTTGGGGGAGAATTTTGCCCCAGATGTTATACAGTTATGGTAAAAATAAAAATCTCAGGTTACCCCATATCAGACTTTGACTACATGGATGTTGACTGCATATAATTAAACTTTTCATTGGCATTATATTTATGGATATGCTTGTACAGCATTGCAAAAGAAAAGTTGAATACCGTAAATGCATCAACACGCTAAAGAACAGCTGTGTAACAAAGTTCAAATTAGTTTTAAGGCGATAAATGGATCATTATTATTATGTAATATTTAAAAGAAAAAATAGGGATTAAGCCAAGCACATGTTTATGGTATAAGATTTTTTTTGAAAATGAGAGTTTGTAAATTTTATTGCTACGTATGTAGCTTTGTACTTATAACAAAACACAAAGGACAAATGGATTAAAGTAAAATACATGTAGACCACATACCACACCAGGCAGCGCAGCGCAAGCTTCTCTGCAATAGCGGGTGGTAATGTGCGTTTATTCCCATTTCCGATCTTCATACAGAAGAGAGGCCCTGGGTTTAAATTCGCCTCCAATCTTCCTGGGTCTCTCTTAAAGGAGTTTAAAGAAGGTGAAGATGGAGGGAGACGGAAGTCTGAAGATCTTGGACGTCCCAAAATGGAGGAATATCATCCAAACAGGCGGAAATCTGATGATGGTCTGGGACTCAAACGAAGGAAGGAAAAGGATCTACCAACTGATTTGGGCCCAAGGAAAAAGGTATGCAATATTAGAAACATTTCTGTTAAAAGATGTGGGATTTAAATGGCTCTTAAATGAATACTTAAGGTATGAAATGTCACTAATTAAGTACAGACTTGAAGAACTCCATGGTGTACGGACACCTGAAATATGTTTCAAAGATTATATGTATAGGTTTTTGGGGAGATCAATATTTTGTGTAGGCTGTCACTTGTGTTGAACTGAGATCCTGTCTGTTGGTGTAAATGTAAATTTATTTGGCACAGGAAATAGGCTAAAGAAGTTCCCATTTTATATTAATATGCAATAAAAATAATTAATTTTCTGAATTGCAGAAGCTGAACATAAAGATTTTGAGGGTTTAGAATGTGCAAGTGGATGTTTGTTTTGGGATTAGAAGATAAACTATTAAATTGAACTAAAGCTAAAAGCATCTGTTGATAATCCGACATTCCTGTCACTTGTGTATAAAACATTTGCGCAGTTAATCTTTTATTATTGGCCTATTCTGATTTGAATATTTCATAAATCAGGTAAAGGCAGGGCACGTCCAATCAATTTGTTCAGGCGCTGAATTGGTTAATTCAATCCAATAAAATTAGAACCTGTGGGAATTTTCAATTTAAAGGCTGTATGGAATGTAACCTCTGATTTCCAAAAGATTTGTTTTGAGAATTGAGATCTTAGTCACTGCTAAGTATCAAACTAGTTGCACAAACTCTGTCTGGCAACGTGGCTTGCTATGAAAATGTTTGTTTGAAGCCTTGCAATATTGATGCTACTGCACCATCTATCATTACTGATGTCTTAAAGTCTTAGATCTTATTATAACAGCAGAATGTGGCAAAGAAATTACTAACTTTTTAACAAATCACCTCCTTAAATCTGGTAGGAATTTTGCATTCAGTTTTCAGTTGTCATCATGTACAAAGATCAAATACAAATTTATTGTTACCATTAATATACATGCACATGTTGAATTGATATTAAATTCATCAATTAATATAGGCATCGTGTCTGAGCAGAAGCTGTGCAAGAGTGATATTCTGTTAGGCAGTGGATGGGCTACGGTAATTCAGTGGACAAATTAATTTGGTGTTTTGACGCCAGAGCATTGTCTGCCTCAGATGAGTATGTGAGCTACCAGAATCATGCAATTTTGGAAAGCCCATTAAGTATATGGTATGCGTATGCAAGGTTCTTTTATGAAATTAGTTTTTCATGCAGGGCAAAACGGCCACAAAGGAAATTTTGATTCTTTCTGTTGTTAACGCAAAGCTGTTCTGAAATCTTTGGTAGCATATTAGCACACGCTTGGATGCAATTTGCATTTTATTCTGTTTGCTCCAAGTAGTATTCTTTCCCTATTTGGTGTGATTGGTCTGGCTATGAGCCTTTTTTAATTGCATTTAGTTGTTCTCTGTTTTGGGTCCAAGCCTGTTTTTCATTAAAACTTGAATCGCAGTATTATTATCCAGTTTGTCAGCCAAGTCTGACAATAAATATATTTGGGAATAAAAAAACTTGAGTATTGCTGAAAAAATGGAGATGTGTTAAAGCTTTTTGTCTTGTTCACATTAGGACACTTTGAAAATAACAATATAAGAGGAAAATAACAATTTATATTCTATGAGTTGAGATTGTTGATTGGCCTGCAAACTCTGGTAGAGGCATTGCCATGGAGAATGTTATGGAAATGCCTCTACAAATCAGAATCGACTCATCAACCAATCAACACAAACATAAAGATCAAAGATGTGCGGGTTAGGTTGATTGGCCATGCTAAATTGACCCTAGTCTCAGTGGGATTAGCAGGGTAAACAAGTGGGGTTACAAGAATAGAGCCTGGATGGGATTGTGGTCGGTGCAGACTTGATGGGCCAAATGGCCGCCTTCCGCACTGTAGGAATTCTACGAACACGCTGCTCTCGTCATGTAAATTGTTATATTCCCCTTTATAATGGTAATCTTGAAGTGTTCTGATGAATGCAAGACCAAAAGCTTTGATGTGTTCTTTTTTCAGTAATAAATGCGTTTATCAAATTTTTCAAGAATGAAATATAACCAAAAAGGGGAGAAAGTGATCTGGCAGCAAGAAAGTGGTGCTAAAATGCAATTAAACCAATTAAATGAAAATTGTGCCGTTTTGCAGAAACCCTACGATTTGGAATATATGCTTTTTTATATATAAAAGACCTGTTGCTAGAATTCTGTGGATGCAGCTCAAGAGAAGGCCTTTTTGTCCATCCCAACTATGCGGGCCTTTGAAAAAGCTATCCTATTAGCTCCACTTTGTCTATAATCCCATGTTCTAATGCACCCCCCTGCTTCAGTTATTTATCCAATTCTCTTTTGAAAGTTACTGTTCAATCTCAGCTGATCTGATTAAACCAAGGATCTTCAAAGACATGTACACATGTGTACACACAAAAACACACACACACACACACACACACACACACACACACACACACCCCACATTTCCCTACTCTTGTATAATTCCTTGTTGCAAAATGACATTCACACATTCTGTCTCTTCCTTGTTATTTTCTGGTAACAATCTGCCTCATCACTAACCTATACTCTTCTCCTTTAATTTGGATTTTCTAATTTTCCATGCAACTAAATCCTTTCTTCTCTACTCAAATTAAAGCCCTATCTACGGCACAAAGAACAAAGAAAATTACAGCACAGGAACTGGCGCTTCGATCCTCTAAACCTCCACCAACCATGCTGCCCGACTTAACTAAACCACCTACCCTTCTGGGGATTATATCCCTCTATTCCCATCCTATGCATGTATTTGTTAAGATGCCTCTTAAAATTCACTACCTATCCATTTCCACTACCTCCCACGGCACGAGTTATGGGCACCCACTACTGGATAAAAAAATCTGCCTTGGCAATGTCCTTTTAAACATTCCCCTCACAACTTGAACCTGTGCCCTCTAATTGATTCTTCCACCCTGGGAAAAAGCTTTTGACTATCCACTTTGTCCATGCCTCTCATAATCCTGTAGACTTCTATCAGGTCACCCCTCAACCTTGTTGTTCCAGTGAGAACGAACCAAGTTTCTCCAATCTCTCCTCATAGCTAATACCCTCCATATCAGGCAACATCCCGATAAGTCTTTTCTGTACTCTCTCCAAAGCCTCCACATCCTTCTGGTAGTGTGGCAACCAGAATTGAACAGTATATTCCAAGTGCAGCCTAACTAAGGTTCTATAAAGTTGCAACATGACTTGCCAATTTTTAAACTCAATGCCCCGGCTGATGAAGGCAAGCATGCCATATGCCTTCTTGACTACTTTCTCCACCTGCATTGCCACTTTCAGTGACCTGTGTACCTATACACACAGATCCCTTTGTCTGTCAATACTCTTTAGGGTTCTGCCATTTACTGTATATTTCCTATCTGTATTAGACCTTCCAAAATGCATTACCTCACATTTGTCTGTATTAAATTCCATCTGCCATTTCTCCGTCCAAGTCTCCAACTGACCAATATTCTTCTGTATCCTCATTTATATCCGCAAATCCACCAGCCTTTTGTATCGTCCACAAACTTACTAATCAAACCAGTTACATTTACCTCCAAATATATATTACAAACAGCAAAGGTCTCAGCACTGATCCCTGAGGAATGCCACTTGTCACAGCCCTGCATTCAGAAACGCATCTTCCACTGCTACCCTCTGTCTTCTCTGACCAAGCCAGTTTTGTATCTACCTTGCCAGCTCACCTCTGATCCCATGCGACTTCACTTTCTGCACCAATCTGCCATGAGGGACCTTGTCAAAGGCCTTACTGAAGTCCATGTAGACAACATCCACTGCCCTACCCTCATCGATCGTCTTTGTCACTTCCTCAAAAAACTCGATCAAGTTTGTGAGACGTGACGTCCCCTTCAAAACCATGTTGCCTCTCACTAATATGTCCACTTATTTCCAAGTGGGAATAAATTCTGTCTCATGGAATCCTCTCCAATAATTTCCCTACCACTGATCTAAGGTTCACTGGCCTGTAATTGAATTATTCTTGCTACCCTTCTTAAACAGAAGAACAACATTGGCTATTCTGCAATTCTCTGGAACCTCCCTGGTACCCAGTGAGGATACAAAGATTTCTGTCAAGGCCCCAGCAGTTTCCTCCCTTGCCTCCCTCAATATTCTGGGGTACATCCCATCAGGTCCTGGGGACTTGTCTATCTTTGTTTCTCAAAAACCCCAATACCACCTTTTTGATTTAAACATGACTCAAAGTATCTACACATCCTTTCCCAGATTCATCACCCACTAAGTCCTTCTCTGAGTATTGATGCAAAGTACTCATTTAATACCTCGCCCATTTCCTTGGGCTCCACGCATAAATTCCCCTATCCTTCAGTGAGCTAATCCACTCCCTGGCTATCCTCTTGCTCTTTATATATGTATAAAAATCCTTCGGATTTTCCTTAATCCTGCTAGCTAATGCTTTTTTGTGACCCCTTTCAGCCCTCCTTACTCCTTGCTTAAGTTTCTTCCTACTTTCCTTGTATTCCACACTTGCTACACGTGTTCCCAGCCTCCTAGCTTTGATGATTGCTTCTTTTTTTCTCTTTGACTAGACTCACTATATCTCTCGTTATCCAAGGTTCCCAAAATTTGCCATAGTTATCCTTCGTCTTTACAGGAATCTGCCGGTCCTGAATCCCTATCAACTTGCACTTAAGTCTCCCACGTGCCAGATGTTGATTTGGCCTCAAACATCTGCCCCCAATCTACATTCTTCAGTTCCTGCCTAATGTTCTTGTAATTAGCCTTTCCCCATTTAGCACCTTAACTTGAGGACTACCCTTATCTTTATCCATCAGTACCTTAAAGCTCACTGAATTGTGGTCACTGTTCCCGAACTGCTCCCCTACTGAAACATCAACCACCTGGCTGGGCCCATTCCCCAATACCAGGTCCAATATGACCCTTCCCTACTTGGATTATCTACATGCTGTTTCAAGAAGCCCTCCTGGATGCTCCTTACAAACTCTGCCCCATCTACGCCCTTATCACTAAGTGAGCCCCAGTCAATATAGAGGAAGTTAAAGTCTCCCACCACAACAATTCTATTACTTTTACACCTCACCAAAATCTGTCTACATGCCTGTTCCTCTATCTCCTGCTGGCAGTTGGGTGGCCTGTGGTAAGCCCCCAATGTTTTGACGACATCTTTCCTATTCCTGAGATCTACCCATGTTGCCTCGCTGTATGAGCTATCCAGGGTGTCCTCCCAGAGTACAGCTGTGATATTCTCCTTAACTAGTAGTACAACTCTCACCCCTTTTACATCCCCCTTTATCCTGCCTGAAACATCTGTATTCTGGAATGTTAAGCGGCCAATCCTGTCCTTTCCTTAACTAAGTGTCTGTAATGGCAACAACATCGTAGATCCTAGTACTAATCCAAGCTAAAAGTTCACCTGCCTTACCTGTTACATTTCTCATATTGAAACAAATGCACTTCAGTCCACCAGACCCTCTTTGATTAGCAACCCCACCCTGCCTGCTGTTTGAATCTCACTGGCCCTACTCTCTGGTTCTCCTTCAGCTAATTCACCTTTGCTTTGGCTCTCACCATCCTGCCAAGCTAGTTTAAATCCTCCCATATGACACGAGCAAACCTCCCGGCCAGAACATTTATGCCCTTCCAGTTTAGATGCAACCCGTCCTTCTTGTATAGGTCTCGTCTGCCCTGTAAGAGATCCCAATGGTCCAGACATCTGAAACCCTTCCTCCTCACCAGCTGTTCAGCCACATGTTGAGCTGCACTATCTTCCTATTCTGATCCTCATGAGCACATGGCATAGGGAGTAATCCTGAGATTACAATCCTAGAGGCCCTGCTTTTTAACTTTCTACTTAACTCCCTAAACTGCTGCTCCAGGACCTCATCACTCTGCCTATGTCGTTAGTACCAATATGTACCATGACCTCTGGCTATTCCTCCTCTCCCTTCAGAATGCTTTCTGTCCATTCAAAGACATCTTGGACCCTGGCACCAGGGAAGCAACATACCATCCTGGACTCTTTCACATCCGCAGAAATGCCTATCTGCACCCTTAACTGTAAAATTCCCATATAACTATTGCTCTAGTGCTCTTTGTCCCTCCGTGCTTAACAACAGAGCCACCCATGGTGCTGTTGCTTTGGCTGCTGCTGCTGTTGTTATCTCCTGATAGGCCATCTCCCCCCAACAGTATCCAAAACAGTATATTTGTTAGAGAGGGGGATGACCATAGGGGATTCCTGCACTGACTGCCTGCCCCTTCTGGTGGTCACCCATCTATCTGCCTGCACCCTGAGAGTGACCATGTCTCTAAAGCTCCTATCTGTGATACTTTCCACCTCCTTCATGCTCCTAAGTGCATCCAACTGCTGCTCCAACCTACCCATGCAGTCTGTAAGGAGCTGCAATTGGGTGCACTTCCTGCATACGTAGTCACCTGAGATGCTGCTTCCCACTTCTTGGTCAACGTTGCTGGTCCAACTTCTCCCAGAATGCACAAGTGAAGTCCCTCAGCCACCTTTACTAGTCGCGTTGATTCGCTAGGACTCTGGTCCCAGCGTGATTCAGGCGAAGATCACCCCATCGGAAAAGCTCCTTCCTTCTCCAGCACTGCTGCCGATATCCTGTGAATTCAAACCCATTTCTCTAACACCACCCTTTGAGCCACACACTTGCTTCTTGAATCTTATTGATCTTATGCCAATTAGCACACGATTCAAGCAGCACTTAGGAAATTATTACCTTTTTGGTTAGCCCCCAGCTGCACATGTTCCCTTGGCAGAACCTCTATCCTTGTTACACCTATGTCATTGTTACCTACGTGATCAATTGGATTACCCTCCCAATCCAAATTCCTTTGATATCCCAAACCCTGACACCAGGTAGTCAACACAATCTATAGCGCTCTCAATCGTGGTCACAGAACAGTGTCAATGCCCCTAACTATACTGTCCCTAATTATGACTACATTTCTCTTCCACCACCCACACTATGGTGCTGTGGTCAATATGTTCATCCTCCCAAAAGTCCCCACTTTCATCCTCACATGGAGCAAGAATCTCAAGCCGGTTGAACAAGGACAAGGGCTGAGGCTCCTGCAATCCTGCCTTCTAGATCTCTCTACCTGATCCATACTCTTGTCTCTGACAACTGACTGAATTGAAGGTGATTAATCCAAAGGATGTGACTGCCTTCTAAAACACAGCATCCAGGTACCTCTCCCCCTCCTTAGCGTGTCAGTGTCTGGAGCTCAAATTCCAGATCATCAACTCTGAGCTGCAGTTCATCGAGCAACTAACGCTTACTACAGACGTTTTCAGTAGGAACCAGGAGCTAGGGTCCACCAGCTCCCACATCATGCAGATACAATACATCGCCTAGCCCTCCATCCTTATTTAATTTAATTTGTTTTTAATTTTGTTTCTTAAAATTGGTTTTGGCTTCTTGATCTGTAACATATTTATCCTTGACCTTTTAATCTGAAAGCAACTGTAGAAAAAACCCTTCACATCTAGTGGCACAACCTATCTGTTGGATCTTTTGGGAAATCACCACCTGAAATGGACTTGGTTCCTCTGACAAGCCACATCATTTCTGTGGTTGCATTGTAACCAGAGTTGGGGCTGTAAATACAAGGGCATTGGAATATGGGTGAGACTTGTTAAAGGTGTAAATTGTATTCACCAGCGAACAACAATAAATTCTAACTTGGGTGAAAACATTTTCGGTTAAATCTGCTTATACTCCAAACAGGAAAGAAGGAGGTGAACTAATCTATGGTACTGTATCTGAAAGATTGCATTATTTAAAAAGTGTTTTTAAATTACTTCATTACAATATGATAATAGGTGAATCTCAAAGTTGGACATTTAAACAAAAGTGCACCATTTAATTTTTTTTTAAATTCCCAAATAGCGCATTTAGAGAAGGGCTAGAAATTTGCCTACAACTTACAGAATGAAGTATTGTGCTTTTTTTAAAAGCTAAAGTGCTGTAAATCCATGTGCAGTATAAATAGGAGACTGATTAGTCAAGTAATTTATTTACGACTTTGGCGAGAATTTGATTTCAGAAAAGTTATTCTGCACTGTTCTGCTTTGTGGTGTCCTGAATTTGCATTCACATATTTTCAGGAAATATGTTTTCTTTTACGTTTGTTGTAGAAGGATTTTCATGGCCAGAATTGCATTTGATTTGAAAATATGCAGCAGCATTGATCATGAAGTCTGCACATGATTATAAAATGTTTGGATCTGTTTTCCATGTGTGACAACTTGTATTCAACAGCACAAAGGGCCCTAGTGTTTTCTAAAGCATACTGAAAGAGTTCCTTTTTTGTCTTTCTACATTCTCTATGGTGAGCAACCACCCTTAATTTGGAACTCCCACTCGAATTCTGACACCGCTGTGCACCCTACTACCACATATTCTTTGCGAGAGTTGGTCACCCTGACGCTCTGTCCGTTACATTTGAAAAAATAGGGTTTTGATGTGTTAGTGCGCTGACAGGATGCCAAACAACTCTGAAAGCAAATGATGAAGGATTGAAAACTAACACGAATACACCAGTGTCCATCTCGATTTTGAATGTTCACACCCAAAGTTTTTTTATCCATAGGATGTTCTTCCCATTCTGCCAATGCAAATAGATCAGAAAATAATCATTGGTTGAGCTGTGAACCTGTATGCTAGCTTTTCATGATTAATAGTCATGAGCATTTGGCACACTTATTCTGCAATTTATTCATCAAATAGAATCTCTGAAAGGAAAAATGCTTTTATAGAGCATCTTATTATTTCATCAGGATGTCCCATAGCATTTTACAAGTACATCCACTTTTTATAGGCAGTTGTAGCAACCAGCATATGCACAGCAAGATCCCTAAAGTAGCAAACAAATGAATGAACTGTTAAAATTTATGGTAGTTTTGTTTGAGAAATAAATACTTTCTAGGACACAAAGCTCTTTATTTCACACTATTACCATAGGCTCCTTTCCATTCACCTGAGCAGTCAAACTTTTCGATTTATGTATTAAGCTGTTCAGGTATTCGGGTTGAAAAAGATTCCATGTTACTGAACTCCTGTGCTCCATCTTCAGAATTTGCTCAAACTCTTGTCTAATCTGGTGCAATCTTTGTAAGTTATTTGTAAATTATATTCAAACATTGAAGGACTATTGTCTGTCATAATAAGGATGTTCAAAAATCATAACTTGCCACAAGGACTAAAGTTATAAAGAATAATCAGACTGACTAAAGCCCTTACCCTTTCCTTCTTGGTGATCTTTTACAAGTTGTAAAAATACACGTGTAACAAGACAACATTTGAGCCAGGCAGGGGGACTGTTCTTGTTCCAAGAGCCTTTCGAGGTTATTATATTCTGGATTGCCGAAAGATTCAACACATTCTATGATTAAATTTAGTTACAAAGTTTCAAAATATCTTCACTTCCCTCGTGACTGTAGTTGAATGGCTTTCTTGTTTGTTTATTAGATTCTCCTTTCCCTGTTTCTTGCTTCACATCCCTTCTATTGACCTACTGTTTTGAGCGGACTTTTGTCAGATTCGGTATTAAGCAATTTTCCTTTAATGTGGGGGAACGGGAATAGAAAGTCTTGCTTATTCAATATTCCTGTCAACAAATTGGTAGAGGTAAAGCCGGCCATGCTAGCTTTGAAAATTGGGTTTGTAGTCGATCATACTCTGAGTTCATGATCCTAATTGTCAATCTGGAGCAATGCAAATTATCTGGTGGTTGAAGATTATTACATACAGCTAAACTATTTTGGAGGGAATTTAAGAAGTCTTTGCACATATATTCCCAATTTTTTCCATCCTCTTTCCCTCGACCCTGGGGGAAAATACCCTGCTGCTGCATAAAATTTGAATGCTTAACACAGGACAAAAAAAAACTTGTTTAAACCATGCCTTTCATAACCTCAAGTTGTCCAAACACATTTGACAGCTATTGATGTGCTTCTGAAGTGTAGTTACTGTTGTAATGTAGAAATATGCTTCTATAATGCATGTTCTCCTTTTACAAAATTCAACATTGAAGTCAAAGTAGCAATATTTGATGCTGTGACGCAAACTTTTCCATGTAAACACTTCTATGACCAAGTTGATCTGCGCTGTTATGTTCTGTGTTAATCTAGATTTTGCTTGAGAGGGAAAACATAATTTCAACAACTGAATGTTTAGCTAATTAAATTGCTATTTTGAATCTTAAATATTTGCAATGAAATCCATTTGCGTGTAATTTAGATTTGCAAGCACACCAGCAAGAGGCTGTAAATATGAACCCCTGTTCAACAAGTGAAATTAAGTAAATGACTGAGGAGCAAGAAGGTGTTGAACACAGGCATGGCAGAAAATAAGATCTTTCTTTAGTCTATTCCAAGGTTCAACTGGTAAGGTTAATAAAATATGGAAAAGAAAAAGTAAAAAATATAGTTGAATAAAATAATTAATTGGAACACATTGAGGGTGACAGAATAGATGTGTCACCTCTGGGGCATGTGTGAGCTCTTGGGGTGCCAGCTTGATCCAGGACAAACATGTCTGCAGGAAATGTTTGAAGGCCAAGCAGCTTCAGCTCAGAGTTTGAGCTGGAGGCTGAACTAAAAACACTGCAAAATATCAGCAAGGGGGAATTTACCTGGATTTTTTGTACCAGGAGGCAGTCGCACCTCTTATAATTTACAAATGATTTTCAAAGTTTGCACTGGATTAAACAAGAGTTTGAGCTAATCCTGAAGGTAGTAAACAGTTTAATGCATAAATCAAACTGTCCCTGACCACTGATTTGGTCAGTGATCAGGGACATGAGTGTGTGACTGCAGGGGAGGCAGGTAAGGGGACTCAAGATGGCAGATGCACAGAACCCTTGTCCAGTGAGTGAGGTATTTTCAATATGTTTGGATGAAAGTGAGGACTACAGGGTGTTTGAGGTAACTGATCGTGGCACAACAGGAAGCCGTTCAAATGGGGGGAGCAAAAAGGGATGTAGTGGTATTAGGGGATACTATAATTGGAGGGGTTAACCTGTTCTTTGCAGCAAAGAACGTGAGTCCTGATATCTGTATTACTTATCAGGTATCACAGTTCAGGACATCTGTTTGGGGCTGGAGAGGAACTTGCAGAATGAGAGGGAATCTCCTTGAGTATTTTCTTTTTTCTAATATTCCCACAATATTTACACCATTAAGAAATTACTGAGCTGGAAATTCAAATTAAGCCTCTGGCACACTCAAACTTATTTTTTGAACTTTGGCTGAGGGAGTTCTATAGGTTTGGAACTGTGTCCTACTTCTTGTAGCCGAATCAAGTTTCCTGATGTGAGGCTGTTGGCTTTGCAGCTATCTGAGTACTGCTGTTCATCAGTCATCATTGTCCACCTCAACAATGTATGATAAAGGTGTTTTTTGTATACGAATACTACATCCTAAAGTGTGCCAGTATATTTTGTGGAGGTAAATTTTTAAGAAGCTTTGAATTCACCTATACTAACTGTTGAATAGATCACCTATCAGCTCCTTGTTGATTGCATTCTTTTCCCATGATTTGATATGATTTATCTGTACACTGCCAATAGTTATCCCATCTTTATGTCTCCATGTTGGCTAGATTTCTGGCATGCATTTGATGTTACTCTGTACAATGTACAATTATAAAGTATTTTGCTATACTAAAGGCCAGATTAGAAACTCCAGGGTATTTAATGAAGTTAATCTAGATCCTAACTTTTGCATTTGATTTTGGCATTAGGGTGAGCACATGAAGTGTTTCATGCCAGTGTTACAAGCCAGGTTGGATACTTCAAGGTGTTTTATGAAGCTCATCTCACCTGTAATGTTTTGTGTTGAATTTGGCTGGGATGAGCACAAGAGGTTTCACTTCAGGTGTGATTCAACTGACCCACAAAGAGCTTTTATCAAAAACAAAGTTTAATTAAAAATAGTGCCGACATGTCAAGTAAGAAATGAGCAAGAACTTTTAACAATTATAAACAGGAAACACAACAACCATGATAATATATAACTCCGAAGGAAATATTCCTAATGTGTTCCAACCAAAGCCAACATCCAATACACAAAAGCTTCCAAATAAACGCACTGCAGCATAGATTAATGCCCACTTGTTACAGGAATCCTGCCTCCTGGGTTGAATGCTGAAAATCCCTTGTGAAGAAACTCAAGAGAGATTGTAGTCAAATTTGTTTCCCAAAACACTGCTTAAGAACATAAGAAATAGGAGCAGGAGTAGGCCATCTAGCCCTTTGAGCCTGCCCTGCCATTCAATAAGATCATGGCTGATCTCAAGTGGATCAGTTCCACTTTCCTGCTTTCTCCCCGTAACCCTTAATTCCCTTGTCTGTCAAAAGCCTATCTACCCGTGACTTAAATATATTTAGCGAGGTAGCCTCCACCACTTCAACGGGCAGAGAATTCCAGAGATTCACCACCCTTTGAGTGAAGAAGTTCCTCCTCAACTCCGTTCTAAACTGCCCCTCCCTTATCTTGAGGCTGTGCCCTCTAGTCCTGCTGTTCTTTCTGAGCGGGAAGAATCTCTCTACCTCTGCCCTACTCATCCCTTTCATTATCATATATGTCTCTATAAGATCCCCCCCCCCCCATCCTTCTAAACTCCGATGAGTACAGACCCAGTCTATTCAGTCTCTCTTCATAGTCTAACCCCCTCATCTCCGGTATCAGCCTAGTGAACCTCCTCTGCACTCCCTCCAAGGCCAAAATATCCTTGCGCAAGTGTGGCGACCAAAACTGCACACAGTACTCCAGCTGCAGCCTCACCAGTACCCTGTACAGTTGCGGCAAGACCTCTCTGCTTTTATATTCTATCCCCCTCGCTATAAAGGCCAGCATCCCATTCGCCTTCTTGATCACCTGCTGCCCCTGCAGACTGGGTTTTTGCGACTCATGCACAAGGACCCCCAGGTCCCTCTGCACCGTAGCATGCTGCAGCTTTTCGCCCTTTAAATGAGTAGTCCCTCCTACTACTATTCCTGCCAAAGTGGATAACCTCACACTTGCTAACATTGTACTCCATGTGCTTCTTTAAGGTAGAACCAAACACAGAGGACAAAACGGAGAAAGAGACTGCTTTTTAGCTTGCTGTTAAACTGCTTCCAAAACTTTCTAAAACAAAACAAAGCCAGGTATGATTCAGGTGACCCACTAGGAAACTTTTATCAAAACAAACTTTACTTAAGAACACGATCAGAATATAAGAAAAAGAATTAGCATAACTTTTACCAATTAAAATACCTAAACATGACAGTGTCATTCTTAACAGCTAGCTATCTTTATAGTTCCAATTTAGCAGTATCCCCCACAGATATGAATCCTTTCTTTACACTTCAGAAGCATGTCAATTGCTGTCTGCAGTGTACAAGCATGATTCAGCCCAGAATTCAGGGGGCAGGGCTTATTTCCCCCTGCTCCCCTGGGGACACTGGCAAAATGGCGCTAAGCAGGCCACTGCACAAGTGCCAAACTGTCAGCACTAAGATCGGTGACTGTGCAGTGATCCCTATCCGCTGGCCTTCTGATTTGCTGACCAGCTCAATCACTGGCCCGTTCCGCAACACCAGCTCTCTATTCCTCCACCGTCTCTCTCTGTCTCTCTCTCTCTCTCTGTCTCTCTCTCTCTCTCTCTCTGCACATCCCCCCCCCCCCCCTCCAAACACACACACAGGGTCAAATTGGTCACCATTCTTCACCACCCCCACCCACCCCATGCATGTCTTGTCGAGATGTGGATGTGCCGGCGTTGGACTGGGGTAAACACAGTAAAAAGTCTGACAACACCAGGTTTTAGCCCAACCGATTTATTTGATAGTAAACGCACAAGCTTTCGAGGTTTCCCTCTTCGTCAGGCGAATGGAGAGTTCGCGTTCTAATCAGTAATCTCTAAACTGTCTGTGCTTTATATGCTCTGTCCGAGGCCAGAACTCTCCGTTCACTTGACGAAAAGGGAAACCTCAAGCTTGTGTGTTTACTATCAAATAAATCGGTTGGACTAAAACCTGGTGTTGTCAGACTTTTTACTGTCTTGTCGAGCACAGTCCAACTCTCCACCCCGCAGGCACCACTTCTCCGAAAATAGAGAGCTATAGTAATCCCAGCTGAAGTGAACCAGTCTGGAGGAAGGTAGGTGGCGATGATGGTGGTGGGTGGAGGGGGGTTGCTAGTGGGCCAGATACTTCTGTCCCAGGCCTGCCAATCACATTTAAATTATATGGAAATGTCTCTCTCTTTCTCACTCACACACACACACACACACACACACACACACACACACACACACACACACACACACACACACACACACCCCCCCCCCCCGCCCCCCGATTTCTGGCACGCATATGATGCCGCCATTTCTTAATATCACCACTGTCTCCCTAAGATGATACATAGAAAACCACATATCCAAATTTGCTGATGACACCAAGTAGGGTGGCATTGTAAGCAGTGTAAAATTAGAGAAATCTTAAGAGGAAGGAAAGGACTGTATTTGTATAGCCTCAAGTTTCCAGATGCATCGAAGCACTTCACAGCCAATGAAGCACTTTTTCGAGTGTAGTCTCCATTGCAGTATAGATTAAGTGAATGGAGAAAATTGTGGCAAATGAATTTCAGTGCAGGCAGCTATGAGGTCAACCACTAAAAGAGGATCGCTCAGAGTACTTTCTAAGGAGTGAAAAAATAAAAACAATGGAGGTTTGGATCATTAAAATGTCATGAACAGATACATAAAATATTCAATATTGGATGCCACACCTTAAGAATTGACCTTGGAGGGAATGCAATGTAGACTTCCCAGTGAATGACCTGATCTCTCATGTTAAACTATGAGACAAGATTGCACAAATTAAGATTATATTCCCTGGAATTTAGATGGTTATTTGATGACAGTCAAAACTTTGAAGAAATTAAGAAGAGCTGATTGTGTAGATTTTGAGAGGAACTATTCCCACTGGTTGGGGAGTCTCTGACTTGGGAACATAGCCTAAAAATTAGAGACAGTTTTTCAAGAGTGTGGTTCAGAAACTTGAAAGGTTGGAACTCTTTTGCAAGCCACAATTGTTGCTAGATGAATTGTTTAATTTTAATTCCAAGATTGATAGGCTGTTAACCAAATGTATTAACAGTAGCTATCTGGGTTTAGATCACAGATCAAACATGATCTCAGTGTGAAATTGGCTTCATCTGTTCCTAATATCTTAATTTAGTAAATCGCACAAATGATGTTAACAAAGCAAAATGCTTATGTGAATTTCACAAGCTTTTAATTCACTATGTGAAAACTTTCTTATTACTGATCAGTGCCTAATTGTATTTTCATGGGTGTGCTTTCCTTTTCTTTAGCTAAGAGGAGGAAAGGATGACAAACTTCAAAAGAGGAAGGTAGGCAATGGTGTTGTATTTTAGAAGTTACATGTCATAATTTTCATTTGGTTGTTTCCATTAAAATAATGAAGTTTGTGAAATATTTATGTAACTCAGAAATTCATTTTAATATATTTTTAAACTTTTTTATGTTTAATTTTGAAGGCGTTCAGGTATGCATTTCAGTATTTTCTAACTTCAAAGGAAGCTACTGCACAGACTCTGAATGGTTTAATGAACTCCACTCTTAAGTAACCTTTTATACTGATTTTATACTTTCAATTTGAGTGTGCTACTGCTGTTTTAAGAAAATGGAAGTATTTAAATAGGTAAATAATTTAGAAAGATGTAGCAGCACACATTTAATTTTCATTTTGATTTGTTTGGGTTTAATTTAAATAACAAACACAAAGATCTTCCAAGCTAGCAGTGAGTTACATTGAGTTATTTTATAAATGAGATTGGTCAGATTGAATTAGGAATGCAAAGTTCCCTCATAATCAGACTTGAGTGGAGAGAATTATGGTTTTGCCGCTAAGCACCATTCTTTTATTTTTATCTGTCTTCTTGAAGGTACTAACTCTGTTGCTGGCTTAGTTTCCTGGCCTCCAACAATACTCATAATGAGTACGCACATGTGTTTTCAGTTGTTTTGGATTAGTTATTAGATACATTAGCCATTTACACAATCCATGAGATAAAAACACAGCTATTTTGTGGAGCTATGAATCTGCAGAATTGGTTGACAACTCCAGCACACTGACTTCTTTAGGAAAACCTTCACAAGCTTGTACTTTTCAACTTATACCATGCTGGCAACATCACCTTGCCAACATCAGCTAGGATCGCACTGGTTGTAAAAGAGTGTTCCTCCAGATTTACCTGTGCAGTCAATTTCTTAAACATAAAACCATCCACTCCAAAAGATGAGGGTTTAGTTCTTGACTTTGTGGACTATAGTAAATGCAGACCACAATAATTATTGGAGAAAAACTGGTATTAATCTGGCAATCAGATGTTTTGCTGGGATTTTGAGTTTTTAAACAATGTCCAGCAAATCCTTAAGGTTTTTGATGCCAATTTCTGGCTAATTTTGAGTTAACTAAGTCAAACAGAGCCTGGATACTTATTAACTTCTATACATACTGCTTGGTAACCTGAAGTCAAATTTGTCTCTCTCAGCTATACAGTGTGTAGTCCAGTTAATATTATTTTTTCTAAATTGAATATATTTGTACAAGGATGGGTGCAATGCCACTTGTCTTCCATGGTAGATTTGTTCATGCCCAGTCCAGGTGTTGTACACTGAGAATGGCTTTGCCTGGATACTTAGGCCACAATTCATGATCCTGTTGATAGCTTTTATTTGTTGAGTTTATGCTAGTGTGAGTGAGGTAACAAAGGTATATTAATATGGAATGAATCTAGGGCATCTGTGTTCCCTGGAATTATGCATGTACAAGGAAGCAAAGGTATTTGCTAGGGCTCTTACAAGCCATATGTGCAAGAAGTCTCTCACGTATGCTGAGCTGTCGCCTTCACACTCATCTGCCCCAAGGCTCTAGCATTGTAAGTACTACATACTTTCAAAAATGCCTGTTTAAATTCTCTAATGGTGGTTATATGTGTCTCTATGCAAACAGTACCTTTTGTAAAATATATTGCAGGCACTTTGTGACTTCACTCTAAATGAATCTACCCTGATCTGTTGGTCCCAAATTATTCTAAACACCCTCTTACAGTCTCCCTTCCAACAACCCACAGTGCCCCTTCACCCAACATTTATAGGATCCTCATCCTTCCGTATTACTGACTCCCACTGCCTCCTTTAGCTGTTGCCATCCCTTCCTTTCACCAATTTCATGAGTATGACCCCAAGTAACATCTATTGACAGCACAGACACCTCTCTCTGTTCCCCCCACCCTCCACAATGCCCGTTCACAGCTGCACCCCTGCCTGCATTCCAGAACAGCCCTTCCCACCCCATCCATCTCACTAATTTCATAATCCCCGCAGCATCTCTCTCTCTCTTTGCCCTGCCACACCCATCCTCCCTACATTCACCCCTTTAGATCTCCACACTCGGCCCACCTCTTCATGCCTCACCTCCCTGTCTAATCCCCCCAGCCCAGAACGTCACTGCCCAGTCATCCACCAGCTGTAAGTAGATCCACTTCCTGAAAGAAGCTGCTGTGAGAAGATCCATCTCCTGGAAGTTGATATCATTGAATATAATTCCAAATGCTATATAGTTCAGGACACTATTACATTGATCATCAGATTCTTATGTCCTACTTGATAATCTCATAAATTTGGGTTACGTGGTTTGTAAAATTGTTTTTCTAATTCTGTCAGTACCCTCATTACTCCTCGCCGTCCAATCCATAAGCCAGAATTTAAGATTTGAACTGTGTTTGCTTATATTTTTCTATTTGTTCAGGTTAGGTTGATTGGCCATGCTAAAATTGACCCTTCGTGTTCTGAAATGCGGAGGTTAGAGCGATTAGCAGGTAAAATATATAGGTGATGTGGGGATAGAGCCTGGGTGAGATTGTGGTTTGTGCAGAGTCGATGGGCCAGATAGCCTCTTTCTGCACTGTAGGGTTTCTATGATTCTATGAATGTAAGCATTGCTGGTTAGGCGGGCACTTATTTCTCATCCTTAACTGCCCTAGAACTAAGTTGTTAACTCTTTTTAGAGGGCATTGCAATAGATCTGGAGTCACATGTAGGCCAGACCTGGTGAGGGTGGAGATGTCCTTCCCTAAAAATTAGTGAACCAGATGGGTTTTTACAACAATCAACAATGGTTTTATTGTCATCATTAAACTTTTTTAATTCCAGATTCTTATTGAATTCAAATTTCACCATTTGCTGTGGTGGGATTTGATGCATTAATCCAGAGCATTACCCTGGGTCTCTGGATTTATTAGTCTCGTGACAATGCTGCTTTCCCACTGCCTCCCCTATAGTAAGTGAAACTGCAGCATTTGGTATAATGCAACAATTTTGCCATCAAAGGAGGAAATTAAGGTCTGTTCTCTATTTCTATCTTGTCTGGACTTGTCTTACCAGTTAGTCCTTGCTGCAGTCTTTTAAAAATAAAACAAATTGAAAGAGAGCAACTGGGTGCTGAGTGTACATAAGCCAACATGGCAGTTTTTTAATTCAGTTTTTAGTCCTTTGTGAGGGCCAGTAAATAAAGTGGACCTTTTTGAAACTGTTTCATACTGTATTTACCTTCATTCAGTTGATAGCTGTGGCAAAAAAAAGTTGAATTCCCAGACTAGTCCTTGAGCAGAAATACTTAGCTGATAATCCTGTGTATAATATCACAAGAACATAGGATATAGGAGATGAGGCCATTCAGCTCCTCGAGTCTGCTTCACCATCCAGTCGTAGCTGGTAGGATTCTCATCCCCATTCTTCTGCCTTCTCCCCTTAATCTCTTTATTGATCAAGAACCTCTCTATCTCTGCCTTAAAGACACTCAGTGACCTGCCCTACATAGCCCTCTGTGGCAATGAATTCCACAGATTCACCACCATCAGGTTGAAGAAATTTCTCCCCACTTCAGTTTTAAAGGAGTGTCTCTTCACTCTGAGGTTGTGCCCTTGAGTTCTAGTTTCTCCCACTAATGGAAACATCCTCTCCAAGTCCACTCTATCTAGGCCTCTCAGTATTCTCTAAGTTTTAATTAGATTCCCCTTCATCCTCCACCGAGTATAAACCCAGACTCCTCAACTGCTCCTCATGATATTCCTGAGCTCATTTTTGTGAACTCATCTGGACCCCCTCCAAGGCCAGCACATCCTTCCTTAGGTATGGGGCCCAACTATTCCAAATGGGGTCTGACCAGAACCTTATACAGCCTCAGCAATATATAGCTGTTCTTGTATTTTAGCCCTTTAGAAATGAATGCCAGCATTGAGTTTGCCTTCCTAAGTGCCAGTTGAATCTGCATGTTAACTGGCTGTAATGCTGCATTGCTAGAGATCCTGTCCTGAAGTGCAATAAGTTCTGAGGCCATATATGAAAAACAGAATTTTCCTGTTCTCGTGCTCAACCTTCCTTAGAGTCATACAGATTTACAGCATGGAAATAGGTCCTTCGGCCCAACTTGTCCATATCGCCGTTTTTTTTTTTAAACCCTTAAACCAATCCCAGTTGCCCGCATTTGGCCGATATCCCTCTATACCCATCGTATCCATATAACAATCTAAATGCTTTTTAAAAGATAAAATTGTACCCGCCTCTACTACTATCTCTGGTAGCTTGTTCCAGACACTCAACACCCTGCCCCTCTGGACACTTGTTTGTATCTCTCCCCTCTCCTTCCTCAACCGGCCTGACTAAAATTTGTGCTTTGCTGTCTGCAGTAACCTGCTATGTGAAAAATGGTTGCACGTTTGTTTGGTCATTACGTTTCAGGTTGCATCATTGTATGTGAAAAACTTTGAGACAGGTTATCTAACAGCAATAATTTCAGATGGAACTGGAATAAAGCCAGGAGGGAAGCAACGCTTTTTGCTCCCATGTTGATTGCTATTTGTCAACATTTCACATTAAAATAAATTAAACAAACTTGCGCGGAGGGTGTGGAGAGTCTGCAGAAGGATCTAGATAGGCTGGGCGAATGGGCCAGGAACTGGCAAATGGAATTTCATGTTGGCAAGTGCGAGGTGGTCCACTTTGGTAGGAATAATTGTAGGAAGGACTATTACTTGCGTGGCGAAAAACTGCAGCAGGCGACGGTGCAGAGGGACCTCGGGGTCCTTGTGCGTGAGTCGCAAAAACCCAGCCTGCAGGTGCAGCAGGTGGTCAGGAAGGCTAATGGGACGCTGGCCTTCATAGCGAGGGGGATTGAATATAAAAGTAGGGAGGTCTTGCTGCGGCTGTATAGGGCATTGGTGAGGCCGCAGCTGGAGTACTGTGTGCAGTTTTGGTCGCCGTACTTACGCAAGGATATTTTGGCCTTGGAGGGAGTGCAGAGGAGGTTTACTAGGCTGATACCGGAGTTGAGGGGGTTGAGCTATGAGGAGAGGCTGAATAAACTAGGCTTGTACTCGTTAGAGTTTAGAAGAATGAGGGGAGATCTCATTGAGACGTATAAGATGATGAATGGGATGGATAGGATAGAGGTCGAGAGACTCTTCCCGCTCAGAAAGGACAGTAGGACTAGGGGGCACAGCCTCAAGATAAAGAGGGGGCGGTTTAGAACGGAGTTGAGGAGGAACTTCTTCACTCAAAGGGTGGTGAATCTCTGGAATTCTCTGCCCGTTGAGGTGGCGGAGGCTGCCTCGCTAAATATTTTTAAGACGCGGATTGATGGGTTTTTGATAAGCGAGGGGATTAAGGGTTATGGGGAGAGGACGGGAATGTGGAACTGAGCCACGACAGATCAGTCTTGATCTTATTGAATGGCGGGGCAGGCTCGAGGGGCTAGATGGCCTACTCCTGCTCCTATTTCTTATGTTCTTATGTTCTAAACTCCACTGTGGCTTCGCTTATTTCAAATTCCAAAATTTGTGACCGTTAGTCAAAAATAGGGGTTTGATTTTCATATTGGCGCATTTTCATTTAGCACAATGAACAAACTTAAATAACAGAGTTTGATTCTTTGGAAGTGGAAAGTAATAGACCGTTTTACCACTTGAGACTTACTGTAACTATTAAACCTTTTACAGTGTCATGCAGTTAACATTTGAGGATTTTTAATAATTTTATTTGTTTAATATATTTTTGTCTTCAGAAACGGAAACCAACGCCAAATTCTGAAGAAGACACAAAAGTAAATCACCTTGAAAGATCGGAAGATGCAGAAAGAATAGAACGGATACGGCAAATGATGAAACGTGTCAACCGAAATGAAGCAACCAGCTCTAGCTCTAGCTCTGATTCTGGCTCTGATTCAAGTTCTGGATCCGAATCCAGCCTACAGAGATCAGCAGGAAGCAGTGGGGCATCTAGTCCAAGGTCTATTGCAAAGGCAGATAATCAAAGGTCCAAGCTCAGGAGACTGTCTAATGATATTTTTAGTGAGGAAGATGATGAGGAAGAGGAGGACGAAGATGAAGAGAATGCGAGAAACATAAAAAGTAATTCGCTTTTGGCCTCAAAGGATCGAGAAAATAACTATTATTCCCTGAGAGGAGGGAGTATTCAAAAAAACTCCTTTAGGACTGTGGAGGTTTCGTTGAAGAAGAAAAATGGGCCATCCAGTCAACTTTGTCACAAGGTTCTAGGAAGTTTGGCACGTCCTCAGATACTAAGCAAACTCCCTGTGCAGTCTCCTCCTAAGCCATTTCAAATGGAGAGGCATGTGGTGCGGCCTCCACCTGACAGCCCTGAACCTGATTCTCTACCGTTGGCTGGTGGCTCAGAACATGTGATGCAACGGGAGGTGTGGCTGTCAGTATTTAGGTACCTCAGCCATAAGGACCTATGCATCTGTATGAGAGTGTGCAAGACCTGGAATAAATGGTAAGTGTCGGCAATGTACCAATTATATTGTAATCGTGGAAATTCTTTCAAATCATAGTCTGAGTTCAATTCTGTATTTCCATTTTTCCCTTTTTCTGAAAGACAAGTAATTAATTTACTTGTGCGTGAAATAGAGCCACAATTTTTGTGAAAACAAAAATGGAGTAGGCCTCCATTTGTTTACAAAGGGTTAAAGCAACTATACAATTGAAATTTAATGAATGCTAACTTAAACAGAAATGATTTGATTTTGATTTGATTTATTATTGTCGCATGTATTAACATACAGTGAAAAGTATTGTTTCTTGCACGTGCGTGCTATACAGTCAAAGCATAACGTAAAGAAGGGAAGGAAAGAACGTAGTAGTATAGTCAGAGCTAGGGTGTAGAGAAAAATCAATTTAATGCAAGCTAAGTCCATTCAAAAGTCTGACAGCAGCAGGGAAGAAGCTGTTCTTGAGTTGGTCAGTACGTGACATCAGACTTTTGTATCTTTTTCCCAATGGAATGTGTCCGGGGTGCGTGGGGTCCTTAATTATGCTGGTTGCTTTGCCGAGGCAGCGCTAAGTGTAGACAGAGTCAATGGATGGGAGACTGGTTTGCATGATTGATTGGGCTACGTTCACGACCTTTTGTAGTTCCTTGTGGTCTTGGGCAGAGCAGGAATGATACCAAGCTGTGATACAACCAGAAAGAATACAGAAATGATGGTTGAGCAGATCTAATAACATCTGTGAAGAGAGAAACAGGGTATATGTTTCAGGGTGATGACCTTTTAGAGCTGTCAGATCTGCTGAGTATTTCCTGCATTTTGTGCTCTTATTTCAGATTTCCCAGCTTCTGCAGTATTTTGCTTCAAGGTGAGCACTTGACTAAGTTTGCTCACTGTAGTGCAATTTAGTAGATTATATTGGGTTCTGAATTGGGGCAATTTGTATAATTACATTGATTATCTTGTTACATCTTAAAATTCCCACACTACGTAATGGAATGCTACAGTTCAGGAAGGGGACTCACCACTATTTTCTCAAGGGCTATTAAGAGAAGGGCAACAAATACTGGCCATGCATTGCTCGCGTCGCATGAAATGAATTAGTTTTATTCTGTCATTCTGAACATGTCTCAAGAGTGAGGCACATGTTAACATATCTGAATATACCACTTTGAACCCTCCGTGAACTGTAATTAGATTTTTCCTGCAGCTTATATAGGCTAAGAAATTGTGGTTGATAAATTTTTAGAGTGCTCCATCGCCTAACAACAGCCTCGAGGAATAAAACTGTGGAGTTTAATTTACAATGTAAGTATTCTAATTAACATCATATATGGGACATGTTGTATTAAAAATCTGTTCAATTCTGCAGCATATCCAAGTACACACAACTGATTATTTTTTTGTAGCCTGTGTATGTTTAAGCAATTTCTAATCACTGAAATTGCAAATTTCAACAATATATTTTACGTCTGAACATCGATTTATTTTTAATATAAACATTAAGGAAAACTGATTTACATTTATAGTAAGTTGAACTAAGTTGAAATTAAGTTTCTTTACTAAAAATGTACATACATTTGTAGAGAGGAAATTGAAAATTGTAGCTAGCCCATCCACTCCTTTTATTCATTTAATAATTATTCTTCCTGTTTCAGAAGCAGAGCAGAATAGTTTCTTAAGTAACTTACATTATAATGAAATGATCACCATAGAGCTACTGTGCATGTTTCATCCTGAACTCTTGCCTATTATGTCATCAATTAAAAACAATTGTAAACTGTTGTGGCAGTTAAGTCATTGTAAATCAAAAATAAAAACCTGGCCTTAATGTGAAGTTGTTGTACACTGAGGGGCCTTGCTTTCAGAGAAGGAGTTGAGCAATTGATCTTTCATTGAAGGTCATTAGTAATAGCTCGTCTAGCCTATACACTCATCAGTGCATGTGAATTCACAAATGTAAATTAATAATTCATGTATGAATGGTAAATAGTTCAACAGAGATACTGTGACCAAAAATTCTTGTACTTGATTTTTCTCTGCTGCAAGGCAGAACTCAGGAAGCGAGACAAAGTTTGTACAGAGCTATTTAGATAAATATATATATTGCCAATGAAAAAGGCAGTATAAGTGCTAAGCCTGTTGTTTTGATTTGTGTACATTTGGGTTCTAAGTTGCAATATATAGTGCATATTGAAGGAGTTGTTGCAATCCAATTACATTTGTCCCATAAAACTAAACAAAAGTCTATTCACATCTGATTTATTACATACTTAAGCTTTTAAATGATTTCTGTAAACAAGGAAGTCATGTTCCATCTTCTACAGTTGGCTAAGCTCTAATTATCATACCCAAGGGCCTCTGAAGTTGAATCAGTGGTAGTGGCAATTCTAATCTTTGATTCAACAAGTAGCGTTTTTAAAATTCTTTCATGGGATGTGGCATTGCTGGCTAGGCTCGCATTTATTGACCATCCCTAATTGCCCTCGAGAAAGTGGTGATGTGCTGCTTTCTTGAACCATTGCAGTTCATGTGTTGTAGGAACACCCACAATGCTGCTGGTAATGGAGTTACAGGAATTTGACCCGGCCACAATGTAGGTGCTGTACTTCCAAGTCAAGATAGAGTGTGACTCTGAGGGGAAATTGCAGGTAGTGTTCCCCTATACCTACTGCCCATGTCATTCTAGATAGTAGAGGTTGCAGGTTTGCAAGATGCTGTTGAAAGAGCACATAGAACACATTGCTGCAACTGTGCACAAGTGGTGTAGAAAGTGAATGTTGATTGTAGTGGACGGGGTGTCAAATAGGTGAGCGGTCCTGAATTTTATTTGAAGTTTGGTGTTGAGCTTGAGTTATTGGAACTGCATTTATCCAGGCAAGTGGAGAGTGTTCCATTACAGTCCTGACTTGAGTCTTGTGGATAGATGGTGGACAGGCTTTGGGAAGCTAAGAGCTGAGTTACTCTCTGCAGAATTCCTAGCCTCTGACCTGTTCTTGTAGCCACAGTATTTATATAGCTGGCCCCGTTCAACTTCTGGCCAAGAGTAGCTCCCAGGAGGTTGGGGGTGGAAGATTTAGTGATGGAAATTGCAACTGAAAGTTGATGAAGCAACTGAAAATGGTTGGGCCTTGGACTCTACTCTGCAAAACTTCTGCAGTGATGTCCTGGAACAAAGATGATTGACCTACAACAACCACAATCATCTTCCTTTGTGCTTGGTATGACTCCAAACCAATATTTGGACCAAGGCTTAAATAAAAGTCAAGAACTGAGTGGCCTTAGTGGAACCCAAACTGAGCATGGCTAGTATGCCTGATGTTGCTCCTGGAATGCACTCCTGCATTCTTCATTAAGCCAGGAGTTCTGCCCTGGTCAATGGTAAAGCAGGGCAAATGCTGAGCCATATTGTTACAGACTGTGGTTGCATATAATTTTGCTGCTGCTCAGTTTTCCATTGCTAGGCCTGTTTGAAGTCTATCCCATATTTAATATTGTGGTAACGGCTCAACACACGGGAGGATATCGTCAACGTGAAGACAAGAATTGATCTCCACGAGGACTGTGCGGTTGTCACTCCTACCAATACTGTCATGGACAGATGTTTCATTGGCAGGTGCATTGGTAAGATCGAGGTCAAGTAGATTTTTTTCCCTCTTATTAGTTCCCTCATCGTATGCTGCAGAACAATCTCGCAGCTATGTCCTGAGTACTTAGCCAGTTGTCAGTAGTGGTGCTACTGAGTTGCCATTGGTGGTGAACATTGAAATCCACCACCAGATTATACTCCGTGCACTTGTCACGTCAGTGCTTCATCCAAGTGGTGGCCAGTGTGGAAGAGTACTAATTTATCAACTGAGGGGATGTAGTAGGGATTTTATTAATTCAAGGATCTGGGTTTCACTGCCTAATAAGTCTCACAACACCAGGTTAAAGTCCAATAGGTTTATTTGGTAGCAAATGCCACGAGCGTTCGGAGCGCTGTTCCTTCGTCAGATGAGTGGGGAGTTCACTGCCTGGGCCAGCATTCATTGCCCTTGAGAAGATAGTGATGAGCTGCTCCCTTGAATCTTCTTGCAGTCCACGAGATGTGGGTACACTTACTGTGCTGTTAGGGAGGGAGTTCCAGGATTTCGACCCAGCAACAGTGAAGAAGTGGTGACAGTTTAAATGGTGGCATAATTCAGTCATGATGTGGAGATGCTGGCATTGGACTTTTGGTGACAAAGGGGCAAACCCCAAAAGCTTGCGAATTTGTTATCAAATAAATTGGTTGGACTCTAATCTGGTGTTGTGAGACTTCTTACTGGGCATAATTCAGTGACAGAGTGATGAAGAAGCATTCTAGGTTTCGTTTGTCAGAACATTGAAAACAGGAGTTGGGACACCTTGTTGAAGCTGTACAAGACAATGGTAAGTACTGTGTACAGTTCTGATCACCCTATCATGTAGAAAGGATATTATTAAACTGGAGAGTGCAAAAAGATTTGCTAGGATGGTACCAAGACTTGATGGTTTGAGTTTTAAGGAGAGCCTGGAACCTTTTTCCCTGGAGCATAGGAGGCTAAGAGGTGATCTCATAGAGGTTGAGAAAATAATGAGGGCCATAGATAATGTAGATGGTCAACATCTTTCCCCAAAGGTAGGGGAGTCTAAAATTAGAGGGCTTGTGTTTAAGGTGAGAGGGGAGAGATCCAAAAGGATTCAGAAGGGCGATTCTTTCGTACAGAGGGTGGTGAGTGTCTGGAACAAGCTACCCGAGGTGGTAGTAGTAGAGGTACAATTGTCTTTTAAAAAGCATTTTTAGACAGTTACATGGATAAGATGGGTACAGAGGAATATAGTCCAAATGTAGACATGTGGAACTAGCTCAATGGTAAAAACAGGGCAGCATGAACAAGTTAGGCCGAAGGGCCTGATCTATATTGTAAACCTCTATGACTCATTTGTTACTTCAGATTCCAAGAGTCCAGTGTCTGAGCCAGCTTCTTTATCCCATTATCAGAAAGGTAAACTGGTTCGAAAATAAAGAAGCCTTGCTATAATTGTAAGGGGCTCTGATGCGGCCACCCTCAGGATATTGTATGCAATTTTGGTCTCCAGTTTGAAGGCAGTATATACTTGCATTGAAGGCAGTCAATTGAAGATTCATGAGTTGGTCCCTGGGTGGGATGTGAGAGTTGTCTTGTGATGAGAGCAGAGTAAAATAAGGTCTCTATTTTCTGGAGTTTAGAAGCATGAGAGATGATTTAATTGAAGCATTCAAGGTTATGAAGGGGCTTTTCAGGATCAACATTGAAATGTTGTTTCCCCTGGCTAGGTTGCCTAGAAAAATAAGGCACTGCTTCAGCACAAGGGGCTTATCATTTGAGTTTAAGGTGAGCCAAAGTTTCTTCGATCAAAGAGTTGTGAATCTTTGGAATTCTGTACCCCAGAGGGTGGTGGATGCACTGTCGTTGAACATATGTAAAGCTGCGATAGATTTTTAGTCTCAGGGAATTGGGGGATATGTAGAGCTGACAGGAAAATGCTGTTGAAGCTCAAGATCAGCAGCAATCCTATTAAATGGTTGAGTTGGCTTGATGGCCATATGGTCTTCCTCAGTTCTTATGTTGTGTTCAGTCCTGCCTAGAAAAGAGAGTAGCTAAATTTATACAGGACCTTTCACAACCTCAGAACATCCCAATGCACTCTACAACCAATAGAGTGTTTCCGCAGTATAATCGTTGTCATAAAGTAGGGGAATTGGATTGAGTGATGTAAGTTCCTGGAGCTGGTTGACTGATCCCTTGGCATTTGACTTGGTTCAATCACTGGTACTCACTTATCAGCAAAGGCTGGTAATTCTAATTGATCTTGCTCACTCTCTGGGCTGTCTGGTGGTAAGCTTTATCAGCCTTCATTGCAGATGTTTTGTAATGAGCGCTGCTACCGCAGTGTCAGTGACAGGGTGGTCAAACCTTGCGAGAAGTTTTAACGGCCTTCAGAGAGATGCCAAGATTCTGTAATGGGAGGTAAGACCTCACCAAAATGGTTCTATTTATAGTAAGCATACACTTAGTTATAATCAAATTTTTGAGAAATAACAATCTCCATCATTTGACTACTGTTAATTTTATTGTTTTTTTTTTGTTAAGTAAATATGTCTGCTGAATAATGAAGCAAAAATAGAAAGGTGAATGTTCCACCTCATTTTGTGTGTTTGGTATTGAGGTTAAATGACTGATTTTTGGCATTAAAAACACTATTTTGACAATGGCAGTTTTTCACGAATGTGAGTATTGCTAACAAGGCTACCATTTGTTGCGCATTGCTAATTGCCCTTAAATGGAGCAACTTGCTAGGGTCTTTCAGAAAAAAGTGTCGACCACGCTTCTGTCACATCTGCCAGATCGGGTAAGGATGGCAGACTTCTTAAAGGCCATTAGCAAACTATATACTTTTTTAATTATTCATTTACAGGATGTGGGCGTCACTGGCTAGATCAGCATTTATTGCCATTCTTAGTTGCTCTTGAGGTGGTGGTGGTGGTGAGCTGCCACCTTGAACTGCTGCAGTCTCTTGAAGTGTAGGTACACTCAGTACCATTAGGGAAGGAGTTGCAGGATTTTGACCTAGCAACAGTGAAGGAATAGTGATACGTTTCCAAGTCAGGATGGTGAGTGGCTTGGTTAGGTGGTGTTCCCAGGTAGCTGCTGCTCTTGTCCTTCTAGATGGTAGTGGTCGTGAGTCTGGAAGGTGCTGTGTAAAGAGCCGTGTGAGTTCCTGCAGCGCATCTTCTAGATGGCACGCCATGACTGCCAATGCTCATCCATGTGGAGGAATTAAATGTTTGTGGAATGGGTGGTAATCAAGCGGGCTGCTCAGTTCTGGATGCTGTTGAGCTTCTTGAGTGCTTTTGGAACTGCACTCATCTAGGTAAGTGGGGAGTATTCCATCACACTCCTGACTTGTGCCTTGTAGACAAGCTTTGGGGATACACAGAATTCCTAGTCTTCGGTCTGCCTTGTGTCCAACGAGGGGCATACACGCGATGGGTCGTACTTGGGCTGCTCTTGGTTGTTCGAGATTGGCCTAGTGCTTCATGTCGTTAGTGTGTGCCTAAACTGGACCAGATACTGGGCAAGACGACAGCTCAGTGACTATCACTGATTGCTGTGCAGACACATGGATTTGGGCCAGTGTCTGTTGGAGTTTGCGCATTCCCCCCATGCTTGCGTGGGTTTTCTTCGGGTGCTCCGGTTTCCTCCCACACCCCAAAGATTTGCTGTTAGGCTGATTGGCAGTAATAAATTGTCCCTAAGTTAGTTTCCCTCAATGTGGATGGCCATAAAACATTAGACGAGGGTCACGGGTGGAGGGGGGCACTGGTGGTGTTGGGATGGCGGCGCGGGCTTGTTGGGCCGAAGGGCCTGTTTCCCGGGCTGTTTTTGTTCTTGTTCTTTGTTCTTTGTTTTGACCTGCTCTGATCGCCACTGTATTTATGTGGCCAGTCCAGTTCCGTTTCAATGGTAATCTCGAGGCCAAAAGAGAAAATGCTGCAAAATCTCAGCAGGTCTGGCAGCATCTGTAAGGAGAGAAAAGAGCTACTAACGTTTCGAATCCACGTGACACTTTGTCAGAGCGACAAAGGGTCATCTGGACTGTTAACGTCAGTTTTTTTTCCTCTCCTTACAGACGCTGCCAGACCTGCTGAGATTTTGCAGCATTTTGTCTTTTGGTTTCAGATTCCAGCATGCACAGTACTTTGTTTTTATCCAGTTGTAACCCCGAGGATGTTGATATTGAGGGATTCAACAATGGTAATGCTATTGAATGTCAAATGGGTGACAGTTAAACAGTGATAATTTCATGGTCACCATCGCTGAGACCAGCTTTATATTCCAGATTTATTAATTAACTTTTTAAATTTCACCAGTTTGTGTTGGATTTTGATCCTGTGTTTAAAATTTAACACAGCATTAGCCTGTCTTGTGGATTGCTAGTCCATTGACATTATCACTACTCTACCATCTCCCCCTAGTCACTTAATCTTTGTAATTCAAAGTGACAGTTCTAGGTTTTAAGATAAGTTTCAAGTATAGTGTATCATCCTTCCATTGTGATTGTGTGTGTCTGTTATAAGGTGTGATTTGATAGGGATCACTATCAGGCAATTAAACAGCTATTACGTTGTATTCGGGGTGGACTTGCTGACTGTAAGATTCGGGTAGATTGTGTTTCCTCATACCAGTATTGTATTTGCATGGAATTGAATACCAGTCTGTTTAATTTTGGTATTATACAACACAAAAATGATGCACTAATTATTCATTTTTATTCAGTAGCTACTTTAAAAATCTGTATTACCTTAATTTCCATTATATAGATTTTTTTAAACAGCTCATAAGATTAAAAGCAGAGAATCTTGGACGGTGCTAAAATTGCTTTCAGTATTTCACAATTCCCAAATGCTAACATTGTTATATTCTGTAGCTCCTAAGGAAATGATAAATTTATCATTTTCATAACTAGTCAGCAGCCTGCTCGATTTTCCAGTTGGAAGAGTTCCAATCTGTTGACATCAGCAAGTATATTTTATAAAAGCAGAAATGGCACCGTTTCCTCCCCCAGTATTGATTCCAAAACCACTCTTCAGGATCAAATGAGTTAAACTTTTTCCTCTGCTATTCATGTTTATTACAGACCTAAAATGTTTCTATAAACAGTTTTGCATGGATCACAAATTTAAGGTATTCATGCCAATAGTTTGCTCTTTAAAATTTTTCCACAAGAAGGTCATGAATGTTGTAACCAGATTTGAATTGGTGCCCACACTTCCCTTTGTTATGTTAATGACCTCAGAATCAGGGCCTGCACCATTGGGTGAACGATCCAAGGTTGCTCGCATCTAAATCAGATTTACGCTGCATGTATGTGAACAGCTGAAGTGTGGCAAATAAGATTGGTGATCTACCAGTGCAGGGAGTTGTATGGGAGTATGCTGTTGTGGCATTAACAGAGTCCTGGCTCAAAAGACAGGACTGGGTACTAAATATTCTTAGATACAAGGTATTCAGGAAAGAAAGGAGAGTGGTAGCCATATTAATTATAGATAATACAATCCCAGAGAGAAGGGGGGGTACTTTATAAAGGGTCAGGGATCAAATCTATTTGGTTAGAACTAAGAAATAATAGACACCCATTATACTACTGAATGTATTCGAGTGGGAAAGATATGGAGGAATAAATTTGCAGGAATATTACATGTAAATCCTATGGAGTAGTTATAATTAAGTCTTTAATTATTTTCTTACAGACGGAGTGGTAATAGTGTAAATGGCAATGAGAGGACGTGTTCAGGCTAACATTCTACATTAGCAGTATATTTTCTTATTTGAGATACTGGAAAGGCTAAAGATTGATAAAGAAGAGGTATAAGATAGGTTAGCTCTTAATTCACCAGGACTGAATCAGGTGTGGCCGAGGATGCTAAGTGAAGGAGGATTGGAAATTGCAGAGGTAGTCGTCAATATCTCCTAATCCATCTTAGTTCTTGAAAATATTATTTACTTGCTCCAAAGAGGGTTCAAGAATACCTTGATGATTCTTCATCAAGGAAGAAATAGCGAGGCACCTAGAAAAGAATGGTTTGATCAAGCAGACGCAGCACGGATTTGTTAAGTGGAAGTTGTGTTTAACGAAATTATTGGATTTCTATGAGGATGTGACTAGTGCGGTAGACAGAGGGGAACCGGTGGATGTAATGTTTTTAGATTTCCAAAAGGCGTTTGATAAGGTGCCTCACAAAAGGCTGCTGCAAAAGGTTAGGGTGGACGGAGTTGGGGGTAAGGTGTTAGCGTGCATAGAGGATTGGTTGTCTAATAGGAAACAGTGAGAATCAAAAGGTGCTATTCTGGTTGGCAGTTGGTGACTAGTGGAGTGCCGCAGGGATCGGTGCTGGGGCCTCAACTGTTTACCATTTACTTAGATGATCTGGAGGAGGGGACTGAGTGTAGGGTAACGAAATTTGCTGATGACACGAAGATGAGTGGAAAAGCAAATTGCGTGGAGGGTGCGGAAAGTCTGCAGAGAGATCTGGATAGGCTGAGTGAGTGGGCGAGTACCTGGCAGATGGAGTATAATGTTAGCAAATGTAGAAATAATAGCAGGAGGGATTATGATTTAAAAGGCGACAAGCTTCAGCATGCTACGGTGCAGAGGGACCTGGGGGTCCTTGTGCACGAATCGCAAAAACCCAGTCTGCAGGTGCAGCAGGTGATCAAGAAGGCGAATGGAATGTTGGCCTTTATAGCGAGGGGTATAAAATATAAAAGCAGGGAGGTCTTGCTGGAACTGTACAGGGTACTGGTGAGGCTGCAGCTGGAGTACTCTGTGCAGTTTTGGTCACCGCACTTGCAGAAGGATATATTGGCCTTGGAGGGAGTGCAGAGAAGGTTCACTAGGCTGATACTGGAGATGAGGGGGTTAGCTTATGAAGAGAGATTAAATACACTGGGTCTGTACTCGTTGGAGTTTAGAAGGCTGAGGGGGGGGGGGGGGGGGGGGGGGATCTTATAGAGATGTATAAGATAATGAAGGGGCTAGATAGGGTAGAGGTAGAGAGATTCTTCCCGCTTAGAAAGGATAGCGGGACCAGAGGGCACAGCCTCAAAATAAGGGGGTCGGTGGGGGGAGGGGGGGTTGGTGCAGTTTAGATCGGAGTTGAGGAGGAACTTCTTCACTCAAAGGGTGGTGAATCTCTGGAATTCTCTGCCCATTGAAGTGGTGGAGGCTACCTCGCTGAATATATTTAAGTCACGGGTAGATAGGCTTTTGACAGACAAGGGAATTAGGGGTTATGGGGAGAAAGCGGGAAAGTGGAACTGATCCACTTCAGCCGTGATCTTTTTGAATGGCGGGGCAGGCTCAAAGGGCTAGATGGACTACTCCTGCTCCTATTTCTTATGTTCTTATGTACAGCAACTATAAACCAGTCAGTTTGATCTCAATGGTAAGAAAGCAGTTAGAAAGTTAACATGGACAAAAGTGGATTAATTGAGGAAAACCAGTATGGATTTGTTAAGGGCAAGTAAGTCATTTATAACAAATTTGATTGAGTTCTTCAGTCAAGTAACAATGAGACTTGATGCAGTGAACCTGGACCTCCAAAAGGTGTTTGAAGTGTCACATAAAGGCCTGTCAAAGTTAAAGCCAATGGAATAAAAGGGACATTGGCAGCATGAATATAAAGTTGGCTGAGTGATAGGAAATAGGGTTTTTTTGGACTGAAGGAAGGTATACACTGGGGCTGTCCAGGAATCTGCATTAGGATCGCTGTGTTTCATGATCTACAGTAATAACCAAGACTTGGGGACGCCCAGCTCCATTTCCAGGTTTTGCGTCAGTTGCAAATTTTGAAGTATTGTGAGCCGTGAGGAACATAGAACATAGAACATTACAGCGCAGAACAGGCCCTTCGGCCCACGATGTTGCGCCGACCAGTTTTTTTAAAAAAAACACTGACCCACTAATCTAAACCAATCCCTTTTCGTCCATAAACCTATCCACAGATCTCTTAAACGCCCCTAAACTAGGCGCATTTACAACCGCAGCAGGCAGGGCATTCCAATCCCTCACCACCCTCTGGGTAAAGAACCTACCCCTGACATCCGTCCTATAACTACCCCCCCCCCCCCCTTAATTTAAAGCCATGCCCCCTCGTGCTAGCTTTCTCCATCCGAGGAAAAAGGCTATCGCTATCCACCCTATCTAAACCTCTAATCATCTTATATGTTTCAATAAGATCCCCTCTTAGCCTCCTTCTTTCCAGCGAAAACAACCCCAAATCCCTCAGTCTCTCCTCATAGGACCTCCCCTCCATACCAGGCAACATCCTGGTAAACCTCCTCTGCACCCTCTCCAAAGCCTCCACGTCCTTCCTGTAATGTGGGGACCAGAACTGCACACAGTACTCCAAGTGCGGCAGCACCAGAGTTGTGTACAGTAGCAACATGACGCTGCGACTCCTAAATTCAGTCCCCCTACCAATAAACGCCAAGACACCGTATGCCTTCTTAACAACCTTATCTACTTGATTCCCAACTTTCAGGGATCTATGTACACATACACCTAGACCCCTCTGCTCCTCCACACAATTCGAAGTCCTCCCGTTAGCCCTATACTCAACACATCTGTTATTCCTACCAAAATGAATTACCTCACACTTCTCCGCATTAAACTCCATCCGCCACCTCGCGGCCCAGCTCTGCAACCTTTCTAAGTCACCCTGCAAACTATGACACCCTTCCTCACAATCTACCACACCTCCGACTTTGGTGTCATCAGCAAACTTACTAATCCACCCAACTATACCCTCATCCAGATCATTAATAAAAATTACAAACAGCAGTGGCCCCAAAACAGATCCCTGAGGCACACCACTCGTAACCGAGTGGGGAGGATCATGATGCGGTGCAAGAGGATATAAATTGGGTCAATGGGTGCACATATGGCAAATGGAACTTAATCCACAGAAGGAAGAAAGTTGTGGTGAATCTTTACGTAGTCTGGTTCAGCCTCGACTGGAATATTGCTCAGTTCTGAACACCACACTTTAGGGAGGAGGTAGGAAAGTTTTGAGAATGTTCTAGAGATGAGACTTCAGTTACATAAGTAGATAGGGAAAGTTGGGACTGTTCTCCTGAGAAGAGTTGCTAGTGATGTTTAAAAGCATGTGGGGTCTGGAGAGAGCATATAGAGAAAAATAAACTGTTCCTCTTTGGAAGATTGCGCAGACACTAATTTGCTAAAGAAAATATGAGGGAAAACTATTTTTATGTAGTGACTGGTTAAGGTCTGGAATGCAATGGCTAAGTCTATAATGAAAGCCATTGATTCAATCATGGCTGTCAAGAGGGATTTGGTATTAAGAACGGGACTAGCTGAGTAGCTGTTAAAGAAAGTCAGCATGGGACGTGGTGGGTTGAATGGCCTCTGCTGTAGCCATTCTGATTGTAATTAGTGGCTGAGAAAGGCACCATTGGAGGCACTATGCAGCAGATTCTACATCAGTGTGTATGTTGCTCATCAGGAGAAGCTAAAGCAAGAGACGTGGCAGAGAAATAAATCAAAAGAAGAAGCAATTCGTATCAAAAATATTTCTCTTACAGAATTTATAGAAACATAACTTTCTAAATCTAAATATTCTACAGAATTAGATGCTTTTAGGCGCTAAATTCTAGCCAACGCCGAAAATATTTTCGGATACTTCAACTAGAGCAGAAGAGTAACCTGGTTCACCTTTTACCATAGTGTAAAGTAATACTGCTGTCTCGAAAATTTAAATCTTTTGTTGCAACTGAGATAGGTTCAGGGAAAATGTCATGATGTAGTGGAATTTACTGTAGTTTTTTTCTCCTCAGTCTCATTTTTCATTCTGGGGTGAGTACCATGTTCAATTATTGTACATTTCAGAAGAAACGTAATCCCAATTCCTTTTCGTAAGCGTGAAGTTTTAGATGTTGGAGTGGCCTCAGTAAGCGAAGTCTCAATGACAGTGTGGTTGCTGATGGATGGTAATAGAAGAGAGAATGATATTTCTCCCTTTTTCAATGTTAATTTTAAACTGATCAGTGTGGATGACAGAATCACTCAAAGATCAGAGACAAAAATAAGCGGTATAAATTCTTGTCAGTTACACTGGATATAGTTTGCATTTATTTGAATGACTAGCATTTTGTTTGTGCAGGATTTGCAAAAAATGCAAGGTGCTGTTTAATAAGGACTGTTCTAATCGGTCTCTTTTTTTTTATTGCTTCTCATTATGTTCTGGAGGGAATTTTGGTTAAGTGGAGTTTAACTGTCACTGTAATCCCACAAATGGTGGTTGACTTTAGAAATCTATTGAAACTGCTTCAGGAAGTATTCATGTTTATAATAAACTAATAGAAATTAAATCTGTATCTCCTTCATTGATGCACTAAATGATTACCTCAATCAGACATCTTATCTACCCACTGTGGAGCACACCAATTTCTGCATTATGTTTCAATGCTAGCCCATGCTGTGTGTATTTTTTTTAAAAAAGACATTTTCAGCTCACCACAGTAGAAAGTGAGTCTCCTGTGATAGCCTTTTGAATTTGTATTGTGTGGCAGTAACAATACCAAACCAGTAATTCCTGAGCAGTCAGTACAATCTTGCCTTCGGATTTCATTGTTTAGGACCATGAGTCATTTGAATTTTTCACATTTAATTTCAGCTTAATTAACTTGTGGAAACTTTGTTGTAAATATGGCCTGTTTTCATTAAATGTATATCCTGTGTTGCAACATCAACACGTTAGCCTGGAATTTTTGTTTTGACTATTATGGAATAAATTGGATAGCAGCTTCCTGACGAAGCACACATGTAATCAAATGTAACATTTTGGATGCTGAATTTCCAGTTACCCTGCTCCTCAGCTGTACTACAATAGTACCTTGTAAATGGGCTCGACATTGTCAGTGTCACAAAAAAACATTGAATTCAATGTCGAGTCCAAAGTTATTTTTACTCTATTCTGAAATATACAAAGCCAATGTGTGGAGTATACTGAGCACACCTGAATCCATCCATTTGCTTGCTCCAAAAACCAACCCAAATTTAATTTCATTCATGATTCCTGCAAGAGAGATGTAAGATCCAAGCTCGCGAGAAAAGGCATTGCGTTCCAGCTTGGGTTTGATCTGACGCTTGACTTAGTCAGAAGGCTGAGAAGTGCATCTCTACCGAGTGATCATGGTTTCACCCTTGAATCTTAGCTGTCAATGTATCAGCAATTGCATTGCATGATAAATACTGAGGTTCAGTTAAATTATGTAGACCTGTCAAGTTTAAGTTATTTAAATTGCCAGTATTTGATTTTTTTTAAAGAGTGTGCCTGTATCTGAGAGTTGGAGCTAAAAGCTGCTCCAGCAC
Source organism: Carcharhinus amblyrhynchos (assembly GCF_965287045.1). Lineage (NCBI taxonomy): Eukaryota > Metazoa > Chordata > Chondrichthyes > Carcharhiniformes > Carcharhinidae > Carcharhinus > Carcharhinus amblyrhynchos. Next base: position 39,540,250 of record NC_137346.1, on the reverse strand, counting down.
TTTCAATGCCTGTTTGTTGGCATAACTCTGATTCCTATCATTGAAGTATTATTAATGCTTGGCTAATTACCATAACCTATCACAGGGCTGTAAGTTCAGTTTGTTTGACCGATCAGAGGTTAAAGGGGTTTGAATACAACTATTTGTTTTTAGAAGGGATTAAATACTTGAGCCGTTATGTATTGAATGAGTTCCAAAGAGTCACATTGGATGCTGCCAAACCTGCTGAGTTTTTCCAGCACTTGTTTTCTTTCATGAGGTGAGAGTGTTTTTATATATAGTGAAGGCTATGTCCGCCCACAGTGGATACTGCATGAGTTAGCAAGGAGGACGCAAGGGAAAATGGTGAGTCCAGATCCCCTTCATTCTATGTAATAACTTCATGGAGGCCAAAGTCCCGTCACCAACTTATTTACACCATACATCTGTACACAGCCAGCTGTCCAGTTGCTCCCTGCTGAATGCAGGCTGGGACTCTGACACAGCTGCTCTAAAAATAGGGTCCCTCAGGCATGTCTTTTCATACCGACCAAATAAATTCAAATTAACTTAGGGACAAATTAAAAGGGGCAGCTCCCCAAAAGGAAAGGGGAGCAGCCCAAACAAAAACCAAAGTCGAAAGGAAACTTAAAACGTTTAAATCAAAATGTGATTGTCAGGGCCTGTATTACACCCCAGCCCCTGCGGTGCCCAGCGGGCGTGGAAGGGGGATTCATCAGGCAGTTCATACTCTAGCAAGCTAACCTCATTAGTCTGGCTGAAGTCATCACGTTTCCCCCCCCCCCACCCCACCCCCCGCCATCCACCAGCGACTGACTCGTTGAGGGGGACTCTGCTCGTCCCTAGGGCTGCAGGGCAGACTTGGCTCAGGAATGGGTGGAGAGCTTGAGGCCCGAACCTGGTACAGGTGTTTCCTTTCCTCTGCCTCACCTACGTATACTTGGCAGGATGCCTGTCCTGTCCTGGATTCAACTGTTCTCGTTACCCAGGCAGGTCTATTTGCATAATTTTCTGACAAACTCTCTCCCCTGCTTCAAAGTGCCCCTCTTGGCAAGTGTTGTTGTGGCCCCTGCATTGGGCTTCCTGGTTCTTTCCACCTTTTCCTCCCAGGTTTGGCAGCAATAGGCTCAGTCTGGTGCAAAGCCATCTGCCCGTCAGTAACTCTGCTCGCACACTTCCTGTGGTGACGTGTGAAGTGGTCCTATAGTCAAATTACCATCTGTAATGAGGCCGCTGGCTTTTTTTAACCTGTCGTTTAACGTCTGGACTGCTCTCTCCACTAGCCCATCTGATGAGGTGCTGTCTTGATGTGCCGGACTCCATTTGATTTCATAAATTGTGCCAACTCTAGGCTGGTGAACACTGAACCATTATCAGAAACTAATACTGCTGGGATTCCGTGCGTTGCGAACGAGGTGCGGAGTTTCTCAACAGTTGCCGTCGTGTTTGCCAAGTTTAGGTTATCAGTGTCTAACCACTTGGATGGGCATCGATCACCAGAAACACGGACCCCATGAATGAGTCTGCAAAATTAACATGGAGTTGTGACTGTGGTCTGCCTGTCCTTCCCACAGGTGCAGCGGGGCAGCTGGTGGTGCCTTCTATTCCTGTTGGCACGTCTAGCATTGTCCCACCAGTTTCGCTATGTCTGGCCACCACATTTGGCTCCTGGCAAGCATCATTTTTGATACTCCAGGGTGCCCATGATGTAGTTTGGCCAGTATGTCCCGACAGCCCTGCCTTGGGATGATGACCCGTGCTCCCCGTGGCAGTATCCTGTCTTCCACCGTGATCTCCCTCCTGCTCTAGTATGGTAGAACTGTAGATGGACTGGTATTTCCAGCTACCCTGTTAGCACCAGGTGCTTTACCTTTGCCAATGCATATATTGTGCACCTACTGGGATGGCATCCATAAAGTTTGTCATCATGGTCTCCTCCATCCTGAGTATCAATGGTGGGGTATCCAGTAACAGTAGCTGGCTTAACGCATCAGCATTTGCCATTCCAGTCCCTGGTCGGTGCTCCAATCGATACTGATATACCGCCAGCAATAATGCCCAATGCTGGATCCGGGCTGACGCTATCAGCGGCACTGCTTTGTCTTCCTTCAGTAGACCCAGCAAGGGTTTATGATCTGTTAAGATTGTACTTCTTTTGCTCATATGGTGAAATCTTTTGACTGTGAAGATTACTGCTAGTACTTCCTTTTTCAATCTGGGCATATCTTTGCTCTGCCATTGCCAGGGTGCTGGAGGCGTACACTATTGGCTGCTCTGCCAAGTGTGCCAAGACTGCGCCCACTCCATATGGGGATGCGTAACAGGTGAGTACCAATTCCTTCTTGGGTTATAACATACCACCACATTTTTGGACGAGAGTTGCTGTTTAATTTTCTTGAAGGTCCTGTCCTGGTGGGCTGACAATTGCCAAGTTGGTCTCTTTTTTAGCAACTGATGGAGGGAGTCCAGAATGGAGGCCCTATTCTTTATGAATTTCCCACAGTAGTTTCCAGTCCTAAAAATGACTGGGGAATTAGCCTGGATTGTTGTGGGAGCTGGGGCACTTTTTTGGTTGCACCCAATCCTCCAGACGATGTAGGCCCGACCTTATTCACTTTGTATCCCAGATAGGTTACTTGAACAAAGAAAATTATAGCACAGGAACAGGCCCTTCGGCCCATCAAGCCTGCACTGTCCATGCTGCCTAACTGAACTAAAACCCCCTACCCTTCTGGGGACCGTATCCCTCTATTCCCATCCTATTTGTGCATTTGTCAAGATGCCACTTAAAATCACCATCATATCTGCTTCCACTACCTCCCCCAGTAGCGAGTTCCAGACACCTTTGTGAAAAAACTTTGCCTCATACATCTCCTTTAAACCTTGCACCTTGCACCTTAAACCTATGGCCCCTAGTAATTGACACTTCTGCCCTGGGAAAAAGCTTCTGACTATCCACTCTGTCCATGCACCTCATTCTTGTAGACTTCTATCAGGTCAGCCCTCGATGGCACATGGGTTATACCCCTCTGTTGTTCTAGTGAGAACAAACCAAGTTTCTCTAACCTCTCAACTATATGTTCCCCGTACCAGGCAACATCTTGGCAAATCTTTTTTGTACGCTCTCCAAAGCCTCCACGTTCTTCTGGTAGTGTGGCAACTAGAATTAAACGCTATTCCAAGTGCAGCCCAGCTAAAGGTTCTAAAAAGCTGCAACGTGACTTGCTAATTTTTGAACTCAGTGCCCCGGCCAATAAAGGCAAGTATGCCATGTGCCTCCTTGGCTACCTTCTCCACCAGTGTTGCCACGTTCAGTGACCTTGTGACTTGGTACTAAAAAGGGACGCTTCTCCCTTTTCAAATGCACTCCTGCTGCTGCAAACCTTCTCAGAGCTTCCTCCTGGTTCTGCAGATGTTCTGCCCTTGTTTTCGCCGTAACGAAGACATTGTCTAGGTAAATTGCAACCTGCAGTAACCCCTGTAGGGTGCTCTTCATGGTCCTTTGGAATATGGCACAAGCTGACGAAACCCCCAAAAGGCAATCTTTTATACTGGAAGAGGCCTTTCAGCATACTTATTGTGGCAAATTTTTCCAAAATCTTGTGTAGCCATAGTTGCAGGTATGCGTGGCTTATGTCCAGTTTTGTATAGGAGTCCTCCTATTAACTTTGCATACATGTCCTCAATCCTGGGAATTGGGTATTTGTCAAGCTGAGTGTAACAGTTTATCATCTGTCTGAAATCGTCACAAAGGCACACTGAGCCATCTGGTTTTAAGATAGGAACCACAGGTGCACCCATTCATGAACTGGACCAGATTTTATTATTCCTTCATGCAATAATCTTTTGATTTCTGCATTGACCTTTTCCCTTAACGCAAATGGTACAGGTCGTGCTCTGCAAAACTTAGGGATCGCCTCCGGGTCTACGTGCAATTTTGCCTTGACTCCTTTGTCCCAAAAAAACTTGCGGATATTTGTTCAGGGTCTCAGTCAGGTGGCTGTTTTCCACCTGTAAGATATTCGTCCAACCTAGCTGGATTTCTTGGGCAATTTTGTCCTAATAGGCTTAGTCCTTAACCTTCTGCTACCATTAAAGGGAGCCTAACTAATTGTTTCCCATAAGCAACTGGCACATGAGTTGTACCCATCACTTTCAGTAGTTCCCCTGTACAGGTTCACAGCCTTGCCAAAGTTTTGGTCAGGGCTAAGGGTTGGAGTCCAGTTCTATCTTGTTAAACACTGTCTCCCCTATGACCCATACGGCTGTGCTTGTCTCAACCACCATTAAAATTGGACATCTGTTCAGTCTCACTGACAATTTGGGTTTTGATTTTTGTCATCACTATGCACAGTAACTGTTCCTCAGAGATAGGGGCACCTTCCAGTTTGTGCATCTTCCAATTTGTGCATTCTCCTGCCCTTTGGTCTATGTGTTCTTTATTAGCCATGTTGGTTTAGGAGATTTGCTTTTCCTCTGTGCATTCTGACACTGGCAACCATTGCAGTGTCATGTCAGGCAGGGCTCTACTGGAACTGCTGTCACTCTGGGTTTACCTTGACCTTGTCTAGGTGCGATTCTATAGGAGGAATTGGGCTCCCTTGTATCCAAATCCTTCCGGAGAGCTGCTGTGTAGTGGCCTGGCTCCCTTGTATGCAAATCCTTCCGGAGGGCCACTATGTAGCGGCCTGCCCCGTAGTGGTGGTCCCAGACCCCAGACCCCCTGGTATTGGCTTCTACCTCCATCGGGATACCTTGGAGCTCATGTGCTCTGCTTGCAGCTTTTTCCTAATGACAAGGCCAGCTGTAATCCATGTTTACAGTCCAGCTGGGCTTTTGCCAACAGGCATTTCTGTATAGTCATATTGTTTAATTCCAGTCTGTTTCACAGCATCTCATTTAGTGCCGCCGCCACCACCACTAGATTCGGGTAAGGTTCCATTAGATTGGAAACTAACAATGTACTCCTTTTTTTTAAGAAGGGAGGAAGTCAAAAAGCAGGAAACAACAGGGCAACCAATTTAACATCTAGCATAAGAAAAATGCTCAAAGCTAGTATTGAAGATTTCATAGCAGGGCATGAACTCATGGTAATCAGGTAGAGTCAGTGTGGCTTTATGAAAGGAAAATCACGTTCAACTAACTTTCTGGATTTCTTTGAAGTAATGCACTGTGCATCGATTTCCAGGAGGCATTTGATAAGGTGCCATATCAAAAGTTACTTTGGAAAATAAACTTCATGGTTTGGGGGTAACATTTTGGCATGGATAGCAGATTGGCTGGCTAGCTAACAGGTAACAGAACATGCATAAAGGGCGATTTTCTGTTTAGTAGTATGGAATGAGTGGTATGCCATATATGGGCCTCAACCTTTTACAATGTATATAAAGGACTTGGATGAAGGCACTGAGGTATGGTTGCTAAATTTGCTGGTAATGCAAAGATAAGTCGGATAGTAAGTTGTGAAGAGGACATGAGGCTGCAAAGGGATGTAGATGTACAAAAACATTGAATGCCTGTTTAAGAATGTTGTCACCACTAAATCTTAATGCAATTGTCATTAAATCGTGGCAATGTAATTAATAAGACATTTGAGAGAGAGGATTCTTGTGGGGGAATCTAGAACTAGTGGGTCACTGTTTAAAAATAAGGGGTAGCCCATTTAAAACAAGTTTTTTTTCTGAGGGGCATGAGTCTTTGCAACTCATCTCCTCAAAAGGCACTGGAAGTAGAGTCTTTGAATATTTTTAAGGGAGAAGTAAATAGATTCTTGCTAATCAAAGGGTGCAAGATTTTTAGGGATAGGTTGGAATTTGGAGTGGAAGTTGCAGTCAGATCAGCCATGATCTCATTGAATGGTAGAGCAGGCTTGAGGGACCAGGTGACCTACCCCTACTTCTGATTATATGGTTTATGGTCAGTGATGCATCAGGGTTGGCATGAACGGACATTAAGAAGCCATGGGTATGGGTTGTATGGATGGGACATAAGTCAGGGTGAAAGCAAGAGGGGCTAAAATGTAAATGAATAACTGGAACCAAGTCCGAGAGAACTAAGGGGAGCCTTTTAAACACTCTGCTTCGGCAGTCTGTATAGCTCCTGTGGCTATCTTCAATCCGTGTCTGGGGTGATGGGCCTGACTCCATCCTGTATCTACCCACTTGAAATGAAGATTCTGCTAATCAGAACACTTCCTCTCGAGGTGAATGTGGTGATCCAAAAAATTTCCCAACTTGAGAGAAAATCAAGGCTGATTTGTCAGTGAAGATTTTTCACTAGTTGCTACTTCTTGGTCCTGCTCAAAGACCCCTAGATCCCTTGTAAGGGGTCCTATGGTGGATGAGATACTTGATGACATCATGTCTCCCCTGAAAATTTAACAGAACTGAATGCTGTTCCTTTGTCACTGACTACAAGATCTGAGCCAGAATAATTTTTACATTAAAAGGACTGAGCAGTTTAAATTGTGTGGAATAATGTCTGATGATTTCATAACCAGTTGTGACGAAGGGCGTGACTGTACACCCTTGTCCTGCCCATTGATGGGGGGGTAAAGTTGAGTGCAAAACAAAAAATTGGGTTCATGCCCATTTTCACACCACATGCAATATAACTGGTGCTGTATTGCCATTGGGATGGGCTTGGGCATGAAGTTGATTTGCAAATTCATGTCATGATTTACGTGACATTTAAGCATTAGCCATTGATGGCCTCACCCATGCTTAACCAGCTCATTGGTCAGAACAGACACCGTGAGAATCACTCATGATCCCCACCAATGGTGGTCATGGGTGGAGGGGGGACTCGTAACATTAAAATGGCAGCGCTGGCTCGTTGGGCCAAAGGGCCTGTTTCCCGGGCTGTTTTGTTCAATAGGACACAAGCGATGGACGTGCTGGGGGATTGGAGGCCGTTGAAGCCCCCAGGTGATCGGGGGCATGGCTGAGCAATGCCAGCCTCAATGCCAACCAGGCACCATAGCTGCCAGGGCAGCCAAGGAGATGGGGCCTGAGTGGGAGTGAAGTAAGAATGGGGGACTCTGCAAGGGGTAGTGATAGGCAAAGAGGGACGTGTGCAGCAAGGGGCTGTGGGATGTGATGTCAAAAGGTAGTGGGGGTAGTGTTCTGGAGTATGTGGGCCACAGAAGGGGGCATGGTGGGAACTTATCAGGAGGGTCCCCATGCCAGTGACTTGTGTTGCCATGCGGGGGCTTATTCAGGAGGAAGGGGTCTTCCAGTTTACTGGGCAATCAGGACACCAGCACAATAATGCATCGAGCAGTATGCAGACAGCTTAGGCTCTATGCACTCCACCGCAAACCAGTGCAAATCGCACTGCTCTCCAAAATAATGATGTGGATGTGCCGGCATTGGACTGGGGTAAACACAGTAAAAAGTCTGACAACACCAGGTTTTAGTCCAACCGATTTATTTGATAGTAAACTCACAAGCTTTCGAGGGGACTGTCTCTTCGTCACCTCTTCGTCAGGTGACGAAGAGGCAGTCCCCTCGAAAGCTTGTGAGTTTACTATCAAATAAATCGGTTGGACTAAAACCTGGTGTTGTCAGACTTTTTACTCCAAAATAATGACCAGAGTGGTAAGATTTCATTGTCATAACGCGCCCGAAAAATGTCTGAAATACACCCATTTTCAAACTTCAAAATTTTTTTTGTAAGATTGCGCCCATAGTATTTTTGACTAAGAAGCATTTCACTGTTTTCCGGCGCAACCAAGGACTGCATAGAAAGGGTAAGATTTAATGGTGATTATACTTCAGCCTATGTACTTCCTCTCGGTTTTTAGATGCTATCCTTCAAATTCGAGAAGATAACATGGTGGTCAGAAGGCAGGAGAAAAGAAGCAAGGGAAATTGGCATGGAAATCTGCAGAGAATTGGTTCTGTGAGACGAGTAACTTTAATCCCCAGTTAAACTGCAATTTTAGACAAATTGCTTTAACAGAGGGTCATCTGGACTCAAAACGTCAGCTCTTTTCTCTCCTTACACATGCTGCCAGACCTGCTGATATTTTCCACTGTTTTCTGTTTTGCAATTTTGGACTCATGGCTTCAAAGTTGACAAAGTCCTTTTCTATCTGTGCAGTTTTGTTGCCAAGGCTGAAAAATGAGTTTAGTGGGAATCAACTTTAATAACAACTGAACTGGTTGCAGAATGAATTACAAAATTATCATAAAATCATTTAGCTGCTTGATAAATTTTAGTTGTCATATGCAGCTGGATTATATTTTACCATGTTTTCACAGAATTACTGTATCATAGGATAGAATACCTACAGTGTAGAAGAATCCATTTGGCTCATCAAGTCTGCACCAATCCTTTGACAGAGTATCTTACTGAGGACATCTCCCCTGGCCTGAACCCTTATCCTTTGCAAAAATTTAGCACGACCAATCCACCTGACCTGCACATTTTTGGACTGTGGGAGGAAACTGGAGCACCCTGAGGAAACACATGCAGACATGAAGAGAATGTGCAAACTCCACTCAGACGGTCACCCAAGGCTGGAATCGAACCTGAGTCCCTGGATCTGTGAGGCCGCAGTGCGAATGAACTACTCTGCCACCATACCGCCCTTGAAATGAGGCCAAACAAGTGAATCTGCTGGAGCTACAAAGGAATTCTGGACTGTGGCCAGTGTAGCTGGGAAGTTCAACTGCCAGTGACTTGCAACTATAGCATTTAACCACAAAAATTCCGGCAACACGCAATGTTTCTGTTTTGTGTTCACAGAATGAACAAAAACGATAATTTTTGTATTTCAGCTAATTGTGTTTTGATAGACCCTTTGTGTGGCAATTTTTTGATTAATCTTGTGTTGAGCAAGTAGTCATAACCATAATGTTTTGGCAGTCATAAGGCGTCACATTTTGCAATAACTGTTGAACATTGAAGTGTTAGCAGACCAAAAACCTCAGTTGTGCTGATTTTTCTGCTGAAATATCAGATAAGTGTCTGATATTAAACCGAGTTTCAGAAAAAAAAATATTCTTATGGCTTGGATGACGTGGAGTGAGAGTGTGCTGTTTAGCTAATAAGCTGATCTGCCTCTTTTCAAGGCCAGTGCTTTATCTTGTAGATTTTAGCTATACTGTATTTATGCATATTGATGTTGCATGAAGTGGTATTAAGTATTGTTTTTAAGAATGTGGTGGCTTGTGTAATTATTTCAAATAACCCAATTGGATTATATTGCATGTCTTCTGCTTAACAATAGTTATGACCAAAACCAAGCCACTATTTGTATGAAAGCAAGATGGACTTCATACAGTCAAACAAAATGCATTGTGCAAACTCGCTAATTGACCATTAAAGTGATGTTCAAGCCTTGGCCTTGTATTTTGCAGGCATCTTCAACTCATTTAATAAGAGCATTTGAAAGAGATTCCTCCAATCTTTGATCTGAATGCAGTGTAAGTAAATAACACCAAGTATTTGGGACACTGGATTGTCCACAGGACACATCCTGCGTTGTATCTACAAAATAAGAAAACCATTTGCAATGAATTGTTTCAACTATTAATTACCCCAGATTTGTGTATTTTACCAGAATTTGAAATATTTCAATTAATGAGGCTTTTTTCCATTCTCCTCAAATTGAAAATGTATTTATTCGACAGCCCTCCTGGCTCAACATAAACAAGTTATCCACAGCCAGTTTTTAAACAAAGGAGCTTTTTAGTATTATTTTAAAAATCATGTAGCTTTTTAAAAGTGAGCTGTGAAGGTTATCTTTGGCTTTGGGTTATATAAATGACTGTGTGCAGAATGTCAACAAGACCAGATTGCAGAACTGTTAGTGCAGCAATCACAATATGCCTTGTTTGTGCGTGAACAGGTTCACATATGAATTCATATGAGAATTCATGACAATTGAATACAGGGGGATGGAGATGATAGAAATATGACTCTCCATAAGGGTCATTTAACATGGATGAGTTGCTTAATAGAGCAGAATATCCTTTATTTTAAATGGGGTTAGCTCATTTTAAAGATGTGTATGCTAAATTATTAGTTGCCAACAATCAATCTCGCATGTAATTGGGTGCTGATAATGCCTTCTGTTTATTCACTGTTCATTTCCTGCATTTATTTTGTTTTCACTAATACTTCAATTAGTTGCAGATTTGAGCTCGCTGAAGCGATTGCCTGATGGATTGTGCAATTTGGGGTTTTGCCATTTAAATTTATGGATTAAATATTTCATTTTACTCCTTTCACGTCTTCAATTCTTAATGCTGTCCAGTTTTACAAATTGATCAGCTTAGTTTCATTTCACACCTTCATCTTTAGCCTGTGGTGTAATACCTTTGGGTGTGGCTGTGCAACATCCCATGACTTCTCTAATGGAACTGCTCATAGATTCTCTGGGGGCGACCTTATCGCTTGTTGTGCTGATCGAGCAGCGTGAAGAGCCGATAAGATCTAGAGAGAGGCAAACAACTGAGTTCGTGCCTGATTTCTCGTGTCTTACGATCATACTGGCCCCAGTCTGTTGGCATAATCAGCCTTGGGCCCGGAAAATATGTATGACCTCATTTAAATGTTATTAGTGAACCTGGGACATCGTAATCTGGGCTCACTTGCCTTAATGGCCTTGCCAATGGAGGTCCTCGCTGGCAAGGATCACATTGGTCCACAGCAATGAGGATCAGACGTGATGGCTTCACTGGTGGGACCAGAGGCCATTGAGATACCTGCCTGGTTGGCAATAGACAGGCAGTGTCAGCCTGGCACTGTGTATTCTTGACGTAGTACACAGGGAGATGAGGGCGCATGCGCTATAGTGCACACTAGCAATCTACTGCTGGCTTCAATAGACTCAGTTCACTCCTCCTACTGGTGAGAATCTTACTTTGCCCTCTTTGTTTTTCTAAGTATCAAAAGATTTAATTTTTTTTTCTCTCGCCAAAAAGACAGGTCTGAAATGCTCCTATTTTCTTGCTTGTTCAGCACTCAGTATTTTTTCTTGGTAAGATCATGCATTTTGTCACTGGAGTGGAGGAAAGCTAACTGGTGAATCTTCCACATTGACAAGTAAATGAATATTTTGGGATGGAAGACGTTCATAATATTCTGAAAAAGTCACTCACGTGGGGACATGACTCGTGCACAGCAATAGAACAGGCTTAAATCAACCAATAGTAAATCTGTGTTCAAATTTATTTTTAACCATTAAACACAAGTGTAAAATGGTTTTAAAGAAATCGTATTTTTAAGAAGTCTTGAAGAATCCATTGTTATTAACATTTCTAATATTTTATGGTAATGATTTCAACATTCTGTAGTTGTCAACATTGCTCCTTGGGCATCTGCTATGCGCTTTGAAGATACGTACTTGAGCACTAATTTCGCCAAAATAATCCAGTCATGCAAAACAAAAAGCAAGAACCTTGTGAAATTAACACTGAATTAATGCTAATAAAAATGAAGTATAAATAAGGAAAGCCAAGTGCAGTAGACAAATAAAATGAAATAATAAGATAAAACCAAAACTGGGGTAAAATAAATTGTAAAATGAGCCCTCCTTAATGAAATGTTTTATCATGATTTCCCTAGTCTCCTCCATTGATCAATTAGTCAGAATATATTTTCTTCTTTTAAGGCGGACTCTTTTTTCAATTATCTTTCAGCGAAAGAACTGCACTATAAATAGTTGACTAACTCTTAAGCTATTTATCCTTGATCCGGTAGAGATCTAAACATCTGTCAATCCTGAGGAAATTACGTAATTGATTAGATAAACCATTTTCCAAAAAGTTCAAAGGAAATACCAGATGAGTTTGCTCTGGTGGCCTTGGGTTGAAAAGATGTGTATAATATTAAAATAAAAAAAATTAATAGCCTCAAATTCAGGATTTCTTTTCTCTGGAGTTGTGCGCTATTTGGATCCCAAGGCTCCCTGTCTCTTGACTGCACTGGAAAGAAAAGAGGGAGGGCAAAGGGCAAGGCACATCCAATTTAAGCACTAAACCATGGCAATATGCAATAGCGGTTACTTAGTTTGAGGGAATGATTATTTACTTTCATCAAATAAAAACAGAAAATGTTGGATGAACTCAGCAGGTCAGGCAGTATCTGTGGAGATTAACGGAGTTAATGTTTCAGATCTAAATAATACTTCTGCAATTCTGTAGAATTTAGATCTGTGATGTTTGCCAGAATTTTCTGGCCATTCTCGCCGGCGGGATCTTCCAATCCCACCCACTGTGAACCTCTACTTCGGATTTACTAGCAGCACAAACCCTGTTGACAGCGGTGGGATGACATGCTGCCTCCACTTCAGTGAAGCACGCCGTGGGGCGTATGAAAAACCCTATCCATTAACTCTGTTTCTCTCCACAGCACAGTTGCTGCCCTACCTGCTGGGTTTATCCAGCATTTTTTATTTTTATTTCATACATTTGTGACAATTAATATTTTAGACAGAGTTTAAAAACTGGTAATAGTTCAAAATAGCATGTTTTCTTTATCTGGAATCAGGGCAGTGATTTAAATTACTAATGGTTGCTTCAATATTGATGGAATTTATTCTCTCAAAATGTACTATTACACAATTCTGTTGCAGTTAGTAAATTCTAAGTACAGTAGAGCTATGCTGATGAAAATATGTACATATTTGTAAGGATGCCCTTTTCAGTTAAATGTAAACATTTTCGATGTTTTTGATAAGCCCTCACTCTATCACTGATATAGTAATGAAGGACACTAATCTGACTTGGGAAAGACTACTATATAAATTTTCCAGATATTTGGTTCTGACATCTATCAAGTTGACAACAGAATACTGAAAAAATACTTGTGCTTCATTCTCAAGGGAATCCTGTTGGATCCTCTGTTTTGAGGGAGACATTATAATTTCTTAATGCTATAGTGACCAAGGACTTCAGTGAGAATAACTTCTAGATTTCCACATTAGCGTGTGCATGGATGCAGTAAGATACCGTCAGTTTTAATCAGGAATAAAGATGTTTGCTAACAGCCTTGCAATGATTATCCCCAATTTTTGATCTCCATGTAAAATTGCAAATGTGTGTGTAAAAATCTTTAATAGAAAATGAGTAAGCACTAAAAGATTATTTAGTTTCCTTGCATACGGTAAGAATTTGGACTTGTAGGCCTTGTCATTATTTTGCATCTTTCCCAACATCTGGACATTGAAAATCATACCCAATACTCTGCTCCTCTTAGAGGGTGTGCTGTTTCAGTCTTTGCAGTTGAAGTCAACATATAATATGATTTAGTGTGAACTTGTGCTAATTACCCACTATTTGATTCCATTTAAAACATTGAAAATATTGTGCCTCATAAATCAAGACTGTTTTTAACTGTAAAACATCATAATTAGTGCTCAATGACCTCTCTAGCTCTGAACATTAGTTTTGCAATTGTGGCATCTAATTCCCTCAGAAGAAAGTTTAAATGTTGCAGATTTGTTTAAAAATTAGAAATTACTTCTTTTGAAAGATGGCCATTAAAATAAAGGGAAACATAGCAACAGATTCACACGTAGCAACGCCTATCATGCAGCATTACAGACATGATAATCTGCTGCAGTTGGTTGAAAGTACTGGCCAAGTCATTGGGAGAACACACCCGTGCAATGGGATCTTTTAATTTTACTTCCGAGGACAGATGTGGTCTCTGAACAGTTTCAAAGAAGGCACCAGTTGCAATACAGCACTCCATCAGCACTGCTCTGAAGCATTAGCCGAGCTTCTATATTGAAGTTTCTGGAGTTGAGCTTCTGAATGAGTTGAATATGCTGTCACTGAGCCAAGACTGACATTCTGGGAAAGCAGATTACTTGCTGCAAGTAATTGTTAATCTATCAATCTTTCAATTGTGTAAGGGAACACCTTAAATTGATACTTATGTCACGGAGTAGGTTTGTTTATAGAAATTGCTGTGTGAGCAAGGGAAGATGGTTCCATATTACCTGTAATTTTTAACCTGGTTTGTTTACTTGTATGCTGGTCTGCCTTCAGATATCTATGGCTAAGAACTTCATAGATTTTATCTGTGCCATCATCTTTTGATGTATGGAACTGAAATAATTTACAACCTTATTTGCTTATCCTGTGTGCTCTTCCCAAAGGCAAGTCTTTGTCTCGGAGTCTTTGGGGGCGATCTTACTAGCTCATCACGCCAGTCAATGGCGGGTGAGGGGGCAGTGTTCAAACACAGTGGGGTTGATCGACAGGGTGGAGGGAAGCAAAGTCTTTGGAGGGGTTGGGGAGGGTGACAATGTTGCACAGAGTGATCATGTGCATTAGTGCCCTCTAGCAGTCAGCAGCTGGCTGACTGGCATGAATAGACTCTATCCACTCCCCTCACTGGTGAGAATTACACTTTGCCCCTTTTTATTCTTTAACTATGATAAATTTGATTTTTTTTTTTTCCTTGTGTCGAAAAAATGGTCTTGAAACTCTCCCGTTTCCACGCTCGTTCGGCACTTCAAATTATTTTGGTAAGGTCGCCCCCACAGTTTCTCTAGGTCTTGATCCAGTTTTTAAATCTGCCAGTAACTTGCTTCAATTTTCAAGACATCGAAAATTGATATTCTGTTCGTTCTTCTCTTTTATCTTCCCTCCCCATCATCCCTTACAAGTTGGGTTTCCTCTTAAATGTGCACTCCCCACATTCTCTGTTCCTACTTATGTTCAGCAAATTGCTTTATCTGTTCATTTTCCCAGCACTTCGTCATTTGTTAGTTTTTCTGCCCAACTGATCCTTTCCATTCACTTCTGTACCCACATTTCAAAGTTGTTTAGTAAGAACATAAGAACATAAGAAATAGGAGCAGGAGTAGGCCATCTAGCCCTTCGAGCCTGCCCCACCATTCAATAAGATCATGGCTGATCTGTCGTGGCTCAGTTCCACACTCCCGTCCTCTCCCCATAACCCTTAATCCCCTCGCTTATCAAAAACCCATCAACCCGCGTCTTAAAAATATTTAGCGAGGCAGCCTCCACCACCTCAACGGGCAGAGAATTCCAGAGATTCACCACCCTTTGAGTGAAGAAGTTCCTCCTCAACTCCATTCTAAACACCCCCCCCCGCCTTTATCTTGAGGCTGTGCCCCCGAGTCCTACTGTTCTTTCTGAGCGGGAAGAGTCTCTCCACCTCTATCCTATCCATCCCATTCATCATCTTGTATGTCTCAATGAGATCTCCCCTCATTTCTTCTAAACTCTAACGAGTACAAGCCTAGTTTATTCAGTCTCTCCTCATAGCTCAACCCCCTCAACTCCGGTATCAGCCTAGTAAACCTCCTCTGCACTCCCTCCAAGGCCAAAATATCCTTGCGTAAGTACGGCGACCAAAACTGCACACAGTACTCCAGCTGCGGCCTCACCAATGCCCTATACAGCCGCAGCAAGACCTCCCTACTTTTATATTCAATCCCCCTCGCTATGAAGACCAGCATCCCATTCGCCTCCCTGACCACCTGCTGCACCTGCAGGCTGGGTTTTTGCGACTCATGCACAAGGACCCCGAGGTCCTTCTGCACTGTCACCTGCTGCAGTTTTTCGCCACGTAAGTAATAGTCCTTCCTACCATTCTTCCTACCAAAGTGGACCACCTCGCACTTGCCAACATTAAATTCCATTTGCCAGTTCCTGGCCCATTCCACACCCTCCGCGCAATTTGCCGTTCCACCAATCTTGGTGTCATCAGCAAATTTCGACACCATACACTCGGTTCCCTCCTCCAGATCATCTATATAAATGGTAAATAGCTGAGGCCCCAGCACCGACCCCGGGGCACTCCACTAGTCACTAACCGCCAATCCGAATAGCACCCATTGACCCCCACTCTCTGCCTCCTATTTGACAACCAATCCTCTATCCACGCTAACACCCTACCCCCAACTCCATGCCTTCTGCAATAACCTCTTGTGAGGTACCTTGTCAAACGCCTTCTGAAAATCAAGAAAGACCACATCCACCGGCTCTCCTCTATCCACCGCCCTAGACACATCCTCATAGAACTCCAGTAAATTTGTCAGATACGACTTCCCCTTAACGAAACCGTGCTGCATCTGCTCTATCAAGCAATTCCCCTCAAGATGCCTCGCTATTTCCTCCTTGATGACGGATTCTAACATTTTACCTACAACAGACGTTAAACTAACCGGCCTATAATTCCCTGCCTTTTGCCTGGCACCCTTCTTAAACAACGGCGTAACATTAGCCGCTTTCCAATCTTCCGGCACTTCCCTGGAATCCAGCGACGTTTGGAAAATAACCACCAAGGCATCCACTATCACCTCCGCCATTTCTTTCAGAACCCTCGGATGCATTCCATCCGGTTCTGGGGACTTGTCCACAATCAGTCCCTCCAGTCTGTCGAACACCGCCTCTCTAGTAACAATAATGTCATTGAGACCCTCCAGTCCTACCACCTTTCCATCGCTAACACCCGGCAAATTATTCACGTCTTCCTCCGTGAAGACCGAAACAAAAAAGTTATTCAAGACCTCAGCCATTTCCCCATCCCCTACCACTAAGTCCCCCCGCTCATCCTCTAAGGGTCCAACGTTCACCCCAGCCAGCCTCTTCCTTTTTATATATTTATAAAAACTCTTGCTATCCTTTTTTATATTAAGCGCTAGCCCAGCTTCATAGTTTCTCCTACCCTTCCTTATCAACTTCTTTGTCAATTTTTGTTGACATTTAAACCTCTCCCAATCCTCTTCTCGCCCACTACTCTTAGAACATAGAACATAGAACACTACAGCACAAACAGGCCCTTCGGCCCACGAGTTGCGCCGATCACATCAACACCTATCTATAACCCCCAATCCCATAAAACCCCATATACTCATCCAGAAGTCTTTTAAAAGACCCCAGCGAGTTCGCCTCCACCACCACTGACGGCAGCCGATTCCATTCACTCACCACCCTCTGAGTGAAAAACGTACCCCTAACATCACTTCTGTACTTTCCTCCCCGCACCTTAAACCTGTGTCTTATCTTAGCCAAATTCAGATTGCAAAACTTATGATCCAGGCAGACTTCATAAAACACCTTGGAGCTCCTGACCTAACTATAATGGTATGGAAACAAACCCTGAAGGGAGTTTGGAATATTTCCATTCTTGGAATGTGGGGATGAAATTTTCCCACTGAATTCCAGGATTGCTGTTGATCTGATGGGACTGCAGGGATGAAGTGGCTGAAAGTAGACTGGTGATAGTTAGAGATTTAGTATGGTCTGTAAGGCCATTCATACCACAGATTGTCTCATGCCACGGACAGACAAAGAACGACTACCACAATGATTTTAACAACAATAATGGCAATGTTGGCTTTAAAGAGCAATTGTGAATAAGACTTAAGTATGCTGGGATTTTTGGTCAAGCTATAATCAAGCACAGATGCAAGCTGCAAAGTTGCTGTTGCTGTGATCTGGTCTGTGAGCTGTGGCCTGACACTTCCTTTGTTGACCAAATAAGGGAGCATGTTTGCATAAGGCTAGACTCTTTGGTACTGCGATTTCCTGCCAAACCCATTTATGGGTTAAGGCAATGTGATCTACATACCATCTAAGCTAAACATTATGGAGTAACTGTGAGTAACTCCATTGGCCTGGTCAGACAATGCGTTTGGTTCCTGGTTACACCATTGGCTGAGTGCCACAGAACCTTCGGGAAGGTTACGACAGTTTAAGGGTAAAGACGAGATGTTTCAGCCCTTTGTCTCCAGAGGTAACTCAGAGATCAACCATTGCAAGAGTGTCCTGAACAACATACAAAGAACAACATAGCACGGGAAACAGGCCCTTCGGCCCAATGAGACCACGCCGCCATTTTAACATTATGAGTGCCCTCCTCTACCTATGACCTTTGTCTACGCCTATTGGGGAAGATTGAGGGAAGACTAATTTAGGGACAACTGGTTACACCAATCAGCCTAAGAGCACATTTTTGGGGTGTGGGAGGATATCGGAGCACCCGGAGAAAACCCACGGGGAGAATGTGCGAACTCCCGCAGACACTGGCCCAAATCCACATATCTGCACAGCAAACAGTGATAGTCACTGAGCTGTCATGTTGCCCATCAGATGGTCCAGTTTAAGCGTACACTAACGACGTGAAGCACTAGGTAACTCTCGAAGCAACATCCAAGAGCAGCCTTTGCACAACCCACCGCGTGTATGCCCCTTGTTGGACAATAAGGCGGACAGAATCACCCGAGAAGTAAAAGAAAAGACATCAATAAACATACAAAACTTAGACATTTATAGAATGCCCAGAAGCTCAGAAGTAAGACAAGTGAGCCATGAAATATGCTGCAAGGTCCACAGGAATCAACTGATTCCCAGGGACAACCCAAGGCTCTTGATCTTTATTTAGAACAGTATCCTGTATCCCTCCATCTCTAGTCTGCTCATGTGCCTATCTAAGTAAGCCTTAAACAACTCTAGCATGTCTGGCTCCACCACCCTACTTGGCAGTGCATTCCAGGCCCCCACCACCCTCTGTGTGAAAAACCTCCCTCTAACATCCAAATTATACCTCGCGCCCCCTTCACCCTAAGCCTGTGGCCCCTCGTAATTTTTGTTTCCAACTGAGGAAAAAGCTTACCTCTGTTCACTCTATCTAAACCCTTCATGATCTTATACAACTCTATTAGATCTCCCCTCATTCTCCGCCTTTCTAAGGAGAACAGCCCCAATTTGCCCAATCTCTCCTCATAGCTCAGTATCCATAGTTCATAGTTCCATACCAGGCAGCATCCTGGTAAACCTCCTCTGCACTCTCTCCAGGGTCTCCACGTCCTTCTGGTAGTAAGGCGACCAGAACTGGACGCAGTACTCCAAATGTGGGCGAACCAACAATCTATACAACTGCAACATTAGACGCCAGCTTTTATATTCTATACCCCTTCCTATAAAGGCAAGCATACCATAGTACTTCTTCGCCACTTTCTCCACCTGTACTGCCACCTTCAAGGACTTGTGTACTTGCACCCCCAGGTCCCTCTGTGCTTCTATACTCTTAATAGGCCTACCATTTATCGTGTAACTCCCACCTACATTATTTCTTCCAAAATGCATCACCTCGCATTTATCTGGATTAAATTCCATGTTAAGAGAAGAACCATGAAGGTCGAATATACATCAAAATCAGTCCTGACCATTTTGTTCTAAACCAGGTAGTATCAGTTGAAGAATTAGAATTAATGTTCAGTTAAAGAGTTAATGTTCAACGAAGAGTTCATTTTCAGTGAAGGCTTAAGGGGTGATTCTCCCAAAAAAAGTTCTATGTGCTGAATTTATGGGAAAAATGATGCAAATCATGACTGTTTCTTCAGTGGGAGTTCAGACTTGAATCTCCCACTTTCTATGCAATGCAGAGGTCATAATCGTGAATATCATTAAAAGCACAGGGGCCTATTCACACCAGAGTCTGACAGTTTCAGAAGTCTGCGCATGCGCAGTGGCTCCAATCTGTCAGTTTCCCTGTTTGCTGGCCAGCTCGATCACTGGCCAGCCGGGTCCCCTGCAGTGCTACCCACCAACAAACCTCTCCCTGCACCCCACAGCCCAATCATGGCCGTGACAACTATTCCCAGGTCAGCCCCAACCCCTCCACCAACTGTCCTGGAGCACCCCACCCTCCCCACAGCAGTGATAATCTCCACCCACACCACCTCGGCAGATGCCCCTTCTCCCATGGGCGGGGGTGGGGGGGTAGATCTCCCTGGCAGCCCACCCCCCTCCCCCAAGCCCACCCCGATGGCTGGCCTCCCTCCAGCCCCAACCGATCCTGTCTGCAGAGTGGTAGCAGGATCCCCCACCTCTACCGATTGCCTCTAGGCCCCACCCTGAACTGGTTCTGCCCCTTGATAACGCCTGCTAAACCTACTCTAAACGCCTCCGCTTTTAATTTAACACTTTC
The DNA here is from genome assembly GCF_965287045.1 of Carcharhinus amblyrhynchos. Lineage (NCBI taxonomy): Eukaryota > Metazoa > Chordata > Chondrichthyes > Carcharhiniformes > Carcharhinidae > Carcharhinus > Carcharhinus amblyrhynchos. The sequence goes on along the minus strand of NC_137346.1, from coordinate 39,520,324 downwards.
CTTCACCTCCTTCGTTATCCACGGCTTATTACCTCTCCTCCTACGGTCCTTTTTAACCATCGGAATAAATTTCTGCTGAGCACCAAGAAAGATCTCCTTAAAGATCCTCCACTGCTCCTCAGCAGACCTACCTTCCAACACGCTCCCCCAGTCAACATTCACCAATTCTTTTCTCATCCTACCGTACTCCCCTCTGTTCAAACAAAGGACGCGTGTCCGGGAACCCACTTTGTCCTCCTCCATCTGCACCAGAAACTCCTCCATACAATGATCACTCTCCCCAAGAGGATCCTTCACCGCAAGGTCCCTAATTCTACCCGCCTCATTACATAACACCAGATCCAAGATAGCTTGCTCCCTCGTCGGCTCCAACACACACTGTTCAAAGAAACTATCCCGGTAGCATTCCAAGAACAACTCCTCGAGCCCACCGCGTCCAACATGGGTTGACCAATCAATATGTAGATTGAAATCTCCCATAATTAGAAAACTTTGCACTAGAAAACTTTAGATTGGCTAGGAGGGAGTTGAAGAGTGAGTTAAGAAGGGCTAAAAGAGGACATGAGAAGACTTTGGCTGATAGGATTAAGGAGAATCCTAAGGCGTTCTATAGGTATGTCAAGAACAGAAGGTTGGTTAGGGCAAGATTAGGGCCAGTTATAGACAGCAGAGGGAAGTTATGTGTGGAACCGGAAGAGATTGGAGAGGCATTGAACCAATATTTCTCTTTGGTGTTCACGCAGGGGGACAAGAATATAGCTGAGGAGGACACTGGGTTGCAGGGGAGTAGAATAGACAGTATTACAGTTGATAAGGAGGATGTGCTGGATATTCTTGAGGGATTGAAGATAGATAAGTCCCCTGGTCCGGATGGGATTTACCCTAGGATTCTCTGGGAGGCAAGAGAAGTGATTGCAGAGCCTCTGGCTCTGATCTTCAGGTCGTCGTTGGCCTCTGGTATAGTACCGGAAGATTGGAGGTTAGCGAATGTTGTCCCATTGTTTAAGAAGGGGAACAGAGACTTCCCCGGGAATTATAGACCGGTGAGTCTCACTTCTGTTGTGGGCAAGGTTTTAGAAAAAATTATTAAGGATAGGATTTATAGTTATTTGGAGAGTAATGAATTGATTGGAGATAGTCAACATGGTTTTGTAGCGGGTAGGTCATGCCTTACTAACCTTATTGAGTTTTTTGAAAAAGTGACCAAAGAGGTGGATGGGGGTAAGGCAGTTGACGTGGTATATATGGATTTTAGTAAGGCGTTTGATAAGGTTCACCATGGTAGGCTTCTGCAGAAAATGCAGATGTATGGGATTGAGGGTAATCTAGGAAATTGGATCAGGAATTGGCTAGCAGATAGGAGACAGAGGGTGGTGGTTGATGGTAAATATTCGTCATGGAGTTTGGTTACGAGTGGTGTGCCTCAGGGGTCTGTTTTGGGGCCACTGCTGTTTGTGATTTTTATTAATGATCTGGATGAGGGTATAGTTGGGTGGATTAGTAAATTTGCTGATGACACCAAAGTCGGAGGTGTGGTAGATTGTGAGGAAGGGTGTCATAGTTTGCAGGAAGACTTGGACAGGTTGCAGAGCTGGGCCGAGAGGTGGCGGATGGAGTTTAATGCGGGGAAGTGTGAGGTAATTCACTTTGGTAGGAATAACAGATGTGTTGAGTATTGGGCTAACGGGAGGACTTTGAATAGTGTGGATGAACAGAGGGATCTAGGTGTATGTGTACATAGATCCCTGAAAGTTGGGAATCAAGTAGATAGGGTTGTTAAGAAGGCATACGGTGTCTTGGCGTATATTGGTAGGGGGATTGAATTTAGGAGTCGCAGCGTCATGTTGCAACTGTACACAACTCTGGTGCGGCCGCACTTGGAGTACTGTGTGTAGTTCTGGTCCCCACATTACAGGAAGGATGTGGAGGCTTTGGAGAGGGTGCAGAGGAGGTTTACCAGGATGTTGCCTGGTATGGAGGGGAGGTCCTATGAGGAGAGACTGAGGGATTTGGGGTTGTTTTCACTGGAAAGAAGGCGGCTAAGAGGGGATCTTATTGAAACATATAAGATGATTAGAGGTTTAGATAGGGTGGACAGTGATAGCCTTTTTCCTCAGATGGAGAAAGCTAGCATGAGGGGGCATGGCTTTAAATTAAGGGGGGTTAGTTATAGGACGGATGTCAGGGGTAGGTTCTTTACCCAGAGGGTGGTGAGGGATTGGAATGCCCTGCCTGCTGCGGTTGTAAATGCGCCTGGTTTGGGGGCGTTCAAGAGATCCGTGGATAGGTTTGTGGACGAAAAGGGATTGGTTTAGGTTAGTGGGTCATTGTTTTTTAACTGGTCGGCGCAACATCGTGGGCCGAAGGGCCTGTTCTGCGCTGTAATGTTCTATGTTCTATAATTATGGCCGTTCCATTCCTGCACGCCGCACCTATTTGCGCGTTAACAGCCCGTCCCACCTCCAGATCATTATTCGGGGGCCTACAGACGACACCCACCAGCGTCTTCCTCCCTTTGCTGTTCCTAATCTCCACCCACAACGATTCCACTTTCTGCTCTTTGGTTCCTATATCATCCCTTGCTACCACCCTGATGCTATCCTTATCAGCAGAGCTACGCTCCCCCCCCACCCTTTTTCCTCTCGCCTATCCTTCCTGAACACTTGATACCCCTGGACATTCAGCTCCCAGTCCCTGTCACTTTGCAGCCACGTCTCTGTAATGGCCACCAGATCATATCCATTTGTGCTGATCTGCGCCACCAGCTCATCCACTTTATTCCGAATGCTTCGTGCATTCAGATAAAGTGCCTTCATCCCAGCCTTCACCTGGACCCTATTTGCCAGAACGCCACCAACCATACTCACGCCCCCACTCCCTTTATTATTGGGACATCCTCGGCCTCTTCCCTTACCTGTACCCTTTCCTGCTGGTCTCCTCTGTCTGTAAGGTCCAAGTTTTGCATCCAAACAAACAAAATATTCCAAATCGAGCTCTTTACAAGTCGCGTCTTGATTGGTTATTCAGCTTTCTGATTAGCAACTATCTCTTAGCAATCATGACCTTTCCCATTGCTAGTCTGTTTTTTTTTCTTGGTTACATCTTCCATCTGCAGATATTTATGCTTCTTAAATACTTGAATTTGTTCATCTATTCCAGTTCTTCTCCTCCTCCTATGAACATATGAATATTTCTTGATGATTTTGAGGTATGCATCATTCTGGTTCTGCCAAAGCTTGTGCCTGCTGCTACTAGCCTCTGTACTAGTTCTTGTAATCCTCCTTTAATGCTTGCTGCAAGTGGTTTGTCATCTGCAAATCTAACTGATGTTATCATTTGCAACCCCCCCCCAACCCATTACCAAGCGTAATGTCAGATTCTATATTTTCAGTGCTCCTTTGATCAATGCTTCTGCATAGACATTGAAGAGGAGTGGTGCTAAAATGCACTCTTGTCAAACTCCCCTGCCAATTACACTTCCAACTCACAATTGGCTCCTCTTATGTTGCTAGTTGCTTACATTACATTCAGGATGTGGAGCATAAACTGCATGCAAATCGTAAAAGTCTTGTGAACAAATAACAGTACAGCACAGGAACAGGCCCTTCGGCCCTCCAAGCTTGCACTGATCACATTGTCCTATCTAGACCAACCGCTTATATCCTTCTGTTCCTCGTTTGTTCATAGGCCAATTAAGGTAAGCCTTAAATGTGGCTAATGTAACTGCCTCAACCACCTCACTTGGCAATGCATTCTAGGCCACCAGCATTCTCCGTGTTTTAAAAAAAAGTACTTCCCCTGCACATCTCCATTGAATCTCTTTCTCCACCCCCTCTGTCCCCCAACCCACCCACCCTTACCTTGAACTTGTGCTCCTTGTAATTGTCATTTCTGCCCTGGGAAAAAGCTTCCATCTGTTCACCCTATTTATACTCATAATTTTATAAAACTATATCAGGTCGCCTCTCAGTTTCTGTCCTTCCAGGGAGAACAATCACAGTTTATTCAATCTCTCCTCATGGGTAATATCCTCCATACTAGGCAACATCCTGATAAGCCTTTTCTGTACTCTCTCCAAAGCCTCTACATCCTTGGTATCGTACAGTTCTTGGTCATTATCCTTTGTCATGGTCTCTTTCTTACCTGTCTGTTTACTTTGCATAGGCCAAACAATCTACACTCGTTCCTTTCAAATTGCTCTGCCATTTTATTTGCCAAAGCTGTTTATTTTAGCTATTTCAGCTCCCTGGCTTTTAGTTGCATCCATAATATTAACACCTGCCTGCCCTTATTGTCTATAAAAAAAATATTCCCTGTGTTATTTTATCAACTATTTTCATTAAAATTGCTGTCTGTTAGTTTCCATTATAAATACAATGTTATACTATAGTTAAACTTCCTGTCAGTAAGTGATGGTGCTGGAGTTTGGTTTGTCTCCACTCATCTTTCAGAATCCCCTATTCTTCAGTCAAATCCATTCTATGCTTTCCAGACTGCCTTAAATTTTGCTACAAATGATGTAACTCAACAGTGTTATATAAAGTTAAGGGTCAAATGTGTGAGCATCCCACCTTCACTAGCGATTACAGTTGCTCTTCGTTCCAGAGGAGGGTTTTTTTGATCTCATCCTGCCCCTGCTGCCATTGAGAATGGAGAATTTGGTGCTCAGCCAAAACTTCATTCACTGCAACGGCACTAGAGAATTCCCGCCATGAACAAGATCAGAGGTTTTCGGCGCACATCTCCAGTGGGAGACAGGTTATTTCTTAATGCTTTATTTCCTGTTTAAGCACCTTCCATTCTATTAACTTTTGAGGTGCAACGCTAATGGAATAGACGTAACTTGCCTTTCACAAAGCAATGCTGATCTCTTTAATTGGTTAATGTTTTTCCAAGTGCTTACTCTAATGCTGTTAATTTATCTATTACTGATATGAAACTCATTGTCCCTAACTTGTTGAATAATATTGTTATCTTTACTACTTTTCAATGGTCAGTTATTCCCGAGTCCAACCAACATTGGAAGATTATAACTAATTTCCTAGTCTATTTCTTTGCATACTCTCTTGGATAAGCAGTCAATACTTTGAGATTTATCTGTTTCCTATTAATTTCTCAAATATTTTTTGCTTATTGCCAAGAGTTCCCCCATTTCAGTGACAGAGACTGGCAGGGTAAATGTGTGGGGCTACAAGGATAGAGCCTTGATGGGAATGTTATCGGTGAAGGCCCAATGGGCCGAATGACCTCTTTCTGCACCGTACAGATTCTATGATTCTAATAATTCTTGGAATCGTGGAAGGTCATCAACCTGAAATGTTAACTCTTGCTTCTCTTTCCATTCCATGGAGTGGCATGGTGGTTAGCACCACTGCCTCATAGAGCCAGGGACTTGTGTTCAATTCCGGCTTTGGGTGACTCTGTATGGAGTTTGCACGTTCGCCTTGTCAGTGTAGGTTTCTTCCAGGTGCTCCGGTTTCCTCCCACAGTCCAAAGATGTGCAGGTTAGTTGCATTAGTTATGCTAAAATGGCCCCCTACTATCAGAGGGATGAGCAGGGTAAATACATGGGGCTATGGCAATAGGACCTGGGTTGTCGATGCAAGCTCATCAATGCCTGCCTTCTGCACTATATTCTGTGATTTGAGATGCTACCTGTCTTGCGGAGTAGTTGTAGATTTTCTGTTTTTAATTTCAATTTCCAGCACCCACAGTACTTTGCTTTGTAAACTATCCAGTTACCAGGTATGCCAGATGATCCTCCAGTTTTTGTATCTAAACCTGTTTTTCGTGTGCTAATGTTTGCATATGCTTTGGTGCTATCTAGCAGCTTATTTGGTGGGGAAGGTAGTGCAAGCCGGTGGCATAGAGCCAGCCAGCTGTTCAGAGCAGAGATGAGATCTGAATTGACATGGATCTGAAACAGCTTTTTAGATTTTTGTACATAGCTATTAAAAATATTGGTGCTGTTTGACTAAATTACTAAACAATAGGCTGAAAGACAAATGTGGTGCATAAACTGGCTATTTTTAGTTGTTATTGCATTTCTTAACAAGCTGTGTTTGAGAATTCAGCTGTTGTACACTGAATTTGGAATGAGAGCTGTTAAACATCAGTTCATATCTTAGATGCATAGACAACAGAAGTGGTTGACAACATGAGGTTTGCAACAAGTACATCAAAGGGGAATGTGTTTTCTGGTAAGTGGTTACATTGGTTGAAATGCCTAACAGTCACATTCTGCATCTCTGAAGATTGTGTGATATTGCCACAGTATATGCTGTATATAAAAATGAATATGTTCCAGCCTGTTAAATGCACCTTGACAGATTTATTTATTCTAATTGTATGTCATCTTATTACTTTCTTATTCGTCAGAACTAGAGGTGTTGGTGATAGCAAAATCTGATAAAGCTTCTTTAGGATATAATTCAACTAATTGCATTTAAGTGCTTAAGCACAAAGCTGTCCAGAGGCTTGATAAAGGGTTGAAATGATCAGTGCTGATAAATATTTGAGCTTATGATGCCTAAAATTTGTGATCTGTTATATAGCCTAAATCACCAGGATTTCAGGTGTATCAGAAAAGAGACAGGGACACGGGGCCAGATTAGCTTGGAACATGGCCAGTACAAGAAACAATAGCTGCAATGTTGTGTGACTGGCAGTCTCACCTCTATTTCTGTCTTCCCTATTATTGCCAATGGCAGGAGAGAGTGCAGACCTTGGAACAGGCCTACACCTCTCTTCAGTCCAATTTAAACTACTTGCTGGCTTATTAAAAGCCTATTTCCACAAATTGAATTTTCCCAGAGGGGGCTAGAGTTTACTAGCTGTCAGTGTCATGTCAGTTGCATGGATCTGAGGTCCATACCTGAGGCATTTCTTGTTGAGAAGAATTTATTAGGGTAATTGAAAATGCTTTTGAAAATGAAAATGTTTGACAGTCTTAAACCTTTGAAATTAAAGTTGCAGCAGGCCATGACAGGTTAGGGAAGGAACTAGTATTAAGAACATTGCCAGCTTAAAGTTTGTCACCCTTTTGACATCGTGTGGACACACTAGCAATGGACAAAGCTGTTTGAACTCCACCTGAGCAACTGGAAATGGGTGCCAAAACCTCAAAACCAGACCGTTAGAGATAAGGAGTAGCAGCCTGCACAGCAAGGACAGAGCTGTGCATCTGCAGATCAAAGGAGAGGCATGAAGTGTCCAAAGGAGAAAGTAATACTATCCTGAGCACAGGACAGAACCATAGAACACTATAGCACAGAAACAGGCCCTTAGGCCCTTCTTGGCTGTGCCAAACCATATTTTTGCCTAGTTCCACTGACCTGCACTTGGACCATTCCCCGCCACACCCCTCTCATCCATGTACCTGTCCAAGTTTTTCTTAAATGTTAAAAATGAGCCTGCATTTACCACTTCATCTGGCAGCTCACTCCACATTCCCACCACGCTCTGTGTGAAGAAGCCCCCTGTGATATTCCCTTTAAATTTTTCCCCCTTCACCCTTAACCCATGCCTTCTAGTTTTTTTCTCCCCTAGCCTCAGTGGAAAAAGCCTGCTTACATTCACTCTATCTATACCCATCATAATTTTATACATCTCTGTCAAATCTCCCCTCGTTCTTCTACACTCCAGGGAATAAAGTCCTAACCTATTCAACCTTTCTCTGTAACTCAGTTTCTCAAGTCCTGGCAACATCCTTGTAAACCTTCTCTATACTCTTTCAACCTTATTAATATCCTTCCTGTAATTAGGTGACCAAAATTGCGCACAATACTGTAAATTTGGCCTCAGCAATGTCTTATACAACCTCACCATAACATTCCAACTCTTACACTCAATACTTTGATTTATAAAAGCCAATGTTCCAAAAGCACTCTTTACGACCCTATCTACCTGTGATGCCACTTTTAGGGAATTATGTATCTGTATTCCCAAATCTCTGTTCTACTACACTCTATAGTGTCCTACCATTTACCATGTATGTTCTACCTTGGTTTGTCCTTCCAAAGTGCAATACCTCACAGTTGAGGGGGTTGAGCTATGAGGAGAGGCTGAATAAACTAGGCTTGTACTCGCTAGAGTTTAGAAGAATGAGGGGAGATCTCATTGAGACGTATAAGATGATGAATGGGATGGATAGGATAGAGGTGGAGAGACTCTTCCCGCTCAAAAAAGACAGTAGGACTAGGGGGCACAGCCTCAAGATAAAGGGGAGGCGGTTTAGAACAGAGTTGAGGAGGAACTTCTTCACTCAAAGGGTGGTGAATCTCTGGAATTCTCTGCCCGTTGAAGTGGTGGAGGCTGCCTCGCTAAATATTTTTAAGAAGCGGGTTGATGGGTTTTTGATAAGAGAGGGGATTAAGGGTTATGGGGAGAGGGCGGGAAAGTGGAACTGAGCCACAACAGATCAGCCATGATCTTATTGAATGGCGGGGCAGGCTCGAAGGGCTAGATGGCCTACTCCTGCTCCTATTTCTTATGTTCTTATGTTCTAAACTCCATCTGCCATTTTTCAGCCTATTTTTCTAGCTGGACCAAATCCCTCTGCGAGCTTTGAAAACCTTCCTCACTATCCAGTACACCTCTAATCTTTGTATCATCAGTAGGTTTGCTGATCCAATTTACCACGTTATCATCCAAATCATTGCTATATATGACAAACAACAATAGACCCAGCACTGTGGCAGACCACTAGTAAGAAATCTCGCAACACCAGGTTAAAGTCCAACCAATTTATTTAATAGTAAACTCTCAAACTTTCGGGGTTTGCCCCTTCGTCAGCTGAGTGGAGGGTTCTGGCCTCAGACCATATAACAGCGCACACAGTTTACAGATTACTGATTAGAATGCGAGTCTTTACAACTAACCTGCTATTCAAGTCTTAAAGATGCAGACAATGTGAGTGGGAAGAGCAATAGGCATAGGTTAAAGAGATGTGTATTGTCTCCAGACGGTACAGTAAGTGAGGCTTTGCAAACCCAGGCAAGTCATGGGGGTTACAGATAGTGCGACATGAACCCAAGATCCCGGCTGAGACCATCCCCGTGTGCGGAACTTGGCTATCAGTCTCTGCTCAGTGACTGTGCTGTCGTGTGTCGTGAAGGCCACCTTGGAGAGCGCTTACCCAAAGGTCAGAGGCCGAATGCCTGTCTCCATATCATGCACACCACGAGTCACAGGCCTCCACTCGAGCAATTCTCCACTACCACTCGCTGGCTTCTACCAATGAGCCAATGTATAATCCAATTTACTGCCTCTCCATGTATATCTAGCAACTGAATCTTCCTAACTAATCTCCCATGCGGGACCTTGTCAAAGCTTTACTGAAGTTCATGTAGATAACATCTACTGCCTTTCCTTCATCCACTTTCCTGGTAACCGCCTCGAAAAACTCTAATAGATTGGTTAAACATGACCTACCACGCACAAAGCTATGTTGACTCTCCCCAATAAGTCCCTGTCCATCCAAGTATTTGTAGATCCTATCTCTTAGTACTCCTTCCAGTAATTTACCTACTGCTGACGTCAAGATGACCGGCCGATAATTTCCCGGATTACTTTTTGAGCCTTTTTTTAAATAACGGAACAACGTAAGATATCCTCCAATCATCCGGCACCTCACCCGTGGATACTGACATTTTAAATATGTCTGCCAGGGCCCCTGCAATTTCAACACTTGTCTCCTTCGAGGTCCTGGGGATTTATCTACTCTGATTTGCCTCAAGACAGCAAGCACCTCCTCCCCTTAATCTGTATAGGTTCCATGACCTCCCTAATTGTTTGCCTTATTTCTGTAGACTCCATGCCAGTTTCCTTAGTAAATACGGATACAAAAAACCCATTTAACATCTCCCCCATTTCTTTTGGTTTCATACAAAGCCAACCACTCTGATCTTCAAGGGGACCAATGTTATCCCTCACTATCCTTTTGCTCTTAATATACCTGTAGAAATTCTTAGGATTATCCTTCACCTTGACTGCCAAAGCAACCTCATGTCTTCTTTTAGCCCTCCTGATTTCCTTCTTAAGTAGCTTCTTGCACTTTTTATACTCCTCAAGCATCTTATTTGTTCCCTGTTGCCTATACATGCATACATCTCTCTCTTCTTCTTTATCAGATGTGCGATATCCTTCGAGAACCAAGGTTCCTTATTCTTATTTACTTGGCCTTTAATCCTGACAGGAACATACAAACTCTGCATTCTCAGAATTTCTCCTATGAAGGCCTCCCACTTACCAATCACATCCTTGCCAGAGAACAGCCTGTCCCAATCCATGCTTTTTAGATCATTTCTCATTTCTTCAAATTTGGCCTTTTTCCAGCTCAGAACCTCAATCTGAGGACCAGACCTATCTTTATCCATAATCAAGTTGAAACTAATAGCATTATGATCACTGGAATGAAAGTGTTCCCCTACACACACTTTCGTTACTTGCCCTAACTCATTTCCTAATAGGAGATCTAAAATTGCATCTTCTGTAGTTGGTACCTCCTACATATTGATTCAGAAAATTTCCTGAGCACATCTACAGTGCAGATGGTTAAACATGACTAAGAACCAGTTCCAGAGGAGACAGTGTTTCTTAAGTAGACGGTCACAGCTGTTTGTGCCCAGTTGGCTGCACACCAATGTATCACACAGGTGACAGATGCCCTCTTCTCCATTGCTAGAGAACACATCAAGATCACGAGGCACTGGGTGCAATGCTTGTGTAGTCACATAGTGCCCTGCAATATCCTCCTGCAAAGTTGTCGGTCGTTGTAGCAGTCTGCTGCGTTCTCCGTTACGTGGGCCTCCTGACAGACATGTACCTAGATGACGATGAACCTAGGAAGGGGACACCTCATTGGGAAGAAGCAGGAGGTAAGATGAGGGGGAGGAAGAACTGGCGGTGGAAAGAGATGATACTGAGCACTGCTGCACAATGAGGTAGCCTCTTCCCTCTGCCCTTATGGAAGAGGATCACCCACCTCCCTTCATGAATGGTAGGCCTTTGGCACATTTGTGGCATCTTGGATCCCAATTGTGTAATGGCTCACTTGGGTGTCTGAAATCTCACTCCTGCCCCAACTCCTAGCTTTGATTGAATGGGCAATCTGTCTCCATATCAATTAAGAGCTCAAACAAAATCCAAAACTCAGTGGGTTAATGGCACAAAAACCAACTCTGCTCATGTTTTCTTTATCTTCAGGGGAAAGTTCAAACCTGTTTTCTGTGCTGTTAGATCACAGATCATCTGTTGTGCATTATCACAGTAATGACAAAAGGCCTTTTATATTTTTAGATTGACAGCTTTCATCATGTATTTCCTATCTGTGAGATGTGTACTGACTGTATGGGAATACTCATTTTCTTCACTTTTCTGCTTATTGGTATTCTTGCACGGCTTCCCTGACTTCAGGATAGACAGCATTGGGTCTCTTGACTTCAAAGAAGTTTGTAATGGGTAAAGAGCACTTCCAAAGTTAGCCTGTAACTTTCATATTAAAATGTAGGTATTAATGTATATTTTCCTTCTACCTTTGTAGAATCATTGAATCGTAGAGTGCAGAAGAAAAACATTCAGCCCGTCGTACCATGCTAGCTCTTAGAGCTACTCAATTAACCCCACTACCCTGTTCTTTCCTTTGCCCCAAAATCTTTTTCCTCCAAGTATTTATCCAGCCTCCTATTAGCACATATTATTGAATCCACTTCCAGATTTTCACTCAGTGCATTGCTAACCAACATTACTTGCTGCCAAAATACTTTTCCTCTTGTTGCCTCTGGTTGCGTTACTAATCTGTTGTTTCTGGTTATCAACAATAGAATCCCTACAGTGCAGAAGGCAGCCATTTGGCCCATCAAGTGTGCACCAACTCTCTGACAGAGCATCCTACCCAGGCCCACCAACCACCCACCCTATCCCCGTAACTCCATACATTTACCATGAATAATCCACTTAACCTACACATCTTTGGACTGAGGGAGGAAACTGGAGCACCCGGAGAAAACCCACACAAACACGGAGAGAATGGGCAAACTCCACACAGTCACCCAAGGCTGAAATTGAACCTGGGTTTCTGGTACTGTTAGTATAGTTCAGCAAGGTGAGGAGCAACTAGGAAAGGTTTGGAGTATAGGCCATGAGGAAAAGTTGAGGGAGCTGGGGCTTTTCTCTTTAGAGCAGAGGAGGATGAGAGGTGACTGAATAGAAGTTTATAAGATGATGAGGGGGATAGAGAATGGATGTTCATAGACTATTTCCTTGGGTGGATGTAGCTGTCAGTAAGGGGCATAACTATAAGGTTTATGGTGGGAGATATCGGAGGGATGTCGGAGGTGGATTCTTTACTCGGAGTGATTGGGGTGTGGAGTGCACTGTCTGTCGTGATAGTGGAGTCGGACACTTTAGGAACTTTCGAGCGGTTATTCGATAGGCATATGGAGCGCACCAGAATGATAGCGAGTGGGATAGCTTGATCTTGGGTTTGGACATAGCTCAGCACAACATTGAGAGCCGAAGGGCCTGTACTGTGCTGTACTGTTCTATATTCTACTGAGACAGCAGTGCTAACCATTGTGCTGCCCACTGTAAAGATTTTTTTCTTATTTACTCTTAACAAAACTGTTCATAATTTTGAATAGTTATCGACGAAATCTCTCCTTAACCTTCTGTGGTTGAAGAACCGTTTCTCTAAGGTCACCAGAAGTGAAGTTCCGCAACCCGTACACCATTCTATTACTTCTCTTCTGCACCCTCCCTTATGCCTTCACATCCTTCCTGAAGTGTGCTGACCAGATTTGGAGATAATACTCCAGCTGGGACTTGACTGTTAAAACTGGTCAACTTTTAATCAGGATTTTATGAGGGATTGGCGTAATTATTTTTGTTATTGTCGTGTGCCTTTGTTAATAAAGATGTGGAGATGCTGGCATTGGATTGGGGTAAACACAGTAAGAAGTCTCAACACCAGGTTAAAGTCCAACAGGTTTATTTGGTAACAAACACCACTAGCTTTTGGAGCGCTGCTCCTTCGTCAGGTGAGCGGGGAGTTCTGATTATAAACAGCACATATAAAGGCACACACTCAGTTTACAGAATACTGATTAGAATGCGAGTCTTTACAGCTAGTCAAGTCTTAAAGGTGCAGACAATGTGAGTGGAGATAGCATTAAGCATAGGTTAAAGAGATGTGTATTGTCTCCAGACAGGACAGTAAGTGAGATGTTGCAAGCTCAGGCAAGTCATGGGGGTCACAAATAGTGTGACGTGAATCCAAGGTCCCGGCTGAGGCTGTCCTCACGCGGTGCGGAACTTGGCTTTCGGTCTCTGCTCGGCGACTCTGCGCTGTCGTGTGCCGTGAAGACCGCCTTGGAGAATGTTTCCCGAAGATCAGAGGCCGAATACCTGTGACCGCTGAAGTGTTCGCCAACAAAAAGAGAACAGTCTTGCCTGGTGATTGTCGAGCGGTGTTCATTCATCCGTTGTCGTAGCATCTGCACGGTCTCCCCAATGTATCATGCCTCAGGACGTCCTTTCCTACAGCGTATGAGGTAATCAATATTGGCCGAGTTGCAAGAGTACGTATCGTGTACCTGGCGGATGGTGTTCTCACGTGAGATGATGGCATCCATGTCGATGATCTGGCATGTCTTGCAGAGGCTGCTGTGGCAGGGTTGTGTGGTGTCGTGGTCACTGTTCTCCTGAAGGCTGGGTAGTTTGCTGCAGACAATGGTCTGTTTAAGGTTGTGCGGTTGTTTGAAAGGCAAGAAGTGGGAGTCCGGGGATGGCCTTGGCGAGACGTTCATCTTCATCAATGACACGTTGAAGGCTCCAGAGAAGATGTCGTAGCTTCTCCACTCCGGGGAAGTTCTGGACGACGAAGGAGACTCTGTCCGCCGTGTCCTGTGTTTGTCTTCTGAAGAAGTTGGTGCGGTTTTTCACTGTAGCGCGACGGAACTGTCGATCGTTGAGTCGAGTGCCGTATTCTATATCCTGTTCTTATGAGGGCATCTTTCGGCGTCTGGAGGTGTCTGTTGCGATCCTCCCTCATCTGAGCAGATCCTATGTATATGGAGGGCTTGTCCATAGGGGATGACTTCTTTAACGTGTTTAGGGTGGAAGCTGAAGAAGTGGAGCGTTGTGAGGTTATCCGTGGGCTTACGGTACAGTGAGGTGCTGAGGTGACTGTCCTTGATGGAGATGCGCATGTCCAGGAATGCAGCTGATTCCGGAGAGTAGTCCATGGTGAGTCTGGTGGGATGGAACTTGTTGATGTCATCATATAATTGTTTCAGTGATTGTTCACCATGAGTCCAAAGGAAGAAAATGTCATCGATGTATCTGGTGTATAGCATTGGTTGAAGGCCCTGTGCGGTGAAGAAGTCTTGTTCGAGCCTGTGCATGAAGATGTTGGTATATTGAGATGCGAATTTGGTCCCCATGGCTGTTCCATGTGTCTGGATGAAGAATTGGTTGTTGAAGGTGACAATATTGTGGTCCAGGATGAAGCGGATGAGTTGTAAAATTGCATCTGGAAACTGGCAATTGTCGGCATCGAGCACTGAGGCAGTTGCAGCAATGCCGTCGTCGTGGGGGATGCTGGTGTAGAGTGCTGAGACATCCATTGTGATGAGGAGTGCTCCTGGTTCAACTGCTCCGTGTATGCTGAGTTTCTGTAGGACGTCCATAGTGTCACGACAAAAGCTTGGGGGTTCTTTGTACAAATGGGTTTCAGGATGCCCTCGACGTAGCCGGAGAGGTTCTTGACAGGGTCCCATTGTCTGATACGGTGAGATGGCCGGGTGTGTTTGCCTTGTGTATCTTTGGGAGGCATTAGAAACCTCCGACGCAGGGAGTAGATGGAATGAGAGCACGGAGGGTGCTCTGAAGGTCTGGATCAAAGGTCTTGATCAGTGAGTTGACGGGTGTGTTCTTTGGTCGGATCTGCGGGTAACTGTAGCGTTCCTCGTCGTTCAGTTGTCGGTACGCTTATTTGCAGTAATCCGTTCTGTTCAGTACGATGGCCCCTCCTTTGTCTGCTGTTGTGGTTGGTCTTAAGAGCACAGATGGTGCTGTGTTGTGCTTGGGTGATATTCGGGGCTGTCTTGTGAGTGCGGTTGATGAATCTGGTGTCGATGCACCTCCTGATGGTTTGGGCATACACGTCAAGTCGAGGGCAACGGCCTTCCAGAGGAGTCCAATTGGATTCTTTCCTCATCGGTTGCTGCACTACACATCTCTGTCGGCTGTTCCGGTTCATCGGCTTCTCGTTGTGTTCGCTGTTGGCCCCTCGGTTTTTGTGGAAGACCTCCAGCAGCCTCATTCGCCTGATGAATTCCTCTGTGTCCGCTGCGAGACTGATGGGGTCCAGTTTGGTGGTGGGGCAGAAATTGAGCCCTCAGCTGAGAACTTCGACTTCATCTGGTTGAAGTGTGTAGTCCGACAAGTTGACAATGGACTTTCCTGTGGTGGTACTATTTCCTACTGTGGTGCCAGGGGAGGCTTGGTCGCTGCTGGTGGTGATGCCGAGTTTCTCAAGTTTCCTGTTCTTAGTGTGCATGTAAATGGTGCAGTTCCTTTGTCTCATTTGTTCGGCAGAGTTTTGCAGCAGTCTGTCCAAGACATGCCAGATCATCGACACGGATGCCATCGTGTCACACAAGAATGCCATCTACCAGGTACACGGTGCATACTCTTGCAACTCAGCCACATTGTCTACCTCATACACTGCAGGAAAGGATGTTCTGAGGCACGGTACATTGGGGAGACCGTGCAGACGCTACAGCGACGGATGAATCGACACTGCTCGACTATCACCAGGCAAGACTGTTCTCTTCCCATTGGTGAACACTTCAGCGGTCACAGGTGTACGGCCTCTGATCTTCAGGTAAACGTTCTCCAAGGCAACCTTCACAGCATATGACAGCGCAGAGTTGCTGAGCAGAGACTGATAGCCAAGTTCCGCGCACGTGAGGACGGCTTCAACCGGGATCTTGGATTCATGTCACGCTGTTCGTAACCCCGATGACTTGCCTGGGCTTGCAACATCTCACTTACTGTCCTGTCTGGAGACAATACACGTCTCTTTAACCTATGTTAATGCTATCTCCACTCACATTGTCTGTATCTTTAAGACTTGACTAGCTGTAAAGACTTGCATTCTAATCAGTATTCTGTAAACTGAGTGTGTGCCTTTGTACGCACTGTTTGTGAGTGCGGTTGATCAGAACTCCCCACTCACCTGACGAAGGAGCAGCGGTCCAAAACCTAGTGGCGTTTGTTACCAAATAAACGTGTTGGATTTTAACCTGGTGTTATGAGACTTCTTACTTTGTTAATAAAGCTAAGGATCCAAATTTGCCTTATCACTTTGTCATGCCACCTTCAAAGAGTTTGGATGCGACCTTAATGCCCATTCCTGCCACGTTCCTGCTGCATCGAAGACCGAGAATTCACCGCAGCAAAATGGGGAAATCCTGCCAGTGTGAACGGCCACAAAATTCCAGCCTTTGTGTAAAAGTAAATGCACCCATTTAAAGTTGTACCATTGCTATTACATTGCTGTTTCCCTTTGTTGCTACCAAAATGAAGTACTTCACACTGCACGTTTTCCCATTTGTGTCTTCTTGAAGTCTGTTGCTATTCTGTTCACTACTACCGCTTGATTGCATCCTTCTGGTTTCCAATTCTACTCTTAATGTGGCGAACTTTGAAAGGCTATTTTGAAAGCCAACTCTTTCAAGGACAGTTCTATTTTTAGCACATAGCGCTAGCTGCTGGTGGGAGCACTACTTATGGAGGTGTTGGTCTGCAATATATGAACAAACATCATTTTCATGCGTAAGCGGTGCGGTTTTTATCAGGCTCTGCTTCAAAACAAAATTGGATTGAAATTTGAAAAGATCACAATTTGGTAACGTGCACCATAAAGACTTTCCGTATCTCGTTGCAAATATAGTATTCCGTTTTAAATACACTGTTAGAATATTTTATTGAGCATTACTCATTTTATTCTATTTGATAACTTTTGGCTATGATGTGTATGGAACTTATGATGCATCTTAGAAACTACCTTGGGAAAACTCGAGGGCACAACTGGTTCCAGAGGAATGTTCTTCCCAGGGAATGCAACATTGGTTGTTTGATTTTGTTCTTTGTGAAATTACAAGAGAGATCAGTTTGACACGAACTGCTGGAGGCCACAGGAAGTGAAGAGCAAGAAAAGTAGGCAATAATAAGACTTTGTAGTTTGATTTCTGGGCCTTAAAAGTCACATGTGCCGGCAGTGACTCTGATTTGTAATGCGTTGTGTGTGGCCCTGTAAGGGACATTTGTAATTGAACTTTAACTTCAATAAAGTGATTAAGATAAAGCTTTGGTTGAAAGCTATGTGGCCTGTTCCTCCTCCATTTCAGTAGAAAGCATGTAAGTGCAGAGTATTAAGTGTTTGCAAAACTCAAATCATTTGTGAATTCAACTGTTTCTAAACGGAAGAGTCTGGACTTAGTGAGATATGGGCACACCATCAAAATTAATTTCACTGTCATAGTTATATTTGGCTGTAAAATACCTGGATCAGCTCCAGTTTTAATGGTTTTACCTGCTCCAGAGACAGACTGACCTGTGATTTCATTGGCATTAAGAACAGCAAGGCTACTAATACAGCAGTTTAAAGCATTATACCAATGTAATTTTGATTTGGGGAAAATAAGCATTTTTACATAATGCAATCTGCAATGAATTGAAGTTTCAAATGTGTCCTGTATGACAAGAACATACATTTATATAATACCATTTTGAAGTGGTTGCTTGGTAGTACAGAACTTGGAGCATTGCTAAAAAAGACAACATATGTCTAAACTTTTGATCTTGCACTTATCAGGACAGATGCAAGAATAGCAAATTTCAAAGGGAACAACAATTTATGCTGCATGAGAAAATGGTGCTGATTTGGTTGGCAAGTAGACTCTGATTAGACGAGGCGTTACCATGGGGAATATACCAGGTAACAGTTGTCCCTCATGCTTTTGTTCAATTGAAAAAGGCACAATACCCTGACAGCGTAATTGAACCACATTGCAAGCCTGATTTATAATCTTAAGCTGGTTGTTCGTGTAATTCTTAGCACATTGAAAATTGTTCAGTAAGTGTTGAATTACATCTAAGGGTGTTCACTGCGTTCTGAATTTTACAAACGCTGGCAGCTCGAGAACGGTCAGTTTGCTGCCTGTTGTGAACAGTTGAAGGGATCCACCAGTTTGTTGGGAACACTGCTTACGTAACTAGTATTACACTGGCACTGAAATTCATATTCCACACTACTCATTTGTGTGGCAGGCAGAATGCCTTTTTGTTTTAATGGCTGCTTTCTATTAGGGGAGAATGCTACTTGTATTGCTACTGCATAATAACAGTGTGAACTGGCTAGCTTCAAAAAGTAACAAGTTTTAAGACTTTGTGAGCGCACATTATCAAAGCAGAGCTCTGAACAGTTTAAAAACATATCCCTCAAATGTGGCGGTTATTGAGATTTTCAATTGGGGTGGTAAAGATTCATTTTAAAGTACGTAAAATCTGCAAAGCATGAATCAGTAAATAAAAATGAAGAAAAAAAACTATAAAACACAAATCTGGATATATTTCTCTTCCAGAAAAATTTTCCTTGGTGTTGGTTAAAAACTATTTTTAGCAATGTAAAATTTTAAATCAACTGTGGAAGGTGACATATTGAATATGGAGTTCCGACTAAACATTCGTGCTCCCCTGTGACTGGTTGCTGTTTCCTCAGCAATGCTGTAGACTAAAAGGACAATGTATTAAGCTGGCCTGGTTGAGGGTTGAAAGAAAAGACTGGCATGTTTATGGGATTGATTTCACAGATAAACAGGCAGAAAAATCTTTTTTCCCAAGTAGAAAAGAAGTGGAACTGTTCAGACAATTTTTGCCAAAAATAGTTTGGATCTTTTGAGTGTTCCAAATTTGGGTCTTTGCCGTTGTTTGCTTCATACGTATTTCTGTGCTGTCGTGCAGTGTGAACGAGGCAGGGAGAAGTATGGTAGTATATTGGTTATATTACTGGACGACTAATCCAGAAGCCTGGATTAATGATCTGGTTCAAATTCCAACACAGCAAGAGAACTTAAAGGCTGTTTAAATATATAAATTTGGAATAAGGTAACAATTATGACTGTGAAATTACAAAAACCTACTAATGTGCTTTAGGTAAGATAGTCTGCTGTGCTTATCGGAACTGGCCTACATGTGACTACAGACCCATAGCAATGTGATTGACTCTTCTCTCTGAATTGGCTGAGCAGGCCACATTGTTGTATCAACTTTGTTGTGATAGTATAATGAAAATAAAACTAGATGCACATCCAACCCAGTCAACCCTGTCAAGTTTTCCTCACTAAAATCTGGGGATTTGTGCCAGAATTGAGTTTATAGACTAGTCTGACAAATTCATACTCACTGAGCCAATCACAATTCCTTTCAGCCCCCATCTTGGACTTCCCCAATCAACTGAGAATGTTCTCTTCCACTAGCAAGATAAATCCACCTGAGCTAGCAGCACAATGGTATATAATTGAGCAGGAAAGGCCCTGAGATTTTTCAACATTGACTTTAACACCATAAGCTTCTTGGATCCAGAGTCAGTCAGACATGGTAAAGGAAACCTCCTCATTAATCCCTACCACCTTCCTTTATCTGATGTATCAGTACTCCTTCACATTCAGCGCTGGTGCTGGTGAGGACACAGAATGTAGCCTGGAGAACTTCAGCGGCCATCACCGAGACATTGGCTCATTAATATCAATAGTGACTGAGCTGGATGAGTTCTAAAAAACATATCTACCAGATTGGGCATGTTGCAGAAAGCAATAGGAAAAGCCCAACTCCTTGTCACCAGTCCAACTATCACAGTTACATCTGGCCATGACAGTATTAGTGGGAGTGACCAGGGACTATCTGGAGATAACATTCTATCTTTGCAATGAAGTACGCTGTGCTATTGGGATAGATACCAAATGGATCCAGCAGTTCGAGACTGGGATAAAAGCAAAATACTGCTGATGCTAGAATCTGAAACAAAAACAGAAAATGCTGGAAAATCTCATCAAGCGAGACGGCAACTGGGGAGGGAGAATAGAGCCAATGTTTTGAGTCTGGATGAGAGATCACCTAGACTCGACGTCTGCTCTATTTTTCCTTCCTAGATGCTGTCAGACCAGCTGAGATTTCCCAGCAGTTTGTCTTAGTTCAAAACTGGGCTTTTTTTTTCCACCACAATCTTTAATCTCATGGTCTAGACTATATCTGATTCTACGATTATCCTCACGATGGGGGAACCAACTGTGGTTCAAGAAGATATGGGAAAAGCATGCCAGGAGCAAAGTGAGTTGGATGAAATTATAGCGCAGAGCTAATTGCTTCTCAAATGACAGAAGCAGCTTGCAATCGACCAAACTCAGCAATTCCACATTCAACCAATCGTGTAAAAACTCTGCAGTCCTGTTACATTCATTTGTGAATGGTCGTGGATAAGCAAAAGATGAATAGAGGCACTATGAACGTCCCATCCTGAACCACGTTTTCTCAGTACATCAGTGCAAAAGACCAGACTGAACCATTTGCAATGATCTTCACCCAGAAAATATTGAGTGGCTGATCCATCTTGGCCTCTTCTCGAAGCTCCCACCATCACAGATGCTATATTTAAATCAATTTGATTCACTCTCATGATGCCAAGACGTGGCTGATCATATTGGATATAGTAAAGACTATGGGCTTTCTCAACATCCCAGCTGTAAAGCTGAAGACCTGCGCTCCAGAACAAGTTGTGCCCCTAACCAAGCTGTTCCAATACAGCTCCAACACAAATTTGGCCAAGTGGGAAATTGTCCAGGCAACAAAAAGAGCAAGTCCAATCCAGCCAGTTATCGCCCTGTGGGCCTACTCTCAGTCATCTGTAAAATAATGGGAGGGGTTGTCGATACTCCTGTCAAGTGACACGTACTCAGCAATAACCTGTGTGTCAGGGCTCAGTTTAGGTTCTGCCAGGACTTCCTGCTGCAAAGCTAATTTTATTCTTGGTCCAAACATGGGCAAACCAGCAGAATACCAAAGGTGAGGTGAATGACTCTCCTTGGCATCGAGAGGTTTCTGTAAAATTGAAGTCCATGGAAATAGGTGGATGGAGGGTGGCGGAGAGGTCTTGTGGCACAATGCATATACCAGTTGTCTCCCATGTTTATTATCTTCAAGTCTGAAGTAAAAGATAATTTTGCGTCATATATGACCAGGAAGAGAACAGTTCATGCAGCAGGTGGTCAGGAAGGCGAATGGGATGCTGGCCTTCATAGCGAGGGGGATTGAATATAAAAGTAGGGAGGTCTTGCTGCAGCTGTATAGGGCATTGGTGAGGCCGCAGCTGGAGTACTGTGTGCAGTTTTGGGCGCCGCACCTGCGCAAGGATATTTTGGCCCTGGAGGGAGTGCAGAGGAGGTTTACTAGGCTGATACCGGAGTTGAGGGGATTGAGCTATGAGGAGAGGCTGAATAAACTAGGCTTGTACTCGTTAGAGTTTAGAAGAATGAGGGGAGATCTCATTGAGACGTATAAGATGATGAATGGGATGGATAGGATAGAGGTGGAGAGACTCTTCCCGCTCAAAAAAGACAGTAGGACTAAGGGGGCACAGCCTCAAGATAAAGGGGAGGCGGTTTAGAACGGAGTTGAGGAGGAACTTCTTCACTCAAAGGGTGGTGAATCTCTGGAATTCTCTGCCCGTTGAAGTGGTGGAGGCTGCCTCGTTAAATATTTTTAAGAAGCGGGTTGATGGGTTCTTGATAAGAGAGGGGATTAAGGGTTATGGGGAGAGGGCGGGAAAGTGGAACTGAGCCACAACAGATCAGCCATGATCTTATTGAATGGCGGGGCAGGCTCGAAGGGCTAGATGGCCTACTCCTGCTCCTATTTCTTATGTTCTTATGTTCTTATGCAGCATTACTTTTCGAAAGCTTTTGTATGAGGTTTCACTTCATCCTCTGATTTCTCCCTGCCCCACCCCAAAATATTTTAAACAGTATTTCACATTCCATTATTAAGCCTGGAACCCCACAAATTTGGTGCCAATTCACCATGTTTCTCACTATTTTCTGCTCTGTAGAAACATGCCCATTCTGTTTTTCACTAGTTTCAATTTTGCTGTAACAACTTTCCCCCTACTGAAATGGCATTTCCACCTTTTGTGACTGAGTCATTCTGAGTAACAGATGCCACACTCTGAGAAACCACACTGCAGTCAATCATGGTCAAAGAGCAATAGTTACACAGAAAAACCACACAGAACTCAAAAGCCCCGTGTTGTCCATCGCTGCCTATTAAATTGTATTTATTAGTCTTGGGCTGCAGCTGCAAAACATCCAGCATTTTAAGAACGTTCCATAGATTGTTATAAAACAATGACTGGAAAAGTTTGTCTAAAAATGCCAGCTTGTGATGCTGAACGCTAGCAATTAAACACAAATATCTGTTTTATGCAATGTGTGGCAGTTGCTGTTTGATCTGTACATAATGGTAAATGCTGTACCCCCTTTGTAGCTTTTACAGCAAACTCATCTTTTAATTGTTTTTAACTTATCTTGATTAGGGATGCTCCTGTCCAAAGAAATCTGGAGTCTCTTCTGATCCAGATGTCGCTGCCCCCTTCCCTGATAGTTGCCCTACCCCAACTGACTTGACCTTGACTGCCAGAGACAATTCCAGTAAGTCCCTTGTTATCTTTTCTGAGACAAGATAAAAACTGTCACTTAGGCATGAATTGATCAGGGAGTCAGCAGGATTTTGTGAGGAAGAGATTGTGTCTTGCTAACTTAATAGAATGTTTTGAGGAAGTAGCAAGGAAGACTGATGAGGATAGCACAGTGGATGTTGTCTGCATGGATTTCGCTAAGGCATTTGACCAGGTCCTACAAGGCAGACCGGTCAGAAAAGTGAGATCTCGTGGGATACAAAAGGTGGCAAGTTGGATCCAAAAGTGGCTCAGTGACAGGAAACAAAGTCCAGGCTCACCTCAGTCTTATTGTTTATATTAATGATTTAGACTTGAGTGTGGGAGACACAATTAGGAAGTTTGCAGATGACACAAAAATTAGACATGCGGTTGATGGTGAAGATGATAACTATTGTCTCCAGAATTAAACCAGTGGTTTGGTTGAGTGAGCAAAGAAGTGGTAAATGGAATTCAATCCAGAAAAGTGAGGTAATGTATTTGGGGAGCACAAACTAAGCAAGGGAATACTCAATAAACAGGAAGCTATTGAGAGGGATTGATGAAGTGAGAGACCTTGGAGTTCATGTCTGCAGGTCCTTGAAGGTGGCAGGACAGGAAGACAAGATGGTAAAGAAAGCATATAGAATTTTTTTATTCATTCTTGAGACATGGGTGTCGCTGTCTCGCCAGCATTTATTACCCATCCCTAGTTGCCCAAAGACGGTTGAGAGTCAAACATGTTGCTGTGACTCTGGAGTCGCACGTCGGCCAGACCAGGAAAGGGTGGCAGATTTCCTTCCCTAAAGGACATTAGTGAACCATTTACAATAGTTTCATGGTCATCGATAGATTCTTAATTCCATTTTTTTTATTGAATTCAAATTCCACCATCAGTCATGGCGGGATTCAAACCTGGGTTCCCAAAGTACTGCTGAGTTTCTGGATTAGTAGTCCAGCGATAATATCACTAGGCCATTACCTTTTGTAAGGCTTTGAATATAAAAGCAGGGATGTAACGATGGCACTGTTTAAAATGCTGGTTCAGCCACAGCTGGAATTTTGTGTACAGTTGCGGTCACCGTCTTATAGGAAAGAGACAATTGTTTTTGAGATTGCAGAGGAGATTTACAATGTTGTCTGGGATTGAAAATTGCAGTTACGAGGAGAGATTGGGAAGGGTAGAGTTGATTTCCTTAAAACAGAGGAGGTTAATTGAGGTGTACAAAATTGAGGGGCCAAGATATGATAGACAGGAAAGATCTATTTTCCCCGAGCTGAGGAGTCAGTTACCAGGGGAAATCGATTTAACGTGATTGGTAGAAGGATTAGAGGGAGTACGAGAAGAAATTTTTACACCCAGAGGTGGTGGGTGTCTGGATTTCACGTAAGTGCCTAAGTTAATGATTTAAGCTCAACTCATTTAAAAGGTAACTGGAACTGCATCCACGGAGCTGTATGTCCTTTCAATGTAGGAACAAACTCGACCTTAAGCGGAAATGTCAAACTGGGTAGGAGAGTCGTGTTTGGGTCCTGTTTCAGTTGAAAAATTCTGCATTTCTCCTCCATTAGTTAAAGCTTTCCAATAGAGGGTTAATATAAGATTGCTATATCCACTTCTGAATATAATGCTATTGCTATGTCTGCACCACCAGAGCAATTGAGCCATTTGGTCTTTCACTTCCCTTAAAAGGACCTGCGGTTTATTGCTTTCCATGAGATAACACTTAACAAATGCAAATGACTCAAGAATAATAAAAGAAAAACTGAGCAATGCAGCTCGATATAATCTCCGTTGTAGTTAATTCCTAACTTACTTCAAATGACAGGCTCCCCAAATGCTGCACTCTGGCGAAAAAGGCTACCTTATGGTAACCGTCTTTAAGTGTTTATGGCACAGCATTCTCGGAGTACCTGTTGTGAAATGTTTTCCTGAATCTGAATTGAATTTGAATGCTGTTTCTGGGAGATTTCTTTTACCAAGTCAAAAAGTTGGGATATGCCTCTAAACTAAACTAACGCTCAAATGTAAATAGGTAGGAAAAGCTGCCGATCAGGAACCAACACACAAAACAGAAAACGGAGCATCGAATAAAAGCCACCAATCAGGAGCCACTAACTACCTCAAATAATTAGATCTTTGAAAAAATGCTCCAATGTTCTACCATTTTCTTTCATTACATTTTATCTCTCGTCATTCAATGCAAAAGTTCTGGAAACAGCATGCTTAATTGTTACTGACTACCACTACATGTTAGGGATATCCTGCACCTGTGGAGCTTGCTCCACAAGGGACTTTGTCCAAGGCTTCAAAGTGTGTGGGTTAGGTTGATTGGCTATGCTAAATTAACTGTAGATGCATAGGTTAGAGAGGATTAGTGGGTAAAATATGTAGCGATTGGGGATAGGGCCTAGGTGGGATTGTAGTCAGTGTAGACTTGATGGGCGGAAGGGCCTCTCTCTGTCCTGTAGGGTTTCTATGATTTGTACTGGTCTTCTAGAATGTACCCCCATGAAAATCTTCAGGATGCATGTTAAACTTAACACTTCCTGATAAGAACAAATGCAGAGATTTAAGATAAGTGGCAGTAGGAGTAGAGGGAATGTGAGAAAGAACTTTCTGACGCAGATGGTGTTGGGTGTCAGATTTGCTGCCCAAGTTGGTGGTGGAGGCAAAGGTTTAAACTCTCCCTCAAACAAAAGTATCTGGATCTGCATCTTAAGTGCTGTAAGCTACAAGCTATGGACCGGGTGCAGGAAGGTGAGATTAAAAAGGAGCAGCTGCCCTCGGGCTAGCATGGACAATATGGGCCGAATGGCCTCCCTCTGTGTAACTTCTTATGGTTCTATAATGTGCATTATCTGAAAACATTTTAATAAGCTCACTGTTGGAGTAGGGGGGAGAAATAACTGCACCAATTAAACTCTAAGTGGCCTTGCCCGGTGTTTACTTAGCAGAGGTTGGACTTTAGCGCATTTTGCTTTATGTGATGGAATGCTCCTGTCCTTATACAGTAATTTTTCAGTAGATAGTTTACTGTGAACGCTGTCATAATATTTCTGCTTATCTGCACAAAACAGCAGCGCTGTTTTTTGAACAGTGTCCGTTTTTGCTTTTGTTGGATGTGAAACAAAATTATTCCACATACAGATCAGACGATTGGCTGACCAGAACTGCTTTCCCACGAGTTACCAGTTAGAGAAGGTTCAAACAGATGTGCACTCGAGTTTGACAGTAGTGACTGCAGCTGTAACTGTAGTAACTGTGCCTAATTACAGCATTACTTCATTAGAAAACTCAATGACGAGCATCGTGCATTAGCAAAGGAATTTGAAATACGAAAGTTTGAGATGTCGATTGTCGGACAAGATAAAAATTTGTACTGGAGTGGATTCGTATCCAATGGCAAAGTAGCTGTAAACCTTAAACAGGTTCTGGTGCTAATACTGTTAAGAATGTTCATTTTAACACCAAACTGTAGATAACATTTAAACAATTGTTTAACTCTTGAGATTCAAGGATATCAGGGAGCTAATTAATTTAGTGGCCCCCAATGGAAAGAAAACATACAATGCAGAGAGAGGCCATATCAGCAACAAACCTGCTCCGTTATTCAGTAAGATCGTGGCTGATCTTCAACCTCAATTCAATTCCCTGTCCAATCCTCATAATCCTTTGAATTTCCCCTAGAATCCAAAACATTGGATATGTTAGAACATAGTTTCAACATTAGGTATACTCGATGATGCAATTCTTTACACCAACGACTGAATGCCTTCAGATTCACAACTCTCGATCAATGAATTCCTCCTCATCTGTGTTAAATGCAGAGATAATAGCGCTTTTTCATTTTTTACTTCTTTATTAAGATTATGCATCCTTATTTTAGATTCCCCAGCTCGGTGAAATGGCCCCTCAACCTCTACCCTGTCAAGCCACCTCAGAATCATATCTTTCAATGAGATCACCTCATCTAAACTCCAGAGTGTGTTCTAATAGTGCCTTTTCATTTTTAATGTGGCTTGTAAATTAAGGATATTCCCTCATAGTGCCGCCGCCATTTTCACTTTAGCATTAAGAAGAAAATAAAACTGTCATTTCCCTCCCACTCACCGCTTCCTCCTCACTCTTCACTGACCTTAACCGATTCCCTCACTCACAGCAAGGGTTTAGGAGAGGGAGGTGAAGAGCAGGAAGACTGGGGAGGGAAGTGGTGAGACAAGAACGTCTTGGATTGAAGTGGTAGGTTGAGAGAGGTAGCAAACAGGAGGCAAGTTCAGGATATTGGCTGCTATGTTTCCTGAATGACAATGCTCACCATACTTTAAAAAAGTACTTCATTGGCTGTAAAGTACCTTTGAGATGTCTGGTGGTTTTGCAAGGTGCTGTGTAAATACAAGTCTTTCACTTGTTTTAATTGAGTGGTGTAGGAATGGAATTCCTGGAGTCTGGGGCCTAGGCAGCTGAAGGCACTGTTGCTGGTCAAAGACTAATTCAAGTCAGGGATGCATAAGAAGCAAGAATTTGAAGTGCAGAGATGTCAGAGGGTTGTAGAGAGAAGGTGGGTGAGACCAAGGGAGGATTTGAAAGTAATGCTGACAATTTTAAAATTGTCTACCAGTCTGACAACACCTCTGTGCAGGTCAGCAAACACAGGTGTGATGGAAGAGTGTAATTTGATGCAAATTAGGTTACAGGAGCAGGGTTTTGATGTAGTTCCAGTTTATGGAGGGTGGAGAAAGAAAGGCTGCCTAGGAAACCATTGGAATATTCAAGGATAGAGGGAGCAAAGACATCAATGAAGGTTTCAGCAGCAGATGATTTGAGGTGGTGTGGGGAGGGTTGTGGGAGGAGGTAAAAATAAACAATGTTATGGGAGTAAAATTAGTGTCTTAGAAGTGGAGTTGAAACGTATTTGAAAGTTCTGCTTGGGGACATTTAGGATGTCAAGTGTGCAAATTCAGCTTCTGAGTTGCTAGGGAGAGGAATGAAGTTGGTGGCTCAGGAACGGATCTGCTGATCCAATAATGGAGGTCGGACAAGCAGCATTACTGATCAGAAGCAGTGGATGATGGGTCAGTAGATGGTGTTGGAGTAGAGTTGGGTGTCATTAGCACAAGTGTGGAACCTGACTCGTTTCTGGATGCTACTAGATGGATAGCGTGTAGTTAAGAAATAGGGAGGAGGTCAAAGTTAAGCCCCTGAGCGACTCAGCATGGGAAACAGGAAGCTACAACTGGTCAGCACACCTCCCCCCAGCCAGTTTCGCCTCCCTGCCCCAGCCTTTAGCAGGGCAATAACACTGTGGTATTGTTGCTATACTGGTAATCCAAAAGGCCATACTAATGCTGCAAAAATATGAATTCAAATCCCATCAAGACAGCTGGAGAAGGTGGGGGGATTTAAATTCAGTTAATAAATATGGAATGAAACACTGCTTTAATTAGTATTGTTAAAAATACTCATGAAACTGCCAGATTGTGGTAATGTCCTTCCAGGGAGGAAATGTGCTCCTTGTCCAATCTGGCCTATGTGTGACTCCAGATGCAATGGAGTGTGCTTGAATTTTTTAATTGTCCTCTGAAATATCCATTCAGTTCGAGGGCAATCAAGGATGTGTAATAAATGTTGGCATTGTCAAACACTTTCCCCCAATTTCAAGAATTAACAAAAAAAATCTCTTCCACATTCTATACAATTGAATGTTGAATATTTTTGGTTCAATTAAACTGAAAAGAATTAAATGCCACGGTGCTTTGGAATGCTTTGAGTTTTTGTCATCAGGGAGGTGGAGTGTTAACCAGTGAAAAAAGAGCTGTATATCAACAATATATTGCATCATTGGTCCCAGTGCATATTACCATAGGGCTGTAGGTGTGGATTTTGTCTATTGTGTAGGGAGATGAGCTAACTGATTCTGTCATTAGTACGCTTCTCGACGCACATTCATGGAGCTCAAGGGCCCTGACTGCAATATCGTGGGTACAGTGTCACAGACAGGAGAAAGTGACTTAAATTTCCTCTGGACTGTAAGTAAAGCATCAGGGTTGTCAGTGGCATGTTCACCTTTCACTCAACTGACGATAACTGGGCAAATTCTTGCAGAAGCATGGAATGGGATAACGTTGTTTTTGAAAGATTTCCACAAACCCAGTTAATTTAATACAGCTAACAAGATGTAAATGGATCAAAATATTCCAGAGCTGAATTTTCAGTTAAATTCCAAAACCAGAATCAGTTTTATGACTTGGACTTTAATTTCTAATGTTGTTTGGTATATTCTTCATATGACTCGATTTTTACAATGGGCTTTGGGTATCTTATTAATGTGGCCAGCTATTTGCATGTACGGTATGGTGTCAGGTTACTATTAGAGGGCCTATTTCACAACATTGACATTGGATCAAGGCCATGGCGGGTCAGTTTACAGGAAAAAGCTTTTCGTGGAGAACTGCTCTGTTTTGCTGAATTTTACCTGAGTAAAGTGTAAATGCTAATTATGACTGATTAAGATTGTATTGCATAACTCTGGATTGATTCTGAACAACAATCAGAATTTTCTACATACAATATTGTTGCTGTACAGCTGCTGCCACCTGCTGATGAATTTCAGATTTCTTTCATACTTTACTGTTGTATGCTAGAGAAGCTATACGTGATTTTTGGTGATAATACATTAGCACACAAAACATTTGTCTAGTATTCCTCCACAATCGGCTGCAGTTGGAGCCTTAACCCTTTAGGGACATAGGAATAGGAAGTAGGCCATTTTTCGCTCATTGTATTTGGTAAGGCTGATCTGTGGTCTAACTCCTTGCACCCATCTTTACTCAAGTTCTTAATACTCAGTTCTTTTGGTTAATAGATGTCAATAAATTTTATGTATAAAATTAACAGTTGAACTAACATTAACTATATTTTTGAAAGCCAGTTGCAAACCTCTACCACCAATTTTGTGCCGAAGTACACCCTAATTTAATTTCCTTAATGGTCTAGCTCCATTATATAGGCTATTTCCTTTAGTCGTAGATTTTTCGAGCAGTGGAAATCGGATAGACAAAGAGAAATGATCAACTACTCTAAATGTCTTGAACTTAATAAATGTTCCCGTAATTTTCTAAATTTCAGGCAATATAACTTCAGTTGTAATCCTAGCCTGGAACTTGCATCATAGAATCCCTACAGTGCAGAAGGAAACCATTAGGCCAATCGAGTTTACACTGACTCTCCAACAGAGCATCTCACCTAGGCTCTCTTTCCATAACCACCTCCTCTCTTTCTTCTCCTCCACCCCACCCAGTGTTTTCTTCACTAATCCACCTCACCTATATATCTTTGGACTGTAGGAGGACACTGGAGTACCCAGAGGAAACCCACACAGACACGGGGACAGTGTGCAAACTCCAAGGCTGGAATTGAACCTGGGTCCTTGGTGCTGACAAGCCTCAGTACTAACTGTTGTGCAGCCCATGCCGCATCTTTCCCCAGCTTCTTGAACTTCTGGCATGCCTTTTCCAAGTTCGTCTTGTCTGCGAGATCCATTTCTTGCTCCCTTGACCCTATTTCCACGAAAGAGCTGACAACCTAACTTCCTTTCCATTCAAAGATTATCTAGCACGATTGGATCCTCTTCTTCCTTCTCCAATAATCTCACTCCGTCACCACATCAGAAGCATATCATCTGGAACTTGTGATCCTCGTATGTCGTCTTAACGTCACTGGTCTAGTAAGGCAGAGGCCCAGGCTAATGCTCTAGGGGCACCACCTCAGCAGCTGGTAGAATTTGAGGTATTCAAAATAATGAGGGGTCTGGACAGAGTAAATAGCGAGAAATTGTTCCCATTTACGAAAAGATCAAAGTACCGAGAGGGCATAGACTTTAAAGTAATTGATAAAAGAAGCAAAATTGACACGAGGAAAAAATATTTTCACACAGCAATCGTTAAGGTCTAGAATTCACTACCTGAGTGTGGTGGAGGTAAATTCAATCAGAGCATTCAAAAGGGATGTGGACTGTTAACTCAAAAGGAAGAATGTGCAGGTTATAGACTAAGCGAGTTGTTCCAATGGGGAGCCAGTGCAGACATGATGGGGCAAATTGCTGCCTCCAGTGCTATGATCCTGTTTCCATAGGATGCTATCTATCCCTCTATTTTTTATTTATCTGTTCAAGGGATGTGGGTGTCACTGGCTAGAGCAGCATTTATTGCTCAGCATGATTTGCCCTTTGACATAGTAGTGACCTGCATTCTAGAACCACTGCAGTCCATGTGATGCAGGTACACCCGCAGTGCTGTTAGGAAAGGAGTTCCAGGATTACTAGATGTTGTAAGTGGCCGCGGTCTTTGTGATATCCATTGCCTTCAGCAGTTTCTTGATATCAAGTGGAATGAATTGAATTGGCTGAAGACTGATATCTGTGATGCTGGAGACTTCCAGAAGAGGTCAAGATGGATCATCAACTCAGCGCATCTGGCTGTAAATGCATCAGCCTTGACTTTTGTACCTAGGTGCTGGGCTCCCCATCATTGAGAATTGGGCTATTTGTGGAGCTGCCACCTCCTGTTAGGTGTTTAATTGTCCACCATCATTCACGGCTGGATGTGGCAGACTGCAAAGCTTAGATCTGATCTGTTGCTTGTGGGATCGCTTAGCTTGGTCTATCACACGCTGTTTCTGCTTTTGGTATGCAAGGAGTCCCGTGTTGTGGCTTTACCAACTACATTTTTAGGTACGTCTGTGGCTCATGGCATCCATTCCTGCATTCTTTATTGAACCGGCCTTGACCCCCTGACTTGATAGTAATGATAGAGTGGAGAATATGCTTGGCCTTGAGGTTACAGATTGTGCTTGTATACAGTTCTGTTGCCAGTCGCGTGTTGCTTGATCTGTGTGAAATCTATTCCATTTCACACAACGGTGATGCCGCACAACACTACGGAGACTACCCTCAAATGTGGAGATGGGAATTTGTCTCCATGAGGACTGCGATGGCCATTCTGATCAATACAGTCATGAACAGATGAATCTGCAACAGGTAGATTGGTGAGGACAAGTTCAAAATATTTTTTTCCTCCTTGCTGGTCCCCTCTCACTGCTTGCTGCAAACATGGGCAAGCAAACTTTAGGACATAATACCCACGGTGATGGTGTCTTGGACATTTGTCTGTAAGTTATAATTCCGTGAACGTGATTATGATAGGCTGTTTCTTTAATGTAGTCTGTGGGACAGCTCTTCCGATTTTGGCACAAGCTGTTGGATGTTTGCAAGGTTGACGGGGCTGGATTTGCTATTGTCGTTTCTGGTACTTGGGTCGATGCTGGGTGGTCCATCCGGTTTTATTCCTTTTATACTTTGTAGTGGTTTGATGTTACTGAGTAGCTTGCTGGGCCATTTCAGAGTGAACCACTTTGCTGTGGGTCTGGACATATAGGCCAGGTAAGGACAGATTCCCTCCCTAAAGGATTATAGTGAACTGGAAAGGGTTTTACAACAATCGACAATGGTTTTGCACTAACTTTTAGCCCCAGATTTATTAATTGAATTTAAATTTGACCAGCTGCTGTACTGGGATTTGAACCTGTTTTTCTGCCGGAGCATTAGCTTGGGCCTCTAGATTATTGGTCCAATGACATTACCACTGCTTCTTCTCAAATTACTGAATCCCCTACAGCTATCGCATTATGCTTCACTTTCTGCACTAAGTGCCATAGTCTGTATCCTGGCTGCCCTTCTGATGATCTTCGTCCTTGTCGTCTAAGGCAGCAAGTAGCTGTTGAATAGGTACAGTTTTTGTAGATCCTCGTTCTCCATTTTGCCTGGGTTCCCCTTTGTGCTGTAGGCCACGGTCACACTAATATTCACTGTGCACTGTTTAGCACATTCACAACTCCTCAGATTCTGAAGAAGTCCATGTCCAAATGCAACAAGACCTGTAGAATAAACAGGCTTCGACTGACAATTGGCTAATAAGATTTGTACCACGTAAGCGCCAGGCAAGGACCATCTCCAACGAGAGGAACTCTAACTATCATCCTCTGACATTTGATGCCTTTACCTTTGCTGATTTCTTAATACCAACATCCTTGGGGGTTAAACTATTGACCAGAAGTTGAACTAGACTAGCCATAGAAATACTGTGGCTACAAGTGCAGGTCAGAGGCTTGGAATCCTGCAGCGAGTAACTCGGCCTCCTCCTGACTCCCCCAAGCCTGCCCACCGGCTACAAAGCTTTGTGCTTTGTGCTCAGGAGAGTGATGGAATAGTTTCCACTGGCCTGAACGACTGCAGCTCCAGCAACCCTCAAAGGAGCTTGCCACCATCCAGGACAAAGCAGCCCACTTGGCTGGCACCCCAACTACCACCTTAAACGTTCACTTCTTCCAACACCATAGCACGGTAGCAGCAGTGTGTACCATCTACATAGCGCATTGCAGTAACTCAGCGAGGCTCCTACAACAGCACCTTCCAAACCCTCTACCACCCAGAAGGACAAAGGAAGCAAATATAAGGGAACACCACCACCTGCAAATTCCCCTCTAAGTAAACTTACCGTCCTCACTTGGAACTGTATCGCTGCCATCCCTTTACTGTCACTTGGTCAAAATCCTGGAACTCCCTTCCTAACAATGCTGTGGGTATGCTTACACCGCACGAACTGCAGAAGTTCGAGGTAGCAGATAACCACCGTACTGCCAAAAGCACCTAGGAATGGGCGATAAATGCTAGCCCAGCCGATGAAGCCCACGTGCTTTGAATGAATAAAAACAAACATTAATCCTTTTCTGAATCTGTAGCTCTCTGAGATACAACCAAGCCCTGGGGCCCCTTCTTCCCACCCTTAAATGTCAGAATGTCTCCAATTTGCACTCCAACCTGATGATTCTCAGCTTGGAGAGATTCAGGGTAGAGATGCCTGAAGGCTATTGGCTTTAACAATCAAGTGGATAGTTTTTTCTTTATGCTTTGCAGAAGTACAAAACTGAAAATGCACAGTCAAGCTGCAGTTCCCTTTTGAAAGCACAGTTGGTGCTATGTTAGTATGATTCTGGCCAGCAGGAGAGAAACACCAACTCAAGTGGAACAGAAACTTGCTGATGCAGCCTGACAACTGGCTGATTTCTCAGCAGAATTCAAAACTAGACTGTTCTGAAATGCTTCTGACCTGAGTGTTTTTTTTCGCTGTTAGGGGTACGGATCAATAATACTCCCTAAAACGAACAGTTGGAATTTTAAGTCCATTCTGTTTACCTTATGCAAGCTACTAAACTCCTTTCTTAACAGCACTATGCGTGTAACTGCACGAGGTTGCAGCAGTTGAAGAACATAGAACATAGAACATTACAGCGCAGAACAGGCCCTTCGGCCCACGATGTTGCGCCGACCAGCTTTTTTAAAAAAAACACTAACCCACTAATCTAAACCAATCCCATTTTGTCCATAAACCTATCCACAGATCTCTTAAACGCCCCCAAACTAGGCGCATTTACAGCTGCAGCTGGCAGGGCATTCCAGTCCCTCACCACCCTCTGGGTAAAGAACCTACCCCTGACATCAGTCCTATAACTACCCCCCCTTAATTTAAAGTCGTGCCCCCTCGTGCTAGCTTTCTCCATCCTAGGAAAAAGGCTATCACTATCTACCCTGTCTAAACCTCTAATCATCTTGTATGTTTCAATAAGGTCCCCTCTTAGCCGCCTTCTTTCCAGCGAAAACAACCCCAAATCTCTCAGCCTCTCCTCATAGGATCTCCCCTCCTTACCAGGCAACATCCTGGTAAACCTCCTCTGCACCCTCTCCAAAGCCTCTATATCCTTCCTGTAATGTGGGGACCAGAACTGCACACAATACTCCAAGTGCGGCCGCACCAGAGTTGTGTACAGTTGCATCATGACGCTGCGACTCCTAAATTCAATCCCCCTACCAATAAACGCCAAGACACCGTATG
The DNA here is from genome assembly GCF_965287045.1 of Carcharhinus amblyrhynchos. Taxonomy (NCBI): domain Eukaryota; kingdom Metazoa; phylum Chordata; class Chondrichthyes; order Carcharhiniformes; family Carcharhinidae; genus Carcharhinus; species Carcharhinus amblyrhynchos. The sequence continues at coordinate 39,485,604 of NC_137346.1, read as the reverse complement.
CCTTCTTAACAACCTTATCTACTTGATTCCCAACTTTCAGGGATCTATGTACACATACACCTAGATCCCTCTGCTCGTCCACACTATTCAAAGTCCTCCCGTTAGCCCTATACTCAACACATCTGTTATTCCTACCAAAATGAATTACCTCACACTTCTCCGCATTAAACTCCATCCGCCACCTCGCGGCCCAGCTCTGCAACCTTTCTAAGTCACCCTGCAAACTATGACACCCTTCCTCACAATCTACCACACCTCCGACTTTGGTGTCATCAGCAAACTTACTAATCCACCCAACTATACCCTCATCCAGATCATTAATAAAAATTACAAACAGCAGTGGCCCCAAAACAGATCCCTGAGGCACACCACTCGTAACCGAACTCCATGACGAATATTTACCATCAACCACCACCCTCTGTCTCCTATCTGCTAGCCAATTCCTGATCCAATTACCTAGATCACCCCCAATCCCATACATCTGCATCTTCTGCAGAAGCCTACCATGGTGAACCTTATCAAACGCCTTACTAAAATCCATATACACCACGTCAACTGCCTTACCCCTATCCGCCTCTTTGGTCACTTTCTCAAAGAACTCGATAAGGTTAGTAAGGCACGACCTACCCGCTACAAAACCATGCTGACTGTCTCTAATTAATTCATTACTCTCCAAATAACTATAAATCCTGTCTCTAATAATCCTTTCCAAAACCTTACCCACCACAGAAGTAAGACTCACCGGTCTATAATTCCCAGGGAAGTCTCTTCTCCCTTTCTTAAACAATGGGACAACATTTGCTGTCCTCCAATCTTCCGAAGGCAGCTCAACCTCTCCTGAAGGGCAGTTAGGGATCGACAACAAATGCTGACCTTACCAATGACACCTACGTCCCATGAAAGAATTAGAAAAAAATACAATGGAGAACCTATTGAATTGAATCTCAGTACTTAGCATTCTGTAAGAATTCATGTACTTTTAAAATGAAGACAGAGTCTAAGCAGTATTTAATAAAGATGACAGGAGTTTCACCTGCTGGCTGGAGAGACAGTAAGAACCTTGTGTTGTCCTTTTTAGGGAAGGCCTGCCATCTTAATTGTCACAGTTAGTTAACTGGACAGTTGCAGACTTTTCTTGGGATCAAGGGCCCTGGGAGTGGAAGTACCACCTGCTGAGAGCTGTCAGCCAATCGGAGACCTGCATCGAACAGCATGTCATGTGTGGATGTCGTACTGACAGCATCCACGAGGGTTAATACCATTGCTGGATCTCAAGCCACTGATGCGTAATGTTGGGAGTGGGTTGCAGAGTGGGGGGGTGTGCTCAATGAGAAAGAGTAAGGGAAGGCTCTCAGATCCTCTTCCCAAAGCCATATCCCTTGATCAGGCATTGAAGGCCTTTGAACAAGATGTCCAATCCCAACACCACCGTGAGCTTCCCAGTCGTGCTATCCACACAGTGAGTTCTCCACTCGCCACTGGGTTAATAGTAGTGGCAATGGACTGTGGCCCTACACATCACATAATAACAAGTATTGTGCATTGCATACACTTTTTAGCTGCTATACTCTAATGTAACTGCTGACTCATGTATATACAACACCACCTAATCTAAAATTAATTGATACTTAAGGGTGCAATTTGTTTCTTTTTCTGCATTAGTTGCTCACTTAAGGGCTTGTGGGGTGGGAAAGCTGCAATAGATTTCCACCTGTTTAAATGCTCCCCATCACCAAACTTACCATGGGGGAAAGCATTAAATTCCACTCTCTGAATCTATATCTATTTAGTATAGTGCAATCTGAGTTATGGGCACTTTAGACATTGACAGTAAATGTTACATACAGTAATATAGAGCTTCTTACAAATTGCTGTATTTTGTTTCTTTAAGTATAACATCTCTTGAAAGCCCATGTTTTATGGGCTTTCAGAAAGAATTGATAATGTTCTGCCTATAATAAAGTTTTTTGACATGCTTCCAATCCTGAGTCTCTACTGTATTGTAAGACTTGGGCATTGTGTGCACTTACCTAGTCACATTTTAGCTGCTGTACTTTTACGTATCTGCTGATTCATGTGTATTCAACCCTAATCTAAAATGAGTTGGCAATGTGAATTTCTTCTTTCGTGGGATGTAGGTGAGGCTGGGTAAGCCAGCATTTGTTGTTCATGGCTAATTGCCCTTGAAGGTAGCGATGAGCTGCTAGTTTGAACGGCTGCAGTCCGTGTGGTGTTGCTACACGCACTGCACTGTTAGGAGGGAGTTCCAGGATTTTAACCCAGTGACAGTGAAGGAACAGCGATATGTTTCAGTCGGGATGGTGAGCGACTTGGTGAGGAACTTCCAGATGTTGGTGTTCCCATATATCTACTGCTCTTGTCCTTCTAGATATGGGTTTGGAAGGTGGTATCTAAGGATCTTTTGAGTTCCTGCAGTGCATTGTGTAGATGGTACACGTTGCTGTCACTGTTTGTCAGTGGTGCAAGTAGTGAATGTTTGCAGATGGGATGCCAATCCAGTTTTGTCCTGAGTGATGTAAAGCTTCTCCTGGAGCTGCACTCATCCAAGCAAGTGATATTCCATCACACTTTTGCCTGAGAGATGGTACAGGCTTTGGGGAGTCAGGAGGTGAGTTATTCTTTGCAGGATTCCTAGCCTCTGACCTATTATTGTAACCACAATGTTTGTATGGCTAATCAAGTTTTTTTTTTCAGGGATGGTAATGGCATTGACTGTCAAAGGATCACGGTTAGATTCGCTCTTGTTGGATATGATCATTGGTGCTTGTGTGCCACAAATGTGGCCTGCCACTTGTCAACCCAGGCCTGGATATTGCCCAGATCTTGCTGCAAATTGGAAATGGACTGATTCAGTATTTGAGGAATTGCGAATGGGGGATGGGGGGTGTTGAACATTGTGCACACGTCCCACTTCTGACCTTGTGGTCATCGTTGAAGCAGTTAAAGATCGTTGCGCCGAGGATACTGAGTGCTGCAGTATTATCAAAACACTTGTTTTTACCTTTTAGTAGTTTACAGCATGGTTTCATTGACTGGCTTTTCTTCCTCGATGTTTGCAGGTGTTGTGACAAACGGCTGTGGACCACAATTAATCTGAGTGGCTGCAGATCAATCACTCCAACTATGCTGAGTGGGATCATCAGGAGACAGCCCACCATATTGGACCTCAGCTGGACAAACATCTCCAAAAAGCAACTCAGTTGGCTCATAAACAAGTTACAAAGTAAGACTGGATTTGGTTCCTGTATTTGTGAATTCTGAAAAGATATCTAATGCAATGTCCCGAGAGTGGGGCAGATTGTATTAAAATCTCATTAAATATGTAATATTCAAATTTTGGTTATATTGAACAATTTAATCATGGTGCTAATTTAATTTAAATTTGCTATTTTGAAATCATTGCCTATGTTGAGAACTTCATTTGAAATTTTACTGTAGAAATATAGTTTTGCAGATTATTCCAGAAAAATACTAAGTGGATAGTGTCTTTTGCAGATTGTTTTTTGGCATTGGACAGCTTTTAAAAAAGTGCTTTCATCATACTGGACACATTCCAAACCCACGACATCAAGGGCAGTAGATAATGGGAATACCTTCACCTGCAAGATCCTTTCCAAGTCACGCACCATCCTGACTTGAAGTGTGTTGTTGTTCTTTCAGTTGCACGGTCAAGAGTCTGGAACTCCCTCTCTATATCAATAGCAGCTTACCATCATTTTGAACACTTAGGGCTGGGCGATAAATGCCCAGCACCCACATCCTAGGAATGAATGAAAAAAAATTCAAGAAAAAATTTGAATGTACATCCTTCCACAAAGTCAGGATTTCCCAAAGCCTTTCGCAGCGTATGGTTTATTTTGAATAATACCAACTGTTGTAGTGTAGGTGGTGTTGAAATGTGGCAGGTGACATGCACATGGCGAAATCCTACAAATAGTTTCAAGAAATGCCCAGGTAATATATCTTTGTGACATTAGTTGAAGGATAAATAATGGCCAAGACTTCCATAAAGCGTCCGGCTATTCTTTGAATAATGACATGGCGTCATATACGTCCACCCAAGAGGACAGTGGGAGCCTCAATTTATCATCTCATCTAAAAGATGGCACCTCAGATTATACAGCGTTCGCTCTGCTGCTCAGCTGTGTCAACCTGGATTATATTCTCCAAAGTGGGGCAATGGGAGGTGAGAATTCAGCATAGGGCTGAGGCTGGCAACTGGTTATCTGTAACTGGTTTAGACAAAATAATTCACAATAATGATTTTAGATTTTGGTTTTATTTTGTCCAACCTTTCCTCATAAAATAACTCCTTCATCTGAGGAATCTGGTGGAACTTCTGAGTTCTTTTCAATGCAACGGACCAAAAATGTATATAATACTGTAGATGTATCTACAGTATTATACTATATTATTACATAATGATACAGATGTATCTACAGTATTATACTGTATTATTACATAATGATACAGATGTATCTACAGTATTATATACTGTATTATTACATAGATACATGTATCTATCAGTGCCTTATAAAAGTAGCAAAACTTCTGTTTTATATTCTATTCCCCTTGCAATATACAACAACATCCCATTCACCTTCCTAATCACTTGCTGTACCTACATACTAACTTTATAGATATCCAGATTCGTCTGTGCACAGAATTCTGTAGTCTCCATTTAAATAATATGCTGCTTTTCTTTTTTTTTCTGTCCTAAGTGGGGAAGTCACATTTTCCCACATTATACTGGATCATCCAAATTTTTGCCCAACCCCACAATCTGTGTCCTTTTGCAGATCTGAACTCTTCACAACTTAGTCTGCTACCTATTTTTGTGTTATCAGTTAATTTAGCAACCATACTTTTGGTTCCTTCATTCAGGGTTATTGATATAGGTTGTAAATAGTTGAGGGCCCAGCACTGATCCCTTTGGCATTTTGCTGGTTACATCTTGCTAACCCAAAACCGAACCATTTGTGCTTATTTTGTTTCCTGTTAACGAAGCTTTCCTTTATCCGTTGCTAATATGTTACCCATCCCCTCCACCACGAGCCCTTTTGTGTAGTAATCTTTGCTGTGGCAGCTTGTGAAAACCCAGGTACGGCGCATTTACAAGTTCCTCTTATTCCATGTTGGTCATTACCTCAAACTCTAATAAACACCATTTCCCTTTTACAGAACCATGTTGGCTCTGCTTTATTGTGTTGAAATGTTAAGTAGCTCTGAGAGAACCTCCTAGATAAGTGATTCCAACATTTTTCCTATGACAGATCTTAGGAAACTACATGTCAGTTAGCCTATTTTCTGTCTCCCTCATTTCTTGAGTACAGGAGTTGCATTCACTATTTTGCAATTTGATGGGAATTTTCAAAAAATGAAACCAATGCATCTACTACCTCAACAGCCACTTAGTTTAAGACACTAGAATTAAGTCCGTCAAGTCCTGGAAACTTTTCAATCTTTAGTTCTAATAATTTTCTCAGTTTATTTATTAGTGTCACAAGTAGGCTTACATCCAATGAAGTTACTGTGAAAATCCCCTAGTCACCACACCCCGGCGCCTATTCGGGTATACCGAGAGAGAATTTCACATGTCCGGTGCACCGAATCGGCACGTCGTGCACACTGTCGGAGGAAACTGGAGCACCCGGAGGGACCACGCAGACATGGGGAGAATGTGTAGACTCTGCACAGTATCCCAAGCTGGGAATTGAACCCATTATGAGGCAGGAGTCCTAACCACTGTGCCACCATGCTATCTCAGTACCTTTCTCTGTGCTTGTTTGCAGTTCCAGCCTCCCTTTCATCTGGTGACTTACATTTATTTTTGGGATGTTATTTTTGTCCTTTACAGTGAAGACAAGATGCAAAATATCCACTCAATTTATGTACCGTTTCTTATTTTCCATTACTAATTCCCCAAACACGTTGTTTAGAGGACCAAAGCTTAGTTTACCTCCTTTACTTTTTAAATATATGTAGAAACTCTTTTATTTTCAATCTATATTCCTAGCTAGTTTGCTCACATACTCTTATTTTTCTCTCACTCTTAATTTTTCTCTATACTTTGTCATTCTTTGCTGTTCTTTAAAGAAAATATAATCTTTGTGGAATTGCCTGTTTTTCTTTCGATTTGATACTATCTTTAACTTCCTTAATTAGCCACAGATGGTACGTACTTCCCATAAAGTTCTTCTTTCTCACTGGAATGTGTTTTTGCTGATTGTTATGAAATATCTGTCACTGCATCTCAGCTGACCTCATTTCCCAGTTCAGTTTAGCCAGTTTTGCCTTCATACCCTCATTATTGATCTTACTTACATTGAAAATACTAGTCTTGGATTCACTCTTCTCTGCCTCAAACTGGATGTGAAATATAATCATGTTATGATCACTGCTACCAGGGAGTGCCTTTACTTAGAGTTTTTATTCTTCACTGGATCTGGGCACCGTTGGTTAGGCCGGCATTTTCATTATCATTTTCAATTGCCCTAGAGAACGTGGTGACGAGCTGCCTCCTTGAAACACTGTAGTCCGTATGTTGTAGTTCACCCATAGTGCTATTTAAGAGGGAGTTTCAAGATTTTGACCTAGTGACAGTGAAGAAGCAGTGATATAGTTCCAAGTCAGTATGGTGTACGACTAGGAAGGGAACCTCCTGGGGTGGTGTTAGAACATAGAACATTACAGCGCAGAACAGGCCCTTCGGCCCACGATGTTGCGCCGACCAGTTAAAAAACAATGACCCTCTAACCTAAACCAAACCCTTACCATCCATAAACCTATCCACGGATCTCTTAAACGCCCCCAAACTAGGCGCATTTACAACTGCAGCAGGCAGGGCATTCCAATCCCTCACCACCCTCTGGGTAAAGAACCTACCCCGACATCCGTCCTATAACTACCACCCCTTAATTTAAAGCCATGCCCCCTCGCGCTAGCTTTCTCCATCCGAGGAAAAAGGCTATCACTGTCCACCCTATCTAAACCTCTAATCATCTTATATGCTTCAATAAGGTCCCCTCATAGCCGCCTTCTTTCTAACGAAAACAACCTCAAATCCCTCAGTCTCTCCTCATAGGACCTCCCCTCCATACCAGGCAACATCCTGGTAAACCTCCTCTGCACCCTCTCCAAAGCCTCCACATCCTTCCTATAATGTGGGGACCAGAACTGCACACAATACTCCAAGTGCGGCCGCACCAGAGTTTTGTACAGTTGCAACATGACGCTGCGGCTCCTAAATTCAATCCCCCTACCAATAAACGCCAAGACACCGTATGCCTTCCTAACAACCCTATCTACTTGATTCCCAACTTTCAGGGATCTATGTACACATACACCGAGATCCCTCTGTTCATCCACACTATTCAGAGTCCTACCGTTAGCTCTATACTCTACACGTCCGTTATTCCTACCAAAGTGAATTACCTCACACTTTTCCGCATTAAACTCCATCCTCCACCTCTCGGCCCAGCTCTGCAACTTATCCAAGTCTCCCTGTAGACTAAGACACCCTTCCTCACTATCTACCGCACCTCTGACTTTGGTGGCATCAGCAAATTTACTAATCCACCCAACTATACCCTCATCCAGATCATTTATAAAAATTACAAACAGCAGTGGCCCCAAAACAGATCCCTGAGGCACACCACTCGTAACTGAACTCCATGTCGAATACTTATACTTATCATCAACCACCGCCCTGTCTCCTATCCGCCAGCCAATTTCTAATCCAATTTCCTAGATCACCCTCAATCCCATACATCTGCAATTTCTGCAAAAGCCTTCCGTGGTGAACCTTATCAAACGCCTTACTAAAGTCCATATATACCACGTCAACTGCCTTACCCCCATCCACCTCTTTGGTCACTTTCTCAAAAAACTCAATAAGGTTAGTAAGGCACGACCTATCCTCCACAAAACCATGCTGACTATCTCTAATCAATTCAATACTCTCCAAATAACCATAAATCCTATTCCTAATAATTTTTTCTAAAACCTTGCCCACAACAGAAGTAAGACTCGCCGGTCTGTAATTCCCGGGGAAGTCTCTGTTCCCCTTCTTAAACAATGGGACAACATTCGCTAACCTCCAATCTTCTGGCACTATACCGGTGACCAATGACGACCTGAAGATCAGAGCCAGAGGCTCTGCAATCGCCTCCCTTGCCTCCCAGAGAATCCTAGGGTAAATCCCGTCCGGCCCAGGGGACTTATCTATTTTCAAACCCTCAAGAATAACTAGCACATCCTCCTTATCAACTGTAATACTGTCCAGTTTACAACCCTGTAACCCAGTGTTCTCCACAGCTACATTTATGTCCCCCTGCGTGAACACCAAAGAGAAATATTGGTTCAATGCCTCACCAATCTCTTCCGGTTCCACACATAAATTCCCACTGCTGTCTCTAACTGGCCGTAATCTTGTCCTAACCAACCTTTTGTTCTTAACATATCTATAGAACGCCTTAGGATTCTCCTTAATCCTATCAGCCAAAGTCTTCTCATGTCCTCTTTTAGCCCTTCTTAACTCTCTCTTTAACTCCCTCCTAGCCAATCTGAAGCTTTCTAGTGCACTACCTGAGCCCTCAAGTCTCATCCGGACATAAGCCTCCTTTTTCTTTTTAACCAGCGAATCAACTTTCCTAATGCACCACGGTTCCCTAGCTCGACCAATTCCTCCTTGCCTGACAGGGACATACGTATCAAGGACTCGCAGTAGCTGCTCCTTGAAAAAACTCCACATTTCGGACGTTCCGAGACCCTGTAGTCTCCTAGTCCAACCTATGCTTCCTAATTCTTTCCTAATAGCCTCATAATTACCCTTCCCCCAGCTAAAACTACTGACCCGAGGTTCATGCCTATCCCTTTCCATCACTAAGGTGAACGTAACCGAATTGTGGTCACTATCACCAAAATGCACCCCAACTTCCAAGTCTAGCACCTGGTCTGGCTCATTTCCCAGCACCAAATCACATGCATCTGCTCCTTTAACCTTCTCAGTCGTACAGGTCACAGGTTTGGAAAATGTTTTCGAAGGCGTCTTGGTATGTTGTACGTGGTACACACTGCTGCCACTATGTGTCTATAATGGAGTGTGTGGATATTGGAGCTGGTGGATGGGATGGGTGGTGGAAGTCAAGCTTCTGGAATGTTAGTGGAGCTGCAGTCACCCAGGCAAGTGGAGTGTATTTCATCATGCTCCTGACTTGTGTCTTGTGGATGGTAGACAGGCTTTGGAGAGCCAAGAGATAAGTTGCTCTCTACAGAATTCCTAGCTTCTGACCTGTCTCATTGCGCATTACTAGATCTAGAATAACACATTCTCTCCTGTTTGCACCAGAGCTTGCAGCACTACTGAACTGTCCAGAAAACATTGTGAACTCATCCTCCAGGCTACCTTTGTCAATCTGACATTTCCAATCTATATGTAGATTGAAATCATCCTTGATTATTGCAATAACTTTCTCATAAGCCCTCATTATTTCTTGTATACCCCATCCTACTACGTAGCTACTGTTCGGGAGCCTATAAACTATTCCCACAAGCGTCTTATCTTTGCTATTTCTTATCTTTACGCAAACTGTGCATTTTGATCTTTAAAACCCAAGGGTAATCTATTTCTATACCGATAATCTTAATTAACAGAGCTACCCCTGCACCTTTCCCTCGCTTCCTGACCTTCCAAAATGTCAAGAACCCTTGAATTTTCAGATCCCAGCCTTTGTCACAGTGCAACCTTGTCTCATCAGATCATGTGTATTTATTTTATTTGAGCTGACAATTCATCTGTTTTATTACAAATGCTACACCCAGGAGGGTCCATCCCTCCTGCTACCCTCTGATTGTTATTCCCCTTATTGTTACCTTGCTCTCTTGTCCCAGCTCTCTCCCTCACTATTTGGTTTAAATCCCTCTTTACTGCCCTAGTTATCCAACACTGGTCCAAACACAGTTCAGCTGAAGACCGTCCCAATGATACAGCTCCTGGTTTTCCCAGTACTGGTGCCGGTGCCCCATGAATTGAAACCCATTTCTCCCACACCAGTCTTTGAACCACACATTCAGCTCTCTAATTCTATTTATCCCATGTCAGTTTACTTGTGGATCAGGTAGGAAGCCAGAGATTATTACCTCTGAAGTTCCATTTTTTTTGATTTGGCTTCTAGCTGCTCATACCCTTTAAGCAGAGCCTCTTTCCTAGTCCTACCTATGTCATTGGTACCCATATGGACCACAAGAATTGTGTCCTCCCCCTCCCACTACAAGCTCCTCTCCTGCCCAGAGCCAATGTCTGGAGCCCTGACATTGGGCAGGCAACAGCCTCCTGACTTGCTCTTGACTGGAGTGAACTGTGTTTATTCCCTGACTATACAGTCTCCTACTACCACTACATTGCTATTAACTTCCCTGCACGAATGACCTCCTGTACCACAATGCCTTGGTCAGTACGCTCAGCTTCTGCTCTCATCCTATACGAGCCGAAAGAACCACAAATCTGGACAATTGCAAGGGCTGAGGCTCCTCCGTTTCTAACTTCTGTGTCCTTATACCTGCCTTTCTCTGTCACACCCTCTCGTCTACAACCATGGACCCAATCAATCGACCCTATATTAAATGATGTGACCGTCTCCTATGACAGTGTCCAGGTACCTTTTTCCCCCTCCTCCACGTTAGCCTCCGTGACTGAGCCAAAGGTCCCCAAGACATAGAACTTACTGCAAATGTGTTTGCCTTGGATCACACTGGTGTCGCCGAGCTTCCGTGTTCTGCAGCTGCGACACATCGCTTGACCTGTCATTGTTCCAGTGTTTCAACTAATTATTTTACTGGCTGAATTTTAATGTCTTCGATCCTGCCTGACTTTATATATCTATTTCAATAAAGGTTTTACTTGCACCAGTTAAAATTTCATAGTTAAAAGATACTCACCAGCCAATCATCTACTTGTTTCCCTGTGATGTTGCACCTCAATATTTCTCACCAAACGGGCTCCTGGTTATAGACAGTGGTGATCGGCCCTGCTATTTGTGCTCTGCCCCGGCTGGCTCTCGTGCTCCGCCCCGGCAATATTCCTCTTCTCGATGTCGCTATAATTATAGTTAAATAAAGTTTGAATCCAGAGTCAGGGCCTGAGCAATGCTAAGTATCCCTAGAGAGGATGGGGTGCACGTGTTGGCATCCATTGTATGATTGCGAATGCATCATAATGCAAAGTAAAATAAGTGCAGAATGTTGCAAGTCGTCGAAATAAAGGCGTATTCGGTCCACGTTATAGTAACGACTCTTCCTATTTGAATGGAATTTAACAGAAGAGAAATCTGGACTCTGGGATGGTTCCCGCAGATTGGAAAACAGCAAATATGATGCCACTGTTTAAAAAAGGAGATGGTTAGCTTAACTTCTGTAGTAGGGAAAACGTTTGGATCTATCATTTGAGGACGAAATAACGAGACGTCTGGATATAAATTGTCCCATTGGTAAGACGCAGCATAGGTTCATGAAGGGCAGGTCATGTTTGACTAATTTGGTGGAATTCTTTGAGAACAATACATGTGCAGTGGACAATGGGGAACTTGTGGATGTGGTGTATCTGGATTTCCAGAAGGCATTTGACAAGATGCTGCACCAAAGACTGCTACATAAGGTAAAGGCGCACAGTGTTATGGGTAATATATTAGCATGCACAGAGGATTGGTTAACTAACAGAAAGCAAAGTGTGGGGGTAATTGGGTGTTTTTTTGGTTGGCGATCAGTGACTAGTGATGTGTCTCAGGGATCAGTGTTGGGACCGCAATTGTTTATGATTTACATAGATGATTTGGAGTTAGGGACCAAGTATAGTGTGTCGTTGCTCTGCAATCAAAAGGGTCCTGGAGGCACGTGCAATGGGCTTCTCCGTTCCATCTTTCCAGAAGTATAAAAGCACTGCACCAGTTCCATATGGGGGAGTGTAACAGGTTTTTTTCAGGTTGAAATGGACCAGTAAATTGGATGACAGTAATTGACATTTGGCCTGTGAAACTTCCCAAGACCATCTGTGGAATTTTTTGCAGTAAGGTGTGCAAGCGGGGGGCAGCGTGGAAGCCAAATTCGGCATAAATCTTCCATAATAATTAACTAATCCCAGGAAGGATTTTAGCTCTATAGCGTTCCTTGGGGTCGGTGCCTCCTTGATGGCCTTTACTTTTTTCTCTACTGGATGTAACTCCTTGCCATCTATTCGGTAGCCTTTTTGGTTACTTTGGCCACCTGAAAAATGCATTTCTCCCTCATCGAGCAGCTTCCTGCCCTGGCAAATCTTTGCACAATTGTTTCTTGGTTGGCCAGGTGTTCCTGTTCTGCAGCCCCGTGATGCCATCTAAGTATACTACTACCTTCAGTAGCCCTTAAAGGATGTTCTCCGTAACGCTGTGGAAGATGGCACACACCAACCAGATCCCAAAAGGCAAATGGGTATACTCGTAGAATCTCATGTGTTTTCATTGTCACTTATTTCCAGGAAAACTCCTCCAATCCAAGCTGGAGATGTGTGGCGCATATCCGACTTGGCGAGCGTATTGCCGCCTGTTAACTTGAGTGTATACAGATCTTTGATCCAGGGCATAGGGTACCTATCGAGCTTGAAAACCCAATTATCTATTTATAATCTCCGCAAAGATGAATTGATTTGTCAAGAATAAGAACAAGGACCACTGGCACTGCCCATTCTGCAAATTGCATCAGCCTTGTTACATCCAAGCTTTCAAGATGCCCTAGTTCGGTTTCCATCTTCTCCTGCATAGAATGAGGGTCTGGCGTGCCTCTTAAAATACCTAGGTGTAGCATTGGGGTCAACATAAATCTTGACCCTTCTATTTTTCCCAGTCCTCCTGAATTACTCCAGGGTATCTACTGATTATCTTTATATAGTTCCTCCCCCATGCCTAGCCTGAAAACCTCTAACCAGTCGATCGAATCTCCTTTAACCCATCTCCACCTTTGAGATTTGCCCGTGTTTCTGTACAACGCGTGGGAGACACAAACAGCAATCAGCGTAAGTCACGGGGGCCACCATAGCGCCTTTTATTTATAAAGCTTCCCTGGTGTAGGTGGCTAGCCTGACCTTTGTATCTTCCAATCTCAGTCGATTGACCGGTTGGAGGTGCTTATCAGCTATTCCAGTCTCCCAGATTGCCTGGATCTAGTACAGTTCGCTTATTGGTGTTAACAGGTCCACGACAGACAGAGTATCCCTGGCCCTACACTCATATATTTATTGACTAAAGCTCAGCCTTCAACACCATTATCCCAATAAGATTCAGTGCCAAACTCCATGGCCTAAGGCTTGGCCCCTCTCTTTGCAACTGGATCCTCAACTTCTTAACCCACAGACCACACTCAGTAAGGATGGGTTATGACACCACCTCCACAATTATCCTCAACACCAGTGCCTCGCAAGGCTGTGTCCTCAGCCCCTTACTATACTCCTTATACACTTATGACTGCGTGCCCAAATTCCATTCCAACTCCGTCTCCAAGTTTTGCTGCTGATAGCACTGTAATTGGTCAGATTTCAAATAATGACGAGACAAGAGTACAGAAAAGAGAGAGAATTTGGTGAAATGGCACGATAACAAAAATCTCTCCCTTAATGTCAGTAAAACAAAAGAGATAGTCATCAACTTCAGGAAACGTAGTGGAGGACATGTCCCTGTATACATCAACAGTAACGAAGTAGAGGTGGTAAAGAGCTTCAAGTTTCTGGACGTTCAGATGACCAAAAACTTGCCCTGGTCCGTCCACACTGATGCTGTCATTAAGAACGCCCACCATCGCCCCTACTTTCTCAGAAGGCTAAGGGAATTTGGCATGTCCGTTACAGCTCTCTTCAATTTTTACAGATACATCTGGAAAGGATGCTTTCTATGGTGCATCACAGCTTGATATGGCTCCTGCTGTGACCAAGAACACAAGAAGCTACAAAGGATAGCGAACGTAGCTCAGTTAATCACACAAACCAGCCTCCCATCGAAACTGTACATTTGCCTCTGCCTTGGGAAAGCAACCAACAAAATCAAGAACCCCACGTACCCTGGACATACTGTCTTCCACCTTCTTCCAGCAAGAAAAAGATACAAAAGCCTGAAAACATGTACCAAACGATTCTCTGCTACCATCAGACTTTTAAATGGTCCTATCATATATTAAGCTGATCTTCCTCTTCACCCTATCTGTAACTGCGACAGTATATTCCGTGCCCTATCTTTCCCTTCTCCCCCACGTACTCTATGAACATGTTTTTGTCTGTATAGTGCGCAAGAGACAATACTTTTTGCTGTATCCCGATATATGTGACAGTAACTCAAATCAAACAGGAATTTTTCAAGGGGGTGTCCTCGACCCATTGACCTTCTCTCATCATAAAGTCAGAAGTGAGAATGTTTAGTGATGACTGCAGTGTTCAATGTCATTCACGTTCATATTGGAAAAAGTCAGTGTCTGTACACAGCTGGATCTGGGTTAAATTCAGGCCTGGGCTGATAATGGCAAGTGCCAGGCACTGATCATCTTGATTTGATTTATTATTGTTACATGTATTAGTATACAGTGAGACGTATTGTTTTTATGCACTATACAAACAAAGCATACCATACGTAAAGAAGGAAATAAGAGTGCAGAATGTTGTGTTACAGTCATAGCTAGGCTGTGGAGAAAGATCAATTTAATGCGAGGCAAGTTCATTCAAAAGCCTGGCAGCAAGGAAGAAGCTGTTCTTGAGTCGGTTGATACGTGACCTCAGACTTTTATATTTTTTTTCCAACGGAAGAAGGTGGAAGAGAGAATGCCCAGGGTATGTGGGGTCCTTACTTATACTGGCTACTTTGCTGAGGCAGAGGAAAGTGTAGACAGAGCCAATGAATGGGAGGCTGGTTTGCGTGATAGATTAGGCTACGTTCTCAACCTTTTGTAGTATTTTTTTGTGGTTTCGGGCAGCGCAGGAGCCATACCAAGCTGTGATACAACCAGAAAGAATGCTTTCTCTGATGCATCTGCAAAAGTTGGAGAGTCATTGCTGACATGCCAAATTTCCTTAGTCTCCTGAGAAAGTAAAAAATATTTGGATTCCCTTATCAATTTGAATTTGCGCTTATTTTATTTTTTCATGGGATGAGAGGTTTGACAAGGCCAGCACTTGTTACTCATCCCTACTTGCCCTAGAGAAGATCAGCTGCCTTCATTAACTACTACAGTCCCTGTGATGTAGGCACACTCTGTGCTGTTAGGGAGGGAGTTCCAGGATTTTGACCCAGCAACAGCAATATATTTCCAAGTCAAGATGGTGAGTGGCTTGGAGGAGAACTTGCAGGTGCTGGTGTTTCTACGCTACTGCTGCCCTCCTGGCGAGTTACTGCAGTGCACTGCGCATTAGCCGTGGAGAGAGTGAGTGTTTATGGTGGGGGATGGGGTGCTGATCAAGCGGGCTATTTCTTGGATGATGTCAAACTCCTAGAGTTTTGTTGGAACTGCACTCGTCACCGTTCAAATGTACGCCAGTTTAATTCTGAAAGCTGATTGTCTCCCCCCCTTTTTTTTTTATTCACATTAGACCATCTCTTTGATTAGATTTGTACCATTTATCTTCAACACTATCAATTATGGGAGGAAGGAGGGCATCACTTTCCTTCAGAATTTAGTTGATAAAGATTTGTCTAGTTCATAGAATCATAGAAACCCTTTAGTGCAGAAAGAGGCAATTTGGCCCATCGATTCTGCAGTAACCACAATCCCACCCAGGACCTAACCCCATATCCCTACATATTTACCCACTAATCCCTCTAACGTACGCATCTCAGGACACCTAAGGGGCAATTTTAGCATGGCCAATCAACCTAACCCACATATCTTTAGACTGTATTATAGAAACATATGTTACCTCATCGATTGAGTACTTGATTAAATAAAGAGTGGCATTTCTTAACTATTTATAAAGATGCCATTTTGAGGCAAATAGACTATTTGTACTTTTGGTACTAGTAATGAAGTGCCCAGGGCTGCCCTTTGGGAAAATGGTTAAGTGATGTGAAGAATAAATTAATCTCCTGTGCTTTTAATGGAAATGAGAAACTTAATTGAAAATGAAGTTGAGACTGGAGATTGCTTCAGCCAGTAATTCAAAAAATTGAACAAAATTTGAATGGCAAAGAGAGGGATGAATGATTTAGTGAGAAACTGTGAAATAGACTGCTAGATTTGGGCTGATTCTAATGAGCAACAAAAATATCACAGTGTAAGCAGCATCTCTAGCAAAGGAAAAGAGCTTTAAAAAACAAAGCTAATTCACCTAATCATTATAGTGTTTTGTACCTGTCCACAATCCTGTCCTGCACACAGGCGTAATCACTTTGGAGGAGAAATGGATCATTTCAATGTTGTTTCACCAAGGTGTGTAAGTGTTGTGAAATCAATCAATTGAAAAGAAAGGAGTCTCGAACGACAGTGAAAAACAAAATTTCACACTTTAAAACTTTTGCTGTAACAGTTAAACACAAAATTAATGTAAAAGTAAGTACGCATTAACAGATAAATGGTATTTCCCTCAAAGGTGAATTTCACTTGTATAAGTTGAAATAGTCAATAGAACAAATATATGCCTCGTGAAAGTACAAACACGTTTATCGCTACTCGTTCAGTCGTGCCACCACATTATATAACAGTCTTTCCAACTTGGCCTCCAGTACATAGGATCTCTCACTTTTACCACTCAATGGATTTGGCCCTCAAGTTGCTTTCACTGGCAGCCATATTTTAACCCAAAGTCCACAGATACAGTTAACACTGACGAGGCCCAAAGTCTACGAAACCTCCCTCGTTTGGATCACGTCAATCCTGATGGCACATCTTTCCAAAGTACCTTTTCAACTGAGCAACAGTGCTCAGTTCATGATCTGGTTCTCCGATAAAATACTCAGCTCTTTAGCATGCTGGAGTTATTGCGTCCAGTCCCTTTTGGCTAATTCTCTTGTTGCTTCACCAAATGCTTGTGGAGTTGTATTTTCTTCTTGGTACCAAACAGAAAACTGACTTTTCCTTGGAGAGATTTTCTTGTTTCTGTGTTTTACAACTATATGCTGCTGCAGCACACAAGCAGAAATGGAACACCACTCAGTTAGCTTTAATTAACCTTTTTCATTTTATCCCTATGGTTCTTTCAGCCAGAGTCTAACTTCTCAGAAGTCTGATTACCTCGTCATCAGGAATTCCAATTACACCTCTTTTCAGAAGTCCTGGTTTTGCTTTCGATTTAAGGAGATATGTCACAAACACAAACTTTTTGCTGAATTCAGAGTTAGCATAAGAAAGATTGCGTTGAGAAATTTATTCAGTCTGATACGTACTTTAATCTCAACTAAATGTCTATTCCCATAAAATTGGGTTCCTATCCCCAATAAAAATGTTGGCTCTCTGAGGCTTGAGCAACTGATGTTTCTCAATAGCTCAGGCTGTACATCTTCAAGGTTTGGGTGTGGACCTCACTTTATATGCAAAAGTTGGACTTATTTTTAACTTGATCTTGTGCCATTTCATTATACGAGTACAAAACGTTCACAATGATGAATGGTGGCTGCTGTAATGCAGTACGTTCCAGAACAAATTCATTTTAACGACAATTCTCATAATTTAGTGAAGCTTGAAAATAGTGGATCTTTATTAGAAAATTAAAATTAACCAGCGTCGCACCTTTAACCTCTAACACGATTCATAATGCTGCTCAGTTAACAATTAGCTCCTCGTGCAACAAAATTGAGAAATAACATATTGACGCAAGTATGTTACAATATCACTGGTCATAACAGCAAGTAAGCAGAATTAAGAATGGGCTAATAACATAGTTTGCTCAAGTAAAATTGAGTCCATTTTTCTTGGCATTTTAGATTCATTTTATGTTTTAGATTCTATCTAGCATGAAACAATTAGAAAATTGAAGGGCATTGCAATTTTTGTTTACTACAGCCATGAAAATTTGAATTAAAGTACGTAATTTTATGACACGCAGGCCAAAAAATATATTGTCGAGTGAAAAGTCATCTACATCGTCAAAGTGCTGTTAAATATCAGTTATTTCACAGAATTTAATTACGGTGCACCGATGTGGCACTGTTATAGATGTGGAATGTACTTCTACAGCGTTAATGATGCTAATAGTTCCAGGTCAGGGTGTTGTGACTTGGCGGGAGAGTTACAGGTGGTAATGGAAGTTCCAAAGAAGGCGAGAGGTACACATAGGCTGTGATACTAATATATTGGCCCGAATTTTTTGCAAATAGTGAATTGAAATCTGTTTATGGGAGTTTAAAATGATTTTTTTGTACTAGAAGAGTTTAATAATTAGCCCTGTTGTTCCCTTCTGTGATGTGGAGATGCCAGCATCGGGTTGGGGTAAACACAGTAGGAATTCTCACACGCCAGGTTAAAGTCCAAGAAGTTTATTTGGTAGCCCAGCCACTAGCTAATTCCCCTCTAAAACAGATTAAGATGGGGCTTCATTCACAGAAGAGCAGTTGAGGGTTCTTCCCACTGCATTGTTTGGAATGGAGGTCTTTCCACCTAGTGCAATGTTCTGATAAATGGCACAGTCTGAATTTCAAAAACAATTGCACAGAATGAATAGCCACTTGAAAGTTTATCTGAATTACGTTCTCAGATATCGTGCGGGTTAAGGATTAAGCCTACCTGTGTATTATGTCTTCATTTTAAATTAAATAGATTTTCTGTGTAACTTTTTTGTGACAGATTTGAAAATACTGGCACTAGCAGGTTGCATTTGGAGTGCAATCTCTGCGCTTTGTACAACAAGTTGCCCCCTTCTACGTATGCTCGATCTTCGCTGGGTGGAGGATCTCAAAGACTCCCAGATGAAAGAGTTGCTTTCCCCACCTACAGATTGCAGAGTAGGTCAGTTCAAAGAGTTAGTACACGTATCTCATCCATTGGCAACTATTTAGTATTGTACTCTTTTTTTTTCTATAGCAGTAAAGTACTGAATCTGTTGTTTCATTTCGATACTAATGTATTAATTTAATATGTTCTTAGCATGATTCTTCACTAGCACTTCAACAACTTAGTGGCTGTAAAGTTAAATTGTTTGCACCTTAGATTAGTTGGCACTGCCAAATATTGGGAATGATTCTTCATACTTTTATGTTCAGATTCTCTTTCAACATTGCTATTCAAGCTTCTGCTTCCAGTTCTTTGTAAACTTCCTCTATCTGCTCTTCCACGGTGTTGTTCCTCCCTCCTTTTCTTTACACCCTCCCGACCCTTCAATCTTACATATTGTCAAATTTGATGTTCAGAAATAGATTGAATTGGACTAAAAGCAGCCTAATCTCTCGTCAGACTATTTTTAACTCGATGCAGGTTATTTTTATATTTTCAGCAGTACGTACTTTTATCAACTTTCTGCCCAAACTTGAAAATCCAACACAACAATTAAGAGGGTAAAGGCGAAGACCCTTTATAGGAATGGAGAGTAATGTGTCTATTTTGTTGCTTTTGCGAAGAGCGCACTTGACTTTATCATCTTACATATCCTTTGGGTTTCTTTAGTTATGTGCTGGAGTGTCTAAATTTAACGTGACCTTTGAAATAAACTACCCTTTTTCTGTCTTCCATAGGTCAGAACTATAATCAGAGCAAACTGTGGAACTTGACAGAATTTCACTTAGCTGGTCTGGACATCACTGACTGCTCGCTGGCACTGATGACCCGCCATATGCCAATGCTGAACAAGCTGGACCTCAGCCAGTGCAACCATGTGACTGATCAGTCGATTGCCCTTCTGACAGCGCCTGGATCTACTACGCGGGAAACACTGAGTGAAATTAACCTTTCAGGTAAAAGGGTTATCGGTGTCTCACCAACGTCTTTTATTTTCTTATTGACGTCGACTGGATGAATGTATTCCTGCGGGTGTAGTCGAGCTGGCCAATGTCACGATTGTCATCTTTACGTAATTTACCGATTCTTGGGTTCGACTAAAAACGTTCATAAAAACATTACGCTCAAGTAAAATTACTCTGGTGATCCTTACCTCTACAAAATTAAAAATTGTGTATCTAGACTCTTGTAATATGAATCCGTTAATAATATGGATATGTCCAGGCCAATTAAAGCTAAAAACTCAAGCTAAGCAGCATTTATATTTGTTTCTTGTCTGAATGGGGAATAAAATTTGTACCGCTTGGCAAAGTAAAAATATCGGCACACGGGGAAAAGATAATCGACTGCACGTACCACAGATTCAATCTGGAGAGTGACAGAAACCTCTAATTACTAAACAATGCAAGTCAACCGTCCTAAAACAAAGGGAAAATATGAAAACAGCTTTAATGCAATGATGCCTGTATTAATAGTATTTGCTGGCATTTGTTATTGCCTCATTTCTTCTAACTTGCTCCTTTTAGGTTGCCATCGGTTAACGGATCAGTGCCTATTGCTGCTTAAACACTGCCCGAACCTTACTCGAATTGACCTTCGGGATTGCGAACTGATTTCTCCCCAAGCCTGTCAGCGACTTATGGAAGGGCTGGCGACTGTTGCCCCCTTTGAACTCTTGGAAGACAAACTATTAAAGAGGAGAAGTTTACAATTGACAAAGTAGCCTCACAGATGCCCGTAAGCCTTGCCGAAACGTTCCTCCGAGTCCTGACGGAGACGGCGCAGATGTAAAATATCAGAATTGCCTCTATCTGCTGTTTTGAGGGGGTGTGTGTTTGTGGGCCGTTGCGACAGTCTAGAAACTTCATGGTGATCATGTCTTTCACTGCCGGTAAAGTCAATGATCGATGACTGCAGTGATTCCAGGGAAATTACTGGTGTAATTGCCGTGGCCTAGAAGATGAAGCATGGTTTTGGACAAAAATGTTTTTGTATTGCAAATACAGGGTTCTGAGCAATATGCTCTGGTAGTAAGTTCCCACCCCTCTCTCTTCCTCCACATCCCCTCCCCTCCCCCATCCCCCCCTACACCTTTAGAGAGAAAAAGTAATATGGTAGATTTAGGGAATATTTAAAAATACACAGAACATGGAGATATTATGCATGTTTGAAAAAATACACAAAGCTTAAAGATGGGCTGCAATTTAATTTTGGAAATGACAGCTGCCATTTTCTCCAATTCTAAATTTGAATATAGTCTAAAGCAATATCCAGTACTTTTAACAAGTACGGTATATTTTTAATTACGCTTCTTAAGAAGTCTACAGTGTTTCTGTTGACATTCCGTTTTGCTGCACTTCATTTCTAACCTATAATGCATAGGTTGTGGGTCAGCACATTACCTTAATACTGAAAACCAAGGTCAGTCAGTTTGTAAAACTTGATTGGTGAAACAACTCCTGTCATTTGTAGACTCCATTCATTCCTGCAAAGAGTTTTTCCTCAGTAACTTCTTATTCTGTTGGTCAAAACAGACTGGCCAAATTGGTTGCTGTGATGCTCCAGTCCTGCTCAGAATTGTGAGGAAAGGATGTGCCATGAATGTCTGACACATTTAATTACAAAATTGTATTTTGTGGGGTGTGCTTTACTTTATAGTGTGATCTGCAATGATGTTGTTCCTATTTCATTGTATTTAAAAATGCACTGTAGCAACCCACATGACGTCATTAAGTGAGCAGTACTTAATCAGAGAAATTGCAAATTGCATTTGAAGAAAATGAGAATTCTGAACAAAACCATTTTGCTATTAGCTGTTTCATCTGCTAAAGAAAATAGAAACATCTTATCCTCAACTGTATCTCACTTCCTCACTACAAATATTTACAGCAAAAAATGCCACAGTATGCTACCTAATGAATAAAACAGAACACCTGGTCTGTTTAGACCACTTGGATACACAGGGCCTTCGACTCCGATGGTACCAACTCGCTAATATTCCTTCACTACGGTTCCTGCCAGGACACTGCAATTTTGGAAATTCCAAAATGGTTCATTGCCAGTGCAAAAATGAAATAAGATAATGTGTGTTTTTTTAAGAATCTGTGTTTGGTAAGGCACTTGCTTTTAATAATTAACTTTCTTATAAATCACCATGCCTACGCTAAGTTAACCTGTGCCAGAAAGGTTCTCGCAGCTTGTTTCTATGATAGTCTTAAACGTGACTTCTTCACTAACTGTAGGAAATTTTAAATCCATGTGTAACATTTAGTAACAGACTTTTTAATATATAGTATGCTTCCAAAAATATAACTAAATGGGAATGCTATCTCACATTTCCAAAACATAGTTGCTTTCAGTTCTGATTTACTTTTGCCTTGTGAGAAAATCCTTTTGGGGTTATGGCCTTGTCTTAATATTGGGTGTGGTTTTTTTGCTGGTAAATGTGTCCATTACCATAAATTGTATTAAAGTAAATAAGTTTGTCCTGCAACTAAAGTGAAATGCCTTTACATTAGCTGAACCAGCTCAGAACTACCCATCCTAGTTTATAGTTTCCAGTAGCCCTAGTTGGATCTTTAGGGTTCAAGATATTTGATACTTACATTATCTTATCTGTCATTTACTTTTTTTTTTGAAGCAAAGATTCTCAGGTTCTGTTTTTAACAAATTAAGTGGCTCAATTTTCTAAACACGTTGCACCCATCTTTAAGCTTCGGTTATAAGTCTGTGCACTGTTAGAGAGGGTGAGTAAATGTTTGATAAACGGAGGACTCTCCTTACAGCCTCGCGTTAATATCTGGCTTTAAAAGCAATGTAAACTCGCTTCTTGTCCTTGACTGTATCTCGCTTCCTCATTCCAAATATTAGCAGCAAAGAATTGCAAGTACTGGCCACAGCATGCTACCTAATGGATAGAACAGAATACCCAGTCTGTATATCTCATCTATACCCAAGAAAACTGAATTCATTGTATCGAAGTACTAAATTCCTGCCACACCTGTACCCCTTCGAACATGGATGACGCTTATACGTCAGTTGTAAAATTCTGTACATTACACTGAAGCATCTGCTGCTTTCTGTAAGCAATGGGGAGATCATTCAAGTGGACTTTGACATAGATTAAACTTTGGGCGTGTAATCAAATTTATACCTAAAACCAAAATATTGACGGCTTTGTTTGATCCAAAGATAAAATCGTCAGTTTTAAAAAAGTGCTGAAAACAGCACAATATTCTGAAGAAATTTTACACTTATTGTTCCGTCGTACAAAAATATTTTTTCTGTTTAACCAGTGCAGCAATTTTCCCTTTCTATGCAGTGCAAGCTCATAAGCTTGTTGGTCAATAGCCTATGCTCCATACGTGAACGTCTGAATGTACAAGCTGAACAGTCGGTTGTATATGGTTAATTATTTTCAATAACAACACCTTAAAGATCCACACATGAGGTGTTTCTTTCTCAGTTTTGTAACAAACTTTTGTTTATAATTACAGCAAAATTATTTTCCTGTAAGTCTACCCTCTGGTTTCTAATTGTCTTTTAGTTTCAGTGGCCCGGTGCTGCGCTGTGGTTCACAGCGGGAACCTTGTTAACTCATTGTGGGTCATCATTTAACGTGTGCACTCGGTGAATTCAAATTGTGTGTATAAATAAATTTTATACGGTATGCATACACAATGACGCATTTATTTACACACTTACTCGGTGGTGCAAGGAAGCTTAATCCATAGGTGAAACTAGTATGAACGCACTTTTGACACCAGCTCCAACAGGATTTTACATCATACCAGATTATGTAGTTTTCTGTGAATTTTCTGTGGCTCGTTTGTGACTTTATATCTAATATAAAATCACCTAAATTTTCTACCATTTTATGTTGTATCATTAACATCTTATTAAAGAAATACTCCACGGTAATGCAGCTAACGGGAACTAATCTCTTTGTGCTAATTTGGAACAGTGTTACAAATATTGTCTTTTTTTAAACCACAAAGAAAATGCAAACTTGGAGTTTGAATTTATGATATAATTTTGCTTCTTGGCCTTTTGGCTAAGATCAAGTGTAGTTTGCTGATCCTATACTTGACAGAAATCAGTGCGGTTACACTGAGGCTTCACTTCCTGCAATTTTTAAAAATGCCATGTAGGCCTTTCGGCTAAGATGAAGCCCAGGAAGAGGTGTAACGCCTGCTCCTATCTGCGTGAACCTTGTTCGAGTCCAAGACAGGGAAAGTGGGGCCTATCTTGTCAGCTTAAATCTGTAGTGCCTCTCTTGTAGGAGGGGCGACACAGTGGTTAGCATTACTGCCTCACAGCGCCAAGGACCTAGGTTCAATCCCCACCTTGGGTCACTATCTATGTAGCATTTGTACATTCTCCTCATGTCTGTGTGGGTTTCCTCCAGGTGCTGTAGTTTCCTGACGAAGTCCGAAGATGATTAGGTTGATTGGCCATACTGAATTGCCACTTAATGTCGGGGGACAAGTAGGGTTGTGGGGATTAGGCCTGGGTGGGATTACAATCAGTGCAGACTTGATGGGCTGAATGGCCTCCTTCCGCACTATGGGGATTCTACGGTTCAAAAATATTTTTAAATTGGTAACTTCACTAAGAGAATCTCCTGCATCATTCACTGGTGATTTTTTGTTGCGTGTGACTTATTTTCTCTTTTTTTAATGTTTACTTTCAAACTCAGCTGTCATTTGTATCTTATTTCACTTTCAAAACAACTTGAAATAAGTTTTCCAAAGGTTTGGATTTTTTTTGCAGCAAAAAGACAGGATTTGAAGGGTCACAAAAATGCAAAGGGACTGTGTTTAATTCAATAAAATATCTGCTAAAAGATGTCATTTAAATATTTTTCACAAAACTACACCACATCAATTCAACCAGAAAGAGAAACATGACAGCGGATTTAACGTACAGGACCAGTATTGGGAGGAATTAACTATGCCGGATGTCCCAGCTAAGGTGCTGTCTAAATTCTGTTGTTTGGCTAGAGGAACATATGTTCTCTCCACGTGGATAATTAGATAGGAGTACCATTTTAATTCAGTGTTTTAAGTTACGAAGCATAAAACCTTTGGTCATTTGACATTAATGAAATGGATTGGCTCGCTAGCATAATGCAGCGCTTCAAAATGGCAGCAGCTAAATTAATTCCCCTTATTTATCACACTTTCACTCTGCCTAACCATTGTTGCAAAAAAAATGACAACAGAGCAATGCCATCCAGATGTATCTGCTAGTATCACCATCTCTCCTTTTTCAGTTTGGAGATCTGCATTTCATGTCCCCCAAAAAAAAGCAAATTAGATTGCCAAAGGTTATTATTGCCATTCAAAAGTATTTCAACCCATAAAATGCTGCATTAAAATCCTCTACTGAAAGTCAGAGCTTTATGATTTATTCTAATATAAATGTTTAAATGGGAACAGCAAGTAACTCTTGACAATTTAATTAGTAAACTAGAGAGGTGAGTGACTGAAATAGTTAATTTACATAGTGAAGTTTCTTGCTGGACATAGCGCAGTAATTGCAATTCAGTATGATCAGATTTTGTGTCAACAACCTAAAATTTGCCATTTACTAATGGACAGGGAACTTGGTACGGTACCACTTGCCAAAGTAATTCAGTCAGAGAGAGTCCTACTAAGAAAAGGGGATTGGTTTAAATGAGCTGTTGGGGACTGCAGCTAATGCACCTCGAATACAAAGTGCAAAATGTGCCTGGTTGGTGCTTTTCAGATTTGTGAATGCACAGATAAATTGTTTTTTTGTTTACTTTTAAGCTTTTAATTTTACTTTCCACTTTCAGATTATTAAGCCACAATAGTTTATATTCTGTAGCCAACAACGGCCTGGTGTTTTAAGTGCAAAACATTAGTAGGTTTTATGCTTTTAAAAATCTGCCCTCGTACATACTTTGTTTAAAAGAACTCTTCAGCCATTCCAGCCTTCTACCACTAGATGTCACTGATGTGTTTCAAACTATGCAGTGCCAGTTTCAGAAGCTTCAATTTTGCTGCCATTGAACTCTCCTTAGATATTAAATTTATATAGCACTACATCATCCACAGGCAAAGCTTCATTTAAAAGGAATTGTGCTCTAAAGCACCATCAAAAAAAATGCCACAAGAACCCTTTGCCCATCCACCATCTCCCTACATTTCCACCTCTCCATTACAGAATGGTAGTCTCGTTTAAAATGTGTAGACATTGACTCCTGGAGCCCAATCTACAGCAGTAGATGTAAAAACAACCTTAGTGCTTTAGGTGGGAGTCTTTTCCACATTGCTCTCTAGAGGAGGGGCAGAGCACTTGTATTTGTGTTCTTCAATCCAAAGATGTGCGGATTAGCTTGATTGGCCACGCTAAGAAATTGCCCCTTTGTGTCCAGGGATGCGTAGGTTAGAGGGATTAGTGGGTATAGTATATAGGGATATGGGCGTCGGGCCTGGGTGGAACTGTGTTCAGTGCAGACTTGATGGTCCGAAGGGCCTCTTCCTGCACTGTAGGATTTCTGTCATTCTAATGTTGTACATGCAATCAACTTTCATTAACCCGCCATTAACCATTCTGCTCATCCTTTTTAGAAATCTAGCTTGCATGTCGTATTCATAGGGTTGTAGTGCATTCTTGCTATTGTAATAGAGAGAAAAGTGGCTGTGATGGGGAAATAGCAAGGTTTATACAGGCCCCACTGGTGTCTATATCTGATTGAAGATTGTTTTGGCTTGTAGGTAGTAAGTTTGGTCCTGATTCCAAAATAAATCTAAGTGTCAAAAAAGCAAAGTAATTGCTCTGAGTTTTCAGCCTTCATTTTATCATTGTTTATAATGGGAAACAGTAAATGGGATTATTTGGCAATGCTAGGAGTCGCTACTAAAGGGTGCAAGAATAGCGAAGAGCAGCCAGGGAAATTTCACAGTAACTTCATTGCAGTGTTAATGTAAGCCTTATTGTGATTAACGAACTACTTGTTTTTTACTTTAGGTAGGCCTCCATACTCTTCACCCCTCATCTTTCCACGTCTCTCACCCTTCCCGTGTCATTTCCACTCCCTTTGGCAAATCTTGTGACACACTATTTGAAATGCATTTCCCTTATGTAAAATACTTTTGGTTAAGCACTATATAAATGCACGTTGCTGTTCAGTTTCTTTGAGAATCCCTCCAAATATTTGGTAAACCAGGGATGATGCTGTTAAGTTATGCTTGCTTGTTATAGTAGTGCCTTCTGTATCTTTAACCTATTTGCGAAGAGATGTTTCTCTTTAAATTCAAGCTTGCTTTTTATAAAACTATAGCTTGTGCCCATAATGACAGCTTGTGAATAATAAAGTCATAGAAATGACTTGCTGATATTAATGGACAAATGCTTTTGAGTCCACATGACGTTCCTCTGCCCATTTTAGCAGGGACGTTAACCATTTAATATAGACAGGTTAACTTCTGCGTTTAAAAGTAAAATAAGTAGAGGACTGTCATAAGAATGCACTAAGCTGTAGGCTCCTGTCTAAATCCTGTCATTCAGATGCAAAGCGGTTTCTCTTACACTGATTTGACTGTCACCAAGAATAATTGGCTTTCTAATTGTTATCTGATGCTTACTTGTCTGAATCCTTACTTATGCTGTTCCAGAAACGTACATAAGGTACAATTTACAGCTCTGGTCTGATACTCGTAGTTGAGCTTGTGGAAAGTCTGCGGTGTTTGTGCAAGCTGGTTGTCCACCATTTCCATCAGGAGAAGGTTATGTCTATGTACATATGTTTGCTTCTCTGGTAGCCGTATCAGGAAGGTCAAGGGGTGGGACAATATTTGCTACTTGCCTACAATTTAAAGACTGAATGCTATGGTGACATTTCCCAGCTCCACTTTTTTAAACCTGGCTTAATATTAACTGGAGCTATATTCCATCCACTTAGCGTACAACTTAACCACTGGATCTCTCCCCACGTGGGGGTATCTGACTCTTAATGCGCACCCAAACTATCCTGCATTGAAACCAGTAATTTTATTTTTTTTAATCTGCGTGCTTCAAATCCTGTGACCATCACCTTAGAACATCCTTCCTCCCTGGGAATCAAAATGTCTTTTTGTTTGGCTGCAACACGTATTTGAATTTGCAGGGTGGCTTTATTGCATTTGCTTCGGATTTGTCATGGTACTTAATCCCTGCTTTGCGAAATAACTTTGTGTTTTGTTTTGCAAACGTGTTATTGGTAACTTTGAAAGAAACCCAAACACGGATAAAACTTTTACAGTAGTTTTCTGAGGTGTTGTGTAAAAAATGACATCTTCACTCAAAGAAATTGCAAAACTCCAAGACCTGCAGCTGTCTTGGGAGTTTTGTTGAACAGCACCATACGTGCAGTAAATGTGCTACTTGTACACGTGTTCTCCAATGGACTGATTTCCTCTCAATCAGCCCCCATCTGACAGTCTGTTTTAAAACGTACAGCACTTCGAGAAAGGATAATCAAAAGTGAAACATTTGTTGTATTTTAAGAAAAGCTCAACCAAAAGAGGTCCCACTGGTTTGTTTCACCAGTGAAAGATATCTCTTCTGTCTGTAGCTGGCTGGAATAACTAAGTTGGAGTACCTTATACTGTAACCTGTATAGGTTAACCACTTAAAGTGTCAAATTGTATTGGTCGTGTGGATCTGCAGTCCAAAGTCTAATGGTCTTTTGGCTAGTCTCAAAACATCACAACAAATAGGTTATATTTAATTTAATTTTTAACTTTGTCTCTCCAACTTTTTTTTAAAGCTGGCCTTTTTTAAAAAATTGGGCAAGTATCTCACTCTATTGGAACGACATATGGTGTACTTCTGATTTTAACCTGTCTCCCTTCATTGATTTTCCTTGTTGGTCAGGATCTAATGCCTCTGGTACTGTTTCTGGCTTGAATTCTCATTATGCAGAAAAGTTGATCTGCCTTCTGTATGGTTCAAGTCTGTGGGTTGTGGTGAAATTCTGTTTAATACTTAGTACAAATAAAGAGTTGCCCATCCAGTGTCTGATTCAGTTTAAATACTATTTGCTGTGTTTGTTCATTAATTCTTAAACTTTTTAAACCATGTGAAACTTGATGGCTGAGTTTTGTAACTCCATCCTTCTTATCTCCTCCGCCTGCTCCTCTATGTTATGGTACTCCTGTGGCAAGGGCAATATTAGGCCTATTTTGTTTATATCTGTTTAACCTATTTTCATGCTTTAACATTGCACCACATTTTATTTGGCGGCATTGTCTGAACTGGCTTCAATGTTCTGCAATTTGGAGGCTTGTGTCATGTTAATGTGCAGCAATATTGAGCGAGTACATTCAGGATCCTCAAAATAGTAAGGACAAAAGCAGGGTCCTGTTCAAGGGACCCTCCAACTCCCAAGACTTGAGTTTTAATGTTGGGTATATATGTGTCATATACATATTTATTGACCAAAATACTTAGTGAGGGCACCACACGTTCACGTGAGATGCCCAATAATTCAGGTTGTGATTTTTGTTCCTGGTGTTCTCCTTGTTAATAGAAAATACATGCAGAATTTTGTAAAGATTTGAGTAATTTCTCAGTTAATGTTTTGTAGGCATTACACCACTTGTAAATAACATTCTGCTGGTTGGTTCTTGTACCCCTTTTGAATTTGTAGCTGCACAAAACATGCTATACTTCAGAAATCTCAACTATACTTGAATAAAGTTTTACTTTAAAGTTTGTCCACCTGTTGTAATTGCTACATCTTGGACAGCACACACAGCAGTGACCTGGAACCTTGGTGTGAAATGTCTCTTTGGGCATCACAATAGGCTGGTGATTGAACAGACTCCAGTCTTGAAGAGAAGTTAGAAGTTGGTTCACCCTGTTCCCCTGCTTACGCACCTCCAATTAGAATGGCTTGCAAAGATACAAGAGAGGCAAATCGACTCTTGTTCAGAACTGGACAACCCAGGGAGTCCTGCAAATATATCCTTGAGTAAAACAATTGTTTTCTTTTGTACATTATTGTACTTCCACATTGTCCAAGGTCTATTTCTCTGCCTCTCAATTATTTTATGCAACATATTCATGAATGAGAAGGGATAGATACCCACAGTTTTTTTTTCTTTTGCTTACCTCCAAGAAAACACTTGCACTGCTGATTGTTCCTCTCTCTCTGCTAGCCAAGAGAGGGGTTCCAAAAGATAGCTGTTGGGATAATGGATACACTGGTTATGATTTTCTAAAATCACTGGTTAGCACTGCTACCTCAACGCCAGGGACCTGGGTTCAATTCCGGCCTCAGGTCACTGTCGATGTGGAGTTTGTCTATTCTCTCCCATGCCTGCATAGGTTTCCTCTGGATGCGCCAGTTTCCTCCTGTACTAACATGTGCAGGTTAGGTTGATTGTCAGGGGATTGGCAGAATAAATAGGTGGGGTTATGGGAATAGAACCCGAGTGGGATTATCAGTACTAGCTCTACTGGCCCAAACTCCTCCACCTGTACTGTGGGAATTCTATTCTGTTCTGTCCAGGGAAAATGCATCTGCAGTAAGTGGTTGGGGATTGAGGAACTGATGTTCATACTGATTGAGCTGGAGGCTGAGCTGCAGACACTGCGAAGTATCAGAGGGAGAGAGTTACTACGGTGCTCTGTTTCAGGGGGTGATAATGCCCCTGACGGAATGGTCTTCCGGTTTGGAAAGTGGTCAGGGACATGGGGGTGTGACTGCAGCTCAGGCAGGTAAGGAGAACCAAAGTGCAAGAATGTCAGCCTCTGCAACAGGTTTGAGGTTCTTTGTCAGCTTGTTTGGATGACAGTGGGGGCTGCAGGGTGGAGGAGCTAACTGACCATGGTGATATAGACAGCTGTTCAAGTGGTGGAGCACATAAGATTGTAGTGATACTGGGGAACAGTACAGGCAGGGGGATGGATACTGTTCTCTGCAGCAAACAGCATGAGTCCAGACAGCTGTGTTGCCTGCCCAGTGCCAGGGTTCAGAACATCTGCTCATGACTGGAGAGAAACTTAGTGGGAGGGAGAGGATCCCAATGTCCTTGTCTGTGTAGGTACCAATAACGTAGGTAGAATGGGGAAAGAAATTCTGCATCAAAGCTTTGAGGAGCTAAGCACTAAATTAAACAACAAAACCTCCAAGGTTATAATCTCTGGGTTGTTACTGGAACTATATGCAAATTGACATAGGGTACATAAGACTAGAGAGAGATGAATATGTGGCTCAAAGACTGGCACAGGAGAAGTGGGGATCTGGCGTCAGTACTGGGAGAAAACGGAGCTGTGCTGTTGGGGTGGTCTACATCTGAACCATGCTGGCATCATTGTCCTTGCAAACCACATAACTGGGGAAGTAGAGACAACTTGAAACTAAATAGGGAAAAAAATGGTTTTAAAAAAAAAAGACAATCAATAGCTTTTTATTTAATTTAGTTTGTACTAAGTACAGCACGTGTTTAACAGCACAACGTTAAGAGACGTGCTACAAGGAAAGCAAAGCTGGGAAGTAAAGACGTAGGGTGGGGGCGTGGCGGGGGCGTGTCGGGGCGGGGGGGCGTGTCGGGGGCGGGGGGCGTCGGGGGCGGGGGGCGTGCCGGGGGGGGGCGTGTCGGGGGCGTCCGGGGGGTGTCGGGGGCGGCGGCGTGTCGGGGGCGGGGGGGGGCGTGTCGGGGGCGTGTCGGGGGCGGGGGGGGCGTGTCGGGGGCGGGGGGGCGTGTCGGGGGCGGGGGGCGTGTCGGGGGCGGGGGGTGGGTGTTGGGTGGGGTGGGGCGGGGGTGTGGTGTGAGGGGGCGGAGGCAGTTTGAGTTCTGGTCACCTCACTGTTAGAATATGGAAGCATTGGAGAGCGTGCAGAGGAAGTTTACCAGGATGCTGCCTGGTTTAGAGATAGATCTGATCAGGAAAGGTTGAGGGAGCTGGGGAGGAGAATGAGAGGCAACTTAAGAGGTTTATAAAATGATGAGGGGGATAGATAGTGTCTGCACGTCCACTCTCGGGTGGAAGTAGCTGTTACTGGTGGGCATAACTATAAGGTTCATGGTGGGAGATATAGAAGGGATGTCCGAGGTAGATTCTTTACTCAGAGTGGTTGGGCTGTGGAATAGACTGCCTGCTGTGATAGTGGAGTCGGACACTTTCAGAACTTTCAAGCGGTTATTGGATAGGCACATGGAGCACAGCAGAATTATAGCGAGTGGGATAGCTTAATCTTGGGTATAGACATAGCTTGGCACAACACTGAGGGCCGAAGGGCCTGTACTGTTCTACGTCCCCTACTGAATGCCCTTTGGAAATGCAAATACATAACATCTACTGGTTCTCGTTCACCCACTCCACTTCTTATAATCCTCAAAGATCTCAAATGAATTGGTCAAACATCATTTGCCTTTCACAAAAACCATGTTGACTCTGGTTGGCTGCATCATGATTTTTTTTAAATGACCTGCTGCTACTTCCTTATAGCCATCCTTGATCAGAAATTTAATTGGACCAGCCACATAAATACAATAGCTCACCTATTTTCAAGATGCGCTGCCTCAACTTCACAAGCCTTCTTTGACTACATCTTCCAGACACTCCACCTCATCCCTCCCAGAAAGATAATGGAAGCTGGTATATGGACACATCACTGTGCGGTCCCCACACGTTACACACCATCCTAACCTGGAAATATATCAGCGTTCCTTCATCATCACAGGGTCAACATCCCTAACTTAACAGCAGTGGAGAAGTACAGTGACTTCCAGAAGCTATTTCCCATTACCCTTTCATAGGGTAAAGATGGACAATAAATGCTGGCCTTGCCAGTAGTGCCCATGAATGAAAATTATGTATAAAATATGGGCAGCATGTTGGCAGAGGATAGCATTGCTATCTCACAGCATCAGGGACCCAGGTTCTATGAATTCTGGGTAGGAGACAGGAGCAGTGTTAGCTTAAGCTTCTTTCACTGGTTTCACTGTTATTACTTACATGTTTGAATGCTTTTGAGGGTCTTTACTCTAGATGTTTATTTCTCAGTAAGCGCCATGAACAACCTCAATGTTTGTGTTTCCAGATAGCAGGGATCTAAAAGGCTGAGTGAAAATACCATTATTAAGGACATAATTTGACATTTTAAATAGCACCAGACTTAACTTTCCTTCTTTGTGAGAATTTATTGATAATTATTGGCTATATTCAGTACCATAAATACACAGGCAATTTGCTGAACACCGAGAACTCTGTATTAACTAGCAGTATTCAGAAACCACCTTCTATCATCACATTAGTAAACGCTGGACCGAGAATTAGACTCATTTCCATTTGAAAAGAAGCAAGTTATTACACTTCATGTAAAGAGGACGAATGTCCCAAGTTTTATTTTTACTTCTTTCTGAACATCAAATGCAATTTCGAATAAGTTGGAGTCATATCAGTGAGTGACTGATTTAAACTGTTCGTTTTTTTTCCTGAACATCTTCAGTCAGGTGTTTATTAACCAGGAGAATCCGGTTACTCGCACAAGAAAATACACCAGTTCTGATCAAACTGCCCACCTTTCTCTCCGTGTCGGAAGGAACAAACTTCTTAGCACAAAGAGCAAGCTGTTTTCCCTCACTGAATTGACAGAAGCTAAGGCTGACCACAGCCTGTCATTTGAACCCTGCCTACTCTGCAAAGGTCATTTCCACAACATGAACTATTGTTTTTGCAGTTGTACCCCAGGCACTCCACTCCACTCCACAGCTGCCAGTGGCTCTTAAAGCTCCCAATCCAACAGTTACAAAGAATTGCCCCATAAAACAGGACATCCATTGCCACACTGGGGAAAACTGGAAACTCAAATGAGGCTCAGGCGACTGTTTTGGAGGACAAGGAATTCAGGCACTGGTCAAACTGTCTCTTGCTGTAAAACCAGGAGCTGACTCAGCATGAAGCTCCCGAGAAGGAACACAGCAAGCTGTCAGAGGGGCTATGCAAAGGGCAACATTAAGCAAAGGAGACCTGCAAGGCTTAAATAGCAGCTTGCTGCAGGCTTAGAAAAGTGAATCTACCCATGGTGAACCTGTAATAACTACTTATTTATTAGTGTCTCAACTAGACTTACATTAACACCGCAATGAAGTTACTGTGAAAATCCCCTAGTCACCACACTCCGGCGCCTGTTCGGGTACACCGAGGGAGAATTTAGCATGGCCAATGCACCTAACCAGCACGTCTTGCAGATTGTCAGAGGAAACTGGAGCACCCGGAAGAAACCCATGCAGACACGGGGAGAACATGCAAACTCCACACAGACAGTGACCCAAATCACTGGTAGTCAAACCCAGGTCCCTAGTGCTGTGAGGCAGCAGTGCCACCCATAACATCTAGGTCACCATGTTCCTGCGGTAATGAATGTGTAAACCAACTGCTTTTGACTCCCATTCCAAATGGGCAGTTTCCATCGAGCAGGTAACTCCGACGGGAGCTACACATCGTAATTCTAATCAATGTGCGGGGAACTTCAGGTTGAACAGGTAGCACCAGCACTGGAAAATACTGCAATTTCAACTCAAAAACCAATTAAATAATAAATGGTATTTAAATAGAATTGGTTTTTTTTGGTATTATCTGGAATGAAAACCATACTTCCTCTCACGATACACACAGGATGAGTATTAATATTCTAATGTCTGGAATGCAGAACAAACTGCACTTTCAATACAGAAAATGGGTGGCCTCTGATTGTCAAATACAGAAATAGTCAGCATCATCAATTCTTATAAAAGATTAAAATTCAGAAATTATCATACTATGCTCGTATTAAATTGTAGTAAATAAATGTTCCTCCACATTCAAAGAGTTAAAAATTGTTCTGGTGTGTGTCTGTGTGTGTGTGTGTATATGAGTGTGAGAGAGGTTGGGATTTCTGCTTCTGCTCTTAAAGTCTTCCATTTGCCACTCACTGGAAGGACAATACAGATACAAACCAGCAGAGGGCAGTACTGGCCATGTGACTGCTTCTTGTGAGCCAGTTAACCAAGCCGCCATCTTTAGCATCAGTTCAGTCAACGAGAGTCCTTTCATTCAAAGTCAAGTCAAGCTGAAAAGCTTAAGAGTCCTGTAAGTTCTTTTGCAGCAGTCCCTTCCTCCTGCCATCAATCAAGAGCTCCTTCCCTCCACTCTCTAGTATTCCAGCAACGCCATGAGGGGCCTCCTCCCAGGCTTTTCTCCACTTTCTTCACGTCCAATAGCAGTTCTTCAGAATTATCGGGGTTTAATGTCCGGTTGCACTTGGAGCTCAGGGATAGTGCCGTACAACCGCTCATTAATGATCGGCGCATCTGAAGATTAAGCGGAGCTGGCTCCCAGCTCAGATGCGGAAACTTTCCTCTTTCCCGTCGATGTGCTTCAGCCGCAGGTACACATCTGTTCCGATGCCTTGCATGGACTGAATGGAGAGGGATCCCCCCAGGTACTCGGCGTAGGCGCGGGAGGTGGGCAGGCCAAAGCCAAACCTGGACAAGCAAGAGAAAGGACAGCCTGCTCAGAGACAAAATACCTGTACAGCACAAAGCAAATGATTCCGTGAAGTGCCTCTGTTTAGTGATTAATGTGGTGTTTCGTAGAACCCTACAGTGCAGAAAGAGGCCCTTTGGCCCATCGAGTCTGCACCGACCACAATCCCACCCAGGCCCCACCCCCATATCCCTACACATTTACCCGCTAATCCCTCTAAGCTACACATCTCAGCACACTAAGGGGCAATTTTAGCACGGCCGATCAACCTAACCGCTCCCTCCTCCCCCACATCTTTGCACATTTATTATTCTTTCTGAAGATGTCAGAATTATTCCGCCATTCTCCATTTACCCACGGGATACATACACGGGATGGTGGGGTCTCATCATCTGGCGAGATCACCACTTCTGCCATGGCCGCTCCTCACTGCCGACATAATTGGGTTCACGGCCGCAATGAATTTTCATGTATTTACATATTATTAAAGAACCCCCCCCCCTCCACACCTCGCCGTTTATTGAGTTTCCACCATGTCAACTTGTTGTGGGGATGTCCAATGGGGAGGGGGGGGGGGGGGGTAAAGATAAGTTTAGCCCCTGGGGCAGATGGACATGGCAAGGCAGTGCACTGGTAATGCCCCTCGGCACAGACTGGCACTGCCAACCTGTGCAGGGGGTGGACCCTCATGGGGGAGGGGGAAACAACACATTTGTAGTGGGGAGAGAGGTGGGTGCTGGTATTGACTATGTGGATGGGGGTTGTGGGAAAGGAGACCAATGTTTTGGTGGCGGGGGGGGGGGGAGGGGGGGAGGGGTACTGAAAGTACCTGCTGTTGGGTGGGTGGGTGGGTGGGTGAATGCCTATTCTGAAAGGCATGGGGGCGGGGGGTGTATAGGGAGTGGGCAGGAATGCTAGCTCCTTAATTGGTGGTGTTAGGTAAATGCTGGCTCAAAATCGGCAGGGGGTGGGGGGGCAGAAATGCTTTGCTGCACTAGGATTGGGGCTGTATAAACACAGCACTCCAGCCTCAGTACGGCTGGCTTCTGGTGACGTGGTGAGGCCCCCCCGCTTCCCTCTCCCCCCACACCACACGACGGTGTCAAACTCGCCCAGATGGTTCTCTGTGACTGTGTGTAAGATCCGGAGAGAAAAACGGCCCATTTCTCTGAGGAGAAGCGAAACGTAGTGGTTTTCTTGCCAGAACCATCAGTCTGCCACTATTTGGTCAGATTCCCCCAGTGACTCATTAACTGATTAAAAAGGATCACCGTCAATTTGCCAACTGTCATCAATTTGTTTGCAGTAAGTGGCTGATCTGGAAACGTCAGAGTTAATAAAACCAAAACTGGGGAAAATGCAGCAAAACATGTTTATCTCAGCAGTGATGGAGCCAGTCTCATTAATATTCAAACATACCAGCTTTCACAGCACAGAGACACATTCCAACAAGCTCTCTCCTACCCCTCGCAATCTCACTCCATCCTCTCTCAGCAGCACTGTACTTATCCGGTTTCCTCTTAAATGCTTCCAAACTACTCATCTCATTCCACATTCTAACCACACTCTGGATCAGGAAGAGTGCCTACTGGATGGGCAGCACAGTGGTTAGCACTGCTATCCCACAGCGCCTGGGGCCCGTGTTCAATTCCAGCCTCGGGTCACTGCCTACGTGGAGGTTGTACATTCTCCCCGTGTCTGCGTGGGTTTCCTCTGTTCGCTCCAGATTACTCCCACAGTGCAAAGATGTGCAGGTTCAGTGGATTGGCCGTGCTAAATTGATCTAGTGTCAGGAGGATGAACAAGGTAAATACGTGGGTTTACAGGAATAGGGTGGGATTGTGGTTGGTGCAGACTCGACAAACATAAGAAATAGGAGCAGGAGAAGGCCATCTAGCTCCTTGAGCCTGCCCCGCCATTCAATGAGATCATGGCTGATCTGAAGTGGATCAGTTCCACTTTCCCGCTGTCTCCCCATAACCCTTAATTCCCTTATCGATCAGAAATCTATGTACCCGTGACTTAAACCTATTCAACGAGGTAGCCTCCACTACTTCAATGGGCAGAGAATTCCAGAGATTCACTACCCTCTAAGAGAAGTTCTTCCTCAACTCCGTTCTAAACTGACCCCCCCCTTATTTTGAGGCTGTGCCCTCTAGTTCTGGTTTCCTTTCTGAGCAGGAAGAATCTCTTGACCTCTACCCTATCTAGCCCCTTCATTATCTTCTAAGTCTCTATAAGATCCCCCCTCAGCCTTCTAAACTCCAACAAGTACAGACCCAGTCTATTCAATCTCTCTTCATAGGCCAACCCCCTCATCTCCGTTATCAGCCTGGTGAACCCTCTCTGCACTCCCTCCAAGGCCAATATATCCTTTCGCAAATAAGGAGACCAAAACTGCACACAGTTCTCCAGTTGCGGCCTCACCAGTACCCTGTACAGTTGCAGCAAGACCTCCCTACTTTTATATTCTATCCCCCTCGCTATAATGGCCAGCGTCCCATTCGCCTTCTTGATCACCTGCTGCACCTGCAAACTGAAGTTTTTGCGATTTGTGCACAAGGACCCCGAGGTCCCTCTGCACCATAGCATGCTGAGCCAAATAACCTCCTCCTATTCCATTGACTCATTGGTGACCATCTTATATTTATGGCCTCCAGTTTAATCTCCGTCAAGTGAGAATGTCTTCTGAATTCTCAGCCTTTTGGCCAAGAGCAAGTGTAGGATCAAGGCAAGACCAGGTATGAAGCCCACTCGTATCAGCTTGGATCTGGTTTGTCTCTCTTGTGGGGACCACGAATTGGGTTCAGTTTGAATTTGAATTGGTTTTTGGAGCAAGCAAGGACTTAGATCAAGGGCTCGCCCTGTCCACTCTGCACATTCTCTTTATAACTAATACATTTTTTTAAAAAAATTCTCTTCAGCTTATCAAAATCCTTCATAATGTTAAAGGTCTCAATCAGGTCAGTCCATCTTCTCTGCTCCAGAGAAAACGGCCACAGCTCGTTCAATCATTCCTGATAAATACAACTGCTCTTGTTCAGTGCTTTTCACAACTACAAGACACGGCCAACAAAGCACTTCCCAAGTACATTTGCTATTGTAATGTAGGATGCACTGCAGCCAACTTTTGCACAGCAAGATCCCATGTACAGCAAGATCCCATGTACAGCAACGGTCAGTCTTTAGTGAGGCTGGTTAGAACTGGGGAAAACTCTCCTGCTCTTCTCCAATTCATTCCATGAGATCTTTAGTCTCCACTTCAGAGGCAGACCGTGCCTCGGATTAATGTGTCGTCACTTCTGCCCAATGCTACCCTCCCCGTATCATACACAAACAAGTCAAAATACAGCAGAATATATTTACCAACGTGCCAAAGTATCTATTCCAACACTGAACATCGCGCGCACTGTCACTGCAAACTGGCATCATGCCCTACACACTGGCAATCACAGCACTATAATGGTCATTTTCATTGGTCAGGATCAGCTGGGTTGTGCCAGTGTGTTGCTGTGGCACCCTGCAGCGTGGACAGAGCAAGGCTTCTCAGGGACAATTCGGGACAGATAACAAAGGCTGGTCCGGCCAGCGACACACATCCCAAGAATAAGAGGGGCGGAGGGTCAGGAAAGGCCAGGGATAGAAATGCTTTTGTCAATGCCCGCCAAGCGAGAACTCCCTTCAAGATCTTTGATTGGGACCTCCCTCAGTGGAGGTCTGGATCGAGGCAGTGTCCTCCTGAGCCAAGTCCCTGGGAAAGCCAAGGAACATCCCTAAACCCCTTCTCACCCCGAGACATTCTCCCAAAAGTTTGACCCGGCTGTGAAGGTGGTTGTTCACATCCCAGATGGAAGTCGGGCTACAGCTTGCAACGGGAAGAGGATCAGTGAGCCCCTCCCACACCCCCACTCAAGGGGAAAAAAAACGATCGATCCTGGGCAAACTGCTATTCCCCCCACTCCCGTCCCAATCCCACTGTCCCTCCCCCCCATCCCCCATTCCACTGTCCCTCCCCCCCTTCCCACTGTACAGATTAAGAGTGACAAGTGTCCAGATTCTCACTTTTGCCTTTTAAATTACTTCATGCAAATCACTGGAGAATTCAGTGCTTTTGTGTAAGACCCATTTCCAGTTACTGGGGCTGATTATATTGCCTTTGAGAATTTTTGAGGTGAAGGAATTAAGGTGATTCTCTGTTGAGGTATTTTGTCCATTCCCCCAACATCCTTCCGAAACAGCAGCTAACTTTTAAAAACGTGGTTTTAGTGGTAAGGCAGAATTGAAAAGTTCTGTCTCTGTGTCAGAACCACCTTGCGTTTTGCTCAGAATCCTTCTCCAGTTTCCACCTTTTCCCATATCCCCCTGGGCTGCGGTGACTGACACTGGGATGTGGCACCAGGGCTGTGAGTCATCCTTCCCAATACACAGTTCAGCTGCTAATTCTACAGGGGACAAACTCAACAGTCAGCTGTTGGAACACAGCGTTCCCACCCAACGGGACTCAGTCACTGGCCCCTCACTCACTGGTAAGGTAGCAAGTAGAGGTCAGGAGATTGTAACCAGGCACAGGGATTCGAGCAGATTTCTCCACCTTATCCCCAGGCTGGGGTTAGTTAAAATCAACAACAAACAAGGGGATCAAAATTTGAGTGTATTTAGTTCAATGTTGCATCCTGTATTACAATTAGATAATCCTGATACAGGAGCGTGTGGGCCACTGCAGTGGGTTGGGGCAAGGGGGGCACAGATAAAGATTAGGCCGGGCTCCGCAACCCCACAGGGGCCAGGTTCCGTGACCCCAGAGAGGCTGGACCCAGCACTGTACGCTCTGAGCTCACAGAGATCAACTTTATTCCATTTTCAGGCAAATCTACGGCCATCTCCTGGGTGACATGGTACTGCAGTGCTTATCACCGCTGCATCACAGCACCAGGGACCTGGGTTCGATTCCCAGCGTGGGTCACTGGTTGTGTGACATTTGCACATTCTCCCCATGTCTGCGTGGGTTTCCTCCGGGTGCTCTGGTTTCCTCCCACAGTCTGCAAGACGTGCTGGTTAAGCAGACTGGCCATGCTAAATTGTCAGGGGGGTGGTTAGCAGGGCAAATAGCTGGGGTTACGGTGATAGAGCCCGAGTGGGATTGTTGTTGGTGCAGGCTCGATGGGCCGAATGGCCTCCTTCTACAGTGTAGGGATTCTATGATACTAAATGAGTTGAATACATTTCCCTGGGAGATTTTCTTTCAATGCGATTTAGAGTAAGGAACTCTAAGTGAATGAGCTTGACGCACAGGGGATGGTGTGGACATGAACTTGAAGCCAAATGTGGAGTGACAGTAACAGAAATTGTAGAGCTTGTATATGATAGAGGGAAGTGTACACCTATTGGATAACAGGAGGGGTACAAATCAAGGCCAATAAACTTCCAAGTGGGGATTCTCCCAGTTGCTCAGATTTGAGGGAGGGTGTGGAGAAACTCTGTTTTATTGACTCGAATAACCAGGGAAATCCAACCCCATCAAGCTGAGTTCATGGTGAAGCAGACTGCAGCAGCAGCACAGCGGGGTTTGTTTGACCAAGATTATTGAAATTAGAGTCAAAAGGGCAGGAGAAATTATCTTGAGAAGTTTATCATTGACTGCCACAAATTCAGATAAATCCTTTCTGCAGCAACTGACCAAAACAGAGATGCTGCAGAACATTAGATTCTGAGTGTTAAGGAACACAGAACCAAGATGTGTCAGAGAGAGTAAGGGGAGGCGATGGTGCAGGGGACTCATCACTGGATAAGGAATTCACAAACCCAAAGTAATCCTCCAGCAACCCAGGTTCAAAGTCGAATGATGACTGAAACTATTGTCAGAAAAACCCCATCTGGTTCACTAATGTCCTCTAGGGAAGGGAATCTGCCATCCTTACCTGAGCCCAGAGCCACTACAATGTGGTTGACTCTTATATGCCCTCTGGAGGGGGAAAATTAGGACTGGACAATAAATGCTGGCCCAGCCAATGGCACCCACATCCCATAGGGGAATATAAAGAAAATGTAAGCATGTAGATCAGGTTAGAGGGGCTGAATGGCCGTACTTACTAAAAACCACGTCTCTGGCAGTGTGTCATTCAACCTGGGATTTCTTCATTGAATCATAGGTAGGGTTTCGATAACCCTACCCAGTGGGTGGGTCACTGGCACAGTGGTTAGCACTGCTGCCTCACAACACCAGGGGACAAGGTTCAAATCCTGCTTGGGTCACTGTCTGAGTGGATTCTGCACATTCTCCCCGTGTCTAGGATGTTCCGGTTTCCTCCCACAGTCCAAAGGTGTGCAGGTTAGGTGGATTGGCTGTGCTAAGTGTCCCTAGCTAGGGTAAATGCATGGGGTTATGGGGATAGGGCTTGGGTGGGATTGCAATTGGTGTAGACTTGATGGGCTGAACGGCCTCCTTCTGCACTGTAGGGATCCTACGAACCAACTGCGGTTACTGCTGCAGAACGATGGAAAGTTTCCCTTTCCCTTTGATTTCTTACCCGTGCATCGGTCCTGACTGTGGGCCACTGTTGACCATGTGGCCGTAGAAAGTGTTCATTCTGGGATCCTGCGAGCTCTCCTCAGCTGTGGTGAAGTGATAGTCCATCACCTTGTCGACGATATCGTGAGGGATCCCACCTCCGCGGTCCGACACCCTACAGTAGAAACAGACAGACCGTGACCTACATTATCAACTGCCTCCACGTCATCGTGCCACGTCGCTGCCCATCAGCGCACTGCCCGAGGGAACACCAATCCCGCAAACATCTCATTCCAGCCTCCTTCCACAGCGGGGACTATTCCCACAGGGAAAAGCCCGGGCCACAGCGGCGTGTGGATTTTAATCCCCAAAATCCAAAAGGAGCTCCTTTCATCAATAAATTCAGACACGGTTGATTAGACGTTCAGCATGGGTACCAGTTTCGCTGGTTGGGATCTGAGTGATTACTTCAGTGAAACGTAAAAACTAAGAACACCAAAAATCCAACTCTCTGTAAATGCAAATGTCTTCAGCTGAAGGGAGCTGGAATAAGAGACAGAGAGAGAGGTTCAGATAATCCAGCATTTCAATAATCCTAAAATGCGCACTGTCCATAAGATCATCAGAAAACAGGATCAGGAGTAAGCCATTCAATAGGATCATGGCTAATCCGACACGTTCCTCACATTCACTTTCCTGTCCTTTCCCCTTAACCCCCAATTCCCTTACTGATCAACAAAAAATCTATCTAAATATACACAACCACTCACCCCCCCCCACCCCACCGTGGAAGGGAGTTCCAAAGACTTTCAACCTTCTGGGAGAAGAAATTCCTCTTCATCTTTGTCTTAAATTGGCACTCCTTTATTCTGAGACTGTGCCCTCTGATCCTGGCCTCTCCCGCGAGGGGAAACAGCCTCTCAGCCTTCACCCTGTCAAGCCCTGTAATGTTTCAGCGAGATCCACTCTCATTCTTCTAAATGCCAATGAGTGGAATCCCAGCCTGTTTAACCTTTCCTCATCAGACAATGCCTCCATACCGGGGATCACCCGAGTGAACCTCCTCTGAATTGCCTCTAATGGAATACTATCTTTCCTTAATTAAGGGGACCTGAACTTGTTGAGGGCATTCCCTTCCTTCTATAACATTCTGCCCTGGTGCCCAAGACAAGATGATTCTGATAGAACCTGAGCAGCATCAGTGAGCAGGTTATCAGTGAATTAGAGGCACCATTGAGTGTTCCTTCCATCCTTTTACTGATAGTTGAAGTAAGGTTGATTCGGGGTAGTAATTGACCGGGTTCATCGTTTTTTTGCTTGATCTGTACCCCTGTCACAGGCCTCAATATCCACCCTTCTCCACTGCCTGCACACATTGACTGCAGCACCGACCATCTACAGGGTGCACTGCATCACTTTCCCAAGGTTATTTCAATAGCATCTCTACTCCTTCCAGCAGTAAAATAACCAACAGCTCCAAATTCCCACCCAAATCATCTCCAACCTCCTCTG
Organism: Carcharhinus amblyrhynchos; assembly: GCF_965287045.1. Lineage (NCBI taxonomy): Eukaryota > Metazoa > Chordata > Chondrichthyes > Carcharhiniformes > Carcharhinidae > Carcharhinus > Carcharhinus amblyrhynchos. The sequence goes on along the minus strand of NC_137346.1, from coordinate 39,442,148 downwards.
GGACACATTCCTTCATCATTGTTGGATCCATATCCTAGAATTTCCTACCCAACACCCTCATGGTCCACCATGGTCACTTCAGTGCAGCCTGGGAGGGCAGCAAAATCATAGAACCCCTATAGTGCAGAAGGAGGCCATTCAGCCCGTCAAGCCTGCACTTACTCTGATCATCTTACCCAGGCACTATCCCCGTAACCCTAACTATTTACCCCACTAATCCACACACCTTTGGGCACTCGGGGACAATTTGGCATGGCTAATCTACCTAACTTGCACACCTTTGGGGGAAGAAAACTGGAGCACCCAGAGGAAACCCACGCAGACACGGGGAGAATGTGCAGACTCCACCCAAGCCGGGAATTGAATCCAGGTCCCTGGCAGCGTGAGGCAGCAATGCTAACCACTGTGCCAGCATGCCACCCATAAAAGCTGCCTTGCTTTCATCGCTTACCATCAAGTTGAATGTGGGGATTCCCAGAAAGCTCTTTACAACAGCAGCTTACACTTAACTGAAGTTGCCGTGGGGAAAATGCTACTATGATTATTGGTAATAGCAGAGCATTTAGACAATTGCAATTCAATTAGTACAGCTTTGTGGAAGGGAACTGGTGTTTTGCCGTACACATATTGTGCAGCAGCTGCAGAAATCCAAAATGCTTTACTTTACTGTTGATCATTAACTTGAAAAATCACCCATCTGCTCAAGCTTTGCCGATGAGTCTGGCTACTGACTGCCTTATGACTCTAACACTGCGCTTTGTACACCCCCCCCGCCCCCGTACAGCCATGACCCTGTAAATGTGCCACTTTCAATGCCTATCAGGGAAGGACCTATCCACTGACAGAGCAGCTGCCTACTGCCCCACTTCAGTAAGTGCAGACTTTGCTACTCACCGCAGCTCAGTCTGTCTCAGCAGCAGTATCCTCCACCAGGATCGCAGCTGCTGTGTCAAGCTATCTTTGTGGTTACTATAACGATCCCCGTGCCGTGACTGTGCTCATCCACGTTGCCATAATTAGCGCGGGATGTGTTCTCTCAGGGAAAGCAATTCTCAAATGTAATTTCATTCTCATTAGCCAAATGCTGGATTTCCAAATCCGGTTGGGCATGTTCACCTTGCAGTCCCAGTCCCACTTCCAAAGGCAAACCCCTTTGTGCAGATTAATGGGATTTATGCAAAAAGTTTGGTTTTAAAATAATTATTTCTGAAGGCTGCACTGGGTTAGCTGGATCCTCTCTCTCTGCAGTGAGGATAATTGGCTGAGAGACAGAAAGGGAACAGCACAACCCAATCCTACTCTTTCTTCATCTCCACACAAGCAACTTTCCTGGATGGATTGCAGGATAATAATCAGGAACTGGTCGATCCGGTAATTTAGGGAACCTGCCAATTCCTACAGTTCCAGCATGTTCAGTGATTGGACAAGGGTTCCTTGATAGTTAGCTCAAGCTGCCTGAAATACCAATTCCCAGAATATTCCCGTCTATTTTTATAGAAAGCCTTACATAACTTTTACAATCTGTAAAACCACATAATCCAAGGTGACCTCCAGTGCATATGGAGGGAGTGCTGCAATGTCAGAGGCACGATCCTTTCTATAAGCTATTAAACAGATATTAAGATAAGAATCAATAACACACACTATTCAATGAGAGCAGGGGAGTGCTTTTCTAACTGCACTGTGGGTGTACCTACACCACAGGGACTGTAACAATTCAAGGCGACAGCTCACCACCACCTTTGGAAGGGCAATGGGTAACAAATGCTGGCCTAGCCAGCGACGCCCACATCCCATTAAGTAATAAAACGTGTCCTGGCCAATGTTACAGTGTTGCCATTACAACAGTGAGCACACACTATTGCATCAACTGGGAAGTACTTTACATCGTCAAAGGCACTAGTTTGCCAGATCTTTCATGAGCCAGCCTGTCTTGGTCACATATTACTGAACTCTGCTGTATTTGGTTAAGGGGTGAACAATACAGAATGGATTATTTACATCTATAAACTCTCCCTGTGCACTGTCCTGTTTTAATCTGCCCCGCAATAGGAAGGCAGCAAGTGTTAGCTCCTCTTGTCCCACACCAGGAATGTCAGGTTTCTGTATTACCTGCCCAGCTAATCCAGTCACTTTAATAAAATGGTTTGATCCATTTCCCAGAACCCTGCTTGCAACTCTTTAGCTTTTTAATGATTCGTGGCAGACAGTCAGACAGTCCCTCTGACATCAATTTAATTCAGTGCTGTTTACAATTATAGCCAAATTCACTGAACGAATAGCAAATGAACTGGAGGAAAGCTCCAGCCAACAGGAATGAACACAACAGGTGAAGTGGAAAAGACGACAGCTCCACATTTCTCTCGTTTTTAAAACTATTTTGATTCTATTGTTACGCTCTCCATTTTTTAAATCTTATTCCTTTCTCAGAGTTACAAAGCCACTATGCAGAAATCTATCTCCTTGCTTGCTCCAAAATCCAGTTCAAATTCAAATTGAATCCAATCCAACAAAAGGAAACATACTAAATCTGGGTGGCACGCTGGCACAGTGGTTAGCACTGCTGCCTCACAACACCAGGGACCCAGGTTCGATTCCCAGCTTGGGTCGCTGTTCGTGCAGAGTTTGCACGTTCTCCCCATGCCTGCATGGGTTTCCTCCCACACTCCAAAGATGTGTGGGTTAGGTGGATTGGCCATGCTGAATTGCCTCAAAAGTTATTGGTTAGCATCAGAGATTACGGGGATAAGGTCCAGAGGGGGCCTGGGTAAGATGTTCTATCAAAGAGTGCAGACTTGATGGGCCAAATGGCCTCCTTTTGCACTGTAGGGAGTCTATGATGATTCTAAGCTGACAAGAACAGGCATTACACCTGATCTCAGGCTTGATCCTATCTACGCTTGATCTTGACCAAAAGACCCAGATGCTCCACATCACTACTGCAAGCCATTCCCTTGACAAACTTGAGTAACATCACAGTAAGAGTGGAGATAGGTCAGACCCTTCCATGCTCTCTGTAGATGTCCTTGTCCAGAGCCAGTTGTATTGCAATCATAGAAGTGATTCTGGAGTTTCGCTTTGCCACGTTCAGGTCACACGTTGGCCAGGATTTGGTGGGGGGAGTGTGCGTGGGAAGTGATGGTGTAAAGATAATGTCACTGGGCTAGTAATCCAGGCACCCAGAGTAACAAATCGGGAGGGCAAATCCCACCATGGCAGCTGGAGGAATTTAAATTTAATGAATAAATCAAATTATAAAATTGGTCTCAGTAACGGCAACCAGGAAACTATCATCGATTGTTGGAAAAACCCATCTAGTTCACTCACGTCCTTTAGGGAAGGAAATCTGCCGTCCTTACCCTGGTCTGGCCTACATGTGATGCCAGACCCACAGCAATGTTATCTACCCTCTGAAATAGCCTAGCAATAGTGGGTTCTAGGGCAATAAATGCTGGCCCTGCCAACAACACCACATCCCATAAATGAATATAAAAATAAATTAAGATGACTATCCACCAGTTTCTATTTTCAGCCAAACACCCACTCAGTGATCACTGAGTTAGAGAGTGTACTTGTACTGGACTGAATTACAGCTCCATGATTTCAAATACTGATCACCCCAATCCATACTGAGGCTGTAACCTTTCTGCTGCGGTGTGGCATGCTAACACCTCACTGCACACACTAACTGACCCACTGATATCAGTAACTCTGACATGGCAGAGTCAACGAACAGCATGTCACAGCCGCTAATAATGTGACCTTCAATATGACGTTTTTTTACTTACTGTTCCCTCAGTAACTTAGAAATAAATCAGGTGTGAAGAGAATGCGACAAGCAGGGTGTAATTCTGGCCTTTGTTGTAAGGCGGCTGGAATGGAGAATTACAACATCTCTGAGGGGCAGAAAGAGGCCATTCGGCCCATCGATTCTGCACTAGCTCTCTGAAACAGCATTCTAGCTAGTCCCACTCCCCTGCCTTATCCCTTTAACTTTGCACATTCTCTCTTTTCAGATAACAATCCAATTCCCTTCTTGAATACCTCGGCTGAATCTGCCTCCCTCTGCAGGAAGTTCATTCCTCCCTCTGGGTGGAAACATTTTCCTCGTGTCACTTTTACTCTTTGTGCCAATTATTTGGAATTCGTGGCCCTCTAGCTTTTGACGTTCTGGGAATAGTTTCTCGCTATCTGCTCTGTCCATACCCGTCAGGATCTCAAATATCTCAATCAAGTTTCCTCTCAGCCTCCTTTTCTCCAAGGAAAACACTCCCAATCCATCCTCACAGTTACAGTTCCTTACCCCTGGAATCATTCCTGTGAATTTCCTCTGCACTCTCTCCAATGTCTTCACATCTTTCCTCAAGTATGGTGTCCAGATCTGGATGCAGTACTCCAGATGAAGCCTAACTAGTGTCTCATACAAGTTCAACATGGCCTCCTTACTTTGGTACTCATTACCCCTAGTAAAGATGAAGATACCATATGCTTTATTAACTGCTCTCTCTACATATCCTGCACGCACTAAGGAGTGGCCAATATCGAGAACATTGCTTTGAGTTCTAAGTGCTCCGCTGGAGAACGAATATGTTACTCTTAGAAGGGGCACAGTCATCAAAATGATATCAAGGTTAATAATGAGATTAAGCCTGATCTCTCTTGAGTACAGAGGATTAAGAGTGATCTATTTTAGGCGCTTAAAACGCGAGCAGCTGATACAATTGACAATGTTAAACAAAACATTTCTTCTGGTCGAGAGTCCAAGACAAAGGGACAGAACTTTAAAGTTAGCACTAAACATTTTTCACACCGAAGCAGGAGGGAACTCAGGCCTGGCACATTGTGAAATTATTTGCAGTAAATCTAGTAGCTCACAGGCTGTAAGGCAAAAACAAACACACCATGGAACTTATTGACTCGACAGAGTTTGCTAACATCCTACACCTCTCAGCTATAGAACACTCCAATCCTACACTCAAGGCCAAAGGGGACTAGCAAATTATCCAACTGATATCCCACCACTGCCTTCTCAGACCCAAAACTGCCCAAATCTCACGAATAAGCAGGAAAGTAAGCCAAAAGCAGAGTTGCAAACTCAAAACCGTCAGACAGAATTACAACACAGGCCATTCAGCCCAACTGTGGCATTCATGCAGTACACAGCTTCCTGCTTTTTATTCCTCTGGAAATGAGATGCAGTAGGAAGTCTGACAACACCAGGTTTAAGTCCAACCGATTTATTCGATAGTAAACTCACAAGCTTTCGGGGTTTCTCCATTCACCTGACGAAGGGGCAAACCCCGAAAGCTTGTGAGTTTACTATCAAATAAAATCGGTTGGACTTAAACCTGGTGTTGTCAGACTTCTGACTGAGTTTACCCCAGTCCAATGCCGGCATCTCCACATCATGAGCTGTAGTAACCAGCACTGTGGCCTTACTGCACTGCCTATGGCAGTGTTGCTATTTGTGATGGCTTATCCATCTGCATTCCCGGGTCTCTCTGCTCCTCAGCTAATTAGCTTCTGACCTTAACGCCAACTTGTATTTAAAGTAATAAATGTAACAAACATCCCAAGTCACAGTGGCCTTATAAAGCAGAATTAAACACTGAGCTATGTAAGGCAGACAGCCAGAAGCTTGGTCTAAAGGAGGAAGTTTCAAGCAGTGCAGGCAAAGGGGTTTAGAGAGAATATTCACAATCACACACTTACATAGGATATCAGGCCACAGAACTAGGCCATTTGGCCCATCCAGTCAGCCTCTACCATTCTATGGAGATCGTGACTGATCTCATGTGATAACCCTCAACACCACTTTCCCACCGTATCCCCTTAACCCTCGACTTCCTTACTGATTAAAAATCTATCTCAGCCTTCAATACTCTTAACGATCCTGCCTCTGCGGTGAAGAATTCCACAGACTCACTGCCCTCTGGGAAGAAATTCCTCCTCATCTCTGTCTTAAACGGGTGACCTCTTACTGAGATGATGTCCTCCAGTCCTAGCCTGTCCCACATCTATCCTGTGTACATTAGAATAGTCGCATCTACAGGTAACAAAGGCATGAATGAGTTTCACCCGCAGACGAACTGTGTGGGGGCAAAGGCGGGCAATGTTACAGAAACAGAAATAGACAGTCTGAGTGCTGGCACAGATCGGAGGTTGGAAGCTCATCTCAAAGTCAAATACAACACTACGATTGTGGGCAAACTGGTTTAGCCTGAGATAGTTGCCAGGGACAGGGAGAGATGGAGAATTTGTTGGAAGCAGAGACTGAAAGTAATGACTTCAGTCTTTCCAGCGTTTAACTGCAGGAAATATCCACTCACCCAGTATCGGATGTCAGATGATGTGTGCATGGGGAGGAACGTAGAGGGGTGATGCTGGGGTAGAGTTCAGTGCCATCAGCTGATGGGTGAAAAGGAACGCTGTGTCTTCAGAATAAACAAACAGTTTCCTTATTCCGCCATCCCTCCATACGTCACTCTGCGATCAGTTGGGCCTAGTGAACGTGGCAACACTTGCTGGCTGCATTCGGACTGCAACGTTTGAAGAACTTTGGCACGACTGACTGTAACATACTCCAGGAACATCTGTGATCATAGGTTTGCTTACTCATGCATCAGGTTTCAGAAGCTGGGCGGCGGACACGAAAGTGATCCGTACTGACTGGAGGATTTTCGGGAAATGAAGACCGCAGGTCACGAATAAACAAGTCTGCTGAAGAGAGCGCAAACTTGCTCTTATATACAGTGACTTCAATCCGGGACATGTGAAAACACTCCACAGGCAATGGAGCACTTTTGAAGCAAAGGTCACAGTTATAATGGGAGGGAGTTGTGGCAGTGTAATTCCTTACAGTAAGCATCCAGAAATAGCTATTAGATACGTCATCAGATTATGTTTTTACTGATGGTGGTTGAAGACTGAGGGTTATCTAGCTCAGAGAGAACAGCCCTGTTCTACAAGTGGTGCAACCTACACAGTCACACATTTTCATAAGGCCACAGAACAAGGCCATTTGGCCCATCCAGTCAGCCTCTACCATTCTATGGAGATTGTGACTGATCTGATGTGATAACCCTCAACTCCACTTTCCCACCGTATCCCCATAACCCTGGATTTCCTTACTGATTAAAAATCTATCTCAGCCTTCAATACTCTTAATGATCCTGCCTCTGCGGTGAAGAATTCCACAGATTCACTGCCCTCTGGGAAGAAATTCCTTCTCATTTCTGTCTTAAATGGATGACCTCTTACTGAGATGATGTCCTCCAGTCCTAGCCTGTCCCACATCTATCCTGTCTAACCCCCGGAGAATCCTATATGCCTCAATAAGGTCACCTCTCATTCTTCTAAACTCCAGTGAGTAGAAGCCCAACGTATTCAACTTCCAAATCCTTCCAAACCCGGATCAACTCAGTGAACCTTCTCTGGACTGCCTCCAATGCCAGTATATCTTTCCTTAGATAAGGGGACTGAAACTGTTCACACTAATGCAGGTGTGATCTAACTAGTGCCTACAGTTTTAGCAAGCGTTCCCTATTTTTATACTCGATTCCCTTTCAAATAAAGGCCATCATTTCATTTGTCTTCCCTATTATCTGCTGAACTTGCAAGCTACATTTTTGTGATTTACGCACGAGGTTCCCCCAAATCCCTCGGTGCTGCAGTCTTTCGTTATTTAAGCAACATTCAGCTCCTTTATTCTTCCTTGAAAGTGCACAACCTCACATTTTCCTAATGATATTCCATCTGTCAGGTTTTTACCCACTGACTTAATTATATCCCTCGGTGTCATCCTCACCACTGTTACCCACAAACTTTGGCAACAGCACGTTCGCTTCCCTCGCCCAAGTCATTAATATATACTGTAAAGAATTGTGGCCCAGCACTGATCCCTGTGGCAGTTCACTAGTTACAGGTTGCCATCCTGAAAAAGAAGTTAACCAATTCTTATCCGTGCTAAAATACTATCCCCAACATCACAGGCTTTATCTTTTTAAGTAGCCTTTTGTGCACTATCGTCTCAAATGTTTTTTGGAAATTCATATACATTATATCTACTGCTTCCCCCCTTATCTACACTTCTCATTACCACCAAATGGCACAGAAACAGATCTTTTGGCCCAAACAAGCCATGTGCTTAGGCTCCACTTCAGTCACTACCCAACTTTCCTCTAAATCGAGGGGTGGTACAGTGGTTAGCATTGCTGCCTCTCAGCGCCAGGGACCCGGGTTCAATTCCCCACTTGGGCAATTGTCAGCGCAGAGTTTGCATGTTCTCCCCGTGTCTGTGTGGGATTCCTCCAGGTGCTCTGGTTTCTTCCCACAGTCTGAAAGACGTGCTGGTTAGGGTGCATTGGCCATGCTACATTCCCCCTCAGTGTACCTGACCAGGCGCTGGAGTGTGGTGACTGGGAGTAACTTCATTGCAGTGTTACTGTCAGCCTACTTGTGATACTAATAAATAGACTTAAACTTAACGACCCTCTATCCTCTTCTCCTCATACGTTTATCCAGTTTGTACGATTCAGTTCCACCACTCCCTGTGGTAACAAACTCCACAATGCCACCACTTTTTGGGTCGACATTTTTTCTGACTTGCCTATTGAATGCTTTGGTGAGTATCTCATATGGGTGGCCTCGATATTGCACAGGGGAAACATTCTCTCTCTACTCACTCTATCAAAACCTTTCATCATTTTGAAGATCTCTATTAGATCACCCTCGGCCTTCTTTTCTCAAGAGATAAGAAACCCAGCCTGCCAACTACCACCTGCAAGTCCCCTTCCAAGTCACAAACTATCCTGACTTGGAACGAGAACTAAAATCCAGTGAAGCTGTTCGTTCACTGTCAAAATCCTGGAACACGTTCCCTAACAGCACTATGGGTGTTCCTACATTGATGGCAGTAGGTGAAGGAGACAGTTCACCACCACTTTCTCAAGGGCAATTATGCATGGGCAACGAATGCTGGCCCAGCCAGTGACACCCACATGTGAAAGGCTAAGGAAAAAAATCCTTTCATGATATGTACACTAGTATTAGCTACATAAATCCTTTCTGCACTCTCCCCAGGGCATCTATATCCTTATTATACCCTGATTATAATATGGTGACCAAAATAACACATAATACTCTTTTTTAAAAATTAATTTATGGGATGCGTGTCGCTGGTTAGGTCAGTATTTATTGCCCATCCCTAGTTGCCCTCGAGAAGGTGGTGGCTGGCTGCCTTCTTTGGGGCCGCACTGCTATCTCATAGCACCAGGGACGCGGGTTCAATTCCTGGTTTGGGTCACTGTCTACGTGGAGTTTGCACATTCTCCCCATGTTTGCATGGGTCTCCTCCGGATGTTCTGATTTCCTCCCACAGTCCGAAGATGTGAGGGTCAGGTGGATTGCCAGGGGCATTAGCTAGGATAGGTGCATGGAATTAGAGGGATGGAGGCTGGGTGGGATTGTGGTAGGTGCAGACTCAATGGGCTGAATGGCCTCCTCCTGCACTGAATGAATCTGTGATTCCAACTGCTGCAGTCCCTGAGGTACAGGTGTCGCCGCAGTGGTGTTAGGGAGGGAGCTCCAGGATTTTGACTCAGCGACTGTGAAGGAATCGCCATATATTTCCAAGTCAGGATGCTGACTGGTCTGGGGTAGGGAGCTCCAGGTAGTGATGTTCCCAGGTATCTGCTACCTCTGTCCTTCTAGATGGTAGTGTCGTGGGTTTGACAGGTGCTGCCTAAGGAATCTTGGTGAGTTGCTGCAGTGCATCTTGCAGATGGTACACACAGCTGCTAATATTCATTGGTGGTGGAAGGAGCGAGTGTTTGTGGGAAGGGTAGAAATCAAACAGTCTGCTTTGTCCTAGATGATTTGAGCTTCTCAATTGTTGTCGGAGCTGCACCCAACCAGGCAAGTGGGGAGTATTCTATCAGAATCCTGACTTGTGCCTCATCGATGATGGACAGGCTTGAGGGAGTCAAGAGGTGAGTTACTTTCCACCGGATTGGTAGCCTCAAGTGTGGTCTAACCAAAGTTAGCATAACTCTCCTGATTTTCAATACTATCCCTCTAGTAATAAAGCCTAGTGTCTGGTTTGCTTTTTTAATTGCCTCGTTAACCTGAAACACAATTTTTAACAATTGATGTATTTGTACACGGGAGGTGTGTGTTTCTCTACCCAACCCAGACATGCAGCTCCCAAGTAATATTTTTCCAACTAAAGTGGAGCACCTCATTAACGTGAGAGCTACATCTCTCACTGTTATTAACTCTTTCATGGGATATGAGCTTGGCCAGCACTTGTTGAACTGAGTGGCAAGACTATTGTACAGTTAACTCTTTATTGAGCGACTGAAGACTAGACCAGGTAAGGACAGCAGATTTCCTTCCCTAAAGAACATTAGGGAATCATTTCTTTTTTTAAGAAAACAAACAGCAATTGTTGATTGATTCCTAGTCACCACCACTGAGACTAGCTTCATATTCCAGATTTATTAATTGATTTTAAATTCCACTAGCAGTCATAGTGGGATTTGAAACCATATCCCATCAGATTTAGCCTGGATTACTCATCCAGTGACATTACCACTGCACCGCCATGCCACTTTCTACAGTGTATTAAACACTCTGGTAATATACTCCTCCTCAGTATAGACTACGCTCCCCAAGTTGTCACCTTCAAAATTTTGAATCTTTTTGATCAAAACTCCAAATCCTTATTGCGAATTAAATCTAAATTGTCAATAGCAATAGTCCCAGCTTGGATCCTGATGGAACACCACCATCCGCCCTCCACCAGTGCGAGCAGCTACCCTCTGCTTTCAGCTTAAAGCCAACTAGTAATCTATTCTAATACTGTCCTCAATCTGCATTCTCTAACCTCATTCGTTAGCCTATTTCAGGGCATCTTATCAAAGTCTTTTGAAAACCCAGACAGATTACATCCACCACATCACCATTTATTCTGTTACCTCCTTAAAACATTCAATAAGGTTGGCCAAGAAAGATTCTTCCTTTTGAAATCCATGTTGACTAGTCATTGTTATATTTTGAATTTCTAGATTTAATTCTATTTGCTCCTCTTGTAGTGATTCCATTATTTTTCTTCCTACCAATGTGAAGGTGGTCTAATTTCCTGGACATTCTCTATTTCCCCCTTCCTGAATGCAGGTTTTGGGTTTGCCATCGTTCCCAGCGGGAATGATGCAGCAATATCAAACACTGCTCAAAGGGATGGTGACAATCATCCCCTTTAAACACACACAAGACTAACTCCATGAGCTGGCCTCATCATTGAGCAAGGATCCATTATTGGTACATCACATCGCTCAACTTACTGCGTAGACCCTTTGGTCACAACCAGCATCTTTTTCAAGACTAATTTAGTGATAGAGTTGTGTGTTTCTCAAGACTTCTGTACAAAAGTGACCCATCAGGTTGGGTAGACTTTCCTTTGCCCCACCCTGACTGTTGCATCCTCAGCGCCCTAAGCCTCAGGCTCTGGAACTCCCCCCCTAAACATCTCCTCCTCTCTCTGACAGAGGCTGTTAAACCAAGCTTTTGGTCACCTCTCATAATATCTACATGTGGCTTGGTGTCTACTTTCCTCGATTATATTTCTGTGAAATGCTCTGGGACGTTTCACTACACTTTAAAGGCAATGTATGCACCCAAATAATTGTTGTTTCCTTATTATTGGCACAGTATGAAGTGTTTTTTGGGGTTTTATTGATACAGCCCGTTGGACAGTTATGAGTGGAATCTTATGGGCAGTGCGATGGCACAGTGGTTAGCACTGCAGGCTCGCAGTGCCAGGGGACCCGGGTTCAATTTCAGCAACGGGTGAGTGTGTGGAGTTTGCACATTCACCCCGTATCTGTGTGGGTTTCCTCCCAAAGATGTGTAGGTTAGGTAGATTGCTGCATTGTCCCTGTGTGTCAGGGATATTAGCAGAGTGAATATGTATGGTTATAGGGATAGGGCCTTACTGGGATTGTTGTCGGTGTAGGCTCAATGGGCCAAATGGTTTCTTTCTGCACTGTTCTACGAATTGTCGAGGTGACAGAAGCCTTGGCTGTGAGCTGGATAGCAAGCGAGACCTCACTATTATAGAATCCCTTCAATATAGATGGAGGCCATTCGACCCATCATATCTGTGCTGACCACAATCCCACACAGGCCTTATTTCCGTAACCCTCATTTACCCTGCTAATCCATCTGACACTAGGGTCAATTTAGCATGTCTTTGCAAGAATGCCTGTCCAACAGTATGACCACACGTGGACACAACAGGCCGACAAAGGGTCCTCACCCAGGGACAAGGACCCCAGGGGTGGAAGCCCCGCCTGCTGAAAGCTGCCAGCCAGAGGCCAATAGCTCCTGTATACTCAGCAGTGCCACCAAGGTGGTGGTGGCCATTGCTGGTACTACACACATCCGAGGCCTCGGATCCAGGAGAGGTCGAGACAATGGGTGCAGTGAGAGGAGCAGAAGGGTTGGCAAGAAGGGAAGGGGCTGTGGCTCTCGGCAACCTTCCCACCATCCCCCCCATCCCCGCATGCAGCCTCCGTGCTCAGGTTTGTCCCAGTGGATGGCTCTTGAGGGTGAGTGGGAATTCTGGGTAGGGAGGGGTTGGCCTCATGCCTGACTGGAAGAGCAGCAGTGATTGGCTGTTTTAGAGACAATTAGCTTGGGCGGCGTGTGTGTGTGTGTGTGTGTGTGTGCGTGCGTGTGCGTGCGCGCGCGCATGTGCGTGTGCGCCTGAGGGTATAAGCTAACATTTAATTCTGGCACTCAGCACTTCCGTTTGTTTTCTAGGTGCGGTTCCTGAGAATAAATAAGGATAACTGGCAAACTGCGTAGTTGACACAAAATATAATAATGTGTCACGGTAAAACCAATGAGGAGAAGAGACAACCTCTTGAGTACAAAGAGACAGGCACGAGTTAAACTACCCAGTAAACATGGCTTACCTGATAATGAAGTCAATATCGTTGTTGGCAATGGTGACCACGATGTCAGGGACATTGTAAGGCGTGTCAAGGTGACTCTCCATTGTGGCTCTGTGAAAGGGGAAAGAGAGAGAGAGAGAGGCAATTAAACTCATGAGATATGCAGAAGTGCAATGTCCTCTCTGGCATTTACACATTCACCTCCAGTTAACACTTGTGTCAGTCGTTTCAATTCAAACAAAGTGGACCTGGAGGATAACAAACAAACTCAATAAGGATTCGCATGCGCTGTCCCAGTGTGTGGCTGTCCACAGATGATCTGATTCGTTAGGGAGTTACAGGCAGCAATTCTCAAAACTGGCAGAACTGAAGACAACAACACCTTCTTAGATTAAGACAGAACCTTAGCTAGACCACATCAGGCCGGCACGGTAGCAGAGTGGTTAGCACTGCTGCTTCACAGTTCCAGGGTCCTGGGTTCAATCCCCAGCTCGGGTCACTGTCTGTGTGGAGTTTGCACATTCTCCTCGTGTCTGCGTGGGTTTCCTCCCACAGTCCAAAGATGTGCGAGTTAGGTTGATTGGCCATGCTCAGAAATTGCCCCTTAGTGTCCAGGGATGCGTAGGTTGAGGGGATTAGTGGGTATAACATGTAGGGATATGGGGATAGGGCTTGGGTGGGATTGTGTTCGGTGCAGACTCGATGGGCCAAAGGGCCTCTTTCTGCACTGAAGGGTTCTATGATCTATGACTGTGAATCATACTATCCTACAGTGCAGAAGGTAGACTTTCAGCCCATGGAGTTTGCACTGACCACAGTCCCACTCAAGCCCTATTCCCATAACCCCATGTATTTACCCTAGCTGGTCCCCCTGACACTAACAGGCAGTTTAGCAGAGCCAATCCATCTAACCTGCACAGTCAGGCTGTGGGAGGAAACCGGAGCACCCAGAGGAAACCCACACAGAGGACGTGCAAACTTCACGCAGACAGGGACCCAAGCTGGGAACTGAACCCAGGTCCCTGGCACTGTGAGGCAGCAGTGCTAACCACCGTGCCGCTCCATTCTGGTCTGCATTTTACAAAAATATTAAAAGCCCTGGACAGAGTACCAAAAAGATTTACGAGGATGAGAGGAGAAAACACAAGTTCAGGAGAAACTGAACAGGCTCAAAGTCCACTGAAATGTGACCTGCTAGGAGGTCTTTAAAATTACAAACAGGCACCAGGAGGGTAGACATAGAGGAGGTGGTTTCACTCAAGAGATTCCAAAGTGGGTTAAGTATAATGCAGTCACCAATCAATCCACAGAGAATTTAGTGTCAATAACCTGCATTTATGTAGCGCCTTTAACACGTTCGAGGATCCCAGAGCTAGTTCACAGAAACATTAACAAAGCTCAACAATGAATCACGTAACAAGACTTCAGGCAACTAAATGCCATAGAAACTTCAGGAGACTAATTGTTTGGACAAAGATGTCAGTTTTAAGGGACATTGAAAGATTGAGGGAGCAAATTTCAGAGTTGTGGAACTTGCTAACACGTGTAGTGGTTGAAGCGAATAGTAAAGATATATTTTTGAGGAGGCTGGGTAAATACAGAAGGGGAGATATGAAGCAAGTTGGGAAAAACACTCATATGGAGCATAAACAATGGCATATAAGTCATAAATTCTACATGTGTGATGACTATCTAAAGCACACTGCTAGAATACATATATAAAAACATAGGTAGATATCCACATGCCATTTTTCCTATAATCTGAGCAATATCCAACCAACATAATATTCACACTGAGAATCATAGGAGAGAATCATAAAATCCCTACAGTGCAGGAGGAGGCATTCAGCCCTCGAGACTGTACCAATCCCACCCAGGCCTTACCCCCATAACTCCACTTAATTTCCCAGGCACTAAGGGGCAATTTAACATGGCTAATCACCTAACTCACACATCTTTGGACTAAGAGAGGAAACTGGAGCACTCGGAGAAAGCCCATACAGACACGGGGAGAATGTGCAAACTCCACACAGGCAGCGACCCAAGTCAGGAATCGAACCTGGGTCCCTGGTGCTGAGAGGCAGCCGCGCTAATCACCGTGCCACCCATTTACAGATCTAAAAATCTTCCATCGTCACGCACCGTCCTGACTTGGAACCACGTCACTGTTCCATCACGGTCAAATTCCCACTGTTAGGGACTTGACCCTGAGACGGTCAAGTCCCTAACAGCACCGTGGATGTACCTACACCTGACGGGCAGCAACAATTCGAGATGGTGGCCCATCACCGTCTTCCTGAGGACAATTAGGGTGGGCAACAAATGCTGGCCCGGTTAGCCAGGCTCACGTCCCACAAACACGTAACAAAAGAACAAAAAGACGAAGGTCACTGAATAAATAGTTCAAGGTAAATTAGGTCAGTTGTGTGTTCTGTAATGGCAAATTCAGAACAGGAGAAAAACAATATTCAAAGCATAAAGGGGAAATAAAATTGGCTACACAAGATAAACAACTTCAGAAGTGAATGTTTGCGATGAGCATCCTCCCAAAGTCTTGGCGTCAGAGTCCGTGCTGGACAAATACCAACTTTAAAAGTAGGTCATGGCTTATAATGAACAATGATGTGAAAGTTTAACAGTAACAGCTTATATAAAGCCCCAGAGAGCACTGAAAACCCAATCCCTGGAAATCTGATTCAATAGGAGGGACACCCTTTCCCTGGATTATTCGTTGCAGGGTTAATGGGAGCTGGCAGGCTGTGCGGAGGCTGAGCTGCCAGGAGTTGTCGCGAAAATATTCTGGAAAACAAAACCAAACTCTTCTGCCAAGTTCCGCAGCCGGAATGGAGTTACACAACATAACAAATTGTTCCCAAACCCATGCACGCTGCTCCCAGCATGTGGTCTGTTTAGGAAGAAAGCACACTCAGTAAGTCACTTCCTCAAAAAGTTAAACTGCGTTGATGACAACATGTTTTTTTTGACACATTTGCTGGGGCCTCTCAGCTGGTTGTTTATAATAATGCTGACAGGAGACTCTATGGAGAGATAGGCCACATGACCATGAGAAAGCTAGCAAGATGCCATGACAAGATGGCAAGACAGCGAGCTTCTACACCATTACCATGGATCCACAGTCAGCAAGTGTCTTACGAGAGATCATTCATGAGATGTGGGTGTCACAAGCTAGGCCAGTGTTTATAGCCCAACCCTTGTTGCCTGAGAGAAGGTGGTGGCGAGCCGCCATCTTGAATCGCTGCAGTAGGTGCACAGGCTGTTTGTACCCAAAGCATTGGCAGCGGGCAAAGAATGTAACAAGCCAAGAGAGCGAGAGTTGGGCAAACTGTGTCACGGGGAGGCGGGGGAGAGCTGATCGGACTCCAGTGAGTCAGCTAACACACAGCAGAAGAGGGAAATGTTAGCTGGACAAAGGCTAGGAGAGTTTGGTGAAACTGATCCCACAAATGTGTGACCGATGAGCAAAGGAAGTCAGTTTCTCTCAGGCAGCCCAAACAGAGCTTTGAGAGATTATGGTGGGAATTAAGAATCAGATCCTATACGATTGACGGATGTTTAATAAGTGGGGAGCGGGAAGCGAAGTCAGGAAGAAGCTGGGGTCACCAAATGTAACTAAGTGAATTCCTGGAGGTTTGATCACATGACCCCCCCCAACACATCCATCCTTGCGATACTCTGCCTCCTACACCAACTGGAAAGCAAGAATCATTAACCAACTGGGTGATGCTTGACTCATTCAAGCAGCCTCTGCCCCCTCTACAATTTTCAAAAAGACAAATGAATCACAGAATCGCTACAGTGCGGAAGGAAGCCCTTCAGTCCATCGAGCCGGCACTGACAACAATCCTACCCATAACCCCACGTAATTACCCCCCCTAATCCCCCCTGACACCAAGGGGCAAGTTAACATGGCCCATCAACCTCCGATGATGTGCGGGTTAGGTTGATTGGCCATGCTAAATAGGGCCTAAGGTCAGGGGGATTGGCAGGGGTAAATGGAATAGGACCTGGGTGATATCGTGATCGGTGCAGACTCAATGTCCAAATGGCCTCCATCTGTACTGTCGGCATTCTATGAACCTAACCCACATATCCTTGGACTGTGGGAGGAAACCCACGCAGACACACAAAGTGCAAACTCCGCACAGACATTGACCCAAGCCAGGATTTGAACCTGGGTCCCTGGTGCTGTGAGGCAGCGGCGTTAACCACTGTGCCACAAGTGGCAAAACACAATCTTGTATTACGCTCCCATGATTTTTTTTCCTCCAGGGTTGTTCACAGAATGAATATTCTGTGGGCATCGCTGGCAAGGCCAGGTTTTATTGCCCATCCCTAATTGCCCTTAAGGTGGTGGTGGTGAGCTGTGGTCTGTGTGGTGTTGGTACAGCCACAGTGCTAGGAGGGAGGGAGGGAGGGAGATCCAGGGTTGTGACCCAGTGACAGCGAAGGAACGGCAGGCAATAAACTTCCCGGAAGCTGATCGCTGGTTCCTGGGGAGTCCTGACCAATCCTGGAGGATTGGTAAACCCGCTATAAACATTTTCACTGAGCAGTGTTGGAGAGGCGTGGGGGCAGGTCACAGGGAACGGCCACCGAAGGCAATCCCTCAAAGTGAGTTTGAGGCAATTCTGGGGGTGGGCGTAGGGAGCGGCTGAGGGCGAGAGAAAAATGGGACCAAGGAGGAACAGAAGCAATGGGCCGAGTGGGCTCCATCAGTTTGGAAATACTCTGATGTTCAGGGTTGGTAGTGGGAGAGGTAAACTCGATGGACCCATTCAGCAATTGTTAAATATCTGGTATTGTTTCCCCCCCCCGTATATTCACAGGTTTATCATTGTAAAGAAAGTCAACTATTAAAAAAAACAGGATCTAAACCAGCTACTTGAAAACAACAAGCTGTCACATGACCTAATGAAAGAGCCCAGTCAGCCAAAACCTCCCATTTCAGATGAAACGCTGCAACATCAGAAACTCGAAAAACAAGATCCAGACGTGCCTCCTTTCTGCTGGGCAGAGACTGCTGCCAAGTATCCCCAGTACACAAATAGGAGAGGCCCGTGCTGGATCTGGCTGCCAGCTGTATCCTGTTTGATAAACACTGAGATCAGCTTACACTCTGCCAGGAAACATCAGATATATCCCATTTTACAAAAAAAAATTAGAATTGCATAATCCAGGCCGCCGCCAGCTGAAAGATCAGCTTCAAGAACCGCTACAGTGCCCAAAGGGGCCATTCAGACCATTGAGTCAGCATTGAATCTCTGAAGAAGTACCTTACCCAGGCCCTCCCTATCCCTGTAACTGCTTTTAGCATGGCCAGTCCAGCTAACTTACACATCTTCGGACACTTAGGAACAATTTAGCATGGCCAATCCAGCTAACTTCTACATCTTCGGACACTAAGGAACAATTTAGCATGGCCAATCCGCCTAACCTACACATCTTTGGATGGTGGGAGGAAACCCACGCAGACATGGGGAGAACATGCAGACTCCACACAGTCACCCAAGCCGGGAATCAGACCTGGGTGCCTGGTGCTGTGAGGCAGTAGTGCTAACCACCGTGCCAGCGTTAAGAGTTTTGATAGCTGTCACTTATAAATAGGGAATCATCCAGGCAAACCGACTCAAAGTTTATCTGGAGTCTTTATCCCAAATAAAGCTTCATTGAGGACATTTCTCGAGGCAGCAAGAACAGGGCTAATAGGCAGAGCAGGACATAGTGGAAATCAGGACAGGCGGAGGTTTGAGTCAGTAATAAAGCACCACTCCAAATGTTAAATTGTCTTTCCCGCTCCAAAGTTATCTTCAAGCGCTCCCAAATTTCACTTCCGATTCCCACTTTTTGTTCCCCTTTCTTCCTCCTCTCACTGCCCCAGGACCACATTCCAATCCCCAGCCTAGACATCTCACGTTTAGCTTCATGTTACAGCACTCCCGTCTCTCAAGCAGGAGATAAACGGCTCAATTCCAGCATCAACTCATCCCAGACCGGAAACTCCAGTTGGGTTGCCATCCAGAGGGATAGCCCCGATATACGGGCAACGAGAGCCCAGCCGCGTAGGACAGCCCGCTGGTCTGGAGGTGGTTACAGCCATCAGGCTGTGTCAGTCAGACATGGGATGGTCATGAAGATATGACAACTAGTGGAACTATATTCCAAGGATTAATATTGCAACATCCTATCACCATGGCCAGATTTAATGTGTTTATTGATCACGCTGCTCAAGGAATGGGCGCAGCTTATCTGGCAACGGAGGTGGCCCCCACTGCCTGGCAGTCCCATCATTGCCAATAGGTTTGAGTCATTCGCGTTGATGGGAATCTGTGGTTGGGGTTAGGTTGGTTGTGGAGGAGGGTGGAGGGGGGTGGAGGTTCACTGTCAGCCAGATCGGAGGATCCACCCAGCAGGAACAGCTGGAAAATGTTGGCTAACATTTATGATGCAGGCGACATCACGGCCTCCAAACCCTCATCCAAATGGCTAGAAATCTGCCTCTGAAGACAACTTTCAACTAGCAGAAAAACAGTCTCTCCAACGGAGCACAATCCCTGTGCTTACACCAGGAACCCATGGTGTCCTCCGGCACTGATCTCTGGGAGTGCTTACACACCCCACTCCCGCCCAAATCACCTGGAAAATCCTGCAGGGCCTCAGATTGAAGTGTCGGCCTTGCTGGCTCCCCTGGCTGATGCCATTTTGCCCCTCATGGTCCCCATCCAACGTTGGGTGGAATTGTGGGATTTGTTTATTCTCTGTGGGAAGCGCGGAGGGCACTTCCCAGGCTGTCTTGCCGCGTTTTAAGTTTAAAGTTTATTTATTATTAGTGTCACAAGTCAGCTTACATTAACACGGCAATGAAGTTACTGTGAAAATCCCCTAATCGCCACACTCTGGTGCCTGCTCGGGTACACTGAGGGAGAATTTAGCATGGCCAATGCATCTAACCAGCACATCTTTTGGATTGTGAGAGGAACCAGAGGAAACCCATGCAGACACAGGGAGAACATGCAGACTCCGCACATTCAGATAATGACCCGAGCCGGGAATCGAACCCAACTCCCTGGCGCTGTGAGGCAGCTGTGCTAACCACAGTGCTGCCCAGTTTTCTTGGTGCATCTTCAGGAAAAGAAAAGTTAAGGGGCAGACTCCAGATCCACAGCAATGTGGCTGACTCCGAAATGCCCTTGGGAACGAACAATAAACGTTGACCCAGCCACTGACACCCACAGAAATATAAAAAAAACTCTGATCACTAATGGCTTGTCAGGATAAAAAGCTAAGCAGAAATATTTTGGGAACCTTTTCCCTTGGGCCTGTTAAGTTCAGGTCTTTTATAGTCTGGCTATTTGTAAACAAGTCAAGAGAGTGTTAATATTAAAAAATCTTAACCAGGCCCTTGTCCATCCAATGGTTGTTCAAGACCTTTTCTCTTGAAGTACACCTCTGCCGTTGTAGATTTAGGGTTGCCTTTAACTGCGAGTTTCATGGTTTGCCCGAGGAAGCTCAATATCCAAAAACCAATTAAAATTCACCTTCCCGCAATCATTTTTCATATACTGACAGGACATAGGAAGAGGAGGAGGCCATTCAGCCCCTCAAGCCTGTTCCAACATT
The DNA here is from genome assembly GCF_965287045.1 of Carcharhinus amblyrhynchos. Classification (NCBI taxonomy): domain Eukaryota; kingdom Metazoa; phylum Chordata; class Chondrichthyes; order Carcharhiniformes; family Carcharhinidae; genus Carcharhinus; species Carcharhinus amblyrhynchos. The sequence goes on along the minus strand of NC_137346.1, from coordinate 39,421,554 downwards.
CACCAAGATGATGACTGATCTGTACCCCAATTCTATTTACCCTCCTTATCTCCATATCCCAGAATACCCGGGCATAGCGGAAATCTAGAGTCACAGATTTCAAACGGTCAACTCAGATGGCATCTATTATTCTTTGCACATTCCTAACACCCTTTGCCTGAAGTACTTCCTAATTTCTCTCCCGAATAACCTGGATTTCCATCAAATTCAGCCTTCTAGGATTCAGAAAATACAAGCTGAGTTTGAGAATTTATTCCCAAAGTAATAAACTTTAGATCACTCTGGTGAGCGTGCACGAGACTCCCTCCAAACCCTAAACATCCTGTCTAAGGTATAGTGCTCAGAGCAGTCCCCAGAAGTGGTTTGACCAGAGTTTTGTGCAGCTGTAGCTAAATCCCCTCGCTCTTTATATTCCAGTCCTCTGGTCATAAAGGTCCAACACATCCTTAACATTTTGCAGTGTGTTTTCTATCCCACAAACACATCCAGGTAGAAGTTCCCCAAAATCTCTTTGGGCTTCCACAGTTCCTATCTCACATTTACCTTCACCGAAGCCACTCTGCTCACGGTCTGACCCTTGGTTTGTTTTTTCAAATTGTTTCTTTCAATACAAAGTGACAGCGTGAGAATTCCCAGTCAGTTTGTGATCATTGCCAATTAACAGCATGATGTCAGGCCTGGGGAAGAAAGCAAGCAATGGATTTTTCCCTCACTCTATCTATCTGGGCAAAATGGGTCACCCCGCTGTGTTAATTAGAGAGTCACAGTAAGGTTCATTATGCAGCCTGCAGCACCCCACTGGAGTTTCTGACATCACTGTGGGCTCACCTCATTGCATTCTTCAGCAACTCGGGCAAGATGTAGTCCAGAGGCATGGGGATGTAAGGGTATCTCGCTGCCACATGGCCATTGATCCGCACCCGGGGAGAGTTTCCATACTGATGTTCACACAGACGCCTAAAAAAGGAGAGAACAAGATCAACAAGGGTTGCATTAAAATTAACTCCAATCTGCTCACGTTCTGAAATGTCGGGTGGGATTTTCCAGCCACGCTTGCCCCAAAACCGGAATATCCCACCTGAGGGACACTTTGCTTGGTCTGCACCTCCTCCTCACTCGCTACAATTCTTGGGAAAATTTCCCCCGTTTGCTCCGCTTCTCCCTCCACAGATGCTGCCTGTCAGCTGAGTATTTCCAGCAACTGTAGCACTTAGCTTTCGTGTTGCTGTTTATACTGGTCAGACACCTAAAAATCTATTTCCTTCTTAAATATACTCAGTGATTTTGACTTCCGCAGCCTTTTGTGGTACAGAATTCCAAAGATTCACCACCCTCTGAGTGAAGAGCTTTCTCCTCATCTCAGTCCTAAATGGCCTATCCCAGTACCCCGAGACTATGATCTCTCGTTCTAGACTCTCCAGCCAGGGAAAACATCATCCTTGTGCCCAGTCTGTCCAGCCCCATCAGAATTTTATTCATTTCAGTGAGATCCCATCTCAGTCTTGCCCTCTTGCAATGAAGGCCTACACACCATTTGACTTCAGCTCTGCTTGTTGCGCCTACATGCTTGCTTTCAGTATCTGCGGAGAGACATTTTGGATCTGGATGACCTTTTATCACAGCAGATGCTGTCAGACCTGCTGAGTTTTTCTAGCATTCTCCGTTTGTGTTTCAGATTCCAGCATTCGCAGTATTTTGCCTTTATGTGCTCGCTTTCAGTGACTAGTGTACGAGGACACCCAGGTTCCTGTGTACAAGGGATACCAACATCATCCTTGAATTCTTCCTCCCAGCCTCACACAGTCTGCCACTCACCCAATCTAGAGATTCAACAGATGAGTTTAATAGACAGTGAATTAGAGTGCAAACGTTCCCTCATCATGGCTTACTTCATGTCCCCAGCATGGGCAGGGTCAGGAAGTAGTTGTGTTGCTTAGCAGACAGCGAGGACGAGACACAGAACTTCCATAGATGGGCAATACAGTAAGAGCAGTGAGAATGAGAGAAAGAGGGAATAAATGATATGCTTCTGACAAACGCAAGGATCCTGCTGTTGTGTTTCATTTTAAAAAACAATGGATGACACTAAAAGAACAATGACAGGACTATCAGGCAGCCTTAACCCTGTCCCTGAAAGGATCCAGCAGCTCACACAGAAACAGTCCGCATACCCTCTTCAGCTCATTACCAACCGTCCATTCAACACAGATGGTTCAATTCTTCAAATATCACAAAGCCAGGGCCCTAAAAAAGTACCACACGTTGGCAAGGAACAAATCTTTGAGTAAACTCAGTCACTGTGCCACCTCGGTCTGGAGTGGCACAGTGGTTAGCGCTGCTGCCTCAGAGATCCAGGGACCCGGGTTCGATTCCCGGCTTGGGTAACTGTCTGTGTGGAGTCTGTACATTCTCCCCGTGTCTGCATGGGTTTCCTCCGGATGCTCCGGTTTCCTCCCACACTGCAAAGATGTGCGGGTTAGATGCATTGGCCATACTAAATTGTTCCCTAGTGTCTCGGGATGTGCAGGTTAGAGGGATTAGCAGGGTAATTATGTGGGGTTATGGTAATAGGGCCTGGGTGGGATTGTGGTCGATGGACTGAAGGGATTTTTTGATTGAACTAAGGTTTTGGTTGCATGGCTTCCGACTCCAGCTCCCAAATATCCTATAGGCTGTAGCACAAAAAGGAGAAGATTTTCAAACCTAGGCATTAGCTACAGAACAGTGGGTGAATTGTGGACTCATTTACATTGCACACTGGATTTGCACTGCTTAGAGTCTGGAATGTGAACGTGCACATGTTTTGGTGCTGTGGTATCACTGAGCGAATTTACACTGGGTTTCTGTTATCACCGCCCCTACACTGTGAGGTATGTGGTGCTTCCAGTGATTACCAGTCTGTGCACAGCACAATCAGGGTAAATTCTGGATACAGCTTAATAGGTCACACATCACCTCCACTCAAACCGGAGATATCATCGGGATTAAATAAATCATAGAATCTCTACAGTGCACAAGGTGGCCATCTGGCCCATCGACTCTGCGATGACCGCAATCCCACTCGGGTCCTATTCCCGTAACCCCATGCACTTACCCTAGCTAGAACCCCGCAACCCCCTGACGTTGAGGGGCAATTTCACATGGCCAATCCACCTAACCTACACATCTGTCGGACTCACTCTGGAGGTAAGATATGGCTGGCCCCAGAGTATCATAAAAAGGGAACAGTTACAAAGTAAATTTACAGTCTGAGATTCGGATACTATTATTCAAAAGATAGATTAAAAACAGATAATTAAATAACCTATTTCCAGGAATAGGCAGAGATTCTTTGGATAGCTGCCCACTCCCTAACTGGATGCATCTGCTTAAGATTCCTGCTTTTCGCGACCAGATTTATCATCACTCGTGACAGACCCTGTAACAGCTATCACCGCCGGAGAGACCGCAGGGCCCCCGAGGGAGCGCCGCGCCGCACCGCCGGAGAGGCCGCAGGGCCCCCGAGGGAGCGCCGCACCGCCGGAGAGGCCGCCTTTCAAACGAGATGTTATGTGATGCCTGCACTGAATCTTCGAACCTTTGCACTGCTCCCAACCTTCTGCCCACCAACCTCATTGGACAAGAAGATTCAAGGCTACAAAGCCCATGGTCCACAGTGGCATTGTGCCCCATGCCCACACTCTGAGGACCAGCCCCAACACTGCCTCCACTTGTCCCAGATTCAGCTCCCCATTATAACGCAAGGAAGACTCACCGGGCAAAATCCACCCATTTCTCAATGATCCTCTTTGGAGACAGTCGCGTACAGATAATTCCCACAAAGTCAGCCTGCAGGAAGAAAACAGAGGAACAAATTTCAGTAACAGGGTTACACTGAATCTACACAGACAGGCCCTGTATACACACTTCCTCCCATTAAACCCCATCTCACTGCCACCCGCCCCCCTACTAAACCCAATCCCCCTTCACCCCACACCCCCCAAATAAACCCCACCAATACATCTTTTCAAAGAAGCCAATTACGTATTGGACCAGGAAAGGAATGGCTTTCCCTGAGTTCAGATTAAATGGGTGTTGGAGGACTCCATGATGGAACAGGGAACAGAAGCATTGCACAGTATTGGCCCTCATCTACTGAGACCATCCTTCTTGCTCATACTTAGTTTCACTGTATATAACTGTGCCTCCCACCCATCTATCACTGCTAAATATTTAACGTCAGGTAGACGTTAATAAGAGCAATGAGGTCTCAGTGGTAGGACCCTTGCCTCTGAATCAGAAGGTTACAGGTTCTAGCCCCACTCCAGAGAGTCGAGTGAAAAGTCCAGGCTGAGGGAGGCTTGCACTGTCAGAGGCATTACCTTTCCAATACAACATTAAACCCAGGGCCTGTGTGCTCTTTCAGATGGACATGACAGACTCAACGGGAATTACATGGTGAAAAGCTGGGGCATTCTCCCTGATGTACTCGCCAACACTGACCCCTCACACATCACCAGAGACCAAGAGCTGGTCATTGTGGGACTCTGCTGCTCATAAACTGACCGCTGTATTTCACACAAATTTCATACAAGGCACTTTGAGACAGCACCATATAAATGCAGGTCTTTCTTTCATTCCTAGTAAGTTGTCTCACAACACCAGGTTAAAGATTTATTTAGAATCAGACCAACATTCAACTGAAAGTAAGGACAATTACCACCTTGGAACTCTGTCCTTGTTAACAATGCCTCTGTTTTGCTCACTCAGTACCTGTCAGGTACTCTCTATATTGGTTGTTACACCTCATATACCCGTGGGTAATAATTATAAGCTTCAGCAGTGTTTTATCCAGAAGGAGTCACTAGGAAAGACAATACACTGATTGGATGTGCCCATTACACTCATTTCCTGTGCATTCCTTTGAAGAAATCCCTCCCCCAATTGTGACACATTTCCGCCCTCCCCGACTGCCAATCGAGCAGTTTGCTTCTACGAAGAGGTCACATTCTGCTCTCAGACCGGTTGGAGCTGGTGTTGTTTCATCCTGGGAGGCGGCTGGCACTGATCCCACAACCGTCAACTCCCTTTCACTAAAACCCTGTCTCAGCAAGTCTGACAGCGGAATTCCAGATAAGGCTACGTAAACAACACCTTCCACACACCTAAAGGAGGAACACCGTTTCCGAAAGCTTGAGGGATTACTATCAAATAAACTGGTCGGACTTAAACCTGGTGTTGTGAGACTTCTTACTGTGTAAACAACACCTGCCCAGAGTCTCAACTTAACCTGTCGAAAGAGCAGGCAATTTGGAGTGGAGGCTGTTTGCACTGTCCTCTTGTGTACTCACATTATTCTCGTACAGGGTCAGGTGGTGTGTTGCCAGCATTCGGATCCCCAGTCGAGAGGTCAGCGTGTTGTCCAGGAAGGATCGGATCAACGACTCATCCTGAAAAATTACAAACGAAACGCAACAGAAAACACCATCAAGGAGTGCCTAACTCCACCACTTAGAGTCACAGGGCAGAACTTTGTGGCCTCGCTTTAGCAAGACCAGAAATTTCCACCCACCGTCAACGGACATTTACCCTGTCTGCCTCTCACCCGCTCCGATTCCATGGCAGGCGAGGTGGTAGAATTCCAGCCATAGTGTTTTACAGCACCGAAACAGGCCCTTAGGCCCACCATGTCTGCACCAGCCATCAAGCCCCTATCTAATCTAATCCTATTTTCATCTGTGCCTTTGTTAACTCCCGGTTCGTCCGCTCCAATACCCTCTTAGCCAGCTTCCCATCTTGCTCATTTAACCCTCTGACTTGAATCGCAACTCAGACCAAATTCTCCCACTGCCTCCATACACTCTTCAGCTAGATGATTGGCTCCCAATATGGCAACACCACCATTTTTAAATTCTCACCCTGGTTTTCAAATCTGCTCATCCTCCCCATCTCTCTGATCACCCGCAGCCCCACAACCCTCTGGGATATCTGTGTTCCTCCAATTCTGGCCCCTCGTGCAACCCCAATTTTAATCACTACACTAATAGCTGAGACGAAGTAGAAAGGGTCGAGAGCTTTAAGATTTTAGGTGTCCAGATCACCAACAACCTGTCCTGGTTACCCACATGCCGACACTATAGTTAAGAAAGCCCATCAACACCCCTACTTTCTCAGAAGACTAAGGAAATTTAGTATGTCCACTACAACTCTCACCAACTTTTACAGACGCACCATAGAAAGCATTCTTTCTGGCTGTATCACAGCTCGGTATGGGCTCCTGCTCTGCCCAAGACCATAGTGAACTCCAAAAGGTTGTGAATGTAGCCCAGTCCATCACGCAAACCAGCCTCCCATTCACTGACTCTGTCTACACTTCCCACTGTCTCGGAAAAGCAGCCAGCATAAATAAGGACCCCACGCACCACGGACATTCTCTCTTCTACCTTCTTCCGTTGAGAAAAAGGTACAAAAGTCTGGGGCCACGTACCAACTGACTCAAAAACAGCTTTTTCCCTGTTCCCACCAGACTTTTGAATGGACCTACCTCGCATTAAGTTGATCTTTCTCTACACCCTAGCTATGACTGTAACACTACATTCTGCACTCTCTCATTTCCTCCTCTATGAATGGTATGCTTTGTCTGTGTAGGGCACAAGAAACAATACTTTTCACTGTTTACTAATACATGTGACAATAATAAATCAAACCTAATTTTAAAAAAAATTGGTGACTGCACCTTCAGATTACAGGGGCATAATCTTGGAACTTTCTCCCTACTTTACTTTTATACCATTAAGATGCTCCTGAAACCTACTTCTGATTTTTTTGTTGCAAAAAAGAAATTATGCTTCATTCGTAAAAATCTGAAAGAACATTACAAATATTTCAAAACGTCCATCACAGAACGTGCAATAATATTCCGGTTTTCTACACAGGTCACCTTGCGCCTGGAGGTACTTCAATATAATGAAAATAATCACTTCACAACACTCATTACAGAGAATGCAATGGCATTTAAATTGTCTTTGGCCAAGGCAGGTTTAAGCATCAGGAGTCAGCTAGGTCTGGAATTGTATAATTGTGGGGAGGCATGGTGTTTAGCACCGCTGCCTCACAATACTAGGGACCCAGGTTCAATGTGGCCTCAGGTCACTGTGTGGAATTTGCATGTTCTCCCTGTGTCTGCATGGGTTTCCTCCCACAGTCCAAAAGAGGTGTGAGTTAGGTTGATTCGCCATGCTAAAAATGACAGTAGTGTCAGGGGGCGATTGGCAGGGTAAATATGGGCGGCACGGTAGCACAGTGGTTAGCACTGCTGCTTCACAGTTCCAGGGTCCTGGGTTCAATTCCCGGCTTGGGTCACTGCCTGTGTGGAGTTTGCACATTCTCATTGTGTCTGTGTGGGTTTCTTCCAGGTACTCCGGTTTCCTCCCAGTCCAAAGATGTACAGGTTAGGTTGATTGGCCATGTTAAGAAATTGCCCCTTAGTGTCCAGGGATGCATAGGTTAGAGGGATTAGTGGGTATAATATGTAGGGATATGGGGGTAGGGCCTGGGTGGGATTGTGTTCAGTGCAGACTCGATGGGCCGAAGGGCCTCTTTCGCACTGTAGGGTTCTATGTAGGGTTACAGGAATAGGCCCTGGATGGGATTGTGGTCAGTGCTGACTCAATGGGCTGAATGGCCTCCTTCTGTACTGTAGGGATTCTATGACAGCGATAGGGAGAGAGAGAGACAACAGAATTATCCCAGAACTAGCCACAAATAGAAACACTTTCTAGTCTGCCTTATTGTGGCTAATCAGACAATGCAATAATATTCCCATTGGCTAATAGTCAAAAATGGCAACCAGGGCCAACATTTAAATTTACACGATGCACAAAACGAACTCTCAGCCAAGTACTGCCAACTGAGTTGAACCAACCAAATTCATCTTGTTTTGGGCAGGTCTTTCCATCAAAATTCAGGACTAATTTTCACAGGCAAGTTTGTACGAGGATCTGCCTAATGGAGGGAGAGATAATGTCACACGATTGGTCTAGTAGTCCAGAGGCTAATTCTCTGGGGCATGGGTTCAAATCTAGCTATGGTAGCTGTCAGAATTTGAATTCTATTAGAAAGCTGGGATTGGAAGCTGGTTGGGGATGGTTATTGTGAAAACTATAACAGATTGTCATTTAATTTAAAAAAAAATCCAGATCCCCAACATCCTTCGGGGAAGGAAATCTGCCCATCTTTCCCAGCCTGGCCTACACGAGACTCCAGAGCAATGTGGTCGACTCTTAAATGCGCTCTGCAGAGGCCCTAGCAAGCCATTCTGTTCAAGGGCAATTAGGGCAAATACCGGCCTTGCCAGCGATGCCTGTGTGGGAATAAAGAAAATGCCACAGCGGCAGAGTTCATTTACCTGCACGTGCTTTCGGCACTCTCGGAAACCTTCAGCCAACATCGTGACAACGTCTTTGTGGTCGTCCAGGAGCTGACGAATCATCTTGCAGTACTGAGTCTCCGTCTTTGTGTCTGTGATCTAAGGGAGTAACGGAAAGAAGAGATCGCCTCTCTGCAGCTGGATTTGTACACAGCTTATAAAATCTTACCGATGGAAGACGGGGGCGGGGGGGGCGCGAGCTCCACCGTGAACAAAGCAGGGGAGGGAATGCGGGGAACGGGCTCAGCTATACTCACTGGTGGGAAGTCAGACAACATCTGAAAGGCTCTGATGTACAACTCGTGCTGAGAAAAAAAGGGAACAAATCTGATCAGTGCTGGGCACTCTCCCCGTCTTCCTAACAGCAGGCTCACACCTGAAAACACAGCCATGCACTTTCCATGGTTACAGCCGAGGGGCATCACATATTGACAATTACACTGGCAGTCAACTATACACGATCCAATCACTACAATTTAGTCAGCGTAAGCACCATTAAGGAACAAGCCAGCAGCAGCAGAATGACCAGATTAATCAATCTTAGTTTGGCCAACGGTTGCCAATACCAATCGAGTCAACTGATTTTCTGAATCCGACATCAATGATTGTTCAGCTACCCGAAAATATAACCACGTGTAAGACTTGAGGGGCTGAATAGGCTGGGACTTTTTCCCTCTGGCGCGTAGGAGGCTGAGGGGTGATCTTATAGAGGTCTATAAAACAATGAGGGGCATAGTCAAGGTAGATAGTCAATATCTTTCCCCAAAGGTGAGGGAGTCTAAAACTAGAGGGCGTAGGTTTAAGGTGAGAGGGGACAGATACAGAAGTGTCCAGAGGGGCTACTTTTTCCCCCCACACAGAGGGTGGCGAGTGTCTGGAACAAGCTGCCAGAGGTAATAGTAGAGGCGGGTACAATTTTATCTTTGAAAAAGCATTTAGGTAGACACATAGGTATGATGGGTATAGAGAGATATGGGCCAAATGTGGGCAATTGGGATTAACTTAGGGGTTTAAAAAAAATAAGGGCGGCATGGACAAGTTGGGCCGAAGGGCCTGTTTCCATGCTGCGAACTTCTATGACTTGGAATGGTTATAGCACAGGAGGAAGCCATTCAGCCCACTGAGCTCTCTGTAAGATTAATGCAACTAAAGTTAAAACTTCATTTATAATTGTCACAAGTAAGGCTTACATTAACGCCACAATGAAGTTGCTGTGAAAATCCCCCAGTCGCCACACTCCAGCACCTGTTCGGGTACACTGAGGGAGAATTTAGCACGGCCAACGCACCCAACCAGCATGTCTTTCAGATTGTGGGAGGAAACCGGAGTACCTGAAGGAAACCCACGCAGACACAGGGAGAACGTGCAGACTCCGCACAGACAGTGACCCAAGCCGGGAATTGAACCCGGGTCCCTGGCGCTGTGAGGCAGCAGTGCTAACCGCTGTGCCACCATGCAGGCCCAATCTCACATTTTCAGCAGCCCGCCTGCTTCTGTCAACAAGCTTGGGTTAGCAGCCGTCATCTTTATATGGGGCAACATGCAGTTGGGTGCATGAGTGGCCACCATCTTTATTGGGGGCAAAGAGCAGCAGAAGACATGCAACACCATCCTAGGAGAGAAGCCAGACAAGGGGCGGGGCTTCACTGACCCTTTGGCCATTGGCACTATGGACAGCATGACTGAAATCTACATAAATACATGAAACAATAACCTTTTATAAAGTAACTAAAGCACAGCTTTCCATATTGACATGATGATCAATGAGAATTAGGAGGGTGAAATGGGGCCATGAAATATCTTTATCAAACAGGGTTAAGGACAATCTCAAGGCTTTTTAATGCATATATTAGGGGCAAGAGGGTAGCAACAGAAAGAGCAGGCCCACTCAAGGGAAATGGAGGGAAGTTATGCACGGAGCCACAGGGTGAGATCCTTAGAGTACTTGGTGTATCAGTATTCACCAAGGAAAAGGGCATGACGGATGTTGAGGTCAGGGATAGGTATGTGAACACTCTAGAGAATGTCAATATATCGAAGGAGGAAGTGTTGGGTATCCGAAATTGCATTAAGGTAGACAAGCCCCCAGGGCCAGATGGGATCTATCGCAGGCTACTGTGGGAGGCAAACGAAGAAATAGCTGGGGCTTTAACAGATATCTTCACATCCTCTTTACCACAGGTAAGATTCCAGAGTACTGGAGACTAGCCAATGTTGTCCCCTTGTTAAAGGAAGTGGGGATAATTCAGGAAGTTAAAGCCTGGTGAGCCTGACACTCGTGATGGGGAAGATTTGGGAGAAGATATGGAGGGACAGGATATATGCACATTTGGAAGAAAATAGACTAGTTAGTGATAGGCAGCATGGTTTTGTACAGGGAAGGTCATGTCTCACCAACCTGGTTGAGTTTTTGAAGAGGTAACAAAGATAATTAACGAGGGAAGGGCTGTGGATGTAGTTTATATGGGCTTTAGTAAGGTTTTAATAAGGTTCCAGGTGGCAGAGCGGTGCAAAAACTAAAATCACACGGGATTCAAGATGGCTGGCTGGATACACAACAGGTTTGGTCATAGAAGACAGACAGAATAGCCGTGGAAGGGAGTTTTACAGAAACTTACAAACCTCTCCCTACAATGCTCTCATTCGGTTACACGGTACATAGACCCAACTTTTGGGGATTTAAGCCAGAGTTCTCAGTATTCTTCAGGAACCCTATCAGTGGTTCTGTGAGCACAGAATGACAGCCCTCACCCCCTTTCTCCATAGCGTTTATCAGCAATGGATCATAGAATCTTACAGTGCAGAAGGCGGCCAGTCAGCCCATCGGCCCACCAAGTTTGTACCCAGACCCTATCCCCATAACACCACGCATTTATCCTAACTAGTCCCCCGACACTAAGAGGCCCGACTGGCTCACTTACATCCCACTAGGGAGGTTCTGCTGCTCCTTAGCAAAACAGCCCAAAGGCCTGAACATTTCTTCCTTCAGCTGCAGACATTACAAAACATCCGACTTGTCTGTGAGACTCTTCCCCAGAGAGCAGTCAGGGCTGGCTTGTTGAACGTATTCAACGCGGAGTTACATCGATTTGGGCTCGACAGGGTGTCAAGGGTTATGGGGTGAGCTGGTAGAAAGGCCACAATCAAATCAACCACGGGCAGCAGGGGTTAGCACTGCTGACTCACAGCGCCAGGGGCCCAGGTTCAATTCCCGCCTTGGGTCACTGTCTGTGTGGAGTTTGCATGTTCTCCCCGTGTCTGCATGGGTTTCCCCAAAGATGTGCAGGTTAGGTGGTTTGGCATGCTAAATTAACTCTTAGTGCCCCAAGATGTATAGGTTACAGGGATTAACTGGGTAAATATGTGTAGTTACCGGGATAGGGCAGTCTGAGTACGATACAGTCTGAGTAGGGTACTTGTCACCGTAAGGATTTTATAACCTTATAGAGTGCTAATACTATTGAACGGCAGAGTAGATTTGAGGGGCAGAAAGGCCTACCCCTGCTCCAAATTCTTGGAAGCAATGCCATGAAGCAAGACTGGAGAGAGAGTTTGAAAAAAAACTTTATAAAAGCTAACACCAAAAATCGAGAGATTTATCTACACACGGGCTGCTTCTCTTAAAAGACAACTTGGTGGCGATTTCTTAAAGGTTTTGCAAAATTATGAAAGGTTTTGATGGAGTGAATACAGAGAGAATGTTTCTGCTCGTGGGGTACAGAGACCATCAATGTAAAATAGTACCTAAGAAATCCAATCGGGAATTCAGAAGAAACTTCTTCACCCAAAGAGAGTCGAGAATGGGAGTGGCTGAGATCAGCATGTCGTGAGGGGGAGGGGAACACAGGCTTATACTGATCGAGTCAGATCAGGAAAGACGTGAGGAGGCTGGAGTGGGCCATTGACACTGATATAGACGATATGGGCCAAATGGCCTCTTCCTCTGCTGTATATTCTATGTAATCAACATATTGTCACGAGACATGATGTCAAGGGTTTGTTGTTTCTGAAGTTGAGATAATTTTTTTGAACTTGCTTGTTTACATTTCTCTCTGATACACAGTTCTGTGGTTTCCTCAGGAAACGTTCTTAGTCAGATCAGTCAATAGATCATAATGCATTTCAATCCCTGCACAAAGCAAATGAATTTAACAGACTTTCTACAAACACATGATGCCCCGACCTTAGCAATAGAACATAGAACATTACAGCGCAGTACAGGCCCTTCGGCCCTCGATGTTGCGCCAACCCAGTGAACCAATCTAATGACCCTCTAACCTGAACTATTCCAATATTATCCATATGTCTATCCACTAACCATTTGAACGCCCTTAAAGTTGGCAAGTCCACAACTGCTGCAGGCAGGGCATTCCACACCCTTACTACCCTCTGAGCAAAGAACCTACCTCTGACATCCGTCCTATAATTGTCACCCCTCAATTTAAAGCTATGTCCCCTCGTGTTAGCCATCACCATCCGAGGAAAAAGGCTCTCACTGTCCACCCGGTCTAACCCTCTGATCATCATGTATGCCTCAATTAGGTCACCTCGTAACCTTCTTCTCTCTAACGAAAACAACCTCAAGTCCCTCAGCCTTTCCTCATAAACCATACCAGGCAACATCCTGGTAAATGCTGCAGCGCTTCTTTTTTTTGCTTTGCTGGTTAATTCATCGATGCTTCCAAGTAACAAATAGTTTTTATATCTTGTAAACAATTACCAGTAAAGATGTTTCTATCCAACGTTCACGTTCCGCACCTTGCTCACGGATTAAAACGCAACATGTAAACTGCGTGAATCTCTCTTCCTGTACTCTCACGTACTCGGTGAAGGCCGAGTTGTCTCTCTTTGTATGGCTCTAAGACACTTCTCACAGTATTGTCTCACTATCCCTCTAAATATTCAGCATGTCAGCTACGACTCTCACCAATTTTTACAGATGCACCATGGAGAGCATTCTTTCCAGATGTATCACAGCTCTGTCCAAGAAACTACAAGTTGTAAAAGTTACTCAGTCCACCACTCTGATCCACTGACTCTGCCTACACTTTCTGCTGCCTCAGAAAAACAGCCAGCATAAATCAGGGATTCCACATAACCCAGGCATACTCTCTTCCACTTTCTTCCGTCAGGAAAAAGGTACAAAAGTCTGAGCACACGTACAAACCAACTCAAAAACAGCTTCTTCCTTGCTGTCATTTGACTGGACCTACCTTATATTAACCTGATCTTTTCCTACACCACCGTGTACCCCTTATGACTGTAACACTACACTCTACACTCTCTCCTTTCCTGCTCCCCTACGTACAGTATGCTTTGTCTGTATAGCGCACAAGAAACTATTCATTGTAAACCAATACATGTGACAATAATAAATCAAATTAATTTGGAGCCTTCCCTTCTCCTGTCAGGCCCTCTTTCCCCATCTCCAGCCCCTTTCTATATTCCTATTTGTAGCTTCTATTCAACATATACCATTTTCTCCTACATAACTTTGAGTATTTACATACAATGTTTTAGCAAAAATTATCATTTAACCAAATAAGTGAAAGTTTTGAGTTCTGGCTGACGGCTTGCTAACACGGGGTTTGGGTGGCACAATGGTTAGCATTGCTGTCTCACAGCACCAGGGACTCGGATTAAATGAAGTGAAACCAAGTGACTCGGATAAGTGAAAGCTTTCAGCTCTGGCTGACAGATTGCTAACACGGGATTTAGGCGGCACAGTGGTAGCGGTTAGCACCACTTCCTCATAGCGCCAGGGGCCTGGGTTCGATTCCTGGCTTGGGTCACTGTCTGTGTGGAGTTTGTACATTCTCCCCGTGTGTGCGTGGGTTTCCTCCCACAGTCCAAAAGACGTGCTGGTTAGCTGCATCGGCCGTGCTAAATTCTCCCTCAGTGTACCCGAACAGGCACTGGAGCGTGCAGACTAAGGGATTTTCACGGTAACTTCATTGCAGAGACACTAATAAATAAACTTTAAACCTGGCCTCATGGTGAAAGCCACAATATTTGGGTGATTAGGGGAAAATCAGTTTTTATGAAGGTACTTTCAATGCTAAGACAATGGTTTCCTCAATGTTGTAACATCGCTAGGGTGGATTCGCTTGTTAACTGGTCACACTTACCACCTGCAGAATCGTGGGATTGCAGCCAATGATGAAGGGAAGGCTCCGAAATCCCTTAATCCGATGGGCAATGCGAACAGGCAGTTCATTGTAGAGGTATCTGGCACTTCTCTGCACAATCAAGAAAAAAATATTAACCTTAAAGCATCTGTGGCTTGACCCACACATTACTACATTGTGCACAGGCGCACGCGCGCGCGCACACACGCAAAATAATGCCACAGCCTGCTGAACTATGGAGGTTCGATTCCAGCCGCGGGTGACTGCCTGTGTGGAATTTGCACGTTCTCCCTGTATCTACGTGGGTTTCCTCCGGGTCCTCTGGTTTCCTCCCACACTCCTAAGATGTATGGATTAGGTGGATTGGCCGTGCTAATTTGCTCCTTAGTGTCAAGGGAATTAGCAGAGTAAATATGTGGGGTTACAAGGATAAGTACCTGGGTAGGATTGGTGCAGGCTCAATGGGCCGAACAGCCCCTTTCTGCACTGTAGGATTCTATTTCCCACATACATCAAAATTCTTGGATTCAGAAACCCTAAAACACACTGAAGCCTCGGAGTGGGAGAGTTGTGTTGAGGTAAAAGGCCAGCTATAATTGCATTGAAAAGCAGAGTTCCTGCTCTTATTTCTTACAGTTTTATATTCTCATGAACCCAAATATAAAACTGCCACCACAGCTCTGGCTGGAACTTTATTTCAGGGGCCCAGCTGCTGGTTCAATAAATTCTCAATGGGACACTAGGGGAGAATCCATATTGACAATGATTAAATTCCACCACGGTCCTCAGGCACTGAGTGTAACTATTACATCAATAAAAATTCCATCCCCTCATTAACGTGATCCCGCGGAGGTGAACTGCGCCTTCTGTCACAAAGAACAGCAAGTTTTAGAATTCACCAAATACCTATTTGCAATTTTCCATCAAGGTTACACTATAGGAAGGACGTGAACACACATTGGAGAGAGTGCAGCAGAGGTTTACAAGAATGGTCCCAGGGATAAGAAACTTTAGCTGTGATCGTAGCTTGGAGAGGGTGGGACTGTTCTCCTTACAGAGAAGGCGGCTCAGAGGAGATTTGATAGGAGTTGTTCAAAATCATGAAGGGGCTGGACAGAGTAGACAGGGAGAAACTTGTTCCTGCTTGTAAAAGCAGAATGTTGGCCTTTATAGCAAGGGGGATAGAATATAAAAGTAGGGAGGTCTTGCTGCAACTGTACAGGGCACTGGCGAGGCCACAGCTGGAGTACTGTGTGTAGTTTTGGTCCCCGTATTTGCGGAAGGATGTATTGGCCTCGGAGGGAGTGCACAGAAGGTTCACTAGGCTGATACCGGAGATGAGGGGGTTAGCTTATGAAGAGAGATTGAATAGACTGGGTCTGTACTCGATGGAGTTTAGAAGGCTCAGGGGGAATCTTATAGAGACTTACAAGATAATGAAGGGGCGAGATGGGGTAGAGGTTGAGAGATTCTTCCTGCTTAGCAAGGATAGCAGAACGAGAGGGCGCAGCCTCAAAATAAGGGGAGGGCAGTTTAGATCGGAATTGAGGAGGAACTTCTTCACTCAAAGGGTGGTGAATCTCTGGAATTCTCTGCCCGTTGAAGTGGTGGAGGCTGCCTCACTGAATATATTTAAGTCACTGGTAGATAGGTTTCTAACAGACAAGGGAATTAAGGGTTATGGGGAGACAGCGGGAAAGTGGAACTGATTCACTTCAGATCAGCCATGATCTTATTGAATGGCGGGGCAGGCTCGAAGGGCTAGATGGCCTACTCCTGCTCCTATTTCTTATGTTCTAAAGGGAAGGAGGAGGAGAGGGCTCAGATTGAAGGTGATTTGCAAAAGAAACAAATGTGTTGCAAGGGAAAACGTTTTTCATACAGCAAGTGGTTCAGGTCTGGAATGTGCTGCCTGAAAGTGTGGTGGAGGCAGGTTCACTCGAGGCAGTGGGTATTAGATGATTAGTTGAACAGAAACAAAGTACAGAGGTACGGGGAAAAGGCAGGAGAATGGCATGATGCTCATTTGGAGAGCCAGTGCAGACACAATGGGCCAAATGGTCGCCTTCTGTGCTGTGACAATTCTGTGATTCAGTTGGTAGTTTCCTTCTTGTAGACTTGTATGAAAACAGAGCTTTGCAGTTAGTTAAAGGACTGCCTTTGTGTTCCTATCTGCATCATAAAGAACTTTCTTATTGATCTTGAACCTGAGAAGTGCTTTGGGACATTAGCCTTTGCCAAACGTGCAATGTTACTGCAGGCCGATGTTGTTGGGGAAGTTTCTAGCTGCCGTTTTCCCCTCGGTCCTTCCCGACCTAATCGCTGGACAAGGAACTCAATGCCACTTACCAGGTTATGACTCCCATCGGGGGTTTTCCCCGAATACAACATGGTAGTCGGAGTCAGACGTACGGATGCCTGTTAAAAAAAAACACAGCAGGAAGGTGAAATCATTTATTCCTGTCTCAGCAAACATACAAATATCCTGTTTCATTGGTCTGGTAAATTCCCCTGGCCAATAAACACAACTAGGTGTAACTCAGTAATAGCACTCTCTGTACACAGTCAGAGATCATGGGATCGAATCCTACTCCACAAATCACCCACATAATCTAGGCTGATGTGTCAGTGCAGTATCGAGGGAGTGCTACAGCGCTATCTCTTTGAATAAGATGCTCCATCTGCCTTCACTGCCCCGTGTGAAATATGACGTGGAGACGCCAGCGTTGGACTGGGGTAAACACATTAAGTAGTCTCACAACACCAGCTTAAAGTCCAACAGGTTTATTTGGTAGCAAAAGCCACTAGCTTCTGGAGCACTGCTCCTTCATCACGTGAATGCTAGTGGTTTGTGCTAACAAATAAACCTGTTGAACTTTAACCTGATGTTGTGAGACTTCTTACTGCGTAAAACATTCCATAGTGCAATTCAATAAGGGGTCCAATGTCATCAAATGGGTCCCCACCCATCAAATGTGAGACTTCTGGGATATACTGAGATCGTGAAAGGTGCTACATAAATGCAGGTTCTTTAAATTATTTCCCTGGCTTTCCAGCAACATCTATGATACATAATAAAAAAAACATGAGCAGGAATAATCCCCTCCTCTACTGTTCCCAGAACAGGCTTCTGTCCATCCTTCCTGCTGTTTTCTCTGAAGACTACATTTTATGCACCAGGACTTTTAAGATAACCTTCTGTTCTCAGCCAAGGTGCTTTCTTAGTCAGTAATCAGCAAGGTCCATCAACACTCTCCCCTTTTCTGTCCCTGTAATCTTCTGTGTTTAACTTTAATATTACGTTAATTTTATGATATTTTCTCAAATGCTTTTTGAAGGTCCACACACACACGATGCTCATCAACTCCC
Source organism: Carcharhinus amblyrhynchos (assembly GCF_965287045.1). Lineage (NCBI taxonomy): Eukaryota > Metazoa > Chordata > Chondrichthyes > Carcharhiniformes > Carcharhinidae > Carcharhinus > Carcharhinus amblyrhynchos. The sequence continues at coordinate 39,403,650 of NC_137346.1, read as the reverse complement.
CACTTCAAATAACCTGGTCAGGTTAGTCAGTACAATTTGCTTTTTGACAAATAAATAATAAGGTGGCACAGTGGTTAACACTGCTGCCTCAAAGCACCAGGGACCTGGTTCAATTCCAGCCTCGGGTCACTGTCTATGCAGAGTTTGCATGTTCTCCCCGTATCTGCGTGGGTTTCCTTCGGGTGCTCCGGCTCCCTCCCACAGTCTGAAAGACGTGTTGGTTAGGTGCATTGGCCGTGCTAAATTCTCCCTCAGTGTACCCAAACAGACACTGGAGTGTGGCATCTAGGGGATTTTCATAGTAACTTCATTGCAGTGTTAACATATGCCTATTTCTAAGAATCATAGCATCCCAACAGCACAGCAGCGAGCCTGCACTGACTAAAATCCCACCCAGGTTCTATCCCCGTAACCCCACATATTTACCCTACTAATCCCCCCAACACTAAGGGACAATTTAGCATGGCCAATCCACCTGACCTGCACATTTTTGGACCGTGGGAGAAAACTGGAGAACCTGGGGAGGGGGGGGGGCAGCGCTTGCCACCAGTAAACTTTAAAAGTAGGCACCCATTTTAACCCCACACTTTCTGAAATGGTAATTAAATATGTTCCCAGATTATTGGCCCTGATCTTGACTGGATTGAGGATTTCTGTACAGGAACAATGATATCTTACTGTAGCAGTACAAGGCCTTGGTGAGACCACATCCAGGCTATTGCACCTAGTTTCAGTCCCCTTATCGATGAGAGGATACACTTGCCATAGAGTGAGTGCAGCACAGGTTGACCAGACTCATTCCTGGATGGGTGGGATTGTTGTATGAGGAGTAATTGGGTTGACTGGGTCTGTATGTGCTGGAATTTAGAAGGATGAGAGGGGACCTTATTGATATGTATAAAATTGTAACAGGGCTGGACAGACTGGATGCAGGGATGATGTTTCCTCTGGCTAGGGGGAGGGGGCTCACGGTCTCAGAATAAGGGAGAGGTCAGTTAGGACTGAGATGAGGAGAAGCTTCTTCACTCAGAGGGTGGTGAATCTGTGGAAGTCTCTAGCACAGAAGACTGTGGAAGCCAAGTCATTGAATATATTTAAGAAGGAAATAGATCTCTAGACAGTAAAGACATCAAGGGAAATGGCAAAGAACTGGAGTGTGGTGTTGAGATAGAAGATTAGCCATGATTGCATTGAATGGTGGAACAGGCTGGACAGGCTGAATGGCCTTCTCCTGCTCCTCTTTTCTATGTTTGAGAAAGGGGTGGTGGGGGGTGTAGTTTTGACCATGCTTGGATGCTCTGCAATGTGAGGTTTCCATCTCCCAAGCAGATTCCCTGTCTGAAAGTCAGCCTGAATCTGCAGTGCAGCTTCCTCAAGGGAACACAATGGAGAAGGCTAGAGGCCAGGAGAAGATAGGGAACCCCCAGCTGAGTTGGTGGGAGTGAGAGTTGGTCCCAAGATATGGGAAAATCAACCAGCGCTTATACCTAGAAGACAGGAAGGCAGCATCAAATTATTTCAATGGCCAACCCACCTCCTGGGAGCTGCTTGGGAGCCTGTTCCTGTCTCTTTGCCATGACTGGAGATCAGCATGTTGGACACGGATTGGGAATTTTCAAGTTTCAACATCCTCCCTGACCCTTCAACCCATCCATTTTTTTGTGATTAAATTCTGCTCATCATCTTTGCAGGTTTCTCTAACACTAATGTTTAGCTCAGCCATCTGGAGTCAGCACAGAGAAGGCCCTTCGGCCCACTGAGTCTGCACTGACAATTACCACTAATGGCAATTTTCCAGCACTTGTCCCATATCCTTGAAATGTGTGGATGTTTCAAGTGCTCGCCCAAAAGCTTTTTAAAGGTTGTAGCTTTCCGAACTCCACTACCACTCCAGATTCCCACCACCCTCAGGAAAACAAAATTCTCAAATCCCTTCGGAATCTCCTACTTTTTTTCCCCTAAAGCTATGGCCCCTCGTGACTGACCTCTCAACCAAGGGCACAGCTGCTTCCCTGTCCATACCCCTTATAATCTTATATCCCACAATCATGTTTCCCCCCTCCCCCAACTCAGCCTTCTCTGCTCTAGGGAAATCAATTCAAGCCTTGTTGCTCCACTTCTTCAGAATGTGCAAATGTTTCAGTCATTTCACCCCACTTTCACATCCAAAGATGCCTCTGCAATTTCCACCCTTCAGCCTGACCCCAGACAGACAAAACACCACATGCACTGCACAATGGTAACCATAGAGGCGACTGTCTATTCCCCCAGTGGCTCCTCTAAGGTCACTGCGTTTCCACAAGTTTCTCTAACGATAACAGCAATCGTGGCGGCTTCTGAGTTTTGATTCTTTTGCTGATAAAATAGTAAGACAAAATGCACCACCAGCTCAGCAACACCCAGTTTGGGTTTCACCAGGGTCAGCCAGCTCCTGACCTCAATACAGCCTTGGTTCAAACATGGACAAAAGAGCTTAATTTCAGAGGCGAGATGAGAGTGACCGCCTCAACATCAAGGCCGCATTCGACCGAGTATGGCATCAAGGAACCCTGGCAATCTGGAACCAATGGGTATCAGAGGGGAAACTCTCCACTGGTTGGAGTCATACCTGGCCTCTTTTAAAGATCAAACCAAATAAACAAACTCAAAATAAACCAGGACAAAATAAAAAGGGATAGCTCCCCAGGAGGAACGGGAACAGCCCGAACAAAATCAAAATACAAAGGAAACTTGAAAACATCAAATTAAAATGTGATTATTAGGGTCAAAAATGCACCCCAGTCCGAGCGGTGCCCAACAGGCATAAGAACATAAGAAATAGGAGCAGGAGTAGGCCATCTAGCCCTTCGAGCCTGCCCCACCATTCAATAAGATCATGGCTGATCTGTCGTGGCTCAGTTCCACTTTCCCGCCCTCTCCCCATAACCCTTAATCCCCTCGCTTATCAAAAACCCATCAACCCGCGTCTTAAAAATATTTAGCGAGGCAGCCTCCACCACTTCAACGGGCAGAGAATTCCAGAGATTCACCACCCTTTGAGTGAAGAAGTTCCTCCTCAACTCCATTCTAAACCGCCCCTCCTTTATCTTGAGGCTGTGCCCCCTAGTCCTACTGTCCTTTCTGAGCGGGAAGAGTCTCTCCACCTCTATCCTATCCATCCCATTCATCATCTTATACGTCTCAATGACATCTCCCCTCATTCTTCTAAACTCTAACGAGTACAAGCCTAGTTTATTCAGCCTCTCCTCATAGCTCAACCCCCTCAACTCCGGCATCAGCCTCTGCAATCCCTCCAAGGCCAAAATATCCTTGCGTAAGTACGGCACCCAAAACTGCACACAGTACTCCAGCTGCGGCCTCACCAATGCCCTATATAGCCGCAGCAAGACCTCCCTACTTTTATATTCAATCCCCCTCGCTATGATGGCCAGCATCCCATTCGCCTTCCTGACCACCTGCTGCACCTGCAAGCTGGGTTTTTGCCACTCACGCACAAGGACCCCGAGGTCCCTCTGCACCGTCGCCTGCTGCAGTTTTTCGCCACGTAAGTAATAATCCTTCCTACCATTATTCCTACCAAAGTGGACCACCTCGCACTTGCCAACATTAAATTCCATTTGCCAGTTCCTGGCCCATTCGCCCAGCCTATCTAGATCATTCTGCAGACTCTCCACACCCTCCGCGCAATTTGCCGTTCCACCAATCTTGGTGTCATCAGCAAATTTCGACACCATACACTCGGTTCCCTCCTCCAGATCATCTATATAAATGGTATGGAGGCATCAATTGCACCCGTGGACACCGCATGCTCCCACTCCAGGGATTATCATACCTGGCACACAGGAAGATGGTTGTGGTTGTGGGGGGGGGGTCAGTCATCTCAGCTCCAGGACATCCAGGCCCAACCAACTTTACCCTCCCTCTGTCATAAGGTCGGAAGTGAGGGGTGTTCACCGATGATTGCGCAATGTTCAGCACTATTTGCCCATGTTTAAATCCAATATCCAGGCTTGGGCTGACAAGTGGCAAGTAATATTCGTGCCACACGAATGCCAGGCAATGACCATCACCAATAAGAGACAATTTAACCACCACTCCTTGACATTCAAAGGAATTACAATCACTGAATCTTCCACAGTCAACATCTTTGGGGTTATCATTGACCAGAAACTCAACTGGACTTGCCACACAAACACAGTGGCTACAAGAGCAAATCAGAGGCTAGGAACACTGCAGCAAGTAACTCACCTCCTGACTCCCCAAAGCCACCATCTACAAGGCACAAGTCGGGAGTGTGATGGAATACTCCCCACTTGCCTGGATGGGAGCAGCTCCAACAACATTCAAGAAGCCTGACATGGCATCATATCTACAAACATCCACTCCCTTCACCACTGACGCTCGTAGCAGCGGTCTGTACTATCTACAAGATGCACTGCAGCAATTCACCAAAGAACCTTAGACAGCACCTTCCAAACCCATGACCACTTCCATCTAGAAGGACGAGCAGCAGATACATGGGAACACCATCACCTACAAATTCCCCTCCAAGTCACTCACCACCCTGACTAGGAAATATATCGCTGTTCCTTCACGGTCACTAGGTTAAAATCTTGGAATTCCCTCTCTAATGGCATTGTGGGTCAACCAAATACAAAAAGTTCAAGACGCAGCTCACCACCTTCTCAAGAGTAACTAGGGATGGGCAATAAACGTTGGCCAACGAACAACGCCCATATCCCATGAATGAATAAAAAAAAAACTTTATTTCAATGGTAGAGGTTTGTTAAGTAAATGTATTTATATTTTCAATGTGACTGAATAAAGCATCTCCTACTAAAATAAATGTGACTGAAATTGATTTCTCTTGCCAGCACTGAAAGAAAATATCAAACTAGTTTGGGAAATGAGGCACTGTATGAATGACACATGGTAACTTTCTCATTAGGTAGTGGTTGGGCGCCAGAGAGAAAAGAAATCAAACAAATTAAAATGATAAAAGCAAATTACCATGGACGCTGGAATTGGAAATAAAACCAGAAAGTGCTGGAAAACCCCAGCAGGTTTGATAGCATCTAGGAGAGAGGACAGAGCTCAAAGTGATGACTTTATGGTCATCCAGAAAGTCTGGATGACCCTTTATCAGAGCTCTAAATTTAAATTAAAATTAATGTCAGTTTTCAGCTTCTTTAAAGGGGTAATGGCATGGTCGCACAGTGGTTAAGACTGCTGCCTCACAATGCCAGGGACCTGAGTTCAATTCCAGCCTCAGGTCATTATACGGAGTTTTCACGTTCTCTCTGCGTGGGTTTCCTCCAGGTGCTCCAGTTTCCTCCCACAGTCCAAAGGTGAGCAGGTCAGGTGCAATGGCCATGCTAAACTGCCCCTTTGTTTCTCAAGGTGTGTAGATTAGGGGGATTAGCAGGATAAACACATGGGGTTACAAAGATAGGGCCTGGGGTGGGATGCTCAGTCAGAGAGTCGGTGCAGACCTGATGGGTCGAACAGCCTCTCTCTGCTTTACGAGGGTTCTATGAAAGACGAGTTCCAAAATAAGTTTATTGTGACGTCAACTTATTCCATAAAAGCTGATCAGGCTAATAGATTGTTCCTGTTTTTTTCCCTCTGATGTCCAATCAAGAGGGGTGAAAAATAAGCCTTTGGCTGCTCTCCCCTACTCCTAGTGGTCAGATGTAGAGGCACTAACAGTCTCTTGCCCAGTCTAAATGCATGGTACAAAGGGAATCCCAAAAAAAGGAGAGAGAGAAAAAAAGACAATTTAAAAAATACAAATGGAGAAAATGGCCAGCTCTCCGAGCCCCCTATGTGTTATAACTGGAATCAATTAATATTGTCAACGATTGCTTCAAGCAATTCATACAATGTCTTGGGCAAACATTATGTTTTTATCATTCTGTGCACGGGGGGGGGGGGGGGGCTTTCTCCCCCCCCGCCCCAACCACTTTCCCGGCAGATTTTACATAAGTGCTGTACAAGGGCAATCTGAAAGTCAGAGATCCCACCACAGTTGGATATGGAAATAAACATCAGTCGCTAGCAGAGCCTCCAACAAACGAGGCTCCAGTTAGTTCAAACAGTTAAGTTAAAAATACACTCAAACACTCCACCCCTTTGTTAAAAAAAGACTGACTACATAGCCAGGAAAGAAATGGTGAGGGGTGGGGGGGGGGCGGTTAGTTTGGTTAATAGATTCTCGGGAATGACAATTGGAAAATATGAACAAATTGTCAAGGCATTAAATGTAGTAAACAGGGTGGGGGAGGGGAGACAGTCACAATAGCATTCATTAGAAGGTCAAACCAACTTAGATATCACTCTAACAAATTATTTGCAGATTTTCAAAACTGTTTACATAACCAGTACTTAATTTTACCTAAACAACTGTTGCCTTGTAATAAATGTAGCATTAATAAACAACAAGGCTTAAAATCAGTGCAGTATTTACTAATTGAAGCTTCATTGTTTCACGTGTGAACTGTTATTTAGTCACTACACCAGTCAAATTCCCCCACCCCAGTATAAGCACAACCTGGGGTAGAGGAGAGGAGAAGGGGGGATTAAGAAGTGTTATGATCTTGACCTTTTCAGCTGCGGCATCTATGGCAGATTGGTTGTAGAAAGAGGTGACAGTTTTCGACCGTTCCCTGCTCAGTTCGGAGTAACCGGATAAGGAGGAGGTGGATCTCCATCTATTCAAGGTGAGGCCGCCTGCCCGATTGAGTTTGCTGGCGGCTCCAGGGGAAGCCGCCACTCGATACAATCCGAGTGGATACAGTGTGGCTCCTCCAGCCTTGCTACACCACACGGTCAGCGCCACTGCTCGACTTCCTGGTAAACTGGCCATCCTTGTCCCTCTTCTTCCCCCCTCACCACCACCTTGGGAGGGTTTTATTTTATAATTTAAAGCCTACAGGCTGCACGCAGCTCTCTCTCTCCTTCCCCCTCCACTTTCCTCTCTTGTTTAGTCCATGAACAAAAACATTGACCGCTTGCTTCCCAGGCACTGTTGCCCTCTGTGTTGAGTCCCGCAGCACTCAGTGTGATCCATGTCTGTGCACTGCTTATAGCAAGAGGTTGCTCCAGTCAATGCAGTAACTCACCAGAGACAGACAAACAACTATCCCCCACTTACCCTTCCATTGGCCTATTCCAGCCTGTCATTTAAATATTAACATCCACACCAATCGGAAGAAAGACATTATCCACCGCCGTTAGAAACTGGAGACGTCACCATGCCTCAATTTTATGTTTCACTGAAGCGAAACTTGCACAGAGCAGAATAAGAATCTCCCCCTTCCTCACACTCAGCTCAATATTTCAGCTTCTTCCCTGCTGCCATCAGACTTTTGAATGGACCTATCATATTATTAAACTGATCTTTCTCTGCACCCTAGCTATGACTGTAACACTGCATTCTGCACTCTCTCCTTTTCTGCTAGAATCCTTACAGTGCAGAAAGAGGCCATTTGGCCCATAGTGCCTGCACTGACAACAATCTCACCCAGGCCCTGTCCCAGTAAACCTCACGTATTTACCCTACCAGTCTCCACTCTGAAGATGTGATTTTTTTTAACCTTACTGCTTAGGTTCAGAAGCTCAAGATGCATGTTATTTGTCTTTTTTTTGCAGTTTAAAAATTGATGTAGCGAGAACATGAGGCAGATGACCAACTCAAAATGAGAAAATAAAATACTGCAAATAGTCAGCAGGTCTGGCAGCCTCTGAGAAGAGGGAAGAAAGAGTTAGCTTTCATCAGAGACTGAAGGCAATGCTGTCTTTGTTTAACAGCCTTTATTAAAGAAAATGTCTCCGTAAAAACATGGAGTGAAAGTGCACAACTTTGATTTAGAACATAAGAAATAGGAGCAGGAGTAGGCCATCTGGCCCTTCGAGCCTGCCCCGCCATTCAAAAAGATCATGGCTGATCTGTCGTGGCTCAGTTCCACATTCCCGCCCTCTCCCCATAACCCTTAATCCCCTCTCTTATCAGAAACTCATCAACCCGCGTCTTAAGAATATTTAGCGAGGCAGCCTCCACCACCTCAACAGGCAGAGAATTCCAGAGATTCACCACCCTTTGAGTGAAGAAGTTCCTCCTCAACTCCGTTCTAAACCGCCCCCCCCTTTATCTTGAGGCTGTGCCCCCTAGTCCTACTGTCCTTTCTGAGCGGGAAGAGTCTCTCCACCTCTATCCTATCCATCCCATTCATCATCTTATACGTCTCAATGAGATCTCCCCTCATTCTTCTAAACTCTAACGAGTACAAGCCTAGTTTATTCTTGGGGTAGGTGGGACCTGTTCGGGCGGGATGGGGTGGGTCTGAACCATGCTGGGACCAGAGTCCTGGCGAATCGTGTAAAGAGGACTGTAGACAGGGCTTTAAACTAATTGCGGGGGGGGAGGGTGCGAGGGTAGGTGACATTAAGAGGCCTAAAGTTAAGGAGAGGGTACAGGTAAGGGTAGAGGCTGAGGATGTTCCAATAATAAAGGGAGTAGGGGGCGTGAGTATGGTTGGTGGCGTTGCGGCAAATAGGGTCCAGGTGAAGGCTGGGATGAAGGCACTTTATCTGAATGCGCGAAGCATTCGGAATAAAGTGGATGAGCTGGTGGTGCAGATCGGCACAAATGGATATGATCTGGTGGCCGTTAGAGACGTGGCTGCAAGGTGACAGGGACTGGGAACTGAATGTCCAGGGGTATCAAGTGTTTAGGAAGGATAGGCGGGAGGGAAAGGGGGGGGGGGGGCGTAGCTCTGCTGATTAAGGATAGCATCAGGGTGGTAGCAAGGGATGATATTGGAGCCAAAGAGCAGAAAGCGGAATCGTTGTGGGTGGAGATTAGGAACAGCAAAGGGAGGAAGACGCTGGTGGGTGTCGTCTATAGGCCCCCCAATAATGATCTGGAGGTGAGGCGGGCTGTTAACGCGCAAATAAGTGCGGCGTGCAGGAATGGGACGGCCGTAGTTATGGGGGATTTCAATCTGCATATTGATTGGTCGACCCATGTTGGACGCGGTGGGCTCGAGGAGGAGTTCTTGGAATGCTGTCGGGATAGTTTCCTTGAACAGTGTGTGTTGGAGCCGACGAGGGAGTGAGCTATCTTGGATCTGGTGCTATGTAATGAGGCGGGTAGAATCAGGGACCTTGCGGTGAAGGATCCTCTTGGGGAGAGTGATCATTGTATGGTGGAGTTTCTGGTGCAGATGGAGGAGGACAAAGTGGGTTCCCAGACACGTGTCCTTTGTTTGAACAGAGGGGAGTACAGTAGGATGAGAGAGGAATTGGCGAATGTGGACTGGGGGAGCGCGTTGGAAGGTAGGTCTGCTGAGGAGCAGTGGAGGATCTTTAAGGAGATCTTTCTTGGTGCTCAGCAAAAATTTATTCCGATGGTCAAAAAGGACAGTAGGAGGAGAGGTAATAAGCCGTGGATAACGAAGGAGGTGAAGGAAAGTGTTAAATTAAAAGCGGAGGCGTTTAGAGTAGCTAAGAGTAGTGGGCGAGAAGAGGATTGGGAGAGGTTTAAATGTCAACAAAGATTGACAAAGAAATTGATAAAGAAGGGTAGGAGAAACTATGAAGCTGGGCTAGCGCTTAATATGAAAAAGGATAGCAAGAGTTTTTATAAGTATATAAAAAGGAAGAGGCTGGCTAGGGTGAACGTTGGACCCTTAGAGGATGAGAAGGGGGACTTAGTGGTAGGGGATGGGGAAATGGCTGAGGTCTTGAATCACTTTTTTGTTTCGGTCTTCACGGAGGAGGACGTGAATAATTTGTCGGGCGTTAGAGATGGAAAGGTGGTAGGACTGGAGGGTCTCGATGACATTACTGTTACTAGAGAGGCGGTGCTCGACAGACCGGAGGGGCTGATTGTGGACAAGTCGCCAGGACCGGATGGAATGCATCCGAGGGTTCTGAAAGAAATGGCAGAGGTGATAGTGGATGCCTTGGTGGTTATTTTCCAGACGTCGCTGGATTCCGGGGAAGTGCTGGAAGATTGGAAAGCGGCTAATGTTACGCCGTTGTTTAAGAAGGGTGCCAGGCAAAAGGCGGGGAATTATAGGCTGGTTAGTTTAATGTCTGTTGTAGGTCAAATGTTAGAATCCGTCATCAAGGAGGAAATAGCAAGGCATCTTGAGGGGAATTGCTTGATAGAGCAGACGCAGCACGGTTTCGTTAAGGGGAAGTCGTGTCTGACAAATTTACTGGAGTTCTATGAGGATGTGTCTAGGGCGGTGGATAGAGGAGAGCTGGTGGATGTGGTCTTTCTTGATTTTCAGAAGGCGTTTGACAAGGTACCTCACAAGAGGTTATTGCAGAAGGTCAGGGGGCATGGAGTTGGGGGTAGGGTGTTAGCGTGGATAGAGGATTGGTTGTCAAATAAGAGGCAGAGAGTGGGGGTCAATGGGTGCTATTCGGATTGGCGGTTGGTGACTAGTGGAGTGCCTCAGGGGTCGGTGCTGGGGCCTCAGCTATTTACCATTTATATAGATGATCTGGAGGAGGGAACCGAGTGTATGGTGTCGAAATTTGCTGATGACACCAAGATTGGAGGAACGGCAAATTGTGCGGAGGGTGTGGAGAGTCTGCAGAAGGATCTAGATAGGCTGGGCGAATGGGCCAGGAACTGGCAAATGGAATTTAATGTTGGCACGTGCGAGGTGGTCAGGTATTGGGATACAGTAAAAAGTACTGTTTCTTGCATGCGACACAGACAAAAGCATACCGTTCATAGAGTAGATAGGAGAGGCAGTGGCGTAGTGGTATTGTCACTGGATTAGTAACCTGGAGATCTGAGACCAGATCTGGAGACAATTTAGCATGGCCAATACACCTAACCCGCACATCTTTCTGGGAGGAACCCAGAGCATCAAGAGGAAACCCACAAAGACACGGGGAGAATATGCAAACTACATGCAGGCCGTCACCCAAGTCCAGATTGAACTTGGGTCCCTGGCACTGTGAGGCAGCAGTGCTAACCAGGGTGCTGCCCACCAATCACATTTCACCAATTGCCATGGTCAGATCAGAACCCAGGTCCCCACATCTGGTCTCAGATCTCCAGGTTACTAGTCCAGTGACAATACCACTACGCCACTGCCTCTCCTATCTATTCTATGAACAGTATGCTTTTGTCTGTATAGCGTGCAAGAAACAATACTTTTTACTGTATCCCAATACCATGTTTTTAAAAGAGACATTCAATTTTTGAACTGCAAAAAAATGACAAATAACATGCATCTTGAGCTTCTGAACCTAAGCAATAGGGTTAAAAATCACATCCTCACAGTAGCTCATAATGAAACAGAGAAATAAGAAGCAGGAATAGGCCATTTGGCCCTTAGCATCTGCTCCGTCATTCATCTTGATCATGGCTGATCATCAAATTCAATATACTGATTTCACCACCCCCCCCCCCCCCAACCCCCAATATCCCTTGATCCATGTGGCTTCAAGAGCTATACCTAATTTCTTCTTGAAATCGGACAACATTTTGGCCTCAACTACATTCTGTAGTAGTGAATTCCACACATTCACCACCCTCTGGGTGAAGAAATTTCTCCTCACCTCAGTTCTAAAATGTTTACCCCTTATCCTCAAACTATGACCTCCAGTTTTGGAACCATCAGGAACATTCTTTCTAAATCTATCCTGTCTAACCCTGTTAAAACTTTACAAGTTTCTGTGAGATCCCTCCTCACTCTTCTAAACTCCAGTGAATATAATCCTAACCAATTTAGACTGTCCTCAAGTGACAGACCTGCCATCCCAGGAATCAGCTGGTAAACCTTTCTGTGCTCCCTCTGTAGCAAGAACATGCTTCCTCAGATAAGGACACCAAAATTGCACACCACACTCTAGGTGTGGCCTCACCAACATCCTTTGCCTTTTCTCTCAGGTGTAAATAATAAAGCTTAATCTGATCCAGGTATATAACATTTTAAAAGAGGTTGATAAAGTAAATGTAGACCAAATGTTGTGGGACAGTTTAGAACAAGAGGTCACAGGTATAGGTTGAGAGGCAGTAGATTTAAAACTGAGATGAGGAACTACTCACAGAGGGTGGTGAATTACTGCCCCATAGAGCAATGGAGTCTCAATCGTTGAATGATTTCAAAAGCTGATATATTGATATGGGGAACAGGTAGGGAGGTGGATTTGAGACCAGGGAGAGATCAGCCATGATCTAGTTGAATGGCAGAGCAGACTCAAAAGGATGAATTCGCCTACTTCTGCTCTGAATTCCTATTCCAATAGTAGCTGTCTGCAGTTAAGCATGTGTTTGGTTTTAATTGATTGAAGGCTGCATATCTTGAGAGCCTTCCCTTGGAGGTGGCAGGCAACAAAATTCACCATCGCCTCCAATGTGTCCGATCAGCTTTTGGTTAACTAAAAGAGTATGTGAGGGGCAAGCCCTAAGACTGAAATTAACCAGGGCAGCAGTGATCCCCGTGCTTCAGAGACCTGAACAACATACCACAGGCACCTCAAAGCACGAGAGACGTACTGGCAGTGGTCACTTCACAAAATCCACCAAATCTGTTAACAAGGAAGGTGGTCCAACAGCAGTGTTCTCATTCAAACCAATGTCCCTGGCAATGAGGCACAGCTAATCAGTCAATCAGTTCCACTGGGCAGTACATAGTGTTCATGTGCCAGACTCCTGAAGCACGAACCATAACACAGTGGCAGACTGCCAAAAGGACAGCGGAAACATTTGTAGGGGTGTACTCAAAGCATTGCTGAAGAGATCAAACATCACCAATGATTCATGGGAGACCTTGGGTGGTGACCAACTGAAATGGAGAAGGTTCAATTCAGGAGAATTCAAGCAGTTACTAAGTCACATTCCCTTACACAAAACTGGTGTGGATTTTTAAAATCAAACCTTTCACAGAACATTGACATTGCTGGCTAAGCCAGCATTTGTTGCCCTTGTGAAAGTGAGCTGCCTTCTTCAACCACTGCAATCTATGTGGTATAAGTAAATCAACAGTGCTGTTCGAGAGGAAGTTCCAGGCTTTTGACCAGTGATAGGGAAGAAATCGTGATATATTGACAAGGATGGTGAGGGACTTGGAGGAGAATTTACAGGTAATGGTATTCCTATACCTCTACTGCCCTTATACGCTAGGTGGTAGAGGTTGTGGGTTTGGAAGGTGCTGTTGAAGGAGTCTTGATGTGTTAAAGAACAAAGAACAAAAACGGCCCGGGAAACAGGCCCTTCGGCCCAACGAGCCCACGCCGCCATTTTAACACTACCAGTCCCCCCCCTCCACCCATGACCCTTATCTATTGTTTTATGGCCATCCACATTGAGGGAAACTAATTTAGGGACAATTTATTACTTCCAATCAGCCTAATAGCACATCTTTGGGGTGTGGGAGGAAACTGGAGCACCCAGAGAAAACCCACGCAAACACGGGGAGAATGCGCAAACTCCCGCAGACACTGGCCCAAATCCATGTATGTGTCTGCACAGCAAACAGTGATAGTCACTGAGCTGTCATGTTGCCAGCATCTGGTCCAGTCTAAGCACACACTAACGACATGAAGCACTAGGCCAATCTCGAACAACAAGAGCAGCTCAAGTACGACCCATCGCGTGTATGCCCCTCGTTGGACAACAAGGCGGACCGACTTAAAACCTGTGAATGAAAAGAGAAAAAAAAATTATCATACCATATCCATTTACCTCACCAGGGACGCCCCAACGCTAATGAACCTTATTTAAAACAATCTCCTATATCCACCCATCTCCAACCCACTCATGTGCCTGTCTAAGTTAAACAACTCCAGCGTGCTTGCCTCCACCACCTTACTTGGCAGAGCATTCCATACCCCCACTACCCTCTGTGTGAAAAACCTCCCTCTAATATCTGTGTTGTACCTCTCCCCGCTCACCTTAAGCCCATGGCCCCTCGTACTGTGTGTCTCTAACATAGGAAATAGCTTACCTCTGTTTACTCTATCTATACCCTTCATAATCTTATATACCTCTATTAGATCCCCCCTCAGTCGACGTCTTTCAAGGGAAAACAGCCCCAATTTGTTCAATTTTTCCTCATAACCCTACGTCCTGTAGATGGTACACACAGCTGCTACCTGAGCATCAGTGGTGGAGAGTATGGTTGTTGGATGTAGTGGATCGGGTGCCAATGAATTGCTGATCGCAAACACCATCCAGGAGAAAGCAATGAGAAGCCAACCAGTATTTTACCATCACTTAGGGAAGGCAATGACCAAATGGCATTATTGCTGGACTATTCAGCTAAAATTCTTGTTATAATTCAGGTCAGAAACTCCAAAATGTTCTATGAAGTCTGCCTGGATCATAAGTTTTGAATTTGGCTATGGTGAGCATGAGATATTTCTCTTCAGGTACAACTCAAATGGCAGCACAGTGGTTAGCACTGTTGCCTCACAACGTTAGGGACCCAGATTCAATTCCCGGCTTGGGTCACTGTCCGTGTGGAGTTTGCATGTTCTTCCCGTCTGCATGGGTTTCTTCCGGGTGTTCCGGTTTAAGAACATAAGAACATAAAAAATAGGAGCAGGAGTAGGCCATCTAGCCCCTCGAGCCTGCCCCGCCATTCAGTAAGATCATGGCTGATCTGTCGTGGCTCAGTTCCACATTCCCGCCCTCTCCCCATAACCCTTAATCCCCTTGCCTATCAAAAACCTATCAACCTGCGTCTTAAAAATATTTAGCGAGGCAGCCTCCACCACTTCAACGGGCAGAGAATTCCAGAGATTCACCACCCTTTGAGTGAAGAAGTTCCTCCTCAACTCCGTTCTAAACCGCCCCCCCCCTTTATCCTGAGGCTGTGCCCTCTAGTCCTACTGTCCTTTCTGAGTGGGAAGAGCCTCTCCACCTCTATCCTATCCATCCCATTCAACATCTTATACGTCTCAATGAGATCTCCCCTCATTCTTCTAAACTGTAACGAGTACAAGCCTAGTTTATTCAGCCTCTCCTCATAGTTCAACCCCCTCAACTCCGGAATCAGCCTAGTAAACCTCCTCTGCACTCCCTCCAAGGCCAAAATATCCTTGCGTAAGTGCGGCAACCAAAACTGCACACAGTACTCCAGCTGCGGCCTCACCAATGCCCTATACAGCTGCAGCAAGACCTCCCTACTTTTATATTCAATCTCCCTCGCTATGAAGGCCAGCATCCCATTTGCCTTCCTGACCACCTGCTGCACCTGCAGGCTGGGTTTTTGCGACTCATGCACAAGGACCCCGAGGTCCCTCTGCACCGTCGCATGCTGCAGCTTTTCGCCAGCTTTTCCTCCCACTGTCCGAAAGACGTGCTGATTAGGTGTACTGGCCATTCTAAATTCCCCCTCCCCCAAACACACACCGGAGTGTAGCGACTAGGGGATTTTCACAGTAGCTTTATTGCAGTGTCAATGTAAGCCTGTTTGTGACTCTAATAAAAACTAAATGTCCCACTAAGGAGCTGAAATCAAACAAAGTTTATTTAAAAATACATCAACATGTATAGGAAGAAAATTAGCAATAACTTTTACCAATAATTGACACACAAAAAACCATGATCTTGTATAACCCTTAACGAATATAGGAAATGTCCCAATCAAACAAACATTCCATAAACAAAACCCGTTCTACAGGCTTATCACAAAACTACAAATACTCACGTAATGCTGTGCTTAAGTCCTTTGGTTGAATGCTGCAGCTCTTTTGATACACAGACAGCCAAACTTGGACAACTTCCCAAACACCAGGGAGAGACTAGACTCTAGGCAAGCCAACCACCAACAGTAGATTTTTTACTCCTGGAAGGCCAGGAACCTGCTTCCAACTAACAGCAGAATTTAATACCAGGGAAAGACAGAAACACTATTTTTCAGTCAGATAGTCACCCCGCTTTCTAAACAGCAGATCAAAATTAAAAAGGAGCTCCTGTCACCAGACCTGTCAATCATTCTGCTTCTTAACAATGCAACGTCATAAAAGATCCCAGAATAAAAATAAACAAAACCTCATTTAAGCCATTGAAGTAGCAATGAAAGGATTTCTCTGGTCCGGCAACAAAGATAAAAAGCTGAAGCTGTGAGAGCTGCAGAGAACATGATTTTATTTTTTAAAAATTCTTAAAAGTACACTAAAATCACATACTGGGAACCGGGTTTGAATCCCACTCCAGATGGTGGAATTTGAATTCAATAAAAAAAAACTGGACTTAAGAATCTACTGATCACCACAAAACCAACTGTCAGAAAATTGGTCAGAACCAGAAACCCATCTGGTTCACTAATGTCCTTTAGGGAAGGAAACCTGCTGTCCTCACCTGGTCTGGCCTACATGTGACTCCAGACCCATGTTGTGACTGTAAACTGACCTTAGGCAACAACGGATGGGCAATAAATCCAACGCCGGCATCTCCACATCAATAAATGCTGGCCAGCTAGAGGCACTTGTGTCCCACAAATGAATGAAAAATAATTAAACTCACAAACAAGAACAAGAGCAAAGGCAATTGAATGACGAGGCAAGATAGGACACATTTGGAATGGGACAGGCTGAGACCATGGGTGCCGAGAGGGATATTGACTGAGGGCAGCCAAACTCAAAACTGCAAGAGAGGGTGTGAGATGCGCGTGTGTGCTTTTCTTGAGTGTTAATTTGTATGTGTGTGCGCGCGCACATGCTTGTGCATGTGTCTTTATTGAGAATCCAGCATTCTAGCAGCACTCCTAGTGTCAAATGAATTTTGTGAGCAAAACATCAGAATCACTTCTCCCACTGGAATTCACAAAAAGTTAAGACTTAGAAGTATTTGTTGAACAAGATAACTTTTTAATTATCATAAATGTGGAAAAAACTTACATAAATTTCTTTTGTATGTTTGTACCTATTGCACGTAATAATCATTTCTTTGTGGTTTAACTCTTCAACGTACGAAGAAAATTTCAAAGGGGTTTTATCAGTATTCCTGGGAGGTCAAAAGAGTTGTGTGGTGGAAAAGTTTGGGAAATCTCCAAAATGTGATGTTGGCATGCCTTTAAGAAATGTTTTTTCTAAATCATGTTCTCTGCAGCTCTCACAGCCTCAGCTGCCTTACAATGAAATAGCAAACAGTGCAAAGTCCAGCAAAGTAAATGTGGTCACTTTCGCATTGAGAAGACTTTACATTAGTTAACTGAATGTCACTAAAGCCAACATTTATTATCTGATGGTCTAAAGCCTTTGAGAAGGTTATGGCAAGTTACTTCTTTAAACTGATGCAGTCTGTGCAGTGTAAGTACTCTCATTGCACTGTTGGTATGGCATACCAGCAACAACGTTGAAATGGCAATATATTCCCAAGTCAGGATAGTGAAGAATTTGAGAGTTATGGTATTCCCACTCCCCCAGGATGTTGATGGTGAGGGATCTAGCAATGTTAACACTGCTGAATGTAAAGGAATAATGGTTATAGTCTCCCATGTTAATCTTTGTCAGGCATGGGTGGTGAGACCCTTGCTCATCAGTTATCAACCTAAGTCCGAATATTGTCCAGGTCCCACTGTACGAGGGCACAGACTGCTTCATCACAATACATGGCAAATGGAAGTGAATACTTTACAATCACCAGCAATGATTGCCATGTTTGGTGGTGGAGGAAAGGTCATTGATGAAGCACTGAAGATGGCTGCCCTGAACAACTCCAGTAATCACCCCCTTGGGCTGAGATCATCAAACACTGACAGCCACAATCTTTTTCCTTTGTGCTGAATATGACGCCAGCCAATGGCAGATTTTCTCCATCTTTTCAATTGACTTCGACTGTACTAGCCATACTCGGTCAAATGCTCCCTGGTGTAACTTTCACCCCTGGAACTCTGCTCTCTTGTACGTGTTTGGACCAAGGCTATAATGATGTCTGGAGTAGAGCTGTCCCAGTGAAACCCAAATTAAGCATTACAAACAGATTATTGGTAAATATTGTTTGATACCAATGTGAACCACACCTTCCATCACTTTGTGGAAGCATAGAAACCCTGATCATCTTTGTCTAAGGAGGAGACATCAAGTGAATAGAGGAAAACAGAATTACATGGGATATACAGCACAGAAAGAGGCAATACAGAATAAAGGGGGCAATCCTCAAGTGAGTGCTGGAGCAGAGAGTTCTTGAGGGTATACGTGTGCAAATTGTTGAAGCTGGAAGGGCTAGTTGAGAAAGTAGTTAATGAGGCATATGGGATCCTAGGTTTTAGAAATAGTGACAAAGTTCAAAAGCCAGGAAGTTATGATGAACCGTTTTAAAATTCAACTAAAGTATTGTACCCAATTCTAGGCACCACACTTTAGAAAGGATGTGAAGATATTGGAGAGGGTGCGGAGAAGATGGTAGTGATTACAGAGCAGAAAAAGCCCATTCAGCCCATCATGTCCCTTCAACTCCTGCAGTTTAGCTGGTCCCACTCCCTCCCCTTTTCACGTAACCCTGCAAATGTTTCCTTTTCAGATAATTATCCAATTTCCTTCTAAAAGCCATGATTGAATTTGCCTCCAAAGCAGAGCATTCCATTTGCTGCGTAATGTCACCTTTTCTTTTTCTGCTATTCACCCAAAGTCATGTCTACTGGTTCAACACCCTTTTCCCAATAGGTATGTTTTCTCCCTACCCACGCTGTCGAGACCCTTCATGATTTTGAACACTTTCGAGCCTCCTCTCAACCTTCTCTTTAAGAATAACCCCAGCTTCTCCAACCTATCCACATGAATGAAGTCCCTCATCCCTGGAACCATTCTAATCAGTCTTTTCTGCTCAGTAAGAGGCCACTTGGTCAGCAGCATGACTGTTTATACTTCACACATGCCTTCTCCCACTCTACTTCATCTAACCCTATTAATTTATCCTCCCAATCGCTTTTCCCTCATATGTTTGTTGAACTTCTCTCTAAATGATCTCTTCAGTTTGCCTCAGATATTCTTCGTGGGGATTTGTTGCACAAATGGTTGCGTGGTTGAGCGTAAGCCAGAAGCTTTGGGTTCAAGTCTCATTCCTGGACTCGATGACCAAGGAAGGTGCATCCAAACAGGTCGAGTACCAACTAGTAAACTTTTACAACATACGCCAGTGGCAATCAGTAAAAGTGGGAGTGATTCCTGCTCAGCTATGTGATGGAAAGAGATATCGATAGCTCTGGGCTACAACATGCATGTACAAGTTTACATTGCCACGGCAACCCAAACTCTTTGAGAGGGAGAGACAGAGACAGAGAGAGACAGACTGTCTCCTTGCCCTACCCTGGCACTGTGAGTTGGTTGAACCTGCCTTTGGGCATAGGACGAAGGACAATGCTTTGTGATAGTGAATTCCATATTCTAACCAGTCCTGGAGAAAAGATGTTTCTCCTGAATGGATTTATTTTATATCTATTGACATCTAGTTTTGATCACCTCTGCCACTGATTGCTTTGTTTCCAATGATTAAAACTATAATGTAAAAATAACATGAAGCTACAAAGTTAAAATCAATACCAGAGGCACAGTATCTGCTTTCTTCCACAGCTTTTCTTTTATAATTTAGTGGCAAATCTTGCAAGACTCAGTAGTCATGTGGATAATATTTCAGATCATTGGGGTGCATTTTATGTATGCAGATAATATTCTGTTACTAAGCAGGGGCTTTATCTCTTTAAAACCACAACATTCAACTTTCATAAGTAAACACTGCCTCAGATTAGTTTAACTATTATACGGTGAAGGAAGTTTACATTGTGGTCACTTGAAAGAAATTCTGAGTTACAATCAACACATCGCCATGTCATGCAAGCAAATGTGTGAATTTTTAAAGAA
This sequence comes from Carcharhinus amblyrhynchos, assembly GCF_965287045.1. Lineage (NCBI taxonomy): Eukaryota > Metazoa > Chordata > Chondrichthyes > Carcharhiniformes > Carcharhinidae > Carcharhinus > Carcharhinus amblyrhynchos. Next base: position 39,383,814 of record NC_137346.1, on the reverse strand, counting down.
ATACATTAATCGCAATAATTTCTAACGTACATATAAAACTAATCCAGCAACAACCAGTGGCATCTAATTGTTCACACGTGGGGTGCAAGAGCATATTAAAAAAACCTCAAGTCAAATTCCTAATTTATATGAGGATATACTTACTAACAGCGTGTAGGAACAGACCAGGAAATAGGATGCAAGTCGCACATAACACACTAATAGTGAAATGATGAGTTGTGCATTTTACGCGATCAATACCTCTGTTTATTATGAAAGCAAATTACTGCAGATTCTGGAATATGAAACAACTTAGAAAATGCTGGAAAATCTCAGCAAGCCTGACAGCATCTGTGGAGTGAGAATAGAGTTAAAATTTCCCAGTCTGGGTGACTTCATCAGAGCTAAAAAAAAAACAACTATATCTTAACTGTGCGCAGCACGCATTGGTTCTTCCATTTTTGTCCATCTTCTTCAAAAGGCACATTTCCCATTCAGGAGGGGTTTAGGATTCTCGATTTAAAATGCAGTACTTCTCGAAATATAACACTAGAATGCTATACAGCGTCACTCATACCACTTGAAGTTGAGGTAACTCCAGTTGTTCTGCTCCCTTGCTGAAAACGCTATGTTCTTTTCCAAATAACAATGATGTTTTTGTCTGTCACTGCTACAAGGTATTTAAATTCTGGGTCTGTGGTTACATTATTTATCAACGTTCCTTCAATTATTTCCCCTTGTGCTTCTATGGCTGGCCACTTCAGAATCTGTAAATGCACAAGAATGTGAACAAAGTGAGCAAACAAATTTAACTACCATCTGCTCTTTAATAGTTTCTGATTACAGATGCCATGTCCTCAGATAAATGAATGCTGTGCATTCCAATGAAGGTATATAATCATTCAATGCTTTACAGTGAAGCTAGATTGATCCATAAATCCATTTTTAAAAAATGCCAGAGCGAGGAAACTTCTTGCAAGTTGTCCCCAGTGTAACCTCTAATTCTATCTTTTACTCTTCTTCTATGCTCCTATAACTTAACTCTATTTAAACTTCCTGATCTTTCTCTACACCCTAGCTGTGACTTTAAGACAATATTCTGCACCCTCTCCCTTCCTTCCCCCAACGTACTCCATGAATTGTATGCTTCTTGCGTGCTCTACAGACAAAGCAATACTTTTCACTGCATACCAATACATGTGACAATAATAAATCAAATCAAAAATGCTTTCCCCATCCATCCTTACTTAAAGCCATTGCAAACAGACTGACCCATGACACGCTGAAAAGTCAAACTCCTAACTAAACATTCACACAGTAGAAATAGTGAATAGAAAAAGGTTTTGTGAAGAAAACACTTCATTTCCCTTGCCCTATTCCCAGGGTAAACAACTCAAAATCAGAAATTAAAACACGTGCCTTTTTTAAAAATTAAGTACTCTTATTTTCAAAATCCATGACATAAGACCTTAAGACATTGGTGCAGAATTAGGCCACTCGGCCCATTAAGTCTGCTCCACCATTCAATTGTGGCGATATTTTTCTCATCCCTGTTCTCTTGCCTTTTCCCCATAACCCCGATCCCCTTATTGATCAAGAGCCTATCTTATCTCTGTCTTAAAGACACTCAATGACCTGGCCTCCACAGCCTTCTGCGGCAGAGAGTTCCACAGATTCATCCCTCTCTGGCTGAAGAAATTCCTCCTCATCTCTGTTTTAAAGGATCGTCCCTTTAGCCTGAGGTTGTGCCTGCTGGTTCTAATTTTTCCTCAGTGAAAACATCCTCTCCACACCCACTCTATGCAGGCCTCACAGTATCCTCTAAGTCTCAATAAGATTTCCCCCTCATCATTCTAAACTCCCACAAGCGCAGACCTAGAGTCCTCAACCATTCCTCATACAACGAGCTCTTCATTCCAGGGATCATTCTTGGAAAGGATCCAGAGGAGCTTCACAAGGCCAGCACATCCTTCCTTAGATACATAGACATATACATAGACATATACATAGACATATACATACAAGAATGAAGCATTGCTCTGTGGGAATGTTTGCAAGAAAACAATTAACATGTTTCAGCATTTAATAAATAGTAGTGAAGCCGTATTCCAGTTAGGAAGAGCCAAATGAGTGTGGTTGAGTGAGTAAGCCTTTCTTCATGTGGTGTTTTGGAACTTTATGTTATCAGAGGGGGCACTGAACAGACGACGCGCAAGTCTTAAGCCACCCTTGTGAACTAAGATGTTCTATCCGGCCAGATAACAGATTGCCTTTTTCTCTCCTGGCTTGAGAAAAATATATAGGAATTTATCTGAGATTGTAAAGAACAAAAATAACAGTGAAACATATTGGTTGGAATACAAATTTGAATAACTGGGAAACATGAATTTTTTTGTGTGTGTTCCTTCTAGAGATAGGTAGAATACAAGGACTAATTATCATAGCCACAGACGGATGTTGTGCTTCACAGGGTCTCTCCCACACCACTGGGAACAGTGAGAATGTAACCATTGGCAACTATTGAAAAAAGAGAATAAAGCAAAGGCATTTTTGTAGGCCATGGGAAAGCAGGCAAACATCTGATAGAGTGAATTAGTTTGATTTTGAAGGCAGACTTATCTGGTTTTGCATTTTTAGGGATATGTGGAGAACAAAGAAAGCAGAGAAGAGAATTAAATAGCATTTCATTTTGAAGTCACAAAAACTTGTTACTTAAGATTCCACGATACACATGGTGAATAGGTACAGATGAATAGTTAAACCATTTAAAACAGTAACCAGAATCACACAATTTCTCAACTCATGATAAATAGATTGATTTCACATTAATATTGCAGCAGGATGGGCTACCTGTGTCGGGGAGGTCTTCTTCCCGGATGTTGTTTCTTCATTAGCGACCTCATCGAGCTCATACATCCAAACATCTCCCTTCTCATCCCCACACACAAGATAGTTTTCAGCTGCAGAAATAATCAATCCACTCTGTTAAATTACTGCAAAACTGCTGGGGAAACTCCCTCTTCTATTCACCCATATTACATTACATGTTTATTCTTTAATCTTTCATATCTACAAGTTAATATTTGGACTATGTCTTTGGTATTTTTGATCAATCAGGTAAAGACAAGCAATGGAACTAGACAACAGAAGTCAAAGAAAAGGTTAGTGTTCCTTAACCATAACTAAGACAATATCTTAACGTGATCCACCATTACACTGATATCAGTATCATGGAACAGATACTACTGTACAACAAAAAAAAACATTCTATACACATTCTGTTATATTAACACCTATTGGGAAAGGGAATATACTATGAGTGGTCAGACCCTAGGAAGTAGAGGATCAGAGGGGCTTTGGTGTGCATGTCCATAGATCTCTGAAAACAGCAGGACAGGTAGATAAGGTGGTTCAGAAGGCACATGCGTACTTACCTTTATTAACTGAGGCATTGAATATAAGGGCAGGGAAGTTATGGTGGAACTGAATTAAACACTGGTTAGGCCACGACTGTTCTGGTCGCCATACTACAGGAAGGAAGTGATTGCACTGCAGAAGGTGCAGGGGAGATTTACCAGGATGTTACTTGGGTTGCAGCATTTCAGCTGTTAAGGGAGACTGGATAATCAGGGGTTGTTTTCCTTGGCGTAGAGAAGGCTGAAGTCAGACCTGATGAGGTGTATAAAATTTATGAGGGGCATCGATAAGGTGGATAAGAAGGAACGTTTCCCCCAGCAGAAGGGTCAATAACCAGGGGACATAGATTTAGGTTAAGGGGCAGGAGATTTATAGGAGACGTGAGGAAAAACCTTTTCAACCAAATGGTGTTGGAAATCTGGAACTCATTCCCTGAAATGGTGATAGAGGCAGGAATCCTCACAACATTTAATCAGGATTTAGATGAGCATCTGAAATGCCATTACATGCAAGTTATGGACAAAGTGCTGGAAAATGGGATTAGAATAGATTGGTGCTAGATGGCCATCGCGGACAAGATGGGCCAAAGGGCCTCTTTCCCTGTAATCTCATGTTATCAGAGGGGACACCAAACAGATGATGCGTCAATCTTCAGCCACTCAAAACATATCATCACCAAATCCTCCATTGTCAACATCCTTGGGGTTACCATTGACCAGAAACTCAACTGGATTAACGACATGAACACAGTGGCTACAACAGCAGGTCAGAGGCTAGGAATACTGCAGCGAGTAACTCACTTCCTGACTCCCCAAAGCCTATCCACCATCTACAAGGCACAAGTCAGGAGTGGATGGAATATTCTCCACTTGCCCGGATGGGTGCAGCTCCAACAACACTCAAGAAACTTGCCATCATTCAGGACAGAGCAACTCGCTTGATTAGCACCACATCTATAAACATCCACTCCCTCTGCTACCAACGCTCAGTAGCAGCTGTGTGAACTATCTACAAGATGCACTGCAGCAATTCACCAAAGATCCTTAGAATCTTAACAATAGAAGGACAAGGGTTGCAGATACATGGAACACCACCACCTGCAAGTTCCCATTCACCATCCTGACTTGAAAATATATCGCCATTCCTTTGTGGTTGCTGGGTCAAAATCCTGGAATTCCACCCCCGCCACTTCATGGCACTGTGGGTCAACTCACAGCACAAGGACTGCAGCAGTTCAAGAGGTCAGCTCACCACCACCTTCTCAAGGGCAACTAGGGATGGGAAATAAACATTGAGCGATGCCCAATCCCATGAATGAATAAAAAAAAGGAGGATTGGCAAGCTTCTCAATATCAATCCCTTTGAAGAAATCACCGCAAGATATTGTTGATTTATTTTTAAGAGAAAGCAGCTTGCCTGGCCCTTTCTGCCCCAGACCAGTTTTAAAAAAGAACTCCATTCTCTGTCTCAAAATAAAATCCTCCAGCAGTTCAGGGAGATCTTAGACAAGGCAGAGAACTGATGACTTTTCAAAGAGTTTCAATCCCATTGGCTATGTAGTAGCAGTCTAACCGTTAAATCAGGGATTAAGAATTGAAGCCCCATCTCAGAGCTTTGAGCACATAATCTAATCTGATGCCAGTGTAGTACAGGGGGAACCACTCGAAGGAGAGCAGAGAAATTCTTCCTGTGTCTTGGTTGGACAATACATCACTCAACAAAAATAATCAGATGATTGCTTATTTATCCCGCTTGGACCATCACTGCAATGTTTTCCAAAATGTGCATCTCTTTCCCATAGCTTCACTGGCAGAATTGGTTTGATTTGACCAGAGCACCATGCTTGTTCTGAGGTGACAATCCTGACTTTCATCCTTGGTAAACACAGTAAGAAGTCTCACAACCCCAGGTTAAAGTCCTCTTACCGTGTTTACCCCAGTCCAACACCAGCATCTCCACATCATTTCATCTTTGGAGCCAGCTGTGACTCAGTTGGTAGAACTTTCACTTTCAACTCACCAGGTTCAAGTCCCACTCCAAGGCTTCAGCTGAAAAAAAAATCAAGGCTAACACACCAGCCCAGCTGTGAGGAACTGCTGCATTGTTACAGGTCAATGAGATGTCAAACATCTACCTGATAATTCCAATCGCAGACAGCCAAGGGTTAATAACAAAGTTGTCTCCAGACTAGACTTCCACGGCTTCTGGTGCCTTGCACTGTAACTCGTAAGCACCAGGAACTAACTCTTCCACTGGATGGGGAGATCTTTCATTCTGTTGTATGTAGTACAAAAAACAGTCTGCCCTATTCAAGACTTTAACACAGCATAGGGCTCTGTGAACAGTGTTATAGTGGTGTGCCTACAGCTCATCTGTGACGTCACAGAAGTTCCAGTAACATTCCCAAGGCTGCTTCTAAGCGGTAATGTTAATATAGTGAATGTGGAATAGCTAAAACACCAGCAAATCCAGATAGTAATGCACTTATATACCACTAACATTTTGACTACATAATACTCACTGTACTTTGGGCGGGGGTGGGGGAGAACATCTTGCGAAGAAGCACTTTGATATATTGTGCTGTGAGTATATATAATTTAGGTTTGTAAGGTAATTTGGTAAAATGCAGTTTCTTATCTAATTAAAACTTCACTATCATTCAAGGTAGTTCCTGTTCAATTGTGTCATACAAGAGACTTTTTTGGGATACCCTGGGAGAAGAAACAGAAACAATGGTGTAAAAAGGCCCAGGGATCCGGTACGTGTTGGGCAGGGAGAGTTTCAGCAGGAAAGGGAATGGGTGAGAGTGGGGGGGATGGTTTCAATCTCAGGAGGAGTGGGTGTGGAGGGGGCAGGAAGATCAAACAATTCCTCCCATTCTGCTGCATTCAAAAAAAACTCAATCAAGCTGCCCGCTCCTGCCCAGTTGCGCACTCTAAGGTGGAATTTTCTGGCCACGCTCACTCCAAAACTGGAAAATTCCACCAGAGGTCAAATGGACCTTCCCATGGTCCGCCCCTTGCCCTCTACCATTCCCATGGTGAAAATTCACCCCCAAATGTTTTATGGCCTGAGCTGTGTATTATCAGTGTGTAATGGCAGACAGGTTGCTGACTTCAGAGCCCAGCCACCCCTCCCTTATTATGGGGGTGAGCAGCCACCCTATTGTGTGTGCCCTCCTGCTGAAAATACACCTGTGGCAGCATGTAAAATGCAACCCCCTGGTTTTTATTACAGAGCTTATCGGTGTCTTATTACTCCCAGGGAGTAGGTTGCACTAACCTGGACAAGCAGTGAGTGCGATATAAACTTCATCTGTATTTGACCATTCCACCTGTCTCAGAATCACTGCTTTCACTTTTGTACTGCGCTTGTTCCATCTTTTTAAAGTTTGACTCCAGCTCCACAGGTATATTGAGCCCTGCATGGAAGTTTTGGAAGCTGTGTAATGACAAAATATTTAGCAGCTGCGGTAATCCAAAAGGTTTAATGATTGCTGTGCAGAAACATTTGTTAAAAGTTAAACAGAGTAAATAATTTTAATTACTATTATATAGACAGTGATATGTCTGCTTGCCATTCAGAGGTGCTGGGATATCAAATCTGAAAAGCACTCGTGATCTGTACTCAATAATAACTACTCACCAACTTCATCATTAGCACCTGAAGTTAGAAAAATAGCCATTTTGCTTATTCAGGAAGAATTTGTCTTGAATTAAGCTTTAAACTGTAGAATAATTTGTTTTAGGTTGATTGTGCCTGATCACAGCCGTAAGAGTGCAACAAGGAAGAAACTAGACATCTAACTGAAACTTCTCAAGTTCAGAATATTTCAGAAATAAGCTTTGATTCCACCAGGATCAGGTTACAGATGCAAAGCCAGCTTAGGAAACTAATTCAAATCAGCTTAATTTATCATCAATGTAAACAGTGGAATATTCCAATAATTCCAGTGTACTTACCGACCAAATCGTCATTGCAGAAGGTCAACGAATCGACAATGGAGCAATCAGATTTACTGTCTTTTTTATTGGAAATTGGGAACAGAAATTCCATCTTTATGTTTCTAACAATACAGGAGGAAAGCTGTGTTAATACTCCACAATGAAGCACTGCATGTTTTTAACAGACAACAAATGCAATCATTCCTGTAACACATCAAAAAGTTGCAATTTCCAGTCCCAACTACAACATTCCTCCACTTGTAAGTAAGTGTACTTACAAATTAGTAAAATAAAAATAGGGAAAATAAGTGGGACTCCTATACAGATTTTGATTCTATGGGGCGATCTTACCTAATTTCATGCCTCTCGCTGGGTATCTGGCACAGTCAGCGTCACACCCATTTCTGGCATGAGGCTGAATAATTTATATAAATTAAATTTCAATATGTTTATCATTGACTTAATGAGCTTCAGCCACAATCATCTGGGTTCACTTGCCTCTGTGGTCTTGAGTGGACAGGATCACGTATGGGTGGGGATGGCCTCACCGATAGAACCAGGGTCCATTGAGTCCCCCCCCCCCACCCCCCAGGAAGGTTGGGGGCAAGGGAGAATGCCCCTTGGGTAGTGCCAACTTAGCATTGCCCACCAGGCACACAAAAGGGCAGAGCCAGAGGGGGACAGGGCCAGACCGAGGGCAGACACCTGCTGCCACTCTGTATTAGGGATCACGGGAGGAGAATTGGTCACTCTGGGTGGATGGAGGGGGTTGCAGTAGGCCGTGGGCCCCTGCGGTAGCCGAGGTGGCAGTGTGTGTGTGTGTGTTTTGCTTAGGCATGTCTGAGAGCAGCACAGGCCAAGTGACAGGCCTCTCTGCTGGAGACCTGCACCATAAGAAATAGGAGCAGGAGTGGGCCATCTAGCCCTTTGAGCCTGCCCCGCCATTCAATAAGATCATGGCTGATCTGAAGTGGATCAGTTCCACTTTCCAGCTTTCTCCCCATAACCCTTAATTCCCTTGGTCTGTCAAAAACCTATCTACCCGTGACTTAAATATATTTAGCGAGGTAGCCTCCACCACTTCAACGGGCAGAGAATTCCAGAGATTCACCACCCTTTGAGTGAAGAAGTTCCTCCTCAATTCCATTCTAAACTGCCCCCCCCTTATCTTGATGCTGTGCCCTCTAGTCCTGCTGTCCTTTCTGAGCGGGAAGAATCTCTCTACCTCTACCCTATCCATCCCTTTCATTATCTTATACGTCTCTATAAGATCCCCCCTCATCCTTCTAAACTCCAACGAGTACAGACCCAGTCTATTTAATCTCTCTTCATAGTCTAACCCCCTCATCTCCGGTATCAGCCTAGTGAACCTCCTCTGCACTCTCTCCAAGGCCAAAATATCCTTGCGCCAGTGCGGTGACCAAAACTGCACACAGTACTCCAGCTGCGGTCTCACCAGTGCCCTGTACAGTTGCAGCAAGACCTCCCTGCTTTTATATTCTATCCCCCTCGCTATAAAGGCCAGCATCCCATTCGCCTTCTTGATCACCTGCTGCACCTGCAGACTGGGTTTTTGCGACTCATGCACAAGGACCCCCAGGTCCCTCTGCATCGTAGCATGCTGCAGCTTTTCGCCCTTTAAATAGTAATCCCTCCTACTAATATTTCTGCCAAAGTGGATAACCTCACACTTGCTAACATTGTACTCCATCTGCCAGGTCCTCGCCCACTCGCTCAGCCTATCCAGATCCCTCTGCAGACTTTCCACACCCTCCACACAATTTGCTTTTCCACTCATCTTTGTGTCATCAGCAAATTTCGTCACCCTACACTCAGCCCCCTCCTCCAGATCATCTATATAAATGGTAAATAGCTGAGGCCCCAGTACCGATCCCCGCGGCACTCCACTAGTCACCAACCGCCAATCAGAATAGCACCCATTGATACCTACTCTCTGCCTCCTATTAGACAACCAATCCTCTATCCACGCTGACACCTTACCCCCAACTCCATGCCCCCTAACCTTCTGAAGCAACCTTTTGTGCGGCATCTTATCAAATGCCTTTTGAAAATCGAGAAACACCACATCCACCGGTTCCCCTCTGTCTACCGCACTAGTCACATCCTCATAGAAATCCAATAAATTCGTCATACACGACTTCCCCTTAATGAATCCGTGCCGCATCTGCTCTATCAACCCATTCTTTTCTAGGTGCCTCGCTATTTCTTCTTTGGTGACGGATTCAAGCATTTTTCCAACAACAGACGTTAAACTAACTGGCCTATAATTCCCTGCCATTTGCCTGCTGCCTTTTTTAAACAGCGGCATAACATGAGCCGTTTTCCAATCATCCCACACTTCCCTGGAATCCAGCGAAGTTTGGTAAAGCTGGTAAAGAACAAGCACAATTGTGCCTTATGCTCCTCTCAAAGTTTATTTATTAGTGTCAGAAGTAGGTTTACATTAACACTGCAATGAAGTTACTGTGAAAATCCCCTAATCACCACACTCCGCAGCCTGTTTGGGTTGTGATCCGCATTTGCCCTTGAACTGACTTTGCCCCTATCCCTGTAACCCTATGTATTTACCCTGCTAGTCCCCTGATACTAAGGGGCAATTTAGAATGGCCAACTCACCTAACCCGCACATCTTTGGACTGTGGGAGGAAACCGGACAACCCAGAGGAAACCCACGCAGACACAGGGAGAATGTACATACTCCACACAGACAATGATCCAAGCCAGGAATTGAACCCGAGTCTCTGGCGCTATGAGGCAGCAGTGCTTACCAAAAAAAGAAATAGAATGTTTTGAGGAGGGGTTGAAGTGGGGGTTGGTATGTGTGTGGTGGTGCAATAGTAGGGGGGGTGGGGTGGTCTCAGAAGGAATATCCAGATTGCGAAGGAATGTTAGCTGTAAAGTCACACAAGACAGACTGTTGGAAAAGAAGACGGGGCACCATTGGACATTGGCAGAAGGAAACTGTACAAATGTCAGAGACACTTGAACCTGATACAAAGAGGGTCACTGACAACCAAGATATTCCCTCGCAGGAAGGTTAAAAACTTTCAGGAGGGAAAGACCAAATTTGTCAAAAATGTGACTAATTGAACACCTGAAGTTAACTACTTACCTTTTGCTCTCATATTTTGTTAGTGAGATGTCCCAGGCAAAACATCCCCTTTCGCATGCGGCCACAAGGTACTGATCAAAGCAGGGTGGAACAGGACACATCTTCAAAGGGGTTGAACAAACTTTCAAAACCAGCAACTGGCTATAACAAAGAGAGAAAACAAAGAACTTTGGATATATTCAGAATGGTCACAAGTCCCTATTCTCCCAGAGAAAATTAGTCCTGAAAAAAATTTTTTTGGAACTTGGCTCAGTAGCACAACCATAAGTGTTCCAGTAAGTGTCTCTATTCAGTAACAATGCTAATCATTTCTTTTATGATTACATCAGCTGTTATATTAGAAATTCTGTTTACGATGCAAAAATATGAATTCATACAATGACATACATAAGAAATTTAAATCAGTTCACAATGAAAGGACACATCTACATGGAGTTAACATTTCAAGTTAAAAACTTTTAATCAGAATGGATGAAAGGTTTTTGACCTGAAACATTGGATGAATTAAACCACCCATCGCTGTGGGAAGATGGTGGCCCACATTTAATTTATGGGGGGGGCCTCGCATCAGTCTCCCAGCAGCGACAGAAACCTCGCTCAATTAAGTGGGAGGACGAAAGGGACTGATGAGTAATTCCTGGCCGCTAGTGGCAGGATGTTAATTAGGTTCATTAATGAGCCAATTGACACCAATTATCCCTGAGCCCACTGCAACTTATGGCTGGGTAATTCCACTGCCTCGGACCCCAATCGCAGCAAGGACCTTGATTCCACAAAGTCTCCTCCTTGGAACTGACGGGAATTCGCCACTGGTTCACTGATCAGCAGGCGAGATCCAGACAAGATGGACTTGGAAAGGGCTTTTCCTCTTATGGGTGAGTCCAGAACTAGGGAGCACAGTTTTAAAATTAGGAGTTGCCTTTTTAGGACAGAGATGAGGAATATTTTTTCTCCCCCCAAAGAGCTGTTGGAACTCTGTCTCAGAAGGTGGTTGGAAGTATGTTTACTGAATATTTTAAAGCAAAGGTAGATAAGGTTCTTGTTAGTCAAAGGATTTGGAGATAGATGGGAATATGGAACTTGAAACACTAACAGATCAGCTATGACCTTTGAATGGTGGAATAGTGGAACAGGTTTGCAGGGCCAAATGGTCCACTTCTGCTCCTACTTTATATCCCCACTGGCCTGACAAAAATCAGATCCATTAACTGTTTCTCCCTTCACAGATGCTGTCTGAGCATTTCTGGCATTTTACTTATGATTTCCAGCATCCACAGTATTTTTGTTTTGCAATAACATTTGTACAGTAATTAATTTAGTTAGAAAGTCCTATGGTGTTTCAAGTCTATTAAATATTCAATTTGGTACATGAAGCACGGCAGTCCATTTTGAAATGCATCATAAAAGATCCATTTTAACCTCTGATAAATTTCATGATAGAAGTGTCCATGTTTAACGTGTAGTTGGTATAATGAGAGGCATTTGTGATGGTAAAGCTGTCCTGTCATGTAATGTTTGAGGCACAATAGCTGGAATTTAATAATTAGAGTAAATGTGGAAAAATATTACATGATTTTTTGCATGTTAGCCACTGAGTGGCACCACAGGGCATTAGAGTGACACAGCTCCAAAGAGGTACTTTGCCAGTTGAGTAGCGAACTTTGAAAATTAATTTATGTATTCACTTTGTAAATGCATTTAGCTGTTAAGCTATTCTTTTCATTTCCCTTCCAGGTAATATTTCTCTCAAATTTCTTTGGCTCGACTTTCCATGTCTGCCAGAATCCTTAAAACATTACTATTAATTATAGTATTTTTCTTTCAAATATTCCATACATTTAATTTTATTAGATTTTTCAGAACTATATTGATATTTGCCTGAGAAAATGGAGTGGGCCCTGCTCAGAACACGTACTGAGAGCTTCTCCCACCTCACTCCCTTCCTTGCTCCCCATTCTGTCAAATGTGGATGGACTATAACCTAACAATGCCATGAACCCCCTCTGCACCACAGTAGCTGAAATGTTCCCCATATTGAAACATAGAGAATAGGAGGCATAGATCATTTGATCCTTCGAGCCTGCTCCACCAGTTATCATCATCACTCAGGACAGGTGATGGCCTAGTGGTATTATCGCTAGACTATTAATCTAGAAACTCAGCTAATGTTCTGGGGACCCGGGTTCGAATTCCGCCAAAGCAGATGGCGGAATTTGAATTCAGTAAAAAATATGGAATTGAGAATCTACTGATGACCATTGTCAATTGTTGGAAAAACCCGTCTGGTTCGTTAATGTCCTTTAGGAAAGGAAATCTGCCGTCCCTACCTGGTCTGGCTTACATGTGACTCCAGGATGTACAGATGCTAGTGTTGGACTGGAGTAGGCACAGTAAGAAGTCTCACAACACCAGGTCAGAGTCCAATAGATTTATTTGGTAGCACGAGCTTTCAGAGTGCTGCTCCTTCATCAGGTGAATAATGACTTTAAGCTGGTGTTTTGAGACTTCTTACTGCGACTCCAGACCTATAGCAACATAGTTGACCTCTCAACTGCCCTCGGGCAACTAGGGATGGGCAATAAATGCTGGCCAGCTAACAATGCTCATGTCCCATGAATGAATATTTTTTACAAAAATCTGTTCCCCCTTTCCTACCATACCCTTTGATTTCTTTAGCTGGAAGAACTGAAGCTAACTTCTTCATGAGAACATAAAGTGTATCGGCCTTAACTGCTTGTGGTAGTGATTCCAGGCCTTGTCTGCTTGTGGTAGTGATTTCATAGGTTCATCACTCTGAGTAAAGAAATTTCTTTTCATTCAGTTCTAAATGGTTTACCCTGTATGTCAGATTGTGACTCTGGTTCTGGACTCCTCTGCCATTGTGAGCATCCTTCCCGCATCTACCCTATCTAGGCCTGTTAAAATTCAATAGGTTCTATCAGATCCCCCCCCTCTTTCTTAACTCCAATGAACAAAATCCTAACTGACTCGACCTCTCCTCATACATCAGTCCCGCCATCCCAGGTATCAGTATGGGAAACCTTTACCGCACTCCCTCTCTAGCAAGAACATCCTTCCTCAGATAAGGAGACCAAAATTGCATGTAATATTCCAGATGTGGTCTTATGAAGGTTCTGTATAACTGTAGCAATACATCGAATCCCCATGAAACCTTTCACTATGAAGTCCAACACACCATTTGCCTTCTTCATCACTTACTGCACCTGCAATGCTTAACTTCAGTGGCTGGTGTACAAAGACATCCAGGTCTCGTTTCACATTCCTCTGTCTCTATAGCCATTCAGATAATAATCTGCCTTCCTGTTTTTGCTACCAAAGTGGATAATCTCACATTTATCCACATTTTATTGCATCCGCCATGCATTTGCCCATTCACTTAGCTTGTCTGCCGTCACATGGATTTTAAAAGCAAACTAGTTCAGGTCTCAGTTACTAATTCACCAGTTTGCAATGGGCCTGCATTTGGGAGGGTGATTCCCAAACATTTCACCACTTGGACCCCAATTTATCATCACGTTTTTAAAAATTTGCCTTTTCAGTTAATTTTCTGGAACAGGACAAAAGCAGCAGCCATTCAGGCCACCATAATAAAAGGTCGCAAGGATTTAAAGGGGTCTTGTGACTTCTAGCATTCAGTCAAAGCTCCTCAGTTATTATTGCTCACGCAGAGTTCGTCACCCCCAAATCTCCTCTCTTGACCCCACCGGGAGTCATGACTCTTAGTTTGGGAAGACAATTACAAAGTGATCTTCAAAAACCTAATAATCATTTAAGCTCTAATTGATAATCACTTCACAGAATCAGGGAATTGTCACCACACTGAAGGAGGCCATTTGGTCCATCGTGTCTGCCACTGGCACTCTGTAGGAGCAATCTATTTAATTCCACTCACCCGCCTTTTTCCTGCAGCCCTGCACATTCCTCTTCAGATAACAATCCAATTCCCTTTTGAATGCCTCAAATGACCTTGCCTCTACTATACTCTCATGCACAGCATCCCAGATCCCATCCACTTGCTGCGTGAAGAAGTGTTTTCTCATATTGCCTTGCTTCTTTTGCCAGTTGCCTTAAATCTTTTTTAAAATTTAAATAATAGGACATGGGCATCACTGGATGGCCAGAACTCATTGCCCATCCCTAGTTGCCCAAGGGCAGTTGAGAACCAACCACATTGCCGTGGGTCTGGAGTCACATATAGGCCAGACTGGGTAAGGATGGTAGATTTCCTTCCTAAAAGGCATTAGTGAATCTGTGCTCTCATGGTCCATCCATTCACCAATCATAGTACCATAGGTGGGGACAATTTTTCCCCTATCTACTCTGTCCCCTCAGAATTTTAATACCTCTACCAAGTCTCTAAGTACCTGAAATTCTCCAATAATCTATATACTTGTTAGATAAAAACATGATTTTGATCCACCTTCAAACCAAATCATTGAGAAAAGATGTTTTGTCATGAACATTGAAACTGCACTTGGCGAACAGAAGGAGTCATGTTTAAAAATACTGTTCCTATTCATTTAGCAAGTATGCACAGCACTTACGTCGCTCTGAAGTTATAATCACAATCTGGAACACCAATATCCCATAAGACGATTGTCTTATCGTAGGATCCAGCTGGTCAAAGATAATAAATTAAAACATTACAATCTGAAAATTAGCAAGAGAAAATGAGATAATCCCAAGTCATATCTACCTGAACAGATAATTTATATGGCTTGCTCTAAATGTGAACAGCTAAGGTATAAAGTATTGTTGACGGATTTGGTCAATTGTGATTCTAGTATTAAAATAAACAGCTTCAGCTGGATCTGTAAGCATTAGGCATTGAAGGAGATTAGACTTCTACTCGTGGCAGTGTCAAACAAGGTGCAATTCAGTCACACTGTTATCAAACAGGCATCGTTCTAGAATTATACAGTGATGATTAGTTTTCACTTTTTGACTAAAGTAATAGGAAAGGAAGGAATGGTAAAAATTCCCACTGAGGCAGCAGGATAAATGGAAGGTATCTGACGTCAACAACAATTACCATTCCGCAAAGGTTTATTTGGAGAAAAACTATTATCTTTCATGCATGCAATGGGTATTCAAGCATGTGGTCTTTGCGCGTTAGGATTGATGACACGCACGTCAATATGTAAAACATACAAAATAAAATTAGAAAGTTAGATGTTTGGGTAGCTATGGTAGATGTAAGCTTCTGGTAGTGATGGCAGTGAATGTGGGAACATTGGTCACTGTTAAGCTTTGGGATTCCAGTGAACTCCCAACTGTGCACAAGCACGGCATTTACGCAGGAAGTTTAAATTTCCAATGTATGGAATTGTGCTGTCTGCAGCCCTCAATGAATGTATCCAACACTGTCCTTCAATTCAACAGCTTGGGTTCGATGCCCTATGCTTAGATATTTACCCACGCTTTTTCCTGCTGCTCATCTCAGAGATATGATCATGATTAACAGCAAGAGCTGTTATGGAAAAGGCTTAAAGGACAGCCCCCTGTACCCGTGACAATGCTCGCCACTTAGCCCCAAAACCACTAATGTTCAACTCCTCCCTCCTTTAGCCTTTCTCAAGCAACGCTGTTTCCTCTCCCCTCGCTAGGTAGGAGTCAGGCATTCTGGATGATGCGCTGGGGCAGGCTCCAGAGTGTGGATGAATATTATCAAATGCTGTGAGCTAGAAAGAGAGGGTGAAGATTGTTGGGGAGCATGTGTGTGAGAGCTGGGTGGTGGGGTGAGGACTGTCAGGTGATGAGGGATGGAGGGTAAGCATTGTCAGAGACCGATGGTTGGGTATGAGGGTGACAGGGTGGACAATGCCGAGGGGGAAACGTTAACAAGTTGGCCAAGCAGGAGTGGGAGATTTTCAAATAATTCCTCAAATAGGTTTAGCAAATGACAAGGAAGACTGTAAACGATTTCAGCAAAACATAAATTAAGAAGGATTAAGAAGCCTAATGGTCATTATTTAAACTGGTAACCCAGAGGTCTATGCTAATGATCCAGAGAAATGAGTTCAAATCCTGCCATAGGAGCCTGGGAATGTAAGTTCAATTAAATAAATCTGGAACATAAAAGCTAGTATTTGTCATGATGACAATGAAACTATCCAAATTGTTGTTTAAAAAAAATCTGGTTTACTAATGCTCTGCAGGGAAGGAGGCCTGCTTGCTATATTCAGTCTAGCAATATAATTGACTCTTATCTTCCCTCACAGGGAAGTGACCTAGCAAGTCACTCTGTCATTTGGGGCGTGTAACGAATACCGACTTTGTCAGCAATGCACATATTCCAAAAGCAACTTTTTAAAAAACTTGGCATTTGCTAATGTGAATGTGAGGAAATAAATTTTGGGAAGAAAACTAATGAAGCATTCAAAGAAAAGATGCTGAAAGATATGGATGCACAAAGCCATCATGGGACTCAAATGTCTAACTCCCTGAAACTGCAGTGCAGGTAAATAAAAGGCAACAGTACATTCCATTTTAAAAGTAAATTCAGTAGGGGGAAGAATATGATAGTAAGGGGTATGATAAATCTGTACAAAATAGTGGTAGAGGTATAGTTAGAATAGTGTGGATGTTTTTTGGACGTCCATCAAAGAAAGGCCATTTATTATTCACAAAACATAGTATAGCACAGATAAACTAGGATAAAACCTAGCATGAAAATGTTGACTTAAGGGGAAAGATGGGAAATGAAGACTACATTACTACTGGAATAGAGAAGCCAACAGGGATATTTTTAAAATTAGAAAGCTTTTGATAGCCTGAATAGCGTTGGGCTTTTGGATAAGATCAAGTGTCCGAACAAGCCCAAAATGCATCATCTTGTCACCTTGAATCTTGTTTGTTCCCCTTGTGGTGGCAAAGAATGGATTTCCAATTTGTTTTTTGGAGGAAGCAATGAATGGATTTGGGTTTGCCGGTCCATCCTGAGCACTGGCTTTGTAACTTTAAGAATAGAGTAAAAATTTTAAAAATAGGGAAAACTTAATTCCTCTTAAGGAGTAAATGGCAAGATAGCATCAGTTTAGAATTATTAGAATGAGATAAAAATAACTTCTTTAAGGGCTAGTTCTGAAACACTGATTCGAATGGCCTTCTGTTCTGTAAACTTCCATGCTTCTACATACATCAACCTTAAGTCTCTTGTTAGCAGATTTGTGTTCCAACAGAAAGATCAATGCTTACTGAAGAGAAATGTCTCCCGATTTGGGCAAAAGCAGAGAGTAGAGATCGATCTCTTGTGAGCCTTTATCTTCCCATAGCAATAATTCACCTTCACATGAATCAGCTTTACAACACCCATCTGGCCACCCGTAGCTAACACATTGATTTTTCTTTTCTGATCCTTAACAATCACAGTTAGTGTAGTCCAGGCAAGAGAAAAGAATTCCTGAGGAAAATCAGATAAATCAATCAGGATCTTATCACTGAAACTGTTTTCAATTACACTATGCCCTTCGAGTATTGATTAATTAAAAAGGACAACAGAATAGGATGCTCATTGTGAATGCACAAAGTGTGGCTCCTGAAGGCAATTATAAAGAAAAAGAAAACAGAAACAAGTTTATTCACTAACAAAGAGTAGTGTTTCAAATTTCACCCATCTTAAAACATCAACTGTTAGTTAAATTTTAATTTGTGCGTATCATAATTATAGTCCAAAAAAACCCTAGTGCGCGCACACATACACACATTTACACAAACAATATAGGCAATATTCTATGCTACCAGGTTACCGTAGACAATATAACCATACTCACCTCTCCAACGGATTTATACTTGTGACGGACCATCCCAGTTTCACAGTCAATGAAGCAAACTGAATCCCCTCCACATGTAGCCACAATTGGAGATGACTGCAGCCCTCCATCTGATGAGAACATTTAAATGAATGGTTTATGCAAAGCTACATTTCTGTTACTTCTTGTTTTCGAAAAGAAAATGAACCTAATAACTATTCATAGAAATCATAATTATTCTGTCGTAACTGACATTTCTATTATTGTAAACTTTACATTTACCTGAAGAAATTATTTTATAGTTAATCCTGCAGAGCATCATCTTAAGTCATCTCACAGATCAGTTTAAATTAAGATATCGGCAGGACTAGGATTTGTGGTTTCATGTTATTATAGCACCCAGAACTGTACAGCTCCTCATGGAAATGCATCCTGTAAGCTCTATCATGCTCATGAATAGTCCTCTCACTGCGGCATTTTGTCTTGTTCAATAGCTCTGAACTTTAAATACAGAGATACGTATTGTTAAATGTTGCTTTCTGATTGGTAATTCCACCAACAAAGAGAGCAGTATTTTTCGATCAAAGTCTATTTAAAAACTTGAGGAGCTATAATGGGCATAAGATTGGAACCAAAGACCTGGAGCTTTGCAGGGCACGGGTCAGGAACCCCAATTTATGAGAAAATGAACAACTTACACCCCATACTACTGCGCCCTCCAAGCCTGTCATTAGGAGCAACATGATGATTGCAAACCGATCTCAACATGGTCAGAACTAAGACATTGCAAATAGGAGCTTACAACATTCTCTATAGCACTGTGTCAAAAACAATTACTACACGCTCATATCCTATAAGAAATTTGCTCATAGTAACCCATTATCAAGGATACTCAAAGGAGTTTTAGTTTAGGGGTGAGGGAGATGAAAGAGGGAGAGGCACCCCATTCCAAAAATACAGCAGATGCAATGTCAAAGGCTGCTCTAAGCACAGAAGAGGAGCACAGTGGCAGTTTAAGATCTCACGTCTCGAGGATCATCTGGAAAAGGGGAAATTCTTAAGATTGTTTCAATTTTACTTTCAAACTGTCCATCTGATAATTCTGAAGACTCGATGGAGTTTCGTCAGACATTGCTCCACGTGAACATTCAATTGCTAACCTATGATGACAGAATGGGATAACACGTTAGAAATGCCACTTCCACTTATTTGAATGAGTAAATGGTCCTGGGACCACCTGTTTGGGACCCCCCAGCATAATGTAATGGGGACAGAGACCCAACATTCTAAGCTTCAATCTTTCTCACCCATTGGCTGCACCTAGGAACATCCCTCAGATGTTACACTGAGGAAAAGCAATATTCATTTGGATGACAAGAGCATTTCAATACACCCCCTCAGTACACTCACATTCTCTGTGGGACACTGTTATCTATCTGTACATCTTCCATTTTCTAATGCAGAACAAAAGTTCCCTGGTTCTTAGGTTTATTGCACTGCATTGGTCTGTCAGTGTATGTATTTACTTCCAATTCTTGAACAATAATTCCCTAAAGACTTCTCCAGAATAAAAAGTTTAGTTACACTGCCTCTAATGCCTGGATGTTCTGCTGTGGTGGTGTGGGCAGAATTTTTAACAACTCTAGGTGCAGTTAAAATAGTGTCCTATGTAGATCCAACAACCTTACCGCTGGTTTAATAATTCATCCATCAGTATTCACATATCTCTCTCCCGTGGTGCCCTGTTGCCTGGAGCCATTTAGTTTAAATTCCCAGTGATTACTTCCCATACCTAGTCTCATTGCTTCCTAATTGCCCACATTAAATATCATGTGCCACTCATTAGCCTTACCAAAACATTTGCATCAGTTTGGATTTGGTTTGTTTCCTTCTATTGAGATCCCCATCAACCTAGTCCCATTTGCAATCTTACCCTGTTTTTAACTTTTGCTACAAATTATTTGAATAGCCTGAAGGTATCATTAGCCCAACTGATCAGACCAGTGATCCTCTTGCTCTGTTTATGCAATTCAATTCACAACCATTCTGTTTCAACCACTTTCCAATCCATTTTAGAAGCCTGATTTTTATTCCCAGGCTTCCTATCTTTGAACCAGTTATTGATGTGGTATATTGCCAACAGCATTACATCACCACACGATACTGAAGGTAGCCATTGACAATAAAGGTTCAGTCAAGTAAAATAACTTTCATTCTTTGCAGACACGGTGCATAGAATCATAGAATCCCTACAGTGCAGGAGGCGGCCATTTGGCCCATCGAGTCTGCACCGACAACAGTCCCACCCAGGACCTATCCGCATAACCCCACGTATTTACCCTCCTAGTCCACCTGACACTAAGGAGCAATTTAGCATGGCCAACCAAGCTAACCCATACATCTTTGGAGTGTGGAAGGACACCGGAGCACCTGGAGGAACCCCACGCAGTTTCACTTAAGGTGCTTAAGTAACTAAGTTTAACTGACTGTATTGAACTAATTTGAAATAAACTTCTCCAGTTGTAATGTCTACAGTCCATGTGCTTCTTCAGTTTATAGTTTACCTGGAATTAGGGAGTTCTTTATTTCTGGTTCAAAAGCACAGGCCCAGAGCTGAGTGCTTAAATCCTCAGGATCATTATCCCTGCTGTGGCACTGTAGAAAATGTAGAGGTTCTAGGACAAGAGATTTCTGGGGAGGATTCAAAAAATAATAAGTGCAGGTACGACACAGAATCACAGACATCTGAACATGCAAGGAAGCAATTCAGCCCCATCATATTTACACTGGCTCTTTGTTGAAACAATGTACATCCTTCTCCCTTCCCATAAAGGCATCTACCTCAATGCCTCTGTCAGACAACCCACTCTGTAACATTTCTCCAAACTTCCTTCTGCTTCCTGTGAGTGATCATTTCAGAATGAATGCCCGTGTCACCAACTTCTCAACCAGAGAAAGTGGTCTTTTCTTATACGTGCTACAAAATTCTCAAGAATTTTTAAACTTCTGTCAAATATTTTCTTGGTCTTTAATCACCTGGAAATAGTCCCAGTATTTCACATTTCTCCCCAGAACTATAGTTTACCCTCTTTCATTCCTGTGAAACTAAACTGTTCAACCTCTACACCTGTAATGTCCTCTATACAATAAGAATCCCATCCTAATCTAATCAACATTTTGTTCAATTCATTATTATCTACAATGCCACTATTTGCAAAACCCAAAACTCAATTGGGCTTTTCAGTAGTTTTTTCCACTTGATTTTGCAAGGGTATTTCTGTTCCTCCCCACTGAGTGCCATCACATGACACATATATTCTCATTCCTTTTTTCTTCATTCCCAGAGAATATTCCATCAGCTCACTGATGAAGCCCTGCTGCAGACTGTTTGGGGTGTCACTGCCAAAGTGGCCAGTTCTGAGGAGTCGAGTGACTCTAAACAAATATGGACATAACAAGCTACAGGCCCAACAGCAGAAGATAACTTAATTAACTGAAGTAATAAGATCTTGTCAGATAAAACGCCAGGAGATAGCCTGATTAACTGGAATTATGAGATTGTATCTGCTGAAACAATAGGATTTGTCTGGTGGTTTGCTGAATGTAGGTACTGACTCACACAGCTCTTTAAGAAATAAAGGTATAAACATATGACAAACAAACACTAGCAGCGGCAACCTGGGGCCAACCATTGCAAGAAGAAGAAAGGAGAAACCTGAACCTAAAGCTTCGAAGGCGGTGGGCTTAGAGCTTGGAGACTGCAGCATTGGTTAATACCTGGCCAACATTACTTGGACTTAACTCACTTATCTTACTCAGGCAGATAAGCAGTTATTTTGGGAAATAGATTGTAGAAGATTAAAGCAGGAGATAGTCAGTTGTGTTTTGTCAAATAAAAGATTGATTTTGATTGAATGAATTCGGAGTTTGTATTGACCAAATAGAATGAGCATCAGAGTCTTGGTCAACACGGAAGGGCAGAAACAATCCCACTCCCATGCCTCTATTTATAAATCTCAGTATCTTATGTCTTTTTAATCAGTTTTTCAATCTGTCGTGCCACCTTCAAAAATCCAAATACAGTGTATCGCCTTCATTTATCCAGTCACATGTATGTAAAAAAAAAGAATGTTGTCAAATATGACTTGCCTCTTTGCTAATGGCTAATTATTTTTAGTTACAAGGTTATCTTTCCCTTCACCAACTACTCTTCAGGCACATGGTAAAAGAATGAGGCCATAGCCTCTGCTACTGCCCTTAGATTTCATTCAACAGCTCAGGCTCTTACAATCTGGGCCAAGTGACGTTTGTGCAGTTAACTCATCAATTTGTTCCAAATCCTCCTCTAGTTTGTGGGGGAGGCATGATGACACAGTGGTTAGCATTGCTGCCTCACAGCACCAGGGACCAGGATTCAATTCCGGCCTCAGGTGACTGCCTGTGCGGAGTCTGGACATTCTCCCCACGTCTGTGTGGGTTTCTTCAGGGTGCTCTGATTTCCTCCCACAGTCCAAAGATGTGCAAGTTAGGTTGATTAGTCATGGTAAATTGACCCTAGTCTCGGGGCATTAATAGGGTAAATGTGTGGGGGTTATAGGAATAGGGCCTGGGTGGGATTGTGGTTGGTGCAAACTCGATGAGCCGAATGACCGCCATCTATACTGTAGGGATTCTATGTGTACATAATTCCTTCCACCATCATTTCTAAAGGTTGATACAAAATATTTAATATCTCCATCAAACTGGCAGGAAGAATGTGGAGAGACTGTGTAAAAGGAAGTGAGATACTCTAAACGAGGTGCAGGAACAGATGGGTATATGTACATTAGTCATTGCACATCTCAATCTCTGCCGGTCTGTTTTTGCTCTGGAGAGGTACAGTAAATTCATGGTTTTAGTTTTATTAGCATTCAACAGAGCACCATTTCTCAAAACAGAGGATCACACAGCACAGCTTATCAGTGCTCCAAAGAACTCTGGCACCTCAATTCCCCTTTCAATCTAATCTTAATTAACACATTGAAATTGTTTTCCATTTAATTCTTTTCACTATTTCTCTTGGAAGCTTACTATTCTTTTCTACCTCACTTAGAGCAATTGACAGCAATATAATGTAGACGCAAGTTACAATGCCACATTGTGGTAATGAATAGTTACAACAATATCACGTGAAACTAATCGCTAGATTCTTTACTATGGTGTTTAATAGATAACCTGAAGAGTTCTGGAACACGACAATATGTCACTTATTTCTGGGTTTCCCACCCTTCTTTCTTGCTCCAAGCTTTAGCTGGGTGGAATTTTACCCTAACAGATGCTGTTAACAGGTCAAGAATCTGTTTTGGGCACGACTCAGCTAGTGTTTCTGCATCCTGCTTTCTGGGTTTCCTGACTATTGATAGAGGGAGGGTGCAATGATGTACCGAATTGGCTAAAGAAAGGATTTCTGGTAAAAAGGGATCCCAGCTGGCATCAAAATAACCAAACTGATTACAACAGGGATATTCCACAGGAACAGAAAAAACACCTGGGAAGGCCATCTCCCAGATGTCAGGCTCTTATCCAGACGTTCTGCAGAACAATCAGAGAGACTAAAATAAGATATAGTGTTTGCTAAGGGCTGAAGGAAGTGGCCAGCTTCTCAAATAGGTGGAAGTGGTCGAGCAGCAAGCAGCAGGGATGTGGCGCGAGTATAGATACAATGCTCCAAGAGGGTTAAGAACCTCAGAAGGGCAGGAAAGGGGAGTGTCATATGACTTTCAGTTGTCAAGTCTCGCACTCTTGACTTTCTCAGCGCTCCCTTGCACAGCACTCCTCCGAGCAACACACCTTGCAGTTCCGATCGTTCTTTTTTCTCACAGCCCCATCCAGTCACACTCACTCTCATCACTGTGCCATCTTGTGGCCATGCCTTACTCGCACCTTGTTCTCCTCCCCATGCCAGAATGTCGGTGTTGCGTCTGCTGCTCTTGTTACTCACCAGAGGACCAAGCTAGAGCTGCATAAGCTGCTTCTATGCCACAAATGAAGTCTTACAGTAAGGAAGTGGAGATCAAGGGGAGTGAAGTTGGTTTCCAAGATGTTGGAAATCAGCTATGAAGCTGTGAAAGCATGTTCCCAAAAGAGATGCTTTGAGCATTCACTTCTCATTTAAGCAGGGCAAGAGTTCTTAGTTTTCTATTTGAAGGCTTCCCAGCCTGTTAGTTTCACTGAACATGTACTCATTGCTGTGCTCTTATCTAGCTGACCCTGGTGAGTTCTCCTAAGTTCAGGGAATAGAACATAGGTTAAATTGTTGTTGTAATTCCAAGCCAATTACCTTGTACTTTGATTTCTTCCTTGGAATACTGCCTGCAGTTGGAGTTGAACAATCCCTCTTTGACGTCCTGCTTTCCTTTTTTGCTGCAACGTTATTGTCTTTCTTCGGGTGCTTAGCCATCGGCGCAGTTTGACTTCCTTTTCCACGCTGAATTCTCATACTTCTTCTGGAAATGTCTTCCGTGTCATTCTGTGACACCTCACCACTTCCAGATGTGACTTGCTTTCCACTCTTAGTGGTGTTTTGCGCAGCATGAAGACTGGTCTTTCTGGTTGAAGACTTGGCAGAGGAGGATTGGGAGTTCAGCATATTCCTTCTGTCAGAGCTCGTAAGGACCTGCATGCAAACAGAAACGTATGAGGAAGCTTGATAAACCCGACATCCTGACAACATTGAAAGGGAAAACGATTCTGGCATCTTCATATATGCGAAGAAGTTGCATTCTCCTTCTCATTTTGGATCCTCTTACATGGGGAGTGTCTGTGCTCAAAAGTTTTATGCTCGTGAACTTGGTGAAATGGAACAATTAACTGCATTAACAACTGCGGTCCTCAGGTGGGCTCTCTGTTTCCTAACCTGGTGAGCACAACAGGTCAAATGAAGCCGTGCAATCTACAAAGATAACTAGCTTCTTGTTTCAGGATCCCTTGCGAAGTGATGGGAACAATTATGTTGTGGGAAGTGACAAAGACACAGTGACAAAGACACAAGAGAGGAACACTGTTTCTGGGAAACCCCTCGAGGGGATATTGCTTATAAGTTTTAAACCAAAACATGGTCCCTTTTCAAGATTACAACCAACTTTCTTCACATTTTAAGTTGATTTATTGTCGATATGCATCAACACCAAAATAGTTACAGCTGAGTCAACTTGATGACAGATGGGAAAGTTGTAAGGAGAATATAAATAGGCTGCAAAGGAACAGGGTGCAGATAAATAACCGGGTAAGAACTTGTCAGGAGTATAATATGCAGAAATGTGGAAACGTCCACTTTGCTCGTAAGAACAGACAAGCAAAAAAATGTTAAGAGACGAGAGGCTAACAAACGTTAAGATCCAGAAGCACTTTAGGTATCCTTGCACACAAATTACAAGTAACATGCTGCTAATATCAAGGAATCAGGACAGCAAATGGTATCTCAGTCTTTACTGCAAGTGTGTTGCAGTACAAGAGTAAACACAGCGGGGACTGTTCACCAGGTCCCTACTGGTCCATATCTATTGTAAACCCCACTGATAAGACATCACATCAGCAGTGGCAGGTGGGGAGGAATAGTAGGAAGGGGGAAAGCCTGAAGACAATACTTAAATGGTACATCATTGGCAGGGAAAATCAAGAGGGGAAATCCCGCAGGCATAAAAGCCATTTTGAGTTTTTTCTTGATTCTCCACCCCACCTGTCACAAACAGTGGAGGAAAATCCCAGTCACAGAAAACTCCTGTCAAGAGGCTTGCCAGAGCAGATGCTGAGGAAATGTTACTCCTGGCTGCAGAGCCTAGGGTTATTGATTCACGATATTTAAGGCTGAGATGACAAAACATTTAATCACTTAAAGATTGGGAATGCTTGGAATAATTCCACCTCAGAGAGCTGTGAATGTTCAGTATATTCAAGGCTGGGAGTATTAAAGGTTTAGGCAATAAGGAAATCAAGGGATATGGGGGCAGGGCAAGAAAGTGGTATTGATGTAGAAGTCATTAATGTATTGAATGGTGGAGCAGGCTCAAGAGGGCATATGGCCTACCCTGGCTCCACAACCTTATGTGTTTAAGATAATATCAAGTGTAGTCATCCATCAATCCTCCAGGGTGGCGGAGGAGTAAGCTTTCAAGAATGTTCTGCAACTGCAAGAAAAAGATCAAGACTTTGTTGTCAGTAAAGAAATGGACTGGTCTGCAAGCAGTCTGTATTTGCACTGTAGGAAGGCAAACATCATAACCTTACAGAATGCATCATTCTGAGATGTTATACTGTCTTAATGAATTTCCTCTGGTTTGGGATTATCTCAAAAATAAGGGAGATATTCTTAAAATTATACACCAAAAACATTTTAAATTCTTACATAAGTGTGATGTGCTTCACCTTCATCCTCATCTTCACCTCCTTCTGACTCAGAGGAAACCTGGTTCTCCTGCTGCAGAAGAGAAGTCACAAATTCTGTTGCTATTGCTTCCACCTAGGAAGCAAATCACACAAGTATTAACAGGTGGAAGAAAATGGGTGAAAGATACAGACCACCAGACTATAGAAACAAGAGTCGATCATTAAGCATCTCAACCTTGTTCTACCACTTATCACCTACTGGAACCATTGATTTGTGGCATAATTCCATTTACCTGCCCTAGCCCCACTGTCAGAGAAGTGGGTTTTTGTTAACCAATCTCAAATTTAAAAGTTACCGTTGGTCCAGCACCAATTGCAGAAGGTAGTTCCAAATTTCTACCACTCTGTGTGTTCAGAATGTTTCCTAATTTAACTCCTGAAAGGTTTGGTTTTACTTTTTAGACTATGCTCTCCAATCCTGGACTTCCCAACCAGAAAGCTATTTAAGATATTTATATTAACCCTTAGAAGACCACAGTCACAACTGATTTAATTCTAAATATCTGAAAAGGAGAAATGTGCAGAGTTGTGGAGAGAGGGCAGAGGAGTGACAGTACATGAATTGCTCCTTAGAAGAGCCAGCACAAACAGGATAGGCTGAATAGCCTTCTTCTGTGCTGCAACAGCTCTGATTCTGAAAAGATTGGATTGCAAATACAATTGCAATTGATTCAAAATAACAGCCATTAAATGATTTGGTATTTTTATACAATCTTATGTCATACGAGTCTGAGGAATGCGCCATTTGCCTTGTGTGTCTGCCACAAAAAGATTTGTTGCAGGGCTGTTCACTCAGCTCCAACTCACCCAATGTACCTTTCCCCGTGGAGAACAGTCGTCAATTGGTTAAGTGTGCACTTGCGATGTGTCAGCCACCTTGACATGCTAGGTATCCAAATATGAAGTTGGGTACCCAGCATACTCATCACCAACTGCTTCACCTGGGTCCAGATCTGGGTTAAGATGCCCCCTCCTTCTCAGAATGTTTAGCAGCAGTTACCCTACATGGCAGCATTCTCACCTCACAATTGCTCTCTTCTCATAAGACATAGGAGCAGAATTAGGCCACTCAGCCCATCGAATCTGTTCCGCCATTCAATCATGGCTGATATTTTTCTCATCCCCATTCTCTTGCCTTTTCCCCATAACCCCTTATTAATGAAGAACCTACTTATCTCTGTCTTAAAGTCACTCAATGACCTGGCCTCCACAGGCTTCTGCAGCAACGAGTTCCACAGATTTGTCACTCTGGGGCTGAAAGAATTCCTCCTCATCTCTATTTTAAAAGATCATCCCTTTAGTCTGAGGTTGTGCCTGTCCACTCTATCCAGGCCTCGCAGTATCTGGTAAGTTTCAATAAGATCCCCCCTCATCCTTTTAAACTCCAATGAGTACAGACCCAGGGTCCTCAACCATTACTCATACGACAAGCTCTTCATTCCAGGGATCATTCTTGTGAACCTCCTTCCCATTTTGTTTTTAATATTGGTCTTAATTCATTAGCAGAAGCAAATACTTGCTTAACATTTAATTCTAAAATGATACTTTCTATTGGCAAATTGTTGCTTATAAAACTCCAAATTATTAATAAGTTAAGCGTGTTGAGAAATGAAATGAAAATTGTTACTTTTGAAGCTTACGCAGCATCAAACAAGGATATTTATTCCAGGACAATGAATAAAGGAAACAAGGATCCAACTGGTCAGGATGGATACACAGTACTTGGCAATCCCAACATATGGATCCATGGAGTGATGGAATGTTGGTTAGTCTGGTTGGTCCATTGATTGTCCAACGTCAACCAGCTCACTACAGGAAGCATCGAGTAAAGAATAAAGGTAATTGTTTTCTATATTAACTTTTTAGCAGCATGCTTGCAGTGAGTAATTTAAAACAGATTATAATCCCCGTGGGATACTCAGGCTTTAATGCCATAATAATGAAATCAACTCCTTCACCTGCTTAGCACGAACAAAGTGTGTGGAAAGTAAAAACTACTTACCCTCCATTTTGTGTATTCACTCAGAGAATTTGGACCATATTTAATTTCAGCAATTGCAGATTTCACGAAATATTTTGCAACCGCTTTGATCTCAGCAGCTGTAGGGGTTTCTGTGAGCTGAGCTTTAAATCTTTTCTCCCAGAAATCAGTTACCTAGAGAAAACCAAAACAAAAGAAGAAACTGATGCTCTGATAAAATCTGTACTGGCGCATCCTTTCTTACAAAACTTCAGTTCAAAAAAATCAGTTAGCTCAATTGGCTGGACACCAGTTCGTGATGCAAAGGTTATTCATGAAGGTTCTGCCTCATCAACCTTGCCCCTTGCCTGAGGTGTGGTGACATTCAGAACGAATCACCACCAGTCAGCTCTTCCTCCTCAAAGGGGACAGCAGCTTATGGTCATCTGGGACTATGGCGACTTTACGCTTACACACGCCCCAGATAATTACATAAGTTGTTAAAAGTCCAATATATACTTGTGTCTGAAAACCAGAGAGTTTCACTCCAATGTTTTGGATGAGTTTAATCTTCCCACAATCTGTCAATTTGTTTGGCACTTGGGAGTTTCACACAGATAAGGGAAGGGGATCCTAAGTTCACCAGGGAAGTTAGCTGCAACCTGCCCTGTACTCAGTCTCCAAAGAAAACTACTGTTTCAAAATCTG
This sequence comes from Carcharhinus amblyrhynchos, assembly GCF_965287045.1. Classification (NCBI taxonomy): domain Eukaryota; kingdom Metazoa; phylum Chordata; class Chondrichthyes; order Carcharhiniformes; family Carcharhinidae; genus Carcharhinus; species Carcharhinus amblyrhynchos. Next base: position 39,354,477 of record NC_137346.1, on the reverse strand, counting down.
GGGAATAGGATACCAAATCTTATGATTGTTTCAGACGTGTCTCTGGCTTCTAGCAAGCCAAATTCACAGAAACACAGCCGTTCTTGCACACATCACGACACCCTCAACCTCTGCCATTAACTTCAATGAACAGTATCTGTTCCTGTTTTCCTTTTTATTCCAATCTTCTTGGAAACTTGTCTTTTCATTCTCTATCTCCATAATTAATTGTTCTTTAGTTTCTGTTTTTTTTGGGAAGTCTGATCTTGGCAGCTTCTGATGTGGATATGCCGGCGTTGGACTGGGGTAAACACAGTAAAAAGGCTGACAACACCAGGTTTAAGTCCAACCGATTTATTTGATAGTAAACTCACAAGCTTTTGGGGTTAGTCCCTTCATCAGGTGTCTGAGGCCAGAACTCTCCATTCACCTGACGAAGGGACAAACCTGAAAGCTTGTGAGTTTACTATCAAATAAATTGGTTGGACTTAAACCTGGTGTTGTCAGACTTTTTACTTGGCAGCTTCTGACAGGGCTGACAGAGTTGTTCCCTCACTAGCTTCCTAGATCCATTTGCCTGGATCCATTTATCAATACTAAAACTCAAAAAGTCTTCTCCCAAAAGTAGCCCCTGGCTGCTAACCAACGTCTCATTCTTTCCTCAAGCTTATATTTACTTTTCCCATCGTGAAGTCTCTCTCAATACAGTACAAATACAGTTTGAACTAAAACCAATCCCTCCCAACTTGCAAATGTGTTTGTCTAACATGAAACTAGAGTTGTACATAAAAATACTAAATTAAACCTACTTAAATCTATATTTTCTCCTGATATTTAGCAACACAATTATAGATCACTTAAAACTGTCTGTTTCCTTACAGAAGCAAAACTGATAATCTATGACCGTGCACTCACTAGAGACATTAGCTTTTGGCTGTTGACAAATCTCAGGTGATTTGCTCTGGACGTTACATCTTTGCCATTGAGTGTCCGGAGATTGGGCAACAGGTATATTATCTTGTGGATGTCACAGATCTGGAAAGAAATAAGCAAGAGTTACATGCCATCCATGTAATAATATAAAAACATTTTAGACATTGTTACAGATTTGTAGAATTTGAGTGCTTTAATGATATTTTCCCCCTTGGTTTGCAGAATTATTTCAGGATTCAAGATCACTCATTTCCAATTCTATGGATAAATAACTGGAATCACAGGAGAAACAGGTCCTCAAAACACCAGTTACAATGGTGCAAAATGTATTGTATTTGATCAAAACAGAAATTACCAGTCATTTATTCATTTGCTAATTTATAATGGAATGTGGCCTTCAAAACACATTTAAACGTTCTGGCATCTCAGGATAAAAACAGATTCTGAATGATCACATCATCATGAGACAGTGGCTCTATCCACCACCCAATACTGTTTCAGTTCTTCAATGCCTTTTCTGTATCCTGCTTGGGTTTTCTGCTTTAGAATGAACTTAGCATTACTCATAACCTCCTTTTTCTATTTCATTTTAATCTCAATTTCTTTAGTTATTAGCTTTGAATGTCAATTTCTTTCTCTCTCACAGAATATAATACAAATGAACAAATAAAAACATACCACATAATATGGAGTCACAACATTAGCAAGACAATGAGAAAGCCAGCAGAAATGTACGAGACACGTAAATGGTAAAATAAGATGATCTGCTGGTTCTGCACGAAGTCATGCTCCAATCCAAAAACTAAGCCATATTGTTGACACTTCACAGTTCAAAAGATATAAATACTTCTTAAAAAATAATCAGGCTGATGGCAGTGTTGTGATCTATCCACAATATAACAGTGATTCATGATGCTACTGTAATAGACAGAGGTTCAACCCATCCTACTAAGTTCCCAGCCTCAGCTGAGTTGTTATGGTGAGGCATTAAACATATTTGAGATACTTTATCAGAGGAGTGGGAGGAAAATGTCAGAAAGAAAGTCACCATGAGTTACTGTCATGTCTAACTGCAGTGAATTAGAGAAACATTGTGACAGGCTTGGAGGCACAAGCATTAAAATGTTTTACGAAAACTTCTATTAAGTGAGAATCAATGTTTCATGGATGCTGACTTATTCAGAATGTTCTGCATTTTTAAGTATTCCAACACTTCGCTGAATTTTGCTGTTTCCACATATTATTTAACTAGTAAGTTGATCTATTAACTTTAGCCTGAAGATTTTGGTCTGAAAGTTTGCTAATTGTCACGTTTTGTAAAGGATAAGAGAGGTAAAATCTAGATTTCAAGTGTACAGTTACATACTGCAATTAGCAGCCAATTGTTAACACTGAACAATTACTCCACAACACAACATACAAAAAGATTGCAAACTTCAGACCACAGGAAGTTCTGACTTCAGATGCTCACCTATTGCCATGAGCACAAGTTAAAGATGTTGATAAAGCAGAAACACTGAACAGCAAGTGCCTTATATCTTGGCTGTGCCTTCAGGGATTACTTCACATCCTAAAGACAAACTCAAGAGCTAGCCAGATGTTGTTGAATTTGTTTGCTAATCTGAATAGTTAGGTAATGTTATATGCCACGAAGTGAGGGAGGAAGGCAAGAACACCTGTAGAGGAGTAGAAAACTATACATTTTCACAGGACTCTATCATATGGACGTGAAAACAGAATGTTATTCTAATTAAATCTAGACAGCTTTAATGATGGCAAAAGATGATCACAACAGTATTGTTCAATTCAACAATGTCTTCAATCACTTACTGTCAAGTATATGTTATCTTCACAAATCAGATCTTCGAGATTCTTAAACTGGTTCAGTGATGTAATCTGGTCCATATCATTATCAGCGCAGTTGAGAAGCTTCAGGTTGACAAGTCCTAGATTGTCTGGAATTTCTGTCAACAGATTTCCAGACAAATCCAGTTCTTCCAACTTCCGCAGCTGGGAAAATAATTTCGGATCCAAATCGCTTGTTTTCAAATGCAATTTGGAAAGACTGAATAAAAGCAGGAAAAGAATAGACTGATTAAGTCAGAAAGAAACATGAGCACCAATTCCAGTGTCACTGGAATTTTCTCAAGTTTTACACAGGCAGTTAGTACCTTGCCTGTCATTATGCTTAAAGATGCCCCGCTGTCCCTAGTACGAAAACGTTGCACATCTTGTTACTCACTAAAGAATTAAATACATGCAATAAGGCAATTTATTCCTCAAAGTAGACTGTTCTTCAAAGATTAGGTTTATGCTCATTTTTACATCATGTTCCTATTCGTTCATAGAACAATCTAGCATGCATAGTAGATAAACTTAAAAAATTGCTGGGACCTAAATGATTTACAAAACTACTGGTAATTTTTCTGATATTGAAAATCAACTATCACACACTCCACCATAATGTATCCTGAGAACTTTAACACACTGAAATAAGTTTAGCATAACCACCTTTAAGATGCTGCAAAAACAGAAAATGCTGGAAATTCTCAGCCTGACAGCATCTATGGGGAGAGAATAGAGCCAATGTTTTGAGTCTAGATGACCGCTCTGACAAAAGGGTTATTCAAACTCAAAACATTGGCTCTATTCTCTCCCCACAGATGCTATCAGACCTGCTGAGATTTTTCAGCATTTTCTTTTTTTGTTTCAGATTCCAGCAGTATTTTGATTTTATTTTTAAGATGCTGTTCAGGTCTTTATGAGAACATAAGGAATAGGAGCACGAGTTACCAGTGAACCCTTTCTACCTACTCTGCCAATCAGTGAGATCATGGCTGATCTAGGTCAACATCATTTTCCTACACTATCTCGGTGTTCCTTGATGTTTTTAAAACGTATTAATGTATCGATCTCAGTGCTCAATGACTGAATCTCCACATCCCGTTGGAACAGGAATTCCAAAGATTTTCAACTCGCCAAGTGAAGAAATGTCTCCTCATCTCAGTCCTAAATTGCCTGCCCCTTATTCTGAGTGTCCCCCCTGGTTACTTACTGGTGCATGTACGTAATGCAAACCACTTCCAGAATTGATGGCAGATTTTACATGCCCCATGTTTTGTTTGAAAATTGTGTCAATTGTTCTTACTTGATTTTCTTAATCTGCTCCAATTTGGAGTGTTTTGGGATTCCTTTTTCAAGCAGCAGTTCTTTTGTGATCTTGGCCATTCTTGAATTGGTTTTTATCCTTTGAAAACAATCAGCCACGTTGCAACTCTGATTCAGTTCCTTCACTCATCGAAAGTCTGTGCAACAGGATGCAAATGGACCAAAGTGCTGATGGCAGGCAGAGGGTCAGCGTACTGAGCAGAGGCTCCTCGCCTGAGGCAGGGTTGCTGCTGGTGCTGCAGCAGGGCCCAGCCCGACACGCTTCAATCCTTAAACAGCCCACGCTGGCCCCAGTCTGATGTAAATCCGGAGATCTGACACTGTCAGCGCGCTAGGCCCTGCCTGGATGAGTTACCCACACTATATTACTACTCTCGGCCGGTGACTGAAACCACTCTCACTAACTTCCTGCTGAATTCAATGAAAAGTTTCCCGCTAAGCACTCACATCTGCGCACTCTCCACCGTGCCGGAGTTTAGCGTCCGCGCCTGCGCTTATCGACATTCGCCGGCATTCGCGCCTGCGCACTCTTTGCTCCGAGGCATGTTCGCACTTGCGCCTGCGCATTCTGCTCTGTGACGGCCGCTAGCATTCACGCCTGCGCACCCTTTGTCTTGAGGGGCTATTGGCATTCGCGCGTGCGCACTCTTCGCTTTGTGAGGCAGGTTGGCGCACTCGCCTTCGCACTCTGCTCTGTGATGGCCGCCGGCATTCGCGCCTGCGCAGTCTGAAGACGGTTGGCACTCGCGCCAGCGCATTCTCTGCTCTGTGATGGCCCCGGCACCCGCGCCTGCGCGCTCTTCCCTCGCTGGCGGCTCCGGGGCCCGGTGCGGACCTGGTGTCATGGTGGCCTCGCTCAAGCAGGGTTGGTGTCTTTGCGTCTGAGGAGAAGGACCATGGCAGCGGAAGGCACCGGGCAGCCAACGTGCGGCTGTAAAGGGATCCGCTCGTGTTTGCAATGTGAGCGGAACGGGCTTGAACAGCTCGCCCGGTTCCAGCGGGTAAGAGAATAAACCGAATACCGGATTCAGTGGCAGTGAAAACCGATGTGGAGATGCCGGCATTGGACTGGGGTAAACACAGTAAGAGGTCTCTCAACACCAGGTTAAAGTCCAACTGGTTTATTTGGTAGTAAACGCCATTAGCTGCTCCTTCATCAGTGGGGAATTCTGATCACAAACAGCACATGTAAAGGCACGCTTAGTTTACAGAATACTGATTAGAATGCGAGTCCTTAGTTAATCAAGTCTTAAAGGTGCAAACAGTGTGAGTGGAGATAGCATGAAGCATGAGTTAAGGAGATGTCTATTGTCTCCAGACAGGACAGTAAGTGAGATTTTGCAAGCCCAAGCAAGTCATGAGGGTTACAGGTAGTGTGACGTGAACTCAACATCCCGGTTGTGTGCAGAACTTGGCTATCAGTCGCTGCTCAGTGACTCTGCGCTGTTGTGTGTCGTGAAGGCTGCCTTGTAAAATTGTAAAATTGCATCTGGATGTCTCAGTACTCTACACCAGCTTCCCCCACGATGATGGCATTGCTGCAACTGCCTCAGTGCTCAACACCGACAACTGCCAGTTTCCAGATGCAATTTTACAACTCATCCGCTTCATCCTGGACCACAATGTCTTCACCTTCAACAACCAGTTCTTCATCTGACACACGGAACAGCCATGGGGACCAAATTCAATACGGCAACATCTTCGTGCACAGGCTCAAACAAGACTTCTTCACCGCACAGGACCTTCAACTGATGCTATACCCTGGATACATAGATGATATTTTCTTTCTTTGGACTCATGGTGAACAATCACTGAAACAACTATATGATGACATCAACAAGTTCCATCCCACCATCAGACTCACCATGGACAACTCTCCAGAATCAGTTGCATTCTTGGACACACGCGTCTCCATTAAGGGCGGTCACCTCAGCATCTCACAGTACCGCAAGCCCACGGATAACCTCACAATGCTCCACTTCTCCAGCTTTCACCCTAAACACATTAAAGAAGCTATCCCCTGCGGACAAGCCCTCCGTATACACAGGATCTACTCAGATGAGGAGGATCGCAACAGACACCTCCAGACGCTGGAAGATGCCTTCATAAGAACAGGATATGGCACTCGACTCATCAATCAACAGTTCCAATGCGCCACAGCGAAAAACTGCATCAACCTCCTCGGAAGACAAACACGAGATATGGTGGGCAGAGTACCGTTCGTCGTCCAGTACTTCCCCGGAGCAGAGAAGCTACGACATCTTCTCCGGAGTCTTCAACGTGTCCGTTGAAGATGAACATCTTGCCAAGGCCGTACCCACACCCCCACATCTTGCCTTCAAACAACCACACAACCTGAAACAGACCATTGTCCGCAGCAAACTATCCAGCCTTCAGGAGAACAGTGACCATGACACCACACAACCCTGCCACAGCAACCTCTGCAAGACATGCCAGATCATTGCCATGATGCCAGCATCTCACCATCCACCAGGTACATGCTCTTGCAACTCAGCCAACATTGTCCACCTGATATGCTGCATGTTACGTTGGGGAGATCACGCAGACGCTACGACAACAGACAATCACCAGGCAAGACTGTTCTCTTCCTGTTGGTGAACACTTAAGCGGTCACAGGCACTCGGCCTCTGATCTTCAGGTTAACGTTCTCCAAGGCGGCCTTCGCGGCACACGACAGCGCAGATACACTGAGCAGAGACTATAGCCAAGTTCTGCACACGTGAGGGCGGTCTCAACCTGGATCTTGGATTCATGTCACACTATGTGTAACCCCCGTGACTTGCCTGGGCTTACAACATCTCACTTACTGTCCTGTCTGGAGACAATACAAATCTCTTTAACCTATGCTTAATGCTATCTCCACTCAGATTGTCTGCACCTTTAAGACTTGACTAGCTGTAAAGACTTGCATTCTAATCAGTATTCTGTAAACTGAGCGTGTGCCTTTATATGCTGCTTGTGATCAGAACTTCCCACTCATCTGACGAAGGAGCAGTGCTCCAAAAGCTAGTGATGTTTGCTATCAAATAAACCTGTTGGAATTTAACCTGGTGTTGTGAGACTTCTTACAGTGAAAACTGATCCATAGATTGGACAGAACAGCAGCAAATATCAACCCGCAGATGCTGCCTGAACCCGCTGAGTATCTCCACCATTGTTTTTATTTTAGATTCCTAGTAGTATCTTACTTTTGTGTTAATATAATTATATGATAATTGTAATTTAACCTCTTCAATGTTTAAACCTCAAACCGAGTTATCCAATGATGGAAATACATAGCATTCAGTCAGCAGCTGAAAAGTGATGAGGGCATGATGGACCCTTTTACTTACACTGGTACAGGATGTTACACCCAGTTATATTCGATCCTGACTCTTACTTTCTGTCTCTGCCACTGTACCAAATCCTACTGTACTTAGAAAGTCATGAGTCCAAGTTGCCTTAACGACCTTCCATGCAGAAAAAGCTTCCAAGGTGTGGTAGGTATCGAGTAGGAGAGAAGTTATGATTAAACAGTAATAGTATGATTTAGAGATTTTTCTGATGGTACGGGAGGATGTGCTGGGACAGAAAATGTAGAATCCTGACAGTGCAGAAGGAGGTCATTCAGCTTATTGAGTATGCACCAACTCACCGACAGAGCATCCCACCCAGGCCCTATCTCTATAACCTCATGTATTTACCCCCGTGATCCCCTAACCTACACATCTTTTGGGCACTAATGTGTAAATTAGCATGGCCAATCTACCTAACCTGCACATCTTTGGACTGCTGCTGTGAGGTAGCAGTTCTAACCACTGTGCCATCCAAGAAGAGGACAAGATTGAATGGGGCCATGGAGGGATTTGACAATGACTACAAGGATCTTGAGACTGATTACTGGAGAAATAGAGGAAATAATGGAGGCTGGTTTAGATATGTGTGCAGAATTGGATATGGATTGATGTTAGTGGCAAACTGGTGATTGGCAAAAGAAGCAACAGTGACACAAGGAATTTTTTATGCAGCATGTAGTTACAATCTGGAATGCACTACCTGATGGAGCTGTGGAATCAAATCATAGAATGGTTACAGCACAGAGGGAAGACAATTTGCCCTATCAAATGTACGCTGGCTCTCTGCAAGAACAATTTGATCAATCTATTCTTAGTCCTCGTATTTTTCCCACTTCAAATGCTTATCCAATTCCCTGCTAAAAGCCACGATTGAATCTCCCTTTACTAGGCAGTTCATTCCGGATTACAACTCATTGCATAATGAAACACCTTTGCTTCTTTTGCCAATCACCATAAATCTTGACCTTTCCATCAATGGGAAGTTCTACTTTGCCCAGACCCCTTATAATTTTGAACAGAAGCGGACACAAGTAGTCTTGGCAATATACTAAATCTGATGTTTAAAATGTAATTCAGGTGTCCAAGTTTTCGTTTCATGTGAGCAAGCAGATGATGTCTGAGGTGGAAATTTCTGTTGGGAACCAATTGGAATGGCTTCAGTCTTGCAATGATGGACTGTGATGAATGTGTAAATTAGCATGGCCAATCTACCTAACCGTCACATCTTTGGACTGCTGCTGTGAGGTAGCAGTTCTAACCACTGTGCCATCCTAGAAGAGGACAAGATTGAATGGGGCCATGGAGAGATTTGACAATGACTACAAGGATCTTGCGACTGATTACTGGAGAAATAGAGGAAATAATGGAGGCTGGTTTAGATGATGTCTGAGGTGGAAATTTCTGTTGGGAACCAATTGGAATGGCTTCAGTCTTGCAATGATGAACTGATGAAAATTCTAGCTCATGTGGAGACTGTGACCTCATACCACCTGAGTTCAAAGCGTTTATTCTGATGTAATAAGTGTTCACTTCACTTTAAAACATATTGTAGATTGTTGGTCTGCGTGCACTTCTCAGGGTACTCTGGTTTCCTCCCACAGCCCAAAGATGTGCAGGTTGGGTTGAGCTGCCCCTTAGTGTCCCAGGTTAGGGGAATTAGTGGGGTAAATATGTGGAGTTACAGGGGGTCTGGGTGGGATTTTCTGTTGGCGAGTTAGTGCAGACTTAAATGGTCTGCGTCTGCACAGTAGGGATTCAATGAAGTGGTAATTGTTGTAGGCTGTTAGTTATCATTCAGTAGGTCTTAATGAAGTTATCATAGTCTTAAGTAGTTTAACTGCATGTATTTATTAACTGTAGGAGTTATGTACAAAGGGTTCAAGCTGGGAGCTGTCTCCTTGTTTGCTTGTACACACTTCTCTGTCCAAAACTAGACTGAGTCCTAGGTGCAGCTCATATGTTCTCTGATTTCATTGTGTGGGCAGTACTGTACTCAGACCATTAAGCCATGGTAATGCTATCAGTTCTATTAAGCAATGAGAAGTGGCTCTCCTTCAACTGATTTAGATATTCCAGAGAATATTATTAGTTTATTTTAGTAGCTCCCTTCTTGGTATTTTCCCAACAAATCACCCCACCCCAGGCAATTGACTCTGGCTATCCCTTCTCGGAATCAAAGCAGCTGATACAGTATTTGGAACATTTAGTGTTACATCTTGCCCCTCAGTGTCTCAATTTTCTGAATTTTTGTAACTTTTATACTGACAAGTCACAGTCTGATTATCGCTGATGTTTTCTTGCATCTATATGAATTAACTCCCTTGGACTGATCAGTGTTCCTGAAGGAAGTGAAACAACATTGTCACAAATGCTCTTTCCGCAGAGAAAGTATCACTTCATTTATCATCCCGCATCGGGCTTGGCAGTCGCGAATGACTCCTCTAGTTTAAGTGGCTGGACTTTCCCGTTTCCTGGAGTATTTTTATCAGACAATTTTGTGAACGAAGAGGAGGAAATGGAGCTGGTGAACCTAATGGATAGCAATGAGTGGAAGCCCTCGCAGTCTGGACGCAAGAAACAGGTTAGGGGTCCCTGTTGCGGAGAAAACCATGTTATGTATGGGTTTCTGTTATTTTGAGTGACTAGAGGTAGTTCTTACAGATACATGTTTGGCTACGTGCTGATGCTTTCCAAGTATTATTTAATACAAATCTAGTTTAGGATTCAAAAGCAACCTGTCACTATTATTTTAAAAAAATACACTCATTCTTCAACTGATCATTCCAGGTTTCCTAACCTTGAAGTTTGCTTTTCCATCTTCTGTCGTCCTCAATGTAGTAGTATCCTCAATCTCTTGGGACATGATGTTGAACACCATGTTAGCTATTTGGAAACATTCCATTGAGCTTTCACTTTCCTTTTTGTTTAAACAGTTCATTGCATAGAAAGAGTTACTGAGACTGGCAACTATAATCAAGCATCAACATGATGTACAATCATTAATCAAATTTCCTTTCTTTTGAACACAGTTTAAACGTGTTAATATCACATTGGAATTTGCAGTTAGTTGAGCAAGTTCATATGTTTGTCATAGCCTAGTGGCACCAAGAAGTGAAAGGAAAGATTTTGTATTTATTCAGCAACTTTTACATCCATCAGTACTTTATGAAGTACAGTCACTACTGCAACACAGGGAAACAAGGGAATCAATGTATGTACAGTAAGATTACACAAAGGATCACAGTAACTTCATTACAGTGTGAATATAAGCCTACTTGTGACTAATAAATAAACTTTTAATAATCAATGAATAGATGATCTCCTTTGTAGTCATATTGGTAGAAGGCTAAATGTTAACTCACTGCGAGAACTCTCCTGCTATGTTTGAACAGTTCCATTGGTTCTTTTACATTTTTCTGAGAGCGCAAATGGGGATTTCTGTTTAATGTTTCATCCAAAAGGTGGCATTTCCAAAACTGCAGCAATCTCTCCATAGAAGTTACTTAATTCAAAACATTTTGTGCACGCAACTTTGGGTGGGGAAGGAGTAACAGCATTTTCTTCTCAAAGCATCAGTTAAAGCTGCCTTGTTTTTTTGGTGTCAGACTTTTTATTATTATTTTTTTGGTCCTGTGATATTACACCTGCAAGAAATTGGCTTTCTAATAATGCATGTTTGAACTTGAGCAAAACTGGACAGTTAATTATTCCAAGCTGCATTCTCCATGAATGGCAACATCTTTATGAATCAGAGTCCACCTCTTAACCAATCAGCACTCTCCTCATGTGGTGTAACTTGTTGTTCCCCTGTTACTGTTTGGTAATTTCTTGCAATCTATCCTGTTGAATGAAAGACAAAATGCTTCGACAGCCTATTCTCTACAGCAATGTTGTAGTTATATTTTTTGCAGTATTATATTTTATATTTTATAATTTATATTTTAGTTATATTATGGTTATATTTGATCCAGTATTAAGCATTTGGTTTTTTTTGTCAACATACAGGATTATGGCCCAAGAGTGAATTTTAAGAAGCACAAGTTGAAAATGGGAAACTTCAGTGGCCTGCCATGCTTCAGCCACCACCTCGTAAACCGAATGATGCAACATCCTGTGTTGAAAGACTTCCTTCCTGTGGAGCAATGTAACCTGGATTATAGACCAGAACGAGGCTCTTCCATTGACCCACATTTTGATGACTGGTGGCTGTGGGGGGAGCGTCTGGTCAGCATCAATCTGCTGTCTGAAACCATATTATCAATGTCTTGTGACTCAGAGGATTTCATCCAGCTACAGCATCATGAAATGGTGTGCAAAGCACCAGATCCAGTAACTGGTAATTCGGAGAGCAATTTAAATTCCCATGGAGATGATATCCCAGTTCATTGCACAGCCAAGTGTAATATGAAAAGGACGAGTGATACAGATCAAAGGCCAGTCCCTTACAAAGACGTAGAGGTAGCTATCCTTTTGCCAAGAAGATCTTTGATTGTTTTATATGGGGATGCACGATATAAATGGAAACATGGCATATATAGGGAAGATATCAAGTCAAGGCGGATATGCAGTACTTTTAGAGAGCTGTCAGAAGAGTTCAGCCATGGGGGGAATCAAGAGACACTGGGGAAAGAGCTCCTGGATATATCACTGAGCTTTCAGGGTATTCCTGTGTAAAATTACTACAAGCATCAAGCACAGGTGATTGATTCCATTACAAACTCAGCTTTGGGAGTGCCACAAAAAATACGCTATTTAAGTTATTTAACCCATACCCCGATGCATCGACCTTGTTAAAAAAGGATGCAATGGGTGTGTATGTGTGTGTGCGCCTCCAGGCCTTTGCAACTTTATAAATGTTAGCTTAGAGATATACAAGAAAAGTGACATTCTTCGTCTCCTGACTTTTTCTGCCGCACCGTTGATGAAACAGCTGCTCTCCAGTCCAGCCCTCATAAGCAGAAGCTTTTCTTTTAGGGTGTAATTATGGAATCAGAATCATATCGTGGCACAATTGTCTGCTAATGTGCTGTGCATGTGAGCCATAAAGCTTTTATTGGTGAGGGTAGTGATTAAAAGTAAGCTCAGAGAATCTAGAATCGGTTTATCCAAATGTACTGAAAACAGGTGGTGTTTTGGGTATTGATCTGTTATAGGAGGACCAATAATTAACTGAGCACAAGTTCAAATTGTTCCAACCCATCAAACTACCTCTTTAGAAACCACTGATTCTGGTTTTATCTTAGCAAGGAAGAGTGATGGTTTAGCTGTTATACTTTCAAATATTTAGATTTGGATTTAAGTAAGTATTAATATATTGTAAATTAACTGTGTGCTCAAATATAACTTTGGATATTATGTCAGGATGATTAAAGTTAGCATTTTGAAAATTCTGTTACCAAATGAGCATAAGTTTAAACTAATTTTGATTTTTAAACTGGTTTGCGCCTACTTCAGTATTGTAAAATGGCTATTTGAGAATGGGACAATGAAAGTGATAGTTTATCAAATTTGTCTAGTTTTAATATTGGAATTCTATGAAATTATATGTATTTTATTTTTCAGGCTATTATCACATTCTTGAACGAATTCTATGTTGAAATAAGTCAGCACTTTTTATAAATAAATTAGCAGGTTTGGTTATTTATGGAGATAAAGAAATTGATGAGTTAAATATACATATTGTAACTGTTTTCATTTTTGGTGTTTTAGGACAGGTATGGGACTAAAATTACTGCAAAATAAATAACAATGGAAATAGTTTTAACTAAGTTTCAGTCTGGACGACATCTTAGAATCCCTACAGTGCAGAAGGTGGCCATTTGGCCCATCGATTCTGCATCGACTTTCCGACAGAATATCTTATCCATGCTCTCTACCCAGCGCTATCCTCGTAACCTCACACGTTAACCATGGCTAATTCACCTAACCTACACATCTTGGGACTGTGGGACAAAACCCACGCAGGCACAGGGAGAATGTACAAACTCCATTCAGACGGTCACCTGAGGCCAGAATTGAACCCAGGTCCCTAGCGCTGTGAGGCAGCAGTGCTAAATACTCACAGCACCGTGCTGCCCATAATGCCATTTAGAATAGAGTGGCTAAATAGAGGAGAGAGATGAACACAAGTTGTTTCATGGGCAAAGTCAATATTTTAAAATTCAACGTTCTTCCCCATTTAATATATATATTTCTAATTAGATTGAAAATTCTATAGTAATGAATTGGAATGTGATTGAAAAGGGTCTATCCCAGCAGAAGAAACAAAAACACAACTCTACCCTCCAGAACTGTCTCGTGATGTGTACCAAATGGCATTGTACTCCAGTCATGACCAACTTGAAATTCTTAATTGTAAAAAACGTTTGTATATTACTTTCAATAATCTCCCATTCTTCTGGTAAAAACTATAGAAAATGTTTGGGACTAATCCAGATTAATGGGTTGGGCATTGCCTTAACGTACCTTTGAGTGTTTGATTGTTCTTTCTGATCTTTGCTGTGTCTGACCTGGGAAGCTTGATGAATTCATGGTGTAAAATAGTTATATTCCTGAGCATCAATTCATTTTAGCAAACTAAAAACTCTCAAATTCCCAATTGCTAATACTGTATAAAGGGCACAAGTAAATGATTAAATACTAAGGAGCATAACATTACAGATTCTGGAAAACGTAAAGTAAAAACAATATGCGAGAACCCACCAGAGGTTAACCAGCATCTATTGATAGAGAAATAAAGGATTAATTTTCAAGGCAAATAATGCTTCATCAAAGCTGTAAGACGTTACAAATTCATCACTTTTAATTAAGGCCAGACCTTGTTATCTAATGCAGAAACTTGGGCAACATCAAAGACTCTGACCTTGGTATTCTCCTCTTTTGCAATTTAGTTGAAAATCAGCTTGAGGAGCAGTCCCTCGTCTTGGCTATAGCTCAGTCGGTAGCACTTGCGCCTCTTGAGTCACAAGGTTCCAGATTCAAGTCCCACTCTGAGACCTGAGCACAAAAATCAACCCTAACACTCCACTGAGGGAGTGCTGCATTGTTGGAGGTGTTTTCTTTTGGATGAGATGCTCAACTGAGGTCCCAGTTGCCCGCTCAAGTGGATGTAGAAGATCCCATAGCACTGTTCCAAAGAAGAGCAGGGGAATTATCCCAATATCCTAACTAATACTTATTTATCCTTCAATCAACATCACATCAACAGATTATCTGATTATTATTGCTACAAGAAGGGATTTGCTGTGTGCCATGTCCCTTAGGTATAACATTGAAACAGGAGTAGGCCATTCGGCTCGTCAAGGCTGCTGCACCTTTCGCTATGATCATGGCTGATTGGACATTTCAACGCCTTTTACACTCACTTTCCCCATAACTCTAACATAGTTTTATTTCTGATTAACAATAATGTATAAACAGACTACATTTCAAAAATACTCCATTGGCTGTAAAGCATTTTGAGATGTCCAGTGGTTGTGTAAGGCACTATATATATGTCAGTTTTAAAAATTTATTTACGCACTTTAATAGCTTTCTGATCTTAACATTAACAACTTTAGGCCATAAACATCTCTTACATTTTCTTTTCCATGGCAAATGTTGACAATGTTGAATGGATACACTTGAACAATAGGGAATGAGAAAGGTATGCGCTGTTACTTGGGTTGGGAAATCCCTATCGATATACAGTACACATGGTCTGGCTGCTTTTCTTCTGCCACGTTCCAGGGCCATAGGAGCCTGATTTTCCATACTCCTCCCTCACTCTGTTATTCTGATGTCCTGATCTTAGCCTCCCACACACGTACGTTTCCAAAATTGATTTGGATCTCTGCAGTCACTGGATTCCATTGCAGTGTTTGCTTTTAGTTATAGGTAGTGGCCTCCCAAGTGTCTCTGCTGAATTTTATTTCTTCATAGTGAGGGGGATTGAATATAAAAGTAGGGAGGTCTTGCTGCGGCTGTATAGGGCATTGGTGAGGCCGCAGCTGGAGTACTGTGTGCAGTTTTGGTCGCCGTACTTACGCAAGGATATTTTGGCCTTGGAGGGAGTGCAGAGGAGGTTTACTAGGCTGATGCCGGAGTTGAGGGGGTTGAGCTATGAGGAGAGGCTGAATAAACTAGGCTTGTACTCGTTAGAGTTTAGAAGAATGAGGGGAGATGTCATTGAGACGTATAAGATGATGAATGGGATGGATAGGATAGAGGTGGAGAGACTCTTCCCGCTCAGAAAGGACAGTAGGACTAGGGGGCACAGCCTCAAGATAAAGGGGGGGGGCGCGGTTTAGAACGGAGTTGAGGAGGAACTTCTTCACTCAAAGGGTGGTGAATCTCTGGAATTCTCTGTCCGTTGAGGTGGTGGAGGCTGCCTCGCTAAATATTTTTAAGACGCGGGTTGATGGGTTTTTGATAAGCGAGGGGATTAAGGGTTATGGGGAGAGGGCGGGAATGTGGAACTGAGCCACGACAGATCAGCCATGATCTTATTGAATGGCGGGGCAGGCTCGAAGGGCTAGATGGCCTATTCCTGCTCCTATTTCTTATGTCCTTACGTTCTTAAAACTCCATTCGTGGTCATTGTTTCAGATGAGATAAATCAAAACGTTCCAAGTGCAACCTGGCTGGTTTGAATTTTAACAAAAGCTGGCCAGTAAACTGTTCTCTGCTGCATTCTCCATGGCAATGCCTCTATCAATCAGAGTCTGCTTGCTGACCAATCAGCACTCTCTTTTGCAGTGTAAATTGTTGTTTCCTTAACTGTTGGTTTATCTGTTCTGATGAGTGCAAGACAAAAAAAATTCGATATCATGTCTCTTTTTTCAGCAATATTCTTCATAAATTCTCTCAAAGATTTTCACCTCTGGTGCATCAAAATAGATGTGGAGATGCCGGCGTTGGACTGGGGAAGGCACAGTAAGGAGTCTCAATACCAGGTTAAAGTCCAACAGGTTTATTTGGTAGCAAGAGCTTTCAGGTGAGTGTTGAAGGGGCAGTGCTCCAAAAGCTTATGCTATCAAATAAACCTTTTGGACTTTAACCTGGTCTTGTGAGACTCCTTACTGGACTTAAAATAGGGATTGAAATGTGAAGAATAGAAAGGTTGATTTGCTTTATATTATGAAATGTTTAAACACCTATTAAGTTTCTTCTCAAAATGAAAGTCAAAAAGATTTTTACTCATGAAGGGAGGAGGCCAGCATAAAAACAATTAACAGATTGGAATATTCCCTTTTTTCTTAAAATAGTTCATCTCCACCCTGATCTTTTTATTAATCATGCAAGAACTGCACCTGTACAGCATTATTTACTTCCACGTCATGCCAAATCACTTTACACCCAAATTAATACTTTTTGGCATGTAATCACTTGTGTAGGTAAATCCAGAAGCCAAAAATCTACACAGCAAATCCCACAAACAAGAATGAGCTGAGTAACAATTCAATCTGTTTTTGATGGTGCTTTTTGAGGGATAAAAGTTGGACATGGCAGCAGAGCTTTCCTACTCTGCAGGTAATGATGTTGGATCTTTATTATTCACCTGAGAGGGCTCTGTGCCTATGTCGTGGCTCAGTTTGTAGTAATCCCTTTAAATCTAACGCTGTGGGTCTAAATTTCACACCAGAGTACAGCTGACACTCCAGTGCAGTACTGAGGGAGTGCTGTTTTTTAATGAGACATTAAACTGAGGATCCTTCTTTCCTCTCATATAAAGGATCCCATGGGACCATGTAAAGGGCAGGAGTGTTTGTGAGGTGTTCTGACTGACAGTTTTCCTTCAGCATAGTTAACAAAATATTATCTGGTCTTTTCTGTTTGTGGAATCTTGCTGTGACAAATTGGTTGCTGCATTTTCTACATTACCAAAGTGACTGTGCTTGAAAGGTATCTCACTTTGGGATACTCTGCAGTTTTATGACATCTTAGCTGAAGATTGTACCTCGGTTGTTACAGTAACTCCCACAGCATGATATCAAACTTACAAGTAGAAGCTACTAAAGAAGACAATGAGGACCAGTATGAAAATTTCTGAAATGTATATGGCTGTAGTAATTGAATAATGATATAAATAGTGGAGCTGTTTGAATGAACAAAGCATCACTTCATAAAAATGAGGTTGTGGGACATGATTTATTGCAAAACTAGAGCAAAATAAATTTAAACACTAATCCATTTCCTGGATAAATTTACCCTTGTAAAAAAATCTCAGAAACTCTTTATACTATAGTAATGCTGCAGTGATTTAATCCCAGATTGAGAACTGTTTTTACCCCTGTAGATATGTAATCCCGGTCCCTTACTCTTTTTCCTCCAGCATTGCTTGAGAAGTGTAAGTACCTACATGCATTGGCTGTAACTCCTTGCCCTTGTACTAGTTTGTGTGTTCTTTGTGAACATAGCATCCATTTTCAACTACTCTAGTAATTTCCATAAAATGTCTTGGGAACACAACGTTTTCCATCAACTTTGTTACAATTATTCAATTATGAGACAATGTAACCCTGAATTCCAGTAAAAATTTGCAATAATGCTGAGAAGAGCATAAATTACAACAGATTATGTTACTTCACAGAATCAGAAAATTGTTACAACACAGAAGGCAGCTATTCATCGCATAATTTCTGCGCTGGCACTTTATAAGAGCAATCTACCTGGAGCCACTCACCCAACTTCTCTCCTCAACCCTTACTGAATCCCTACAGTGCAGAAGGAGCCCATTGAGTCTACACCGAACACAATCCCACCCAGACCCTATCCCCATAACTCCTTGTATTTACTCTAGCTAGTCCCCCTGACACTAAGGGGCAATTTAGCATAGCTAACCTAAACTGCACATCTTTGAACTGTGGGACGAAACCAGAGCACCCAGAGGAAACTCACATAGACGTGGGAAGAATGTGCATACTCCACACAGACGGTGACCCAAGCCGGGAATTGAACCTGGATCCCTGCTGCTGTGAGGCTGTGATGTGGAGATTCGGTGTTGGACTGGGGTAAGCGCAGTAAGAAGTCTCACAACACCAGGTTCAAGTCTGCCTGGTTTATTTGGCAGCACAAGCTTTCTCAGGCTCCTTCTTCAGGTAAGTGAAGAGTTGAGCAGCAGTGCTGACAATTGTGCTGCCTGTGAATTTGATGATCAGCCATAGTCAAAATGAATGGCACAGCAGAGTTGAAGGGCCGAATGGCCTACTTGCGCTTATATTTTCTGTTACTTTTCAGATAAAAAGCCCATTCCCTCTTGAATACCTCCACCACACTTGCAGGCACTGCATTCCAGAGCCTATCCTCTGGCTACTTGGAAAAACATTTCCTTGTGTCGTCATTGATTCTTCTGCCAGCTGCCTTAAATCTGACCAAGCCTGCCACCAGTGGGAACAGTTTATCCCCATCTGTCCAGAACCTTCATGATTTTTGAATACCTCAATCAAATCCCTCAAGTTATTTTCTCCAAGGAAAACAGTCCCAACTTCTCAATAGCAACTCATTAATAAACCTGCAAAAGTGATTATGCAATAGGCGTTTGCATTATCAACACGCCTCTTATCTTTATAACTGCAGCGTTTGTTTTACACGCCTGGGGCAGTGATATCTGCCCCGCCTGGTTTGTAGTGCAATAAAAGTTTTCTCACTAAGTTTCGTTTCTCGCCTCTCGCCTCGCACCTGACACCAGCCGTCAGCAGAGGGCAGTGGCCGGACCGGCGCGGGGCCTCCTGGGAATTGTAGTTTGCAGCCGGCGAACCGGATATCAAACCCCGCGACGAGTCCGGCCGGAAGGAACTACATCTCCCAGAAGGCAGCGGGGGTGCGGACCCCCTTGGAGACGGGAGGGAGGAGCTGGCAGGCGGAAAGTTGTCAGCGTTTGTTTTTCCTCTCCGCACTCACTCCGGGAGGACCGGCAACAAGCAGGGCATGGCCACCTCGCCTCACGGAAGCGGAGGGGCAGCTGCCGGCGGAGGCCTCGGCGCCAGCGGCTCGGCTTTCTCCCTGGCGCTGACGCCGGGCCCCGGGCCGGCGCCGGTCGCCGTGTGGGAGTGGGAGGACGAAGCGGCCCGCTGGCGGCCCTACAGCAGCCGGGTGAGCGAGCACATCGAGCGCTCCCTCCAGCAGCCGCACGGAGCGGCGGGCAAAGGAGCCAGCAGCATCTCCCTGGGCCAGGCCGATCCCCGGCTGGCCCCCTACATCATTGACATCCCCACACTCAGCCAATTCCGGCAGGACACAGGTAAGGCCGGGCACTCAGCCGCAACTGGTATCAGCCCTCTCCATGAAAATTCAAACTCCTGCCATTGCGTACAACTGAATATTTACTCCAGCTGCAAACCTGTTTGCCTTAAAATATTTGATTCCTTTCTTCCTCCCTCGCATTACTTCGCTGATTTCTGTTTCCAGTCCCAAAAAGTATGTATTTTGTCTGGCACACTGCTGCCAGGGACCTGGTTTCACTTCTCGCTTAGGTCACTGTGGAGTCTGCACATTCTCCCCGTGTCTGTGTGGGTTTCCTCCGGGTGCTCCACTTTCCTCCCACAGTCTGAAAGCCGTGCTGGTTAGGTGCATTGGCCATGCTAAATTCTCCCTCAGTGCACCCGAACAGGTGCCGGAGCATGGCGACGAAGGGATTTTCACATAACTTTATTGCAGTGTTAATGCGAGCCTCGATGTAACACTAATAAATAAACTTTAAACCAGCTGGTTTCTTATGTCAAAAATAGAAATTAAATGCCATTGTTTTTATCACCTTGGAAGCTCACAGTCTCCCCAGAGCACTACAGTTCACCCGCTCCACCTAAACAAATGCACTCACACAATTTTATACTGAAATAAAACTTAACAGATTTAAGAGACTAGTCATTTCTACTTGTAGCTACTTTGGTGCCCTTTTCATTCGGATATATGTTTGTCAGATTTCCCTTTTCATTCTCTTTCCGTATTTGGAGCATTGTATTCGCTCATTTCCAATGGGTGCAACAGGGAGTTAGGTTGTCAGTGCTCTGTGCATTTGGGCTTTCTTATTCTGAAATTGTGCAATGCTGTGGAAATCTGACATCATGACTTGATGTGGATTTTGATTTTCCAAAGATTTTTCATGTCTGAAAAGAAGCAAGTGATATTGACTGAGGAAAAACGTGCTTTCTAACGTTAGATCTGTAATCAGCAAAATGATGTGAAGGAATGATTCAAAGACTTGAAGGAAAGATGTGTTTTTGTAAAGCTGTCTTTGCAAAGTACAAAGCTAAGAGGAGTCAAGATGTGCTGCTGTTACCTCCTCCCCAGTGAACTTTGTTCGGTTCACTGTGCATGACCAGACAATTGAAGGTGTGTTCTGTTTCAAAGCTGGCTGTCGGGAAAGCTGAGTGGTCCCTGGAGCAAACAGGCAAAGCAATTGTGTTGATTCAAAACAGCAAATTTCAAGTTTAGTTTTTCTGCAGCTTTATCTCAATATTGGAATTGGGAGGTGTGGAGGGAATAATTGGGCTTACCCATTGAACCAAAAAGCAAAAGAAATAACCTCAAACTTAATAAGCAGGCTGTGTCTGGATAGATGAGGGAAAAAGCACATTTATCTTAGTTTTCCTCCCTTTTATAATGGCTTTCTTACATGAGCTGAATGTTATTTTAATTCTAGTAATTGTAGAGTCATAGAAGTTTACAACATGGAAACGGGCCCTTCGGCCCAACTTGTTCATGCCACCCTTCCTTTTTTAAAACCTGTAAGCTAACCCCAACTGCATACCCATGTAACAATCTAAACACTTCATAAAAGCCTCTACTACTACCTCTGGCAGTTTGTTCCAGACACTCACCACCCGCTTTGTGGAAGAACTGCCCCTCTGGACACTTCTATATCTCTCCCCTCATCTTAAACGTATGCCCTCTAGTTTTAGACTCCCCTACCTTTGGGAAAAGATATTGACTATCTAGCTGATCTGTGCCCCTCATTATTTTATAAACCTCTGTAAGATCATCCCTCAGCCTCATACGCTCCAGAGAAAAAAGTCCCAGTCTATCCAACCTCTCCTTATAACTCAATCCATCAAGTCCAGGTGGCATCCTAGTAAATCTTTTCAGCACTCTTTCTAGTTTAATAATATCCTTCCTATAATAGGGTGATCAGAATTGTACAAGGTATTCCAAGTGTGGCCTTACCAATGTCTTGTACAACTTCAACACGACATTCCAACTCCTGTATTCAATGTTCTGACTGATGAAACTAAGCATACCGAATGCCGCCTTCACCACTCTGTCCACCTGCGACTCCACTTTCAAGGAGCTATGAACACGTAACCCTAGATCTCTTTGCTCTGTAACTCTCCCCAACGCCCTACCATTAACTGAGTAAGTCCTGTCCTGATTCAATCTACCAAAATGCGTCACCTCACATTTGTCTAAATTAATGGACGAAAAGGGATTGGTTTAGATTAGTGGGTCATTGTTTTTTAACTGGTCGGCGCAACGTCGTGGGCCGAAGGGCCTGTTCTGCGCTGTTATGTTCTATGTTCTAAACTCCATCTGCCATTCGTCAGCCCGCTGGCCTAATTGATCAAGATCCCATTGCAATTGGAGATAACTTTCTTCACTGTCCACAGTGCCACCAACCTTAGTGTCATCTGCAAATTTACTAACCATGCCTCCTATATTCTCAGCCAAATCAATAATATAAATGTCAAATAATAGTGAACCCAGCACTGATCCCGGAGGCACACTGCTGGTCACAGGCCTCCAGTTGAAAAACAATTCTCTACAACCACCTCTCACTTCTGTGAAGAAGCCAATTTTGTATCCATTTAGCTAACTCACCCTGGATCCCGTGAGATTTAACCTTATGCAACAACCTACCATGCGGTACCTTGTTAAAGGCCTTGCTAAAGTCCATTGCACAATTTCAACTGCACTGCCCTCATCTACCTTCTTGGTTACCCCTTCAAAAAACTCAGTCAAATTTGAGTTCTTTGAGGAACCTTTCCACCTATTTAATTGACAAGATTGGTCTGTTGACAATAGCACTTCTAGTTATGTTTAGTGGGATGGGACGGCGGCATAGTGGTTAGCACAGTGCCAGGGACCCAGGTTTGACTCCAGCATCGGGTCACTGTCTATGTGGAGATTGCATACTGTTCCCATGTCTGCGTGGGTTTCCTCTGGGTGTTCCGGTTTCCTTCCACACTTCAAAATTGTGAGAGTTAGGTTGATTGGCCATGCTAAATTGTCCCATTTTGTCAGGGGGATAAGCAGGGCAAATGTGGGGTTATGGAAATAGGGTTTGGGTGGGATTGTTGTTGGTGCAGCTTTGATGGGGCAAATGGCCTCCTTCTGCACAGTAGGGGTTCCATGATTCTAGTTGGTGAGACATTGCTAATGGATTGTGTTAATATTAATAATCTTTGCATTATTTTTGGCATATAATCATTCATGTTCATAAACATATCAGTAAACTTGCACACAGGAATGTTCGACAAACAGCAATGAGATGAATGGCCTGTTAGTTCATTTCTGGTGGAAATGAAGGATACATATTGGCTATGTTTTTACGTGGATTTCCTTTTTTCGTGGATTTCCTTGTCCTTCAGAGGAAAGCCAAGCATTGATTTAACACCTTAATTCAAAAGCAACACATCTGCCAATACCACCCCCCTTCAGTACTGCACCTAATTGTCAATCTAGGTTGTGCACTAAAATCCTGCTCTCAGACTTGGGTACTAAAACTTCCTGACTTGAAAAGCAAAGATGCTATCACTAAACCAAGGTGACACAATAAGTAGGCTGCTGAAACTATTTTTTGTAAAAAAAAATATGGGAACAACTGGAACCAATCAGTTCCAAAATCACAATTGAAAATTTATACATGGGATATTCAGCTCCTAGAATTCCACCTCAAAGGAGTTCAGTGTGACTGTAAGCATTGATTACTGAAGCACATATTGAAGATTATGGGAACTGTGGTTTGTTGGCGCCAACACACAATTTGTCTTTTTTTTGTTCCCCATGATCACGGAGATCAAATCTTATCACACTGGACCTTGCTTTTACTCTATTATGCTCAAAATCATTTATCTTGTTATGAACATATATTTTTTAAAAAATAGACACTGCCTAGCTTTTGATCTCTTATGTAAACTGGCAAGATTGGTTCGAATGCTGTTTCTGGTCATTTATTTCTTCTGAGGCCAATTGTTTTTATTTCTCTTTGGGGTGCCAGTATGGTTGACAAGTTCAGTATTTATTGCCCATTCTTAATTGTTTTTGCAAAGGTACTGGTGACCTGCCATCTTGAACTGCTACTGTTCATATAGTGTAGGTACATCCACAGTGCTGTTAGCAAGAGTTCCAGATTTCTGACTAAGTGACAATGAAGGAATAGCAATATCATTCCAAGTTAGAATGACATGTGATTTGGAGGTGATATTCTCTTCACCTGCTGTCCTTGTCCTAAGGGCATGCTTTGGAAGGTTCTGTCAAAGGAACCTTGGCAAGTGCATCTTTTAGACTAATGCTGCTATGTGTGAATGTTGGAAGGTGTGATGTTTAAGGTGATGGATTGGGTGCCAAACAAAGGGACTGCTTTATCACAGATGGTCTTGAGTTGCTTAAATGTTGGCTCTTCCAGCCAAGGAGAGAGCATTCAATCAAACTCTTGAGTTGTGCCTTGAAAATGGTGGACAGGCTTTGGATACTTCAATGAGTTATTCACTGCAGATGGTCCAAATTTTGACCTAACCTTGTAGCCACAGTATTTATATGACCGGGCAAGTTAAGTTTCTTGACACTAATGATCCCCAGGATAATGATAATGCCATCCTGCATCCAGAGGTAGTGATTAGATTCTCTCTTGTCAGAGGTCTTTGCCCGTGTGTGAATGTTACTTGCCACTTATCAGCTCAAGCCTGAATTTCTACAGGTCTTGCTGAATATGGGCTTGGACTATTTTAGTATCTGAGGAGTTGCAGTGTGCAATTATCATCAAATGTTTTGACTTCTGAGAAGGCCATTACTGAATCAGCTGAAGATGGCTTGGCCTAGGACACTACCCTGAGGAACTCCTGCAGTAAAGTCTTGGAGCTGAGATAATTAGCCTGTAAAATCCACAACCCTCCATTGTGCTAAATATGACTTCAGCATTTCAAGTGCTCATCTAAATGCTTCTTAAATGTTGAGGGTTCCTGTCTCTATCACTCCTTCAGGCACAGATTCCCAAAGTTTTTTGTTTTTCCTCAAATCCCCCTCTAAATTTCCTGCCCCTTCCCTTAAATCTATGCCCCCTGGTTATTGACCCCACCCCCTGCCCTCCACCCACTTTACGAAGGTTTCTTCCTATCTACCCTATTAATGTCCCTCATAATTTTGTACAGCTCAGCCAGGTCCCCCTCAGCCTTCTCTGCTCCGAGGAAAACAAACCCAGCCTCTCTTCTCAGCTGAATGCTTCTTGATGTTGCACTCAGTCAAATGTTGCCTTGATTTCAAGGGCAGTCATTCTCATCTCACCACTAGAATGAAGCTCTTTTGGTAATTTTTGAAATAGTATGGTACTTGTGTTCCCAACATGCTCATGCTGGAGACTGAAAGGCAGCTATTCTTGGGCTCCATGGAATTGTCCCACAAACCAATATGACTTGCCACATTTGTAAAAGTATTGGTTAAATGGGTAATTTCAGACATATTCCAACATCTAGGATCACGCTGTCTTTAGGGCATCTCATGTCCTAACAGGCCCTATTTTCTTTCTTTAAAAAAAAAAGCATTCCTAACTTTTCCTTTTTGTTCTTTTGCTAATTATTGGTCATTTTACTCCCCGCCCCGCCCCGTCACGTCACGTCACTGATCCACCAGTGATAATACCTCCTGATTTGTCAATTTTGATTTCATTCAACCTCCTTTTAACCCAATTTCATAGAATAATTGAATGGTTGCTGCACAGGAGGAAGCTATTTAGCCCAACTTGTCTGTGCTGGCTCTCTATAGAAGTAACTTGCCTAGTCCCACTCGCCTGCCTTTTCTCCACAGCCCTACAAATCTTTCTCTTTGGATGAAAATTCAATTCCCTTTAGAAAGCCACAGTTTGAACCTATCTCAATCAAATTCTCAGGCAGCCCATTCCAGATCCTAACCACGCTCTGCATAATAAAGTTTTCTCTCATGTCGCTTTCTTTTGCTTGTCACCTTAATTAATTGTCATCTTGTCCTCAACTCTTCTGCCAGTAGGAGCATTGTCTCACTATCTACTCTGAACAGACCTGTCATGATTTTGAATACCTCTATCCAAATCTTTTCCAATGAGAATTGCTTCAGCTTTGTGAATCTGTTCACTGAACTGAGGTATCTGATTTTTGGAATTAATCTTATAAATCCTTCTGCACCTTCCGCAATGGCTTCATAGCCTCGTAAAATTTGGCACCCAGAATTGAACACAATACTCCAATTGAGGTAGAACCAGACCCTTATAAAGGGTAATCTTAACT
Organism: Carcharhinus amblyrhynchos; assembly: GCF_965287045.1. Taxonomy (NCBI): domain Eukaryota; kingdom Metazoa; phylum Chordata; class Chondrichthyes; order Carcharhiniformes; family Carcharhinidae; genus Carcharhinus; species Carcharhinus amblyrhynchos. Next base: position 39,328,592 of record NC_137346.1, on the reverse strand, counting down.
TCCTTAATTTTTGTAATCTGTGCTTCCATTTATAAAGATCAGAATCCTGTGTGCCTTGTTAACTGCTTTTTCAACAACAGGAGGCGGCTTGTTGGCCAGGTGGGATAAAAGGCCAGCTCGCTGTTGCAGTTGCGGGGATGAGAAGGAAAGAGGGCATTGTGGGACAAGGGTGATAGTCACTTAGGGTGTAGAGAAAAATGGTGATTGGCAGAGAGCAGGCTCCAGTTCCTGAGGGCTGCTGGGAAAGCCACTTAACCTTGTGGATGGAACCAGCAACCCCCACTTCCTTTTCACTACTGCTGAGGAAAAAATTTACTGCGGGAACTTTGAGAGAAAGATCGTGGGTCACCAAAGGTTAGCACAGCTGCCTCACAGTGCCAGGGACCCGGGTTCAATTCTGGCCTCAGGTCACTGTCTGTGTGGAGTCTGCATTTTCTCCTTATGTCTATGTGGGTTTCCTCTGAGTGCTCCAGTTTCTGCCCACAGTCTAAAGATGTGCGGGTTAAGTTGATTGGCCAAGCTAAGTTGTCCCTAGTGTCAGGGAGATTAGCAGGGTAAATACATGAGGTTACAGGGATAAGGTCTGGATGGGATTGTGGTCAGTGCAGGCTCAATGGGCCTAATGGTCTCCTGCACTGTAGGGATTCTATTCTATTCTATTCTAACCTGCCCTGCCACCTTCAGTGGTTTGTGTGCATACACCACCAAGCCCCTCTGCTCTTGCACCAATTTAAAATTGTACCTTTTGTTTTACATTACATTTTCTTTTTCCTGCTATTAAAATATATCGTTTCACACTTTGCATTAAAGTTAATCTGTCACATGTTAATCTATTCCACCAACCTGCCTTTATCACCTATTACTATCCTCTTCACAGTTCAAATACATGTAAGTTTTGTTTCATCTGCTGATTGAAATCTTGCCCTGTCCCACACAGATCTAGGTTATTAATATAGATTAAGAAAAGCAGTGATCCTTACTTAGACCAGCCTCTGGGGATCCCACTGTTATCTTCATCCAATCCACAAAACAACCATTCACCATAGAATCCCCACAGTACAGAAGGAGGCCATTTGGCCCATCGAGTATGTACCAACCTCAATTCCACCCAGGTCATGTTCCCATTACTCCACACACCCTGCAAATCCCCTGACATTAGAGCCAATTAACCTAATGCACTCATCTTTGGACTGTGGGAGGAAACTGAAGCACCTAGAGGAAACCCACACAGACTCAGAGTGCAAGCGCCACACAGTGACCCGAGGCCAGAATTGAACCTGGTTCCCTGGCGCTGTGAGGCAGCAGTACTAACCACTGTGCCACCGTTCCGCTTCAATCGGATCCCCACGCCCTGCACGTATACCACACTCTGCTGTTCCCTGTCACTCAGCCAACTTCGAATCCATGCTGCTACAGTCACTTTTATTCTATGGGTTTTTGTTTCTAATCCTTATTATCTCAAAAATTCTCTTCTGCCCTTCACTCTGTGGCCCTGATTCCTTTGCTAAAGTGGGCAATCCTACATAGGATGCAGTATTGCAACTGTTGTCTAAATAATGATTTTGTGAAGGCGAACATTACCACCTTGTTTTTGTTCTTTTCGGTATGTTTAAAATCCGTGTCACTGTCTATAAATACTTTGACAATCTTCCCTACCCCTACTTTCACATGTTGTTCCAGTACTATAAATCCCTATTGAGTATTCCTTTCTTCTGGGCTTCTGTGTCCACTCTTTCTCTTCCCTTCGTTTCTTTGTTGGTGTAAGCCGTTAGCAATCTTGCTTTATCTCTGGAGTATCCTTCCAAGACATTTTTGCGAATCTTGGAATGTTACCTTATGGTAAAGATGCAATGCAAATTCAAGTCACGTTTAATATTTTGGAACTCCTAGATCTCTCTCTTTTTCACTATTAAAGGGAAATATTTCCTTCAATTTTTTTTTTCAAAATGTATCCTCCCATTTCCCAAAATTAAATTTTGTCTAACATGCTGAAAATCTGAAACAAAAATGGGAAATGCTGATGAAACAACGCAGGAAAGAAATTTGGCTGTAATATCCTGATTCAGGACTCTTGTAGTTTGATGTTATGTTTATCCTGCAGCCAAGACATTCATATCAGCAACGCTATCTTTTATTTTATATTACTAAGGCACTGTTATTGCCTGTAGTTACATGCCTACGTGCTTATGATTAAACAGCAGTATTGTGAAATAGATACAAGGTACAGATACCAGTACCCAAGTCCAAAATTATTGCTATGCAATTGTGTCATGTATTAGCATAGGAATGTACATGTAATACCGCTGACTTGAGATTTCTGCAGCTGAAATAAATTAAGTACCATATGGCACTACACAAGTACACTTTCGACACAAGATTGGAATGTGTCTTGTGATCCAGTTTGCTACACTGCAAAACATGCTCTTGTTTGCGAAAGGATTTAAGGAGCTTGCATAAGTGAGTTGAAGGTTGTGGATTTGAGCCTTACACCAGGACCTCAGCACAAGTTAAAGCTGGCACACTAATGAGTGATCTCTTCAGATTGTTGAGATCATGAGAGCTGGTTAAAGGCTGGGAATTCTGCACTGTGTAACCCACCTCCTGGCTCCCCAAAGCTATTCCACCGTCTACAAGGCACTAGTCAGCAATGTGACTTGCCTAAATGAGTACAGTTCTAACAATACTCGAGAAGCTTGACACCATCAAAGACACAATGTCCTGCTTCATTGGTGCCCCATCCAACGTATTAAATATTCGTTCTCTTTACCACAACATACAGCGACTGCAGTGCATAACATTTACAACATGCACTGCAGCAACTTGCCATGGTTCATTTGACAGCATCTTCCAAAGTTACAACCTCTACTAGCTAGAAGGACAAGGGCAGCAGATGCAAGTTTCTACCTGCAAGTTTCCTTCTACCCACATACCATCCAGACTAGGAACTATATCAGTGTTTCTTCCCTGTCCTTGGGTCAAAATCCTAGAATCCTCTCCCATTACAGAACATTTGGAAAGCATTAACAAGGTTAGACAAAGCCAGCATGGGTTTATGAAAGAAATCTACTGGAGTGTTTTGAAGAAGTAATGAGTAGAATCAATAAGGGAGAACCAGTGGATGTGTTGTATTTGGACTTTTGAGTTTTGATAAGATTCCTCCATAAGAGGTAAAGGGGGTGATGTATTGGCATAGATTAAGAATTGATTAACTGACAGGAAACCAACGGGTTTATAAGATGATGAGGGGGATTGATAGAATGGAAGTGCAGAGACTATTTCCTCGGGTGGATGTAGCTGTTACTAGGGGGCATAACTATAAGGTTCATGGTGGGAGATGTAGAAGGGATGTCCGAGGTAGATTCTTCACTGAGTGATTGGGGTGTGGAATACACTGCCTGCTGTGATAGTGGAGTCAGACATTTTAGGAACTTTCAAGCGGTTATTGGATAGGCACACGAAGCACAGCAGAATTATAGGGAGTGGGATAGCTTGACCTTGGGTATGGTCATAGCTCAGCACAACATTGAGTGCCGAAGGGTCTGTACTGTGCTCTTCTATGTTCTGTGAAACAGAGTGGCAGGCAGTGCATAGCGGGGTAACACTTGAGCCCAGCTATTTACAATGTCTGTAGATATATTGTGTAACTGATCTGGATGAGGGAACCAAATGTAACATTTCCACATTTGCTGGTGACACTAAACTGGGTGGAATTGTGAGGAGGATGCAAGGAAACTTCAAGTTGATTTAGACAAGTTGAGTGGGCAAACACATTGCTGATGTATACAGCATGGCTAAATGTGAAGCTATACACTTTTGTGTGAATAATAGAAAGGAAGAGTGTTATTTAAATGATATATAGGGAAGTATGGATGTATAAAAGGATCTTTTACACTAGTCAATAAAGTGGAGAGATAGGTGCAGCAAGCAACAATGAAGGCTCATCATATGCTGGTCTTCATTGCAAGAGGATTTGAGTTCAGAAGAAGGGATATCTTACTGCAGCTGTACTGGGCTTTGGTAATACCACACCTGGAGTATTGCATGCAGTTTTGGTCTTACCTTAGAACGTACTTGCCATAGAGGGAGTGCAGCGGAGGTTCACTCAGCTGATACTGGAGTTGGTGGGTCTGTTCCGGGCCTATGTTCTCTAGAGTTTAAAGAATGAGAGAAGATCTGATTGAAATATATAAGATCCTGACTGGGCTGAACAACCTAGACGCAGGGAGAATGTTTTTCCTGGTTGGGGAATGTAGAACCAAGGGATGCAGTCTCAGGATATGGGATAGATCACATGAGACGAGGAAACATTTCTTCACTCAAAGGGGTAGTGAATCTATTGAATTCTCTAACACAGAATGCTGTGGAGGTTAAGTCACTGAATTTATTCGAAATTTTTTTGATTTTAGTGGGGAGAAAGCAGGAATATGGCATTGAGATAGAGGGTCAGCCATTGTTGTATTCGGTGCTGGAGCAAGCTTGAAGGCCGAATGGCTGACATTTGTTCCTAGTTGCTGTGCTTCTGACAGCACTGCAATGTGGCTGTTCTTGCAACACTTGGACTGCAGTGGTTCAAGAAGTGCCCACCATTGTCTCCTCAATGGCAACTAAGGATGGGCAATAAATGCTGGCCTTATTCATGATGCTCACATCTCAAGGATGAATTTAAAAATAATCTTGATCTATCTTCCCCGCCCCTCCCTTAGACACCACCAAAAATAGTACAACTTTCAATCATTTAATTGCTGTTTGTGCGTCATTGTTGCCACATGCACCCACACATCCACCCACTTAACATTAGTCTGCAACTCATTGTGTGCGTTCATATGCTATATGAATGTTCAAAACTTATAAAATCTATAAGCAACCCAAGATCAATTTAAACTTGACGTTTAGAGGATGTGAATCCAATGTGGGGGTGGGTGGGAGGAGAAGGGAGGCTCAGGAAAGGAAGGAGCTGTGAGGTAAGGAGGAGTCAGCAGTGATGTTGAGCAGTGGAAGAGAGAAGTACTGAGGAAGGGCAATGGAGAGCAGTAGGGGTACAACAGTCAGAGCTGACCACTGAGGGAGGGCAAATAGAGCCTTAGAGAGGGGGTAGCTTGATGGTGATGATTGGAGGGGGTGATGGATATTCAAAACCCGTTCTTGATTTATTTAAACATTTTATTCTTAATTTTTTTACTTGATTTGACTTAATTTCTTTCAGTTAAGCGTTCAATTTTAACCCTAAAATGAAACAAAATGAACTTTTCTATCTAGCCTGCCAATCAGTTAGAATAACAAAAGCCTAAACTCAGGGATAGCCAGCAGCAGTTTTGAGCATGGAAAAACCAAAATTTAATTTTGCAATTACATTTTAAAAATGCAATATGTGCAGATCTGTTCTGTGTCTACAAACTGGTCTTAAATGAGGCTAGTCCAGTTGTGAACTGAGCAAAACCTACCCGTGCTCTCCGCAACAAGCAGATAGACACAGTGCCATGGATTGGCGATGAAGAGATTTAGACAATGTTGGAAAGCTGAAAAGAAATTCATAGAAGTACATTTGGCCGCAGGTCTTTGGTGCCCCTGTAATAATACAAAACAGTGTTGCTTCATTTGATTAGGTATAAATTCCCTTTGTTTTCTGTGCTTAGTGACATCAAGTTTCCAGTAAAAGGTGAATGTTGAAAAGCTAATTTATGAAACTGTTCTGAAATTGAGCTGTGGGAGAGGTGGAAAATGAGTAGGATCAGCGGCAAATAAAGTTAAAACATTTGTTTTACACTTATGATTTTGGTCAAAATCTGCAAGGTGTTAAGGAGAACTGATGGGGTGGACAGAGAAAAATATTTCTGCTGGTTGGAAAAGCAAGGACTAAGAGGCATGGTGTAAAATTTAGTGCCAGATATTTTAGGTATGAAATTAGGAAACCCTTCTGCACACACAGGGTGGTACAAGTTTAGAACACTCCTGTAAATGGCAATTGATGCTAGGCCAATTGTAATTTTGTTTTAATTTGAGATAGGTTAACAAGAATCTATCAGTGGTATTGAGGGATTTGGGGTACAGGAGGATATTTGGAGTTAGGCTACAGTTTAGCCAAAATCTCTTTGGAAAAGTGGAGAAGCCCAGAAGGCTAAAAGGTTCGCTCATGTTCCTGATTTCTTCAGGTGCAGATTGAGTTTGTTGCAACATTATACTGATAATCCAGAATTTTGCAAAATAATACACTTAATTTCCCATAAACACCAAGAGGGGGCAAATATAAAAAGAGCTACCAAACACTGATTTCTAATTCTTAGTTAAGTAGTCTTATATTCTAGAATAGGTTGTCACTGCTTTTTGAATAGCTCAAACTGACATTTGTCAGTGGAATTGTGATCAGAGTTTAGTGCTTCTTAGTAATTTGCTGCTTGAAATGATGGTCATCGCAGAGATCAGGTTTATTATTGACATGATTACACAGACACTCATCATTTGTGCAGTGCCATTCTTGTACTGGCTTCAGAAATGCTATAAACAAAGTGAGCAGAACTGTAATGCCAGTGAATCAGATTTGAAAGATCTCCCACACACTGCTTCAAGTGGATCCAGTGGGCCACCTAGGCTATTTAGAGTTAAACTACAGCTACTGTGAACTCAAAAACTAGCGTTTTTGACCTCTTAGGTCCTTAAACCATGTGTTATTCAGAGACCTGACACATCTTTGCTTAATGCAGGTGGGAGTGAGATGTGTTCTGAAGTCTGGCTTATACAGCCACTTTTGTAAAATTGGATAAATGAAACCATTAATTTTTAAAAAATTAATTTGTGGGACAATAGCACCACTGGCTCGCCAGCATTTACTGATCATCCCTAGTTTTCCTTTGGGGGCAGCTGAGGGTCAGCCACATTGCTGTAGCTCTGGAGTCACACAGAGGCCAGACTAGATAAGGACAGCAGATTTCCTTCCCTAAAGGACATTAGTGAGCCAGATGGGTTTTTCCAGCAATGATTTCATCATCATCAGTAGATTCTTAATTCCAGATTTTTTTGTTGAATTTTATTGAATTCAAATTCCATCTGCCATGATGGGATTTGAACTCAGGTCCCTAGAACATTAGCTGAGTTTCTGGATTAATAGTCTAGCAATAATACCACTGGGCTGTTACCTTCCCCAATATAAAAGTGGTGCTGTATTCCAGCTTTACTCTTGAATCTGAGGATTCCTTGTAGTTCTTTTCTGAGTCATGTCAAGAGCCCTTTTAAAGTCCACCAATTGTATGAATTGTTAAAACAGTCTGAAGTTTTTACTTTTGATTTTGGGTGCCTATTTAATCATGGCTTGATTTGCAAAGGAAGGGCGGGGGGTGAGCCTTTAAGTCTCTCAAAACCAATTCTGCCACTCATTTGATGATTAGTGGAATATTTTATTACACTAGCACACCTTGTTTCATAATTCTTTATTTCTTTACTCAACAAACAAAGTAGCAGTCAGTTTTGTGATTTTCAGTTGAATTGGTGTCAGCAGTTTTTTGCGGGGAGAGTTCCAGATTTCCCTTTCTGTAAAATAAATGGGTCCTGACATCACTGGTTCTAGTAGGGATCGGCTCCCAGGCCATTGCCACTCTCCCCAAACTTTCCTTCTGGGAAAGCACCAGATCTCTGTCCCATTTCAGGAAGCTGAAGGTCAGATTCTCTACCACATTGGGAGCTGCAAGAATAACGTACTGCCTTGGAAGTAAAGAATATTCCATGATGCTATACAAATAGGAGAGGTTTTAGACAAACTATGATATTTCTGGATGAATTTTGAGTCATTAGGTAATAGTGCCAAAGAATGGGACACTTCCATATTGACTTCCAGCATCAGGATCAGGCATGTCCTCTTAGGTTTAGGACAATCTGAATGTTAGACAGGGAGCCCAAGTGTAACTTCAGTGTCAGCCTCCTTGTACCTTTTTAAATGAGAGCTAATTTGTACTGAATTACATGTTGTCCTTTGGGATCTCTACATGGGACCAGTTTGAAAGGCCTTTACATAGCACCGAAATGCAGCTTACAAAAAAAGGAGTCATTTTGTATTTGTCTCGGCCTGAGAGGTGAAACGACTGTATGTTAACCTAAAATAACAGCCACTACTTAATGTATCACTGTTCTTGATTTATTTTCCAATGCTATGAGGAATATGCAACCTATTTTGTGTGCAATTACTTGAAGGAGGAAAAGGTTTTTAAACTGTTGGAATATCAATAGGGTTGGACTGCTCGGAAGTATAGATAAAATATTATTTGAGGGACACGTGGGCAAGATTGTATAGAATGGTTTTACAGCTGTCTGTACACTGACACCATGGCCTTCACAGGAAACCAGAAAGAATAACAGGAAACTTGTGAATGCAGAGGTGATTGTTGCAACCACAGAATAGTCCAGCTACATTTAATTGTTTTGTATGTAGGACAATTAGAAAATGAATTGCATCTGTTTGTGCATTTGGTTCGTAGGGTTTGAGATGGATGAGGTTTTGTGCAACTAAAAGCAACAGTGTAAATCTGACAGTGCTGTTGGAATAGACCTAGAAGGTTACAACTAACTCCTGTGAAACGTCATTTTGTAGTGGTCCCACCACAATATGGTTGACCCTGAACTGCGCTCCAAATTGGGTCTAGCAAGTTACTCAGTTGAGTTAAACAGCTACAAGATTAAAACTGAATGAACCACCCAATATCAACCTAGGCACTGACACAAAGGCACGCACAATCCACTCAAACCTTGCAAACTCGTCATGAACACATGATGCTAAAATTGAATGATAACCCACAGATGAGTCAAGAAACAGTCCAACGTAGTCATTCAGCCAACTTCCCAGACAGCTTCCTGTAGGACAGACCCACCAAAGGTAATGGAACACTTTCATATAGGGTCTGGAGGGAGTGACTTCTCATCCAGTCGCATGATATAGTCAGCAGGAAATCTTCCTGTCCATGTCTGACAATCACCTACTAATTAGTACTTCTCCATGTTGAATACCATTTGAAATAAAACATTGGTGCATAATGTACTAGGACCTCGGTGTCCAATGTCAAGCAGCACGAAGGGATATAGATATTTTGTGAATGGGCAAACATTTGGCAAAGAATATAATAGGTTTGTCCACTTTGGCAGAAAGAATAGAAAAGCAGAATATAAGTTAAAAATTAATAGCAACTGCAGAAAAGTTTTTTAAAGTTTATTTATTAGTGTCCCAAGTAGGCTTACATTAATATTGTAATGAAGTTATTGTGAAAGTCCCCTAGTTGCCTAGTCTGGCATCTGTTCGGGTAGACTGAGGGAGAATTTAGCGTAGCTAATGCATCTAACCAGCACGCCTTTCAGACTGTGGGAAGAAACTGGAGGAGACAGTTCTCACGCAGAGACAGTGGGTATCTAACCCCAGTCCCTGGTGCTGTGAGGCAGCAGTGCTAATGTCGCTGTACAGAGGAATCTGGGTGACCTTGTACATTAATCACAAAATTGGCATGCAGGTACAACATGTAATTCAGAAGGCAAATGGAATTTTGGCCTTTACTGCAAAAGGTATGGTGAGTAAACATAGGGAAGTCTTGCTGCAGCTATACAGGGCATTGCTGAGACCACACCTGTAAGTGTGTGTACAGTTTTGGTCTCCTTATTTAAGGATGGATATACTTGTATTAAAGGCAGTTCAGAGATAGTTAGTTCCTGGGACAAAGGGGTTGTCTAATGAAAAATGGTTGAGCAAGTTGGGCCTGTATTCAGTGGAATTTAGAAGATCTCCTTGAAACATAGATTCTGAGGACACTTGACAGATGTTCCTGCTGAAAAGATGTTCCCCCTCATGAGGGAGTCTAGAACTAGGGGCCATGGTTTCAAAGTCAGGGATTTCCTGTTTAAGAAAGATTTGAGGAGAAATTTTTTGGGGTTTATTGATCTTTAGAATTCTCTCCCCCAGCAGACGGTTGAGATTGTATGTATTCAGGGCTGAGTTAGACTGATATTTTTGATCTACAGTGGAGTCAGGGTTTAAAAGGGGCAGGCAGGAAAATGGGGCTATGATCTTATTGAATGGCAGAACACTCTCAAGGGGCTAAGTTACCAATTCCTCTAATATACTAATCAAGCTGAAGGACAAATCTACCAGATTGGACTTGCAATAGGTGATGAGAAAACCAACATGATGGAAAAATCTGTTTGACCTTGTGCCCACCAGTCTACCTGTTACAGATGCATCCTGTATTCCCTACACTGTTGTGCTCCATAAAGCCAGTTAGTGAAGGATAGTACTGGAATAAATCTTTACTCAGTCTACAGAGTGAAACATTACAAGCACAAGCCTTCTAAAGGGGAGGATTCCTGTTTCTTGACTGTGTGATCATAAATCTGTGTTTTACTGTGTGTTCTCCATTTTATTTAATTTCCCTATTTCACAATCTTTTTTACAGGGAGAATGCGACGAGTGAGGAGGCAGCTTTACGCTCAGTCATCTGCACCAGGACAGGGATTGTCCTGGCAATGGGAGAATGATGAAGGTGGCTGGACGGCCTATGAAACGAACATCTCCATTTTCATAGAGGAGTGCCTCACTGGACGGCAGCAAATAGCTGACTTGGGGCAATTTGGTTACAATTACATAGTGGATTTGACCAGCTCATCTCAAATAAATAGAATCACTGGGTTCAGGAGACGAGTTCAAAGACTTTCTGATGCACCCTACCCGTCAGCTGTTCTTGGACCAATTCACAGAGGTCAAGTCTGCTCTTGCAATCAGTGTATAGCTTATACTGGTTCTGGACCCATTTTAAATCGTAGTCGACACATTGTCTCCAACTTAGCAGGCCCTTCTACTCAGCTGACTTCTAACAGGTCATCTCTAATGATGCCTCATAACCATGGATACTCCCCTTATAGCAAGAAGTCAGCATCTATGGGCCTAATGCCTGTCACAAGTTCTAATTGGCCTGGTACTACAGCAACTACAATAGGTCAATCTGCAACCTCTGGTACACGTTTCACCAATGGTTCAAGGTATAGTATTAAACATTAATGCAGTACATTCATTTACAATTGAAAGTGCGTTGAGGAATTGATGATACAAAACCTTTTGGCTTAATCTAGACTCTACATGGAAATACCGAGGGTGAATTAGTAGCTGCAGTGTATTAAATGCAGTCAATGGCACAGTGATATAACAATTGGTGCATTCTTTTTTCCATATATTTGTCTGCCTAGCCTATATTGTGACTTTGGGAACACGTAGACTGGCCGTGCATTGTAGCAGTCTCTCAATATGTCTGGGGAAATGTATGTGACCAATTGGAATTAAACTCTTTTTGAGCTAATTCTGTTTTAAACCAAGTTTACAGCAACATACATACTCGTACATAATAAAACATCCCAAGGTGCTTCATGCATTACCAAACAAAATTGGGCATCAAGTTACGAGGATACACAAGCCAATGGGGGCAGTATTTGTGAAGAAAGAGGTTTAAGGAGGGAATTCCAAAACTTAGAACCAAAGCAACTCCAGCCACCAACAGTGTATCGATGAAAATTGGGGATGCGCAAGAGGTCATAATTAGAGGAGCACAGAAATTGAAGATTGAGAGGCAGAAAAAGTTACATAGATAAGGAGAACCAAACGATTGAAGGGATTGGAAAACAAGGTTAAGAATTTTGAAATCAACATGTTGCCACATTGAGAGTTAATGTAAGTCAGTAAATGCAGGGATGATGGGTGAGCAGAATTTAGTGTAAGTTAGGATATTCCTATTTGAGGATTGATACAACAGTACAGACGCTCTCATAGGGAGCACAAAAAAAACCAAACAAATACAATGCTATTGTAGATAATTCACAATACAGCAACAAAAATGTGTGATATAAAAAATTTGAAGAAAAGCAAAAATGTTCTTGTGTCTGGCAAATACTTATCCCTCATTTAGCATCCTTGAAATACAAATTATCTGATCATTTCATAGAATTGATACAGCGCAATAGGAGGCCATTCAGCCCATCATGTCTGCACTAACTCTCCAAAGGCACAATTCACCTAGTGCCATTCCCCTGTTTCTCCCCATAACCGTGTACATTTTCCTTTTCAGATGAGTCTAATTTCTTTTTGAATGATTCAACTCAACCTGCCTCCACCACACTCAAGGAGGTGCATTCCAGATATTAAGCCCTTGCTGCTTGAAAAGATTTTTCCTCAAGTTGCTTTTGCTTCTGTTGGCAATTACTATAAATCTGTGCCGTGTCCTTCTCAATATATTCACACATGGGAAGAATTTCTTGTGTAGTCTGTTCTGACCCTTCATGTTGCAGAATACTTCCATCAAATTGCCTCTTAGCTTCTCTTATGAAAGGAGAATAGTCCCAGCTTCTCCAGTATATCTTCTGTGACTGAAGTTTATATCATTGCTGTTTTTGGGACCTTGCTGTATGCAAGTTGGCTGCCAATTTTCCCCACGTTGCAAGAGTTACTACATTTTCAAAAGAAACTCATTGGCTGAGAAGTATTTGAGACTCCCTAAAGTTCTGAAAGATGCTATTTTAATATGTTAATTTGCAGTAGTGGTAAGAATATGAACAGGTAAAACATAGCAAGTTTGGTCTATTGACTTTGATAGGGTTGCAAAAGGGCCACATTAATTGCATTGTCTCTTTTATATATCTTTTCATATTGCATCATTTATAGAAGTGCCACGTAAGGAATGGACCAAGAGATTTTTTTCACTCGCGTGCATCCTCAGTCATTGAGTATATTCAAGGTTGAGGTCAGTAGGTTTTTGGGCATTAGGGGAATCTAAGGATATTGACATTGGGTGGGGAAAGTAGAGTTAATGTACAAGTTCAGTCATGGCATTGTTGAACGTGTAGCCTACTCCTGTGGCACGGTCGGTTAAGGACGACGTGGTGGCTGAATGGTTGTCTCAGCACCAGGCATACTGGTTTGATTCCGGCCTTGGCTGACTGCCTGTGTCGCATGTTCTCCCCGTGTCTGCATGGGTTTCCTCCAGGTGCTCTTGTTTTCTCCCACAGTCCAGAGAAGTACAGGTTGGTTGCATTGGCCATGCTAAATTACCCCCTGGTGTCCAATGATATGTAAGTTAGGTGGATTAGCCATGTAAATGTGTGGACATGGTTAAGATGCTCTTTTGGAGAATTGACGCAGACTCGATGGTTCAAATGATCTCTTCTGCACTATCGGGATTCTATGATTCTCCTATTTTTATTCTTGTGTATAGCCATAGAATTATGTTTAAACTTCATAAATTTCTGAACAGAAATGTTGAATACTATAGCTACTTGTTCTCAACCTACCACTAATGGAGTGCTTTCACCTATCAGCCATCATCATCAGTTGTTCATAGTCAGAAGTCAGTTTGAGAGACATTAGATTGGATACTGAATGGGTTTAAATTAAACATGCTCTTTGGGAGGTTGGTTGAAGAAACAGGTGGAACCCAATTTGCTGTTGAAGGCACTGATCACAGAGAAGGTAAATGATTAACTTATAAACCACTTGGTGATCAGTCTGTGACTTCAGTTTAATATAAAGTGCTTCGGACCCACAACAGCCCATATAAAGAAACTAAGCATACTTTCTGCAGGGCAGTTTAGCAGAACTCTAGTTGGAGTGAGATTCTGTGCTGCTCTGCATTGGGGAGGGGGGTTGAATTAGGACCAGTATTCTGTTTTCCAAAGACAAATTGACTTCAGTTGTCATTCTTCGCAAAAATGATGTTTGAAGTGCTTTGTTGGAGAGATGTGATGGGTGGGAGCCCCTGCTCCTGACTTATGTGTGTGTTGTTTTAGGATATCATTAATCAGATGCCACTAAATTAAAATAATTACACAAACTAAAAGCAGGAACAGGCCATCTGGCCCCACTCGATAAGATCATGGCTGAAGTTAAAAGAAGAGACTTTGCATTATCCATCCAATCACTTATATCCAAGCTGTCTCTCAATCCCCCTCCCCCCCACTTCCTCCCCACTTTCACACTGACATGAGAGAATCACTTGAAATAAGCTGTTGTTTTTGGCCTCCTTTCCTCTGCTTTGCTTGATCAATATCAGGAACATTATTTAATATGTGGAAATCTTTAAGGTACCTTGTTCTTTGGAATAATAAAATAAATAACATTAGCCTCTTTTGAATCTATATTGTGTATATTAGACAGTAGTTGCTAGGCTTCCTGAGGCTTTTCCTCCTGATGATGATGATGATAGCCAAGTTTTGTTCTTCCTGCCTGCCTGGTTATATTTATCTGCTATGCTGAGCTCTGGCAAACAGTATACATAATTAAAAGTTATTGGCAAAAGGAACTGCTATATACCAAATCCCCCTCCATCCTGACTTGGAACTATGTCGCTGTTCCTTTACTGTTGCTGGGTCAAAATTCTGGAACTCCCTTCCTAATAGGACTGAGGATGCTCCTTCAACACATGGACTGTAGTGGTTCAAGGAGGCAGCTCACCACCACCTTCTGAGGGCAATTAGGGATGGGCAACAAATGCTGAGCGATGCCCACCTCCCAAGATGAGTAGTTCACATTGAAAGCTTCAACCCGAATAGTGCTCTTTCATTAAATTATTTTCCATGTTTACAAATCATTGCCTGTCTGGAGGGAGTGGGGGGGCTGCATTATCCCTAACCGTAACTTTATCTGTCTGATAATAATTGGTGGGATGTTGGTGTCTATAATGTAGTCTATAAACACACTAGAAATTACAGTCACTGATTAATTTTTCCATGTGTTAGTTTACTTTTCTGCCTTTCAGTTTTAGCAGTAGTACTAATTTAATTTAATTGTGGATTAGAATGTTTAAGAACACCTGTAAGTTCTGCAGTTTTTGCAACATATTAACTTTTCAGGTTGCCTGTATTGCATATTTTCTTGGTCTCTTATAATTACTATTGGACTAATTACTCATTTTAATAATCCAACTGGTGCCCAGGCTTATTTTATGCAACACAACTTTATCTAATTCTATGCTAATAACAACAAATGATTTTTGAGCTTTCTACTTTTCCTGGCCTTTTCATCAGAATATATTTCTTCCTCTTTCTGCTTTA
Source organism: Carcharhinus amblyrhynchos (assembly GCF_965287045.1). Taxonomy (NCBI): domain Eukaryota; kingdom Metazoa; phylum Chordata; class Chondrichthyes; order Carcharhiniformes; family Carcharhinidae; genus Carcharhinus; species Carcharhinus amblyrhynchos. The sequence continues at coordinate 39,313,538 of NC_137346.1, read as the reverse complement.
TCTGCTCTCATCCTTGTCACTTGTGTCCTTGTCCTTGCTTCTGTCCCCTAAGACACTCTCCCACCTGCCCCACCACTCAAATGCAGTCAAACTGAGAAGATGATCAGAAAGCTCAGAGCAACACACAGCAGATCTAAAAATGCAACTGAAGAACTGGATATAATTACGTAAAACAACAACTGTGGAGAAACAGAATTCAGTCAATTGCAGTTGATGATCCGAATCTGAGACATTTCCTCTCGACTCTCAGACCTGAAATGCTGATTGATTGACATCTGGTTTTCTTCACGTTTGCTGCCTAACTTTCTTTTCTGACCTCTCTTGCCTCTGCGTGTGTTTTTTTGCCTTTGCCTCTTGTTTCTACCACATTTGCGTCTTGCCTGCTTGACTGGCTGCAGACACCACCACCTGATAACAGAGCCTCCTGTGGTCACCAGCATAGTAGGTGAGAAGATCCCACTCGGACATGACCAGCTGCCAGCGAGTATTTTTGAGGTTACTGAGAGAAAAAGTCGGTGGTTTTTATTTGTAGCAGTAAGCTGTGCCTTCTCACAGGCCACTGACTGGAAGGAAAAAGATGCTGTTCCATAAATGATTTTTGGAATTTGTTCATTTTGGGCAAGTGAGTAATGCTTGCAGCTCCTTGCAGATAAGCCTGCAATGAGTCAAGGTTATGGCAGATCCAGTTCAAGGTTTTTTTCCACAAAAACGAAAAGTTGCAGATGCTGAAAATCTGGAGTAAAAAGTAAAAAATGCTTGAAATATTCCACAGATCTGGAGAGAGAGAGAGAAACCGAGCTAATCTTTCAAGTTTGTGACTGATCAGAACAGGTTTTCCCACCTTGTCTGTAAACCTAGTAATAGTGACGATGGAAATAGCAGCAACATTTCCTATAGTTGTGACATAAGCTATTTGTTGATATTAATAAGTGATGCATATCTGTCTTTTTCCATTGCGCAGTAGACATTTGCCACATCATTAAAAATAAAGCTTCACTTTAGATATTATGATATAGGAATCAGATGGCTTCAGGCTGTTTCCATCTCTCTAAGTTGGTATTGCGTCTCATGCTGTGCATAGTTCAACAAATATTCAGTTCTCCAAAACTGTGACTGTTTCATACGTCATCCCTTAGTTTCACAGCTCAGCATAATTCTACCTTCGCTGGGCACCCAGATCCATGATGTGGAGATGCCAGCATTGGACTGGGATAAACACAGTAAGCCATCTCACAACACCAGGTTAAAGTCCAACGTGTTTATTTGGTAGTAAACGCCATTAGCTTTCGGGGTTTGCCCCTTCGTCAGGTGAGTGGGAGTTCTGATCAGAAACAGTGTATATAAAGGCACACACAGTTTATAGAATACTAATTGGAATGCATGTCTTTACAGCTAATCAAGTGTTAAAGGTGCAGACAGTGTGAGTGGAGAGAGCATTAAGCATAGGTTAATGTCTCCAGACAGGACAGTTAGTGAGATGTTGCAAGCCCAGGCAAGTTATGGGGGTTACCAGATACTGTGATATGAGGCAACCTGTTGGACTTTAATCTGATGTTGTGAAACTTCTTACTGTGTTCACACAGATCCACGCAGTGTCCAAACCAGAAGTATGCTGTGATGCTCATCTGGGCCAGACGGTTTGCTGATTCACTGTGAAGTTCTCTTTGAATGGAAATGGCCACTTTGTTTCAAGCCTGAACTCTGAATAGGATTGGCCCAACCATGAGGCCGTACCTTCAGGGTCAAATGGTCTGCCATTGCTTGCTGTGAAAATCCATGTTAGAAAGGCCACTTTGTTGGGTGAAGGTCTGAAGGTGATGGACTTTGGGATAGAAGGGTTAAGAGGAAAACAACATGCAAGCCACTGGTGATTGCAATTTGGGCAGGGCCAATAAATTCAGCTCCCCTGATGTAAGTGAATGTGTCACCAGCCAATCATCCTGGAAGACCTCAGTTTCTCTTCCCTGTTTCTGCTAAGTAAAGCAACTGTAACTAAAACAGAAATAGAGACTAGAGCAGAAGTTTTTAAAATTTCCACTCATGTTTCTGCTTTTGTTTGTTTGATCAAGAGCTAAAGCTATTACACGTTGATTTGAGAGAAAACAGTGTCTGCTCAACATTGCACATGTTCAGCTGGGAGTTGCTGGGGTAATGATCAGAACAACTTGTGAACACTTGCTCATGGCCAGGCATAGGATCTCTCCAGTGCAGAGGATACCATTCAGCGTGTTGAGTCTGCACTGACTCTTCAACGGAGCATCTTTTCCAGGCCAACCCCCTGCTCTTCCTCTGTGTTACGTAATATCTACCCCATATATTTACCCTGTAATTCCTCTAACCTGCACATCTTTAGACACTAAGAGGCAATTTGGCATTGTCAGTTCACCTAATCGGCACACCTTTGGACTGTGGGAGGAAACCAGAGCACCCTTACAGACACGGGGAGAACATGCAGACTCCACACAGACTGTGACCCAAGTCGGGAATTGAACTCAGGTCCCTGACGCCCTGAGGCAGCAGTGCTAACCACTGTGTTGCTGTCTTCGTAGAACTGCACCCCAGGCTCCTTCAGCAGTTCAGTGAGAAAGGAAAAAATTCACCAAGAGGTGAAGAATTTAGATGTATTATGAATAGAATATGAATAAATAAGATATCTATTGCAACATGAAGTTAATGATCGTTAATAACCTGTCAATCATTAAAAAGCCAAGATATAGCCCTGCAGCAACAACTAACACCTCTACACAAAATTGTGTATGGCAGGCCTAGTGAAGCCATTTGCACAGTATCACTTTCATTGATACCGGAAATCCCCCCACCCCTCCAGTCCCCTGACGGCTTAGTAAAGTTTTTAAAAAAATTGAAGGTGTTTTGGCAATTTACATTAAAACACCACTCCACACACTAGAGCCAGATGTTGCTTTCTGCTCTTTCCTTTCGGTTTTCTTCACCCTCATGTTATTGTTGGAATGCAATTTCACAAGTACCCTTCCCAAATCGACCTTCCTCTTGTGTGTGTCTGAATGGCAAGTGTTGTCAGAACACTTGACCCCAAAGCAAATCATAGCATAGTCTGATTCATCCGTGTCTATTATTCCCACATGCCCATCCTTCCGTTCTACAAAATGTCGACCAAGCTCAGAGTAACTGATTGAAATTTTCTTCACCATTAAAGGAATGTTAAGGCCAATTGTATTTTCCCAACTGAGATGAATCACTGTGCCAAAGGATTGGGAAGAGAAAGAGGGGAGTCAATTGTCTGTGTGTTCCAACACTTGGTCTGTATTGAATGGATCCTGTTTTGTGTTTGTGCTAGGTGAGGACAGTTTGGCAACCCTAGCTGTGATTCTGCCCAGAGTCAAATGTCCTGCCAAAACCTCCTGTTTGACCCTGCATGAGGTCTTCGTGCACTAAGCAATTGCAGTACTCATGAGGCTGCCAAATTTGAATTGAAGAAAGTTTTGCAATCAGCTGATAGAACAGTGTTCCAGAGCATTGTGCTGACATTGATAGCTGTAGCTCTTTCCTGCAATTTTTCCACACCACTTCTTGGTCAGGCTACTCCACCAATAGGACTGAGAATAGCTGGAGAGTTGGTTATGACGAGCATCATTGCAAAAGTGGCCAAAGTCAGAAGCAAGCATCCATTTTAGGGATCTAACTGTCAATCTCATGTTTAACCACACAAACCAAATGATCTGTTGCAATCCACCCCCAGTACAACCATGAAGCATCCCTGTAATCTTATAAACATGACTGAAAATACTATCTCCTGAAGCAGTTAACAAAAGATAAAATGGTGTCATAAGGTTAAATAATCCTTTAAGCAAATGCTTAGTTAAAGCTTTTAAGGGTGCTGCAAAGGAGGAGAGAGCAGTAGAGAGGTGGCAAGGTCAAGGGAGTGAAGTGCAGTGGGTGTGAAAAATTGGAGACAGAACTGGGGGAACGCTGATATCGGAGAGGAGTGTGGAGCTGGAGGAGGTTACAGAGGTAGGTTGGGTTAAACCCACGGAAGGATTTGAATACAAGGATGAGAACTGTAAATTCAAAACTTTGTAGACCTGAAGCCATTATAGATCAGCAAGCAGCAGGTGATATGTCAATGGAACATGGTGAAAGCTCCTTTCCTGAGGTTGGTCAATGGGTGACCAACCAGGAAAGGATTGGAATGGTCGAGCCTAGAAGCAACAAGGTCGTGGATGTGGGCTTCACCAGTGGATCAGCTGAGATGGGTGGAGTCAGGTGATACACAAGTGTAAATAGGGGTCAGTTACGGAGAGGATATGGAGTCGGAAGTTGTAGTTACAAACTGTCTGGCTCTGCTAAAGATGCTGTCTAGAGTGGAAGTTTGTGCTAATTGAAAACTGACACATGCGAGCTGGTGGAGGGATTGAAAGGGTTGATGGCAAAACAGAGCTGCACGTTATCAGCATATGTATGGGGTTTGTTTTTATCTAATAGGTTTTCTTGCATAGTGGGCTAACTTGTCCTATGGGCCAAGAGGCAAAATGTTTTACTTCAATCCAATTCTACAGTTTTGCTTTCCTCACCGTGGGGAATTTCCACCATATCAGACAGTTGTGGCACCTCTGGCTCTATCAAAAGGAAAGTTATTGATTTATAACAAACCAATGAACTTTACTCTCTTTTTAAAGGGAGAACTGAAAGCATCAAAATAATCTTCCATGACTCTGCGGTGAAGATGTGAAGCTGCTTCCTGTAACATTTTGTTTGCAATTCTTAACCCTTTGTTTTTAACCAGCTATGTTCAATAACCCTGACAAAAAGACGCACGTTACAAGGAGAGCCAATTCTTTCTTTTGAAACAAGTGGCTCTGTGACATTGATGATCACGTGCCTGGAAGACAGTTATGTTTAGCTCTTGGCTTTTTAAGGCAGATGTAATCTGTGGGGAAGTGGTCTAAGTAGATCCTGAGGTCAGCCAGGGTTTAGCAGCTGTTTGCTGAGGGAAGTCTGCCAGGAATTTGTGGAGTTTTGGCTCCATGTCAGGAATGAACGTAGGCACCGTTTCTCATTTCTGTCCATACTTTTGACACGTGATGTCTGAGTTGTGTCAGCTATTCTCATTATCGTCAAATATTGGATGAATGTTGTCACTGCTGTGGATGAGGTAGCAGCCATGTGTATTTTTAAGAAATATGAATGCGCTTAAGCAAAACACTTCAAACAATTTTTGAGCTCTTGGCCTGGGCAGCAATGGGAACACTATATTTGCCTCCTGTGCAAGAATTGAGCAAGACCTGGTCACTGTCATTGATAGGTTCACACCTGTGGGTTGGTTAGATTTGAAGGGCTGGGCTTTGATGTTTTAACTAGCTTGCTTTCTCACAAATTAATGACCCAAACCCACCCAAATTGTAGTCATGAGATGGATCCCTGTTTCATGCTGATGTGAAGTGCAGTGAAGTTTTGTTCATCCAGAGTTGTCAGGATTTGGAACACCAACTGCAAAGGCGATGGAAGTGGCTTCTGTTAAAAAAAACTTTAAAAGGGAACCAGAGATCTTCTTGAAGATGAGGAGTTTACAGGGTTATGGGCACAAAAGTGGGGCAGAAATGTGGGACTAATATGACAGCTGTTCCAAAGATTCAGAAGAGACATGGCAGGTGATATGGTTATAAGTTTCAATGATTCATACTGTAAGTATTTTAGGAAATGAGAAAAGAAAACTGCGGGTGGGAATGGGAGAAGTGGGGAAAAGATGGATAAAACCTGTTTGACTTATGTTTGTCAAATGCTATTAATACTATTATATCTTCTCTGTAGCCAAATCATTTTGCTGGAGGATGGTGGGCCGATGGAAATGTTGGTTGTCGTTTCCATTCATTAATGTTGCAGTTTGGTTAGTTTGTACATAGAGTGAATGGCAAACCCCTAGGCCTTGCCTGTCGCTGTCTAAAGTTGCTTATTCATGACTCAGTGTCAAGTCCAAGGTTGCAATCTGATCAGGCTCGGTGGCCATTGTTTACAGATGCATCCAGATAGTGGGTCAGGTCAGGGCCCAATTCTATTCTCATGCAACATCAATGCCTGCTTATTTCAGTCCTGGTCTATTTTCTCTTTACTCAATCCAGTAGCTTGTTGCTGAGCCCTTTTATAGGACTGTGACTGATCAGGAATTCTTTATTTTTTAGGCTACCTCAGAGTCTATTTTGTGAGTTAGTTTTGTAGCTGGATAGACAGTCTTGCAGGAATGTACTCTTCTTGTCATGCTAAATACCCATATAAGCTAGTGGATAAATTAAGTACATTCCTTCCAAAGTTTAGCCTCTTTGTGCATAACAAGCCTGAAAAATGTTTGTTGTTCTTGCTCTTTAGCCCAATCAACCTGCAGCCTTACATAATATAATAATGTCTGTTAATATCACACTCTCTTCCCCCTTTCTCCCCGTCCTGACTCCCACCCAAAAAATGCTGCCGTGGTGTAAGTGTGCAGTGTTTTTTGCCACATGATCATCAAAACAAATGTTAGTTGCTGTTAGCAACAGAATTTTGTTCTGCCATTTTTTTCAATAATGAATGGCTAATCATGCTTTCTGTGTGTCTCAGACATCTGAAGCCATTTATTTGGCTGAAGCACTTGGAAAATATACAGCTATTCTGATAGGTGTAACACAAAACCAGAAAGTTATTTACTTTGGCTGGTCTCACCTGGAGGTAGAGTTGCTGCCTCTGACTAGGGGTAGCCAAAATGAGCCTCTGTTCCCATTCTTCTTTATTATTATTCAATGACTCCTTTCGTAATTTAACACTAAGATAAACAGTTGTGATGCTATTCAGCCATTATAGCTGATCCTGTTCTCACCTATAGTATACAGGTTGAGCAACATTTTACCTTCTGTTCTACCCTTACTGCTCTGAAGGACTTTTATTTTGCAAATTAGCATTAGTGTGGTGCTTGGAACAAGTGATGGAGCCAAAGAACTCATACATTTCCCATTTACGATCTATTTTTGTGAGAGCTTAGCTGCTAAAGTTAGCTCTTCCTCCAGATTGTCTTCTTGGGACCTTGGAGCTGCTACTTTGCGATGCATCCTTTTGTCTGATAACTCTTATGTAGCTACAGTTTCCTGTTTGGACGCTTCTGAAAATAACTTGCACAGAGAGAGGACTTCCTTCTGGTTGTGTCAGTCTCAAAACAATGATACTGATGAATGGGTCTGGAGTTCCCATTTAACCCTAAACATTACTGGACCTCGCAGGTGAGACAGAACCAATACTATGATGACTGGAATTAAGAGAGAGAGCAGGAAAGTTTTGTGAAGCTGTGAATTGCACAATGTTAGCGATTGAACCAGAGATCATTCAGTACATTTTCCTTATTCAAAGGATAAGGGCTTCGCTGTCTAGAATCATAGAATCCTACAGTGCAGAAGGAGGCCATTCGGCCCATCAAGTCTGCACTGACCACAGTCCCACCCAGCCCTATTCCCATGACCCCATGCACTTATCCTAGCTAATCCCCCTGACAGTAAGCAACAATTTATCATGGCCAATCCACCTAACCTGCACATCTTCGGAATGTGGGAGGAAACCGACGCATCCAAAGGAATCCCACGCAGACATGGGGAGAACATGAAGACTCCACACGCACAGTCACTCAAGCCGGGAATCATAGCCGGGTCCCTGACGCTCTGAGGCAGCAGTCTAGGCTGGAATTTATTGCTTATCTGTTACTGCCCTTAAGAAGGTAGTAGTGAGCTGCCTTGAACCACTGCAGTCTGTGTGGTTTTTGTACAGCCACAGTACTGTTAGGGAGTGAGTTTCTAGATTTTGATCCAGTCACAGTGAAGGAATATAGTTGCATTTCCAAGTTGGGACAGTGAGTGGGCTGGCAGGAAACCTGTGGTGGTGGTGTTCTCATCTGCCTGCTGCCCTTGTCCTTCTGGAAAGTAGTGGTTGTGGGTTTTGGAAGGTGCTGTCTAAGGAGCCTTGAGTTCCTGCAGTCGCATCTTTCAGATGGTACACACTGTTGCTGCAATGCATCATTGGTGGAAAGAGTGAATGTTTGCGGATGCGTTGCCAATCAAGTGGGCTGCATTTGTCCTAGATGGTGTCAAGCCTCTTAGTTGTTGGAACTGCAGTCATCCAATCTTCTGATGTATGCCTTGATGATGGTGAACAGGTTTTTTTGGAGTCAGGAGGTGCAGGATCCTTGCTGCAGGATTCTTAGCCTGTGACTTGCCCTTGCAGCCACTGTATTTATTTGGCCTGTCCAGTTAAGCTTCAGGGCAATGGTTACCCCAGGATGCTGATAGTAGGGGATTCAGCAATGTTATGCCACAGAGTAGGGTTGATGGTTAGATTCCTTGTTTTTGGAGATGTTCATTACCCTGGCACTTGTGTGGCTTGAATGTTACTTACCATTTGTCAGCCCAAGCCTGGATATTGTCCAGGTCTTGCTGCATCTAGACATGGATCGCTTCAGTATCTGAGAAGTCACAAATGGTGCTGAACATTGTGCAATCATCAGTGAACATCCCCACTTCTGATCTTATGATAAAAGTAAGGTCTTTGGTGAAGCAGCCGAAGATGTTTGGGCCTAGGATGCTACCCTGAGGGAATCCTGCAGTGATGTCCTGGAGCTGAGATGACTGTCCTCCAATCAAAACCATCTTTAAGAACATAAGAAATAGGAGCAGGAGTAGGCCATCCAGCCCTTCAAGCCTGCCCCGCCATTCAGTAAGATCATGGCTGATCTGTCATGTCTCAGTTCCACATTCCCGCCCTCTCCCCATAACCCTTAATCCTCTCGCTTATCAAAAACCCATCAACCCGCGTCTTAAAAATATTTAGCGAGGTAGCCTCCACCACCTCAACGGGCAGAGAATTCCACAGATTCACCACCCTTTGAGTGAAGAAGTTCCTCCTCAACTCCGTTCTAAACCACCCCCCCCCCCCCCCCCCCCCCACCCTTATCTTGAGGCTGTGCCCCCTAGTCCTACTGTCCTTTCTGAGCGGGAAGAGCCTCTCCACCTCTATCCTATCCATCCCATTCATCATTTTATACGTCTCAATGAGATCTCCCCTCATTCTTCTAAACTCTAACAAGTACAAGCCTAGTTTATTCAGCCTCTCCTCATAGCTCAACCCCCTCAACTCCGGCATCAGCCTAGTAAACCTCCTCTGCACTCCCTCCAAGGCCAAAATATCCTTGCGTAAGTACGGCGCCCAAAACTGCACACAGTACTCCAGCTGCGGCCTCACCAATGCCCTATACAGCCGCAGCAAGACCTCCCTACTTTTGTATTCAATCCCCCTCGCTATGAAGGCCAGCATCCCATTAGCCTTCCTGACCACCTGCTGCACCTGCAGGCTGGGTTTTTGCGACTCATGCACAAGGACCCCGAGGTCCCTCTGCATCTTTGTGTTAGGTATGACTCCCAACCTGTGGACAGTTCCCTGATTCTTATTGACTCCATTGCTGGAGCTCTTTAATGCCACACCCTTGTCAAATGTGGGTTTGTTGTCAAGGACACTCACTCCATGAAGTGCTGTGGACTACCAGTAGCAGCGAGATTGTACTCAACCACAATCTGTAATCTCATGGTCCGCCGTATCCCCCTATCATAACCACCATGCCAGGTGAACAACCTTAATTCATCTCGGCACCTCTGGAATCCAACTCTTTGTCCATGTTTGAACGAAGGTTGTAATGAGGTCAGGAGCTGAGTGGCCCTGACAGAATCCAAACTAAGAGTCAGTGTGCAGGTTATTGCTAAGCAAGTGCTCGCACTGTTAATGACTCCTTCTGTCACAGTACTGATTGACTGATGGGGCAGTAAGTGGCTGATTTGAATTTGTCCTTCTGTTTCTGGCCAGGAAATAACTGGGTAATTTTCCGTATTGTTGCTGTTGTAGCTGTACTGGGACAGTTTTGTTAGTGATGCCGCAACTTCTAGCGTATAAGTCTTCAGTACTATTGCTGGAATATTGTCAGGGCCCGTTACCTTTGCAGCATTCATTGCCTCCAGCTGTTTCTTGACAGCACATGTGAATTGAATTGGCCAAAGACTGATGTTTGTGATGCTGGGGACCTCCAGAGGAGACTGAGATGGCTTATCCACTCAGCACATCTGGCTGAAGATTGTTGCAAATGTGTTTGGTCCTCCATCATTGAAGATTTGGGTGTTTTTGGAGCTGCCTTCTCTCAATTTATTTAATTGTCCACTACCATTCACTGCTGGATGTGGCAGGAATGCAGAGTTTAGATCTGATCCATTGGTTGTGTAATACTGAGCTCTATCTATCACATGTTATTTATGCTATTTAGCACACAAGCAGTCCTGTTTTGTAGCTTCACAGGTTGACGCCTCATTTTTAGAGCTCCTGGAATGCCCTCCTGCACTCTCTAATGAATTAAGGTTGTTCACCTGGCTTGGTGGTTATGATTGGGGGATATGCCGGACCATGAGGTTATAGATTGTGATTGAGTACAATCTTGCTGCTACTGGTAGTCCACAGCACTTTATGGATGTTCAGTTTTGAGTTGCTTGATCTGTTCATAACCTCTCCCATTTAGCACAGTGGCAGTGCCACACAATTTGCATTTATATAACACCTTTCTATCAAGACATACCAAGGTGCTTCATGGGGAAATATCAAACACAATTTGACCTTGAACTATGAGATATTTGGACAGGTGATCAGGTTTTAAGAAGCATCTTAGAGAAAGATGCATAAAAGTTAAGGAGGGAATTTCAGATTTTTGGGTCTAAACAGCATGACTACTATACTGGAGCAATGAAAACTGATGAGGCCAGAATTGGTATAGAAGTAGAATTTTATGCTGGTTTATGTATCAGTACGAATGTTTTGTGTTTCTTATCTCTGGAAACAAAATCCATTCCAAGCATTGGCTCAAGATACATTGTTCTCTCTTGGGTAGAGTTACATAGAAATGACCAGCCGTTCACCCTTGTCAATCCCTGCTAGTGTTTATCCTCCACAATCTAAACCTGTGTGCCTGTTCCCTTTTCATTTAACCACCTGTCTAACCTGTTTTTAATTGTTGATGTGGTCTCTCTTTCAGTCACTAACTCCATGAGCGCATTCCGCAGCTTTGTAACTCTCTGAGCACGGTAGGAAAATCACAAACAAGCGGTTGTATCTTAATTTTAAACTGAAGGACAATCCTGAAAAAATTGAATACAAAAATCAATTGAGATATTTGATAAAAGCATGATCCAGATTTACTTTAAAAAAAACAGTAGCAATATGAAGATCTTTGGGAGGAATGGCAGGAAATTGTGGTGAAGAGATAGAGCTATTGCAACTAACAAATGGAAAGAAGCTAAACTAGTATCTGCCTGGCTAAGTGGCAGCTCTCTCATGTTCAAACTCCAGCACACAACTTGAAGCATAAGACAGTCGGACACTTGCAACACTGAAGCAGTATTGCTGCCTTTAGGTGAGATTTTCATTCAAGGTTGAATCTACTTGTTCAGTTGATGTGAAAAATCAAATACTCTATCAATATTCAAATAAGTGCAAGGAACTTCTCCAAATACCTAACAGTTGCTCCTAAGCCAAGACAGGTTATCTGTGTATTTGCCTCATTGTTATTTGCAGATGCTTGTGCACATATTGCTTGCTGCTTTTACTTAAATGCACCTTGTGCTGTAAAAGTAATTCAGACTCTTTGAAAATGTGAAAAACCTCTATAACAATATCCTGTTCAGCTGCAGCACCCATTTTACCACTAAGATCGAGAGGTCTGAGGCTGTCTCAGCCTCTGGAATGGCTTAAATAAAAACAGAAATGTTCAGCAGATGAGCCAGTATCTGTGAAGAGAGAAACAGAATTAACATTTCAGGTTGATGACTTTTCATTAGAACGAAAAATCATCAACCTGAAGCCATGTGTTGGACTGGGGTAGGCACAGTAAGAAGTCTCACAACACCAGGTTAAAGTGCAACAGGTTTATTTGATAGCAAAAGCTTTCAGAGCACTGCCCCTTCATCAAGTAAGTCGAACCTGATGAAGATGCAGCATTCTGAAAGTTTGTGCTTCCAAATAAACCTGTTGAACTTTAACCTGGTGTTTCTGAAACCTGAAGCATTAATTATTTTGCTTTCCAAAAATACTGTCAGACTTGCTGAGCACTTCACATTTTACACTTCCATTTCAAATTTCCAGAATTTCCATTAGTTTGCTCTGTTTAGTATGATGTGGTCATTGTTTATCTTGTTCAATCCAATAACTTGCACTGTATTTGTGTTTTCTTTTGCCAGCATTCAGACATTGCCAATACAGCTGAATGGTCCAAACAATGTACTCCCAGCTTTTGCAGGTATTATGACTTTTATTATTGATGATATTTGGATGATCAGTAAAACAACTCCAAAAATTCCAGATTAGATGTATCCTGTTAAAAGACAGTGAACCTGAGCTTAACTTTTGATGTGGCTTCTAAAGCAAAGATGTCTTCTGGATGATAGGGATTGGAAGGTCTGACTTAGAGGGCATTATTCTTTCAGTCCTTGACACACACGAGTACATAACCTAGACACAGGAGAAAAAAGCTGCCCTGGCTACACTGAGTGCATGCAAACGTGACACCAAACCATAGAACTAGAATCGACTCCTACCCATTAGTGTTGAGCTAGCTGACCTCTTGTTGTAGGGCTACTACAGTTGACCTCAGCAAATCAAGATTCGAGAATGTAATTATAAATCAGGATTCTTTTTAACTCTTAATCCTTTCAAATAAGTTGTCTTCAGCTTAACTGATGCAAGGCAGACGTCTATCCAGGGTCACATGTTTTTGCCATTGGTCTTTGTTTGACTGAACAAGGTAATAAACACACACACACACACACACACACACACACATGGATGTAAGGCAAATTGTACAACCAGGGAGTCTGTTGATAATGTGGTGAATGCTTATTTGCCCTATCTGATTTGGTATTTCATTTTCACTTACTCAGTGAACCTTACAGGGAATCTGAAAGGTAATAGTTAGTTACATGGATGTGAGTGCTAAGATACAGTATCCTGTAACTCAGTGGACCACCATTTTCCATTACCATAAGAGTTGTATGAATGTGCGTGAGTGGAGAGAGAGAAAAGGCATCACCTGTCATAGTCAGATATGCTAATGGTAAGAGTCCAGTGATTTCAATTTGGCTTTCAGTAGCAGTAAGGCCACAGTCCATTATCTTGCTCAGAGAAGGTCCAAAGAGTGTGGAAAATGAATCACAATGGGGCAGTTGAATCTGCTACTCATAAGGTAAGCGTGAAATGCATTGTTGAGGCATACTGGGGGCATTACAGTTTATCCCTTATACCTTAACTTCAGAAAGCTTGATAATATGTTATTGATTTGTTATTGATAAGAAGATAAATGTTCTATTTTCTGCAATAGCTTTTCTCTGCAATAGTTTTTCTCTACAATCTGTGTACACCCATTTGCAAAGTTGTTTAAAGAGACTTTATCCTCAGTGATTTTATTCATCCGTGGGATGTGGGCATTGCTGGCTGGGCCGGTGTTTGTAGACCAAAAATAATTGCCCTTAAACTGAGTGGCTTGTTAAGCCAGAGGGCATTTAAGAGTCAACTTGTGCTGCAGATCTAGAGTTATGTCACACCAGACCAGGTAAGGATGGGTGATTTCCCTCACTAAAGGACAGTAGTGATCCAGATGAGTTTTTATGACAATTTCATCATTAGACTTTTCATTCCAGATTTATTTTATTGAATTCAACTGTTTGCCATGGTGGGATTTATATGCGGGCTTCCAGAGCATTAACCTGGATCTCTGGATGACTAGTCCATGATAATACCACTGTGCCACCACCTACCACTGGTCTTTCATGATTGGACCACTTGTTTAGTTTGCCAGTTAAGCAGTATTGTTTACTTTTTAGATTGCTGTAAATCTGCTGATTCATTTAAAAAGCCATGCCCCAAAAATTACACTGAGAAATACTAGTACATGAAATCATAACGTATTTGTCTGTGATTCTCTCTTCTCTTGCTCGAGGTAGCAATCCACTGATTTTAAATAGTTGACAGATGTGTTAAATGGCCAAGTGTTGGTATTATGGGATGAAATTTCAGGGCCTCAAAGACAGTTTTATTGATTCCTGGCATAGTTGTCTGTTACTTAAATAAATAAGCAGCCATTCTTATAGATGACAGTGAAGGAGCCATCTGCAGGAAAACACTGCACAAATTCTTTCCACAAATGACAGAGGTGCCCAACTTTGAACACACATCAATTGAAAATTTGCACTTCAGAAATTGTTTTCTGCAGAGACTTTTTAGAGTTCTGCCATGATCATTGTATTTTGGATTGATGTGCTTGTTCCAGTGCTAAGCCATCTTGTTTGAAGATCTTGGCAGATTGGAGAAGTGCTTTTACAGTGCTCGTAAACATTTAGCCTTAAAATTACAGATTTGCTTGTCAAGTATGTGCAACCATTTTAAAACTTGCTAAAAAATCATGAGTCCAAACTGGGTAAATGTTAGTTTGATAATATGCCGCCTGCTGTCAAGGGAAACGGTATCTGAAAGTGAAATTGGATGTTTATTTAACATAAGTACAGTATCGGTGTGGTCTGGTCACATTGACAGTGGCTCTCAAAAGCTGTTTAAATGGTTCCGTTTGAGCTCCGTCCCCAGTGCTGGCTTTTGCAATTGGGAAGTATCATTAGTCTACTTCAAGAACTCAGTGCAGCTCCAAATTACACTGAGAACCGAGTCACAATACTCAGTTCCAAACTTTTGTGATCTTTCCTTACAATTCGTTATCTGCACGTTTGGAATCAATCTTGTTTCTCTTTCACTGCACCATCTTCCATATCCCTTTTGAAACATGGTGTCCAATTACACACAGTATACTATATAGTTTGATCTGTAATGCACAATAAATGTCCCTGTAAAATCTTACTACATTGATACTGTCTACTTAACCTGATGTTCTTATTTCCTTATTAAGTGATCTTCCACACCGCCTTTAACATTGAAAATGATACATTTAGACATATTGTGATTCATTGGTGCATCTTTATAGATTCATTTTTTATTAAATAGCACTTAATCAAATATGCATTTGTATTTTTTTTGCTCATTGATACCCCCCATTTAATCTAATATACTAGTTTGTTCCTTAAACACCCATGACATCCTTTCAAATTTTGATTAGTGACTTTCAAAGACGCTTGTACTTATTTTTGAGCAGGGTGCTTTGCAAACTCAGATATAAACTGTTACTACTAAATTTCACCTCCTGAACTTCCCAAATGTTCTGTGCTTGGATTTCGGATTGCTTTTGAGACTATACAAATTCTGTTTGCCTTATCTGTGCTTCAGTGAACACTGACTTCGTTAACCATCCTGAAGTCAATGGATGACATTTTGGATCACTTATGCATGGCTTCACAGCAACAGTAGACAAAGCAGCAGTTTTATCATTATTTGCCCCCTTATCCTGGTCAACAATCATGGATTGCTTCCTGCAGGACAAGTTGCAAGCCAAGAATGCAGAAGAGTGAGAAAATCTTCTTTGACTCACATTAGCATTTAGAGAAACCTCAACCTTCTCCATGGAGAAATTTGCATCCAGTTGAGAGAAAACTGCAAGAGCTTTGGGGAGGAAGTTGTACAGAGCACTCCTTTGATTCCACAATTGTGACATATAATATAATTTCCAATTGTGCATCTGAGGGGGGGATGGAGCAGTCCTGCAGAGAGCACCTGCACCTAATACAAAAGATGAAGAGAATTTATTCTACAAAAAGAGAATGCAGTTCACTCTTTCCCACTTAAAGAGATTGCTAACCAAAGGCTGATGTCAATAATCTGAGCACCAGTGTCAGAACTGCTAGGCATTGATGTTTTCATTCTCTGTTGCAAGTTCTGTGTAGTTATTTAATTTTAGAGCTCTTTCAGTGCTACAGTAAAACACGTATCTGAACAAAGATTTTCCCTGATCCGACTGTTTGCGAAAATGCTGCTGTTGCCATGGTATTTACTCAGGCCTGCTGCCCTTATTGCTTATTCTGTGGGGTTTTGTTCACTCTTTCAAATCACTGGTGAGGCCTACAATGTCTGAAACTAATTGCACTTCTTTTTTTGCCTAATGAATTCATTTTGTCACTTGGTGATTTGGATTTTATTTATTCCTGTTGACTTCCTTCCTTTTTTATTTTCCCTGGTTCCCTTTTTAATTTATTTTTGTGTGCTTTATTTTGTTTTTTTTACCATTACCCCTGTGCATGCTGATGACCACTGAACCTGTAGGCATGACCGCAATTCTGATGTGTGCTGCTGGACTGCCTGTGTGCTTCACCCGCGCAACTAAACCCGTACACAATCCTGACTCAAGAAAAAGCGATAAAAAACTCTGCACTGTCCGAGATAAATCATTTAGGAGATCGAGGAAAATGTCCAAAAAAGGTAGTTAAGTAAAGACATTTCCTATCTACTTGCAGTGTTAATCTGTTTTCTTTTGCTCAGGGGGGAGAATTTCAAATTTGGTTGCAATTTGTTTTATTTTTATTCCTATATTTCACTCCAATCCAATCCTTCAAACAATGCTGCATTTTAATAACATTTTATTGGCTGATGTGGTTTTGAGACGGAGAACAGATTGCGGGTGTTGAGTGTGGTTCTGTACCCACAGTGCAATTTTAAAACACAAAACCACAAATGATGAAAATGGACAGCAGGTTGATTAGGATCTGAAAGTGAAAAATAGGTTTGATGCTTTGGCTTTGAACTTGATGGAGTGTGCCTGAAACATTAACCTGTCTTTCCCTTTCAAATGTATTATGGGCATTTTCCATTTTCAAGCTCTCCCGGGCTCCAGCTAAAACTTCAACTTGGTCCCGGTATTCTTTTGCACAGGTAAGTGATCTGGGTTTTTGCACATTAAATTAATGTTAAGTTTAAAGATCCAAAATGCTTGCATCCATTTCATTCTCTCTCTAAAACGTGATGTTTATCATTCACTTACCAAACATGCCAGATTTTATCCTATAAGGTGACATTCAATAATGGGCCTTATTCTCAAATTGAAGGCAAAGTACAACTTCTCATACATATTGCTCACAGCAAGATGCATGCTCCCACCTTTGAGTAAATGGATATCAACTTTGCAATTGCTGGGATTTTTATATATTAAAGTAAGTACACCATAATACATGTTGTGGAGTTATCCAATGCTCTTTGTCCATTTTCTTATCCAAGTGCTTCATGTTCCGTTCTCCCCGATATTCTTAATGAACCATAACATGGTTATGGTTACAACGAGGCCGTTCAGCCTATCATGCCCATGTGACTCTCTGCAAGAGCAACTTGTCCTACTTCTCCATAGGCTGTTCAATGCTTCTTTTGAAGCCCACGATTGTACCCACCTCCACTGCGCTGTGAGGCACTGCATTCCAGATCCTCTGCATTTGCTATGCTTTTTTAAAAAAACATCTTTCCTCATGTTGCCATTGCTTCTTTTGCAAATTACAATAAGTTGATGTCCTCTGGTCCTCGATCCTTCCATCAATGGGGACAGATTCTTGTCTATTCTGTCCAAACTCCTCATAATTTTGACCACTTCACAGAATCGCAGAATTGTTTCAGCAAAGGAAGAGGCCATTTGGCCCATCATACCTGTCCTGACTCTCCAAGCAAGCCATAACTTAGTGACATTCCCCTGCCTTTTTCCTATACACCTGCACATTGTTTCTATTCAAGTAATCATCTTGAATATCTCGATTGAACCTGCCACTATCATATTTTCAAGCAGTGTGTCCCAGACCTATACGCTTTGTGTGAAAAAGTTTTTTTTTCTCACTTCTAACAAATCACCTCTTAGTAATCTCTTCGAGACGGACAGACCTCGTTTCTCCAATCTATCCATGTATCGTTCCAGGGATAATTCCTGTGCAATTTTTCTGCACCCTCTCTAATGTTTTCCTGATGTGTGATGCCCAGAATGGGACATAATAATTCCAGGTTCCATATGCAACCTTAAATGTTTAAATTTATCAGATTTTGACATTATAGTTAGTTAATTAATGTACCACGCAAACGAGTAAACAGAGGTCTCTGTTCTGAAAACTATGTTTTGATTGCTGTTGGCCAATCTTCAGATGTGGAAGGGATGAAAAGTGTGATGTTTTTCCTTCAGTGCAGTACACCAATAGCACAATAATTATATGCTTTAATTAATAATAATTATTAAATAACAATAATTATTTTGTTATTTAATAGCCTGATCTGACATAGTGAGTAGTTGTCCCTAACAGGTTCAGTATAGATGTAATATTGGTGGAGTGTGGTAAAAGGGTGAGTCTTTTACACACACACACACACACACGCACCGCCCCCCCCCCCACACACACACACACGCACGCACGTGCACACACACGCACGCACGTGCACACACACGCACGCACGTGCACACACACGCACGCACGTGCACACACACGCACGCACGTGCACACACACGCACGCACGTGCACACACACACACGCACGCACGCACGTGCACACACACGCACGCACGTGCACACGCACGCACGCACGCACGTGCACACACACTGGAGAAGGAGAGTAAATTCAGAGACAATTACAGCAGCTTCACAAGTGTCCCTTCCAGCATCGCCCTGGGAGCTGTATGGCCTGGGATATCGTGTATGTCAGGAGGGTAGCTGAACGTAACAGTTTTGAAATAAATGATTACCTCTGTTATATTCTGATCCATTCCATTGATGGATATTTTACTAAATAAAAGTGTAAAATATGCTCTCCAAAGACCTGGTTAAACGCCATATCCTATATTTCTTACCAAACATTAGACCCGCGATCGAAACTCAATCTGTGGCAATTTATCTGATTGCCAGACAGCAAGAGGAGTTGAACCTCAATTCCTCTCTGCTAGGGAGGGAAATACAAGACTCTTAGGGCCTTTGGGCACTGTATGTGTGTGAATGTTTAATGGGAACAGGATCAGATTGTGCTGTGATTGTGGTAAATATCCTTTCTGGGCTTCCATGAAGAATGGCCTTTTCCAGGGACTGAAACTCCGATTTTGTGGTTCAATATTTAACTTGGCCTATATAAATTGTGAGCAGCTTAAACAATTCACTGAATTAGTTATTTTCCCTGTCCGAATTCAAATTTAAAGTATATAGTTTTGGTCGGATTCACAGTATTGAGAGTGGGAATAGTTAGTGGTTTGCATCTCATTTTATTTGCCATGGAGGTTGTTGGGCGTAAGATTGTTGAGAGCCAGTTCAGTCCTGTAGCTCCATTGTAGCTTTTTGGTGGCGTTCTTACACAGCCTGGATTCTGTTCTTGCAGTTTTAATGTCTCTGAATTCATCATTCAGCTTAGTCTTGTAATACACTCTTAGGTCTCCATCTTAGATTTGAATAAGGCACTTGATACTTGTTTGCTTGTTAATATTAAATTATGCTTATATGACACTCAATTTTGTATCATTTATTCCAGTCCCATGTGGTCATCCTTAGGCTTCCATTCACTGTTGTCCCTGTAACTCCTCAGATTTACGGCTGTTTCAAGTTTAGTAATTAAATACATAATCCAAGATGTGCAGATGAGGTGGATTGGCCATGCTAAATTGCCCCTTAGTATAAGAGGGACTAGCTAGGCTAAATGTATGGGGTTCTAGGGATAGGGCCTGGATGGGATAGTGGTAGACTCTATGGGCTGAATGGCTGCCTCCTGCACTGTAGGATTCTATGATTCTATACTTCCTTTGGAGTATCTGGTATAAAAATTACATTCACTCATGTTACAGTTTCAACATTGACCTAATGCTTATAACCTAGTCAACCAAGTAATAGATTTCTTGTTGACATTTCAGTTGCAAAGTGAAAAGTAAACATGAATGGTTTGGTATTTCTGAATGGTGATGAAAATGGTACAGCATTGTAAGATTCCGAAGAACTTTCCAGTTCTGGAATTAAAAGCAAGCCTCATTAATGATGATAATGAAACTATCATTGATTATTGTAAAAGCCTATCTAGTTCACTAATGCCTTTAGGGAAGGAAATCTGCAGCCCTTACCTGTTATAGCCTATATGTGACTCCAGACACACAGCAATGTGGTTGACTTTTAACTGTCCTCTGAAATGGCGTGGCAAGCCACTCAGTTGTCACCAACACCAAATCTAGGGCAGTATATGCTGGTCTTGCCAGTGACGCCACCATCCCACAGACGAATAAAAAGTATTCTACTTAAATATTAATGCACACGGGCTGAGGAGAATGATTTCTGCCACCAAACATAATTGGTATGTGTTCTGCAATGGATTAAGACATTGCTAATGTAGCACAGTAGGCTTATGACTAAGGTCATAATTTGTGGATTTAAGAGAAAAAAGCAGAATGGATAACAAACTGGCCAGAAATCAGAAGGTAAGGGTTAAAGCTTGCCACTCAGGTGGGAAGTTGGGAATGTTTCACGAGGTACGGTGCTATAATTTCAAAACTTCAAGATGACATCAAATAAATAGGTTTAGTTAACTCCGAAGTGATACAAGATATTATTAAATTTGCAGAATAGCATGTAATTGAAACAGACTACAATATAGCTAATTGTGATAGCACATTTTTGCAATGAAAAATTAGGAAGCTCCTTGTAAAATAAACGTCTAAAATGGGTTGAGAAGCATGTGGATCTGGGAGTACAACTATGCAAATCACAAAGTAATGAAGCACATTAATAAGCTAATAAAAAAAGGAAATCAAATTAAACATCTGCAATTTCTACCTTTCCTCTTCAAATATTTCAATAAGATCGGCTAAGCATGTCCTTCACTTCTGGAATCTATGCTGATTATTATTTATTTTCAGTTTCTGGCGTTTTTCTATAACATCTGAGTATCTATTGTCTTTCCTGCACTGACATTAATTGGCCTATGGTTCCTTGGAATTGTCCGGCCTTCCTTTTGATGTATAGGAATCACATTAGCTATCACGTTAGAGGATTAAAAGTCCTCTGGCACTGACCCCTCCTAATCAATTTTTATGCATTCAATAGTATATGCAAATGCAATCCATTTGGACAAGAGATTTTTACCCCCTCTAAGTCTGATCAGTTCATCGATGATCTCCTACCTTTAAATATCCTTTCATTAATATATTTGTTTTCTAACATCATGTTAACTTTGCCAGTAAATACCAATACAAAGTAATTTGATGTTTACCAGTCTGCCACCATTACCTGTGAGTTTACTCCAATCTGATTTTTTTCCTTGATTATTTATTTGTCTGTAGAATTGTATTGCTTTTTTATTTTCCTTGATGTTTTAATTTTGTAGTTCCTCTTTGCTATTTTTTAAACTTCTTTCATTTTGTATTCCCTTCTGTCACCCTTTTCTTTGTTGTCTATATACTTAGTGTGAATCTTTTTCCTTAGTTTCAGTTTTGCATGTATTCATTCGTAGTGTGTAATTACTGGTTTAGTGGAATATACCTCTCCTGAAGACTCTTGCGACTATTGTTCTATATCTGTGCAAGTACCTTTTCCCAATTTACTTTAAATAGTTTCATTCTCACGTCCCAAAAAGCAATTATTTGGCAATTTATTACTTTGATTTTGGGTATTACTTTTGTTTTGTTTCTGTCCTGCCCAATCTTTATTTAAAATCTCATATTGTTATCAGTAATTCCTGGCTGTTCCCCTGCACTTACTACTTCACCATTCTGGCACATTTCTCATTACTTGATCCAGCAGTATTTCTTTTCTTTGGCTTTTTATTACTGGAAGAGAAGGTCCCAAAATGGAACCTTGGCTCAAGACCTTATTAACTTTTACTTTTTCTTTAGAATTAGTGGAAATACAGAGTCATTTAACTGCCAATTAGTTTTTAACTACAGGAAGTTGTATTTTGCTTTGAAGATTTAAGTTATCCAGAAGCATGAAAAGCACAATAGATATTTTAGCACAATTTCATTTTGAATTCACGGATAATTCAAATTAAGTAACTTCACACTGAGTAGACTTTAAAGAACTTGGCACTAAAACGCTGTCTGAGGCATAATTGTGACAGGACTAGTACTGCTCTAAAATCCTCCTCTTCAAATTGCTATAGACAGTCACTGCATTATCCATAATACAGACTATTTTATCCCCTCAACTGAAGGGAAGTATTTGTAAGGAATGAAAGGATGAAATCGGAGTGGAAGTCAATCGGGAGAAATGAGTTTGGAGAGTGGTTGCTGCTTAGATCTTTCATCAAACCTTGCATATATTATAATGGGAGGTTTTGTTGAGTAATATTTGATTTATTATTGTTACTTGTTTTAGTATACAGTGAGAAGTATTATTTCTTCCGTGCTATACAGACAAAGCATACTGTTCATAGAGAAGAAAAGAGAATGCAGAATGTACTGTTGATAGTCATAGCTAGGTGTAGAGAAAGATTAACTTAATTTGAGGTAGGTCCATTCAAAAGCCTGGCAACAGGGGAAGAAGCTGTTCTTGAGTCGGCTGGTATGTGTCCTCAGACTTTTGTATCTTTTTCCTGATGGAAGAAGGTGGAAGAGAGAATCTCCAGGGTGCACGAGGTCTTGATTATGCTGGCTGCTTTTCTGAGGCAGCGGGAAGTGTAGACAGTGTCAGTGGGTGGGAGGCTGGTTTGAATGGTGGACTTGGCTTTGTTCATGAACCTTTGTACTTTCTTGCAGTCTTGGACAGAGCAGGAGCTATACTAAGCTATGATACATCCAGGAAGAATGCTTTCTATAGTGCATCTGTAAAAGTTAGTGAGAGTTGTAGCGGACAGGCCAAATTTCTGTAGTCTGAGAAAATAGAGGCTTGCTTTTGTGGGCTTGCTGAACAACAGTGCTTGTGAACTTGACTACAAAATGATGAATTAATTTAAGATGATCAGGCATTTTGCCAAATGATCCTCACTTCAGTTATAAATATTGATGTCACAGTTGTATAATAGCCCTCAGTTGTATAATAGCCCTTATTTGCCTTGTTTTGAGAAAATAATTTTTGACCCTAGAAAGAGATATGATGGCACAGTGTAGGGAATTAACATTACCTTGTCCTTCATCCAGTTTTGTAAAAATGGGCAGTGATAGTGAGATTCCCTTTTTAACCATTCTAGGAGCTGTTGGGAGTGTTTTGTTTTCTATCACTTGACCTTTGATTTTGAACTTACTCATGTTTTCCATCTCATTGCTTGTAAAATTCAGATTAAATTGCAGATAGAATTAAGGAAATTTGATTGGAATAGATGTTGAGCTACCATCAGTAGTGGGTATTTTTAGTGGGTATTTTTCATTGTGTCATGTGTGTTTTCTTACTGCTTGGAATCAGTGTATTTTGTACGTGACGGATATGTATTTTCTTATCGCAAAGTGATTGGGCCAATATAAATAATTCCAGCAGCAAGCATTTTATGAATCTTAAAATAAGGAAAGCAAGACACACTTGCCTCAGAAGCTTAAAACCCTACATCTCTCTCACTTGATTTGCCGACACTATTAGTCGCACAAACATTAGCTACACGTAAGGGAAGAACAGTGTAAATACAATGAATGATTGATTGTCTCAGCCTCTCTTTCATGGCAGGTCCGTAGTTTCTTAGATGGGTTGATGCTTTAGTTGAAGTTAAGGTCTTGTACAGCAGAGGATTTTCAGTGAGCTGCGAAGGCTCTAGTATCTGACTTTCCAGGAAGTTAGTTATGATGAACTTGAAGTTGGAAAAGGTTGGAGAGAGGCCTTCTCCCATCTTCATGATGTGGTTGTTTATTACCTCGGCTGTTTAATTGATATGCAGCTGGTTCAAATGCTGCCTACAGAAAGGCTGCTTGCTATATTAAAAGCAGGCACCAAACATGGCTGTCTCACCACGCGACGGAGTTCAAAGTCCTTTTCCAAATGAGGTGGTAGGTCAGGTTGATTTATACACCTTATGTGTTGACTTTCACACTTTGAGAATTTGAGACAGCTAGTGTCTTTGTACCTGTTGAATTAGTTTCAGGAAAAGGCACCATTAGTCTGGAATGCTCCTTTTGATCCACCTTGAGACAAGGGAGTGTTTCATACCACAAGAGAAGTCAGATGACTGTCTTTTTACAGCCTTCTGTGAATTTTTCAAAATATACAGTATTGATGAAAATTCTTAAAATCCTAAAAAAAATCACAATTGTGTAACTTGCCTTTCTCTCTCTCTCCTCTCATTCCAGAAATGGTAAAGGACCCAGAGGAGGTGGTAAAAAAGTACATGATGAGAACAGAAGAGATTCCAGATGAGGTAATCAAGGTTTTGTCATTGTCAAGCTGTGATTTTTATGATTAAGCATTGATATTTAAACAGAGTGCTTCCAAAGAAGTTGTTTGCGTTTTCCAGTTTTTGGCTTTACCTGATGCATTTCCACAACACGTCTCTTCTAAAAGTACTAAAATCATTATTTTGTTACCAGCCTCCACTCCCCATGTCAAGAGATTGTCCCTGTTTTTGAAAACCGTCTACTTTAGTTGTTTTATTTTTCTAAAAGCACAAAGTGTTCTTTTATTCACTCCACTGTGCTCAGCTCTGCCGGGAATATATTGGGTGGGGATTATTGCTGCAGGATAATAGTTGGGCAGTTGGCAGAGCTCTGGGAACAAGTCATTTATTCAGCCAGGTTCTTAAGTGATGCAAGAAGACTGAGGAGACCCCTAAAACAGTGTTATGTTCAACTGTCCAGAACTGAGAACAGAATGTGGATTTATTACTTCAGTTATGTGACCACACAATTGGAATGTCAGTGCACTTCTAAATCACAAATTGTTCTCCACTAGTGAGCTCATTTATTCTAATAAACATGTTTTATTACTGTGTTGTACAAAATCTACAGGTCATGGTATCGTGTGGTATACTTGCAGATACATGCCTTGAGATTTTGTAGAATTTTACTGTTTTGTCTGGTCAAATGGGATCATATTGGGTCAGGAATCATGAATATGACAGACCTCTCAAAGACAGATTCATCAAGAAGAGGTGACTTTGGGCATATTTGAAGGATGGAGGATGGTCGTATTCCCAAAGGTTTTCTGTATAGTGAGATAACTGGAGTCAGAAGGCCAGTAGGATGTCCAAAGCTCCACTTCAAGGATGTTTACAAGTGGGACGTGAAGGCCCCAAGCATCAGTTTTCACACCTGGTGATGTCAGCTGATGACAGAGAAACTGTGGCATCACCTGTGGGCCAGTGTGCACCATCGTGACTATCGGTGCCTCCTGTGACTTGGCAATGGGCACCAACACTAAAAATAACCCATAACAACAACTGATAACCAACTCAAAATACACACATGTGGTGGAAGCTGCCCTTCAGGGTCCTCAGCGATCAGGAAAAATACACTATTTCGTATTACCCCATCCCTAACAGGTTTGCTACATGTCCATTATCCTCGGTAGACAGAAGGACACAGGGAAAGGTCCAGGATTGAGAAAAGGCAATATATTTGTTGGAGTTGAGATACAGCGAGTTGCTGAAGCCTTGCCTAAGATGGCCATGTTATTACTTGTGGATTATGAAATGAAGTAACTATGTAATATGTTTTCGCAAGGAATCTGAAATATATGGAAATTTAGAAGGCATGTACTCATCATAGCCTGGTAATAACTTATACTTATTATCCTGTCGTATTAACCAATTCTGGAAACTTTGTTAACATTTTCCGTTTGTTGAGATTGACTGAATTCTCTATCGGCCTAGCCATGGCTCAACAGCAAATTGGAATGGGATTAAAAAAAGGAATGAATGTTTAGGAAGGTGTGGGTAGCAGCTTGTGGGGTGCTGCTTTATTCACTTAGTGATTTAGTGACCTTCCCATTATGATTAATACTAGGGCCAATAGAGCAGATAAATGTAGCTGTTCTCTTATCTTTAGTTAAATGAAAAATAGAGAACTTGAATTAATGTCACATCCTAAGATTTCCCCAAGCAGTTTTGAATTAGAGGATTCATTTTGACATGCAGCCACTGTTCTGCAAGCAAATATGGATATTTGGTTTGGCTGAGAGGAAAGT
Source organism: Carcharhinus amblyrhynchos (assembly GCF_965287045.1). NCBI lineage: Eukaryota > Metazoa > Chordata > Chondrichthyes > Carcharhiniformes > Carcharhinidae > Carcharhinus > Carcharhinus amblyrhynchos. The sequence goes on along the minus strand of NC_137346.1, from coordinate 39,287,509 downwards.
TGGCCAAGGCACAGGAAAACAAGATACTAAAATAACAAGTACACTGAACCATCAATCAAAGTTGTGTGTTCAAACCTGGAGTAGAATTTGAACGCACACCTAGGTGCTGAGAATTGACTGCTGCCAACTAAGCCAAGATGACAGTATTGATATCTGCAGTTTACAAGGAAAATGAAAATCTGATCAATCTGAGACCCAGGCCTGAATGCTTCAGCTAAATTGCTGTCGTCAATTTACTCGTAGAGATTGAATCCCTCTTTCTATTTAACCGCAGTGACCGCACGTTCCTGAGCATTAGTGAACACTCTTCAAAGTAGGTGCACTTTTGGTCTGGTACCTGCTCGTTCTCCCACTCCACCCCTGAACTGGATGTCAGCATGACATTCTGCTTAAATCTACTGAATGTGAAGCTAAATATTGTTCTTATTTTGTGTATTTTAGGACTGTATGATTTGCATGGAGAAGCTGAGTGCCTTGTCTGGGTATGATGGAATGTCTAGGACGAGAAACATTCCGCCGGGTGCAGTGGGGAAGTTCACGAGATGTGGCCATGTCTTCCATTTGTTGTGTATGGTGGCCATGTATGAAAATGGAAACAAGGTATCAAAAACTCTCATTTATATGTACTTCAGCCGCAATAGAGAAGCAAGGTTTTTTTTAAAAGTGACATTGCGATCTTCGCTGAAGGGAGAGAATATTCTTTGAACATTCTTTGATATTGTAAATGGTAAACTTTGGCTCTAGAGTAATTTGTGGGGATTTTTTGATTTTTACTTCTTTCTAAGATGTCAATTATTTGTTCATGCCTTTTTCCCTCCACATTCATTCATTCATTGTTCTTACTGGCCATGTATTGGTGACTGGTGATAAGGAACTACTGTAAAATCAAGTGTAGTCCATCCACCTCGGCCAAGAGGTGTTAACTTAGCTCAGACAGATAAACTCAGAAGCCTTCCTTGTCTGCTTCGCTCAGAATTGCATTGGAGTGCCATATGAACATAATGTTTGCAGATAATAATGGACAGTCATGGGCTGGTTCATTAGGCAGGGAAATGTGTGTTATTCCGGTATAAATTAATTGTTTCCTGATGAGAGAGGTGCAATAAACAATTGAATTTATTTTTCAGGATGGCAGTTTGCAGTGTCCTTCGTGTAAAATAATCTATGGTGAAAAGACTGGAACACAGCCCAAAGGAAAGATGGATATTTATTTACTACCGCAGTCACTGCCTGGATATCCCGACTCTGGGTGTATACAAATTGTGTATAATATCCCTCATGGTATTCAGGTAACTACTCAAGTTATTTGTGACAGTAGAAGCTATGCTTTTTGAAGATTCAGATTTGCTAACATAATTTGTGGGAAACCAATATTCTTTTACAGTCACCTATGTTTTGCATGTCTAACTAGATTTGGTCTTGTAATAATTTCAATGCTGTAGGTAGATATAATCGGTTTACTATTTAAGTTAATCCCTCAGCTCATCAATGGATAATTAATGTTTCTTGCCCATCCATTCTTGCATTGCACCTATCAGTTGACTATGACTGTAGTGCCTGAGCTATTGTGTTTGCAGTTTGGGAAATGAAAGTTCAACCTCAGTTTGTGTTGATGACTAACAAGAGATCCCAGTGAAGGGAGATTGAGGCTCAATTTGGTTTGTTCATTACCACAAATTCACTATAGTCAGATTTCAATCCCAGTGTCTAAATTAGAATGCTGGTCCTTTTGTTTTTATTTATGAAGTACGTTGGCCCAATTCAATAAAGTTTACATCAGAACATTTGATTGCAATAGAAATAGGTTTTCCAAATCTGATGCCCTCCTTTCCACCTAAATCTGTTGAGTAGCATGTGGTGCAGTGGGAGGGGTGAACCATTAACCTAAAGACAGATGTCACTGTTAGAAATGACTCCCATTTCCTAATTTGTTGGGATTTTGATAGAATCATTGATAAAGTTCTGGGCATGTGTAAGTGGGCCATGGCAATGTGTTTAGTGTTTTAAGTGGCTGTGTCACTTGGACTCCTAGTATGAATGGAATGCTGACATTGGGAAGATGTTAGATGTTGTTTCATGGGGGCAGTGGACAATGCAACATGTTTAGCAGTGGGTGTTTTTTTTCCCTCTTGATCACTAATCGTAGTGCAAAAGGAGGCCATTTGATAAGATCAAATGAATCAGCTTTGTGTAAACTACCATGTGTGTCAAGTCTTTTTTTATATCTCTGAACCACGTTTGTTCATTTTGAAGGGTTCTCTAACGCGAATAGAGTAAACATTTCTCCCTCTCCTGCCTCCTCCATCAAGCCTGCACAAACAATTCCACCCAGGCCCTATCCCCCTAACTACATGTATTTACCCTGCTGATCCCCTGACAGTAAGGGGCGATTTATCATGGCCAATCAATCTAACCTGCACACCTTTGGAAAGTGGGTGAAAACTGGAGCACCTGGAGGGAACCCACGCGGACATGGGGAGAATGTACAAACCCCACACAGTCACCCAAGGCCAGAATTGAACCGGGCTGTCTGATATTGTGAGGTAGTAGTGCGAACCACTGTGCCACCATGGTGCTGCCTAATGTTTTAAATAAAACTATTGCAATCTTAAATTTTCAGGCCTGTCTGGTCAAGTAGTCATATGCTTTAGACCACATAATTAAATAAGCTGAAGCACAGAGGCTATTCCAAGTGAGCCCTCACATGTCCTTACCCAGAAATCACAGTCTCTTTCCTGCCAGGTAGCTGGATAATAATGAGCTGGGATTTGGACTGGAAATTCCTGTCCAAAATCACTGGACTTCTGCAACAAAAACAGAAAATGCTGGAAAATCTTAAAGTCTGGCAGCATCTATGGAGAGCGAATAGAGCAAACATTTCAAGTCTGGATGACCCTTCGTCAGAGCTCCGAGCAAAGAGAATCATACAAAATTTATATGGGTGTTGGAGGGTGGCTGTAATTGAATAAAGGAAATGTAAATGATGACGAAAAAGGCTGAGAAAGATGCTAAAAGTGTCCGTTAAGTAAAGCATTTGATAAGGTCCCTCATGGCAGGCTGGTGCAAAAGGTTAAATCACACGGCATCAAGGGTGAACTAGCTAGGTGGATTCAGAACTGGCTCGGCCATAGAAGACAGAGGGTAGCAGTGGAGGGGTCTTTTTCTGTTTGGAAGTTGGTGACTAGTGGTGTTCCGCAGGGCTGTGTATTGGGACCTCTGCTGTTTGTGATGTATATATATGATTTGGAAGAAGATGTAGCTGGTCTGATTAGTAAGTTTGCAGACGACACAAAGATTGCTGGAGTTGCAGATAGTGATGAACGTTGTCAGAGAATACAGCAGGATATAGTAGGCTGGAAACCTGGGCAGAGAAATGGCAGATGGAATTTAACCCAGATAAATGCAAAGTGATGCATTTCGGTAGATCTAATGCATGGAGGAGCTATACAATAAATGGCAGAACCATCAGGAGTACAGACACACAGAGGGATCTGGGTGTGCAAGTCCACAGATCTTTAAAGGTGGCAACAGAGGTGGAAAAGGTGGTGAAGAAGGCATATGGCATGCTTGCCTTTATTGGATGGGGCATAGAGCATAAAAGTTGGCATATGATATTGCGGTTATATAGAATAAGTTGGTTAGGCCACATTAGGAATACGGTGTCCAGTTCTGGTCGCTGCACAACCAGAAGGACGTGGAGACTTTGGAGAGACTGCAGAAAACATTTACCAGGATGTTGCCTGGTATGGAGGGTATTAACTATGAGGTGAGATTCAGTAAACTAGGGTTGCTCTCCCTGGAAAGACAGGTTGAGGGGCGTACTAATAGAAGTTTATAAAATTATGAAGGGTATAGATAGGGTGAACAGTTGGAAGCTTTTTCCCAGGTCAGAAATGACAAACACAAGGGGTCACAAGTTCAAGGTAAGGTTCAATACAGATATGCAGGGGATGTATTTTACACAGAGGGTGGTGGGGGCCTGGAATGTACTACCAAGCAAGATGGTTGAGGCAGATACACTAGGATCATTTAACACTTAGCCACATGAACAAACTGGGAATAGAGGGATACAAACGGATGGTCTAGTTTGGAACACATGATCAGTGCAGGCTTGGAGGGCCGAAGAGCCTGTTCTTGTGCTGTCTTGTTCTTTGTTCAGCCATTCACACATTCTGATCACTTACAAAGAACGAAGGTACAGATTGTTAAGGCATAATCTGAAGGATGTGGCAGATGCCCTGAAGGAGGGGTGAGGGAGGTGTGGTTTGGAGACAAGGTGGAGAGCGAGAATGGAGAAGGGGAAAAATAGAAGTGAGAATGAAGGGTGATAAAGATGTAGGAATGCGACAGAAGAAGAAATGAAATTAAGTAAATGGGGTGAAGGTGGAGGGAAGAGTTCACACTCTGAAGTGGCTGAACTCAGTGATCAGTCCAAATGGTTTGTGATGTGCCACTCGGAAGGTGAGGTGCTCTTCTTCCAGTTTGTGTTGGGTTTGGCTAGAACATTGTAAAAGTCTGAGGACAGTCATGTGGACAAGAAAGCAGGGTGGCATGTTTAAATGGCATGCAACAGGAGAATCTGGTCCTACTCGCAGATGGACTGAAGGTGTTTCACAAAGTGGTCACCCAGTCTCTTTGGTCTCTCCAGCATTTGCAATATTTTGTCTTTATCAATGGACTTTTGGCTGCTTTCTCAACTTTCTGGGCCCACCTGTGCCAATTCTCATTGTGGGCAAGACCAGAAAATCCTGGCCAGGAGCTGAGACTACCTCTTTGCACCCTATCCTGGCTTAAACCACTGAGGCATCACTCCAACAGAAACTCGCCAACACAACATAGACTGGGATTTGAGCTTGGGATCTGGCAGATCTGTATGGATCCTATACTGTGTAGTCCGAAGACATTTGGAGAGCTGATCTTTTGTTCATCTCCTTGTTCCTATATTAAAAGTAAAACATTTCTGAAAATGTTATTAAGAATGATGGAATGTCCCATTGGGAACTGCAGCTGCAAGCTTTGTTTTGCTCATGTTTTTACTTACTGAAATTAACCAACTTCTCTTGCTCACAGGGTCCAGAGCACCCAAACCCAGGCAAACCATACACAGCCCGTGGTTTCCCCAGGCATTGCTACTTGCCTTACAGTGAAAAGGGCAAACAGGTACGGTAGATGTAACGGAGTAGATTAAACTGTTTTTACAATTAAAATTAATAGTTGTGATTGCCACCTACTTTGATATTGGGTAGCTATTCCACATTTAGATGTGTGAGAATTGAACTGATTACAAGAATGTAACCTTATTAAGACACCACAATGTGTTGATCAAAGAAAATAATTAATAATTTGCTTCATGTACGCGGTTCTGCATCTTGCTGGATGCTGCATTCTAATTCATTGTGTAGCTATTGGGTTCTCGCAGTTCAGATCTGTTAGCACAGAGTGGAAGTTACTTGGGGGACAATGACGTAGTGAAAATATCAAGACTGAAATGGCCGAACAAGCCACTCAGCTCAAGAGAAATTGGGGATGGGCAACAAATGTTGACCTTACCAGTGATGCCCATATCCCACAAAACAGTTTTTTGTATATCCCAGGACACCACTGGAGTTCCATTTTATCAGTGCTCTCACTGTAAAGCTGTGCATGGTACAGCCCCTGGAAATGAATGAAAACCGTGTTGAATCATATGTTTCAGGTTCTGGAACTTCTCAAAGTAGCATGGAACAGACGGCTGATTTTTACTGTGGGCACGTCAAATACAACTGGAGAAACGGACACCGTAGTTTGGAATGAAATTCACCATAAAACTGAGATGGGGTCCAATGTCTCAGGACATGGATTCCCTGACCCCAACTACTTGGACAATGTCATTGCTGAGCTGGCTGCTCAGGGTGTCACAGAGGAGTGTCTTCGGCAATAACCGGACCTGTTTGGGGAGGGCCGTTCAATCCACTGCTGCCTGTGGGAAGTCTCTGACCTTTTGCACTTTCTTTAGAGCTAGCTGTGTTTTCTCTTTCCTGATTTTTTTAATGCAGTATCACTTTCCACAGCTGTGAATGGTAATGCAAAGGTGCACAGGCTGCATCTTACAAAGTTCTGATATGTGTCGTCATAGCATTGGTGATACTCTGAAGCCAGATCAAGCTGAGCTGGACTCGCCTGTTACCCCTTCCGTTTTTCCTTGATCGCTCCCTCTTTTCCAGGCACTTTGGAGCACTTCCTATCCACGTTTACACTGTGCCAACCAGCAAAAACTTTAACAAATTGAATCTACGTAACTTACATAGTTTCTTGCATATTGCCTGTCATATTGTAATTTGCCACAGCAGTGATATTAGAAACTGTAGACTCCGTAATTCCTGTATATATCCTTCTCATTGTTTTATTGCCTTTTAGCCATAAGCATTAAAAATAGAATAGAATCGAATCCACGGTGGAACCTTTATAGCATGTGTGCAATTATGGGATTAGGCGGTGGAACATTGACATGCACCATTTTTCTCATTTTAGGAGGGTGAGGCAGTGAAACTAAAGCACGGGCACTACTAGCTGATCTTAGTAGCACAAGGCTATGAAATTCTGTCACAAAGTGTACCTTTATTTGCAGCCTGTTTCATACCCCAGGCAAGGAGATATTATCTGTAATTGGTAAATTAATTGTTTTTCTACTGGCTTCTGTTGTGCTCAGGGAGGCCGAATAACCAAGGTAATTTACATGTAATAAAAATTTTACTGCTAGCAAAATGGTCGGACCAGATTGTGTTCTAAAGTTGTTGCAGATTATTTTAGTTACACACGTTCTCCATTCTGTTGGGTTCAGGTTCAGCTTCACTAGTCTGCCTCTCATTAGAGGGCGTAGTGACCATAATGATCGGTGGTGGCACAGTGGTTAGCACTGCTGCCTCACTGCCAGGAACCTGGGCTCAATTCTGGCCTTAAGTGGCTGTGGAATTTGAATTTTTTTTGTTCATGGGATGTGGGTCAGCATTTATTGCCCAGGAAGAGTCATCACATTGCTGTGAGTCTGGAGTCACATGTAGGCCAGACTAGGTAAGAACAACAGATTTCCTTCCCTAAAGGACATTAATGAACCAGATGGGTTTTTTACAACAACAGTAATTTCACGGTCATCATTAGGCTTTTAATTCCAGATTTTTATTGAATTCAAATTTCACTATCTGCTGTGATGAGTTTCAAACCCTGATCCCCAAAGCATTACCCTGGGTCTCTGGATGATTGCTCCAGTGGCATTGTCACTGGATCACTGCCTCCTCTTTTCCTCCAGGTACTCCAGTTTCCTCCCACAGTCCAAAGATGTGTAGGTTAGGGGGAATTAATAGGGTTACGGGAAGACCCTGGGTAAGATGCTCTTTTGGAGAGTCAGTGCAGACTCAGGCTGAATGGCTTCCTTCTGCACTGTAGGGCTTCTGTGATTTTGCCTCCCATCTCCAGTGATACCTGATGCAAGAGAAACCCAGTACAGTGGAGAGCACTGCACTGCCCGTGATCACAGCTTCTCCCATGTGTATTCACCAAAAGCCATATTTTGGGAAGTGGGGTTTATATTCAAAGGTTCCATTAAGAGGTACTGAATACCCCTCCCACCCACCCACCCCCCAGTCTTCAATATAGCCATAGTCTGCTGGCCTCGTAAATCACTGGGATGTAAAAGTCTGCTGATGCCCTCAGCGCTCGTTGGAGAAGAATACAGAGTTAGTGAAGTTAGGGCAGCACGGTAGCACAGTGGTAAACTCTGCTTCCTCAGCACCAGGGACCTGGGTTCAATTCTGGCCTTGGGTGACAGCACAAACTCCACATTCAGAACTTCTGGTCCAAATCCCACCCCATTATATCCAGTTACCTGGCCGGAAGAAGAGACCGATTTCCACATCGGGACACTGGGCTGACTTGGGGTGCCATCTGAGTTTGTACATTCACCCTACGCCTGTGTGGGTTTCCTATGGGTGCTCTGTTTTCCTGCCACAGTCCAAAGATGTGCAGATTAGGTGGATTGGCTGTGCTAACTTGCCCCTTAGTTTCCCAAGATGTGTAGGTTAGGTATGCCATGATAACTGTGGTGGGTTTAGATAAGATAGTCTGTCAGAGAGTCGGTGCAGACTTGATGGGCAAATGGCCTCCTTCTGCACTGTAGAATTTCTGTGTTTCTGTGAAAGAAAGGGACTGGGAAATAGAAGTTGCTGCAGCTCTTTTTATTTATACATCAGTTAAAATGTGTACGGCTTTCGTACAAAGTATTTTTTCGCCTGCTGTAGCTCTAGGGTGGTGTTGGAAGTCCATCGAATTGAGATGCAGTTGCAATGTAAAATGCAACAGGTGTGTGTTTTTTTTTTGGGGATTTAGGGATGACGTCTGCGTTCTCAAATATTTTATAAATTTTCTTAAAGCAAAGTGAAAGAGAATTGGTGAGCCCCCACAGGAATCCCATCTGATCCTCGTAACCTGGTTTTAAGTGGATCGCTGGCATCATTCATTTTTTTAAAGTTTATTTATTAATATCACGAGTAGGCTTACATTAACACTGCAATGAAGTTACTGTGAAAATCCCCTAGTCACCACACTCCAGTGCCTGTGCAGTGTACATTGAGGGAGAATTTAGCATGGCCAATGCACCTAACCAGCACCTTTTTCAGAGTGGGAGGAAACCCACACAGAGATTGTTTTGGTAGATGAGGCAAAGGAGAATCCAAAGAGTTTCTACAAATACGTAAAGGGCAAAAGAGTAACAAGGGAGAAAGTAGGGCCTCTTAAGGATCAACAAGGTCATCTATGTGCGGATCCACAAGAGATGGGTGAGATCCTAAATGAATATTTCTCATCAGTATTTACGGTTGAGAAAAGCCTGGATGTTAGGGAACTCGGGGAAATAGTGATGTGTTGAGCAGTGTACGTATTACAGAGAAGGAGGTACTGGAAGTCTTAAAACACATCAAGGTAGATAAATCCCTGGGACCTGATGAAGTGTATCACAGGACATTGTGGGAGGCTAGGGAGGAAATAGCGGATCCCCTAGCCGAGATATGCTGCAAGAGCAGGTAGGTTGAACTCTCGAGAAAACTATCCAGGTTATTGGGCAGTTTGACCTCCTTTTGCAGCACAGGTCCATTTCCAGAGGAGAAAGTAAACCGTGATACATAGGAAACCCCATAGTCCAGTTAGTTATGCAGCACAGAAACGGGGACATTCCAACCCAAGATGAGCAATACCCTAACCAATCAGTAAGGCAATCATGCAAACACTATGGAGTAAAGTACCCCCAAAGGTGAGATCAATGTCTTGTAACTTTAACCCAATGCTTTCAATATAAAAGGATTGGACTCCAGTGAACTGCAAGGTCAAAACATCTAAATGCATAGAAGACCCAAGGATAACTCATGAGGTCGAGACTGCACAGCAGGAGGAGAGGCAGACACGTTCCTTGGATAAGGACACAGATCCAGGATTTTTATATTGTAATGTGGACATTTCTGTAAATGGTTATCTCGCAAACTTTAAATTAAACACGGGCCGCCACTCAATTGTTGAATTCATGATCTGGTCATGGGCCTGATTCTGGAACCACTAAGGAATGGCGGCAAACAAAACTTCAAGCTGCTGTACACCATCCATCAGCAATTCTTTTCTCTCTTGATGCCTGTGTAACCCTGAATCTCTTCAAAATAGCAGAAGCGGTTAAGAAAATCGTTGTCGTGAATCATACAAAACTGCAAGTTCCCGAGAGCTCCAACAGGAAACATTGTCACTACTGGATCTTCAGCCCTGAACTGTCCTCTCTCTTTGCAGAACAAGTTTGTCCATTTTCTTTGCAGGTGATGGGAAGCCCTCATTGGTCAGACCAGCCAGCTACTCAGATGGTTACCATGCCTTCCAATGGAGGAAAGACAAGAGAGCAACAAACAACCAGAAGAGCCACAACCTCCGGCTCCAACGAATGTTATTGAGGTCATGACTGTGACCACACAGCAAACTCCCTATCAGTACAACAATACCACAGATAGTGCTGGAACCCAAGTAGTGGCTGTTCGTTGCTGGCAGCACACACCACGCAGCCAAACACCAAGGTGAGCTTACTAACCACATCCTCATAACCCAAAATGGCCCTCTTCCATCACGGAGAATATCACAACAACCCACACAATGAAGGAAGGACAAGGAGGTACGACATGGAGATGAGTACAATGTTTATCCACCCCACAAGAAACTGGATGGAGTAACAACCACCAATTGCCGCAACTGCTGAGCTTTCAAAGAGCGACTCAATAGCAAGCAACAAAACAGAATAGAATCCCTACAGTGCAGAAGGAGGCCATTTGTCCTGTCGAGCCTGCACTGACCACAATCCCACCCGGACCCTGTCCCCATATCCCTACACATTTACCTGCTAATTCCTCTAACTTATGTATCTCAGGACTTCTAGGGGCAATTTTAGCATAGCCAATCAACCTAACCCGCACATCTTTGGGACTGTGGGAGGAAACCCATGCAGACAAGAGGAGAATGTGCAAATTCCACACAGACAGTGACCCAAGCCAGGAATCGAACCCAGGTCCCTGGAGCTGTGAAGCAGCAATGCTAACCACTGTGCTACTGTGCCACCCTCATCAGAAAAGGTGAATAAAAACAAATCCTTATGCCAGAGCATTTTCTAAACCAACAGCTTACGACAGAGCCTATCACACCTCCCACAGTAGTGCAAATGAAGTAGGAATGATCATAAGGCATCTAGACTGCCTGAATTTATGAACTTGAAGATCTGAAGGGGGGAAATGGGGTATGATAATGATGTAACTATGTACAGTAAACTGGAATCACTGAAATACATTGGATATGACAAAGGAGTGAGAAAGACAGACTGCCCATGTTCTGTAACGTGGAGTGGTCTGGTGAGAATTGAGGGAAACAAGTAACTGATGCCCTCCAGCAGTGCCAAAACACAAGGTAACCATACACACAAACTACAAAGACCACTTGTGTATCAATAAGGGCAATCCCACGATGAAACCAGCTACCAAAGGAAATAGTCACTGCCCCATTGCTGGAACCCTTCAAAACCCAGCTTTATAAGTCTGTGATGCCAATACAAATAAAATTGAAACAGAAGCCGCCTTCAGGATATAGTCATTTCCAGCTGTGTTTCAATATGCTGGCCCAGATTAAAGGGTGGTTCTGTGGTGAGATTACCATCTCAACGCCGGCTACACCAGGAAGTATCAAAGCCAAACCTGATCCATATTACACTTAATATGCATATAGGTTACATTTTCCAGCAAGGATCAGCAAGTAGCTGTTGATTATTGGCTGACTCCTGCCCCATGCCCGCCTACTACCTGATACCCCCTTTCCACAACCCTTGTGAGCGTGGTAGAATGAGTACAGGTGTGGTAGTTTCTGGGATTTTGCTGATCACTTGCAACCATCAGCAATTTGCAGCATTGTACACTGCCTAACTGGCTTCATGCTAGCTGCAAGTGGTGTAGAATGTTGGTCTACAGGTTTATCAAGATTGTTAAATTCTCTGCACTGCAACAATCTGAAAGGTCTGTACAACAAACCAGAGGACTGCCTTCACCAGCCTTGAACATGATCTTATTGAATGGCGGGGCAGGCTCGAAGGGCCAGATGGCCTACTCCTGCTCCTATTTGTTATGTTCTTATGTTCTTATGTTCTTATGAACTCTCTTTCAAGACAAGATGATCACCTGGAATTTTTGGTCCGTAACTGGATCTCACAGTTGATATTAAAATCAGAAGGGAAACTTATCCATGTAAATTAGAAGTGAGTACAGGACTAGGTGAAGGCCTTCCTTATATAGGAAAAATCACTGTCTAAACTAGATCAAGTAAGATGTAGAAAAAGAGTCAATGAGGCCTGAGCAACAAGTGGCCATTAATTGTATGTAGAGTAGACAGTTGGGCAGGAGTAGATCTGGAGGATTTATACATATAACAAGGTGGCACAGTGGTTAGCACTGCTGCCTCACAGCTTCAGGGACCTGGGTTCAATTCCCCGTCCGTTCTCTGGGTGCTCCGGTTTCCTCCCACAATCCAAAGATGTGTGGGTTAGGTTGATTGTCCGTGCAAAATAATCTCGAGTGTCAGAGGGATTTGCAGGGTAAATATGAGGGGTTACAGGAATAGGGCCTAGGTGGCCTTGTGGCCAATGCAGACTCGATGGGCTGAATGGCCTTCTGCTGCACTGTAGGGATTCTGCGATATTTCCTCAAGTGAAAGAACCTCTTCGATCAATCTGCCCTTTTGGCTTTTTTTTTACAGAAGTTAGCCATAAATAATTGTATTTTCATTTGCCCTTTCCCACATTTTAGCCTGGTTTGTTTTTCTTAATGTTTTATCTGCATTCCATCTGTACTTGGAACAATGATAGAGAGAAAAAAAGTATTTTGTCTGAGTAAGCCTACCTCTTCCCTATTGAGGTACTAACTATCCTCAAACTCTCTGCCAGTTGAACTGCCCTTCAAATACCTATTTTCACAGTCAATCTCTTGGCTTGCTTCATCCTGACTTCATCAGACATCAGCACGCATACAGATGATTCAGAAATGATGGGTAGAAATCGGAAGAAAGACACAGCATTTCACAATCAACTCCAGTTAATGTGCTTCATGAGATTAGTCAATGCTAAAACGGCCCCTAGGTGGCACACGTAATTTGGAGATTGGTTCACAGATTTATAAAAGAGGATGTGCAACCTGAAACGAGTTAAATGCTAGCCTTAATGTGTTCATCCAAAATTGAAGCAAATCAAAATGTGCATATTGGAGACATGATAATTGCAGCTGTTTAATTGCCATTAAGTATATATTTGCCAAAATGGGAGTTTTTATTTCAGTGCATTTTAGTTTGCACCTACTGGCTGCAGCACCTCAAGTGTTGTATTTGTGTATATGTGCTGTACAGACTGTGTTTTGGAAAAGTGTATGTTGCGCTGTACCGAATGTGTTTTGGAAAAGTGTATGTACGCTGTATAGACTGTGTTTTGGAAAAGTATATATACACTGTATTGACTGTGTTTTGGAAAAGTGTATGTGGGCTGTACTGAATGTGTTTTGGAAAAGTGCATGTGGGCTGTGCGGAATATGTTCTGTAAAATTGTATGTGCGCTGTACTGAATGTGATTTGGAAAAGTATTTGTACGTTGTGCTGAACGTGTTTTTGAAACGTGCATGTGCACTCTGGTTTTGGAAAAGAGCATTTATGCTTCACTGTATCGGTTTTAGAAACCTTCACGTGCGCCGTACTGGCTGTGTTTTAGGAAAAGTGTACGTGCGCCGTACTGGCTGTGTTTTAGGAAAAGTGTACGTGCGCCGAGCTTGAACGTGGTTTCGACAATCATACTTGCACTCTGCTGAATGGGCTATAGAAAAGTGTATTTGTGCTGTATTGAATGTCTTTTGGAAAAGTGCATGTGCGCTGTGCTGAATGTCTTTTGGAAAAGTGCATGTGTGCTGTACTGAATGTCTTTTGGAAAAGTGCATGTGCGCTGTATTGATAAAGTTTTCCAAAACACTCTGCACTGTACTGAATCTGATTTGGAAAAGTGTATGTGCGCTGTAAAAGTGTATGATAAACAATATTTGTTGAACTTCAAAAGCTCATTGAGAAATTAACAGGATTGACATGGACCATATGGGAGTTAGACTGTTTGACAATGTATCAAGATAAAGAAACAAATGCAGCATAGATACAAAATCTGTGAAGGGGCAGAAAATCAAATCATGATGACCAGCTGTTTAAGCATGCGTTGGTGTTCCTCGGAGATCGATATTAGAAACACTGTGTTGTTTTGAAAGTGTATTAATAACTTAGATTTGGGTATACAGGACATCATTTCAAAGTTTCCAGATGATATGAAACTCCAGAAAGCGGTGAACGATGAGGGAGTGAATAATGTTTCTGAAGGATGGAGGCAGACTGGTGAAATGGGCAGATTGGTGAATATTATCGCAGCTAAGTATGAAGTGTGATTTTTTTTTTTGGTAGCAAGAATAAGTAGAGGCGATTTGAACTATGTGGTATTATTTTAAAAGGTACTCGATTAGAGAGATTGAGACCTATGTAAATAAATCTTTGAAGGTGGTTGAGAAGGTGTTTTAGAAAGAAAGAAAGAACGTGTTTGGATAACCTCAGAAGCCTGGTGGTATCTGTGGAGAGAGAAACAGAGTTAATGTTTTGTGTCTGTCTGACTCTTCAGAATTAAAGAGAGGGAGAAATGTGATGGATTCTACAGTGTTTAAGAGGGTGTGGAGCAAAATAGGTCAGGAGAGATTTGACAAAAGTGTCATGGAAACAAGACAAAGGAAGTGTTAATGGTCGTGCTGAAGACTAAAGAAGGTGCCAATAGTGGCATTAAGATACAATAGCAGAATAAGGGTCTGTGCTCTGTAAGAGCACGATCTCAGAACAAGTGACAGCCTGTGGAGGGTTGGGTTTAAAATTTCAGATTAAAAAAGGGGCTCAAGATGAATGAGAGATTTCACACTCTGAAGTTGTTGAACTGAGTGTTGAGTCCAGAAGTCTGTAAAGGTGTATAATCGGAAGATGGGGTGGTGTTCCTCAGGACTGCGCTGGGCTTCATTGGAACGTGGATGGACATGTGGGCATGAGATAAGGTGAAATGCCAAGTGGCAGGAAGGATCTGCACGGGACACCCACATGGATCCCAGTTATACCTGTTATTTTTTGTGAGGAGTATATGGAGCATTCCTTGTTCCAGTCAGGTATTGTCCCACAATTCTTGTGTATTATAAAGTGCCTTTGGACATTTTCCTAGTTAAACATGTTATAAAAATACAACTTGTTGTTTCAGGAGAGTAATTCAGATTAGGAAACCTCTCACTTTAGCTGGGTGGGGCTCTGCTGTTACATAGACTCCAAAGAATCAGCACTTGGGATCAACAGCTGCTGACGTCTCCTTGTTCCTTTATCGCAGCGTAGATTTGTCAGGTCTGCCTTTAGGTGGATGCCTGACACCCTTTGATTCCTGTTCTTAATAGCGTGTGTCAAACTTTCTGGGTTCGCTACATGTAGTTTAGTTAGAACTGGTATGCTTTTACATAAAACGGATAAACATTGAGAACAGTGTCGGACTGGTTTTAGAGAGAGTGAAAGATCCAACCCTCCCAAACCCTGCAGCTGTCATCTCTGTCTTGACATGTAAAGATATGCAGATGGAGACAACAGTCAGGCCAGACTTGTGATCAACCGTGAGAACGTACCCTGTACCAGTCCTAAGGTGGTGCCAGCACCATCTGGCCTCTGTCCATCAAAGAGCTCAAATCCGAGTCCATGGAATTCCATCGGTATTAATAAACAGATTTGTTAGTATTTGATAGCTGCTGACATCTACAGCTCAGGACACTGCAATCACATTTACTGCTATTTTTATCTATAAGAATACATTACTAGATTTTGATTTTAAAATATGGGCAAAGAAACAACTTGCATTTATATAGCACCTTTCTTGGGACATGCCAAGGTGATTTACAGCCAATGAACTAGTCGCTTTCCTAATGTCAGAAATGGAAGAAATTGGGATCAGCAAGACCCGCAAACAGCAATGTGATAATCACCTGACAATCAGTTATTTAGTGATGGTGGTTGAAGGATGGTGGTCCAGGACACAGGAGAACTCCCTTGCTCTTCTTTAAACAGCGCTATGAAAATCTTTAATCTTGTACTACAGGATCTATATTTAATAACATATATCAGAATGTTTAGCATGGCAGAGATTATTTTTGATAGTAGCTTTGTGTGTAAACAATTTAAGGGCTTTTTAATTTGATATCTATGTCTGGTCACCACACTGTAAATTGATTTTGACCCATCTTGGTCCAGTTCCTTGTGGATTAATTTCCAATAGTGTGAGAACTCGTGCCAACCTAACCTGCTTCACATTGTGTCCTTTTCCTTGGCAGTTAACTCTGCTCCTCCCCTGTTAATAACCTGAATAAACTCACTACACCTTGGGTATCAATGAGTCCACATATTCTAAAGATGTAAGAAACCTGAAAAATCAAAGTCGTTTCCAGTTTGGTTTTTCAGCCTGTAATTTCTTTTATTAGTGTCAAAAGTAGGCTCACATTAACACTGCGATGAAGTTACTGTGAAACTCACCTAGTCGCCACACTCTGGCGCCTGTTTGGGTACACTGAGGGAGAATTTAGCATGGCCAATGCACTCTAACCAGCATGTCTTTCAGATTGTGGGAGGAAACCCAGAGGAACGAACAGGGAGAAGGTGCAGATCCCACATAGACAGTGACCCAAGCTGGGAATCGAACCCAAGTTCCTGACGCTGTGAGGCAACATTACTAACCATGGTGCCACCATGATTGATCTTAGGATGTGAATATCCACAACATTTAGAACCGATTGCCTTAAAGGGATACAATCTCATCTTGGCTGCAGGATAATGTATAGTGCTTCTTTCAAAATGAATCCCCCCCCCCACCCACAAACATTGAGTAAACAAGGGGTGATCTGTTAAAAAGAACATGATTTTCTTTTGCTGAAAGAAGTTCACGAGGTTCAACAATATTAGAGCAACTTTCAGTGGGCTTTTTGTGTTTTTGGGGGTAGAGTTCATTACAAGACTTATGGGAAGAATTGTCAAGTGCTATCCCCACAATCTTAAATCATTAAACAGCTATGTACAGCCCAAACCCTTCAGACGATCTTAATCATTAAACAACTGTATATGCTCTATACTCTTCACCTTCCCTCCCATTTCTGGTTTATTGTGATTAAAAGTTATTCATTTTTGCAAGTGACGCGTGCTTGAAGTGGATTTGTAGACAAGGTGTGTGTGTGTGATTAAATAGGATGGGCCCTTCTACAGTAGAAGCAGTGTGTGAGCTTTAATGAGGAAGGTTTAAATTTTTCAGGATAAGGAAGGTGGTGTTAGCTTTCACGTTTTGATTCTCTAATTATGAACCTGTCAGACAGCTCATTCTGTAATAACTCATTTAGGAGTGTCTAAATGCCAAATTCCTATCCATGATGAGGTAAGGTGACGCAGGGAAAGGACAATAGTATGATGGTTCTGTTGCAATCCAGCACACTGACCTGAAACATTACTGATAGTCTGCTACCCACTGTCCAAGAAAGTGCGAGCAGTGGTTATGATTTGAAATAGTTGAGTTTAGTGTTGAATCCAGGAGCTTCTAAAAGCACCTAATTGAAAGATAAGGTGCTGTTCCTCAAGCTTAGAGTGGGGGTGCATGGAGAATTGAAATAGCAAGTGGCCAGAAGCTCAAGGTCATGCTTGTGGACTGAAAAGAGAAGGTGGGCAGCAGATACCAAAGATTGGATTTGATTTATTATATACAGTGAGAAGTATTGTTTCTTGCGCATTATACAGACAAGGCATACCATACATAGAGAAAGAAAGGAGAGGGTGCAGAATGTAGTGTTACGGTCATAGCTTTGGTGTACAGAAAGATCAACTCAATACGAAATAGGTCCGTTCGAAAGCAGGGAAGAAGCTGTTCTTGAGTCGGTTGGTGTGTGATTTGAGACCTTTGTTTTTCCTCACGGAAAAAGGTGAAAGAGAGAATATCCAGGGTGTGTGGATTTTGCTGGCAGCTTTTCCAAGGCAGCACGAAGTGTAGACAGAATCATAGAATCTTACAGTGCAAAAGGAGGCCATTCGGCCCATCGAGTCTGCACTGACCACAATCCCACTCGGGGCCTATCCCTATAACCCCATGAATCTACCTCAGCTAGTCACACTGAAGGGGCAATTTAGCATAGCCAATCTACCTAACCCGCACATCATTGGAGTCATAGATGGGAGGCTGGTTTAAATGATAGACTGAGCTTTGTTCACGACCCTTTGTAGTTTGCTGCGGTCTTGGACAGAGCAGGAACCATACCACGCTGAATAGAGGCAGGCAGGAGAAGGTGGGAACACCTCAAGATGGAGCACACTCGGAAGTATGAAACAAGTGAAAATATTTGTGGCCACAGGGAGTACAAGTGACACTAGGGAGGGACTCGTACTTGTGGAGCCCTGTGTTAACCTCAATAGATATTGTTACCACAGATAATCCTTGTCTCAGACATTGTTGTTCCTGATTTCCTGGAGCTGGTGCATGTCCTTGGGTTTACTTTCCTGGGTCTGGGGTGAGTTGCTGCACCCATGGCTGAGAGTTGGTGTTCCCTGGACTTTTTGTTGCTTTCATTATCTGGGACTCTGTGACTCCTGTTCCCTTTTGGTGCTTTAGCTGATTATTTTGTTGTCAGCAGCTGACTTGTCTTTCTTCACCCGTGGAGGTGCTGTCTGGAAACAGAATAGCGGCATTTAATATCATTACTCTTTTAAACTGACCCCACGCACTGCCTCTCCCCCCTCCGGCCCAATGAGGGGGGTGGGTGGGTGTGTGTGTGTGTGTGTGTGTGTGATCACATGATAATGGAATTGGGTTTCCTGCGATGCCCTTCACTGTCTAATTGTCATTGAGACTCACGCACAAGGAAAGATCTTGTTGGGCTGAAGGGCCTATTTCCCATGCTGTGTTGTTCTTTGTTTGCACAAAATATCAGAGGGTGACTGGTGGCCTTCTGCTACCCCAGAAAGAGTCGACGCCCTCAGGGAAATTGGGTGGAAGGAGGAGAAAAATGGTGGGAAAAAGGAGGCATCAGCAGAGAGAACCTGTGTGACCAGTGAGGGTGGCGCAGTGGTTAGCACTGCTGTCTCACAGCGCCAGGGACTTGGGTTCAATTCCGGCCTCGGGTGACTGTCTGTGTGGAGTTTGTACATTCTCCCCGTGCCTGCCTGGGTTTCCTCCGGGTGCTCTGGTTTACTCCCACACTCCAAAGATGTGTGTGTTAGGTTGATTAGCCATGCTAAATTGACCCTCGTATCAGGGGTATTGGCAGGGCGGATGTGTGGGGTTACGCGAATAGAGCCTGGGTGAGATTGTGGTCGAGACAGACTCGATGGGTTGAATGGTCTCCTTCTGTACTGTAGATTCTATGAATCTATGCCCCCTTCCACCCCACCCTCCTAAAACTAGTGCCCAATTTGCCAAAAGGAAACCCAGTAGTGTTGTTTTACGCAAACAAATAATTTGTGAGCAGTAATTATGAATCACACAGTCATGACCTGGGTTAGAAATTGCACGGTGATTATAAAGGCAGCAAGTGGTTAAACACCAGAACATTCAACCACACCCTCTTACACAATAGAGTTGACAAACTCCACCATTTCAGCTTGTAACTCCCATAGGTGCAGCTGGCCAGCTGCCATGTAGATTCCCAATGTAGAGATGCTGGCGTTGGACTGGGGTAAACACAGTAGGAAGTCTCACAACACCAGGTTTAAGACACCAGGATAGTAATCCCTACTATCTTAAACCTGGTGTTGTAAGACTTACAACACCAGGTTTAAGTCCAACAGGTTTATTTGATAGTAAACTCACAAGCTTTCGACTCTCCGTTCACCTAACGAAGAGTTTAACCTCGAAAGCTTGTGAGTTTAAGAACATAAGAACATAAGAAATAGGAGCAGGAGTAGGCCATCTGGCCCTTCGAGCCTGCCCCGCCATTCAATAAGATCATGGCTGATCTGTCGTGGCTCAGTTCCACTTTCCCGCCCTCTCCCCATAACCCTTAATCCCCTCTCTTATCAAAAACCCATCAACCCGCTTCTTAAAAATATTTAGCGAGGCAGCCTCCACCACTTCAACGGGCAGAGAATTCCAGAGATTCACCACCCTTTGAGTGAAGAAGTTCCTCCTCAACTCCGTTCTGAACTGCCCCCCCTTTATCTTGAGGCTGTGCCCCCTAGTCCTACTGTCTTTTTTGAGCGGGAAGAGTCTTTCCACCTCTATCCTATCCATCCCATTCATCATCTTATACGTCTCAATGAGATCTCCCCTCATTCTTCTAAACTCTAACGAGTACAAGCCTAGTTTATTCAGCCTCTCCTCATAGCTCAACCCCCTCAACTCCGGTATCAGCCTAGTAAACCTCCTCTGCACTCCCTCCAAGGCCAAAATATCCTTGCGCAGGTGCGGCGCCCAAAACTGCACACAGTACTCCAGCTGCGGCCTCACCAATGCCCTATACAGCTGCAGCAAGACCTCCCTACTTTTATATTCAATCCCCCTCGCTATGAAGGCCAGCATCCCATTCGCCTTCCTGACCACCTGCTGCACCTGCAGGCTGGGTTTTACTATTTACTATCAAATAAACCTGTTGGACTTAAACCTGGTGTTGTCAGACTTCATACTGTGTTTACTCCTGTCCAACGCCGGCATCTCCACACGTTGTGAGACTTCTTACTATGTAGATTCCCAAGCCAGTTGTTATGTAAATGCACCTGATTATTATGGAAGTTACTTCCTCTGTCACGCCGCTGTGGGTGATCAACTGACTCCCTTCCCTCAGGTCTCTAAAAGTAGCTTTGGAAACACGTGCACGCAGCTAGCTCTCAGGGGTTATTAGCTTCCCAGAAGAAGGGGAGGGGGGTGGTGAGTGAGGGTGGGGGTATCTGCTGTCTTGAGTCGGAGGCCTCCAGAATGTTGCTGAAATAAACTGCAAAAGCAGTGGAGAGGGGTGGAGACTGGGAGAATTGGAGAAAAATGCTTTTGGCACTGAACATGATCCAAGACCAGAGGGAGTTGGCGCTCCATTCGCTGAGCACCATTCCGTCCCTGGCTTGTGATAAAAAGGTGTTGCCAGAGTTACCACTCCTTATCCCAAACCCTTTGACCCTTTTTGCATTGATAACGGAACCTCAGTAATAAATAAACATTTTCACCCCCGTTGGGCACTGAGCCTTCCCCTGGCAGCTCCAGAGGAGGCGATGGCCTAGTGGTATTATCACTAGACTGTTAATCCAGAAACTCTGCTAATGTTCTGGTGACCTGGGTTTCGAATCCCACCACAGCAGATGATGGAATTTAAATTCAATGAAAAATATCTGGAATTAAAAATCTACTGACTTCATAAGATATAGGAGCAGAATTAGGCCATTCGGTCCATTGAGCCTGCTCTGACATTCAATCATGGCTGATCTGCTGCTCATCCCCATTTTCCTGCCTTTTCCCCATAACCCTTCAACCCGTTGCCAATTAAAAATCTGTCTAACTCCTTAAATTTACTCACTATCCCAGCAATTTGGGATAGCAAATTCCACAGCTTCACAATCTTTTGGGCGAAGTAGTATCTCCTTAACTCTGTTTTAAATTTGCTACCCCTTATTCTAAGACTATGAGCTCTCATCCTAGAATGTCCCAGAAGAGGAAGCATCTGCTCCATGTCTACTTTATCCATACCTTTTATCATTTTGTATACTTCAATTTGATCTTCCCTCATTCTTCTAAATTCTAGAGAGCATCAGCCCAAACTATTCAATCTCTCTTCATAAGACAATCTAGTGAACCTCCTCTGAACTGCCTCCAATGCCACTACATCTTCCCTCAAATAAGGAGACCAAAACTGTGCATAATACTCCAGGTGCAGCCTCACTAATGCCTTGTATAGTTGCAACAATACTTCCTTATCTTTATGTTCTATTCCTTTAGCCACAAATGCTGTTTGCTTTCTTTATTAACTGCATGCTAGTTTTCAGTGACTCATGAACGAGGATACCCAGATCCTTCTGCACCGGAGCAGCCCGAAATCCCTTCCCATTTAGATAGCCACTGATGACCATGAAACCACTGTCGATTGTTGGAAAATTTCATCTGGTTCATTAATGTCCTTTAGGGGAAGGAAATCTGCCATCCTTACCTGGTCTGACCTACGTGTGACTCCAGGGCCACAGCAATGTGGTTGTTTCTCAACTGTCCCCTGGAATGGCCTAACAAGCTACTCAGTTCAAGGGTAACTAGAGATGGGCAATAAATACTGACCAGAGAGCAATGACCATGTCCCACAAATGAATAAAGGAAAGAAATTATTATCAGGTGAATAGTCTGTATTCTGATAAGTTTATATGCTGGATGTGATTCCCTTCATGACTGAATAATCGATGCTTACACTTAACAAATGGCCTCAGGCCAAGGCGTTGGAGGACAGCCATGGATGGAATGTTCCATACTACCCCCATCTCCATTGGCTCTCCTGGTGCGACCTTTGACCTCCCACAGTCAACCTCCAACCCCATCCCATCACCCTCTGTTCTCAGTAAGTGAATGGCCAAGTCTCTCTATATTTCTGAGGAGCCCCCCCCCCCCCCCCCCCCCCCCCCACCGACATTAGACCTTCCCTCCTCAAATCATGCCCCAGAATCCAGTTTTACTGCTGCATCTCCTCCAATGAGCCTCAGTGTCCTACACCTGTCACAGGCCCCTCACCGCACCCCCCCCCCCCCCCCGACTTTATCCGCTCCCACTGGCCCTTCTCCCTCACCATCCCATCCTATGAAGATTTCCCTCAAGTAGCCCCGGGACTCATCAGTTAGCACCACAGAACCCCTCCCCCAGAACTCCTTCCCTCTCCCCTGCATCTCCCATACCCATTCATACTAGCTTGACACCCCACTCCCACCCATGCTGCAGCCCAACCCTTCTCATACGTGTAAAACCATAAGGTGCAGGAGCAGTACGAGGCCATTCAGCCCATCGAGTCTGCTTCACCATTCAATGGGAACATGACTAATCTGATGTGATAATCCTTAACTCCAATTCCCGCACCTCCCCCCCCCCCCATTCCTACGACCCAGCCTCTACAACTCTTTGTGGCAAAGAATTCCACAGATTTACTACTCTGAGAGAAGAAATTCCTCCTCATCTCTGCCTTAAATGGGTGACCCCCTTACTCTGAGGCTATGCCCTCTGGTCCTAGGCTCTCTCACAAGGGAATATAACCTCTCAGCATCTACCCTGTCAAACCCCTTGAGAATCCTATATGTCTCAATAAGGTTGCTTCTCATTCTTCTAAGCTCCATTGCGTACAGGCCCAACCTACTCAATCTGTCCTCATAAGAAAATCCCTCCATGCCCGGGATCAACTCAGTGAACTCACTCAGGACTGCCCCCAATCTTAGATGAAGGGACTGAAATTGTTTGCAGTATTCTAGGTGTGGTCTAATTAGTGCCTTGAATAGTTTTAGCAAGACTTTCCTATTTTTCTATACTCTGTGCCCTTCGAGAAAAAAGGCCAGCATTCCATTTGTATTCCCTATTACCTGCTGAACTTGCATGCTAGCTTTGTGTTTAAGTTTATTTATTAGTGTCACAAGTAGGCTTATATTAACTCTGCAATGAAGTGACTGTGAAAATCCCCTAGTTGCCATATGCCAGTGCCTGGTCAGGTACACTGAGGGAGGATTTAGCACGGCCAATACACCTGGCCTGTATGTCCTTCTGAGTGTGGGAGCACTCGGAGGAAACCCACACAGACACTGGGAGAACGTGCAGACCCTGCACAGACAATGACCCAAGCTGCGAATCGAACCCAGCTCCCTGGCGTTGTGAGGCAGACGTGTTAGCCATTACTGATGGGAGTAGAACAAATGTGTGTGAGGTGTGTACTGGAAGCGGGATCGGCAATGGAATGAGTGATGATGGTTGAAAAGAGAGTGTGAAGACATAGCTCCAAAACTCAGAGGAGCTTTCTCCAAGAGGCAGATTAACCTCAGATGGACCTGTTCTGAGTTACAAGTGTTTTCTATGTCATACCTTGTGCTTGTAGTTTGCTTTCTAATGATAACTCACGAGAGCAGCTGACTTGGACCAGTTCTCACAGTGACATATCAGGCACAATACCAGGCCGAGGCGAGGAAATTTGCATGAATATCTGCCTGTGTTGAAACCACAGTGTAATCTCATGGAACCATGAGCAATGACCCAGGGTGCGTACTGTCACCAAACTAGTTCAATGAGTTTGACTCAGTAGGGCAGGGCTGGATATTTCTGAAGCTGGAGCAGGCTAGCTAGGGGTAAGAATGTATCAGCTCCTTTAGCAAGAATTCTGTGTGCTCATGAGGCCTGAAGCAAAATGACAAGACCCCTCCTAACTATGAATGAAATTGCCTGGGAGATACAGAAGGCTAACAAAGCATTTTTGACCGTGCATCCCATCTACAAGATGCCCTGCAGAAATTCACTGAGGCTCCTTCAACAGCATCTTCCAAACCCGTGATCTCTACCAATTCAGCAGACCCATGGGGACACCCCCCTTTCTGCCGGTTTCTTTCCGGGTCACTCATCATCCTAACTTGGAATGATATCACCATTCCTTCACTGTCGCTGGGTCAATCAAATTCCTGGAGCTCCCTCCACTCTGTACCAGTACTATATAGGCAGCAACATTTCAAGAGAGCAGCTCAATGCCATCTTTTCAAGGGAAACGGGTGCTGCCCTTGTCAACAATGCTCACATGCCTAGGAAAGAATAAAGAAAAGGAGGTCATTTGTGCTTGTGTAGGCTGTTTCCAATTCCCCTGCACATTTTTCATTTCCAAAGAGCAGTGAGAAATTTTTTTCCAATTATAGAGCATTACTCTGAACTCAGAAACCCAATCGCTCATAGAATTCTTCCCCAGTGTGTATTTAAATGTTAATTTTATTGACTGATTCTCTTTTTGAGTCTTGCCACATGTAGCATTGAGTTCTTTCTCATATAGAGGGGCGGCACTGTGGCACAGTGGTGGGCACTGCTGCTGCACAGCTCCACGGATCTGGGTTCAATTCTGACCTTGGCTGACTACAGAATTTGCACATTCTCTTGCATGGGGCCAAGGGGCTAAAATTGTCCCTTAGTGCCTCAAGGTGTGTTGGTTAGATGAATTAACTATGGTAAATTTGTGGGGTTACAGGGATGAGGCAGGGGGAGAACGCCTGGGTAGGATGGTGGGGGGGTGAGACCAGGACATGTTGTTGGTGATCTGAACACTTAAAAACTTGAAGCTCTCAACTCTTTCTACTTCGCCTCCATTGATGTAGATAGGGGCATGTTCTCTTTTACGCTTCATGAAGTTGATGACAATCTCCTTTGTTTTGTTGACATTGAGGGAGAGATTATTGTTGCTGCACCAGTTCACCAGATTATCTCATTCCTGTACTCTGTCTCATCATTGTTTCGTCACTGTCACTGCCTTGTCAGTACAGAAAGAGGCCATTCAGCCCATCAAGCCAGCACTGATGACAATCCCACCCAAGCTCTATCGCCATAACCCCACGTATTTACCCAGCTAATGCCCCCTAACACTAAGGGGCAATTTAGCATGGCCAATCAACTCAACCCGCATATCTTTGGACTATGGGAGGAAAATAGAGCAGCCGAAGGAAACCCATGCAGACACAGGGTGAACGTGCAAACTCCACACAGATCCAAAGCCAGAATCGAACCCGGGTCCCTGGCACTGTGAGGCAACAGTGCTAACCACTGTGCCACCTTGTTGCCCTATTACTATGAGCAAGGACAGAATTACTATCAGTTAAAAAGTTGGTGAGTTACTGTTTGCTTCTGGTGGAATTATAATTCTTCCCATGCCCTCCTGGCAATTGAACATCCAGTTTTGGTTTCTACTTGTACTGGTTATCATTTTGGACCTAAAAATGATAGAACATTTGTAAATTGTAGATGTAAAGCTGGAAATAGTGGAGGTCCAAAATAATGTTCAGGAACATGGACGATTAAAATCTCATATCGAGAATAATCAAAACATTTAATGAAATGTTGGCCTTTAGCTCCTCAAAACCCTTGTTAAATCCCAGCAATGTGAGCAGTTCCAAGAAGTGTATAGTGGAAGAATGTGCAGTATAGATTTGTCAGACTGATTTGTCAGGAGTTAAATTACAAAGAGAGATTGCACAAACCAGGATTTTATTGTCTGAAATTTAAGAAGTTAATGAGTGCTTTTACTGCCACTTTCAAGATATTAAAGAAATGGATAGGATGGAAACCACCTACACTTCCTCCTAGGCTTATATAGAGAAATGTTATTGTAGATCATGGCGTATCAGGTAAGCTTTGTAAAATGTTTCCAAAAATGAGGGTCAACGTATACACAGAACATGGAATCAGCTGTGTTGGTGCATTTTGAAATGTAAAAAAAGTGTGAATTCGAATTATGTCAATGTGTGACATTTTATTCAATGAAATAATTCTACAAGAAGAGCCTCACCCACACTCATAACATTTGGAAACTGCCTGCCTCATTGTCTTTGCTCTCTGAATCAAACAATTCATCAAATTCCTCCTGAGTCACTTTGACTGTGATATTATCAGAAAGATCCCTCTCTGGATCAGATGTGGCGTTTTCCATTTTATAGTTATCCCTCCACAAGAAATCATCATTTTTTTTCCACTGAATTGGGTATTATAACCGCAACCTTATCACCGTTCACACCAGTGGGATTTTCCCGTCCCGCCGCAGTGAGCCAAGATGTGGCTGGCCACCAAATTCACTGACCTCACTGCAGCGTGAGCGTGGCATGAACAGCGGTTAAGGTTGCGCCCACTGTGTTTTTTGAACGATCTGATGACAGTTTGTGTATTAATAGCACCCTGTAATCACATAGAACATCAAATGGGGCTGCGTGCATATTTCCACACTGCAGTGGTTTGTATTCTCCGTCGCCATCCCGTTGGCCATGCAACCTTGCGCCAAGGTGAATCCTGCCTTCTCCTGTCTTGTGGTTTGCACTAACACTGTTTTCAAACCTCTCTACTCCACAGGTTTGGTCGCTGGGCATGGCGAAATTCACAAACGTTTCATCCATGGTGCCAATGCGACCATAGAAAGCATTCTTTCTGGCTGTATCACAGCTTGGTATGGCTCCTGCTCTGCTATCTGATGATAAATTGCTGCAAAGTGGCAATATTGTTATCACGATGGCTTTTAGTCCCTGGGCGATCTTTGTCTTTTGCAGCAGTAGACACTTCTGTTCCACAAAGTGGCTACACCAACAAGTTGTTGCTCTGAAATCTTTGCTGGATTTAGTTGCTTATTCTGATATCACATTCCTGATGGCAGCGTGAATATTCTGGTGGTTTCTGAGGAGCCATTCCAATATTTGATTCTCTCGGTCTGGCCAGTGGCTACTCCCTGTTCTGGTGGTGGACTTAATCTGGGGCACCTTCTCCAGGCAGATTCCTTCTTCTTCCATTCTCCCGCCTGTTTTTCACCAACACTGCATTTCCTTGATGCAGTTGTTCGATGAGTTAACAAACATTATAGCCTTTAGCTTGGAACTAGCTTTGAACGTCACCCTTTTTGCAGGAGGATCCATTTCTGTTCATCAGTTATAGAATCATAGAATTCCTATGGTGCAGAAGGAGGCCATTTGGCCCATTGCATCTGCACCGACCATAATCCCCACCCTGACCCTATCGCCATAATCCCCACCCTGACCCTATCCCCATAATCCCGCATATTTACCATAATCCCCACCCTGACCCTATCTGCATAATCCCGCATATTTACCATAATCCCCACCCTGACCCTATCCGCATAATCCCGCATATTTACCTGCTAATTCCTCTGACACGGCCAATCAACCTAACCTGCATACCTTTATACCGTGGGAGGAAACCAGAGCACCCGGACGAAACCCATGCAGACATGGGGAGAACATGCAAACGTGGAATTGAACCTGGCACTGTGAGGCAGCAGTGCTAACCATTCTGCTATTGTGCCACCTTGTACATTCTGCTCTATGAGGCCATGTTGTAAACCCTCATGCAACTTCTTGGCAACACAGTCTGTAGCTGCCTGATTCCCATGCAGTGACACATATAACCCTAAACATGCATAGCGGGGCTGACAAATTGAGGCCAACTCCTCAAGTGAATTTAGCCCTAAACGTACATTTATTGGCTGAAAAATGGCAGGAGAGGTTGAATTACACCTGCATTTTGGTGCTGGGAAAATGGGGTAGCCTTACACACTAGGCTGATTTATACATTGCAATGTTAAGAAATTTCTGCTGATTGGCGAGTCCGGGACCTGGGGATGTCATCAAAAAATTTGAGGCAGACTTTTCAGCAGTGAAATTTGGACGTGCTTCTGCCCACAAAAAAATGGTAAAAATTCCAGAATCTCATCCATAGCAGCTGATGGCAGGCCACATTATGAAAGGATATTGAAGGATACGGGGCAAAGCAGGCTATACGGTGCTATGAACTTATCGGATAATTGAACAGGTTCAATGGATTAAATGGCCTCTTCCTGTCCCTGTGTTCCTCATTTCAGTACATTGCCGATTCACAAGTGACCCCCGGCACAAATTGTCGTTGGCACATATTGGCGAGTGAAGACCCAATTATCTAGGTCTTACAAGTAGACAATGAAATTACTGTGAAAGTCACCACACTCTGCTGCCTGTTCAGGTACACTGAGGGAGAACTTAGCAAGGCCAATGCACCTAACCAGCACGTGGGAAGAAACCGGAGCAGCTGGAGGAAGTCCACGCAGACACGGGGAGAATGTGCAGACTCCACACAGACAGTCGCTCAAGCAGGGGAATCGAACCCAGGTCCCTGGCGCTGCGAGGCAGCAGCGCTAACTGCTTTGACACCGTGCCACCTGCCCAGCTTGCCCCTGTATTCCGGTGAGGCAGGGCCAATTTCTATCCAATACCTGCACCGTAATGGGCTCTGAGATGTCTCTCTCTAGCTGAGGGAGGGTTTGTGCTGTATGATCAGAATGTGACCAGAACATTCCTCAAGCTTTCTCCAAGTGTGCGTCATGATGAAGGAGTGAATTCCTCTCATTCCATTGAAATGGCGAGGAGCTATCACGTGCAATCTCCTTACACCGTCTCCAGTTGTATTCATCACTGCAAGTGTATCTGGCTATGCTGTTGTCATGGCAACGTGCTGGTGACAAAGCATGGGTGGGTCAATCACAATAAATCTTTTGAAAGGATTTAGTAATGGAATCTTCACCTTTTTGTATTGCAGTGAAGCTGCTGTTATTGTATCTGTGGCACGTTGAGTGGAACCTGTCCCCTGCAGTCCTTACTGCTGCTAAATGCACAGCGGCAGATACGTGAGCAAGCCGGGTGTCTCGGTGACAGATTTCCCACTCAGTCAACACTTGACCTCACCGACACTGTCACTCTCAGGGCTGGAGTGGGAGCCACTCTTCCTTTGCCATGATCCGGGTGGCAGGCAGGTGAAATTCAAAATAAATCTCACTCTGAGTGAATGTTCCGACTCCCTCCTCTTCATCACCCTTCACAATATTTGACCATAACTCCCTCAGTCCCTGGCATCAGATCTGGGGGATTATGTCAATGATGCGCTGTGGAATCCCAGTGTAACAGGCAACTGTCCCGAAGCGCTAACTTCCCCTGAACAATATAACCGGGCTAGGAATCATCCCACAGAAGCGATTTAAATGGCCAACTTTGGATGTTCTGCCAGCTTTATCCTGATATTTCCTGTGAATGAGTTAGAAGGAAAAAGATCACTTCTAACTCCAGGGTAACTATCTAACCCCTCGGCCAGACACTGCCTTGCAGGGAAAACCCCCCCCCCCCAAACCCACCCTCATGGGACTCCCCACACTGCCCCACACCCGTTTGTACCTGACCCATCGTCTGAGCCAACAACCCTCACCAACCTGACCCCCATCCTCCAGCACCCTCCCCATTACTGACACTAGATCCACCCCTTCACTAACCAATTCCCCCCACCCCAACTACCAAACCAGCCGCCCACTAACCCAGCACACACCCTCTCATAAGAACATAAGAACATAAGAAATAGGAGCAGGAGTAGGCCATCTAGCCCTTCGAGCCTGCCCCGCCATTCAATAAGATCATGGCTGATCTGTTGTGGCTCAGTTCCACTTTCCCGCCCTCTCCCCATAACCCTTAATCCCCTCTCTTATCAAGAACCCATCAACCCGCTTCTTAAAAATATTTAGCGAGGCAGCCTCCACCACTTCAACGGGCAGAGAATTCCAGAGATTCACCACCCTTTGAGTGAAGAAGTTTCTCCTCAACTCCGTTCTAAACCGCCTCCCCTTTATCTTGAGGCTGTGCCCCCTAGTCCTACTGTCTTTTTTGAGCGGGAAGAGTCTCTCCACCTCTATCCTATCCATCCCATTCATCATCTTATACGTCTCAATGAGATCTCCCCTCATTCTTCTAAACTCTAACGAGTACAAGCCTAGTTTATTCAGCCTCTCCTCATAGCTCAATCCCCTCAACTCCGGTATCAGCTAACCCAGACTGCCCCACAACTGACACTGGATTCATCCCACCACCGCTCCCCCCCCCAACTAACCCAACCCCTCCCTCCCCAACTTCCAACCTGATTCCCCACCCAATCCGGCCCCAACACTGTCCCAAACCCACTGCTGACCCAACGTCCCGCCCAACTGATCCGACCCCCCTCGCTAACCCAACAATCCCTCACTATCCAGATTCCCTCCCTCGACCCCCTCGATAATCCGACCCCCCCCCTCACTAACCCAACACTCCCTCGCTAACCCAACATGCCCTTGCTAACGCGACCCCCCCCACTCGCTAACCTGGCACTCACTCGCTAACCTGACACTCCCTCACTATCCTGATCCCCCCAACCCTCTCGGGAGTCCCTCATTAACCCAACCTTCCCTCGCTAACCTGACAACCCCTCACTATCTCGACACCCCCTCGATCCCCTCAGTAACCCCACCCTGCCTCACAAACAAACAGCCCCTCGACCACCTGACCCCCCTCGCTAACCCAACACCCCCTTGCTAACCAGGCACTCCCTTGCTAACCTGAACATCCTCTCGCTAACTCGACTCCCCCCTCACTAACCCGACACCACCTTGCCAACCCGACATCCTCTCACTAACCTGACATCCCCTTGCTAACCCGACACCACCTCACTAACCCAACACCCCCTTGCTAACCCAACACCAGCTCACTAAGCCAACACCCCCTCACTAACCCAACACCCCCTTGCTAACCCGACACCACCTCACTAACCCAACACCCCCTCACTAACCCAACACCACCTCACTAACCCAACACCACCTCACTAACCCAACACCACCTCACTAACCCGACTTCCCCTCACTAACCCAACACCACCTCACTAACCCAACACCACCTCACTAACCCGACTTCCCCTCACTAACCCAACACCACCTCACTAACCCAACACCACCTCACTAACCCGACTTCCCCTCACTAACCCAACACCACCTCACTAACCCAACACCACCTCACTAACCCGACTTCCCCTCACTAACCCAACACCACCTCACTAACCCGACTTCCCCTCACTAACCCAACACCACCTCACTAACCCAACACCACCTCACTAACCCGACTTCCCCTCACTAACCCAACACCACCTCACTAACCCGACTTCCCCTCACTAACCCAACACCACCTCACTAACCCGACATCCCCTCACTAACGCAACACCACCTCACTAACCCGACATCCCCTTGCCAACCCAACCCATTCTGTGCTGACCTGACGCCCTCCCATCGACCTGACTCCATTTTCTCATCATTCAATTTCTCCTTAATTTTCTTAATTCCTGGGAATTCAATGGTAATCCCAGAATATTGATGTTAGGGGGAAATTCAGCGATGACAATATGTGTCAAAGGGAGATGGCCCCAATCTCTTGTTGGGGGTATCATTGTGTAGCACAAATATTATTTGCCACTTATCAGCCCAAATTAAGTTGTCCAGGCCTTGTTGCGGGCTGTGTTCAGTCTAGACAATCTCAGTCTATCGGACTGTGGAGTTTATTAAAGTTGTAGCCAATCCTATCCTCCTCAGATGTCCTTGTTTGCATATTTCCCATTCTGGGTTACTGGATTAAAAAGAATGGATTTGTATTTATATAGCATCTTATCACATCCATCAACATGTCCCAAAGCATTCTATTACAATGGATAACATCTTAAATTGTAGCCACTTACTATATGTCCAGCGATTAAGGTAGAAATCTCAACTTGAATGTTCCTGTGTCATTCTAAGGTGCTAGACTCAAATGTAGCCACTTCCAGGCTAGAAGATTACACAGGGAGTCTGGACAGGTTATTGAACTAGGGCCACATAGAAACATTCTACAGTGCAGAAAGAGGCCATTGGCCCATCGAGCCTTCGCTGACAACAGTCCCACCCAGTCCCATCCTCATAACCCTACATATTTACCCTCTTAATCCCCCTGACATTAAGGGGTAATTTATCATGGCCAATCAACTAACTTGCACATCTTTGGATTGTGGGAGGAAACTGGAGCACCCGGAGGAAACCCACGCGGACCCAGGAAGAACATGCAGACACCACACAGTCACCCAAGGCCGGAATCGAGCCTGGCTGCCTGGTGCAGTGAGGCAGCAGTGTTAACCACTGTGCCACCATGCTGCCCCACATCATGGCTCCAACACAACTTGACTTCACCCCAACGTTCCCACATATCCACCCTACAGTGAGAGTCAATTGGAATCTCTCGCACTCCCTAACCCGAGAGCCTCGAGGCCAACTATGGAGCTGTCGCCAAGTTTTTGCATGGTCCTGGCACCAGTCGGCAATGCTAACTGGGTAAGAGGAATACAGCTGGCAATGAGATCCTGTCATTGTGTCGTGCTAACCTACCATTCAGCACACTGGTACAATCATTAAATCAAATCAGAAAACTCCCCTTTAAGCAGGGAGTAATGGTGCCCAGATTCAGAATGATACATCCACATGTATCATCACATTCTGAGGTGTGGCCATGACTGATGCATTTAATCATGCACAAATTCTTAATATTGTAACTGTGATTACGTCAGTGAATGGAAACTTTCAAAATAATACCCACTCCTAGTTGAAATGTAACAAACTAGCCAGCCAGGTTCATCTCTGTCAATCATGACACAAGACAGTCTCTGGGTGTTGAGAGATGATGTGAGGTTACCACCTCAGATTAGATGTTTTATAAATGTATACTTCTTACTGTATTATGTGAGTGATCTATATTTCACCCCTGGTTCAATGCTGAATATGCAGAACATTTCTGGACTGTAACTTCTCCAGGTGTGGAAAAATACCTCATGTTAGCTTACCTTGCACACTGCAGGCGTATTGATTGTGGCACAGTGATCTGTTTAGCCTGGAGGGCAAACAATGTTGTTGTGTAAAACCCCACATACTCTCAGTCGATGACAAACGGATAGCTGGATTCGCAGAGAAACAGGTTAAGACAGGCAGCGGGTTCAGTAAGAGGCAGAGGCAAGCAGAAACATGTAGCTGTGACCAGGCACAGGTTGAGACAGACACAGGTGGGGGTGAACGGACAGTTAAAGACAATAGACAGAAAAGAACATAGAATCAGACAGCTATTGTAACAAATAAAATGCTGGAACTTCTCAGCATGTCAGGCAGCATCTGTGAAGAGAGAGAGAAAGAGAGCGACAAAGTTAACGTTTCAGGTCATCCGAACTGGAGAAAGTTAGAAATGCAGTAGATTTTATGTCGGAGAGTGTGGAAAAAGATAAAGAGGGGAGGCCTCAGCACTTTTCTTGCAGCAGGAACATAGAACATAGAACACTACAGCGCAGAACAGGCCCTTCGGCCCACGATGTTGCGCCGACCAGTTAAAAAACAATGACCCACTAACCTAAACCAATCCCTTTTCGTCCATAAACCTATCCACGGATCTCTTAAACGCCCCCAAACTAGGCGCATTTACAACTGCAGCAGGAGACAGGACATCACTTGCTGGTGATTTCTGATCCCAGAGTAGGGAGTGTGCCACTGACGGGACCAGAGAATTCCACTGGCATGAGCTGTTGGAGAATTATGTTGATTAAATGATGAAAGAATTGGTAGGGCAGAGCCAAATAGTAATGGATAAAGGAGTGAAAGATCGGCCCAGAGATGATGTGAATGGCAGAATATGTCAGTAAAATGAAGGAGATTGTCATTGGTTTCAGGAAGCGTAGTGAAGAACATGCCCCTGAATACGTCAACAGCAATGAAACGGAAATAGTTGATATCTTCACGTTTCTAGGTGTCCGCATCACCAACAATCTGTCCTGGTCCCTCACAATACTTAAGAAAGTCCATCAATTCCTCTACTTTCTCAGCGGCTAAGGAAATTCGACGTGTCCATTATGACTCTCACCAATGTTTACAGATGCACCACAGAAAGCATCCTTCCTGGATGTATCACAGCTTGATATGGCTTCTGCTCTGCCCAAGACCACAAGAAATTACAAAGGATTGTAAACGAAGCCCAGTCCATCACTCAAACCAGCCTCCCATCCATTGACTCTGAGTGCACTTTCAGAAAAGCAGCCGGCATAATTAAGGACCCCACGCCCCCTGGATATTCTCTCTTCCACCTTCTTCCACCAGGAAAAAGATACAGAATTTTGTGTGAAACAGAAGTTGATGTTTTCAAAGAGCTTCCAATGCCACTAATATCCACAGGAGTTATTCCAAATTTGCAGCTGTTTATACTGAGCCAGCCAGTCAGCAATATTATGGAAGAAGATCAGAATACATCTTTAGCTATAATTTTTCTTATCTGCGATTTCCCCCAAACTCATATAGAGCAGCCCAGTTCCTGCCAAGGTTAGCTATATCTAAAAGTCGTGACAGGCCCAGATGACCAGAGGTTGGTGATGATGATGGCGTCTACACATCCCGATGCCTCGGACAAGGAGCCAGCATAATCAAGGACCCCACACACCCTGGACATTCTCTCTTCCACCTTCCTCTGGCAGGAAAAAGATATAAAAGCCTGACTCAAAAACAGCTTCTTCCCTGTGACCATGGACCCACCTTGCACTAAGTTGACCTTTCTCTCCACTCTAGTGATGACTGTAACACTCTCTCCTTTCCTTCTCTATGAATGGTATGCTTTATCTGTACAGCATGCAAGGAATATTACTTTTCACAATATACCAATACATGTGACAATAATAAATCAAATCAAAATTTAACCTGAGGATCACCGCACTCAGGCAAGGCCAAGGTTGAGCAGGCAGGATCTTCATGAATAAGATCACCTGGTATAAGAATTGAACCCACATTGTTGGCATTGCACTGTATCATGAGCCAGCCAACTGAGTTAATCAACCCCCCTCTCCCCTCTCCAGCTATGTAGACCAAGCCTAGCACAGAAGCTGGGAGATTCAGATAGCTTGAATTCTGCTAAAGTTTGAAGTTTATTTATTGACTTACTAGTGTCACAGGTAGGCTTACATTAACACTGCAATGAAGTTACTGTGAAAATTCCCCCTGTCGCCATACTCCGGCACCTGTTCGGGTACACTGAGGGAGAATTTAGCACAGCCAATGCACCCTAACCAGCACATCTTTTGGACTGTGGGAGGAAACTGGAGCTCCCAGAGGAAACCCATGCAGACACAGGGAGAATGTGCAGACTCCGCAGACAGTAAGCCGAGCCAGGAATCAAACTGGTGTTGTGAGGCAGCAGTGCTAACCACTGTACCACCATTCCATTCTGTTAAACAGAAGGTAGGTGTTGAAATTGTACACACACTGCCTGCCGTGCAGACCATGTTTGTACCAACACATCTGCTCATGGCAGCATTAGATTGTCTGAGACATTGACAGAATTTAAAGGGATCTAGCCACAGACGGACAAAGACAAACTTTCAAAATCAATGTAAGGCAATGCGAACGTGCACAGGAAATCTGAATGTGTGTACAGCCATCATTAGGTAATAAGAGCATTTGTAAAAGTTTGCTCACCATTCACTGAACAAATGTTTCTGTGTTGCTCAGTGAGTATTTTACCCCCATTAAGCTTGAGCACAGAATGAAGCTCACGGCATGAAGCTCCTATCAATGCGTCAATCTCCTTTCAGATTGTCAAATAATCACCATTGTAATTTGAGATTTCTGACCTTCAGCCTCACTTTATTTACAATCCTCGGGAGAAACTGGTTGTATTTTTGTTGTTTGGTTTATGTTTGCATATTTTCGTAGAATCGTAGGTGCAGAAAATGTTGCTTTGCATTCCTCCTTTCCACCTCCCTCATCCTCCTGCAACTTTTCTGGGACAGACCATTATCACGCAAGAAATGTAGCCAGAAAGAGTCGAATGTGGTAGATTGCGATGTCAAATGGCTATTCGGTGGCATGTTTGTGTTGCTTTGGGGCACTGAGGAGGAAACGTCTCAAAGTATTTGACCTTCTCAGGAAGGTGAGTCTTGATGACATGCCTCCCTCAGGGGGTGGCCCAGGCAGAAGGCTTGATACACTGCTTACCATGGTGAACAGAGAGTGGATTTAAGGCCTTTTTCTTATCCAATACTCCCTTCCATTCTTATACACGGGGGGAGCAAAAAGGTTTTCTGAAAGATAGAAATAATTCTGGGTGGAGAAAAAAAATGAACGTTCGAGAAAGAGGAATAATTGTTGGAGATGAGAGCCTGAGTTAAGGTGAGGCAAAGCAGGAGGAGGGTGTGCGAGAGAGAAAGCAACAGCTCAAGTTTTGATGTAATCATGCATTCTTCAGTTACTTAGTGATTGGCAAATTTATTTTGAATTCCGGAATGATGCAGAGTCTTGGCTGGGTTCATTCAAGGCTCCAGCCATTGCTTTGGTAGAAGCCTGGTCAAAGGGGGCTTCTGATAAGACCATAAGACATAGGAGCAGAACTAGGCCACTCAGCCCATCGAGCCTGCTCCGTCATTCAATCGTGATTTTTTTTCTCATCCCCATTCTCCTGCCTTTGCCCCATAACCCCTGATCCTCTTATTAATCAAGAACCTATCTATTTTTGTCTTAAAGACACTCAATGATGTGGTCTCCACAGCCTTTTGCGGCAAAGTGTTCCACAGATTCACCACTCTCTGGCTGAAGAAATTCCTCCTCATCTCTGTTTTAAAGGATCATCCCTTCAGCCTGAAGTTGTGCCCTCTGCTTCTAGTTTTACGTACTAGTGGAAACATCCTCTCCACGTTCACTCTATCCAGGTTTCGCAGTATCCTGTAAGTTTCAATAAGATCCCCCCTGATCCTTTTATAAACTCCAATGAGTACAGACCCGAAGTCCTCAACTGTTCCTCATGCGACAAGCTCTTCATTCCAGGGATCATTCTTGTGAACCTCCTCTGGACCCTTTCCAAGGCCAGCACATCCTTCCTTAGATACAGGGCCCAAAACTGTTCACCATGCTCCAAATGGGGTCTGACCACAGCCTTATACAGCCCCAGAAGTATATCCCTGCTCTTGTATTCTAGCCCTTTCAACATGAATGCTAACACTGCATTTGCCTTCCTAACTGCTGACTGAACCTGCACATTAACCTTAAGAGAATCTTGAACAAGGACTCCCAAGTCCCTTTGTGTTTCTGATTTCCTGAGCATTTTCCCACTTAGAAAATAGTCTCTGTCTCCATTTCTCCTTCCAAAGTGCATAACCTCATACTTTTCCACATTGTATTCCATCTGCCACTTCTTTGTCCACTCTGCTAACCTGTTCAAGTCCTTCTGAAGTCCCCCTGCTTCCTCAATACTACCTGTCTGGCTACATATCTTTGTATCATCTGCAAACTTAGCAACAGTGCCTTCAGTTCCTTCCTCCAAATTATTAATGTATATTATGAAATTCCTGAGGCACACCACTAGTCACCGGCTGCCATCCTGAGAAAGACCCCTTTATCTCCACTCTTTGCCCTCTGCCAGTCACCAATCCTCTATCCAGGCCAGGATCTTATCCTTAGCACCATGGACACAACTTATTTAACAGTCTCCTATGTGGCACCAAGTCAAAGGCCTTCTGGAAATCTAAATAAATCACATCCATTGGTTCTCCTTAATCTAATTTCCTTGTTACCTGCTCAAAGAACAGGTTTGTCAGACATGACCTCCCCATGTCAAAACCATGCTGACTCAGTCCTATCTTATCAAGCATTTCCAAGTACTCTGCGATCTCATCTTTAATAATGGACTCTAAAATCTTGCCAATGACTGAAGTCAGGCTAACCGGTCTATAATTTCCCGTCTGCTGCCTCCCTCCCTTCTTAAACAGCGGTGTTACATTAGCTACTTTTGAGTCCTCTGGTACCCTCCCTGCCTCCAGTGATTCCTGAAGATCACCACCAATGCCTCCACGATTTTCTCAGCTATCTCTTTTAGAACCCTGGGGTGTAGTCCATCCGGTCCAGGTGATTTATCCACCTTCAGACCTTTCAGTTTCCCTTCTGCCAACATTATGTTGGCCAATCAGGAGAAAGCTCAAGGGAATTCTTGGCATGGGTCGGCACCTGTGGAAGATGAGAAAGAAGTGAAAAGAATCTTGAACCTTGTGGAGTGCACAGTCAGTAACTGCCTGTTAACAGTGCAAAATGACCAGATCATGAAAGGTTTTATTCATTTACTGCTGCCCTCCAATCTGACCACAGCTATCAGATGAAGATTATTACATTAGCATCACAAGTGTACAAAACACTGAGATGTAGATACTGGTAATCTAACAATGGGGTCATAGAGTCATTGAGGTTACAGCATGGAAACAGGCCTTTTGGCCCAACTTGTCCGTGCCACCCTTTCTTTTAACCACTAAGCTAGTCCCAGTTGCCCACATTTGGCCCATATCCCACTATACCCATCTTATCCATATAATTATCTAAATGCTTTTTAAAAGACAAAATTGTACTTGCCTCTACTACTGCCATTGGCAGCCCATTCCAAACACTCACCATCCTCTGTGTGAAACAATTGACCCTCTGGACCCTTTTGTATCTCCCCTCTCACCTTAAACTTATTCCCTCTAGTCTTAGAGTCCCCTACCTTTGGGAAAAGATGTTGACTATCTCCATGATCTATGCCCCTCATTATTTTATAGACCTCTTTCAGATCATAAGATAACAATATCAAACATCTCTACCTCTCCACCATCCCTCTCAGCCTTTCCTCTGCCTGTTTTGTGGACTGACTGTATGACATCAGTTTTAGATGAAGCATACTTTCTTCCAGTTTAACTTTGAGAAGAGTTGATACAGTATTCCTGATCTCACCATAGAACCTTTCACCAAATGTGTCCCTCCCCCTTGACTGCTGTTTGAGGTTTAATCTGACTCCTCAGTATTCCACTTGACACCAAGCTAAGCTTGAAACCTCACATCTTCTCTAACGTAGAGACTGCCTGCAACTACCTCTGGAATATCATCTGTCACTGTCCCTATCCCTGTCCATCAGACACTGAAATCCTTGTCCTGCTTTTGTCACATCGAGGTTCCAAAATTCGCTCAGTAACATCCCATCTTTCACCCTCTGTTGCCTACTTCCTGTCCCACTAACCTTTCAGCCCTTCACATCAGGAGAGATGTGAAGGCCCAGAGTAATGACCTGGGGACCTGGGTTTGAATCTGACCAGGGCAGATGGTGAAATTTGGGTTCAATATAAAGATATCTGGAATTGAGAATCTACCGATGACCATAAAACCATTGTCAATTATCATAAAAACATACCTGGTTCAGTAATGTCCTTGAGGGGAGGAAATCTGTTGTCTTTATCTGGTCTGGCCTACATGTGACTCCAGACTCACAGCAATGTGATTGACTGTCAACTGTCCTCAGGAATGGCCATAAATGCTGGCCAACCAGTGACGCCCACATTCCATGAACAAGTAAATATCCCTGAGTGTCATTGGCTCCCAATTTCTCAATGCCTCAGATTTAAAATTTTGTGTTAACATCCCTTCTTGGATTCGTTTCCAAGCCCCTACAGCACCTCACCACTTCCCCATCCCCTTTTAAGAAACTTCTTCTAAGAAGTTGCCACTTTAGTTTTTGGTGATCCATCCTAGTACCCCCTGTTTTGGCTCAGTGTTCTTTCTGAATGATGTCTGTGTGAAAATCCATTTTTCTAATTGAAAGGTGCAAAAACAGATAGAAGTTAATAAACACAAGATTTGTTAATGCTCCATCCTATGTGGAAAACCATTGGAGAGGTTATGATAACAGAGCATTCCTACATTGTCTGGGGACTGTTCCCTTCAGTTAGGAGCTGGGACTGAATTGCAATATGTTATGGTTCAAGTTAAAAAGTCCAAAGTGTTTTATGGAGCCAACTGAATGAAGTTTTGCATCTTGAATTTGACTGGGATAAGCATGAGATGTTCCACTTCAGGTACAATTCAAAAGACCCACTAGGGAGCTTTTATCAAACAAAATTTATTTAAGAATATAGTTAACATGGACGGCAAGAAAATTACCAATACATTTTATCAACTTTTTCAGATGCAGCAGAGAAAACATACTGTCTGGTTGTGTCACAGCTTAGTATGGCTCTGCCCAAGACCACAAGTAACTACAAAAGATTGTGAATGTAGCCTAATCCATCACGCAAACCAGCCTCCCATCCATTGACTCTATTTACACTTCCTGCTGCCTCGGAAAGCAGCCACATAATTAAGGTCCCCACATATTCCGGACATTCTCTCTTCCGCCTTCTTCTGTCGAGTAAAAGATGCGAAAGTCTGAGATCACGTACCAACTGACTCAAGAACAGCTTCTTCCCTGCTGCTGTCAGACTTTTGAATGGACTTACCTTGCATTAAGTTGATCTTTCTCTGCACCCTAGCTATGACTGTAACACTACATTCAGCACTGTCTCGTTTCCTTCTGTATGAATGGTATACTTTGTCTGTATAGCGTGCAAGAAACAATACTTTTCACTGCATGTTAATATATATGACAATAATAAATCAAATCAAAAGTCAAAACAACCTCTATAACGTAGAACCCTTAACAAAGATATCTAATGTATTCCAATCAAACCAAAACCCTTGCCATTGACTAAACCCTTTTAAACAGGTTCAATAGAGCAAAGACTACTGCTCATCAGTGCTTAGCACTGCTGCTTCACAGTGCCAGGAACCTGGGTTCAATTCCTGCCTTAGGTCACTGTTTGCGTGGAGTTTCTCTGTGTGTGTTTCCTCTGGGTGTTTCAGTTTCTTCCCACATCCTGAAAGATGTGCTGGTTAGGATGCATTGACCCGAACAGGCGCCGGACTGTGGCAATTAGGGGAAGCTCACAGGAGCTTCATTGCAGTGTTAATATTAGTCTTACTTGTGACTAATAAATAAACTTTACTTTTCATGTGATGATAGAAATGGAGTCCTTTAATGGAAGTCTGCAGTTTTTTAGATCCAAACAGTTTGAAGACAAGGCAGCTTCCCAAAACACCAGAGACTCTGGTCCAGCCCCCAATAACAGCAGATTTTCACCCTACAGGAAAACAACAGAATTTCCATTGGAAAAACAGGGAGAGAGAGAGAGAAAGACATCTCTTTCAGCTTGATGCTTCTTCTAAAACAAAACTCTAACCGCAGCCAAATAGAAAATGAAATCTTAAACTCAACTGAAAAGAACTGTCCAAAAACACATGTCTGTCCTCCTACCAATGCAGGATCGACAGCCTAACCCCAGAGTAAACACAAACATTTAAGCCACTTAAGTAGCAATAAAAAGATATTTCCCGTTAAGCGGCAACAATGACACACTGAATTTGTCCGAGCTGCAGAGATCATGATTTTAAAAAACCCTTTCTTGTGACTAATGTCACAAATGTAATAAGAGGCATTATAACTTAGATTACTATAGTGAAGTTAATATATCAGATTGTTATACTATCGGAATGCTCCAACTTCACCAGAGTTTCCTTTACATGACTAAAAATATCAAGACCCAAAAACAATTGAAGAAGACCCTATTTACTCTACCAAGTACTTCATCACTCGTCATTTAACAATTGTTTATTCTGAGCCTGAAGAACCTGAAGGAAAGCTGTGAGTGTGTTCCTATTCTAGTACTCTGTGTGACCCATTCCCACAGTGGCTGCAGCAAGGGAGGTCCATGTAAGGCCCAAGCTTTACTTGTAGACTCTGGAGATGGCTATTCTGGGCATCCTTGAGTAACTGGCCATAGAGGGACCAGCTGCAGAGTTCAGTGTCTCATAGGATCCGTACAATGCAGAAGGAGGCCATTTGGCCCATCAAGGCTGTACTGACTCTCCGACGGAGCATCCCATCTAGACCAGATCCATGTAACCCTACAAATTTACCCCACTGATCCCCCTTGGGTCAGTGTCTGTGCAGAGTCTGCATGTTCTCCTATGTCTGCATGGGTTTCGTCCAGATGCTTCTTCCCACAGTCTGTGAGACAAAGCACCCGGTACTTAGAGAAGG
Organism: Carcharhinus amblyrhynchos; assembly: GCF_965287045.1. Lineage (NCBI taxonomy): Eukaryota > Metazoa > Chordata > Chondrichthyes > Carcharhiniformes > Carcharhinidae > Carcharhinus > Carcharhinus amblyrhynchos. Next base: position 39,245,401 of record NC_137346.1, on the reverse strand, counting down.
AAAGGAGAGAATGCAGAATGTAGTGTTACAGTCATAGCTGGGCTGTAGAGAAAGATCAACTTAATATAAGGTAGGTCCATTCAAAAGTCCAATGGCAGCAGGGAAGAAACTGTTCCTGAGTCAATTGGTACATGACCTCAGACTTTTGTATAATTTTCCTGAAGGAAGAAGGTGAAAGAGATGAAGATGTATCACTGACACTAGCCAGTCATGCGTTAGATTCCCGACAGAGAGAGAGGTTGGAGTCATGCCTAAGAGTGGCGTGCCTACTCTGTAACCTGGTTACAATACAGTGAAGAAATGTTAAGCAGACACCAGACTATGTCTACAGTAGGGCAACCTGGGCTAGTGAGTGGGCTGCATGAGATGCCCTCCTTCATCTCAGTGGACCACAAGGTTGAAATTGGGCTTGTTGACTAACTGTGACCCCCTGAATAAGATTAAATATATTTAAACACGCTGAAATTTCGGAACAAGTTATAGAAAATGCTTAATCATTTATATATTAGTAAAAGGGGTGATCAACTTTAAATGGTAAAAACAAAAGAAATATTTACATGTTGAACACAGAGGGAGCGCACGGATCTCACTGACAATGTCAGCAATCAGCACACGCCTAAGGCTAGAGGAGAAAAAAACCAGAGGACATGGGTTAAGGGTGAAAGGAGAAAAGTTTAAAGGGAATATTAGGGGGGGATTCTTCACGCAGAGAGTGGTGGGAGTGTGGAATGAGCTGCCGGATAAAGTGGTAAATGTGGGGTCACTTTTAACATTTAAGAAAAACTTGGATGGGTTCATGGATGAGAGGGGTGTGAAGGGATATGGTCCAAGTGCAGGTCAGTGGGACTAGGCAAAAAATGGTTCGGCCCAGACAAGAAGGGCCAAAAGGCCTGTTTCTGAGCTGTAATGTTCTATGGTTCTCTGGTTTCTATGGTGCCTCACTTCTCTTGCCCTTGCTTCACAGGGGTATCACTTCAGTCAGACTGGTAGGAAAAAAGCTGCGTGGATGGAAACCGGTGGAATCTGGCACAACTGTGTGTGCGCAGCAGTCACCAAAATGTCTTGTGGGCCGAATTCAGAATCCTGATGGGCCGCATGTTACCCCTGGCCATAGGTTGCCCACTGCTGGTCTACAGTCTGTCTAAGAACCAAGTCCCATGACTTGAGTTCAAGACAGAAGGACCCATTCATAGAATAATTTGCAAATTATAAAATGTGGTAACCTGGTAGAATATAGATTGGTTAAATTACTTATTATGATCACTGATGCTTTATTTACTCCTTCCTCTTTCCTCACTCTTTGGATTCACCTATTGTTTTCACCCCATGGTTGCCCATTGCCTATTAGAAGATTGAACATTCCTTAGTCCCCATGAAAATCTGATATTTGTTGAACAAGAGTTGAGCCTCTGCAGGGTGGGACCAAGATAATGACAGGCCTCACCTAAAGCTGTCATGTCACACCTCGTAGAAAAGCTTTGAACATCAGTCAGTGCTGAGATTCGAACCTGTGACCTCTTGCGTTCAGAACCAAATATATTAATTTGAACTGAAATGATATCACACATCTGTAAAATCATAATTGCTGCACGTTAAACCAGCTGGTCACGTGGAAGCTGGGATGAGGCAGGGTCACATTTCGTGAGTGCGGGAGTTCTCCCTGAGCACGGGCGGACACAGTACACAAGAGTGGCTCAGAGTTAACAACAAACCTTTCTTGTTCTAAGCCCTCGGTCACCAGTTATCGCAACCCAGTACTTCCACACTCAGCATAATTGGAAAGAAATCTCTTCTGTAATCAGTGGGAGGGGGTTTTTATCAGTCGAAATCAGATGCAAATACTTCAGCTTCTTGAGATGCACGTGAGGCCTTTCCTGTGCTGTGGCTGTGTTTTTCTTGCCTTCCTGAGGTGATGCTTTAGTTTTGCACTTTGGCCTCAGGCTATGGGTGTTGGCCAGAATGTCTTAATTAGGACCTAATATAGTAACATGTCACTCTACCTTCAGCCGTTTTGAAAAGCTACCTCTTATTTTGACTCGCAAGGTTAATGTGAAAAATATTCACAATCATTATAACTGGGGAGGAGTGTGACAGTCGCCAACAGGCAAACCTTTATCTCAGTCAGCGCCGGTTCACACACCCAATCCATTTCACTTGCAGCTACAGTCAGTGCCTCGCCAACGAGCCATAAACCCCTATATCGTATCCTGCTGCCTACTGTCCAGAAACACTGTTAGCACCATTCACCATGACCTACCTGCAAGCACTACCATTCTGACCATCAAACACTTCCAATCGGTTGAGCTGTTCCAGCTCCATCCTTCAAACCAGCTCCATTTTGCTTACCAGAGACAGAACTGGACCAGTTGTGTAAATACTGTGGTCACAAGCGTACATCAGGGCCTGGGAATTCTGCAGTGAATAACTCACCTCCTGACTCCACAAAGCCTGTCCACCAACAACAAGGCACAAGTCAGGAGAGTGTTGGAATACTCTCCACTCGCCTGGATGGGAGCAGCTCCAACGCTACTCAAAAAGCTCAATACCATCCAGCACAAAGCAGCCCAGCCGATTGGTACTCCATCCGCATCCATAACATTCACTCCGTTCACTACCGATGCACAGTGGCAGCAGTGTGTACCATCTACAAGATGCACAATGGCAGCAGCGTGTACCATCTACAAGATGCACAGTGGCAGCAGTGTGTACCATCTACAAGATGCACAATGGCAGCAGTGTGTACCATCTACAAGATGCACAATGGCAGCAGTGTGTACCATCTACAAGATGCACAATGGCAGCAGTGTGTACCATCTACACGATGCACCCTGGCAGCAGTGTGTACCATCTACACGATGCACAATGGCAGCAGTGTGTACCATCTACAAGATGCACAATGGCAGCAGTGTGTACCATCTACAAGATGCACAATGGCAGCAGTGTGTAACATCTACAAGATGCACAATGGCAGCAGTGTGTACCATCTACAAGATGCACAATGGCAGCAGCGTGTACCATCTACAAGATGCACAATGGCAGCAGTGTGTACCATCTACAAGATGCACAATGGCAGCAGTGTGTACCATCTACAAGATGCACAATGGCAGCAGTGTGTACCATCTACACGATGCACCCTGGCAGCAGTGTGTACCATCTACACGATGCACAATGGCAGCAGTGTGTACCATCTACAAGATGCACAATGGCAGCAGTGTGTACCATCTACAAGATGCACAGTGGCAGCAGTGTGTACCATCTACCCGATGCACAATGGCAGCAGTGTGTACCATCTACAAGATGCACAGTGGCAGCAGTGTGTACCATCTACAAGATGCACAATGGCAGCAGTGTGTAACATCTACAAGATGCACAATGGCAGCAGTGTGTACCATCTACAAGATGCACAATGGCAGCAGTGTGTACCATCTACAAGATGCACAGTGGCAGCAGTGTGTACCATCTACAAGATGCACAATGGCAGCAGTGTGTACCATCTACAAGATGCACAGTGGCAGCAGTGTGTACCATCTACAAGATGCACAATGGCAGCAGTGTGTACCATCTACAAGATGCACAGTGGCAGCAGTGTGTACCATCTACAAGATGCACAATGGCAGCAGTGTGTACCATCTACAAGATGCACAATGGCAGCAGTGTGTACCATCTACAAGATGCACAATGGCAGCAGTGTGTACCATCTACAAGATGCACAATGGCAGCAGTGTGTACCATCTACAAGATGCACAATGGCAGCAGTGTGTACCATCTACAAGTGCATTGCTGCAACTCAACAAGTCTCCTTCAACAGCATCTTCCAAACCAAAACCTCGACCACTAAGTGGAATGAAGGCAGAAGATGCATGGGAACACCACAACCTGCGTCTGAGTCACGCAGTATCTTCTGTTTACATCTTTCCCAAGGTTTACCTCCGCTGACGTTATCCAAAATCAAAATGATCCCCTTGGCACTTAAACAGCTGGTTCTGGAAACAGTAGTGCCAGGTTTTAATAGAGATCATCTTTCATCAATCTATGACTTGGATTGGTCCTGTGGCAGGTGGGACAGTGAGATTCCGCACTATGGCCGGACTTTTATTGCCCTGCCTGCCGTGGGAATCGGAGCAGCTGAGGGGCAGACGATGGGAAGGTCCATTGGCCGCGGGCAGGAGTTTACAGTTTCGCAATGAGCGAGGCTGCAAAATCCCACTCCCGACTCTATGTAAACAAGCAAAAGGTGGGGCCAGGGATCGTAACTCTGGCTACTCCAGGCATGCAGGGACAGGAGGAGAGGATCATTGTCGGAGATTTATTAGTTGTGTTGGCCCAGGTAGGGATGGAAAGGAATGAGGGTGGATCCGTAGGGGTCAAGAAATGGAAGAGAAAGGGGTAGGGTCAGTTGATACATTGTTAACTTCAACATGAAAAGTGACATAAAGTTTTCCAAGGGAGACACGGGAAGACATTTGGGAATTTTTGGCCCCTATTCGGCCTGCACCAGTTTCCAATAGCAAGTGAGAGATGTCCCTCAGGTTTGATTACCAGCATTCCCAATATGTGTAGTGATGTGGGAATGGTTAGTGATTCCCATTCCAGGACAGAGTTGTTAAAATTTAAATTCTATCAATGTAAATATGCAAATGCCCTTTTCAGTTCAATAAAGCCCAGTTTTGTAGTGAAAACAGGTGGGCTAGGCTGTCCAAGAGGGAGGTTAAACTTACCATCATTGGAGAAAGGGTGGTTATGTAAAGAGAAAAAGATTGACAAAAATGAATGTCGGCAAAAACAAGAGAATTCACAATGGGGGATAAAGAAATGGCCGAGGAATTAAATTCTTACTTGGCTTGAGTCTTCACAAAGGAAGACATGAATAATGTGCCAAAAGCGCTGCAAGAAACATGTTTTAGTGAGGAGCTGAAAGGAATCAGCATTAGTAGAGAAATTAATTTGGGGAAATTGATGGGATTGAAAGTGGATAAATTTCCAGGTCCTGATGATCTACATCCCAGAGGACTTAGAGAAATGGCTCTGGAAATAGTGGATCCATTGTTGATTCATTTCCAAAATTCAGCGGACTCTGGAAGTATTCCTACAGATTGGAGGGTGGCTAATGTAAGCCCACTATTCAAAAAGGGAAGTAGAGGGAAAAAAGGGAACTATGGACTAGTTAGCCCTAACATCATCGGTACTGGGGAAGTTACTAGAGTCCATTATCAAGGATTAAATAACTCAGCAACTGGAAGGCAGTGGTCCAATCAGAGATAGTCAGCATGGATTTACAAAAGGAATATCATGGTTGATGAACTTATTGGAATTTTTTGAGGATGTAACCAGTAGAGTTGACCAAGGAGAACCAGTGAATGTGGCTTATTTAGACTTTCAGAAAGTTTTTAACAAGGTCTCACATAACAGACTATTATATAAAGTTAAAGCACATGGGATTGCAGGTAGTGTCTTGAGATGGATCGAAAGCTGGTTAGCAGATAGGAAGCAAAGAGTTGGCATAAAAGGGTCTTTTTCTGATTGGCAGTCGGTGACTATTGGGGTTCCACAGGCATCTGTGCTCAGACCCCAACTGTTCACATTATGTATTAATGATTTGGAAGAGGGAACTGAGTGTATTATCTCCAAATTTGCAGATAATACAAAATTGGGTGGAAGGGTGAGCTGTGAGGAGGATGCAAGATGTTTCAGTGTGATTTCGACAGGCTCAGTGTGTGGGTATTTGCATGGCAAATGCATTATAATGTGGATAAATGTGAGGTTATCCACTTTAGTAGAAATAATAGGAAGACGGATTATTACTTGAATCGGTGTAAATTGAGAGAACTGGGTTTTGATTTGATTTGTTTTATTGTCACATGTACTAGTATATGGTGAAAAGTATTGTTTCTTGCATGCCATACGGACAATACATACCATTCATAGAGAAGGAAAGAAGAGAGTGCAGAATGTAGTCATAGCAAGGGTGTAGAGAAAGATCAACTTAATGTGAGGTAGCAGGGATGGCAGCAGGGAAGAAACTGTTCTTGAGTTGGTTGGTACGTGACCTCAGAATCTTGAATCTTTTTCCCAATGGAAAAAAATGGAAGAGAGAATGTCCATTGTGCCTGGGGCCCTTGATTATGCCGGCTGCTTTTCCGAGGCAGTGGAAAGCGTAGACAGTGTCAGCAGACGGGAGGCTGGTTTGCAGAATGGACTGGGCCTTGTTCATGACCTTTTGCAGTTTCTTGTGGTCTTGGGCAGAGCAGGAGCCATACCAAGCTGTGATACAACCAGAAAGGATGCTTTCTATGGTGCATCTGTTAAAGCTGGTGAGAGTCATGGCAGACATGCTAAATTTCCTTCGTTTCCTGAGAAATTAGAGGCGTTAGTGGGCTTTCTTAACTATAGTGTCAGCATGGAGGTACCAGGGCAGGTTGTCAGTGATCTGGACACCTAAAAACCTGAAGCTCTCGACCATTTCCACTTTTTCTCCATTGATATAAACAGGGCCATGTCCTCCACTACACTTCCTGAAGTACTCAATGAGACCTTGGAGTCCTCATGCATCAGTCGCTAAAAGTAAGTGTGCAGGTACAGCCAGGCAGTAAAGAAGTCAAGTGGTATGTTGGCCTTCATAGCAAGAGGATTTTAGTATAGGGAGGGATGTTTTGTATAGGGTGTTGGTGAGGCCACACCTGTGTACAGTTTTGGTGTTGTTATCTGAGGAAGGATGTCCTTGTTATAGAGGAAGGAAAGCGAAGGTTTACCAGCCTATTCCTCGAATGGCAGCTCTGTCATATAAAGAGAGACTAAATTGTTTAGGTTTATATTCACTGAGTTTAGAAGAGTGAGAGGGAATCTCATAGAAATTGTAAAATTCTAACAGGATTAGACAAGGTAGATTCAGAAGGAATGTTCCCATTAGTGGGGGAATCCAGAACTAAGGGTCATAGTTTGAGGATAAGGGGTAAATCTTTTCGAAGTGAGGAGAAATTTCTCCACCCAGAGGGGGTGGTGAGTGTGTGGAATTGACTATCATAAAATGTGGTTGAGGCCAAAACATTTGTCTGATTTCAAGAAGAAATTAGATGTAGCTCTTGGGGCTAAAAGGATGAAGGCATATGGGGAGAAAGGCGGAGGTGGTCAGGATATTAAATTCGATGATCGGCCATGATCAAAATGAATGATGGAGCAGGCTCGAAGGGCTGAATGGCCTACTCCTGCTTCTCGTTTCTATGTTCCTATTAATAGTAAGACTGACTGATGTGATAGGAATCTTTCTCTCACCACTGGGGGGAGGTTTAAAACCACCTGCACTAGCTTCAAATTAAATAATGATGGCAGTAACATTGAGAGGAAAAGCTGTTTGACTTGAATTCTTAAGATTGCTCCCCCCAAATTAAACGAGGGATAGGGTTGGTGGTGGAATTAATTTTTTTAAAAAGATGTATGCAGCCCCTGTAAATGGAGTGCCTCTAGGTTTGGTTTCGAGTGGGTTAGTGTGTTGTGTTTAATTGGTGTTAAACCACACCTTTTGGGAAGAATCGGCTCTCAAAGCAGGTCCGACTAGTTTGGCCACAATCGCTGGGGAGGAATTCTCACATCAAAAGGGACTGAGTGAGCCACACCGGGACAGAAGGGATTAAGCGTGAGCAGAGTTTGGAAGCAGCAATCAAGAGGGGGAGATGGACTCGCTTATCCAACAACTTGTGTTGCTGTGTGCTGTATACGGTGCTGCCCATGGAGGTAAAGTGAACACAATTCTGCTGCAACAACACTCTGGGACCTTTCTAATCTCTTACCAGGACTCTGGCCATCGGTGGGCTAAAAAAACTGAAAAATCTTGTGTTTGAGACTCTGCACATTGTGTGTCAATGTTAATCGCTGGGTCATGAGCTATTTAATTTTATTTATATATGTATATAAATCTCACTATTGGGTCTTGATCTTTTCAAATTATTTTTCAAGTTGGCACAGTAATTTTCACGGTAACTTCATTGTAGTGTTAATGTAAGTCTACTTGTGACACTGATAAATAAGCTTTAAAACGGTGGTTAGCACTGCTGCCTCACCGCGCCAGGGACCCAGGTTCGATTCCAGCCTTGGTGTGTGCGGTTTGCACGTTCTCCCCGTGTCTGCGTCAGTTTCCTCTGGGTGCTCCGGTTTCTTCCCACAGTCTAAAGATGTGCGGGGTATGTGGATTGGCCATGCTAAATTGTCTCTTTGTGTCCCAAGATGTGTAAGTTAGGGGATTAGCCGTGGAAAATGTGTGGGGTTCCGGGGATTGTGGTGGTGGTGGTGGTGGCGGTGGTGGTGGTGGGGTGGGGGGGGGTGGGGGTGGTGGGGTGGGGGGGGGGGGTGGTGCTTGGGGAAGATGCTCTGTCATAGAGTTGGTGCAGACTCGATGGGCTGAATGGTCTCTTTCGGCACTGTGGGGATTCTAAGATTTTATTCTATGATTCTTTTATTTCAAATGTTCTTACGTTCAAAGCACAGTTTTCTACGATTTCTGGAGGTTACAGTCCCCATCAGGGAAGGGGTGGCGGATAATGATGTGTCTCTAAACTTTCAATCTGAGACACTTCTTTAAATCTCCCACCTCCTTTATCACTTTTGCTCCTAATTTGTTGTTAATGTGTATTTGTGTGTTCCAATGGATTGAAACTGATGCAGCCCACAGTCAGCTGGGAACCTGCTGAATACCTGAGCACACTTTGCAACTGATTTGCACCTCGTACCTTCTGAACCATCTCATGCTGCCCCCGGTTTGCAGTGTGAATAAATGCAGCCCTGTGTTTGGAAAGGTTCCAACCGATCAAATGGATCTCTTTCAGGACACAGGACTAGCTGGGGTTCTGTGTGCAGTTTTGAACACCTCACTATAGAAATGTGATTGCATTGGAGATGGTGCAGAGGCGATGGTAGTCGTGATGTGGAGATGCCGGCGTTGGACTGGGGTAAACACAGTAAGAAGCCTCACAGCACCAGGTTAAAGTCCAACAGGTTTATTTGATAGTAAGCTTTCGGAAACGCTGTGCTCACCTGATGAAGGAACGGCATTTCAAAAGCTTGTGGGTTTACTATCAAATAAACTTGTTGGACTTTAACCTGGTGTTGTGAGACTTCTTGCAGAGGAGATTCACTAGGGATGGAACATTTCAGCTATGAAGAGAGGCTGGTTAAGCTGAGGTTGCTTTCTTTAGAGCACAGAAGGTTGAGGGAAGAACCTAATTGACGTGTATAAGATTGTGAGGGGTACGGACAATGTGAATAGGAAGCAGCTGTTCCCCTGGATTGAAGAGTCAGTAACGAGGGGGCATAAATTTAAGGTGAGGGGCAGAAGGTTTAGAGGAAAGGTTTATTCACCCAGAGGGCGGTGGAAGTCTGGAATGCGCTGCTTGGGAGGGTAATGGAGATGGAAAGCCTCACAACCTTGAAAAAGTATGTGGATGAGCACTCGAAATGTCCTAACGTCCAAGGCTATGGGCGAAGTGCTGGAAAGTGTGAAAAGTGTAGATTTAGTGCATTTCTGTTGGTGCAGATGCGATGGGGTGAAGGGCCTCTTCTGTACTGTATGACTGAAGTCAGGAGTGTGATTATGGATGCTATGGGGAGAGCTTTCCCATCCCGCCCACCATGGGAATCGTAACGGGTTGGGGGCGGGTGGGGCAGGACCAGGCAAAGGGCTGTCGACCTCAGGTGGGATTTCCGGTTTTTGGGGTGAGTGTGGCTGGAAAGTCCAGCCCTATGACCGGGGAGCAGTGGCAGAGTGGTCATCTTACACAGCTAATAATCCCAAAGGTCCAAATTAATGATTAGGAAGCAGGAATTTCCTTCCCGTTGAGGGAAATTAAACTCAATTAATTATATAAACTGAATCATTGTTTAACGGAAGAGCAATCTCTGTTCTTTCGGGAAGGAAATCTGCCGTGCTTATCGGGTCTGGCCTACATGTAACTCCAAACCCACAGCAATGTGGTTGACTCTTAACTGCCCTCTGGCAAGTCACTCAGTTGTAGTCCAGATGGCTCACTACCAACTTCTCATGGCAATTTGGGATGGGGCATGGTTAGCTGTCCTAGCCAGCAACCCTGTGAATAAATAAGGATGAAGAGTCAGTCGCATTGCTGTGAGTCTGGGCGGGGGGGGGGGTGTCACAGGTAGGCCAGACCAGATAAGGGTGGCAGATTTCCTTCCCTAAAACGTTTATATCTTTTTGGTTAAACAACGGTTCAGGTTATTTAATTATCTGTGAATGAATAAAGACAAGTTGTTGAGAAATGATTACTCGAAAAGTTGGAAACAAAGTCCAGAAGAGGAACTGAGTCAGTGAGAAACAAGGTGAACGAAAGCTGTAAATATTAGTCAGTGCTGGAAAATCATCAACTTAAAAATGGTAAATAACATTGAGTCCCAAATAGGAAAGGGTAAACCAAAAGGGAAGAAGATACTGAAACTAATTATTGCAGAGTTATAAGAGATGGGGTTGGTTGCGGGGGCGGTTGGTGGGGGGAATGCTTAATCAAAACATGGGAACAATTTTGTAAATAAATGTGATGTGAAATAGTTAACCAAGGGCTTCCCTGACAATAAAAATCTGCCCTCATCTGGGGAGACCTGGTATTACCTTGATTCATAACTTCCCATTGGGGATTTCCCCCGATTCATATCATAGTATCCCAGTCCCTGGCACTGTGAGGCAGCAGTGCTAACCACTCTGCCACCCCATACCTCCTACAGTGCAGAGGGAGGCCATTCAGCCCATTGGGTCTGCACCGATTCTCCGACAGGCCCTATCCCTTTAACCTTTAGCAGTTTTTACCCTGCTAATCCCCCTAATCGTCGCATCTTGGGGAGCTAAGGGGCAATTTATCATGGCCAACCCACCTAACCTGCACACCTTTGGAGTGCGGGAGAAAACCGGAGCACCCGGAGGAAACCCACGCAGACACAGGGAGAATGAGCAGACTCCACACAGGCAGTGACCCGAGGCTGGAATTGAACCTGGGTCCCTGGTGCTGTGAGGCAGCAGTGCCAACCACTATGCCAATATCATTTTAATTAGCTGTGTTTGACTCTGGAATCTCTCTCTGAAATCTCAGTGAGTGCTTTATTGGATTGTGCTGGCGTATATCTCACGCTGTCTTGCTTCCAGGGAAGAGAATGAAACAGTAACGCCACAGCCAGATTGCGATTGGTGTTCTGATAGTTACACATCGACACATTGCCTTTCCTCTGGGTCAGTGGAAGATGAAAGGATTTATAGAGCTATACTAACATATGTGACCGCATCTTTGCCTGATGGAGAGTCAGTGCTAAGAGAAAAGACAGCCTTCCAACTGTTAGATCCACAAGCCTGCGAGTTAACACCTTGGGTGCATCAATTAGGCTGGTGCAGGGCAAAGAGGTACCCAAGAATACTGGAATGGTACCATGAAGCTAGATGCTGGCACTTGAAACCCATTGAGACTGACTTGTTATAACAGTGGGAACGAAGAGTGCCACCTGTTGGCACACCTTGCCTCAGTACCATTCACCAATCTGAGTACCATCTCGGTATTGGGACCATGTGTTTAAAGTTTATGTATTTATTAGTATCACAAGTCAGCTTACATTAACACTGCAATGAAGTCACTGTGAAAATCCCCTTGTTGCCACACTCTGGCGTCTGTTTGGGTACACTGAGAGAGAATTTAGCATGGTCAATGCATGTCTTTTGGACTGTGGGAGGAAACCGGAGCACCTGGAGGAAACCCACGCAGACACGGGGAGAATGTGCAAACTCCACACGGACAGTGACCCAAGCCAGGAATCGAATCCGGGTCCTTGCGAGGCAGTAGTGTTAACCACTGTGTAAACGTTGGCTTGTTATTTTTGTGTTACTTTCATCTGGAATTTCTACTTGTTTAGTTTTCTATGAAGTGTGACTGGTCAAGCCACCTGGGGTTGTAACTCTACATTCACAAAAATCTAAGGCTGGCATTTTCCTACACTGTCACAACTGTGGTGTGGCACAAAACTGATTTACAAATAGAATACCAGCGCTTCTGCTACACTTCCGGTGAAGGTGACCACAAAATGGGAGCTGTTCCAAGGACATTCTCAAACTATTCTCCCTTTCTCTCCTGAGACACTGTGGTTTAGCGACAAGTGTTACCGCCCTCTGAAACATCACCCACATGCCATGTATCTAGGGTTGGATTCTCTGGCCATTCCCATGGCGGGCAGGATGAGAGAACTCCCCCCTTGTTCTTTATGCATGAGCTTAGATTGAGTACTATTCAACTCTCCTAGCACCCTAAGTAAGCATTGTGTCTGTTATGGTTTGCTAGCTCAGCACACAATAAGGACTGAACCTTATCACTACAGATTGGCAAGATCTATCTAGCAAAGTTGTTTTTCCAATTGGCCAAGAACTCCATTGAGATGCGAGTTTATTTTCCAAGTTTAGTGGTGATTTACCTCAAAGCTGTGGAAAAGGATGGATGATAAGAAATTCAGGAGAATACAATTGTTCTCTGCTCAGGAAGGCATGTGGCACAGCGATTAGCACTGCTGCCTCTCAGTGCCAGGGACCCTGGTTCAATTCCGGCCTCGGGTGACTGTCTGTGTGGAGTTTGCACATTCTCCTCGTGTCTGCGTGGGTTTCGTCCAGGTGCTCCGGTTTCCTCCCACATTCAAAAGATGCGCAGGTTAGGTCAATTGGCCATGCTAAATTGACCTTAGTGTCGGGGGATTAGCAGGGTAAATGTGTGGGGTTACGGGGATAGGGGCTGGGTGGGATTGTGGCCAGTACAGACTCAATGGGCCGAATGACCGCCTTATGTACTGTGGGGATTCTATGATTCTATGGAAGTTTGTACCCATTAGTGTTTGCTATAAAGATATTGTAACACGGATAGGTATCGAGGTTGGGGAACCCAGTACTAATTCAGTGGCCTTTCCCATAGCCTCAAATGAACACTATTACTGCAAAGCAGCAGTTGAGCTCGCGAAGTCAGGCGTACTCCATTGTCCTCCTTTACACGCTCCCTGCAACCCTCATGTACTCCTAGGTTGGAGAAAATGGGACCCTTCCTTCATTACAGACAGTCCTTTTTTATTCAAGTCCTTCTGAGTTGTGTAAGATATTGGAACAAAATTAACCATGATCACGACAGGTTAAATCATAGCCGCTGGGCAGGGGAGTATGGGCACAAACTGGTTAAAGGGTAAATTCAGGGAGCTACTACCATATGTGAGGTCATCGGGGCAGGGATGCCAAGTACATGGGATAATTAGTGCCATAATCACCATTCAGGCATGTGTTCTCTCGAACAGTGATACTTGGGTGCAGGATGGGCAGGAGAGGTAAAAACACTTGGAGTTTTTCAAGAGAAAGTTAGATGCCACAATAGCGGATTGTAGTATCCCATGGAAGAATGTGCTTGTTGTGCTAAACGGTCTTCCTCGTTGGGTTAACCACCAATGATCATATCTCTTTTTAAATTTGGCCTTGATTGAGTTTGATAAGAAAAGCGTAAAATAATCAGAATTGGAGAATGTGGACAGATACTTGTTAGCAACTTGGGGATGGCTAATCATAGAATCATAGAACTATAAAATCCTACAGTGCCGAAGGAGGCCATTCGGCCCATTGAGTCTGCACTGACCACAATCGCACCTAGGCCCTATCCCTGTAACCCCATGCATTTACCCTAGCTGGTCCCCATGACACTAAGGGGCAATTTAGCATGGCCAATCCATCTAATCTGCACATCTTTGGGCTGAATAGACAGGATGCCCGTTGAAGTGGTGGAGGCTACCTCGCTAAATATTTTTAAGATGCGGGTTGATGGGTTTTTGATAAGAGAGGGGATTAAGGGTTACGGGGAGAGGGCGGGAAAGTGGAACTGAGCCACGACAGATCAGCCATGATCTTATTGAATGGCGGGGCAGGCTCGAAGGGCTAGATGGCCTACTCCTGCTCCTATTTCTTATGTTCTTATCTGGAGATGCTGGTGTTGGACTGGGGTAAAACAGAAAGAAATCTCACAACACCAGCTTAAATTTTCTGAATGGACAGGGTCAGATGGAAAAATGGTGAGGGGTTTGGTGAATCACATTATAGCATTAATCGCCACAGCTAGTGGTACATTATTATTAGCAGCCGATATTTAGGAATGTGAGTGAAATTCCTACATGTTTAACTTTATTGAAGAGTGATTGGCTCAGGGCTATATGTTTAAATCCTTTCAGTGCTAGTTGTGGGTATACCTGCTGACCACTCCCTTCCCAAGGGAAACCTGCTATAAGTAATAAGGGCTGACCTTGCCAGTGATGTTCACATCTCGTTGAAGAATAAAGGAAAAGAAGTTGAGATGGAAATTCTAGGTTTATGTTTATGTGAAATCAAGGGCTCCACACGCACAATCTCCTGGAGCTGGATTATAGAACTATTTAAATACCGTCTACTTGTTTTCTCTTCTCCCCAGAAGTCACTAATTTGCTACTGTGGAAGGGGTGGTGGCACAGTGGTCAGCGCTGCTGCCTCACAGTGCCAGGGACTGGGGTTAGATTCCCAGCTTGGTCTGTGTGGAGTCTGCACATTCTCCCCATGTCTGCGTGGGCTTCCACTGGGCGCTCTGGTTTCCTCCCACAATCCGAAAGACGCACTGGTTAAATCCATTGGCCAAGCTAAATTCTCCCTCAGTCTCCTTGAACGGGCACCAGAGTGTGGCAACTAGGGGATTTTCACAGTAACTTCATTGCAATGTTAATGTAAGCCTACTTGTGATTAATAATAATAAATAAATAATGCGTTGCATATTCCCGATTTTTTTTTAAATCCAGAATTCTACAAGGGTCAACTCCAAGAGTGAATGTCTTCATTGCAGAACTTTGAATTGTATCTACCTCAGGAAAATTAGATAAATAACTAAATGTGTGAAGACCTATTGAGAATTTAGCTACTGGCATTTGGATTGCAACCAGAATTTTCTTGCTGGCATTGAAATTTCAAGTGGCATTGAACTGACACATAGGGCATTTGGCTTTTAACTGGGATTGGTCTGGTGATGTTGCTGTGGAGATAGGTTAGTTTCAATGATTACATTGAACCAGTATCAATCATTAAGAGAATAAAGCAGAAAAACAGGAGCAGGAATAGACTCTCGGACCATCGAGCTTGCTCCACCGTTCAATATGACCATGGCTAGTCTGAGGTTTTAATCCAATTTCCCAACCCCCTTGGCTCCCTGAGAGTCCAAAAATCTGTCTATCCCATTTACCAATGGGACATTCACAACCCTCTGGTGTAGAGAATTCCAAATGATTGCAACCCTTTGAGTGAAGTAATTTCTTCTCATTTCAATCCTAAAAGATCAACCTCTTATCCTGAGGCTAGTGTCCCCGTGTTCCAGTTTCCCTAACCAGTGGAAACAATCTTTTAGCATCCATCCTGTTGAGCCCTTTCAGAGTTCTGTAGGTTTTAATGAGATCTCTTTGCATTCTTCTGAACTCCAGAGATTATAAACCCCATTTACTCAGCCTTTCACCGTAGGCCAACCCTCCACCACTCCGCGGACCAATTTAATGAAATTTCATTCTGCTGCCTTCAATCCAAGTTTACCTTTATTTAAATGTGGAGACCAAAACTGTGCATGGTATTCCAGATGTGGTCTTACCAAACTGTGTTTTCCTCTGGGTGCTCTGGTTTCCTCTCACACTCCAAAGTTGTGCAGTTAGGTTGGTTGGCCATGCTAAATTGGCCCTCAGTGTCAGGGAGATTAGCAGGGTAAATGCATAGGGTTACAGGGATAGGGCCTGGGTGGAATTGTTGTCGGTGCAGGCTCGATGGGCCGAATGGCCTCATTCTGCACTGCAGGGGTTCTACACAAAATTTGTAGCAAGTCTTCTTTACCCTTGTACTCCAAACCCCCTTGCAATAATGGCCAACATGCCATTCCCTTCCGAATTGCTTATTGCGCCTTCATGCTAACTCTTTGCACTCCTTTGAGCTTTGACAAAGGGTCATCTGGACTTGAAACGTCAGCTCTTTTCTCTCCTTACGGACGCTGCCAGACCTGCTGAGATTTTCCAGCGCTTTCCCTTTTGGTTTCAGCATCTGCAGCAATTTGTTTTTATCCACGTCTTTCAGACTGTGGGAGGAAACTGGAGCACCCAAAGGAAACCCACGTGGAGAACGTGCAGATTCCATGTAGACGATGACCCAAGCTGGGAAACGAACCCGGGTCCCTGACCCCATGAGGGAGCAGTGCTGACCGCTGAGTTGCTCTTCTCTTGAATGGGGTGTTTCATAAGAACTGTAATTTGGTTTGGTTAGATTTACTGAACATCTGACAGAATAGACTGAATACGCAGTATTAATTTCTTTTTCAGTTCCAGAAACTGTCCTTTACACCCCCGAAATTGTGCCAACCCGGATTGCGGGCAGAATCACTCAAACAACAGTTGCACTAGAGCAGCCACGCTGTGTGTTTGACTTGACTGAACCGCTCTGTGTGAGCTGCGAAGTTTGGTTGGTTGTGGCTAATTCGACTGGTAAGTAAATCTGAAAGGATGCGACACAGTAACTGACTTTACCAACTGCTGCCTGCTTTAGGGGAACCACAAGTTTGGAATTTGCCTTACTTATGGCTGATGTAAATTAATTGTAAACTTAAATAAGCAACAAATGTCTCCACATCTCAAGGTATATCGGACAGGGGATGAATGGGATTCCTGCTCTAAAAAGGCTACTCTCAAGTGGTGATTGGTTAAACGTTGGCAGGCTGTACACAATTTGGAGGGGAGGAAGGAGGGAATATTGTATTCTGGGTGGAGCTGGGGTTACTGATGTTGGCAATACTAACATGTTACAGAAAAATAGACTTTAATCAATATTTCCCTTGTGTGACACTTTTAGTTCATCTCAAATTGCTCACTATGCTTGCAATTACAACTTACAAGATTTGTTACATATCAAACATACAACCCGACGTGACTGCAGCCTATTTCTGCCCCTCTGTATACTATGTCTGAAGGGCCAATAACGATAGCCTCTCTTCACAGTAAGAAGTCTCACAACATCAGGTTAAAGTCTAACAGGTTTATTTGGTAGAATACGCCACTAGCTTTCGGAACACTGTTCCTTCGCCAGGTGAGTGCAGTGCTCCAAAAGCTAGTGGCGTTTGCTACCAACTAAACCTGTTGGACTTTAACCTGGTGTTGTGAGACTTCTTATTGTGTTTACCCCAGTCCAACGGCGGCATCTCCACATCATGGTTTTCTTCACTGTGCCATTGCAGCAGCCGCTGCAAGCTTTAGTGCAGGCCTGCGGCACTGAGGGACAGGCAACAAACACTGACCTAACCATAGACGCGAAGATACTTCCTATCAAATCCTTTCATCGTCTTTCAGCTCACCCCTTAAGCATCCTCTTTTCTAAAGAAAAGAGCTCACGTCTCTCAGTTCCAGCATCAACCTTGTAAATGTTTAAACCTGTTTCCTGGTTTTACATTGTATTTCTGGTAGCCTTCTTGTAAATGTCTCCTGCATTGTTTCCAGTGTTTTGCCACTCTTTGTGGTACGGACACCAGGACTGATCCCACTACTGGGTCTAATACTTATTAATTCTATTCCTTGGAAATGAGCCCCACTTTTTTCCTTTGCACTTGACAATGGCCGTGATAAACTGCATCAATACTTTAAGAAGGCAGGTGGTGGTGGAATAATATTGTCACTGGACTAGTAATAAGAACATAAGACCTAGGAGCAGGAGTAGGCCGTCACTAGAAGTCCAGACTAATTGTATGGGATAGTGGGATGGAATCCCACTCTAGCAATGGGTAGAATTTGGTTAATTAATCTGGAATAAAAAGCTAGTCTCAATAGTGGTGACCATAACAATGATTGTTGTAAAAATCCATCCGGTTCACTAATGTCCTTTTTAAGGAAAGAAATCTGCCATCCATCCTTACATGAAACTCCGGAGCCACAGCATTGTAGTTGTCTCTTAACCATCTGCTGAAATAGTCTAGTGAGCCCCTCAGTACAATGTCAATCAGGGATGGCAGCAAATGCTGTCCTTGCCAGCGGCAGCCACATCACATGAAAGAATACAGAAAAACATTTCTGTGAATGTGTATCTCCAGATCACTTTTTAACACAATTTTGACCCTCAGATGAACTCCATATGATTTAAGTGAGTGGAAGCACAAGGCAGTGCAGTGGTTAGCACTGCCACCTCACAGCGCCAGGGACCTGGGTTTGATTCCCGGCTCGGGTCACTGTCTGTGTGGAGTTTGCACATTCTCCCTGTGTCTGCATGGGTTTCTCCAAGTGCTCTGGTTTACTCCCACAGTCCAAAGACATGTGGGTTAGGTGCATTGGCCGTGCTAAATTCTCCCTTAGTGAACCCAAACAGGCACCGGAGTGTGGTGACTAGGGGATTTTCACAGTAA
The DNA here is from genome assembly GCF_965287045.1 of Carcharhinus amblyrhynchos. NCBI lineage: Eukaryota > Metazoa > Chordata > Chondrichthyes > Carcharhiniformes > Carcharhinidae > Carcharhinus > Carcharhinus amblyrhynchos. Next base: position 39,226,976 of record NC_137346.1, on the reverse strand, counting down.
CTTCACTGCAGTGTTAATGTAAACCTACTTGTGACACTAATAAATAAACTTTATAACTTTAAATGGATGGTGAAGGTCCTCTGATTCCTGAATGTTTTGTACATTAGCACGTATTTGATCGTGTTATCTCGCTGTAATGTGAATCTTGTGTTTGCATTGGGTAACCCTGATTCTTTTTGTTCACACTTAGGAGTTGCAACCTTTAATAGCATTAAAAATGAATTTTTCAACACTTCCATATATACCTACAAAAATGCCTTCACTGGACCAAATGGTTTTTACGTCACTGTTAAAACAAGACGAGATTTTTACCGCTGCCCAACTGCCACGCCTGGTCAGATCTTAACTTTGCGAGTTGGTTCAGAGGTGCCGTGTCAAACTCCAAACTGCAATGCGCCATTAATCAGCGGTGGGACGTTCAGGTAAGACCAGCTGAAAGTGCCAGCAGTCAGCTTTTATCATACACAGCAGTGCGAACAGATATATTTTTGTGAGAAAAAGGCCTTTTCATTTATATAGCGCCTCTCGAAAACGTTCCAAAATGGTTTACAACCAGTGAGTTGTTTCTTTGAAATATTGCCCAGGGTATTCTGGTCTGAATGACGACTGGCAGGGGGGGGGGTTGAGAAGGCTGGCAAAATGATAGGGGAAGGCTTTGGATGCCACACTGCCCCCCTCCTGCCATTTTATTGGGAATGGTAGCAGAGGGTTCCAATTAAATCACTTAAGTGGCAAATCAGAGGCTACTTTCTGCCTCTAGAAACATTTGCCCATGTGGAGACTACCGGGTACGGCCTAGTGGCCTCCAGCTGAGTCCTCTCGGTGGGAAGACCTTCCTGTTATGGCCGCTCCATGGCGGGGCTACCCAGTACCGGCCTCCTTCTCCTTGCATCTTGCCTTGAGTGTCCTCTCATGCCGCAGAGTGAAAGAAAACAAGAAATGGAGAGGAAGCTACCCAGATAATCTTAGCCAGTGAACAATTCTCCATTAGAATCCTGCGGCCTGGATTGTGGCCAGAAGATGTTAACTGAAGCAGTGCACTTTGGGATAGCCTCAACTCCATTGCCTTCCATTTCCCATGTCCTACAGCATGAGAAAGTAAGCAAAATAGCGGGATTTTTCAATATATACACTTGGACTGACAAATAACATTCACGTCATGTAAATACCAGGCAATGACCATCTTCAACAGAAAGGATCTAACCATCACCCCATGACATTCAATAGCATTATTGTTGCTGAATTCCCCATTAGCAACATTGACCAGAAATGAGACTGGACTAGCCATATAAATACTACAAGGGCAAAAAGAGTAGGTCAGAGACTGGAAATACCATGGCAAGTAACTCACCTCCTGCCCCCTCCCAAAGCCTGTCCAAGGAACAAATCAGGGGTTTGATGGAATACTCCCCGCTTGCCTGGATGGCTGCAGCTCCGACAACACTCAAAAGGCTCACTACCATCCAGGACAAAGCAGCTCACTTGATTGGCAGACTTTTCACAATCATTCTCTCCATCAACCAACAATGCACAGCCACATGTACCATTGCAGGAACTCACTAAAGTTCCTTAGGCAGCACCTTCCAAACCCAAAAGCCACCACCAGATTCTGGAAGGACAAAGATACCTGGAAACACCACCAGTTGGAAGCTCCCCTCCAAGTCACTCACCATTCTGACTTGCTGTTCCTTCACTGACATTGAATCAAAGTCCTGGAACTCCTTCCTTAACAGCACTGTGGGTGTACCTGCATCACAGGGCTTCAGCAGCGCAAGAAGACAACTCACCGCCACCTTCTCAAGGGTAATTAGGGCAATAAGGGCAATAAATACTGGCCTGGCCAGCAAAGCCCACATCCTATGAATTATTACAAAAACTGCAACCCAGAGATAGATCACAAGAGTCCTCTGCTGAATGTGATAGAATAACAGATCTAATTTTTGAGCTATTTGTGCAAGGCAGTGGATGCTCTGTTAAGCCAGTGATGGGGTTAAAGGATTTCATTTAGTTTCTGCATCAGTTTTTTTCTCTCGTGATAGAGTTGGCGAGGGTTGCCATTGGGGCCTCTGATAAATTGATAGTGAAGGTGGGATTTATGGAACCATAGCTTGGGGAAGTGCTTGGGGCCAGCAGCGAGACAGCAGGCTGTTCCAGACAGTACAGAATCTTCTCCCTTTTTCCCAAGTCATGCTGGATGTGGGAATGGCAATCGATGGGCAGCAGCAACAGGCTGAGATCTATTCACTATGGCATGGGAGGGAGTGCTGAAGCCTGAGACCCCTGTGCTCTGAGCTGCCTGTATAGTAACCCACTGAGGGCTCACATCCCCACCCTGCCCCCCACCCAACTGGACCCAATTATTGAAGCAAATTGGACAGCCTCACCTAGAAGCAGTGACCCCAGAAATAGCAGCCAGAGATCGCACCCTGCGGATTCCCTGTGAATTCTGCTCATTGTGAGGGTCACCTGGTCGGGTCAGCGAGAGAAACTCCAGACAGTCATGGATAGGGGTGGAGTTGGCAGGCATGGGTTAGGGAAGGGGAGGGGTGGAGTTGGCAGGCATGGGTCAGGGAAGGGGAGGGGTGGAGTTGGCAGGCATGGGTCAGGGAAGGGGAGGGATGGAGGTGGTAGGTGTGGATCTGGAAAGGGTAAGGATGGAGGTGGCAGATGTGAGTCGGGGAAAGGTAATGGTGGGGGTCAGATGCTGTTATCTTGAGCCTAACCTTTCATTTTTGCTTTTAGAATGAAGTACATTTTGGTTAATCTTGATTTATCTGGCTCCAATATTGTTGGGGAAACAAAATTCACGGATAATATCAAGCTACTGGATGGTAAGTATTGATACTGTCAGGAAGGCTGATAATCCTTACACCTTCGTAAGTGGAAAGTGATTGTGTGGGAAGGTAAAGAGAGTTCAAATATATCAGTCTCGCTGGTGGGACACAGAAGCAACTCAGCTTAATGCCATTTTTGGAATTTGGACCAGTTGAAAGTGGACTCCCATATCTGTCATTTTGGGACCTTTTGATTGATCACTTCTATATCGTTATTTTGTAAAATGTTTTGAGTTGGTGAAGTGGCAAAACCAAGGATTGGGGGATGTAGGGGTTCAGGGATTTGGTGGCAGGGTGGGTTGATGTAGGAGGTAAGATGATATTTGCTTCTACCAGTTTAAGTATGAGTAACTCAGCAAAATTTCACAGAAAGCACTGCTGCCTCTCAGCACCAGGAACCCAGGTTCAATTCCTCGCTTGGGTCATTGTCTGAGTGGAGTCTGCATGTTCTCCCCGTGTCTGCGTGGGTTTCCTCCGATTTCCTCCCACAGTCCAAAAATGTGCTGGTTAGGTGCATTGGCCATGCACCTAATTCTCCCTCAGTGTACCCGAACAGGCGCCGGATGTGTTGACTAGGGTTAATGTGTGTTAATGGCGGGGGTGTGGCGGGAGCAGTGGGGGAAAAAACGGGGGCAATGGGGGAGAAGTGGGGGTGGTGGGGGAGGAGCGGGGGTGGTGGGGGAGAAGTGGGGCCGGTGGGGGAGGAGCGGGGCCGGTGGGGGAGAAGTGGGGCCGGTGGGGGAGGAGCGGGGGTGGTGGGGGAGAAGTGGGGCCGGTGGGGGAGGAGCGGGGCTGGTGGGGGAGGAGCGGGGGTGGTGGGGGAGAAGTGAGGCCGGTGGGGGAGAAGTGGGGCCGGTGGGGGAGAAGTGGGGCTGGTGGGAGGAGATGCAGGGGCAATGGGGGACAAGCGTGGATGGTGGGGGGGAAGCGGGGGCAGTGGGGGAGAAGTGGAGGGGTAGGGAAGAGGCGGGGGTGGTGGGGGAGAAGCTGGGGTGGTGAGGGAGAAGTGGAGGGGTGGGGGAGAAGTGCGGCCGCTGGGGGAGAAGCTGGGGCGATGGGGGAGAAGCTGGGGTGGTGGGGGAGAAGTGGAGGGGTAGGGGAGAAGTGCGGCCGCTGGGGGAGAAGCTGGGGCGATGGGGGAGAAGCTGGGGTGGTGGGGGAGAAGTGGAGGGGTAGGGGAGAAGTGCGGCCGCTGGGGGAGAAGTGCAGCTGGTGGGGGAGAAGCTGGGGTGGTGGGGGGAGAAGTGGAGGCAGTGGTGGTGAAGCGGGAGTGGAGGGAGAAAGCGGGGGCGGTGGGGGAGAAGTGGAGGGGTGGGGGAAAAGCGGGGACAGTGGTGGTGAAGCTGGGGGGGTGGGGGGGTTAGTTTTTGGTGACCCATACAGTAGGTTTTCAACTTTTTCTCTGCTGCTTTTATCTCCAGCTACCAATCCCAATACCATTGACACTTCTGCTGGACGTCGCAGCGGGGGGATGGTTGTCATAACGACGATACTCATCATCCTGCTCTTCCTGCTGCTGGCAACGTTTGCGGTCATGTTGGCTTTGGTTTGGTAAGTTTAACACCGTGAGGGTTCAGCCCCAATCTGCCAAAGCGTATCAGCCAAGCACTGCTGTTTGCGTGGGTTTCCTCTGGGTACTCTTGTTTCCTCCCACAGTGAGAAGTCTCACAACACCAGGTTAAAGTCCAACAAGTTTATTTGATAGTAAAGCCACTAGCTTTCGAGGTTTGTCCCTTCATCAGGTGAGTGGAGAGTTCTGGTCGCAAACAGGGAATATAAAGTCACACACAGGTTACAGAATACTGATTAGAATGCAAGTCTTTACAACTAATCAATTCTTAAAGGTGCAGACAATGTGAATGGAGATAGCAAAGATCTGCATCTTTAAGAATTGAATTCGTCACCTGACGAAGGGGCAAACCCCGAAAGCTTATGGCTTCACTATCAAATAAACTTGTTGGACTTTAACCTGGTGTTGTGAGACTTCTCACTGTGTTTACCCCAGTCCAACACCAGCATCTCTACATCATTCATCCCATAGTCCAAAGATGTGTTGGTTAGTGGGGGAGGTTACGGGTATAGGGAGCGGGCTGGGCCTGGATGAGATGCCCTTTCAGAAAGTTGGTGCAGACTTGATGGGCCAAATGGCCTCCATCTGCACAGTAAGGATTTGATGATGGTCTGACAACCACTGTGTGTGACCCTGGAGATGAAACATTAGGATGCTAAAAAAGATTTTCATTTTCTTTAAATATTTCTCTTCACCAAATGTAAAAATATTAAACATGGCATTAAAGGCTGTTTGGCAGAGAGACCAGCAACATCCAATTGGCTAATGCGTCTTTCTCTGCTTTCCAAGGAAGGCAGAATATCACCTGGGTCGATGTGTTGCTCAGCTGGATTGGGGGGGGGTACCGTAAAGCTGAGCTAGTGGTTGAACAGAACAAGTTTTTTTTAATGAAAGCTCCTGATGGGTCAGTCCACAAGCACAGGACCAGCAATGGAACTGCAGCGCAGGGACCAGAAGAGCCCCAGAGATCCCACTGCTTTCACTGAGGGTAACGGTGCGTCTGCCATGAGATCCCCTCACTGCTGCTGGTCAAAGGGGAAGAAACGACCAGGGATCCTGCGCTTGCTTTTAAGAACATAAGAACATAAGAACATAAGAAATAGGAGCAGGAGTAGGCCATCTAGCCCTTCGAGCCTGCCCCGCCATTCAATAAGATCATGGCTGATCTGTTGTGGCTCAGTTCCACTTTCCCGCCCTCTCCCCATAACCCTTAATCCCCTCTCTTATCAAGAACCCATCAACCCGCTTCTTAAAAATATTTAGCGAGGCAGCCTCCACCACTTCAACGGGCAGAGAATTCCAGAGATTCACCACCCTTTGAGTGAAGAAGTTCCTCCTCAACTCCGTTCTAAACCGCCTCCCCTTTATCTTGAGGCTGTGCCCCCTAGTCCTACTGTCTTTTTTGAGCGGGAAGAGTCTCTCCACCTCTATCCTATCCATCCCATTCATCATCTTATACGTCTCAATGAGATCTCCCCTCATTCTTCTAAACTCTAACGAGTACAAGCCTAGTTTATTCAGCCTCTCCTCATAGCTCAATCCCCTCAACTCCGGTATCAGCCTAGTAAACCTCCTCTGCACTCCCTCCAGGGCCAAAATATCCTTGCGCAGGTGCGGCGCCCAAAACTGCACACAGTACTCCAGCTGCGGCCTCACCAATGCCCTATACAGCTGCAGCAAGACCTCCCTACTTTTATATTCAATCCCCCTCGCTATGAAGGCCAGCATCCCATTCGCCTTCCTGACCGCCTGCTGCACCTGCAAGCTGGGTTTTTGCGACTCATGCACAAGGACCCCGAGGTCCCTCTGCACCGTCGCCTGCTGCAGTTTTTCGCCACGTAAGTAATAGTCCTTCCTACCATTCTTCCTACCAAAGTGGACCACCTCACACTTGCCAACATTAAATTCCATTTGCCATTTCCTGGCCCATTCGCCCAGCCTATCTAGATCCTTCTGCAGACTCTCCACACCCTCCGCACAATTTGCCTTTCCCCCAATCTTGGTGTCATCAGCAAATTTCGACACCCTGCACTCGGTTCCCTCCTCCAGATCATCTATATAAATGGTAAATAGCTGAGGCCCCAGCACCGACCCCTGGGGCACCCCACTAGTCACCAACCGCCAATCCGAATAGCACCCATTGACCCCCACTCTCTGCCTCCTATTTGACAACCAATCCTCTATCCACGCTAACACCCTACCCCCAACTCCATGTCCCCTGACCTTCTGCAATAACCTCTTGTGAGGTACCTTGTCAAACGCCTTCTGAAAATCCAGAAAGACCACATCCACCGGCTCTCCTCTATCCACTGCCCTAGACACATCCTCATAGAACTCCAGTAAATTTGTCAGACACGACTTCCCTTTAATGAAACCGTGTTGCGTCCGCCCTATCAAGCAATTCCCTTCAAGATGCCTCGCAATTTCCTCCTTAATGATGGATTCTAACATTTTACCTACCACAGACGTTAAACTAACCGGCCTATAATTCCCCGCCTTTTGCCTGGCACCCTTCTTAAACAACGGCGTAACATTTCACCCTGTTTGTGACTGTCAGGAATGTGCATGGATAAACATGGGGATGAAGACCCTCATTACTCACGGTCGAAACTCCCATCCAAAGAATGGCTGTTTAGAAAATAGGCACAGGAGTGAGCCTGCACCACCATCTGATATGATCACAGCTGATCATGTACTTTCAGTATCCCACTCCTGCTTTCTCTTCATACCCCTTGATCCCTTCAGCCACAAGGGCCACGCCCAGCTCCCCCCTGAATATACCAAAAGAACTGGCCCCCAACAGCTTTCTGTGGTAGAGAATTCCACAGGTTCACAACTCTCTGAGTGAAGTAGCTCTTCCTCCATCTCAGCCCTGAATGGTTTACCCCTTATTCTTAGACTGTGACCCCTAGTTCTAGCTGAGATACATGAGCAGAACTTGAGATCTGCAACACTGATGTTGGTGTATGTAGATGTGTCGGCTTGCAATAAATAGTAAGCAGGGACGAACCGCAATGGAGCTTTATTGATAACACTGAGCCAATCTGGCATGTTGTGTGTTTGCCCACACCCGGGGGGGGGGGATCTCTGGTGTTCTCGACATGTAACCTGTGTCATCCCAGTGTCATGATGTGGAGATGCCGGCGTTGGACTGGGGTAAACACAATAAGAAGTCTCAACACAGGTTAAAGTCCAACAGGTTTATTTGGTAGTAAACGCCACTAGCTTTCGGAACACTGTTCCTTCATCAGGTGAGTGGGGAGTTCTGATCACAAACAGGGCATGTAAAGGCACACACACAGCTTACAGAATACTGATTAGAATGTGAGTCTTTACAGCTAATCAAATCTTAGAGGTGCAGACAATGTGAGTGGAGGTAGCATTAAGACTTGAATAGCAGATTAGCTGTAAAGACTCGCATTTTACTCAGGATTCTGTAAACTGAGTGTGCATTTATATGCCCTGTTTAGAATCAGAACTCTCCACTCACCTGACGAAGGAGCAGTGCTCTGAAAGCTAGTGGCGTTTACTACCAAATAAACCTGCTGGACTTTAACCTGGTGTTGTGAGACTTCTTACTGTGTTCATCCCAGTGTCCACAGTATCTTCAGGAGAAATTAGCAACCCAAAAAATAGTTTAAAATGCCAGACTGTGGTTTGATGTCCTGTTTTGCTTATTGATTCAACACAATGTTCCACGCAGTGTGTTAACTCTCACATATTCCTTTTTGAATACAGTTGCAAAAAGTATGAGCAGTCTGACTTCCCTACACCTTTAGCCACGGGCGGCTCACTCCGTAGATACCACACCCATAACTTGCATAACAAATCAGACATCATCATGCAAAAAGGCAAGATGTAAGGAGGTCGTTGTGGAACAACGGTGGACGATGTGGACAAGAATTCAGCAGCCTTCGTCAACTACTACCTAAATTCACATTTCCAGAGGAACATCCATGTAACTATTCGTGTTTGGAACCATGAAGTGTCCTCTTGCTGATGATCCAGACATTGAGTATGGAATCCTTAGAGTTAGCTTTCTGCCTGTTTGATAGAACTGGCGTTCTTTCTCAACCTCAGCGTAGCTTGTCCAGAAATCTTTGTTTTCAACCTTCAGCCTCACTTCCTTCTCTCTCTCTTCCCCCACTCCGACAGTAGCCGCTCCTTTGGCTTCAGGCACCAACTTAGCTCTAATTCCAAAGGGAATTAAAGATCATGATTACAGGATTGTTGCTTCCTCCCAGGGCTTTAGATTCCAAATGAAACAATGATTAACATACCTGAGAGATGGAAGAAGAACTTGACTGATTTCCTCCTTTTTATGCCCTTGTCCTCAGCATTGCACTGAGTAAGGGGGGTGTGGGGGGGTGGGGAGGGGGGTTCTGCTGATACCAAGGCTGCTACCCGATTCTTGCCCTTTCTGTATATACAAGATGCTGCCTTTCTTTAGCAGCAGGGCAAGGAGATGGATCTGAACTTTGCTCACTGATTTCAGAGTAAGACTCCCACATCCTCCAGTGATCCAGTTGGCTACTCTTTGCTACCCTATGGGCTAAGAACACCCTCTATCTCTCCGCTACTCTCTGCCCCTCTCTCTCTCAGTCTTACTTACTTTGTATTTGTTGCTTTATTTCTTCCACGTGAGATGTAGAAATGTTTTAAACAGTATGCTGCAAGGTCTAAGGTTAATCTCAGTTAAGTACACCTGGGAGAGATCTTCGCATGACTGGAGTGTTTAGAGTTGAGCTTGAGAAGCCAATGGGCTATGTTTAGAGATTTCTGCGGCATGTTCTGATCATGTACATCTCTGAGCTGGGCAAAGCTAGTTTGTAATATTGCTCTAAGTTCAGTTGAATTAGTTCCTGATAGCCAAGGATGTTCCTCTGTTTCCCAATACCCATGGAGCAAGCCATAACTTGGGTAGTTTGGAACCTATGTACCTTTGCATCTCAGGACAAAAAGATCTAAGACTGAATGGATATTGTGGAGTTTTGTTTGAGATTCAGTGAATTGGGCAGAGACTGATGGTAGATGGTACATGGTTTGAACGAAGCAAGAACCATTTTCCTTTTTGTCCTTCTATTTTATTCTTGAAATTTTCCAATTGTTCTTTGATAAATTCTCGCTCTATGGTCAAAAGTGTTATTGCATTTGAACTTATAATAATGTATGTTAATGGCATATGCACAGTAGCAATGTAGTGTTCTATATGAACTTTCATAATTTAGTATTGGAGGCTGTTGACTTCAAGTACACCATTTTGTAATTTTGTGTAAATTCTAATTGAATATCTATAGAGTTCTGTGTATAATATGCCCAGTTTTGTATTTATACTATGCTTAAGGATTCCTGTGACAGTTGATGAGAAGAGATCTTTAGTGTCCCCCCTCACACTGTCCGACAGGAAAGGAAACTTGATTTGGCACCCACACATTTCCACACGGTAAACCTGGGCAATGGTGCCACCCAAAGCAGGTCATCAGCCCAGGTTACTCTCCAACCCCACAGCAAAGGGGGAAGGTTGGAGGTAGAGTCACTCTTCTTGCATTGGCACTAGGAGAGGCCAAGGTGTAGACAAACCACCCGAAGTCCGTCCAGGGAATGCACACAGTTAATGGACAGGAGCCCAGAAAGGGGGGAAAATAGGTTTTAAATAGAGCACAAAAACATGGAAAAAGGGGGATCCTAAAATGAAAGAAAAGTATTGTAAAAGATCAAACCATTGCCCCGGGTCAAAAGGAGGTTGGAGGTGATTAGAATTCCAAAAGGGTGTAGGTTGTTTCAAGAATGGTAAAAAGTCTGACAACACCAGGTTTTACTGTGTTTACGCCAGTCCAACGCCGGCATACCCACATCATGTTTCAAGAATGCCAGGGGATAAGTCTGTAAACAGCAAAGGTCTCACCTACATGTCTCATGGCATTGTTACATCTGAGCAACAGTTAAAACTGAATCAGAGGGGGAAGGAGGTAAGGTGGGTGGGGAGAAAGTACACACACACACACACACACACACACATGCACTCACACACACACACACTCACATGTGCTCACACACACACGCACTCACACACACACTCACATGCGCTCACACTCAAACACACACAATCACACACACACACACACACACATACACTCACATGCGCTCACACTCAAACACATACACAATCACACACACACATACACTCACATGCGCTCACACTCAAACACATACACAATCACACACACACACACACACACACATATACACTCACATGCGCTCACACTCAAACACACACACATTCACACACACACAGGAAAAAGAAGGGATGAAATGTTTGATGAAGAGTTTGGGGAGAGGACTGCAGGAAATAGAATGAAAGTCATGATAACAGCAGGGAGAATGAGAGAAAGTCAGTCAGATGCCAGAGAAAAGCCTGAAAAACAGAGTAAGCTTCAGAAGTGGGATGGGGGTGTTTTGTCACGTGACATTGGTGAACGAGCAAGCTGCCATGTTGCTGAAGTTCCACAAAATCCTTTTACACCAGCTGCATCTTTAACTTTGCGAGCTCGTGGAACCCAAACTGGGAAGTTGCTGTTTGCAATTCGGTATTCCGTGCTTCCTGGAGAAACCAGCCCATCCAGAAAGAAACATGTTAGAGAGACCTACACAGCACCTCGCCAGTGGAGAATACTAGCCTAGGATGCCTAGTGGGCTGAGCTGCCAGTATAACCACACAGTTTTAACAAAAATCGGATTTCTCCATAATAATGGATCTACTACTTTTGTGTATTATTTCTTGACCAATCTGAATGTGTGGGGGTTATAGCATGTGACAAATGTAAGCTTATTCGGAATAGAAAATAATTAAATATGAGAAACCGTTCAGGTTCATTTGTGAATTTATACAGGTGAATGAGAATAAATCCCCCATTAATGCAGCTGTTTTTATGGGTGGAATCTTGGGGGAGTCTTGCCTGCCTGTCTTCTGGAACCTCGAGACATTCAGGCAGTGCCGAGACCTTCTCCTTGAAGCAAGACCCTGGGGAAGCCTTGCCTCCTGAACTGCCAGTGTATCAGAGGGCAGGAGTTGTGTATCAGCAGCGCCACTGGAGAGGCTGTGGCTGCTGTCGGAAGGATGGGCGCGGGAGTCGCAGGTTTGGGGAGCGACCCAGGTCTCAGGTAAGTAATGTGATAGGAGGGTTTGGTGGGGTGGGGGGGGTCACATGGAAGAGGGGTGCAGGGGAGCGGCTGTCAGCATCATTGTCCCCTTCCTTATGTCCAGCTTCTCAATCAGTGCCTTTGATCAAGAGATCCCCACCCCACCCGCTGAGGTGACAAACAGTCGGACAGGTTTGCCCGTAGTGAACATCGCATGGCGACAAGCCCACTAGTAGTTGGTTTAAGAGCGGCAGTGACCTTTACCTGGTCACCAACTGGCCTCTTAAGGGCCTCAGTTGGTGGAGGGGTAGGAATGTCGACCATGGGCCTTCCCGTCCAGAACTGCCTCTGGGTGGGTATGAGTTGTTTTGCTCTGCCACCATCCCACCAAAGTACATACCCTTCCTGCCCCCTCGCTCACCTTCGGCAAGAGCAGAAGATTCCATCCACCAAATAAAGTGTTAATGTTCTGGGGAAAGGAATGAAGCATCTTGGCTTTTTGTCAGAACACTACTGGCCTCTTCTTCAATCTTCTTCCTGACCTGAAGGAGTTGAGTTGGTGGGGAGACAATGGCCTAGTGGTATTATCACTAGACTATTAATTCAGAAACTCAGCTAATGTTCTGGGGACCTGGGTTTGAATCCCACCATGACTTAGGGTAGAGTTTGAATTCAATAAAAAAAACCTGGAATTAGGAATCCACTGATGATTATGAAACCATTGTCGATTGTCGGAAAAATGCATCTGGTTTCTTTAGGGAAGGAAATCTGCCATCCTTACCTGGTCTAGCCTACATGTGACTCCAAAGCCACAGCACAGTGGTCGACTCTCAATTGCTCTCCAAGGGATGGGCAATAAATGCTGGCCAGCCAGTGACACTCATGTCCCATGAATGAATAAAAGAGATCTTGAGCAGACAGGGTCATAAATTCTGGATGGAAGTATTCCTGGGTGATTGTAACCACCTAGACGCCACATGCCCGCAATGAGAATGTGTGCATTCTTACCACTCACCATTCCAGACCAATCAGTAAACAAAGAGACTAATCATTTGTGACCATCAGCACCTTTTGGGGACAATTAATAAACAGAGATGTTCAAAGAACCACTTATTAAATAAAAACAACACTTTCTTACTGTCCCTCTGATTTTACTCAAAGCAGTATCTTGGGAATTAATCATAATTCCCGGGGCTGGTGGGGAAAATGGCAGGTTTTTAACTAGTTACTGGGTTTGCAGATTGTCAGTCTGTTAACAGAAACCTGGTTTTCTTTCTTTAACATCCATTCAAATCGATGGCCATTCCCTCAAAACCGGCAGCGTGATCATGAAAAAAGAACTACCTGAGGAACAATACATACGGTAAGAAAAATAATGTGACCATTGTGTGGCATTCCTGATTCAGTTAGGTAGATACAAAGGAATTATTTCCTCTGGTGTGGGAATTGGGCACCAGAGGAAGTAATAAAATGAGAACTGGGCCACTTAGAACAATCAGAAAACATGTCTCCACACTATATTTAATCTCTCCACACAATACTTAATGGGTGACAGGATCACAGGATATGGAGCTAGAATGAGTGAATGGACTGGGATACAGGTGAGTCATTATCAGAGGAACATAGGGACAGGGAACACACCATTCTTCTTAATCCTATTCCACCATTCATTTCAATCATTGTTGATCTGACTCTTAAAGTTTATTTGTTAGTCACAGGTAGGCTCACATTCACATTGCAATGAAGTTACTGTGAAAATCCCCTAGTCGCCAAGCTCCGGTGCCTATATGGGTACTCTGAGGGAAAATTTAACATGGCCAATGCATCTAACCAGCACTTCTTTTGGACTATGGGAGGAAACTCACACAGATACTGGGAGAATGTGCCAACTCCGCATAGACGGTGACCCTAGCCGTAATTGAACCTGGGTCCCTGGCGCTGTGAGGCAGCAGTGCTAACCACTGTGCCACTGTGCTGTCCAACTCCATATATCCATCATGATAGTTAAGAATCTATCTACCTGAGTCTTAAACTTTTCAGTTGACTGCTTTTTACAGCTGAGCGTTCCAGATTTCCAGTATCCTCAATGGTCTCAAACTCATTTTAAGATTATGCCCCTTTTTTTTTCCTGGACTCATTCAGCAGAGGAAATAGTTTATTTACTCATCTGAAAGTTTCATTTAAAGTTTATTTATTAACCAGAAGTAAGGCTTACATTAACACTGCAATGAAGTTACCGTGAAGTTCCCCTAGTCACCACAGTCCAACATCTGTTTGGGTCTAACCAGCTCATCTTTCAGACTGTGAATGGAAACCGGAGCACCCAGAGGAAACCCACGCAGACACGAGGAGAATGTGCAGACTCCACACAGACAGTGGCCCAAGCCAGGAATCAAACCCAGGTGCTTGATGCTGTGAAGCTGCAATGCTATCGTGCTGTCCATATTTATATAATGTTGTTAATGTTTATATAATGTTGCTGCCATCAGACTTCTGAATGGACTTAACTTGCATTAAGTTGATCTTTCTCTACACCCTCACTATGACTGTAACACTACATTCTGCACTCTCATTTCCCTCTCAACGAACGATATGCTTTGTTTGTAGGGCACACAAGAAACAATACTTTTCACTGTATCCCAAAAAATGTGACAATAGTAAATCAAATCACATCGAAGTGCTAATATGTTCCGAGGAGACTGATCAGACCATTTTTGATTTTGGAGATTTCTGTCAAAGAGTTCAGTTTTTTAAGGCATGTTTTCAAGGAGGTGGGAAAGATTCGGGGGGGTGGGGGGGGGACTTCCAGAGCTTGCAGCCAAGGCAGCTGGAGGGACAGAACTGGAAGGAGACTGATCTTTTATAAAGACTGGAAGAGTTTGGAGGTAGGAAGCGAAAGGCCATAGATGGGTTTGAAAAATGAGGATAACCACTTTTAAATCAAGTTGTTGACCTGGAGCCAATGCACAGCACAGACTGATGGGGTTTTTAGGGCACAGTGGTTCGCACTGCTCCCTCACAGTGGTTAGCACTGCTCCTTCACAGTACCAGCCAGCCGGATTCAATTCCAGCCTTGGGTCACTGTCTGCGTGAAGTTTGCACGTTCTCCGATGGCTGCACGGATTTCCTCCGGTTTCCTCCCACAGTCCATAGATGTGCGGGTTAGGTGAATTGGCCACGGTAAATGCGTTATGGAGACAGGACAGGGAGTGGTTGGGCTTGTGTAAATTGCTCTTTTGGAGAGCTGGTTCAGACTCAATGGACCATATGGCCTCCTTCTGCACTGCAGGGATTCTACGAATGGGACTTGGTGCTAGGTAAAAATGGGCAACAGTGATTTGGCTGAAGTCACATTGAGGGAGGATACAAGTTGGCAGAGGGCACAAAGTGAGAGGTAAGGTCAGGGAAACAAAAGTTGTGTTTCGAGACAGTTTCAGCAGCAGATGAGCTAAGGCAAGGCAGAGAGCAGCAATGTCACAGGGGCGGGAGTTGGTGGTTTTAGTGATGGAGCAAGTAAATGGAAGTGATGATTATGAATGGTCTGGATCATCCTTGGTTCGTGGCTGGAATACAGGTTGTAGTTACTAACTGTTGTACAGGGTTTGTGGTGGCGACTGAAAACAGCATTTTTACACACATCAGTGTGGGTTTCCTCCGGGTGCTCCAGTTTCTTCCCACAGTCCAAAGATATGCAGGTTAGAGTTGGCACAGTGGTTAGCACTGCTGCCTCATAGAGCTAAGGACCCGGGTTCAATTCCAGCCTCAGGTAACTGTGTGGAGTTTGTATGTTCTCCCTGTATCCGCATGGGTTTCCTCCGGGTGCTCCAGTTTCCTCCCACACTCCAAAGATTTGTGGGTTAGGTGGTTTGGCCATGCTAAATTGTCCCTTAGTGTCAGGGAAGTAGAGGGTAAATAAGTGGGGTTACAACAATAGGTTCTAGGTGGGATTGTTGTTGACGCAGGCTTGATGGGCTGAATGGCCTCCTTCTACATTGTAAGGATCCTATTATATATATTATCCTATTGTATAATAGAATTAGAATTAGAAGCCAATTAACCTTCTACATTCAAGGGAATGTTAGATCAGTCTGTACAAACAATCTTTATTACTTAATACCTTAGTGAATCTAGTCTGCACTCACTCCAAGGACGATGTATCCTTCTTGAGAACTGAATGCATCTCAAGTGAAGTCTGAGGAAAGCTCTGGGCAGATGAATGCTGAATGAATACCATTAATATAGCAGAGAGTGGATTTTGATAAAAACAAATCCTTAAGCTGCGGCAAGTGTCCCTGCCTCTGATTCTACACCTGATAGAGGCAATCTTTGGGGTTTCTCTGACTCTCCTCCCCAGCTAATCCATTGGCTGTTACGCTGACACACTCCGCCTGAGACATCACTGATTACTGTTGATTAGGCTGGAAAAGAGAACCGTGACCTAAGCAATGTGAACCAAGAGAATGAATTCAAATCAACAATAAAACAACTGCGGTGACATTTGGGGTTGGTTCTGGTTTGACGGTTAGGAATTGGTATATATAACAATGAGAAGTATTTATATGAAAGAACTCTGAAATGTCAAGCTCTCACACCCAAAGGCACCTCTTTCTGTGTTCCAGTTGAGCCGCTGGGAGGAGCCGTCTGTTGTTCTTTAGGCTTGTCAATGTGCTGATGGTTATCTCAGTCCCAGTTGATCCTGATGGTGACAATAACCACGATATGGATCTCTTTCCATGGCTGCCTAAAGGGTCACAATTACAGAGGCTCACAGCTGAAGAGGTGGCCATCCTGCCCATTGTGTCCATGCTAGCCCTTTGATAGAGTAGTATAATTTGCCCCACTCCCTGGTCCTTCCCCATTTCCCCTGCCATTAGCTGCTCGAGTATTTATATGATTCCTGTTTGAAAATTGCTAAGTGCTGAGTCTGCCTTCGCTATACTTTCAGGCAGATGTGAAAAAGGCTACTCACTGCTTAATTCAATTCTCCTTATATTCCCCCTAGTTTTTTTGCCTCTTATGTCCTCTGGTTAGAAACCTTTCTATCAGTGGAAATACCTTCTCTGTATCTACTGGATGCATTCTTTACTTGGTGCCAAATCTTTAATGATTTGACTTGATTTATTATTGTCACATGTGTTAACATACAGTGAAAAGTATTGTTTCTTGTGTGCTATACAGACAAACATACTGTTCATAGAGAAGGAAACAAGAGAGTGCAGAATGTAATGTTACAGCCTTCCCAAAGCTGTAGAAAAAGATCAACTTAATGCAAGATAAGTTCATCCAAAAGTCTGACAGCAGCAGGGAAGGAGCTGTTTTTGAGTTGGTTGGTACGTGATCTCAGATTTCTGTATCTTTTTCCCGAAGGAAGAGGGTGGAAGTGAGAATGTCTGGGATGCGTGGGGTGCTTAATTATGCTGGCAGCAGGAAGTGTAGAGAGAGTCAAAGGATGGGAAGCTGGTTTGCATGATGGATTGGGCTACATTCACAACATTTTATAGTTCCTTGTGGTCTTGGGCAGAGCAGGAGCCCATACCAAGCTGTGATACAACCAGAAAGGATGCTTTCTATGGTGCATCTGTAAAAGCTGGTGAGAGGCATACTGACATGTCAAATTTCCTTAGTCTCCTGAGAAAGTAGAGGCTTAGATGGCCTTTTTTAACTATAGTGTCAGCATGGGTGTACCAGGACAGGTTGATGGCGCAAGGTAAAAATGGGCAACTGGACATCTAAAAACTTGAAGCTCTCGACACTTTCTACTTCGTCCCCGTTGATGTTGATGGGAGCATGTTCTTCTTTATGCTTCCTGAAGTCGATGACAATCTCCTCCCAATTCACAGCTCTCCCCATCAGCATTAAGACTAACACTTTCAGAAAGATCAACTTTGCTATGCAGAGCAGTAAGTGCCAGCTTGGATTCCCATTCTGCATTGAGGGGCCTGATTGTTGCTATCAAAATCCGGATGGTCCCCCAATCCCACTTGCAGTTCCGTGAATCATAGAATCCCTACAGTGCAGAGGAGGCCATTTGGCCCATTGAGTCTGCACAGGCAACTATCCAACTAAGCCCTATCCCCACAAGCCCATGCGTTTACCCTAGTTAGCCATGGGGAGAACGTGCAGACCCCACACAGGCAGTCACCCAAGCCGGGAATCGAATCTGGGTCCCTGGTGCTGACAATTGCTTTAGTCAGCTTGGTTAGGAAATAAATTTTACCCAGGATGTTGGGATAATGTCCCTCTTTAATAACAGCATGGATTTTAAACATCTGACTGAGTATTTCAGTTTCACAGATGGCAAACAACAGTGCTGCAGTTATTTTCTTTATTCTTTCAGGATTTGTGGATATCATCTGGTTGACTAACATTTACTATCCATCCCTAATTTCTCTTGAACTGAGTCGGAGGGCATTTAAGACTCAACCACATTGCTGTGAGGGCAAGGCTAGGTGTTGGTGAAGCAGACACATTTTTTACCACAATCGATGATTGCCTCATTACCAACCCCAGCTTTCAAATCCCAGATTTTATTTGTTGAATTTAAATCCCACCAGCTGCTGGTGCTGGGATTCGATCCCAGGTCCTCCCTGAGTCATTAGCCCGGTACCCTGGACTGCTAGTGCAATATCATCACAGCTCACATCATTGTTTTCCCTCCATATTGAGGTGTTTGTCCGTAGGTTTAATCTGTAATGGGGCTTGAACCCACAACACAGAGACAGAGTGCAGTGCACTCAGCTGACACTCTGTTAAATCAGAGCCAAGAAATCGTCTGGTCTTCTCACTAAACACTCTCCCTCGCTGACGAGCACCAAAATCTCCTCGCCTGCTGCGTGCGGCGCCTTGCAATCTGCAAATCAGTCACTGCCTGAAATCTGTGAATGTTGAGAGCAGCGTCATCACAAGGACTGGGCTTCACCTCTCAGAGTGTGGGCAGGGATGGGCAATGAGAACACCCCTCAGCATTACCCATTATCACACAACATAGAACAGTACAGGCCCTTTGGCCCTTGATGTTGTGCTGAGCTATCCCACTCCCTATCATATCCCGTGACCAGATAGCTTAAAGAGCTGGATTTACATCATCATAATGAGAGAGTGCCTTTAAGTGTTCAGTCAAGGTGCCCGAGGCTATTAACTGATGAAAGGTGTTGCTGCTCCAGCAATCCTGTTCTGCAAGTGATTGTCGCAGGTTCCATTCACAGTGGGCAGTAAACACTTCAGTGTTATCAGGGAGCGGCTCAGTGAATCATCAAACTGTCACCACACCTTTGAAACTCATACTTCCTCAATGACTTTACAGTTCATCAGATAGAGAAAAGAACCTATACATCCAGAGTCATCTCCCCACCCCTTTCAAGCTCCAAGGTTCTCACAATAGACCTCCTATTTGATCTGAAACTTGTTTAGATGTTTAGGGCGGCACGGTGGTTAGCACCACTGCGTCACAGCTCCAGGGACCTGGGTTCGATTCCCGGCTTGGGTCACTGTCTGTGTGGAGTCTGCACATTCTCCCCGTGTCTGTGTGGGTTTCCTCCAAAGATTAGGTTGATTGGCCATGCTAAAATTGCCCTTAGTGTCCTGAGATGCATAAATTAGAGGGATTAGCGGGTAAATATGTAGGGATATGGGGGTAGGCCCTGGGTGGGATTGTGGTCGGTGCAGACTCAATGGGCTGAATGGCCTCTTTCTGCACATAGGGTTTCTATGGTTAAGGCTGCCTGACCATACATTATACACTAAGCTCAGGACACACATGACAAGCCATGGCATATTACCAGATACTGGTAACTGACTCCACATTGCCTCCCTCTGTTAATACAGCACCATAGGATCGAATGCTCCATAACACTCCAACAAGCAATAATTTATCAGGGGCAGGATTTTCACCCTCAATCGGGAAGAATTCCCACATTGGAGAGTTGCCAGAGTTGGGGACAGTATTGTAGAACAGTGGTTAGCACTGCTGCTTCACAGCCCCAGGGACCTGGGTTTGATTCCCAGCTTGGGTCACTGCCTGTGTGGAGTCTGCACATTCTCCCCATGTCTATGTGGGTTTCCTCCGGGGGCTCCGGTTTCCTCCCACAGTCCAAAGATGTGCCAGTTACATTGAATGGTCATGCTAAACTGACCCTTAGTGTCCTGGATGTGCAGGTTAGAGGGACGCATGGGTAAATGTATGGGGTTACAGGGACTGAGCCTGGGTGACATTGCTGTCAGTGCAGACCTGATGGGCCAAATGGCCTCCTTCTGCACTGTAGGGTTTCTAATCTGATTGGCTGACAGGTTACTAGTCCCAGCAGCACCAGAAGGGGCAGTGGACAGCACTGGGACTGCCAGCAGTCACTGGAGCCTAAACCCTGGGTCTCCAGGATTTGGGAGTCCCAGGGCGAGGAGGGTAATTAAAGCACCGAGGGGGGGAGGCAGAGGGGCTTAGGGCTGTGGGTGGAGTGGCTGAGGGGCGAGGACCTGCAGGAACCCAAACATCTGCAGAGGTGAGGCCCTCAGGAGGCTGCTGTTGGAGGCAAGCTCCCATTTCCCAGCCGGGGCCTGAACCCAGTTTGCTTTTGGCCTTCCCCGTGCCTCGCAACTCCTCCCGCCAGCCTGAAAATTGAGGCTAGGTGGGAAACAGCCCTTACACGATCAATAATAGGCCACTCAAGGTCTTCAGTTGGTGAGAGTGGGAGGGCTGACGTAAGGGCTCGTCTGTCCAAGTATAAACATGTGGAGAGCCCAGGGCAAAAGGGAGCTTGGTGAGTACACTGTCTGAGAAAGTTTACACTCAACCCCCTCCTCTCCCCACCCACAAACTCACTGACAGAGAAATGTCAAATTCTGTCCATAAAGTAGGAGGTGGATCAACAGTCTTTTCCAGATCATTGGGTGTCTTTCAGACAGAGATAGATAGGTTCCTGATCAATATTCTTATGAGGGTCAAGGGTTATGGGGAGAAGGCAAGAAAATAGGGATGAGAATCATATCGGCCATGATTGAATGGTGGAGCAGACCTGATGGGCTGAATGGCCTACTTCTGCTCCAATATCTTATGGTCTTGTGGTTTGTGACACTGATACAGTGAATCAAATTACATTAAGTTAAAATCCAACTGCTGATGCTGGATATTTGAGACAATCATCGAGTGTTGGTCGTACGGAGCAGATCCATCAGTATCTCTAAAGCGAGGTTAATGCTCCCGATTCTAACTTTACATTAAACTCAACAAGCTCCTTCATGAGGTGCAGAGGTGACAGACACTCCAATCATGGAGAAAGCTAATTAGCTACAATCTGCAGTTGGAGCTGTTGGTTATGGTAAATTAGACCATTTATTCAGGTTTCAAAATGGTTTGAAATCTTTAGGAACTTTCAGGAGTAAAGGAGGAGGAGTAGACATACCGTTGGGACGGAGGGAATGACCCAGTTTTGCTACTAGAACGACAGTGGAGAGAGAAGTGGGGGAGACCATTGAGATTCCACAGCGCTCCCTACAGAATGGAGGCCTGAATCATTGTTATCAATTGTCCATAGAGGAAGTTACAAGTTCCTGTTATGATATTTCATTCCTTGCAAACTACTGCCACTTTCCTAACCTTCCTTTCCAGCACTGGTCTTGTACGCTATGTGAATCAAGTACTTATCAAGTGCTTACTTATTCCGAGAAACACCTGCAGTGGCTTCACTTCCCATCATTACCCCACAAGGATTTCTCCTTGACTTCCTTCCTTTCCTCATCTCCATGCATTGTTTCATCCAATGACACGATGTCAGGTTCCACACGTATGCTAATGATACACAGCTTGACCTCACCACATTGCTGAGATACAACTTGTGCCAATTAAACATTAAAGCAAAGCAAATCATTCCCTTTTGTCCCAGTGGGGGTTGGTTCGGGACATCAGGGAAGGTGGGGTGGTGGGGAGTCAGGACAGGATATGGGTGGGGGGGGGTCAGGAAAGGGGGGAAGTGTCATTGAGCCCTAGGAAGGTCAGGTCAGTGAGGTTTGGTGTCCTTATCTGACCTCCCCAAGCCCTTATCCTCCAACTAAGTGCCCCAGCCTCCATGGAATTCCCCACAATCCCTCGAGCCAAGCACCCTGGACCAATATTCCAATCTAACACCCCCCCCATATCCTGATTGGACTCCCCCATATCCCGATCTGACTCCCCCCTATCCCAATCTGACTCCCCCCTATCCCAATCTGACTCCCCCATATCCCAATCTGACTCCCCCATATCCCAATCTGACTCCCCCATATCCCGATCTGACTCCCCCATATCCCAATCTGACTCCCCCATATCCCAATCTGACTCCCCGCTATCCCAATCTGACTTCCCCATACCCCGATCTGACTTCCCCATACCCCGATCTGACTTCCCCATATCCCGATCTGACTTCCCCATATCCCGATCTGACTCCCCCATATTCCGATCTGACTTCCCCCATATATTGATCCAGCTCCCCCTTTACATCCCAATTTCCCCACCATGTCCTGATCTGACCCCATCCCCACCATCCCCCCCCCCCCCCCCCCCCCCCCACCTCACTGATGTCCAAGCTCCCACGTCCCATTCACTCACCTTAGAAACTTACCTTCTCCCTTGCAATGGTCCCTTTAAACCCACCTGCTTTACGACAGCTAGTGCTGTCACTCTGTTCCTTTCACAATCCACTGCAGGAACTCTTGCTCTGTTTTGCTTCTTCAATCTCAGCCGACCTGAGTTAGGAAGCTTGGGCGAGGCAGGTGCTTTGGATGGTAAGTGCGGGTAAGTAGCTGTGGAGTACCAATCCGAATAAACCTGTTGGACTTTAACCTGGTGTGTGAGACTTCTTACTGTGAGTACCAATCCACTGATTGCCACTCAGAGGAAGTTACTGGTTTTTGACCCTATGGGCTTATCAATTGCTCAGCAACTTATCCAGGCTTATCTATTCTGAAGCTCCCTTTACCAGTCTCCCAGTGTCCACCCTCAAGCTTCCCTGGCCCTTCTCCTCCAATCCCTGTAAACAGCTCTGCACTTCTGCAGGAACTGAGTGCTCCCGAGCTCTGGTCTCCTTCGTAGCGTCTATTCTCTTTGCACTAAGTGAGGTAGTTGTGTCTTCAGTTGTCTAGAGCCAAAGCCCTGAACTGCTCTCCCTTAAAACTTTTTAACTCACTATATATCTCTCTGTCTCCTCCCTGAAAACCCATCTCCTTGATCAAGTTTTTAATTGTGAGTCTGAATATCTCCTTTGCTTTGTCTTACATTCCTCTGCAGTGCCTTTGTGAGTCTTCTTATGTTCAAGGCATTACATAAATACAACTGTGGTGTCTCCTTTATTATATATTTTTTAAAATGTTCTGATGAGTTCAGGAAAATTTGCTCTATAATGGGCAGAACGATGGCACAGCGGTTAGCACTGCTGCCTCATAGCGCCAGGGACCCGGGTTCAATTCCAGCCTCGGGTCACCACCTGTATGGAGTTTGCATGTTCTCCCCATTTCTGCATGGGTGTCCACCGGGTGCTCCGGTTTCCTCCCATAGTCCAAAGATGTGTGGGTTAAGTGGATTGGCCATGCTAAATTGCCCCTTAGTGTCAGGGGGGCTAGCTAGGGTAAATGCAGGCAGAGAGTGGGGGTCAATGGGTGCTATTCGGATTGGCGGTTGGTGACTAGTGGGGTGCCCCAGGGGTCGGTGCTGGGGCCTCAGCTATTTACCATTTATATAGATGATCTGGAGGAGGGAACCGAGTGTAGGGTGTCGAAATTTGCTGATGACACCAAGATTGGGGGAAAGGCAAATTGTGTGGAGGGTGTGGAGAGTCTGCAGAAGGATTTAGATAGGCTGGGCGAATGGGCCAGGAAATGGCAAATGGAATTTAATGTTGGCAAGTGTGAGGTGGTCCACTTTGGTAGGAAGAATGGTAGGAAGGACTATTACTTACGTGGCGAAAAACTGCAGCAGGCGACGGTGCAGAGGGACCTCGGGGTCCTTGTGCATGAGTCGCAAAAACCCAGCTTGCAGGTGCAGCAGGTGGTCAGGAAGGCGAATGGGATGCTGGCCTTCATAGCGAGGGGGATTGAATATAAAAGTAGGGAGGTCTTGCTGCGGCTGTATAGGGCATTGGTGAGGCCGCAGCTGGAGTACTGTGTGCACTTTTGGGCGCTGCACCTGCGCAAGGATATTTTGGCCCTGGAGGGAGTGCAGAGGAGGTTTACTAGGCTGATACCGGAGTTGAGGGGGTTGAGCTATGAGGAGAGGCTGAATAAACTAGGCTTGTACTCGTTAGAGTTTAGAAGAATGAGGGGAGATCTCATTGAGACGTATAAGATGATGAATGGGATGGATAGGATAGAGGTGGAGAGACTCTTCCCGCTCAAAAAAGACAGTAGGACTAGGGGGCACAGCCTCAAGATAAAGGGGAGGCGGTTTAGAACGGAGTTGAGGAGGAACTTCTTCACTCAAAGGGTGGTGAATCTCTGGAATTCTCTGCCCGTTGAAGTGGTGGAGGCTGCCTCGCTAAATATTTTTAAGAAGCGGGCTGATGGGTTCTTGATAAGAGATGGGATTAAGGGTTATGGGGAGAGGGTGGGAAAGTGGAACTGAGCCACAACAGATCAGCCATGATCTTATTGAATGGCGGGGCAGGCTCGAAGGGCTAGATGGCCTACTCCTGCTCCTATTTCTTATGTTCTTATGTTCTTATGTTCTTATGCATGGGGTTATGGGGATAGGGTCTGGGTGGGATTGTGATTGGTGCAGATGGACCGAATGGCCTCCCTCTGCACCGTAGGAATCTATAACGTGATTAGTATATAACCTGACATTTGGCCATAAATTGAGTGGCGTTTGGATCAACTTTCTCTCTGAACTGAAGCAATAATAACAGCTTGGCTTTGATCCTGTTGAAACCAGCTCCTTATCTCACTGGAGGATGCAGTAGGTTGGCTCTATTCAAAGCTGCTGCTTTAATGAGTTGACTGTGTCTGTCACCAGGGCAGCAGCATCTATGCCCCAGAATTATCGCTACACACAAACCCCTGAACCAGGAGCCTTTTGCTATTGATGAAGATGATGATACCGTTGTTGATTTGATGGATCATTGTATTGGAACAAAACGCTGATTGCATTTGCTGAAAATGTATGAATTGCAATGTGATTTAGTGCAGCATAAAACATTATTTAGCTTTCTTGGTGAATGGGCTAATGAGCCACTAGACAGCGGTGATGTGTAAGGGTGGTTGTTCTAACAGAGGTGTGGGGCATTCATGGTAGCTGAACAACCCATGATAAGAGACACATGTATCTAGAGCCAGACCAATAAGAATTTGAACTTATATCAGGCAGCCAGCAAACCTGTCGGATTGAGGAAAAAAGTCTGAGGTCACGTACCAGCCGACACAAAAACAGTTTCTTCCCTGCTGTCATCAGACTTTTGAATGGACCTAAGTTATATTAAGTTGATCTTTCTCTACACCCTAGCTATGTCTGTAACACTACATTCTGCACTCTCTCCTTTCCTCTATCCTGCTCCCATGCCCACATGTCTGTCCTTGACCTGCTGCAATGTTCCACTGAAGCTCAATGGAAACTGGAGGAACAGCATCTCATCTTCCAACTAGGCACTTTACAAATCTTACAAAGACTTTACAAGTCTTCACATTGAATTCAACAAATTCAGATGATTAGCTCTACCCAATCTTGACCCCTTTGTTTTCATTTTATTTTTAACTGTTCTCTGTTGTCTTCTTTTTCCCCTCTTTCCCCTTATTTTATCCCCCTTTCCTCATGCACAAGGACCCCGAGGTCCCTCTGCACCGTTGCATGCTGCAGTTTTTCGCCATGTAAGTAATAGTCCTTCCTATCATTATTCCTACCAAAGTGGACAGCCTCACATTTGCCAACATTAAATTCCATTTGCCAGTTCCTGGCCCATTCGCCCAGCCTATCTAGATCCTTCTGCAGACTCTCCACACCCTCCGCACAATTTGCCGTTCCCCCAATCTTCCACCATTCAATTCAGGATGGTATTCAATGCAAACCTCAGCTACACCTCCCAACAAAATGTGGCCAATCAAACCCAATCAAACTACTTTGTGAAACACAGAGGGGCACCGGGATAGAGGCACCAGCAGTCGCCACCAAACTGGCCCCCAGGTATCTTACTGAAATAGACAGAGAGCATCAGACAAAATGCTGTTACCCAGCCCTGATAATCCCCCACTGCGTTCAAATCACTCCTCAACGGGAACTCAGGAGAGACAACAGGCTTATTTGCAATGATGTCAAAGCAGATACACGGCGAACGATGCAAAACCCATTCATTAAAGCCTCGTAAACAGAATGGGCGACTTTATTGATGAGATGTTTATAAATCAGAGCCCTGGGATCCTGCTTGAACCAGACTGAAGGAAACATCGTGAGAGAGGAGACTACCAAGCCCTTCCAAACTGAGCCTTCCAGGAGCTGTAAGGCTTTGTAACTTCACTACGTCTTGTTAATCTGACACAGGCAATAGTTTAAATTAATTTAATTCAAAGTAATTAAGTAGAGGATATTCAGCGGTGATGTGCTGGGAGGAGCTCAGAATAATTCCTGACTGAGGAAAATGTTAGCTGACATGGGTGCTTTAGTTTCTGTTTTCACGATTGTGAGAATTGGGAGATTTATTCTGCTCCCCATATTTGAATGGAGTGTTTAAATAGTAAGGACTGATTCCACGATGCAGAGGGGCAGGCGTTCGGCTGGAAAATCTCCAGGGAAATGAGAGTTCCCGTCTATCAAAATTAATGATTTCTCAAAAAACTTGTTGAGAAATACTGGCAATGATGGTCTGCTTTGTAGGGTTTAGTTTGACTCTAGGATGCATATTGTATGGAAAATGTTTTTAAGAAGTGTGGCTGGAAGTTTGATGGAACATGTCTTTAGGAGTCTGTAAGCGAGGTTGAAATTGAATGTCGTTTCGTCTCCAACATAGGTAAAAAAATCAATTTTCTCTCTGATGTCCTTTGACTTGGGGAAGGTACGAAGGGTCTGTTCTCAGAATGGATGCAGGCAAAACTGGTTCAAAGTTAAACTCCTTTTATTGGTCATCGTTTAAGATTAAGAACTACAGAAATGAAGGACTGATTTACTGGAGAGAGAGAGAGAGAGACAGGGTCCAGAAAGCTGATCCAATTAGACTTGAACTTGAACAGGATTCAACTGAAAAACAGATAGTTCTATAGAGCATCATAACTTTTTGCTTATCTGTGTTATGAAATTACTAGGCACACATAATCTGTTAGTGTCAAAAATAATTCACGGCTGTGACTATGAACGCGTGTTTATGATAAAAACTATTTTTGCTAACATTGCATTATCAAATTTATTCAATTTCTAAGTTCATCCCAGAATTCCCAGCTGAATCTTAATATGTGGTCAAGTTACCTTTAAAGCTTAGCATAATTAGTTATATAGGCAGAAATATCTTAGAATGAAGCCGTTTCACAAAAGCAAATTGTACAAAGGATCTCGCACTGGGTAAAACATTGGATACATCGTGCATTTTAATACTTTTGCTGATTTTTCTGCCTTGTTTTGAAAGCAGTGACTTGGGAGTTGGGTGCAGTAACATGGGTGCCAGCAGTTCTCAGGGACCTTGGTCTATGAGGGGGCTTCAGGGATGGTAGGCGGGTTCTAGCAGTAGCGCAGAGCCCAGTGGGGAGTCAGGCCTCACATGCTCGGCCTTCTTTTAACAGTGGCAGGAACTGTTTTCAAGAAGGAGTTAGATACAGCTCTTGGGGTGAAGAGGATCAAAGGATATGGGGGGGTGGGGGGAAAGGCGGGATCAGGTTATTGAGTTGGATGATCAGCCATGATCATAGTGAATGGCGAGGCAACCTGGAAGGGCCGAATAGCCTCCTCCTGTTCCTATTGTCTACGTCTCTATGAATTGGGCAGTGCGCCTGGCTGGTGATAAGGCAATGGAGCTGTGGGCAATGGGAAAACGAGCAGGCCAATGCGAGTTAGTCAGGGATTTACTCGGGAGTTTCAGAGGCAGCACGGAAGCCTGCTGTCTCCTTGCTGCTGGATATCTGGAGCCTGGAACATCCCTGGAATATTTATCAGCTCAGTGCAGCTGAAGAGAAGCAGTTTGCTAGCGGGTAGGCAGTGGCGGGGGTGGGGGGGGGGGGGTGGTTGGATGTAGGATGGTGAGCAGTAATTGAACCAGTCTAAGTTGTTGTGGCTCTTGGGGGAACCCGGAAGCTGTACATAAGAACATATGAACATAAGAAATAGGAGCAGGAGTAGGCCATCTAGCCCTTCGAGCCTGCCCCGCCATTCAATAAGATCATGGCTGATCTGAAGTGAATCAGTTCCACTTTCCCGCTTTCTCCCCATAACCCTTAATTCCCTTGTCTACCAGAAACCGATCTACCCGTGACTTAAATATATTCAGCGAGGCAGCCTCCACCACTTCAACGGGCAGAGAATTCCAGAGATTCACCACCCTTTGAGTGAAGAAGTTCCTCCTCAACTCTGTTCTAAACTGCCCCCCCCTTATTTTGAGGCTGTGCCCCCTAGTCCTGTTGTCCTTTCTGAGCGGGAAGAATCTCTCTACCTCTACCCTATCCATCCCTTTCATTATGTTATACGTCTCCATAAGATAGGAGAGGAGATAAAATTTCTCAGGAGGAAAACAGGGCTTTGAATAATCTTTGTGGCCACAATGATGACTGAGGTCTGGGTGCATTGCTAAGTTTATGCCTTGGTTTAGTCTGCCATTTAATGTGGATTTTGTGGTGTGCCAGATCACATTTATCTGTTAATTCAGGTTTACTTAATGTCAATTCTGGTTGTTAGATAATAAGATAGATAACGGGTATGATCTTTGTGGCCAGCTACTCCAGTCGGTTGGCACAGTGAGCTGAGAAGATGGCACGCAAACCTTTCACACCAGCGAGTCTTGTACTGAAAGCTATCCTCTTGGCTATGTTTTGCCCCTGGGATTGGCGTTGCAGCCCAAAAAGGGAGTGAAATCGATTTAAATATTAGAATAGATCATAGAACCCTACAGTACAGAAAGAGGCCCTTCGGCCCATCGAGTCTGCACCTACCACACTCCCACCCAGGCCCTACCCCCAATCCGTACATATTTTACCCACTAATCCTCTCGAGCCTATGCACCTACGGTCAATTTTAGCATGGCCAATCAACCTAACCCGCACATCTTTGGACTGTGGGAGGAAACCGGAGTACCTGGAGGAAACCCACGCAGACACAAGGAGAATGTGCAAACTCCACACAGACAGTGACCCAAGCCAGGAATCGAACCCAGGTCCCTGGAGCTGTGAAGCAGCAGTGCTAACCACTGTGTTACCATGCTGCCATAACCAATGCTGCCATTAATGTCATAATTTGCATTCTCATTGGCGAGAGGCCTCATCGATGGGAATCACTGCTGGTGGGTAGCGCAGTAAGAAGTCTCACAACACCAGGTTAAAGTCCAACAGGTTTATTTGGACTTTAACCTGGTGTTGTGAGACTTCTTACTGTGTTTACCCCAGTCCAACACCGGCATCTTCACATGGTGGGGAGCACGGCAGGGGTGGGGGCGAGGGAGGAGCTCTGCAGATGGGGGAATGATTGATCAGCAGATGGAGGGGGAGACTGGCAAAGTGGGAGGTGCAGGGTGGGCTGCTGAGCAGGTGGGCCGTAGAGGGGGATATGACGGTGAGCCCATCGGAAGGATTCCAGTGCCCTGATGCCGATGACCGGTGTTGCCATGGTGGGTGGGGGTGTGGTTACTCTGCCACCGATGATGGTGGGGTGGGAGGGGGAATAGGAACGATACCAGTGGGGAGGGAGGGGCAGGTAGAGCATGACAGGAGGTCTCCCAGATCACTGGAAGATAGTGGCACCTGCGCAATGGCGCCCTGAGCAATCTTCAACCGGCTTCACTGTTGATCTTAGCTTCTTCTCGCACCCCCCCACCCCCACCAGTGTGAAATTCGTGACTGCCAAAAAGTATGACA
This sequence comes from Carcharhinus amblyrhynchos, assembly GCF_965287045.1. Taxonomy (NCBI): domain Eukaryota; kingdom Metazoa; phylum Chordata; class Chondrichthyes; order Carcharhiniformes; family Carcharhinidae; genus Carcharhinus; species Carcharhinus amblyrhynchos. The sequence goes on along the minus strand of NC_137346.1, from coordinate 39,197,438 downwards.
CAGATTGTGGGAAAATTACACAGGGTAGCTCGCTGAAAAATCTGCAGTGAAACACTCCAGTTTTCAGCCTTTTTTGACACTTAGAATTTTTTTGGGAAGGTCTCACCCAGTGTTAATGTTTGTTTTGCTGACCTCCACGCAGTCAAAGCCCTTCTGTTTGTTTAAAATCATGGAATATTGAGGGCTTGTTCTCTTAGTGAGTATCTCGGATTTCAAATTTTGTCTACTTTAAAGAAAACAGGTCATAACAAAATTTGGGGGTCTAGTTTGGAGTCATAAAAATTAGGGGCTTCTCTGGGGTCTCAAATCCTCTGATGGACACGGGTGCATTCTAAAATTACAGCTAACGGGATCTGATGATAAATTTTGTTAAACTAATTGAAAAGGAGTGCCGTGTCACTTGCTGCAACTTTCTTGGAGAAAGAAGATTTATCCCTGAGTGATTTGCCCCAATTAACCAAGGTTGATGGTATTGGCAAAAAAATGTTTAAAGCAGGGTTGAACAAAAAGGGCAGGAAAAGCAGTTCTAATTGCAGTAACCGCACAGCATCTGGTATTGGAAGAAGAAACACCTGGTCCAGATAGAATGTAGCTTAAGTTGGCTAGAATTCAGTTGCAGATAAAGGAGATTGAGATAGATGGAGATCAAGAAAAGCAAAAGGTTGAGATTGAAAAAGAAAGAGCAGAAGAACTGGAAAAGTGAGAACTTGAACTTGAACTCTAGAGAGGGAAGTTAACGAAGAATTAGGAATGAGACAGAGTTTCAAAGAGAAAGGAAAGAGGCAGTTTACCCTGAAAAAAGAAAAGCTTAGGTTACAGGGTGGGAGAGAGGGAGATTAATAGTTCGGGTAATGCACAAGACCTACTCTGAGATGCAATGTAACCAAAAATTTAATGTTTATTTATTAGTCACAGGTAGGCTTGAACACTGCAATGAAGTTACTGTGAAAATCCCCATGTGCACCGCACTCTGGTGCCTTTTTGGGTTACACTGAGGGAGAATTTAGCACAGCCAATTCACCTAACCAGCACATCTTTCAGACTGTGAGAGGAAACTGGAGAACCCAGAGAAAATCCACGCAGACACGAGAGAATGTGCAGACCCCACACAGGCAGTGGACCCAAGCTGGGAATTGAACCCAGGACCTTGGCGCTGTGAGGCAAATTGAACAGAATTTGAAAATGTGAGGGAGCTAAAAATAATGAAAGAATTTTGAAACCCAATAGCCATCAGGTCATACTGGAAGACAATAAGGTTTCTAAAGTAAGGGAAGCATCTGTCCTGGCATATATAACATAAGCCGCTAGAGGGCAGTAGATCTCTATTTGTGAACTCAGAGAAGCTGGAAGAATGGAACAGAATTTGGTTTTTTCCTTTAGAGGCTTATAATGCCAAGGAGAGTAGCAAATGTAAGAATTGAAAGAACTTTAGAAACTAGTAAAAAGAGGACCCCAAAAAGTTCAGGGATGGAGAAGATAGAAGGAGAGCAAGCTAGCAAAGAATATTAAAAAATTTGTAAGAGATTTTACAAGTATGGAAATAGGAAGTGAGTTGTTAAACTAGAGACTGAGACGGCAGAAACTCTAATGGGGAATAATCAAATGGCAAAGGCATTGAACCAATATTTTGGAAGTGTTGTCACAGTTCATTTCTTTCATTCATGTGTGTTCTGTACAAAGGCAGCTCCTGATAATGCTTCATCCTGAGCCCTTTCCTCTACAGGTTAGATCAGTGATGTTTGCCATTACCTTCCTGTCCCAGGGCCAGGGTGAGGAGACATGTCCCCTCGGCTAGAGAGAGAATTGAACCTGCACAGTTGCCATTATTCTGAACCAGTGCGAGCCAAGTAGCCTCCTATTATCGCAGTGCTGTCGTGCTGATGGTTGCCAGATGTGATTAAATATATTCCTGGAGGTTTCATTGTGTGGTAGTGTGGCTCCTTTAAAGGGGGAGGGGGGGGGGGCGATCCCTGAGGGTCACATGATTGAGCTGGCTGGAAGTTGAGCCAATCAGGAGCAAGGACGCGAGCCCTGGATTGGAGAGGAACCTGACTTGGAGCCGGGGAGCAGAGAGTGTCATTTAGTTCTGTCTGACCGTTGCTCATATATGATGTGGAGATGCCGGCATTGGACTGGGATAAACACAGTAAGAAGTCTCGCAACTCCAGGTTAAAGTCCAACAGGTTGTTGGACTTTATTGACTATATTATTGCTTGTATATACAGATTTCTATTGATGGCAGAAAAAAACCCTTCTTAACTTGAAGTCACAACCAGTCACCCTCAAATTATTACACATCACGGGAACAGCCCCCCCACCCTTGACCAACACATCCACCCTTGTGACGCACTGCCTTCCTACACCAACTGGGAAGCAGGAAGACTCATTGGCCAATTGGATGATGTTTGATTGTCAAACAACTGTTTTCAATGTTTTTCTATCTGGCAAAGAAAAACTGTTCAAAAAAAGTGACAAAAACAATCCTTTTTTAAATGTCCCGATGGTTTTTCTCAATCCATTGATCTTTCACTAAGGTTAAAGTTTATTTGCTAATGTTGAGAGGTTGGATATTGGAGAGAAACTTTTTGCCTGTTGTTGCCAGGAGTGAACGCCCTGTACTGCACTGCCACCCTGTGGCTGAGGTTTTGTATTTACAGTAAAAAGTCTGACAACACCAGGTTTTAGTCCAACCTATTTATTTGATAATATACTCGCAAGCTTTCGGGTTAGCCCCTTCGTCAGGTGAATGGAGAGTTCTGGCCTCAGAATTTTTTTTTGCATTTAGACAGCGTTAGGATCTGTGACAATCTGCATCACAGGATGTTACGACGCGCAGGATTGAGATTAAATCAATCTCTGTTTGTATCCTGCAATACAATCATGTGAAGAAAAAGAATCAAAAGGGCAGGAGCTGAATAATCGCAAAGCTTTTATTTAGTCATCCTTATCTTTAACTTTTATCTATCCTGCTCCTGGTGTCCGTGGGCAAAGTGTAACATGTGGGTGACCTGCACCCAAACTACCATCAAAATCACTACCCAGCAGTTGCTGGGAGGTCAGAGGCCTCAATTATCGGGAATAATGGGAAAATATACGGGGATTCTGTTTTTTTTAAAAACTTATTTGTTCCCAGGATGTGAGCGTCACCGGCTCGGTCTGCATTTATTGTCCATCCCTAGTTGCCCTTGAGAAGGTGGTGGCTTTCTTAAACCCCTGCAGTCCCCGAGGTGTGGACACACCCATGGCGCTGTTAGGAGGGAGCGCCAGGATTCTGGCCCAGCCACAGTGAATATATTCCCAAGTCAGGATAATGTGTGGCTTGGAGGGGAACTTCCGGGTGGTGGTGTTCCCAGGTATCTGCTGCCCTTGTCCTTCTAGATGGTTGAGACTGTAGTGAGTTGCTGCAGTGCAAGTTAACTGGTACACAGGGCTGCCACTGTTCACCGGGGGTGGAGGGAGTGAATGTCTAAGATGCCTATCAAGCAGGGCTCATATATCCTGGGTGGCGTTGGGATTCTCCAGTGCTATTTGCTGTTCTCTGGTGTCTGGAGGAAGGAAGGACGTTAGCTATCATTAACACATGCAAGCTTGGAGCCCGATAGCTGAGGAGGTGATAATATTTCATTAGCATACACAAGGCAGCAGCAATTCCAAACGGGGACGGGGACCGGGGTTGAGGGGGGAAGGGAGGGGGTGAGGTGAGGTGGTGGGGGGGGGGGGTGTTGGACATTGGGTAGATTACAATAGTGGAGGCGGTAGCAATGCTGGGACCAATCACTCCAGGCTCTGCCTGCACCAGCTCTCTCCCTCCTGCCGGACAGACTTTACCAGGTGTCCATGGGGGGTCACCCACCAATTGCCTTGAAAATTGCACAAGACTGCTCTGTACATCATTAATTTCCAATTAGCACAGATTAGTGAGGCTTCTTCCTGGCTCAGGTGGACACTTGGGCACCCAGCAGAAGGCCCAAGTTAAAATGGCGATAGAGCAGGAACGAAGCGGTGGGTTAACCATTGTAATTTTCTCCAAGCAAGAAATACAGTAATTAATTATCAGCATGGATTTCTACAGGGAAAATTTGCTTAACCCATTTTATTGATTTTTTTTGAGGAGGTAATTAAACTAAGCATTACGTTCCCAGACTTTATTTAGGACACAGTTTAAATACAACTGGAACAAAATGAGGCAGCTTAACTATTAACAAATGATAAATATTTAAAATTGTAAGGAAACTATATTACTTTCTAGCTTATGACTGTTTCAGTTCCAAATAAGCAACATTTCTCTCACAGATGTAAAAACTACTTTAAATACAGTTGGCAACCATAAATATACTTGCTATAAATTGTGTTAATCCTTGAAGATTTCAAAGAGACTTTGGGGAAAGACAATTCTCAGGAACAACCTGCACATGTCTCTGACTTTTGCGGGGTTGCAAGTCAAAACTCCAAAAACATCTTTCTGTCTGCACAGTTCCTGTTCTTTACATAATCACATGACCCTATCAATCAACCTCCCAAGATAATTTTTGGTATAAGAAAAAGTCCATCTGTTCTATAAAAGTAACAGCTACCTTGCTGAAATGAGTAACTAACTTTTACATCCTGGAACTAAATGTAATCCAGACATACTAGCTTCCTGCAAAAAAAACATGTAATTTTAAACATTCCTCTTAAAACAAGAAATAACAATATATAATTATATTGATTGCACATGTATTATTACAAAAGGTAATGCAATAGATTAATATATCCAGGTTTTCAAAAGACCTTTGATTAGGTGCCCCATGGGGTGACACAGTGGTACAGTGATTAGCACTGCTACCTCACAACTCCACCTGGGTTTAACTCCAGCCTTGGGCCACTGTCTGTGTGGAGTCTGCATGTTCTCCCTGTGTCTGCATGGGTTTCCTCCGGGTGCTCCGGTTTCTTTCTGCAGTCCAAAAGACGTGCTGGTTAGGTGGATTGGCCATGCTAAATTCTCCCTCAGTGTACCCGAACCGGTGCCAGAGTGTGGTGGCTAGGAGATTTTCACAGTAACTTCATGGCAGTGTTAATGTAAGCCTGCTTGTGACAAATAAATAAACTCTCACTCCCATCTTTAACAGCACTGTGGGTGTGCCTTCACCACATGGACTGCAGCGGTTCAACTTGGTCGCTCACCACCACCTCCTCGAGGGCAATTAGGGACAAGCAATAAATGTTGGTCTAGCCAGCGACACCCACATCCCATAAAATAACAAGAATGGACAAAATAAGAGCAGAGGTAGGCCATTCGGCCCCTCAAGGCTGCAGTTCCATACAATAGGTTTATGGCTGATTTGTTAAGGTGCAATCTTACGACCTCATCCCACCTGACTTCCTGTGGAGTGAGGTGATAAAATTGGGTGAGAGGCGATAAAAGAGAAACACACCTGGTTTTTTGCCTCCCCCAGTCATACTGGCCCGATTTTGCCGGTAAAATCAGCTTGATGCTAATTTTAATATTTATGATATAATTTAAATGTCATTAGTGAGTCCTAGACACTATCACCTGAGCTCACTTATACTCACCTCTCGCCCCTTACCGACAAGAATCGCAGGTGGAGACCAGACGTGATGGCCTCACCAGGGGGATCGGGGGCATTGAATCCCCTGGGGGATCGGGGGCAGGGCTGGGCAGTGCCCATGAAGTAATGATCAGCCTGGCAGTGCCCATCTGGAACCCTGGCACTGCCCACTAGACACTTCAACTGTGCCATGGTAGTGCAGAGGGGATGGGGCCTGAGTGGGGGCAGAGCCTATGGGGGGAGCTATGACAGGCAGGAGTCAAGGGGAGCTCTGTAGGGGAGCTCTGTAGGGGTGGTGATCGGGAGGAAGGGAAATCTGCAGGTGAATGCTCAGGGGGTGGGAGGCGGGAAGGATATCTGTGGGGGTGGGTGATTGACAGGGGGGAATGGGGGAACTCTGCAGATGGGGGTGATCAGTGGCTAGAGGGGGGATACTGTGGGGGTGGGAGGGAATGAGGAACTCTACAGACAGGGGCGATCGGGGGATATCTCTGCAAGTGAGGGCAAATCGATTGTGGTGTGGTGATGTCCATGGGATCTCCCAGTGCACCGCCCCCCCACCCCCCGAGAATGGCATCCTGGTACTTCTCTTTACACTAAGTGCACTAAGGCTGCGCTCACCCAAAAACTGGAAAATCCCACCCAAGATCACCGGATCTTTACATGGTCTGTTCCCCCACCCCACCCCACCCTACCTCTCCCCACTACACCTCACTCCACCCCACCACACCCCTCCCCACCCCACCCCATCTCTCCCACTACATCCTACCCCACCCAACACACCCCACCACACCCCATCCCACCCCACCACACCCCTCCCCTCCCCACCCCACCCCACCCCACCCCATCTCTCCCACTACATCCTACCCCACCCAACACACCCCACCACACCCCACCTCTCCCACTACGCCCCACCCCACACACCCCACCCCTTCCCACCCCACCCCATCCCAGCCCTTCCCACCTCACTCCACCCCACTACATGCCTCCCCACCCCAGCCCACCCCACTCCACCCCACCCCACACCCCTCCCCACCCCACACCTCACCCCACCCCACACCCCTCCCCACCCCCACCCCACCCCATCTCTCCCACCCCACCCCATCTCTCCCACTACACCCCTTCCCACCACACCCCTTCCCACCCCATCCCACCCCTCCCCACCCCACCCCATACTCCACCCCACCCCACACCCCTCCCCGCCCACCCCACCCCACCCCACCTGCTCCAATTCCCCTGGTGGGCGGGATGGGGAATTTGCAGTGCTTGTCTCTGTCCTAAAAGGGTGACTCTTACATTTAAAGCAGTGCACCACCTCCCCCCCACCCCCCCAACCCACTAGAGGAAGCATCCTTTCACACCCACCTTGTCAAGAGTGATCTTATAAACTTTCACTGAATCACCGCTCACTCTACTGAACTCCAGTGGAAACAAGCCCCAGAAGTGTATGCAATGTTGCGTTTGACAGAAGAGGGTGATATTGAGCCTGAGATCTGGGACTTGTGTTTTATGTGAATCACGTAATCCCTGATTGAAGTGAGAGAAATGTCGATGTTTGGAGTGTGTGGGCACTTTAAGCTCATGAGCCACATCAGGGAGTTATTGTAAGTTACAGGTCAAGCACCAATCCCTTTTGCAAACCTAAATCGTGATACGAAGGTTGATTATTTTGTATCAGTGAAAGGAGAACAAATTTAAATTTCTGCCGCATCTTTCACAATCTCAGGAGAGCCCAGAGTATTTCCCAGTCAATGAAATACTTCTGAAGTGTTAGAATGTGGAGGCTGCATATTTAACACAGACAATCCAGCAAAAGCCAATTAAATAACAACCAGATAACCACTTTTCGGGGTGTTGGTTGAGGAATAAATATTGACCTGAGGGGTAACTCCTTTGCTCTGATCCAAAATAATACTGTGGGTTTTATAGGCCCACCTGAAGGGGGGCCTGGAGTTAGCATCTCATCTGAAAGACGGCACCGTTGACAATGTAGCACTCTCTTGTACTGGATTGGAGTGCCAGCCTGCACTTTGGGCTAAAGTGTCTGGAGTGATATTTGACACACAGCCTCCTGACGCAGGACTACAGCCACTCAGCCTTGGCTCACAACACACGTAACTTCAAATATTTTCACTTCCTCAAAAAAAAAGAATAAATTAATTGTTTAAGATGAAATAAATACACTTGTGTGTGTAGAATCCTACAGAAGGAGGTCATTCAGCCCATTGAGTCTGCACCGATCATAATCCCCCACCCAGGCCCTATCCCCGTAACCCCATGGAATTACCCTAGCTGGTCCCCCTGACACTGAGGGGCAATTTAGCACGGCCAATCCACCTAACCCACACATCCCTGGACTTTGGGAGGAAACCGGAGCACCCGGAGGAAACCCACGCAGACAATGTGCAAACTCCACACAGACAGTCAACAAAGCCAGGAATCGAACGCAGGTCCCTGGCATTGTGAGGCAGCAGAGCTAACTACTGTGCCACCGTGCTATCCTTATGAAGATACTATACACCTTCAGTGCATGGTTTGGGTTTGTTGAGTGTTGCAGTTTGCGTTAGTGCATGCTGGATCATTGTTTGTGAGTTTGGTCGCACAGAACTTGAGTATTGTTGAAAAAAGAGACACGCTGTTGAAGATTTATATCCTGTACTCATGAGGATCATAGAATCCCTATAGTGCAAAAGGAGGCCATTCAGTCCATCGAGCCTGCACTGACAACAATCTCACTCAAGCCCTATTCCCATAACCCCATTTATTTACCCTGCTAGCCCCATTGACACTAAGGGGCAATTTAGCATTGCCAATCCACCTAACCCGCACATCTTTGGAGTGTGGGAGGAAGCTGGAGCACCCGGAGGAAACCCACACAGGGATAGGGAGAATGTGTAGTCTCCACACAGTCAGTCACCCAAAGCTGGAACTGGGCCATGTCCTTGGTGCTGTGAGGCGGCATTGCTAACCACTGTGCCACCATGCCAGCCTTAGTATGAAGAGTTCACATGAATGTAAACAGTTTAGGGAAGAATGACTTACATTGCATGAGAAGAGATTGACTTGCAAGTGGAGTCTGACTGGTGGCATCATTGACATAGAGAATGCAGCAGGGAACAGTTAACTGCCAAGCTTTTGTTCAAATCAAGTCAGGTATGTTGTCTCTGATTAGTCAAGGAAGTGTCATGGGGAATGAACCAGGAATGGCTGTCTCTCAAGCTTCAGTTTAGTTGAAAAAGGTACAATGCATAGAACATAAGAAATAAGAACATAAGAAATAGGAGCAGGAGTACGCCATCTAGCCCCTTGAGCCTGCCCCACCATTCATGGCTGATCTGTCGTGTCTCAGTTCCACATTCCCGCCCTCTCCCCATAACCCTTAATCCCCTTGCCTATCGAAAACCTATCAACCCGCGTCTTAAAAATATTTAGCGAGGCAGCCTCCACCACTTCAACGGGCAGAGAATTCCAGAGATTCACCACCTTTTGAGTGAAGAAGTTCCTCCTCAACTCCGTTCTAAACCGCCCCCCCTTTTATCTTGAGGCTGTGCCCCCTAGTCCTACTGTCCTTTCTGAGTGGGAAGAGTCTCTCCACCTCTATCCTATCCATCCCATTCATCATCTTATACGTCTCAATGAGATCTCCCCTCATTCTTCTAAACTCTAACGAGTACAATCCTAGTTTATTCAGCGTCTCCTCATTGTTCAACCCCCTCATCTCCGGTATCAGCCTAGTAAACCTCCTCTGCACTCCCTCCAAGGCCAAAATATCCTTGCGTAAGTACGACGATCAAAACTGCACACAGTACTCCAGCTGCGGCCTCACCAGTGCCCTATACAGCTGCAGCAAGACCTCCCTACTTTTATATTCAATCTTATATAGACAGGGTCCTGTGTGTGAATATGTGTAGCTTTTGGCACACAGAAGTGAGCCACTACGAGTCCAGCTGATTGTGCTAAGAATTACTCTGAAAACCAATCAGGATTGTTTAGCCTGTGTTGTCCAATTGCTGAATCACATCTAATGATGGACACTCTAACCGGAACTCTACCACCTCGCCTGCCCTGGAATCGGTGTGGGTGAGAATCCAATAATGGAAATTTCCAGTCTCGCCCGAGTGAGGCTGTAAAATCCTGCCTTACGTTTTGAGCTTTGCGATAACAGAAAGTACTTTGCCTATCGCAAACAGCTGAAGGGGCATCCTGTTTGATATGACCTGCCAGTCACTGAGAAGTACAGCCTACATACCAGGCAACACACCAGCCCCGAAGCTCATACATCTGTACCACATTCACCTATAGATAGGTTCGGCAAGTGGGCAAAGACCTGGCAAATGGAGTTTACTGTGGGAAAATGTGAGGTTGTCCATTTTAACAAGATGAATTGAAAAAAAACACATTATCGAAATACTGAGAGATTGAAGAACTCTTGAGGAATCTGGATATCCTAGTGAATGAATCACAAAAGGTTAGTGTGTAGATCAAGAAAGTAATGGAATGTTATTGTCCATTGCGCAGGGGAATTGAATATAAGAGTGAGGAGATCATGCTTCACTTATACAGGGCATTGGTGAGACCACATCTGGTGAACTGTGTACACCATTGGTCCCTTAGAAGTAATTCAGAGAAGGCTACTGACTACTTGAAATGCGTCAGTTGTTCTTATGAGAAAAGGCTGGACAGGCTAGGCTTGTATCTGCTGGATGGATGTTTGGATTGAAACATGTAAGATCCTGAGGGATATTGACAGGGTGGGTGTGAAGAAGGTGTTTCTTCTTGGGAGAGAATCTAGAACTAGGGAGTCACAGTTTAAAATACAGGGTGGCCCATTTCAGACAGAGATGAGGAAATGTTTTTCCTCTGAGGGTTGTGAGACTTTGCAACTCTCTTCCTCAAAAGGTGGTTGAGGCAGATTCTTTGAAAATCCTTAAAGCGTAAGTAGATGGAGTCCTGATTATCAAAAGGGCGAAAGGTTATCGGGGGTCAGCAGGAATGTGAAGTTGGGATCAGCTCTGATCTTATTGAATGGTGGAGCAGGCTTGAGGAGTCAAAGTGGCCTACCGCTGATCTAATTCTTATGACCAACCAAGTTCGCCCAAAACAACCAAGACGAGAACAGGTACTGGAAGATTCACCAAGCCTCAGATCCACTTGAATTTATAGAGTCACAGACTGGAGGTGGAGAAGGGGTAGATTGTAAAGAAAGATTGTATTATAAATATGTGGATAAAGGTTTGGAGGACAGGTGTAGTATAAGGGTGTTTGCCACAGCAAGGGTTAATATGGGACTGGAGAACAGTATTGACAACACTATAATGTAGAGAGTCAACTGAAAGCAGACATAGCAAAATCATAGAATCCCTACAGAACAGAAGGAGGCCATTTGGCCCATTGAGCCTGCAACAATCCCACCCAAGTCCCATCCCTGTAACCCTGTGTTAATCCCCCTGATACGAGGGTTAATTTAGCATGGCCAATCAACCTAACCCGCACATCTGGTGAATGTGTGGAATTCATTACCACAGAATGTAGTTGAGGTCAAAACGCCTGATTTTAAGAAGACATTAGATATAGCCTTGGGGTTAAAGGGATCAAGGGTTGTGGGAGGAAGAGGGGGGTTCAGGATATTGAATTTGATGATCAGCCATAATCAAGATGAATGGCGGAGAGGCTCGAAGGGTCAAATGACCTACTCCTGCTTCTGGTTTCCATGTTTCTATCTTTGGACTGTGGGAGGAAACTGGAGCAACTGGAGGAAACCCACGCAGACACGGGGAGAATGTGCAAACCCCACACAGCCCGAGGCTGGAATTGAAGCCAGGTCCCTGGTGCTGTGAGATGGCAGTGCTAACCACCGTGCTACCATGCCACCCATAATAGTGGATTGGGCTTGGAGAGACTCTGGTCAAGGTTAACTCCTACTCCAGGTTATTCTTTGCACGTCTATATATATAGTTATGTGTTACCAATAGACATTCATGTTCAACCTTACCAACCTCTGAACCTCTTTGTAAGACTTACTGAATAAACCCTCACAACATTTACTCTGCAGCCATTTTGGCAAAATAGAAATGGAGGCCCAAAGACTGAAGTGAAGTTGGATTTTTTAAATGTAATTGATACTGCAGCCCATTGTTTCCAGGTTCACAAAGGCCTTTCACCAATCAATTACTCCCCATTACAGTTAATATACATACGCATAATTGCTTAATGATCCCATGTGTGCCTGAGAATAAATGAGGAAATCACATTTCCTGTAATTATAGCACAATATTTCCAGCCGTTATACAACAGGAGCAAGAAGACGCTCGGAGAGCCACAAGGCTGCCGAGTGTTTGGGCTAATGAGTTTCCCTGTCTGATACGCGCACAGAATATGTTTAATAACACTCGACATCCACAAGGCGGCTGGTGCTGTGACCTTACCCAGTTCAACTGCAGCACTCCAATGCTGGACTGGACCGTCTTTCAGGATTTGCATCGTTACGATTAGGCTTCACCCCTGCTGGAGTTCTCAAAGCCAGGTTTCCTTCACAGATTTCAGAGATGAAGGGAGTTTGCTATTCACCCTAAACAGCGCTTTATGATTTAAATCAGCATTACCCTGATGCAAATATCATTGTGACGCATACTCTGTGGGTGAAAGGATCATCAAGTGTTTTAAAGCACATTTTCAAAGCCTCTCGCTTTCCTCTGTGTTAACCCAGGCTTGGTGGAAGCACCGTCACCTCAGAGCGCAAACTTTCGGGTGACCCCAGCCCTGAGGGAACACATTTCGGGATCCATAATTATCCCCTTGTCCGAGCTAGTGAAGACATTCACCTTTTCCTCTGGCTTTGCAGACAGTGGGCGTGATCTTAATACTCGTCCTGCCCGACTACTGGCGAGGCGAAGCGGGTGGGAGACACTAAACGACAAACGCACTCGGTTTCTCCCTCCCCACAATGGCCTGGCCCTGCTTTGCCGGTGAAATGCAGCATGAACCGATTTAATTATTAATGACGTGCTTAGCATCTCATTAATGAGTCCCAGACGCCATCGTCCAGGCTCGCTTACCCTAACCACATCACCAGTTGAAGTTCTCCCCGGCGAGAATCGCGGTTGGGCTCCACCGACAGATCGGAGGCCATTGAAGCCCCCCCGAGTGATAGGAGGCAGGGCCAGGTAGTGCCCATAGGCACCCTGGCAGTGCCCACCGGGCACCCTGGCACTGTCCACTGTGCCTAAGTGGAGGAGGAGCCTGTCAGGGTGGAGTTATAACAGTGTGGGAGGGAAGCAGGAACTACATAGGGGTGGAACAGAAGAGGTGGCACATTGGGGTGGGAGGGAGGGAACTCTACAGATGGGGGGAATTAGTGGAGGTGTGTAGGCAGTGGTGATGTTTGTGGGGTGGGTTAGGTGGGGAGGTTGCTGTTAGGGAGGGAGTTCCAGGATTTTGACCCTGATTTTGATAACCAAACTAGATAAAATACTCCAGCTGCGGCCAAACCAGTGCGCCATTCAAGTTTAACATAGCCTTTGTACTGTGTGGATAAATCCCAACGTGCCATATACTTTATTCACTGTGCTCCCAACCTGTCCTATCGCTGTCAGTGATTTACGCACAGATACACTCAGATCCCTCTGTTCCTGCATCCCCTTTGGAATTGTGTCCTATATCCATTGCCATGTTCAGATGCAGTTTGTCCTTCATTTTACCTTCACATTTACACAGGAATAGAGAACATCTAATCAGAGAAGCGATGAAAGTAGATGACTTACCCTCATGGCCTCCAGACCTCCGTACGACTGGTTAAAGAGCTTGTGAATAAAAAGAAATGGCTGATGCAACGCTGACAATTGTGTTAGCAAGTGTGAAGTTGTCCACTTTGGTAGGAAGGACTATTACTTACGTGGCGAAAAACTGCAGCAGGCAACGGTGCAGAGGGACCTCGGGGTCCTTGTGCGTGAGTCGCAAAAACCCAGCCTGCAGGTGCAGCAGGTGGTCAGGAAGGCGAATGGGATGCTGGCCTTCATAGCGAGGGGGATTGAATATAAAACTAGGGAGGTCTTGCGGCAACTGTACAGGGCACTGGTGAGGCCGCAGCTGGAGTACTGTGTGCAGTTTTGGTCGCCGCACTTACGCAAGGATATTTTGGCCTTGGAGGGAGTGCAGAGGTTTACTAGGCTGATACCGGAGTTGAGGGGGTTGAACTATGAGGAGAGGCTGAATAAACTAGGTTTGTACTCGTTAGAGTTTAGAAGAATGAGGGGAGATCTCATTGAGACATATAAGATGATGAATGGGATGGATAGGATAGAGGTGGAGAGGCTCTTCCCGCTCAGAAAGGACAGTAGGACTAGAGGGCACAGCCTCAAGATAAGGGGGGGGCAGTTTAGAATGGAGTTGAGGAGGAACTTCTTCACTCAAAGGGTGGTGAATCTCTGGAATTCTCTGCCCATTGAAGTGGTGGAGGCTGCCTCGCTAAATATATTTAAGACGCGGGTTGATGGGTTTTTGATAGGCAAGGGGATTAAGGATTATGGGGAGAGGGCGGGAAAGTGGAACTGAGCCACGACAGATCAGCCATGATCTTATTGAATGGCGGGGCAGGCTCGAAGGGCTAGATGGCCTACTCCTGCTCCTATTTCTTATGTTCTTATGTTTGCATTCAACAATGGAAAAGAGCATTAATACTGCCAGGATGCACCAAGGGAACAATACCTACTTACCTTGGCATTAGTATCTCCGTAAATTGACTAAACCTCTAGGATTCATTTTTCTGGGAGAGGGTTAGTGGTTTTGATGCTTCCAATTTGACTTTTAAAGGCCAGACTTTAAGGAGGAGAGACAGGAGAACGGTCTCTCGCCCTCAGGGAGATCTCAAAGTCAGAAGGCGATCTCTTGACAAGCTTCCTAAAGGAGCGCAACACATCCAGTTAATGAGGTGGGCAACATTGCTTTCCCTCTCACCCCTCCCCACCACCCTCCATTCCCGGGGCAAGTCAGCAGAGTCGGGAACAGGGGTGGCAGACAAGCTCGCGGGCCGCTGGTACCATCCAAGTTGTGACGGGAAACTTTGGCACTAGTCTCTCTCTGGTACTGATCTACATATCTCATTGTCATCAGTGAGCCCAGAACCAAAGTTGTATGAAACCTTTGTACAGTAGAGTACACACTTCACAAACAGCGGACACAAATCAGGGAAAATTTCTCACACCAACCTTTTAGAGAGACTATATTGTAAATGTATTAAGGGAAGGTGGTCGCTTCATTGTTTTGGTCACTGGATCTTGCCATAGTGATTTGATTTGACTTATTATTGTCACATGTATTAGTACACAGTGAAAAGTATTATATCTTGCACGCTATACAGAATACTGTTCATAGTGAAGGAGAGTGCGGAATGTAGTGTTACAGTCATAGTAGGGAAAGATCAACTTAATGCGAGGTAGATCCATTCGAAAGTTCAATGGTAGCAGGGAAGAAGCTATTCTTGAGTCAGTTGCTACGTGACCTCAGACTTTTGTATATTTTTCCCAACAGAAGAAGGTGGAAGAGAGAAGGTCTGGGGGAGGTAGGGTCCTTAGTTATGCTTCCTGTTTTGCCGAGGCAGCGGTAAGTGTAGACAGAATCAGTGGGAAGCTGGTTGTAGTGATGCAATGGAAGTGCTGTTTCTGGACTGCATTCACGATTAGATTCTCTACTCTAGATTCTCTAAATTCTTTGTCTTGATGCTCAGATTAACACAATTTTTGCTCTCTCCTTTGAAAAGACATCTATCTTTTTTTTTCCAGTCGCGAATTCTGCCTCAGATCTTCCGACTCCTCCCAATATGGTCAAGACAGCATTTGAACTGACAATGGCTACAGTTCTCCGAGTGGTCCAGGAAATCCTTGGCTTCCTACTGGTGGCCTACACATTGCTCCTGTTTGGGTTGCTGTCTGCAGGGTGGATCATGCAATATCTCACCATGAACTGACCACCTGTGATGAATCTCTACCACTCAGCCTTCTCCCTCTGCATTCCTGTTGGCACTATGTGTAAGAACAATTATTCCCATAAACCTGTCTGTTAGGCGATGATTGGCCTTTGAGGCTTGATGTATAAAATCACATTCATTCAATTTCAAATGCTAATCATTTCCTTTCTGCAAAAGAACTAAATGTGATTTTGTAGATGACCCGGTTTTTACAAATATGCTGTACCAATTGGTCAACATTGTTACTGAAATGCAACACTTTAAGCTGTACTTGTGTCTTATGAGAAACATCAATTCTTGCACTATTTATTCAGAAAGTATCTCCTACTGGCCAAGTGTTTATCCATTGGGAAGGCAGAGTGGAGTAAAACACTTCACCTTATCCTCTCTGTGGAGTGATCCACAATACATTAGCCACAGTCCATTCGTGTTGTTACAAAAGTATTGGAAATTCATTACATTAAATTGTGGAGCTATTCATCATTTGATTGGAATCCATGGGGGGGGGCTTTTCACCCTTTCTCCATGGTGATTGGAGATGAGAATTTTACTGACACTTCAACACAAGTGGGTGTAAACCGCAGATAAAGTATCGTCAGGTTAGACCTCATGGGCCTGTCTTTCACTGTAACAAACCCAACTACTGCTCAAAAACTACACAAGTTTCCATCAGATTTGTCACCAGCTCTTTGGCCTCAGGTTGCCCAGCAGAGATCCTTAGTAGAACGAATAAAAGAAAAGTTTTCAAGTTTCTTTGTCCTCCCATGGAGACTGTATGAAGGAAAGTAGATTAAAGAGGCTGAGAGAATCATAGAATCCCACAGTGCAGAAGGAGGCCATATGTATAAAAGGAATGGGTGCTATATCCATAAAAGAACCATTTCACTCATTCAATTATTGCAAAGAGTATTACTGCTGAGTGCAGCCAAAGAGCAACACTCAATATAACAACGGTGATTTATTGTGAAAGTTCTATCTCCATAGTTACATTAGTAGGTTTGCTTGCACTTGGGGAAGGCACAACATTCAGTGAAGGAAGGTAATAAGACAAAATTAGGTGTTTGTGGAATGACTGCTGTTAAAGACAGGTAATCTCTTGTCTCTGTTTAAAGAACTACTAAAGTTAAGGTGCAAATGGAGACCACTGCCTGTGAGACAATCCTACTGATCCACCTGGAGCCACGTACTCAATCCCATTTCCCTTCTCCTTTCTCTGCAACCTTAGTTTTCAAGCAATTCCATTTTATAATCCCTGGCCAAGTGTAATAAAAATTCCCCCGTTCCAATATTAGGAATAATTGTGGGAACACATTCGGCGCACTCACTGCCACGGCTAAAGAAAGATGACCTTCTCAAAGAAAGCTGGACTGGACGATGAATGCTGGCCTTGTCAGGAGTGCAAGAACACGTGAGTATAATAATGCTCCATTTAAAAACATCTCTTTGTGAGATGTGCTGTAGGGATGATATAGGCAGTGGTTTTCAAACTCACCTGGGGTGGTGTGAATGGAATAGTCTCAGAGATGGGGCATTGATACATTTCTCTCCACCAACAGCCTCTAACCAAGCTGGAAATCTGTGTTGGTTCACGTTTGTATAACTCAGTGGGATTTAAAAAAAAAAATCAAATCAACAATTGCGGCAAGCTCCGATTCCTGTATTACATTGGGTGATGATGATCCATTATTGTGAAGGGGCTATGATCTCCCCTGGGTGGGGGGATGGTTTCTCCCTTTTGTCAATAAATCACTGTATTGGATTGGTTACACTGGACGGAAATCAAACTGATTCTCCGTTTACTTATTCAGGTTGTTTTTGCACAAATTCACGGCATGAGAATCTGACAGTAGGAAACTGGCTCCTAAAATTCCTTTCCCACTTCCCAAGTAGCTAAAAAAGCAGGAAAAAGGGAGCTGCTTGTCTAAAACACAAACTCCTGAGAGGGATATGAACTCTCAGTTCGTATCAGTTCAGGAGGTCTTGTAGTGCAATGCGCAATGGCCCTACCTCTGAGCCAGCAGCTTCGGGTTCGAGTCCCAAGCCAATGGTCAAGGAAGGTGCATTCATAATGTGGCCAAACAGGTTAATTATCAACCCTGTACACCTAGCCTCCCATGTTAAAATACTTTTTTTATTCATTCGTGGGACGTGGACATCATTGATTGGCCAGCGTTTATTGCCCATCCCTGGTTGCCCAAAGCGCAGCTGAGAGTCAACCATGTTGCTGTGACTCTGGAGTCAGATGTAGGTCAGGCCAGGTAAGAACAACAGATTTCCTTCCCTAAAGGGCATTAGTGAACCAGATGGGTTTTTCCAACAATGGTTTCATGGGCATCAGTAGATTGTTAATTCCAGTTTTTATTTATATTGAATTCTGCACTATCCACCGTGGTGGGATTCGAATCCAGGTTCCCAGAACATTCGCTGAATTTCCGGATGAATAGTTTAGCGATAATACAGGCTATCGCCTAATACTAGGCCACCGCCTCCCCTAAAATTTATGCGCAAGCTCTTACCACACACACTGTCCTTCTTGGCAAACATTCTCCTCATTTTTAGGGACTGCTAGAAAGGGAGATTTGAACGGTAGGATTTACCTTTGCGAGGCAATCAATTTTTTTAAACATTAAACTGTACTCTTCCTGAGTCAACTGGCTGGACAGAAAGACAAATGTGTTGGTTAGGTTAAGAGTAGATGTTCAGGAATCAAAATAGTTGTTAAGTCCAATTAGAGACAGCAAGTACGGAATTGGAAACAAAGACATGAGAGCCTCATCCTGGCAACAGTTGAAGGAGAAACTTTGGGTGAAATTAGAAGGGGAAGAAGGAAAATGGCACGGGTGGATGACATTGAGATATGGACTTCAGAAAGTTTGAAGAAAACCAAAGAAGTGAGACCAATGTCCCCACCATGGTGAGAACAAACAACAACCAAATGTTCATGGAACGTTCAGAATCACAAATTCTGCTTCTTGGGGTTATCAGCGTAAAACGTTGGTCTATTACTCATGTTGACCCCTGTCATGTTGGTTTATTACAAAACAATTTGTTTTTATATGGCCCCTTTAATTTTGTAAAACATCCCAAGGCTTTTCACAGGGATGTTACGAAATGAAATTTTACACAGATTCACATGAGGAAATTATGGATTGAATTGGTCCAATGGTTAGATCTTAAGGATTATCTTTGGGCAGCACGGGTGGCACAATGGTTAGCACCGCTTTTTCACAGCATCAGGAGCCCGGGTTCGATTCCCGGCTTGGGTGACCGTCCATGAAACGTTTGCACATTCTCTCTGTGTCGGTTTGGGCTTCCTCCGGGTGCTCCAATTTCCTCCCACAGTCCAAAGGTGAGTGGGTTAGGTTGATTGTCTATGCTAAATTGCCCCTTAGTGTCAGGGGGTTAGCAGGGTAAATATGTGTGGATATGGCCTGGGAGGAATTGTGATCAGTATAGACTCTATGGGCCAAATCTCCTCTTTTTGCACTGTAAGGATTCTATGATTATATGATTCCATGATGTTAAAGGATTAGAGTGAGGCAGCAAGGCAGAGAAGCTTAAGGAAGAGCTTAGGGCTGAGGCAGCTAAAAGCATGGCCACCAATAATATTGGATATGAGTAAGAAGGCAGAATTGGAAGTGCAGGGAGATCTCAGAGGGTTAGAGGAGGTTGTACGGATAGGGAGGGATCAGGCCATGCAATAATTTGAAAGTGATTTCAAAATTGTGGTGTGTCTAGAACCTAAACTGCAGCGTGCAACATCTGAATATGTCAAATGGTAAGAATCATTAGGGTGCACAGAAAGCAACATACAGCATTCAGAACTGAGAGAGAGCCTATGCTACAAAGAGCTAATCAACAACAAACCACCCCCTCCCAACCTGGCTTAATACTCACAGTCACAATGATCTATCCCAACACTTAATCCTTTCAACGGCACAAGATTTTATCAGGAGGGGGTTTATAATGGTGCCAAATTTACCAGGACAGGCACATCCCTTCAACAGCACCAGTTTACAAGATAACAGCGATAAACTCCATCCAGACTGGAAATGTTGGCTCTATTCTCTCTCCACAGATGCTGTCAAACCTGCTGAGATTTTCCAGAATTTACTGGTTCTGTTCCAGGTGACAAGAAACTGGATTTCTTTAACTGGGGTGGATTACATCTGGGCGGCCAAGACTCGCTAATGGGGTATGATTATTTCCACTGGGAACCATTAAGCATGGATTAACGTGAATATCAAGCATGTTAATGTTGGATGCTACCTGCTGCCGGCTCTTGGCCTGTTCAACTGATCAGTTGTTCGTTTGGAGCATTGTCGGTGAACATATCAGATGGTTTGTGCCCACTGTTGCATAATTGAGTTGTTTCCCATGGCGAACTAGAATCAGTGGGTATAACATGTGTTGAGATATTTATAACTGAATAACAGCGGGTTGTCTCTGAAGAGTCTGGGTATTTATGTTAACATTTTCCACATTGTGTTCCAGCATTATATATCATCAGCTCTCTACACAAACCACTCATGTAATAACATTCACAGTGCATCAGCATGCCCTCAGGACATTGAACAGCAACTTAATATTGTGAAATTACCCACAGCGGAATCCCACAAAACAAAAATCAATGAACTAATGAGCAGTTAAATGGTTCTTGATGGGATAGATTGAGGAGGGAATGTTGGCTAGGACACCAAGACAACTCCCTGTACTCCAAAAGCACCCTGGCTTCTGGAGTAAGTGTCTGAAAAGACAGATTGGACCTGCACTGAACATCTTATCGGGAGAACTACAAAAGCCCAAAGATGCATTGGCCATGTTAAGTTGCACCTTTGTGTCCAAAGATGTGTAGGTTAGGTGGATTGGTCGTGTTAAATTGCCCCTTTATGTCCAAAGATGCAAAGGTTAGGGGGATTAGTGGGGTAGCTACATGTGTTTATGGGGATAGGGTCTGGGTGAAATGCTCTTTCGGACAGATGGTGCAGACTGGAGGGGCCAGATGGCCTGCTTCTTCACTGTGGGGACCCAATGCAGTGTTTCAGTGTGTGGCTGAGTTGTAATCGACACAGGCGAGCCAGCAATCAAATTGGTCAAATAACGCAAAAGGCAGAGACTAGGGTCTGGGGTAGGAATCTACTGATACGCACTGAATCTGCTCCCGGGTATTCACCTGCTGTCAGGGACACCAGCTCCAACCAAAACCATCCCCCAAACCACCCACAATATTCAACCCCCACTCCGTGACCACCCCCCCCCCCCCCCCACCGTGTGCCCTCATCCCCCGCACCACTGCCACCCCCCCATGCCACTGCCCCTCCCCCACCCCATCCCCACCCCCACCTTGCCAGCACTCAACTGTTTACCACTTGTCTTTGTTTAAATTCCCACTACTGTAGCTTCTTCCATCATTAACAGCCTCTAGTGGACACACTGGATTAGATTTTCCAGTCCCCCTGTATTATTTACAGCCTGGAGTGGACACACTGGAGTAGATTTTCCAGTCCCCCTGTATTATTTACAGCCTGGAGTGGACACACTGGAGTAGATTTTCCAGTCCCCCTGTATTATTTACAGCCTGGAGTGGACACACTGGAGTAGATTTTCCAGTCCTCCTGCATCATTAACAGCCTGGAGTGGACCCACTGGATTAGATTTTCCAGTCCCCCTATGTTATTTACAGCCTGGGGTGGACACACTGGATTAGATTTTCCAGTCCCCCTATGTTATTTACAGCCTGGGGTGGACACACTGGATTAGATTTTCCAGTCCCCCTATGTTATTTACAGCCTGGGGTGGACCCACTGGATTAGATTTTCCAGTCCCCCTATGTTATTTACAGCCTGGAGCGGACACACTGGATTAGATTTTCTAGTTTCTGTGTATGTATTGCCTCTGGAAAGCACATGCAATGAAACTTTGATCCAATTTCTCTTTCTTGCGTAATATTTGGACAGTTTTATTTCCAATATTGGAACACTTTTGTAAAAAGTCTCAATGTCCATGATGTAAAGTACTTGCTGACTGACAGTAATGCACAGTAATGGCTGTTTTACACAATGTTGATAATGTGAAGCCTGGATTACTGTCCCTGTCAGTAATGTACATGGATTGCTGTCACCAATACACTGTGAGGGCCACTAATTGCATCCTCAGACTCAGATTGCTGAGTCTTATTGTCAGTACTTTTGAACTGATTAATTTGCTTCTTTTCCACTTTTCTCATTTCACCGATGCCGGGAATCCCACAGGGAATGATCTACTCTTGATAGAAGAAGCTGATCACAGGAGAATTAGTCAATGGTCTGTGTTTCTAGGTCTGATTTATATACAGATCAGTGGAGAGTAGAAATTGCTTCATGATCCAGGAAGTCCGTGCATTTTACATAATAACGGAGACCTGTGAGTGATTAAATGGCTGTAAATCTCATGGAGGCGTATCATACATTTCCGCAATGAGATTACTTCTGAAAACTCATTATCATATCCCAGCGCAAATGCAGGAAAGAAATGGGATGGGGAATTTCTGTAGCTTCATTATTTACTTTTCAGTCTCAGGATGTAAGTGTCCTTGGCAAGGTTGGCATTTATTGCCCATCCCTTCTCTAACTGCCCTTATCAATGCGCCAGAGGACCTTTTATTGACCAAACGCAATCACAGCTATTTACTTTCTCTTAAATTGTTTGTCTGGATAACTTATGTAATGAAGGTGGCCAGCTGTTCCCCTACACCCATTACTTCCTGGTTCACTGTCTGTCACTGCAACTCTTGCAGAAATATGGAGTTACCTGTAACCCCAACAGTTTTGACATTGAAACACAGCGGGCATTAATTTGAATGTAGGCTTCAGCTTTGAGCTAGACATTACCCGGCATAGGTCTCATCCTCATCCTACTCTTTAAATCTCTCCAGGGCTTCCGCACCTTCTCTTCTACAACCTTCTCTATCATTATCTCTCTTCTGGCACCCTCAGATCCACTAATTCTGGCCTCCAGTGCATCTTTCTCTCTCCACTGTACTGTTGGGGTAGGTGGGAGGTTGGGGGGGGTGTGGGTGTTGATGATGGTAGGGGGCTGGCAGGGGCAGATTCTTCAGCCACATTCTTGGAACCATCTGTACAAACCATTCCTTTCCGTACCATTAAAAATCTTCCAGGAAGCCCTTTGTTCTAATCATTCCATCTCTCTCAACTCCCTGGGCATCTATCCCTTTCGCCCCCCTGGAAAGACAATGAAATATCTCTTCTTATTAAAGTCGCTATTTAATGCAATTTGTAGTCACCTGAGTTATAATTTCTCGTTGTATCATAGGTCACCTGACCCATCGAGTCTGCACCGGCCACAATCCCACCCAAACCCTATCTCCATAACCCCATGCACCTATCGTAGCCAGTCCCCCTGACACTTAAGGGGCAATTTAGCATGGCCAATCCACCTAACCCACACATCTTTGGACTGTGGGAGGAAACCGGAGCACCTGGAGGAAACCCACACGGGGAGAATGTACGAACTCCATACAGACAATGACCCAAGCTGGGAATCGCACCCAGATCCCTCACACTGTGAGGCAGCAGTGCTAACCATTGTGCCACCATGGCGCCCCAGGTATTGTAGTGTACAATATGTTCAGTGTTTGATTATGTGAGTCTGTTTCCTGTTGATGCTCACTGTGCTTGATTGGTTAAGGCTGGCTGTGGATTGAGAGAAAAGTAAACAAAGCTGGAGAAAGATTTACCAGCCAGAACTGAAGTATGGAGCACTGTGGATAGCGTCTGGTATGTACAAAGAAACTAGTGTCATCTTTGCAACTTAAAATATACAATAACCATGGCTTTCATTTTATCTCCCCATCCATTCATCCACTAACATGTGATTCTAAATCCCAGGGGAGATGGTAGAATCTACTTCTCGCTGATGTAGGATAGCACAGGATGTCACTCCTCTGATTACTATTTCTTACTTAAATGCTCTTTTGTATAGCTATTATCCTTTGATTGCAATACATTGATGGAACGTACATAGCACAGAATACAGTGCACACAGAGTCGTCTAAATAATGCTAAATGCTAGTGACCTGGATTTATTGAATGGCATTGGTTGATAACCACCTTTGATCAGTGATATCTGGAGGGACAGACTTGTTAGTTTGAATTATTTGTCCCTTGGGTCAGTTTTTGCAGAGGGGGTTGGTGGAATTTGCTTGTCATAAAAGCAGCTGATGATGCGGGGTGGGGGGGGTTGGTTTCAGCTCACCTCATACACCCTGCCGTGGAAACCGAGGATCCTGCCATCGCTCTATCTAACTGCCCATGAATAATTCTAGAGCTTTTATCTGTGCACCTGGGAGCGGAATCCAGATATTAGATATTCTCTGTAGTGAAGAACTGCTTCCCCATGCTGATATTAGCCACAAACTTTCCCTTTACCACTTTGTCTAACAGGTCAGAAGCAACTCTGGTGGAGTACAAAACTCTGGTGTGGCCGCACTTGGAGTATTGTGTACAGTTCTGGTCGCTGCATTATAGGAAAGATGTGGAAGCATTGGAAAGGGTGCAGAGGAGGTTTACCAGGATGTTGCCTGGTATGGTGGGAAGGTCTTATGAGGAAAGGCTGAGGGACTTGAGGTTGTTTTCGTTAGAGAGAAGAAGGTTAAGAGGTGACCTAATTGAGGCATACAAGATGATCAGAGGGTCAGATAGTGTGGCCAGTGAGAGCCTTTTTCCTCGGATGGTGATGGCTAACACAAGGGGACATAGCTTTAAATTAAGGGGTGGTAATTATAGGACGGATGTCAGAGGTAGGTTCTTTACTCAGAGGGTAGTAAGGGTGTGGAATGCCCTGCCTGCAGCAGTTGTGGACTCGCCAACTTTAAGGGCGTTCAAATGGTCAGTGGATAGGTATATGGATAACATTGGAATAGTTTAGGTTAGAGGGTCATTAGATTGGTTCCACTGGTCTGCACAGCATCGAGAGCCAAAGGGCCTGTACTGCGCTGTAATGTTCTATGTTCTAACTTGGGGTTAGTTGATGCTTTACATTCAGTGGATTAAAATAGTGGAAGACTGTGCGCACATGCAAAATTTTTATTTTCCCCGACAATATTTTCCTAATTCTCTTCTGGAGGCACCAGTCCACATGAGAATTCTCTCATCTAAGGATCAGGACCGTGTCATCATGCTATTAACAGTAGAGGGCATCACAGCCTAGTCTGATCTGACTGCAGAATCTGCACCAATAAACATTTCAGCGTGAGACTCTGGCTAGCAAAGTAAGAGGGAAATCCTGGGCCATCTTTCCTCCCCTTGACCCAGGTGCCTGAGGCCAATTCTGCTGCTCCAGTTGTGACCTCAGAGCACAGACTCAGAGCTGAACCTGGTCTCAATGTTTTTCACACTGGTTCTCAAATGAAAATCAAAATGTTCTCATCCCACCCTGACTCACTGGTGCTATACAGAATATAACCTGTAAAGCTCCCATTACACTCAATCCTCTGTTTCTCCTCCTCTCCCGTGTGTTACCTCAGTTTCCCCACTCTCCTCCTTCTCGTGTGCCTCCCTCCACCTTCACTTCCTGCTTTCTCTCATTGCTTTTTGTCGCTTCCTCTTTCCCTTTATCTCCTTTATGTTCTTGCTCTTTCAGTTTTCCCTCCTTTTCCTCCGCAGTTAGTTCCTGCCAGTTCCACGAGCTTTACTACGGCTCTGGTTACAGGAGGTAAGAGGGTGGAACCGGGGAAGATTCGATGTATTGGGATCCCACCTAGGAACATAAAGCTGAATTTCCAGCAGGGTGTGAGTTGGTCCGTGTTCCTGACCTGGCTGGCTCCATTGTGGCAATAGGCCTGTCCTGGGCCTCTACACTCTTCATGGAATTGGGCCAGCTTTTCAGTGAGTTGTGGTTCACAGCACCTCTTAAACTGCTGAGGGAACCCATGCCAAAGTATACCCCTCACTCACCTCCATGGCCCCTCATGGCTCATGCCAAGGTACAACCCTCACCCATCACCATGGCCCCTCATGGCCCATGCCAAGGTATACCCTCACCCACAATGGTTGTTTATGTCCGCCCATCTGAAGTCACGCCCCCACTCACCTCTTATGGCCGCCTCATGTCCACATGACAATGTGCCCCCAGTCACCTCCTATGGCATCTTGCCTACCCCATGTCAGGGTATATACCAGCCACCCTTTATCGCCCCTCATGCACTTCCATGACTGTTCACCCGCTATGCAATGTAGAAAACCAATGATTAACAGCAACATTAGGAGGTATGAAAAGATTTTTAAAAAACACACATTCATTGAAAACTTTCCATTTTCTTAACTGTTTTTTACTACAGGCCAATAGAAATGTCAATCATCCAGACTCTTTAAAATATTAATCTCTGAAACTACAAGCACTTGAAATCTCTTTATCTTGTGTAAATAAATGTTGTGATATTGACAGAAGACAGTCAAAGCTGCCAATCAAGCAATGTTTTGCCAATGATCAGGTGTTTCAGTACACTAATGGATTCCTGGGTTCTCAGCCAAGAATGCATAATGAAGCTTGCCTAACCCTAACCCGAACCCAGACATTCGACCCAATGAGCTCATGCTGACTTTCTGTAGAGCAATTCAGCCAATCATTCCAGACACTCCATTCCTGGAGCCCGAGAAGTTTATTTCCCTCTAGTGCCGATCCAATCTTCTTTGAAATCATTCATCATTTCCACTTCTATCACCCTTGTAAGTAGCAAGTTCCAGATCATTTCCATTCATTATGTGAAAACCTTCCTACTCACATCTCTTCTGTATCTCTTGCCTAATCATAGAATCCCTACAGTGCAGAAGAAGGCCATTCAGCCCATCGCATCTTCACCAACTACAATCCCACCCGGGCCCTATCACCATAACCCCATGCATTTATCTTAGCTAGTTCCCCCTGACACTAAGGGGCAATTTTGCATGGCCAACCCACCTAACCCCCACACATCTTTGGACATATTTCCAAACCACAGTTTGCAAGTAACCAGTTTGGAGTTACCTGGGAGAGGGTTTTGGGATATTGGAAAGGAGTTTATTTGTATGAAACTTTAAGTAAGTTAAATTTAAAGTTTATTTATTAATGTCTAAGACAGCAATGTAGTTACTGTGAAAATATCCTAGTCGCCACACTCTGGCGCCTGTTTGGGTACACTGAGGGAGAATTTAGTGTGGCCAATGCACCTAACCAGCACGTCTTTCGGACTGTAGGATGAAACTAGCGCACCTGGAGGAAACCCATGCAAACACTGGGAGAACGTGCAGACTCCACACAGACAGTGACCCAAGCCAGAATTGAATACAGGTCCCTGGCACTGTGAAGCAGCAGCGCTAATCACTGTGCCACCATGCCACCTAGTAAAACATCGCTTATAAGACTTAAATACAATTTGCATAAATTATCTTATTTACCCCACAAATGTTTGGTTCAGACATTAATAGAATTGCTTACCCATTTAGGTCTCTGCATCAGATAAGATAGAGTTAAAAAGTTATCATTGTGGAGCACATGGGTTTAGTTACAGCTGGGTGGGGTGAGGGGAGGGGGTGGGGGAGGAGGGGTGATTGATTGTGGTAATCAGATTAAGTTGCCAAAAATATTGGCATGTCCAATTTGACTTTCAGGTTTAACTCAGACTTCTCCAGCTGTATGGGTGTGGAATCCCTCTGGAAATGTGTACTCATAACCCCCTCTGGAAATGTGTACTCATAACCTCCTCTGGAAATGTGTATTCATAACCCTCTCTGGAAATGTGTACTCATAACCTCCTCTGGAAATGTGTACTCATAACCCTCTCTGGAAATGTGTACTCATAACCCCCTCTGGAAATGTGTACTCATAACCCTCTCTGGAAATGTGTACTCATAACCCTCTCTGGAAATGTATACTCATAACCAACTCTGGAAATGTGTATTCGTAACCCCATCTGGAAAGGTGTACTCATAACCCTCTCCGGAAATGTGTACTCATAACCCTCTCTGGAAATGTGTACTCATAACCCTCTCTGGAAATGTGTATTCATAACCCCATCTGGAAAGGTGTACTCATAACCCTCTCTGGAAATGTGTACTCATAACCCTCTCTGGAAATGTGTACTCATAACCAACTCTGGAAAAGTATATTCATAACCCCATCTGGAAAGGTGTACTCATAACCCTCTCTGGAAATGTGTACTCATAACCAACTCTGGAAAAGTGTATTCATAACCCCATCTGGAAAGATGTACTCATAACCCCCTCTGGAAATGTGTACTCATAATGCCCTCTGGAAATGTGTGCTCATAACCCTCTCCGGAAATGTGTGCTCATAACCCTCTCTGGAAATGTGTACTCATAATCCCCTCTGGAAAGGTGTTCGTGTTCTGGGTGTAACTATGTAACTCACCGAAATGCAATGATACTTGAATGGCATTTAAACATAACTGTGTTCCCTCACTGCGTTCCACAAGCTTCCCTGTTAAAACCAAGTGTGAATATTTATGGACTCATTAAAAGCCAGTTGGATGTAGCAATAAGATAGTCATTCCTCACAGCCACTGTCTTTACCTCCCACAGAGAGAGGAGTTGCTCAGAGTACTTGTGGTAAAGACTAGTTATGCCATTTTACTGATTTTTTGATGCTGGTGGCACTGGACAGAAAACAAGATGACCATTAGTAACAACAACTTTACCCGCCTGCAGCGAAATCTAAAGTGAACTCCAGAGAGTAGGGCAGCAACAGAGAGAGAGGCAGCAGATAGTGGGGGCACGACAAGAGGACACAGGTTTAAGGTGATAGGGACTAGGTACAGAGGAGATGTCAGGGGTAAGTTTTTCACTCAGAGGGTGGTGGGTGAGTGGAATCGGCTGCTGTCGGTGGTGGTGGAGGCAAATTCGATAGGGTCTTTTAAGAGACTTCTGGATGAGTATATGGGACTTAGTAGGATTGAGAGTTATAGGTAAGCCTAGTAGGTAGAGATATGATCGGTGCAACTTGTGGGCTGAAGGGCCTGTTTGTGCTGTAGTTTTTCCATGATTCTAATTGGAATATAGAGAGGGATTAGTACAGAAGGGTTAGCGGAAGAGAGGCTACAGAGAGGGTTTAATAGAGAGGTGGTTAGTAGAGAGGGGGTTAACAGAGAGGGGTTCGCAGAGAGGGTATTAATAAAGAGGGGGGATTAGTAGAGAGGGTGTTCACAGAAAGAGGGTTAGTAGAGAGGGGCATAGCAGGGAGGGGGATGGCAAGGCAGGGGTTAGCAGAGAGAGGAATTAACAAAGAGGGGATTAGCAGAGATGGGATGAGCAGAGAGGGGATTACCAGAGATGGGGTTGGCAGAGAGGTTATCAGCAGAGAGGGGATTGTGAGGGGATTGGCAGGGAAGGGATTAGTTGTAAGGGGGTTAGCAGGGGCTTGTAGAGAGCGATTTAGCAAGGAGAAGGATTAGTAAAGAGGGGCTTAGGGGAGAGGATATTAGCATAGTAGGGGCAGCAGTTCAGGGTTTAGTACAGAGATGGTTAACGAAGAGGCAAGGGCAGAGCGTGAGTGCAGTTCCATGGAAGGTGTTTGTGGGTGCACAGCTCATAGCTGCCTGAAATATGCAAAGCAGGCAGATCATAATATCACTCAGTGTCAATGCTGATTTCCAGAGGAGGTTATGAGTTATTTTGGCGTGCTTCCACATGGTGCAGTGCACCATCAACTGCAAGTAGATCACTTGGTGGCTACCCCATGTCAGCCCTGCCATATTCTCAAACTGAAAGAGATACCCGCCTGGTGTGTGTGACCATAGACAGTGAACTGGTGCAGCTTAATGCATCAGTATCCTGGCAGCAGTCACGTGGCTTTCCTCTGTGGCTGCCACCGCCATCCCGGCTGTTTTGAGCTGGTGAGCAGAGAGGACAGTCCTATAACGGCGTGGCTGAGAGCTCTGAACAGCAACCCACACACCCGCTGCTGGCCATGAGAACCATACTGCCACACAAAATGTGACTGTCTCGCTGAAGCACCCTCGAATGCTCTGAAGGAGGCGTGCAGTACTCAGTGCCGTGTGCATTGAGGTGAGCTGCTCCATTGCTACACAAACCCGCGAGGATACAGCTCATGCGATTAACTGGTGCCAAGGCACTGAGGAGGAAGGAGGACAAAGAGGAGGAGTGAAGAAGGTAGTAATCTAGACAGACACTTACTGCCTACACTGAATGTGAAGAACTGATCTGGCTGTGAGACCAGGAACCGGATTCCGAACCCCCAGCTGCCCCAGCACCTGTCAGCTGAGGATTTTGTTGGTCGCTCTCTCACTTTTTGATTCAGAAGATGCTGTGTGGAAGTCCCACCGCCAGCCAGGCCTTATTCCTAACCGCAGTAGGTAGCAGTAGGGTGGCATGGTGGCACAGCGGTTAGCACTGCTGCCTCACAGCTCCAAGGACCTGGGTTCAATTCTGTCCTCGGGTGACAGTGTGGAGTTTGCACATTCTCCCCATGTCTGCATGGGTTTCCTCCGGGTGCTCTGGTTCCCTCCCACACTCCAAAGATGTGCACGTTCAGTGGATTGGCTATGCAAAATTGCCCCTTAGTGTCAGAAGGGTTAGCCGGTAAATACATGGGGCAACGGGGATAGAGCATGGGTGGGGGTGTGGGTGCAGGCTCGAAGGGCTGAATTCGAAGATTCCTACCCCCTGCTACAAAGGATTATCTCTCCTGGCTCCTCACTGCACCCAACAGTGCAGTGCTGACTCTGAGTTCACCATCTCCTCTCATTGTTTCCGTGTATCTTATAGGGGAGTTGAAATTCCGCCATGATGTCTGCACCACTCCCATTGTCATCTGTGTCTCAGCTGGAAGCCCCTCTGAGTGAGTCACAGGGTTCTGAGTTCAAATCCCACTACAGTGCCTCAGCCCAAAGACACTGACTGACACTCCAGTGCAATACCGAGGGAGTGCTGCACTGCCTGAAGCGCTGGCCTTTGGACAAGACATTCAAATGAGACATTTATCTGTCTGTCTGGATGTGAAAGTTACCACGGCAATATCTCAATCCAGCAGCAATGCTGCTATGTCTGGTGTCCTGGGCAGTATTTATCCCTCAATTAACATCACAGAGGCTGATTACCTGTTTGCGGGATTGGTGCTATATTAGCTGTTACATTTTCCCCATTACAACAGGGACCACACTTCAAATACTAACTCATAGTCACAGAACTCCTACAAAAGGAGGCCATTTGGACCATTGTGTCTGCACTTACTCTCCAACACAGCATCTTACCCAGTCCCCCTCCCCACCCTATCATCATAGCCCCATACTTTTCCCATGGCTAATCCCCCCAAACTTATACATCTTGGGATACTAAGGGGCAATTTGCCATAGCCAATCCATCTAAACTGCATATTTTTGGAATGTGGGAGTGAACCGGAGCACCTGGAGGAAACCCAGGCAGATACGGGGAGAATGTGCAAACTCCTCACAAACAGTCACCCGAGGCTGGCATTGAACCCGGGCTCCTGGTGCAGAGAGGCAGCAGCGCTAACCACTGTGCCACCCTGCTACACTGGTGGGGTTACGAAAAGCGGGATGAAAATGCAAGTCTTTCTTCTTGAAATCCGGAAGTAAAATTATATTTTGGTGGTGCCACATGAAATGCCACAGACAGAAGCAGAACCCCTGCCCTCCTCTCCATCTCCCACCACCACCCAACCGACCTCCCCCCAACACCCTCCTCTCCCCAACCATCTTCCGAATGGGCCTTCGTTTCACAATCAGGACCAAGTTCCACTTAGACTTCTACATTCTAAAAAAGTATCTCCAAAATTAACCACAGTGTTTGCTGAAAAAACACCCTCACTTTTTATCTGGTGCCACAGTTGGTGTTCTATCCTGTTTGATGTTTGCAGCAGTGAGTTTCTTTGATTAATATTTCCGCAGCACGGCATTCAACTTAGAGCATTAGAAATTAGAACAAAGAGATTGGGGAAAGTCAACAAGATTTACCGATTGCAAGTCCAAACTTCCTTGACGATTCAGCTCTCTGGTGCCCAGGATTTGATTAATCTGCTAACCAGCTCGGAAGGTCCCTCCTTGTGCTCTGCTGATTGAGTTGACCATAGCCTGATGGCACTCAGACTGTCT
Source organism: Carcharhinus amblyrhynchos (assembly GCF_965287045.1). Classification (NCBI taxonomy): domain Eukaryota; kingdom Metazoa; phylum Chordata; class Chondrichthyes; order Carcharhiniformes; family Carcharhinidae; genus Carcharhinus; species Carcharhinus amblyrhynchos. The sequence goes on along the minus strand of NC_137346.1, from coordinate 39,165,805 downwards.
CAGTGTCAGAGGTTGGGAGCGCAACAACAACCTTCATTTCTGCAGCGCCTCTAATATCAGAAAACATCTCAATGAGTGCACAATTTGACAAAAAAGCTGCGTAAAAGGGTGTGAGGACAAGGTCAAGGAGGTTCGGCCAGAGAGGTAGGTTTTCTGGAGAGACAGAGTTGGGGGGGAGGAGTGGTTTCAGGGAGGGTATTTTGGAGCTTGCAGCTTGGCATCTAATGCCACGTCCACCAAAGATTGAAAGTCAAGGATACCCAAGGGACTCAGAGTTGGAGGATGCAGAGATCTCAGGGTTGTAGAATTCGAGGAACACAGAACACTACAGCACAAACAGGCCCTTCGGCCCACAAGTTGCACCGATCATATCCATACCTTCCAGGCCTATCTATAACTCTCAATCCCATTTAATCCCATGTACTCATCCAGAAGTCTCTGCAAAGACCCTAACGAGTTTGCCTCCACCACCACCGACGGCAGCCGATTCCACTCACTCACCACCCTCTGGGTGAGAAACTTACCCCTGACATCTCCTCTGTACTTGCTCCCCAGCACCTTAAACCTGTGTCCTCTCGTAGCGACCATTTCAGCCCTGGGAAACAGAATCCACCCTATCTATACCTCTCAACATCTTATAAACCTGGAGGTAGCAGAGATCGGGGTGGGCAAAATCAAGGGCGAGACGGAAGATGAGACTGGCATTTTTAAAATGGTGGCACTGGTGAACTGATAACCCTCGCGGCTTACACAAATACTGCAGAATCTGAAACAAAAACAGAAATGCTGGAAAATCTCAGCAGGTCTGACAGCGTCTGTAGGGAGAGAATAGAGCCAAAGTTTTGAGTCTGGATGACTCTTTGTCAGAGCTTGCAGGGCAGTGGGCAGAGGGGTGATGATTGAATGGAACTGGGTGTGAATCAGGAGCCGGGCAGCAGAGTTTTGGAAGAACTCATGTTTTCCCTGTTCCAAGATGGGAGACCAGGCAGGAGGACAATGGAGTGGTCGACTCAGATGAGCTGAGGGAGGGACAGAAGTTGCCGGGCCTGATGTGGAGAGGTTAGGGGACAGGAGGTGGGCAGGGTGTTGGGGGGGGGGGGGGGGGGGGGTGGCAGAGGAGGTGGTGGGCAGTAAGGGGGGAGTAGGGGGAATTGATGAACGGAGTGTGAGGGAGAGTAGGGGAGGTGGCGTGTGGGGGATGGACGATGTGGGGGGGGGGGTGGGTTGTGCAGGGAGTGCGGTGGGGGAGGTAGTAGGTGGAGTGTACGGGGGTGGGGACGCTGGTGGGTGGGGTGTGTGGGGGGGGATGGGGGAGGTGGTGGGCAGGGTGTGCGGGGGGTTTTTGGCGATGGGGAGGTGGTGGGCAGGGTGTATGCGGAGGTGGGGAGGTGGTGGGCAGGTTGTATGTGGACGTGGGGAGGTGGTGGGCAGGGTGTATGCGGAGGTGGGGACGTGGTGGGTGGGATGTGTAGGGGGTTGGGTGGGGTGCTTGGGGGTGATGGGCAGTCGGGAGGGGGTGGGGAAGGATATGGAGTTGGAAGTGCCCCTCAGGGTCAGGTTGGGTGCCCAGATTGCGGGCGGTCTCTTTTGGTCTTAGCCAGTGGCCTCGGGAAACTCCGGAGCTGTTACCGAGGGAACCATGGTGGGGACTGAGGGCTGTAGCTTCCCAATATTTAACTGCAATAACTTCCTGCTCATCCAGTACTGAACGATGGACAAGCAATAAGAACAGAAGAACATAAGATCTAGGAGCAGGAGTAGGCCATCTGACCCCTCCAGGCTGCTTTGCTCTTCAATAAGATCATGGCTGATCTTTTTGTGGACTCAGCTCCACTTACCCGCCCGCTCACCATAACCCTTAAATCCCTTACAGTTTAAAAATTTATCTATCCTTGCCTTAAAAACATTCAATGAGGTAGCCTCAACTGTTTCACTGGGCAGGGAATTCCACAGATTCACAACCCTTTGTGTGAAGAAGTTCCTTTTCAACTCAGTCCTAAATCTGCTTCCCCTTATTTTGAGGCCCTGCCCCCTAGTTCTAGTTTCACTGGCCAGTGGAAACAACTTCCCTGCTCCGATCTTATCAATTCCCTTCATAATCTTACATGTTTCTATAAGATCTCCCCTCATTCTTCTGAATTCCAATTTTATACATATATAAAGAGCAAGAGGGTAGCCAGGGAGAGGGTTGGTCCAATCAAGGACAAGGGAGGGAATCTAGGTGTGGAGCCAGAGGAAATGGGCGAGGTATTACTTTGCGTTACTATTCACCAAAGAGAAGGACTTTGTGGATGATGAGTCTGGGAAAGGATGTGTAGATAGTTTGAGCCATGTTAAGAACATAAGAACATAAGAAATAGGAGCAGGAGTAGGCCATCCAGCCCTTCGAGCCTGCCCCACCATTCAATATGATCATGGCTGATCTGTCGTGGCTCAGTTCCACATTCCCGCCCTCTCCCCATAACCCTTAATCCCCTCTCTTATCAAAAACCCATCAACCCGCGTCTTAAAAATATTTAGCGAGGCAGCCTCCACCACTTCAACGGGCAGAGAATTCCAGAGATTCACCACCCTTTGAGTGAAGAAGTTCCTCCTCAACTCCATTCTAAACCGCCCCCCCTTTATCTTGAGGCTGTGCCCCCTAGTCCTACTATCCTTTCTGAGCGGGAAGAGTCTCTCCACCTCTATCCTATCCATCCCATTCATCATCTTATACGTCTCAATGAGATCTCCCCTCATTCTTCTAAACTCTAACAAGTACAAGCCTAGCTTATTCAGCCTCTCCTCATAGCTCAACCCCCTCAACTCCGGAATCAGCCTAGTAAACCTCCTCTGCACTCCCTCCGAGGCCAAAATATCCTTGTGTAAGTACGGCGCCCAAAACTGCACACAGTACTCCAGCTGCGGCCTCACCAATGCCCTATACGGCCGCAGCAAGACCTCCCTACTTTTATATTCAGTGTTGAGATCAAAAAGGAGGAAGTATCGGGATTCTTGAGAAACATTAAGTAGACGAGTCCCCAGGGCCTAATGGGACATACCATAGAACACTGAGAAAGGCAAGGGAGGAAATTGCTGGGGCCTTGAGAGAAATCTTTGTATCCTCACTGGCTACAGAGGAGGTCCCAGAGGATTGGAGAATAGCCAATGTTGTTCCTTTGTTTAAGAAGGGTAGCAAGAATAATCCAGGTAATTACAAAACTGGCCTTACGTCAGTGATAGGGAAATTATTGGACAGGATTCTTCAAGGCAAGATTTATTCCCACTTGGAAATAAGTGGACATATTAATGAGAGACAACATGGTTTTGTGAAGGGGAGGCTGTGTCTCATGAGCTTGATCAAGTTTTTTGAGGATGTGGCAAAGATGATTGAGGGTAGGGCAGTGGATGTTGTCTACATGGACTTCAGTAAGGCCTTTGACAAGGTCCCTCATGGCAGACTGGTGCTGGGACCTTTGCTGTTTGTAATATATATAAATGATTTGGAGGAAAATGTAACTGATTTGATTAGTAAGTTTGTGGACCACACAAAGGTTGGTGGATTTGCGGATAGCACTGAGGACCATCAGAGGATACAGCAGGATATAGATCAGTTGGAGACTTGGGCGGAGAGATGACAGACGGAGTTTAATCTGGACAAATGTGAGGTAATGCATTTTGGAAGGTCTAATACAGATAGGAAATATATTGTAAATGGTAGAACCCTTAAGAGTATGGATAGGCAGAGGGATCCGGGTGTACAGGTACACAGGTCATTGAAAGTGGCAATGCAGGTGGAGAAGGCATGCTTGCCTTCATTGGCTGGGGCACTGAGTTTAAAAATTGGCAAGTCATGTTGCAGCTTTATAGAACCTTAGTTAGGCCGCACTTGGAATATACTGTTCAATTCTGATCGCCACACTACCAGAAGGATGTGGAGGCTTTGGAGAGGGTACAGAAAAGATTTACCAGAATGTTGCCCTGGTATGGAGGACATTAGCTCTGAGGAGAGGTTGGAGAAACTTGGTTTGTTTTCACTGGAACAACGGAGGTTGAGGGGTGATCTGATAGAAGCCTACAGGATTATGAGAGGCATGGACAGAGTGGATAGTCAGAAGCGTTTTCCCAGGGTGGAAGAGTCAATTACTAGGGGGCATAGGTTTAAGGTGCGAGGGGCAAGGTTTGAAGGAGATGTACGAGGCAGATTTTTTACACAGTGAGTAGTGGGTGCCTGGAACTCGTTGCCGGGGGGTGGGGGGGCGGCGGTGGTAGTGGAAGCGGATATGGTAGTGACTTTTAAGGGGCATCTTGACAAATACATGAACAGGATGGGAATAGAGAGATATGGTCCCTGGAAGGGTCGGGCGTTTTAGTTAAGTCGGGCAGTATGGTTGGTGCAGGCTTGGAGGGCCGAAGGGCCTGTTCCTGTGCTGTAATTACCTTTGTTCTTTGTTCAATGAGTATAGCTTCACCCTGCTCAGTCTCTCCTCAAAAGCCAACCCTCCGGAATCAATCTAATGAATCTCCTCTGCACCCTCTCCAGTGCCAGTATATCCTTTCTCAAGTAAGGAGACCAAAACTGTACACAATACTCCAGGTGTGGCCTCACCAGCATCTTATACGGCTGCAACATAACCTCGCAGTTTTTAAACTCCATCCCTCCAGCAATGAAGGACAAAATTCCATTTGCCTTTTTCATTACCTGCTGCACCTGCAAATTAACTCTTTGAGATTCCTGCACAAGGACATCCAGGTCCCTCTGCACAGCAGCATGCTGCACTTTTTTACCATTTAAACAACACTCCATTTTGCTGTTATTCCTACCAAAATGGATGACCTCACATTTACCAACATTGTACTCCAACTGCCAGACCCTCGCCCACTCACTTAGATCATCTATATCCCTTTGCAGACTTTCAGCACCCTCTGCACCCTTTGCTCTTCCACCATCTTAGTGTCATCTGCAAATTTTGACACACTATACTTGGTCCCCAACTCCAAATCATCTATGTAAATCATAAAGAATTGCGGTCCCAACACTGATCCCTGAGACACATCACTAGTCACTGATCGCCAACCAAAAAAACACCCAATTACCCCCACAGTTTGCTTTCTGTTAGTTAACCAGTCCTCTATGCATGCTAATATATTACCCATAACACTGTGCGCTTTTACCTTATGTAGCAGTCTTTGGTGCAGCACGTTGTCAAATGCCTTCTGGAAATCCAGATACACCACATCCACAAGTTCCCCATTGTCCACTGCACATGTATTGTTCTCAAAGAATTCCACCAAATTAGTCAAACATGACCTGCCCTTCATGAACCTATGCTGCGTCTTACCAATGGGACAATTTATATCCAGATGTCTTGCTATTTCTTCCTTGATGGTAAATTCAAGCATTTTCTCTACTACAGAAGTTAACCGGCCTATAGTTACCTGCCTTTTGTCTACCTCCTTTTTTAAACAGTGGTGTCACATTTGCTGTTTTCCAATCTGCAGGAACCACCTCAGAGTCCAGCAAATTTAGTTAAATTACCACTAGCACATTTGCTATTTCTCCTGTCTACTCTTTAGTACCCTGGGATGCATTCCATTAGGAGACTTGTCTATCTTTAGCCCCATTAATTTGCCCAACACTACCTCTTTCATGATAATGATAGTTCCTAGGTTCTGCTATAACCTGCCATAGCCTTTCTGTCGTCAATTTTTGTCATGTTATTTTTGTCTTCCACTGTGAAGACCGACACAAAATACCTGTTCAATGACTCAGCCATTTTCTCATTTCCAGTTATTACATCCTCCTTCTCATCTTCTAAAGGACCAATTTTTAGCCACTCTTTTTTGTTTTATGTATTTGTAGAAACTTTTGCTATCTGTTTTTATATTGTGAGCTAGTTTACCCTCATAATCCAGATTTCTTTTCTTTATAGCTTTTTTCATGGCTTTCTGCTGATCTTTAAAGATTTCCCAGTCCTCTGGGTTCCCAATAAGCTTTCCCACTTTGTATGCATCTTTTTTCAATTTGATCCCCTCCTTTATTTCCTTAGATATCCATGGCGGATTATCTCTTTTTCTACAGTCCTTCCTTATCACTGGTATATTCTTTTGCTGAACACTGTGAAAGATCGCTTTGAAAGTCCTCCACTGTTCCTCAACTGTCCCACCATAAAGTTTTTGCTCCCAGTCTACCTTCGCCAACTCCCCCCTCATCCCTTTGTAGTCTCCTTTATTTAAGCACAAGACACTGGTATTGGATTTGACCTTCTCACACTCCATCTGTATTTTAAATTCAACCATGTCGTGATCACTTCTTCCGAGAGGATCCCGAACTGTAAGATCATTAATTATTTCCGCCTCATCCCACAGGACCAGATCTAGGATAGCTTACTCCCTTGTTGGTTCCATTACATACTGTTCAAGGAAGCTATCGTGGATACATTCTTGATAACTTCCTCATCAAGACTACCTTGACCAATCTGGTTTGACCAATTGATATGTAGATCAAAACCCCCCATGATAATTGCTGTACCAATTTTACATGCATTAGTTATTTTGTGGTTTATTTTTCACCCTACCATGATGTCATTATTTGGTGGCCTGTAGACTACGCCAATCAGTGACTTTTTCAACTCAGAGCAGGGAAGGGTTAAGAGTGGTGATGAGGGAGAGCTGGATGTCCTCAGTGTGCGTGTTGGAATCCGACCAGTTTTCCCAAGAAGGGGTCAGGGATGGGTCGTCAGGGGTGAGCGCGGGATCATTCTCTGGCTGAATGGATGAAACTGGAACCAGGTGAGGGCAGCAGGATGAGGGCGGGAAAGGCCAGAGCGGAGAGTGATATAGTCAACTGGGTCAGCCCCAGGGTTTTGAGAAAGGTTAGTTTACCGCAGGCTCTGACAGAGATTTGGCAAAGGGTCTTTCCAGTAACGCTGCAGGGTCAGAATCCTGACCGGGGGGATTCAAACCTGGAGTTGTGGAAAGGGTGAGCGGGAATTTGGCGAGCGGGAATGATCAAATTCCAAGACTTTGGAGAGGAAAGGGAGGTTGGAGAAGAGGGGCTTTTGCAAGGACAGAGAGAGATTAAAGGTGGTTCTCACAAGGAGGTGGAATGAGGAGGAAACAATTCCTGAGGAGAGCGGACTATTGACAATATCAGCCAGGATGGTTAGTGGCTGAGTGGGAACAGGACTGTCGGAGCAGAAGGTGATCTGATTGACACTGGGGAGTGAGAAACTCGAGGCAGGAGCGAGTTCAGAGCTACAGTAGGGGAACCTGAGGAGGTTTGGCTGAGGCAGATTGCAGATTTTCTGTTTATGCTTCAGGTAGATGGTCACTGGAAGGCCTAGACCGAGATGTTCAGGCCGTGTCAGCCATAGTTCCAGTGGACACAGTGGTTAGCACTACTGCCTCACAGCATCAGGAACCTGGGTTCAATTCCAGCCTTGGGTTGCTGTCTAAGCAGAGTTTGTACATTCTCCCCGTGTCTGCGTGGGCTTCCTCCGGTTTCTTCCCACAGACCAAAGATGTGCGGGTTAGGCCAGGCTAAATTGACCCTTAGTGTCAGGGGAATTAGCAGGGTAAATATGTGAGGTTATGGGAATAGGGCCTGGATGGAATTGTGGTCAGCGCAGACCCAATGGGCCAAATGGCCTCGTCCTGCACTATGGGGATTCTGCGATGACTTGGACAGGATGGGAGATAAATCCTGACCACGTTTTGGGAAGGCTATCATAGCTTGAAGTAGCCCCTCTTAAGGAAAGGAGTGGTAGGAATAAGAAAGGCGACTGAAAGTTTTACTCTGTGGGTCGGATTGGAATGCTTGCACAGACACTGTTACACTCGCTGCAGTATTTAATCTAATTCTAACACAGGGATCTGTCAAACTACCTCCATTTTGTTGACTCATCCTCACTCCACTTTGCTATTAGAAGGTGAGTCAGAAGTCAGCCCACCTGCACATCCCTGCCGTATAAAAGGCAATAAACAGATGTGTGGGCAGTCAGATAGATCCTAATGAGTGTGATGCACACTTACTGCCCCGAATCCTGCAGTAAGTGAAAAATAAACCTGCCTTGGCCAGGCTGGTGTTCCTACGTGGTAGAACTGGGGTGGGTTGGAGGGGTGGGGGCCCCCCTGACCTTACTGTCCATCCCGTGACACTGAAGAGACATTTCCAAGTAGGGCTGGATTTGCAGAACTCAATGGCTTTCTGACAGGAGACTCGTTCATTGTGAAAGGGACAGCAGTGAGGAAATGGAGTGGAGTTTTTTAAAAAATTTATTCACAGGATGTGACGTCGCTGGCCAGGTTGGTGTTTATTGCCTTTCCCTAATTCGTCGAGTCATAGAATCATCCGGCGCAGAAGAGGCCCTTTGGCCCATCGAGTCTGCACCAGCATATTAGAAACACCTGACCTCCCATCTGACCCCGTCTGCCAGCACTTGGCCCATAGCCCTGAAAGTTATGACATGCCAAGTGCTCATCCAGATACTTTTAAAGGATATGAGGCATCCCGCCTCTACCACCCTCCCAGGCAGCACATTCCAGACCATCACCACCCTCTGGGTAAAAAGGTTTTCCTCACATCCCCCTAAACCTCCTGCCCCTCACCTTGAACCTCTGTCCCCCGGTGACTGACCCTTCAATTAAGGAGAACAGCTGCTCCTTATCCCTCATAATCTTGTACACCTCAATCAGATCGTCCCTCAGTCTTCTCTAATCCAATGAAAGCAACCCGAGCCTACCCAACCTCTCTCCGTAACTTAAATATTCCATCCCAGGCAGCATCCCGGGGAATCTCCTCTGCACCCCCGCCAGTGCAATCACATCCTTCCGATAACGTGGTGATTGGAACTGCACACAGCACTCTAGCTGTGGCCTCACTGAAGTTCTATACAACTCCAACATGACTTCCTGCTTTTGTAATCCATGTCTCGATTTGATAAAGGCAAGTGTCCCATATGCCTTTTTCACCACCCAACTAACATGTCCTTCCCCCTTCAGAGACCTGTGGACGAACATGCCAAGGTCCCTTCCTAGTGTCCTTACTGTTCATTGAATACTTTCTTGTCAAATTATTCCTTCCAGAGTGTGTCATCCCACCTTGGAGAAGGTGGTGGTGAGCTGCCTTCTTGAACCACTGCAGTTCCTGAGGTGTAGTAGACTCAGTGCTGTTAGGGTGGGAGTTCCAAGATTTTGATCCCGGGGCAGCGAAGGAATGGTGATATATTTCCATGTCAGGATGGTGAGTGACTCAGAGGGAAACCTCCAGCTGGTGATGTTGCGATGTATCAGTTGCTCTTGTCCTTCTAGATGGTAGTGGTTGTGGGTTTGGAAGGCGCTCTGTAAGGAGCCGTGGAGTTCCTGCACCTTGTAGATGGTACACACGGCTGCCACTATGTCAAAGGTGGAGGGAGGGAACATTTGCGGAATATTGCTGGAATATTGTAAGAGCCCATTATATTTGCAGTGTCCAGTGCCTTCAGCCATTTCTTGGTATTATGTGGAGTGAATCGAATTGGCTGAAGATTTACATCTGTGATGCTGGGGACATCTGGAGGAGGCCAAGATGGATCATCCGCTCAGCACTTAGGGCTGAAGATTGCAGCAAATGCTTTGGCCTTACCTTTTACACTGGTGAGCTATTCTCCTCCATCATTGAGCTTGGGGATATTTATGAAGCCCCCGCCTCCAGTGAATGGTTTCATGGTCCACCACCACTCACGGCTGTAGAGCCAAGGTCAGGTTCATTGGCTGTGGAATTGTTTAGCCCTGTCGATCGTTTTCTGTGTGTGCTACCTGGCATGCACGTAGTCCCTGTGATGTTACCCTCCAAGGGATGGGGAGGTTTGGCAAAGAGGGAGTGATGGTGGGTTTATCCCACAATAATCAGGTGTTTCTGTACTGAGTGGCCTGCAGTGGCTGAAAGAACAAAGAAAATTACAGCACAGGAACAGGCCCTTCGGCCCTCCAAGCCTGTACTAACCATGCTGCCCGTGTGAACTAAAACCCCTTACCCTTCCGGAGACCATATCCTTCTATTAACATCCTATTCATGTATTTGTCAAGACACCCCTTAAAATCACTGTAGTATCTGCTTCCACGACCTCCTCCGGCAGTGAGTTCCAGGCACCCACTACCCTCTGTGTAAAACACTTGCCTTGTATATCTACTTTAAATCTTGCTCTTCACACCTTAAACCTGTGCCGCCTATTAATTGACTCTTCCACCCTGGGAAAAAACTTCTGGTTGTCTACTCTATCCATGCCTCTGATAATCTTGTAGACTTCTATCAGGTCGCCCCTCAACCTCCGTTGTTCCAGTGAGAACAAATCACGTTTCTCCAACTCTCCTCATAGTTGATGCCCCTCCATACCAGGCAACATCCTGGTAACTCTTTTCTGTACCCTCTCCAAAGCCTCCACATCCTTCTGGTCATGTGGCAACTAAAACTGAACACTGTATTCCAAGCACGGCCAAATTAATGTTCGATAAAGAAACATGACTTGCCAATTTTTAAACTCAATGCCTGGACCGATGAAGGCAAGCATGCTGCATTTCTTCTTGACTACCTTCTCCATCTGCATTGCCACTTTCAATGACCTGTGTGCCTGTACGCCCAGATCCCTCTGCCTTTCAATACTCTTATGGGTTCTGCCATTTACTGTACAAGGACCTATTGGTTCAGCACCGTGCCACTGGGATGGGGGTCCTGCAAATGTCCTGGAACCCTGATTTAAGAGTTTTAATAAGGATTGTGGCTATAATGCTCCATTGTTCTGTGTTTGATTATGTGAGTCTGTTTACTATTGCTGCTCACTGTGATTGATTGCTTATGCCTTGGGTGTGGACTCAGGGAAAAGTAAACAAACTGTGGAAATACCTGAGAGCCTGAGCTGGAAATATGAGTGGAAGCATCCTGGGACTGTGGAAATACTGTAAAATGCTGTAAGTAAAGTTTTCACAATTTTCCAGCCATTCACGGCGGGGTGTAACCCAATGGAAAACCCTGTTGACAGCAGCGGGACAAGAGGATCCTGCCAAGCAATGGTTAGCTGCCTCTGTCGCGGTGAACCGCGGAGAATCCGGCCCATAGTGTCACCTCGGCATAAAACACCCAACACCAACTGATTCTGGTGGAAGCATTGGCCGTTCTGTCTCCTCTGAATCAGGAAGGAATGAGGAGAGAATGAATTTGCTCCAGCATAGCCCCCTTTCTCAAGCGCAGGATGTCCCCACAGTGCTCTTCAGCCAATGAAATACTTTTCAAAATGTACTCAGTGCTGCAATGTGGGGAAATGTGGTAGGCATGGATAGACAGCAAAATCACTTCAACAGTAATGAGAGGAATGGTCAGAGCATCTAACTTTACATAGAACGTAGAACACTACAGCACAAACAGGCCCTTTGGCCCACAAGTTGGGTCAATCATATCCCTACACGATATGGCTTACACAAGGAGACATAGCTTTAAATTAAGGGGTGGTAATTATAGGACAGATGTCAGAGGTAGGTTCTTTACTCAGAGGGTAGTAAGGGTGTGGAATGCCCTGTCTGCAGCAGTTGTGGACTCGCCAACTTTAAGGGCTTTCAAATGGTTAATGGATAGGCATATGGATAATATTGGAATAGTTTAGGTTAGAGGGTCATTAGATTGGTTCCACTGGTCAGCGCAACATCGAGGGTCTAAGGGCCTGTACTGCGCTGTAATGTTCTATGTTCTACCTACCAGGCCTATCTATAACCCTCAATCCCATTAAATCCCATGTACTCATCAATTTTATTGATATTGATTGAGGGGTGAATGTTGACCAGGAGTCTGGGGGAGAATTCTTCATATAGTGCCAGGGTTTTGAGCCTCCAGTGTTATTGCCAGCGTTAACTCAGTGGTAATACTCTAAATGGCATTAAAACAATGCCAGTCAACAAATGGAACCTTGTCTGCTGCTATGTTCCCTGTTTTAAATGCATGGATTGCAGTAGTTCACCTTCTCAGGGGCAGTTATGGACAGGCTATAAAAATGCCGATCGAACCAGCAATAGGAAAACAACACAATTGTCTTTGCTGAGTTCTACTTGGAAAATGTCTTTCTCTTTGCTCTCTCTCCCCTCTCACCCCGTGATATTTCTGTACTTTCTCCAACCCTCAGTGTCAGAGAGGGGTCAGTGAGGCAGCGCTCTCCGCTCTGAGTTGCTCTGGGTTCTAGCTTCACTCCAGAGACACAGAATCTAGCCTCCTGTGCATGCTGGGTGAGATGTTAATCCGAGGCCCGATTTGCCCTCTGAGATGAATGCAAAGGATCCAGTAGCACAGCTGAAAGGAAAGCCAGGGGCTCTCCTGGTGCCTTAGCCAATATTTGTCCCTCAACCAAGGTCATTAAAATACATCATCCGGTTACTTATTGTGTGGGATCTTGCTGTGCACAAGGTCGCTGTACTGCTCAAAGTACTTCATTGGTTGTGAGAATAGGAAAGGTTCCATGTATTTATTGCATATTCTTTCTATCCCCTCTCGAGAATTGTGGCAGTGTGTCACAAGATATAGTAGAGACTCTCCCTACAGTACAGTACAGAAGGAGGCCATTCGGCCCATCGAGTCTGCACTGAGCACGATCCCACCCAGGCCCTATTTTCATGACCCTCATTTACCTTGCTAATTCTGCTGATGCTCGGGTCAATTTAGCACAGCCAATCAACCTAATCAGTACCTCTTTGGACTGTGGGAGGAAACTGGAGCACCCGGAGGAAACTCACGCAGACATGGGGAGAAAGTGGGAACTCCATACAGACAGTGACCTAGGGTTAGAATTGAACTTGGGTGCCTGGCACTGTGAGGAAGCAGTGCCATCCACTGTGCCACCGTGCCAAAGAAATGTTTCCTTCACTTTCCTCAGCCGCTGGTTTTCCTTATGTTACAGACTTTCCTAATCCATTGCTAGTTCTGCTTGGTTACGGGAAATTATGTTCTGCCATCTTGGAACTCATTCCTACACCCTTCTTCCCCCCAAGTCCAAATTCCCATGGGATAATGGTGGAGAGGAGTATTGATGCCAGGTCTGAGCCGTAAAGACATAGAATCCTAGAATTCCCCCCAAAACAGGGCACCCTCTGGTCCTCTGAGTCTCCCCACTCCTGTGTGAGATGGTTATCATTCTCTTTAAGCTTTGCTAGTGTGGGAGTGGGAATTGCATTGTGTGTTTCTTCAGGGGCTAATTACGGTAACTGCAGTTGTGTCACGTTCAGTGCTGCCTTGTAAAATAGGGCATTGAAATCCTTTTCCGTCTTTGTTTTTAAACCATCCTGTTTACACATTCTTCCCTTGGGGAACATTATGTACTGGAAAGATCTGTGAACGTGAGAGTCCGCAACTGGAAATATCCGTAATCCTGACCATCTTCCTATAGGGTCATTAGTTCTCAGTAGTGGGAGGGTTTGGTGGACTCCCACAATCTGTACAGATTCACAGAATTGTCACCGTGGTGGAGGAGGCCATTTGGCCCATTATATCAGTACCGTCTCTCCAAATGAGCATTACGGGCTTCCTTCCATTCTCCCGCGCACTGTTTCTATTGAGGTAAAGGGGGCCACTCCAGCCCACCAGAGGCCGGTATCGGCAGGCGAAGGTGAGAGACACAGGCTGTGATCTTACTGGCCGTTTATGTTATGCTATCACTGCAGCGAGGTTGGAGAATTTGGCAGCCAGCCAAATTTCCGTTCACAGCTGCAGGCTGGGAAAATCCCGCTGGCGGAAAACGGTGATACGATTCCAGCCGCTGGTATCCAGTGAGTGGCTATGGAGGGCCTGAGGGCAGAGAAAGGTAGGAGTAGTTAGTTGTGAGCGGATGGAGGGAGTGGGGAGGATGGGGAGAGCTTCACTCATTTGGGCAGGATTTTCCGATTCCGCTGTTGGGGGATGTGATAGACCAGGCAGCCAAAGGTCCAACGTACTAGGGGGCGCTATTTTAAAATGAGGGATCGCCCTTTTCGGATGTAGATTAGGAGAATTCTTGCAGGGGATGGTGTGAATTTGGAATTGCCTCAGGAGGCATTGGAAGCATAGTTGCTGAATATTTTTAAGGCAGGAAGGTAGATTGATTCCCTAAGAATCTATGGGGATTTGATTTAATTTGATTTATTATTGTCACATGTATTAACATAGAGTGAAAAATACTGATTCTTGCACACTATACAGACAAAGCATACCATTCATAGAGTATATAGGGGTGAATAAAAGGAGAAGGTGCAGAATATAGTTACAGTCACGTCCAGGGTGTAGAGGAAGGTCAGCTCAATATAAGGTAGATCCATTGAAAAGTCTGATGTCAGCAAGGAGGCAACTGTTCTTGAGTCAGTTAGTGTGTGATCTCAGATTCTTCCTTTCTCCCGACAAAAGAAGGTGGAAGAGAGAGTGTCCGAGATGCGTGGGGTCCTTAATTATGCTGGCTGCTTTTCCGAGGCAGTGGGAAGTGTAGACAGACTCAACGGATGGGAGGCTGGTTCGCGAGATGGACTGGGCTACGCTCACGATCCTTTGTAGTTCCTTGTGGTGTTGGGCAGAGCAGGAGCCATACCGAGCTGTGATACAACCAGAAAGAATGCTTTCTATGGTGAGGTTTGTAGCTGACATGCCAAATTTCCTTAGGCTTCTGAGAAAGTAGAGGTATTGGTGGAGTTTATTAACTATAGCGTCAGCATGGAGGGATCAGGACAGGTTGTTGGTGATCTGGTTACCTAAAAACCTGAAGTCCTCGACTCTTTCTACTTCAGGAATAGATGGAAATGTGGAATTTGAAATACAAACAGATCAGCTGTGATCTTATTGAATGGTAGGGCTGGTTTTGGCGGATCAGAGGATCTGAGCAGTGGGTGGTAAAATCTGCCCATTGTGTTTAACATTAAATTGCACCCAGCCTGCAAGTTGCTGGTCTTCCCCTGTAGAGGCAATCTTACTGCCCATCATCTATCCTTTCCCACTGCATCTTCCTTTTCATTTATCCTCCTTTCCCTGTCAGTTTTCCAATCAGTCAGTGAGCTACTTGTAGACTGGGGGGCAAGTAGGTCCCCACTGACTGGCTTTCTGCCGATGTTTTCTCTCTCTATACTTCCTATATTCTGTGTAACTGGGCTTGGCACCTGTGGCAAATCAGATAATTTTGTGTGTCAATGTGATCAATTAAAACAAATATATATTGTATTATATTCATATTTTTTCCCAAGATGGCGCTGGAGTGAGGCGACTTCTTGCAAGCGATGTCCAGCAGACCTTCTAATTCTATCTTTTACTCTCGTTCTATGCTTCTAAAACTTCATTCTAACTTTTTAAAACTTTCTAACAATGCTTTAATTCAATCTCTTGAGAGGGTGGCACGGTGGCACAGTGGTTAGCACTGCTGCCTCACAGGGCCAGGGACCTCGGTTCAATTCCTGGCTTGGGTCATTGCCTGTACGTTCTCCCTGTGTCTGCATGGGTTTCCTCCGGATGCTCTGGTTTCTTCCCGCTGTCAGAAAGATGTGCTGGTTAGGTGCATTGACTCAAACAGGTGCCGGAGTGTGGCGACTAGGGGAATTTCACAGTAACTTCATTGCATTGTTAATGCAAGCTTTTCTTGTGACACTAATGAATAAACTTTTTTTTAAATTTTGGACCTGCCTTGCATTAAGTTAATCTTTCTCTGTGATACTACATTCTGCACACTCTCCTTTCTTTCTCTATGAACGATATGCTTTGTCCGCAGAGCGCGTAGGAAACGATATTTTTTGCTGTATACTAATACATGTGACAATAATAAATCAAATCAAAAATCATTCTGTATATCACATTTCCAGCAGCTGCATAACCCCTTCGAGCTGTGTGTTGGAAGTGCTGGACTCTGAACCTGGTTTCACATTCCCATGCTAAAGTCTGTGCCGACAACAATTCCTAAACTGCTCCTTTTAAATCATTCACTGAATCACTCCACTCAATGTTTCAAAATATCTATTACCGCCCCCCCCCCAGAGGATACTAGGATGGAGTTTCGCCCATTCTTTGAGCTGATGACACACAATGTCAATCTTATCAGGAGCTTAAAAACAAATTGGATTCTACAGTAAGTTTATGAACGATAGAACACTTATTTTAATATGTGTTTCCTCCAGTTTCATTATAGACTATTCCGATGGGTCCCGTTGATACCAGATATATATTTGATGTTGTATTTCTGAGTTGAAAATAGCGACAAAAATAACTTTGAATTGCAGGGAGTTGTCCTTGAAATGGAGTCTTTCGCAATCCCACTGAATTCTGGGAAAGATGAAAGCCTGTTGCTAAGAATTATGTCAGCTTCCTGAAGGTGGTTACGCCATGAGAACACTATGGAGGTCCATTTTCATGGGCTTAGCTCAGTGGGGGAACACGCAGGTCATGGCTGGAATGTTCGGATCTTAGTACCCCATCCCCGCTCCCAGTACGGCTGTCCATATTGTCGCTCGGGGCTTCCACGTTGGTGACCAACCCCCCACCCCCCACCTCTTAATTTTATTTGTTGCGTGCAGCTATTTATTTCAAGGAGCAGCTCTGACAGCCCGGGATTTTCCGCTCTCGTTTTTGTCAGGGGGGTTTGGCAAACGGTTGGGGGAAAATCTCGCGAGAAGCCCAAGTCGTGTTTTACGTCAGAAGGAAAGTGTGCCACAGTCATTCCCACACCACCGTCAGTGGCAAGCCACATTTCCCACCTTGGCATCGGCCCTTTGTCAAACCCAGGGGAAATTCTGTCCGTGAGCACTTCTGGGTGTTGGTGCACTCACAGGATCTGATACAGAATGGCCTGTGAGCAGCCGCTGTAGTACTTCCCAGTTGGCCGTGTGCACGTACACTGTTTAGAGAGGTCATTTGGTACCAATCTCCAGAATTAACATTTGGTCTCCACGGCACTCCTGTCTCAGTGAAAAATCAACGGGATGTAAAAAAAAATCAAAAGCAAAATATTTCAGATGTCAGAAATCTCAATCAAGTATAGAAAGTGCTGGAAATCCTCAGAAGGTCGGGCAGCATCTTTGGAGGGAGAAACGGAGCTCACGCTTTGGATTATGACCCACTGTATATTCTCAATGCACCCCCCGGTGGTCCCCCAAATGCTATCCTCTGTAAATTTCAGCTCATCCCAAGCTCTCTGTGTGGAGATGGGGCACAACACTGCTGCTCCAAGATATCTGACTGGATACACAACCTCATCTCCTCCAGGATGAACAGGGAAACTCCCTGCCATCCTCCCACCCAATCAGCATGGCACTGTCATGGCACAGTGCTCCTCTTAATAGACCCCCATACGTGAGGGTCGCTGCCTTCACAGTAATGCAGCTGGACATTTGTTCCGATAGTGTTCTAGAGGACTATGGATACCCAATCGGTTCAGCTCAACATACTGCACTCTACCTCTGTCATTGAGGCGTCACTTGCCACTCAGCTTCTCAGACCTATTTGCACCCACATTTTCCGAATGCCTCCCCCATTCCCCTCGGCCGCTGACCTCCGCGGCCACCTCCATTCATGTCCGTTTGGAGGAGGGCTTCTTCCGGACTGAGGGAAGAGGATGAATCTCGGAGGCAGCCACCACCCGTGCTTTGCAGGAGGCGTCAGAGAGCCATGGGGTTCCCTGGAACCTCTTGTCCGGCCAGCACTGATGCTCTGAAGCTGACTCTGCTACACCATTTCTCTCCCACCCCCCCCGACCAGGCAACAGCAAGCCCAGTCATTAGCCTTTGACAATCTCCCCCAAATGAGATCTGGCCTCCATGTTGCTGACTGTAATTCGGTGCCAATCGATGCCTGTCTCTGGGCCAATTTCCTTTGAAAGGTCATGTTGTGTCACTGAAGCTGACACCGCGTGGTGATCAGGACCTGGAAATGATCCAGGTCTCAGCATCCCAATCATAGAATCCCTGCGGTGCAGAAGGCAGCCATTCAGCCCATTGAACCTGTACTATCCACATAGCCCCAAGTATTTACCCTGCTCATCCCCCTGACACTAAGGGGCAATTTAGCATGACTAATTAAGTTTTATTCATTAATCACAAGTAGGCTCACATTAACACTGCAATGAAGTAACTGTGAAAATTCCCTAGTCACCACACTCCGGCACCTGTTTGGGTACACTGAGGGAGAATTTAGCATAGAACATAGAACATAATAGCACAGTACAGGCCCTTCGGCCCTCAATGTTGTGCCGAGCTGTGTCCAAACACAAGATCAAGCTATCCCCTCCCTATCATTCTGGTGTGCTCCATGTTCCGATCCATGACCTGCTCAGTATGGCCAATGAACCTAACCTGCACATCTTTCGGACTGTGGGAGGAAGCTGGAGCATCTGGAGGAAACCCACACAGACATGGGGAGAATGTGCAGACTCTGCATGGATAGTGACCCAAAGCCAGAATTGAACCCGGGCTCCTGAGGCTGTGAGGCACCGTGCCACCCAATCCAGGTTAAAATCGCAGCCCAAATATGTGATATATAAAAATAAATGGACTCTTTGCCAAAGCCCCTGGAACCTGCTCCATGCACCATTCAGTAAGATGGCTGGTTTTTGGAACTCCCTTACCTCTCCACTTTTCTCACCCAATCCCTTAGTGCAGAAAAAAAAATCACCAATCTCAGTCTGGGTCTGAATATGTGTAACCCTCTGGGGTAGAGAATTCTACAACATCTATCCTTCTGAATATATCATTTCAGTTGCAAGTGTTCTCATTAAGGAGCCAGGCATAATTTACACAGCACTGAGGGGCAGTAACTGAATGCATCACCTTTTTACGAATTGATTCAATCCCAGAGTCACTTTTGTGTGAAATAAAAGTAAGAGCTGGAGGAGACTGGGTTGTTTGAAATCAAAATGTTAATATTGGAAACAAAGAAAAGTACAGCACAGGACCAGGCCCTTCAAACCCATGCCAATCATGATGCCCTAACCTAACTGAAGTGCCCTTACTCAGACCATATCC
Organism: Carcharhinus amblyrhynchos; assembly: GCF_965287045.1. Taxonomy (NCBI): domain Eukaryota; kingdom Metazoa; phylum Chordata; class Chondrichthyes; order Carcharhiniformes; family Carcharhinidae; genus Carcharhinus; species Carcharhinus amblyrhynchos. The sequence goes on along the minus strand of NC_137346.1, from coordinate 39,146,851 downwards.
CTCTATTCCCTCCTAATTCATGCACCCATCCAGATCCTCTTAAATGTTGCTAAAGTGCCTGCTTCCACCACCTCCTCTGGCAGCGCGTTCCAGGCACCTAACGCTCTCTGCATGGAAAACTTCCCCCGCACATCTCCCTTCAACTTTCCCCCTCTCACCTTGAACCTGTACTCCCTTAAAGCGCTCAGAAACCTCAGCATCTGTGGAGGAAGATTATTCTCTCTCCGAAGCTGCTATCAGAGGTGCTAAGATTCTGCAGCATTTTTGTTTTGTTTGGGATTCCAGCATCCGCAATATTTTGCTTTTATTTATGTGTAACGAAGCCCCCTGAATTCTGCTCCCTTATTGACATGCAGGTTATTACTTACAAGGCGTTCCCTCCTGGTTTTAATATGCGCTGTGACCAATCACGGTTCCTTCACCTGCCCCCGGGGCACCTCCCAGTTCTCGCTGAGAGTAGCAGGGTTTTGAGCTGCACATGGTGAGTGCCAGGGAGGGTTTGGTAAGCTGCAGATCAGGCGGGGCTGTGTGTGTGTGTGAGATACACACACTGACAGAGGGAGCTGTCCAGTAGCCCGGAGCACAAGCCTCTTCCCCGGGTAACACACAGCACTCGCATCTTTCTCTCGCCAGCAACTTTTGATCCAAAGCTCCTGGAGTTTGATTTTATTTCCCCCCCCCAAACTCTTCCCCCTCCCAGCTGGACATGGCAAAGCGAAGCTCCTTGTTCTTGAGGATCATCGAAGGCAAGAAATTACCAGCCAAAGACCTGTGAGTATGGGGCAGTTGTGTCTTGTCTTCGGCAGTTTGTAGAGAGCTTCCTGCACACAGTGAGCTTTTTTAAACAGTTGATCTGGGGTTAGAATTGTTCCCCAGCCTTCAGCACATCACAGGACGCGGTGAAGTTTATTTCCAGGATTTGCTGGGTGGGTTTTACCCAGTGATTTAGTTCGGGGTTTAAATTGGGTGCTGGGTTGAGGGTCACTGGGCTGTGTTCACAGCGGCTGCTGCTGTACCCGGGGCCGGTCCCCACATCCAGCCCGCCAGCGTCCCCATTCATTCCGCTGCTGGGAACAGGAGGCTGGCGGTCGGTATCGCGGTCACAGTGAACTGTGTGTGTCCAACTCCTTCCTCTCCGTGTGCACAGGAACTCCCCTCTCCAGGACCCCCGACAAGATGCCCAGCAAATCCAGACCCTTTCCATCATTACCCAATCCAACTATCAGTGTCAGACCCCTGCTGAGGCCGGAGCCATCCCCCCACCCCCACTTTTACTGTCATTTCTCTCTCCTCATATTCTTCTTTGTCCAGTTTATTTATTTCACCCTCTCTCCACCTGCTCGTTCTCTCCTGTCTTTCTGCCCCCTTCTCCGTCCCCTTTTCCCTTTCTCCCCACTTTCTTCTCTCTCCCTTTTCTCTCCGCTCCTTTCTCCACATCCCTTTCCCTTCCTCCCCCTTTCCCTTCCTCCCCCGTTCCCTTCCTCCCCCTTTCCCTTCCTCCCCCGTTCCCTTCCTCCCCCGTTCCCTTCCTCCCCCGTTCCCTTCCTCCCCCTTTCCCTTCCTCCCCCTTTCCCTTCCTCCCCCTTTCCCTTCCTCCCCCATTCCCTTCCTCCCCCTTTCCCTTCCTCCCCCTTTCCCTTCCTCCCCCTTTCCCTTCCTCCCCCTTTCCCTTCCTCCCCCTTTCCCTTCCTCCCCCATTCCCTTCCTCCCCCTTTCCCTTCCTCCCCCTTTCCCTTCCTCCCCCATTCCCTTCCTCCCCCTTTCCCTTCCTCCCCCTTTCCCTTCCTCCCCCGTTCCCTTCCTCCCCCGTTCCCTTCCTCCCCCGTTCCCTTCCTCCCCCGTTCCCTTCCTCCCCCGTTCCCTTCCTCCCCCGTTCCCTTCCTCCCCCGTTCCCTTCCTCCCCCGTTCCCTTCCTCCCCCGTTCCCTTCCTCCCCCATTCCCTTCTTTTCCCCTTTTTCCTTTTGTCTTTTTCACCCTCCACTTTTTCCTTTCAACCTCACTCTCTTTCTCTCTGTTCCTTTCTCTTTTCCCTTTTCTTTCTCCCCCTCTTCTCTTCCCCCCTTTTTCTCTCTGCCCCTTCACTCTCCATTCTCTCCCCCTTTATCTCTCTGCCCCTTCACTCTCCATTCTCTCCCCCTTTATCTCTCTACCCCTTCACTCTCCATTCTCTCCCCCTTTATCTCTCTACCCCTTCACTCTCCATTCTCTCCCCCTTTTCTCTCTGCCCCTTCACTCTCCATTCTCTCCCCCTTTTCTCTCTGCCCCTTCACTCCATTCTCCACACTCTATTCTCTCCCCCTTTCCTCTCACTGCCTTTGACAGGAGCTTTATCTAAATCAAAAATCACAGTCAGCCACAGAGACCAATAGCTTTCAGTTTTAATCGACATCTTGAAGGAGGCACGTGGAAAAGATATTCCTTTAAGGGCACAACTAATATATCAAACAAATGTGTGTTCCATTCAAATGAAGAGATGCCAGAATGCGCTACAAGAACACAACAAAACTAAATCACAATGTTCTCCTCAGTATTAGACTCTTCCCTGAGGTGCACAGCACCCAAGGGTGCAGAGGGCTAGATTTGTTTTTTTTTCACTGTCTGATTTCAGGTTGGTGTGTGGGGCTCTTAAAACAGTGGATTCCATTAGGCTTCAGAAGGAGACCAGTTGAAAATGGCTAACTTCTGCCGTTTCCCTAGGAACTGAGCAGAATCTCTGTGAAGTATTTTAGCCTGGCACAAAAGGGTATCTGTCACCAACCTACCCTCAGCAAAAAAGATAACTACACCAGGACAATCCTCATAATCTCCATCAGCGTTCCGAGCATCCCCATCAGCTAATAATGTGCAGGAGAGGTTGAGTAAAGATGTGACTGAGTGATGTGTAACTGTAAATGAAGCTACGGATAGACAGTTTCCCATTCACTCCCACTGAACAGAATAGCGCTGAGTCAAAATATTTCAAATTTAAATTACTTTGAATTAAAGCCCTATTCCAGGGACCTGAGACTGACAGATGAGCGAAGTACCAAGGGAATGCTGCGCTGTCCTCTTTTGGATGAGATATGAAACTTGAGGCTGTATCTGCCCCTTTAGACAAATGTAAAAATCCCACTGCAAGTCCTGTGTCGTGTCTTGGCTGATACTTGTCTCTTAACTGTTATCAATTGAAGAGTTTACCTGGTTATCTGTGGGACCTTGTTGTGCGGGCAGCACAGTGGTTAGCACTGCTGCCTCACAGCACCTGGGATCCAGGTTCAATTACGGCTTCGGGTCACTCACTGTCTGTGTGGAGTTTGCACATTCTCCCCGTGTCTGTGTGGGTTTCCCCCGGGTGCTCCGGTTTCCTCCCACAGTCCTGAAGACGTGCAGGTTAGGTTGCTTGGCTGTGCTAAATTGCTCCTTTGTGTTAGGGGGATTAGCAGGGTAACTACATGGGGTTGTGGGATTAGAGCCTGAGTGGGATTGTTGCAGGGTCAATGGGTACTGTTCAGGTTCTATTCTATGGATTCTATAAATAGATTAATGAATTATCTACATTACAACAGTGACTGCACTTCAAAACTGAGTGTAAAACGCTTCAGGATGTCCTTTGGTAGTGAGAGGTACTATTAAATGCAAATTGTTCTTTTCTCACTCCTGTGCAACCTCGTGTTCCAACTAAAATGTAACTGAGATAATAAATAGGACTGATAGGAATGCAATTCTGTTTTGATTTGACTGTTTAGCTGTGTCTTTGGAGGGACTGTGTACAAGGATTACTGTGCCTGTGCATTGAGGAGAGACATTTCATCCATGGAAGATGCTTGCATTGGAAAAGGGGATTAAATGGGAGTGGATACACTGCATCCCACTCTGGTGTTCAATATTAATACAAGCATTGGGGTAAAGAAGCATGTGTTCAAGCAAGATAGCTACACTGTTAACATGGGAACTTTATTTATTAGTGCCACAAGTAGGCCTATATTAACACTGCAATGAAGTTACTGTGAAAATCCCCTAGTCACCACACTCCGTTGCCTGTTGGGGTAGACTGAGGGAGAATTTAGCATGGCCAATGCACCCAACCAGTATGTCTTCAGGACTGTGGGAGGAAACCGGAGCACCCGGAGGAAACCCACACAGACATGGGGAGAATGTGCAGTGATCCAAGCCAGGAATCGAACCCGGCTCCCTGACACTGCGAGGCAGCAGTGCTAACCACTGTGCCACAGTGCTGCACAAGAGGCTCCTTCTGTGTGTGATGGAAAAGAGATAGCCAGAGTAATCCCACTTTCCTGCTATTGGTCTCTCTAGCCTGTGGCACTTTAAGTGCACATCAAAATAATGTTTGAAATGCAGTGTGGGTTTCTGCCTCTACTACCCTCTGGGGCAAAGGTGAAACAGATTCTCCTCCACTCTCCTCTAATCCTTCCGCCAATTACTTTAACTCTTGCTCCCTGGTTCCTGGTCTCACTGCTCAGGGAAACAGCTCCTTCCAAACAACTCTATCCAATCCCCTTACAACTTGGAGGATTTCAATTAAACCTCCCCTCAGCCTCCGTGTCCCAAAGATAAACCATCCCAGTGCAGCCAATCTTTTCTCATAGCTCCAATTCTCCATTTCTGGCATCCACTTTGTATATCTCTTCTGTCTGCTCTCTAGAACAGTCACACCTTTCCTGTAATGTGGTAACCAGAACTCCCTGCATCACTCTGTCTGTGGCCTAACCAGTGTTGTATATGGCTCTAACACAATGGGCAGGATTTTCCATGCAATCTGCCATGTGTTCCCTGGCAGCGGGGGCAGCCCACCATGGCCAGTGGTGGGATCTTCTGCTTCTGCTGTTGTCAACGGGTTTTCTGTTGAATGCATCCCTCACAACCCTAAAACCCGGGGCAGGGATACCCCATTGGCAGCACTGGAAAATCTTGCTGGTACGAACAGCTGGAAAATTCTGGCCAACCTCTCTGTTCTTACACTCTATCCCTCGACTAATAAAAGCATGCGCCCAGTTGGTCTTTTTAAGCACCTTAGCATAGAATCCCTACAGGAGGCCATTCAGCCCATCAAGTCCGCACCAACCACAACCCCACCTAGGCCCTATCCCCGTAACCCCTACTGATCCTACTCTCTTCAGGACACGCAGGGTCTGTAGCTGTCAGCATGTGACCATTTATTCTCTTGTCTTGTTTGTTCTCTCCACTTGCATGACCTCACACTGTTGATTGGGTTGCCATTGCTATTTTTCCATTCTCCTGACCCATCCACTGATCTCTCCCTACAGTTCACAGCGTCACTTTCAACCACGTGACCAACATTTGTGTCACTTGCAAACTTTGTAATCGTGCCCACTATATTTAAGTCTAAATCACTGATGTGCGCCATACAAAGCAAGACACCTGATACTGTGTCCTAAAGAACGCCAGTGGAGGCTGCCTTTGCTTCCAGCCTCTGAGCCAGATGTGGATCCAAACTTGTCCATAAACCCCTTCCTTTGCTGATTGGTCTATCATGTGGGACTTTGCTGGTAACCTGGTCTCTTTCTGTGCTGAAATCAGGCCGTGGTTGAGGAAAACCATGTCTAAACTAGACTACATCAGACACACTATCCTCATTGAGCTTCCTTGTTATCTCCACAATAAGATATGACCTTCCATTATCAAGTCCATACAGACAACCATTGATCAATCCATGGCTTTCTAAGTGATGACTTATACAATCTCTTCAGAAAATTTTCTGACAATTTACCCACCACCGGCACGCTCCAGATTGCAATCTTTCCACACCCTGTCACCTTTTTTGACAGCTGGGAGCTTGGCACCGGTAAGGGGGAGGTGGAGCCTAACGTGCCAGTGGAAACAGCTTCAGAGGGTACAGCCACCCCCGCCGTCACATTCCCCCCCCCCCCTGTTTTGTTCTCCCAGCATATCCCCCCATCATTTGCTCCCTGGCTTATCCCCCCCATCACACCCCTTTTCATATCCCACCTCCATATTCCCCATCATATACCCCGTCCCACTCCTCCATCATCCTCCTGACATATCCCCCCACCATACCCCTCCCTGCCATACCCCTCCCTGCCATACCCCTCCCTGCCATACCCCTCCCTGCCATACCCCTCCCTGCCATACCCCTCCCTGCCATACCCCTCCCTGCCATACCCCTCCCTGCCATACCCCTCCCTGCCATACCCCTCCCTGCCATACCCCTCCCTGCCATACTCCCCGTTGTAACCCTCACCCTGTTGTAGCTCCCTCATCAGGCCCTATGCAGGCCCACTACGTTGGCAATGTCTCTGGCACATCAACAGCCATGCCCCCGCCATGCCTCCGATTCCCCAGTATGGCCCTGGTGCCTGCTCTCCACGAGTGGAGACCAGCAGTGATTTGTGCCATCTCACTGGAGAGGTGGGAATCATCCAGAACTGGGGAAGAATACATGCCGACCTCCCTAATCATATGGAAAAACAGTCAATCTGATGCTAATACGCTCCGCACCCTTTCTGGGTGCAAAGCGGTTTGTGTATTAAAAAAGAGTCCGGAAAGATGGCAATCTGTTTCATGCCGGGTGTGAGAAAATGATAAAATCTCATCCTCTGTTTCACACCCATTCTTTTCCCTTTGGGAGTGTGGGAAGGTTTACCTGAGCTGATATTCACCCTGTGGAGCCATGTAATGAATGCTTCTTCCATTGCCAACAAGACCTGATGTTGTATTCGAACCCAGAGCCTCTGGTCAAGAGGTAGGGACACTACCAGTGGGCTATAAGACCTTTTAGAGGTTAGCTAACTGGCCTTTAAAAGCTCCATCCAATCTTCTTCCGTTTTTAAACAACAGCTGTCCACTATTCTCACATGTAAACTGAGTGGATGGGCAAATGCTGGTCAGTGTCTCCACTATTTCCACCCTTGCTTCCTTAGAAGAGTAAGAAGTCTCACAACACCAGGTTCAAGCTCAACAGGTTTATGTGGAATCACGAGCTTTCAGAGCACTGCTCCTTCATCAGGTGAGTCAGCACTCCGAAAGCACATGATATCTGTTAGACTTGAACCTGGTGTTGTGAGGCTTCTTACTGTGCCCATCACAGTCCAATGCTGGCATCCCCACATCATCTCTAAGGAGACTGGAATATAGTTCATCTGGGCTTTACAATCTATGTACTTTCAAATCTTTAATATTTCCCCTCTCACAATGTTTACACCATCCGATCTTTCACACTCCTCCTCCTTGGCTGCAATGCCGAACCATCACCCTTTTTTTTTGAAGGCAAGAAGCAAAATTTTCATTATGAAACATGCCCACGACTTCTGCCTCCACCTTTTCGGTTTCTTGCTGGCCCCACTCATTCCCTTGTTATTCTCATGCTGTTTATGTTTTTATCAAACATCTTTGGGTTTTGTTTGATATTACTTGCCAATATTTTTCATGGCCTCTCTTTTTGCTTTTCTAATTTTCTTTTGGAATTTCACCTCTGCACTTTCTATGCTGCTGTGGCTTTCTGTATCTGATGTAAGTTTCTCTTTATTCTTATATTTACTCTGTGTGCTCTTTGACGTTTGGGAGAAGGGGAATGGGAGGGGGCGCAGAGATTTAGGAGTTGCCCGCCTCTTTTCTTTGTGGGAATATATTGGTTCTGAACCCTCCCGATCTCCTCCTTGAATACCAGCTCCCACTGTTCTGTCACTGATTTATCTTCAACTGGCTGTTCCCAGTCCAATTTTGACAAATTACATTACAGCGGCTTAACAAAATAGGTCATTTATTTAGAAGAAAAATGCCAAAGATGCTGGAGATGTGAAATAAAAATAGAAAGTGCTGGATTAGCTCAGCAGGTCTGGCAGCATCTGTAGAGAGAGGAACAGATTTAACATTTTGAGTCTAATATGACTCTGCTTCAGAATTGCTTATTTAAAAAATTATTTATATTTAAACATATGTATATTTAAAACTTTTGTATATAGTGTATCTATCTAAAACATTTACTCTTGCTTTAACATTATTCTTTTCCATATCTAAGCTAAGCCTAACTGAATTATTATCACTGGTCACCGACTGATACTCCTTCCATCTGCTCAGCCTCATCTCCTCAAACAATATCCAGAATTGCCTTTCTCCTTGTTCGAGTTTTTTCATAACATTGGCGAAGGTCAAACGTCAGATCAAGGCTAGGATGGGGTGCGGCGCCTCATCTTGTCAGCTTGGATCTTGTTTGTCTCTCTAGTGGGGACCATGAATTGGATTCAGTTGGATTTTGAATTTGGTTTTCACAGAAAGCAAAGTCTCTGTAACTCTAAGGATGGAGCAAAACATTTAAAATAAGCGTCTCTTCGTAATGGCTAAAAGAAAGTTCTCCTGAATGCCTAACAAGAATGCTGTGCTCTCTGAACACTTCACACTGAGGTCCTGCTTTTTGTCCTCTTTCCTAGATCCCTAAAATTTGCCTGTGGGAGATTACCCCCCCCTCTTTCTACTGATGTTGGTGCTGACATGGATCACAGTCTATGGCTGTTCATTCTGTTCCCTTCCCACCCCGCCCTGCCTTTTGGAGCTGCCATTGCAGCCTTGATACTGTCACCTAAGAGACAACCTACCATCCTAGAGTCATGGTGCAGCTGCAGAAATCACAAAATACTATAGTGCTGGAGGAGGCCATTTGGCCCATTGAGTCTGTACTAACCACAATCCCACTCAGGCCCTATTCCCATAATTCCAAGTATTTATCCTGCTAATCTCCCTGACACTAGGGTCAATTTAGCATGGCCAATCCACCTAACCCACACAACTTTAGAGTTTGGGATGGAATTGGAGCACCCAGAAGAAACCCACGCAGACACAGGGAGACTGTGTAAACTCCATGGAAGTGAACCCAGGTTCTTGGCATTGTGAGGCTGCAGTGCTAACCACTGTACCACTCTGCTGCCCACAAGTGACATGTTTTTAGTTGCCCTAACTATTGAATCCTCGATCATGATCAAATTCTGACCTTCCTCCTTCTCAACAGCTGAGTCACCCATGATGGCTGTACTCCCGGGGGGAACCACCGAGGCTTTAATGAAGAGTCATTGACCTGAAACGTTAACTATGTTTTCTCTTTCTACAAATGCTGTCAGACCTGCTGAGAATTTCCCGCATTTTCTTTCTTTATGAGCTGTTGCTCTTGTTAGTCTTTAGATCTGAATGCCAGTTAGAGAACAAGGTGCAACCAGTGGATTCCTGCATTACCCGTCTGCTCTTCCTTGTATGTCTGGTGGTCACCCATTCTCTCACTACTGCCACATCCCAAGCAGTGGGGTGACCATTGATGCCCCCTCCCCTTCGCATGCACGCACAGCCACGTAACAGCCATGCAGGTACGCAGATGTTATGTTGGCCTTCAGAGCGAGAGGATTCAAGTACAGGAGTAGGGATGTCTTGCTGCGATTATACAGGGTCTTCATAAGGCCACAGCTGGAATATCGTGTGCAGTTTTGGTCTCCTTATCTGAGGAAGGTTGTTCTTGCAGAGAAGGTTTACCAGTCTGATTCCTGGGATGACAAGACTGACATACGGGGAGAGATTGAATTGGTTAATATTGCATTTGCTGGTGTTCAGAAGAATGGGGGGGGGGGGGGAGAATCTCATTGAAACGTATAAAATTCTGACAGGTGTATACAGGGGTTGATGCAAGAAGGATGTTCCTGATGGTGGGGGGTGTCCAGAACCAGAGGTTACACTCTGAGGATACAAGGAAGACTGTTTGGGACAGAGATGAGGAGGACTTTCTTCACCCAGAGAGCGGTCAGCCCGTGGAATTCATCACCACTCAATGTAGTTGAGGCCAAAATATTAAATACTTTCAAAATGCAGTTAGATATATAGTACTTGGGGCAATGGGGATCAAAGGATATTGGGGAGGGGAAGGCAGGATCAGGCTATTGAGTTGGGTGATCAGCCATGATCACAATGTATTGTGGAACAGGCTCAAAGGGCCAAATGGCCTCCTCCTGCTTCTGTTTTCTATGTTTCTACGCACCATTCAAGCCTCTCAAAAGCTGCCCTCCGAATACTTGGCTGCGCAATAAAATGTAAAGCTGCCAAGCGCTGAAATAAGTAGGTCACGCACAACAAAAGAACCTTAGAAGGGACGTTAGCGATTATCACCAGAAATGTGCGGCTGACGCGAGTGACTCCAGAAGTTGCTCAAGCATCAAAATCTACCAGCTTGACAACATTTCCTGCAGCTGTGATTGCCCAGGACACAGGAGACATCCTGGAGTTCCCACATGGAACAGGATGTGCATTTGACAAGATTGAGGTGCCCTGCCAAGTCATGATCTATTAGACGGCTATCTATACTTACCAGCAATAAATTTAAGATTTGTTCCTGATCTGACCAGAAAAAATCTTTGATGTGGAGATGCCGGCATTGGACTGGGGTAAACACAGTAAGAAGTCTGACAACACCAGGTTTAAGTCCAACCTGACGAGGGGAGAGACCCCGAAAGCTTGTGAGTTTACCATCAAATAAATTGGTCAGAAAAATCTTTACCAGCTTCTTGCCAATCACCTTGTGCTCCTTGACCTCTGGCCTGTCTGATTGAAGAATGTTTCACTAAAGGAAACAATTGCTTGATGTTTTCTCAATGTATTTACTCACCTGCAGGTCGTCTTCCTGGCCTGAGCCCCTACTTCACACTCCTTTTGCACTCCTGTCAACTCTGTTCCTGCTGTCTCCACTCAGACTCAAGTTCTTTCACTGCCAGAAGCACCTGTAAAGTAGAAAACATTGCAAAGGACAGGAGTTAAAAAGAGTAAAAGAATTGGAAATGAGCCATGGTTTGGAGAATTAGGAGGAGGTGACTGAATGCTTGAACCAAAGCAGTGAAATTTGGAGAAGGTTTGTAAAGGGGAAATGGAAGAGTGTAGGGAGGACTTGGGCAACCCAGCTGTCTAGTCTATCACTGATGGTACAACTCTCCCACACCGAGGATTGTGAATAAATGGTATATTCATATGTACGTAAAGGATGTAAATAAGGTTGAAAGAGTGCAGAGAAGGTTCACAAGGATGTTGCTGGGACTTGAGAAGCTGAGTTACAGAGAGAGATTGAATAGGTTAGGACTTTATTCCCTGGAGTGTAGAAGAATGAGGGGAGATTTGATAGAGGTGTATAAGATCTTGATGGGTATAGATAGAGTGAATGCAAGCAGGCTTTTTCCACTGAGGCTAGGGGAGGGAAAAAACCAGAGGGCATGGGTTAAGGGTGAAAGGAGAAAAGTTTAAAGGGAATATTGGGGGGGGGGAGCTTCTTCACACAGAGAGTGGTGGGAGGGTGGAATGAGCTGCCGGATAAAGTGGTAAATGCGGGGTCACTTTTAACATTTAAGAAAAACTTGGACAGGTTCATAGATGAGAGGGGTGTGGAGGGATATGGTTCAAGTGCAGGTCAGTGGAACTAGGCAAAAAATGGTTCGGCCCAGACAAGAAGGGCCAAAAGGCCTGTTTCTGAGCTGTAATTTTCTATGGTTCTATGATATCTATCTATGAAGTATATATTTACCAAGCTTGCTGAAAAGGTCAAGGAAGTAGAACGTTTTAGGGGTTTGAAGGGAGTGATGGATATGGGTTTGGTGGACAGGTCTCTTGGGGGGATATTTTTGGGACTTACCTGATGCTCCTGTGAAATCTCAAGGACATTTTGGATTTATAAGGAGTAGGGTTTGGAGATTGGGTAAGGTGGCTCACTGGGTTAATGCCCCTCTGTCTGAGCCAGAGGCTTTGGGTTCACGAACCACTCCGGGACATGTTGGCTACAGAAGGAGTGTCCATGGTGTGGCTGAAAAGGTCAAATCGACCTGTGGATCTTTCCAAGACATCCATGGCAGGGAATAAGAGTGGGAGAGATTCCTGATCAGCCATGCTTGATACAGGGTGAGGTCTGATAAACCATAGCGACATATGTCTGCCTAACAGACAGATATGTCGATGGTCCCTCATGGGTCATGGTTAATTTGGATAGAAAAGGGGAGGAAGAAAACAAGTTAGCTAAGGGTTGGTAATATGGCATCATTTGGTAACCACGTTCTCCTTGAGTTTGCCGTGGGAGTCGAAGATGAATTTTCCTCAGCATTTTGTTAAAATTGGCTGGTGTCTTTTCTCTACATTTTGTCTCCTTGGGTGTTTATAGAACTGGTCATGAATGTGCTCGTGTCTCATATTTATGTCAGTCATGTCGCTGCCCTGTCAGTTGTGGTATGTTGGATAGCAGGCTTGCCTCTGAGTCAGAGGTTGTGGGTTCATAGACCCATTCCAGAGACCTGAGCACCACAATCTAGCCTGACGTTCCAGTGCCTTACTGAGGGAGTGCTGCGTTGTCCAAGATGCGAACCTCCAGGCGACACGTTAAACCGAGGCCCTTCTACCCTCTTGAGGAGAGGGAAAGGATCTAAAAGACCCCGTGGGACTATTTTAGAGCAGGGGAGTTATCCCTCGTGCCCAGGTCATTCTTTATCCCTCAATCAATATCTCAAAAACAGATGACTTGACTATTATCATATTGCCGGTTGTGGAATCTTGCTGTGCTCAAATTGGCATGATGTGGAGATGCCGGTGTTGGACTGGGGTAAATACAGTAAGAAGTCTCACAATGCCAGGTTAAAGTCCAACAGGTTTATTTGTAGCAAACACCACTAGCTTTCGGAACTGGCTGTTTCTTCGTTAGGTGGGTGGGAGTTCTGATCACGAACAGGGCACAAAGACACAAACTCAATTTACATGAATAATGATTGTCTGCACCTTTAAGACTCACATTCCAATGTGAGTGGAGACAGCATTAAGCACAGGTTAAAGAGATGTGTATTGTCTCCAGACAGAACAGTTAGTGAGATTTTGCAAGCCCAGGCAATCCTGGGGGTTACAGATAGTGTGACATGAACCCAAGATTCCAGTTGAGGCCGTCCTCATGTGTGCGGAACTTGGCTGTCAGTCTCTGCTCAGCGACTCTGCTCATGTAAATTGAGTTTGTGTCTTTGTGCCCTGTTTGTGATCAGAACTCCCACCCACCTAACGAAGGAACAGCCAGTTCCGAAAGCTAGTGGTGTTTGCTACAAATAAACCTGATGGACTTTAACCTGGTGTTGCGAGACTTCTTACTCAAATTGGCAGCCATGATTTGTATATCATAAGAGTGACCGAACGTCAATAAATACTCCATTGGCAGTGAAATGATTTGGGTGGTTGTAAAAAGGTGCTATACAAATGCAGGTCTTTTATTTTTTTTTCTTTTTGTTCATTTTACGTGATTATGCAAGAAGCAGGAGAAAGAAACTCCCAGAGTAACGCAGGCAGCGATGGCGAGCTAACTGTCAGTAGTTCCTATCAATGATGTGGCCAGGGCTTTGGAGTCCCGGTAGTGGCGGTTTGCCCACACACACACACACACACACACAAAGCGGCTTGCCGCAGCTGGTCGTTTTTCTCTGGCTTCTGATGGGTGCTGGAAGGCAGTAAGTTACTGCTCCTGCGCTAGAGTTTCCCACAGGCCACATGTCAGGTGAGGCTGTCAGATCCTGTCAGGAAGACGATGAGACATTTTTTTTAACAACTGCAACAAAAAATTGCATTTGCATAGCACCTGTAAAACAACTTCATGGGAGTGTTTAACAAAAAAAACCACTGCAGCAGGTATTAAGTAGGCGGACAGATTTGGTCAAATGGTTTTAAAACGAACCACACAAAGGAAGCATCTTTCTAGTAAAGCCCAATGATAAATTGAAAGCTAAGTCAAGTTAATGGCATTTAACATATTTTAAAATATGTTTTCTTATTTATCCACCCTTTGTGTTCCTCACAGCCACTTTCTTTATTTTCATAGAATCCCTGCGGTACAGAAGGAGGCCATTCGGCCCATCGAGCCTGTACTGATCACAATCCCACCAGGCCCCATTCCGATAGCCCTCATTTACCCTGCTAATTCCTGTGACATTAGGGTCAATTTAGCACGGCCAATCCACCTAACCTGCACATCTTTGGACTGTGGGAGGAAACCGGAGCACCCGGAGGAAACCCACGCAGATGTGGGGAGGATGTGCAAACTCCACACAGACGGTGACCCAAGCCCAGAATCGAACCCAGGTCCCTGGCACTGGGAGGAAGCAGTGCTATAACCACCTTGCCAGTGTGCCACCCACCGTTTCCCACTGGTATTTTTTTTCTTACCGATCTATCCGGGTGTTATTCATTATTTACTGTAGGGCCTTGGTAACCACACATTGAAAAGAACAACTCTACCCCACACTAGTACTCTACAATCAGTGCTCTAACCCCACTAATTGAGCAGAAACTAGGGTTACCAACTACAATTAAAAGTATTCCAGGAGGTTTGGACACACAGCAAGCCCCTTCCTTCCTCCTTGTTGCCCGTCTCCAGCCACTAATTGGTCAATATGTCCGTCCTTGTGACATACTGCCTTCCTACACCAGTTTGGCTGTCACTTAAACTACATTTTTCCCCACTCAGTGTTTTTCTATCTGGTAAAGACAACTGTTCAAAGAAAATAGATATGGAAGGGTAGTAAAACAATCTTTTTTTAAACTCCCAATGATTTTGCTCCAGCGTCACACAGGGCAGTGTGCCAGAGATAGAAGTTCAATTGCTGGAGATTCCAGGCCGATCCTGGAGGGTTGGTGACCCTAACTCAATCTCCTAATTAAGAAACCAGAATGTCATCACTTGGGTCAAAGTGATATGTTTGTAGTGGTCATAGATCATAGAACCCTACAGTGCAGAAAGAGGCCCTTCGGCCCACTGAGTCTGCATCGACCACCATCCCACCCAGGCCCTACCCCCATATCCCTACATATTATACCCACTAATCCCCTCTAACCTACACATCCCTCGACACTAAGGGCAATTTCTTAGCACGGCCAATCAACCTAACCCGCACATCTTTGGGCTGTGGAAGGAAACTGGAGTACCCGGAGGAAACCCATGCAGACACGAAGAGAACATGCAAACTCCACACAGCCAGGTGCTGTGTATTGCCCACAATCCAGATCTATAACTGGCTGGTTACAAATAAAACTGAAATGAGTTAAAGTAACGTGTCAGTTTGTTTGATGGGAAATGTCAACGCGTTTATCTTGCAATAACCCCAGTGTGTATCCTGTACTCTCAGTGACGGTAACTCTTAAACGTTTGCAGAGTTAGGATTAGTTAACCCCTCGGAGATAGTTGACCCTCGGATAGCTCCCCTGTGCTGTTTAGCGCAGCCTTCATTTACATAAAAGCAGAACCACATCATGAGAAGACACTGCTGACATCGGTAACCAAGGCAACAGCCCATGCGCCACACCTAGGGGCCCGCTGCCTCTGCTCGAAGCCTGGACCTCGTACATGACCCTTGACTGACAGCCTGAGTGTGCTGCACTGTGAAAGCCGACTATTTTATTGCCCGTCCCTGAGGGCATTTAGGAGCTAACCAAAATACCATGGGTCTGGAGTCACATGTAGGCCGGACCAGGTAAGGACAACAGATTCCCTTCCCCATAGGCCATTAGTGAACCAGATGGGTTTTTCTACAATACTTGATAATGACTGCATGGTCATCAGGAGATTTTTAACTCCAGATATCTATTAAATTCAAATTTCACCAGGTGCTGTGGTGGGATTTGAACCCAGGCCCCCAGATTGTTGCCTTGGGTTACCAGTTCAGGGACAATACCACTGCCCCCCACCCTCCTGGGTTTATCCTCTATTTATTATTTGGAGCTCAGCGATGTTTTCGCTCTCTCATGTTGACATGAGGACTCCGCTCTTGCCGCTGTGGAATGGCGGCTGCGGAACGGGGTAAGTTCCCAGCAAACAGGCTGCACGTGCCAGGAATGAAGTCTGGAAATGTAAACAAGCCCGTCTGTCACCACTGCCTCTTTAGTTCACAAAGCTGAACTTAATGAAGCTGTTGTTTCAAACTTACTTCCTGAAGGCTGACAGCTTCTGCTTTCACACCCACAATTGTTCTCTTTAAACCTGTTCCAGGCCTCCTCCTTCCCGAAAGCCTGCAGCCTCTGCCCTCCCTCCCTCTCTCCCGCCCTTCCCTCGACGCCCCTCTCTCTCTCGTCCCCCCTCTCTCTGGCCCCACCCCCTCTCTCTCTGCCCCCCCCTCTCTCTCTCTCTCTCGGCCCCCCCCTCTCTGGCCCCACCCCCCTCTGCCTCTGCCCCCCTCTCTCTCTCTCTCTGGCTACCCCCCTCTCTCTCTCTCTCTGCCCCCCCCTCTCTCTCTTTCTCTCTCTGTGCCCCCCCCCCTCTCTCTCTTTGGCCCCCCCCTCTCTCTCTGCCCCCCCCCCTCTCTCTCTGGCTCCCCCTCTCTCTCTCTCTCTCTGCCCCCCCCCCTCTCTCTCTCTCTGCCCCCCCCCTCTCTCTCTGCCCCCCCCTCTCTCTCTCTGGCCCCCCCCCCCTCTCTCTGCCCCCCCCCCCCCCCCCCCCCCACCTCTCTTTTGGTTTTCAGCCTCTATAAAGTTCCATCTCAAAAACTATCTTTACAACCAAGCTTTCTGGTCTCTGTACATGTACATAAGAAGTCACTACTGGCTCTTTTATGCCTTTTATTTGCTCTCTACCCCCCTCCCCCCCCTCCCTCCTGCAGAAAATGCTTTAAGCTGTTTTCAGAGATTTGGGAGTGGGTATAGCTCAGTGAGAGAGCCTTTGACCGTGGATCAAGAGATAGGTCGGTGCAGGCTTGGAGGGCCGAAGGGCCTGTTCCAGTGCTGTAGTTTTCTTTGTTCTTTATTTATCAAGAAGTAAGGCACCCGATGAGGCCATTCAGCCCATCGAGTCAGTGCAGCTCTTTCCAAGAGCAGTCTTAATCTCACTCTTTCCCCCATATCCTTTCCGTGCTTTCAACATTAAAAGTCACCATTAGTGTTAGTTGTGTACTCCCGCTCCTGTTTCTTGTGTTATTGTCTCGAGAGTGTGGTACAGGCAAAGCCCCTCATTCTGAGGGGCAACTGTCTGATCAGTCGCTGGGGTGGAAACTTTAATAAAATCTACATTTAATATGAAAGGTCTCCCCGTGATTTTAGGGGCAGCGATCAGTCATTTCCCGAAGCCATTGCTTAGGTGAGAATTACATCAGAGTGTGCCCGAGTCACACGGACAGCAGGAGTAGGCCATTGGCCCTTCGAGACTGCTCCACCATTCATTTAGATCATGGCTGATCCTCAGACTCAATACCTAATCCACCTTCCCGTTTCCCCCATATCCCTTGATCCTTTCGCCCAACAGCTATATTAATTTCTTCTGAAATCACACACCTCAACTACATTCTGTGGTACTGAATTCCACACCCTCTGGGTGAAGAACTTTCTCCTCGCTCAGTTCTAAAAGGTTTACCCCTTATACTTAAACGATGACCCCTCATTCTGGACTCCCTCACCAGTGGGAACATTCTTTCTCCGTCTATCCTGTCTAACCCTGCTTGTAGTGATTCAACTGGTTGTTCACCTCATTGCAGTCTATGGGATCTTGCTGTGTGCAAAATGCCTCTCATTGTTACCTGCATAAGAATTGCAAAGTGAAATTCAACCTCTGAAAGCCTTTTGAAATGTGTTGATAGGACTGATTTATGAATGTAAGTCATCTTCCTACTAGCAACTTGTGCTGAGAATGTGCTTATATCGCCCGTGACTGTTGACAGGGAAGGTGACGCAAGTGAGAAATATTTAGTTCTGTTCTCTCTCTCTTACAGAACAGGAAGCAGCGATCCATACTGCATCGTCAGGATGACAATGAGACCATTATCAGGTAAGGGATTCTGTTCTGGAGAATGGCTAGCTGGAGAATGGCATCCTTTTTATTGTCTTTCTGTCCCCTTTGCTCGGGCTGTTTTCCCTCCTCCCCCTCTTGGACCAGTATTGGTGACATGGTGGGCTTTGATTCTCTGGGTATCACTTGTGGGTGATGTACTGAGTGTGTCACTGGGACAAGGGAGAGATCATCGTAAACTGAAGCCAATACTATCACCCTGACCCTCTGGCATGAGGATCCATTGGAGCTGGGTATGGGAGTGGATGTTAATGGTTGGGAGGTGAGAACTGGGGGAGGAGGAGGGGTTGGGGGGGGGGGGGGGGCGGTGAGGGATGTGCTGCCTGAGCTGTACAAGCAGGGAAACAGATGGCACGGTGGTTAGCACTGCTGCCTCAGGGCACCAGGGACCCGAGTTCGATTCCAGCCTCGGGGGACAGTCTGTGTGGAGTTTGTCCGTTCTCCCCGTGTCTGCGTGGGTTTCCTCCGGGTGCTCCGGTTTCTTCCCACAGTCCAAAGATGTGCAGGCTGGGTGAATTGGCCATGCTAAATTGCCCCTTAGTGTCCCATTAGCCATGGTAAATGTGTGGGATTATAGGGATGGAGTGGGGAAGAGGGTCTGAGTAAGATGCTCTGTCAGACTCAATGGGCTGAATGGCCTCTTCCTGCACTTTGGGGATTCCATGGATTCTAGAAGAGCGAGTTAATGTACAGGTGCAACAGGACAGTGGCCTGTTCTATAAAATCTACGATTCTATAAAATCCAGTCACCTCAGTCTCCATGCAACATCCAGAGGCACCTCCAGCAAGCTCCCTGGGCAGCGATTAGAGGCCAAACTCCCCTCACACACTGTTCACCCCCTCTCCCCAAACCCAGAGACATTGATAGTAATTGTTGCTGCCCTGGCCTTTAGTCCGTCACTGCCCCGCATTGCGCAGAGTATTAATGGAACCTGGTTTCACTGGACAGTAAAAGATTGACATCAGAATCACATGATGCTGAATGTATTTGTAAAATATCTAAAAGAACATTACAAACATTTCAAAATGCCAATCACAGAGTGTAACAATATTCAGGTTGTCCATAAACATCAGGTTGCACTCTGAGATGTTGTAATATAGTCACAAAACATTACAGATATTTCAATATGCTCTTTAGAGACATAGAAACTAGAAGCAGGATAGGCCATTTGGCCCTTCAAACCTGCCCTGTCATTCATTTTGATCATGGCTGATCATCAAATCCAATATTCTAATTCCCCCTTCCCCCCTGCCTTTAGCCCCAAAAAGTGGTATATAATTTTCTTCTCAAAATCACACAATGTTTTGGCCACGACTACTTTCTATGGTAATGAATTCCACACATTCACCACTCTCTGGGTGAAGAAATTTCTCCACACTTCAGTCTTAAAAGTTTGTCTTCGAACTATGAACACTAGTTCTGGACTCCCCCACCATTGGGAACACTCTTTCTGAATCTACCCTGTCTGACCAGGTTAGAATTTGATAAGTTTCTACGAGATCCCCTCTCACTCTTCTAAACTCCAATGAATACAATCCTACAAATGGTGCAAATGTTTAAGTCTTCTACACAGAATCAAGTTGCACTCTATGATGTTTCAATACAGTTGTGATGTGTGTAATGTTCACTATATACATTCAATGTGAGTTGGCCATTCCCTATTCTTGGTATGCTTAGATAGGGACCTTTCCCCATTGTGTCTCTGAGGCAGTGTTCCAAACACCCAGTGCAGCACTTGCAGTACAAGAAATACAGGCAGGAAAGGACATCAGACAAAGGGCTACATGCAACCTAAATGCTACAACCTCCCTGGTGGGGTAGGCCATCTCAACAGGACCAAAACACTGCCTCACTTACACATAGATGAATGTCAAGGAGGGGCAAGCAGACAGAATGGCCAGTGTGACCACTGGCAAGAAGTCATGCAAACTTCCACCCAGCTAAGCATCAGCTGGCAGAATGGGTCACAGGAGGACACAGAGTGGCTCGATGGCACAGTGGTTAGCACTGCTGCCTCACAGCCCCAGAGACCAGGGTTCAATTCCCGGCTCGGGTCACTGTCTGTTGGGCTATACCTTGCCAAAGTCAGAGCTGAGGTGCTGTTCGTGTAGGAGTGTGCAAGAAGGCTCCTGAGCTCCTCCAGGCAATGGTCACAAGAAGCAAGAAGTCTCAACACCAGGCTAAAGTCCAACAGGTTTATTTGGTAGCACAAGCCACTAGCATTCAGAGCGCTGATCCTTCATCAGATAAGTGGGAGTTCTGTTCACAAACAGGGCATATAAAGACACAAACTCAATTTACAAAATAATGGTTGGAATGCGAGTCTTTACAGGTAATTAAGTCTTAAAGGTACAGATAATATGAGTGGAGAGAGTGTTAAGCACAGGTTAAAGAGATGTGTATTGTCTCCAGACAGGACAGTTAGTGAGATTTTGCAAGCCCAGGCAAGTCATGGGAGTTACAGATAGTGTGGCATGAACCCAAGATCCCGGTTGGGGCCGTCCTCGTGTGCAGAACTTGGCTATCAGTCTTTGCTCAGTGACTCTGCGTTGTGTTGTGAAGGTCACCTTACCCGAAGATCAGAGGCTGAATGCCCGTGACCACTGAAGTGTTCCCCAACAGGGAGAGAACACTCTTGTCTGGTGATTGTCGAGTGGTGTTCATTCATCCATTGTCGTAGCGTCTGCATGGTCTCCCCAATGTACCATGCCTCGGGACATCCTTTCCTGCAGTGTATCAGGTGGACAATGTTGGCCGAGTTGCAAGAGTATGTACCGTGTACCTGGTGGACGGTGTTCTCACGTGAGATGATGGCATCCATGTCGATGATTCGACACATATTGCAGAGCAGGGTTGTGTGGTGTCATGGTCACTGTTCTCCTGAAGGCTGGGTAGCTTGCTGCAGACAATGGTCTGTTTGAGGTTGTTTGAAGGCAAGAAGTGGAGGTGTGGGGATGGCCTTGGCGAGATGTTCATCTTCATGTTGAAGGCTCTGGAGAAGATGTCGTATCTTCTCTGCTCTGGAGAAATACTGGATGACGAAGGATACTGTGTCCACCGTGTCCCGTGTTTGTCTTCTGAGGAGGTCGGTGCGGTTTTTCACTGTGGCGTGTCGGAACTATCGATCGATGAGTCGAGTGCCATATCCTGTGGTTATGAGGGCATCTTATGTTCATGTCAAGGTGTTCAAACCTCGAGCTAAAGGGGGAAAAAACATGTCCAACATCGTCCTGTACACTGCTGTCCCGTCCTCTTCTGGAGTGCGCTTGCACAGACTGCCACTGCATCCCGGGGGCGGGGGGAGGGGAAGGCTGGAAGGTCATCTCCTGGAGTGGGGTAGAACATGTCCCACCTTTGCTCCCCTCCATTCAGCAGGGCCCCCTGTGAAGCAGGGTGCAGGCTTCTTGCCTGCTGTCTTCTGCAGTCATTGTGAAACAAGGGCTGGGGAGCCGTTTATATGGAGCTCCCCATTGCTTGCAGCGGTTGTGGGGTGGGCGGTTCAGCAGGAACTCGTGGACATAAAATTATCACTAATGAGGCATGAGATTCAGCCTCAAAACGTGCCATGGGTGGGAATCTCTCCGTTTTTCATACAGGAACCAACACTCTGCCATTTGTGGTAGGATTTCGCCCAGTGGTTTTAATAAACTACAGAGACTCGAAGCAGCTTACTTTAGGAAGATAGACAAATCCCAAACAGGCCCTGGGCACACGATGAAACACTCACCTGCTGATTAATCCTCACATTTCATTTTTTTTAAAACTGGATGTGCCTCTTGCGAGAATGTGTGCTTGGAATTCAAATGAACAGAGAAGGATGTTGATGTAATGTGTAATCACCGCTGAAGCTTAGATTACAGGCCTTGAACCTTTCCTTTGGCTGGCATTATTGTTTATGTTATTTGATTCCAATCTGATTTGCGTAAAAGAAAAGCTTGGAGCCTCCTTGGGCTGTGTGTTTACACAGTGGGAGCTCAATCTGCCTGTCACACAATCTGGAGGTCACAATCTCTCTCGCTGAAATTACTGAGACAACCTCTCCCCCCCCCCACCCACTTTGAATTACGGTGAAAGTTATCAATCGCAGGCCACAGCCAGACTGGCATCGGTCGCCCTTTCTCTTCACAGGTGTCCTGGTTTTCGAAAGGATTGTTTTAGGTGCTGTGAAAAAAAATGCTCCCAACAATCTTGAAGAACCAACCGAGAATGATCAGCATCCAAGAAATGCTGAGAATTAATTTTGGAAATAGCTGTACCAACAAAACTGGTGTTACAGGTATAGTGCCTGTCCCAAACAACACTGTCAGATAAATGCAAATTACTGCGGATGCTGGAATCTGAAACCAAAAGAGAAAACGCTGGAAAATTGCAACAGGCATTTATAAGGAGGGAAAGAGCTGACGTTTCGAGTCCAGATGAACCTTAGTCATCACTTGGATGATAAAATACCACATGGAGTATTTTGCACATCACCCTCAGGTTTTGTCTCTCTTTGGTCTGCCTGAAACTTCCAGTACAAGGATTTGTCCCTGACTGAATGTTGCAGTTGGCCCAGTGCTACGTCAGCCCTGATGGAGGGTCACCCAGACTCAGGAAGTTGGCTCTATTCTCTCTCCACAGATGCTGTCGGATCTGCTGTGTTTCTCCAGCATTTCCTGCTTTCGCCGAGGGACACACGAAAGCTGGGGGCAGCTGCCGCAGAGGCGCAATGGGGAAGGTCGCCGTCTCGGACCTTTCAACCACAGAAGCCCCTCGGGCCGAGTGACTCGCTGAATGTATACAGTGGATGTTACACATATCCCAGTTGTACTAAAGCACCCCCGAGTGTAACTTGTACTAAACAGGCAACATTTAAAATAACTTTGCATTATCTGTAAGACCATTGTAAAACACCTGAAATGTTTCTTTTACCATATTGAAGTATCTTAGACTGTTCCTTGATGTATTGTAAAGGACCTGAATGTTGTTCTTTTTTGTGTGATGGTCATTTTGGAATGTTTGTAATGTTCTCATAGGTTTATGATTAAAGTATATTTTTTGAAAAAAAATCACTCTACGACTTTGGCTAAGATCAAACGTAGGATCGAGCCTTGGGTCAGGAACGCTGCCAACTTTTGTTAGCTTGGATGTAGCTCATCTCTTTTGTGGGGACAATGAGTTGGCTTTTGGAGTAGGCAAGGTGATAGTTTAAGTTCTCGCCCCGTCCACTTTGGCTTTGTAACTCTGAGAAAGGAATCCTTTTTTTAAAAATTCACATGTTTTCGCTTGGGAGCCGGGATTGTGTGCAGCGATCGTTCGGATCCACGTGAGACGGGATGGGCATGCATGTTTGCCCACGTGGGACGGGATTTTACAGCCTTGCTCAGGCAAGACTGGCAATTCCTGAACGAGGTCAACAGACACTTCCGTGGCTGGATCCTCGCCCGTTCTGATTCCGTGGCAGGCAAGGTGGTAGAATTCCAGCCCAGTTGTCAACAGGCAAGCATGGTGGGGGGACGGTGGGTCAGTACGAACATCGATATGACACAGGGCAGGGAAGAAACAGGAATCCAGTTATAATCCATCAGTTATCACCATTTTCAGACTCAGATACAGTGCATAGTTTGAACATCTCAATGTCCAGCTTTAGTGTATGTTTTGAAGTATAAAAGGGCTTGGTAAAATCAAGACTGTGGTAGTTCATATTGAGTTTGGCTGTGGTTGCAGAGTGCTTCTTGTATACATCACAGTGTAAGTGATTTGGGCTGTCTGCTTTTGGGTGTGTCCATTTCAGTGTTTTCATTTTTCTGTTTGGGAGGAATGATCTAGAACACAGAATCAAGATCATGTACAATACAGGATGGAGAATCAGCAGGGGACTGAAATCAAGGATTCAGCTTGGAATCCCACCTGCTCAAAGTTACCAATGGTTACCTTTATTGATTTGTTCGTGGGATGTGGGCATCGCTGGCAAGGCCGATATTCAGGGAGGCACGGTGCCATCAGTGGTTAGCACTGCTGCCTCACGGCACCAGGGACCCGGGTTCGATTCATGGCTTGGGTCGCTGTCTGTGTGGAGTCTACACATTCTCCACACGTCTGCGTGGGTTTGCTCCAGTTTCCTCCCATGCTCCAAAGATGTGTGGGTTAGGTGGATTGACCACTCAAAATTGCCCCTTATTATCAGGGATACTAGCAGGGTAAAGATGTGGGGTTATGAGATAAGGCCTGGGTAGAATTGTTGTCAGTGCAGGCCCGATGGACTGAATGGCCTCCTTCTGCAATGTAAGGTTTATACGATTATTTATATGACTTCCCCCATCATTCATGATTGGCCATAGTAAAGTGTCCCTGAGTGTCAGGGGGATTAGTGGGGTAAATATGTAGAGCTACAGGGGTGGGATTGTTGACAGTACAGGCCCGATGGGCCAAATGGTCTCTTTCTGCACAGTAGGGATTCTATGATTTACCGTCCATCCCTAATTGCCCTTGAAAAGGTGTTGGTTAGCCACAGTCTTGAACTCTGCATTCCATCTGGTGTAGACATCACAGTGTTGTTAGGGATTGATCCAACAGTAATGAAGGGACAATGATTATAGTTCGAAGATCTTCACAGTAACTTGCAGGCGATGGTGTTCCCATGTGTTTTCTGTTCTCCCAGGTTGAAGAGGTTGTGTGTTTGAAAGGTGCTGTTTGAAGGAGCTTTGATGAGTTGCTGCAGTGTGTTTTGTGGATGGTACACAGTGGTGGAGAAAGTGACTATTTGAGGTGACGTGTGGGATGCTAATCAAACAGGTTGCTTTGTTCTGGCTGGTGTTGAAGTAGCCCTCCATTCAGGTAAGTGGAGAGTGTACCATCACACTCCAGCCCAGTGCCTTGTAGGTGGTGGGATGGCTTTGAGCTTTGGGACTCGGGAACTTGCTGCAGAATGCCCAGCCTTTGGCTTTGTTCTGTAACCCCAGTATTTGCAGTTCAGTGTTTGGCTGGTGCTAACAGCAGGGTGGTGATGATGGAGAGCTCTGTGATGGCAGTGAATGCCAAGAGGAGGTGACTCCATTCTCTCTCTCTGAGGATGATTGGCAGCGCGTCACTTGTCACTCATTAATCCGAGCCTGACAAGGAACATGAGCTGGGATTCTCCCAAAAGAAAATGAGTGCCCAATGTGCGGGAAAACAGGAGCATTTACCAGAGTGAATCTCCCACACTCTGAGCACTGCAGAGTGCCTGAGTGTGATTCCCTCTGGAAAGCAGGGTTCAGGGCCTATTTCCACCCGAGAGGCCGGCAGCGTTGCGCTAAGTAGGCCACTGCACATGTGCCAATCTTTCAGCGCAGAGATCAATGCAAGTGCAGTGGTCCCCTATTGCCAGCCTCCCGATCACCAGCCAGCCCCACAACCCCCGTTCGCTGACCTTCCAACACCCCCGTTGCTGGCCTACTAGAATTTCCCAGGCTAGCCGCGATCTCCCACCCCAGGCCAGCCAGTTCCAGTCTCCAAACCCCACCCTCCCGATAGCTCCAATATTCTCCCCCCCACCCCACACCAGGACAGCTCCAACCCCCTCACTCGGTGACCAACCCTATAGCCCTCACTCCCTTCCTTCCCTACTGATACTGATTGCAGAGTGGCAGTGTCAAGGTACTCAGTGGGCAGTACCAGTTTGCCTGTTTGGCAGTGTCAAGGTGCCAGGCTGGAACTGCTAGGCTGGCACTGCCCAAGGAGCACCACTCCCCGTAGCTCCAACTTCCCGAGGGGGTCTCAGTGGCCTTTGTTCCCTCCAGTGGGGTCAAGACCCCTGTTCCCGGTTAGTGGGGAGCAGTCATAAAGGCCGCTTAGGGAACCAATCCCAGCTGTGGGGGGAGACACTAGCCGGCCCAGAGACTTCATAATCATATTGAATCAAATGATTATATGATTCATGTTGTAATCAAAATCACATTGAAATAACCACCAGTCGCGAACCTTATTGCAGACTGGTGTCTCCAGAAGAATCCCGGCCATGGGGTCTATACCTCATTCAAAAGACACTTCCTTCAACAGTGCTGCACTCCCTTAGTCAGACCTGAGTTGGTGCAGTGGTGGGACTTGAATTTAGAAGTGAGTGCTTCACTGAGCCACAGCTGACACGTTTTCTTCTGATTAATTTAATCCCTCATGCTCAATTTGCCTGCACCACTCGGTCCATCTGTTACACTTTGTGGATCAGAGGGAGAATGTACTGGGGAAATTGGCATTAACTGAGATGGTTTGAGTGGACTCCACCGGCTTCTCTCAGAATGGAGTTTCAGATATTGCAATCACGTACGCTGCAACTGGTTCAGCATAGGAAATAAAAGAGAAACACTTGTCATGGGATCAAACCTGCCTCTCACAATCTCTTGGAAATGATACGGCGAAGTAACATCTGACATGGCAGTGAATCCTCAGTGACACATTGCTGGGAGCTACAACTAACCTCAGTATGCTGAGGAACTGCATCCAATCAATTTGTGTTCACTTCAGTAGCTATTGGGAGCAAATATCGCCCTCCATCAATGGGAATTTTTGATGCCTCTAACATTTGAGAGAAGAACGTCACTGGTTCTGCAGTCAGAGGCATTGAGCGCACAGCATATATTATAAAAGAGTGTCCCTGGTGTGTGAGTGATTTGAATGGTGTATGGTGGTTTACACAGTCACTCTGTGCAACAGGAATGGTATGTTATCCTCCACAGGCACTAAGCCATCTTCTACTGAAGAATAGTTACTCTGTACAGGCGCACTCCCATATTCTCCTGGAGAACAGTTTCTCTCTATGGACACTCCTCTGTATTCTATTAAAGAATGGTAACACTCCCCAGGCACTTGTGTTCTTTAACTGGTTTCAGTTTCACTGATTTTATGTGCACTCTCTTTAACACTGTTCACGTAATCCTCCAACTGCTTAATCTTCTCTTCAATTGAGAAAGGGTAACGTGTGAAACTAAATTCCAAAATCAAACTAGGTGGCATCTTATCATTTGAAAATTGCACATCACATCTTCAAAACATTTGAAGGGCAAGCCAAGCTGGCAGTGTTGGCAGGATATGAAGCTGCTTCATTTCACTCAGGTTCCAGTATGTACAACATTTCAAAACACCCCTTGCTGCAAATCAATTGCAAGCTCCAGTTTTGAGCTGGAATGGAAAATAGAATTCGGAAACCGACGTGACCTAAACTTTCACAATTGTGTTTATATCCTGACCAATAAATATACATGGCCCAAAATCTGCATCTTCTAAATGACTGTCCGTGAAACCTGTCTCCCCAAAATAAAGTCGTCATTTTGTTCAGTTCAAAACAGCAAAGACTCTGGAGCCAAGTTAGTATTTTTGCTCCTTGCATTTTGTTGATGAGGCTGATTTTCATTTTGAAGGCTGGAAGCTGTATTCTCTTAGCCTTTTGGAGCTGTCTTCGGAGGTGTTGAGTGCAGACTATGTGCCAGGGGAGGTGACCCAAGGGGCATCTGATGTCTTCCTGTCAACCTGGTATGATACCAGCGGTGGGAACGTTACTAACCCGGCTGCCCAGCGGTGGCAATTGTTGGGTACACCCTGATGGTCTCCCAGCAGCTTCCTGGGGTGGGAAAGGGATCCTCCTCGATAGATAGTCCTGGAAGAAGCCACTTGGCGGCAAAGAGCACCTCCATGTCTAACTCAGTACTGGTGCACCACAACACTGTCCTCAACCACACAGCAATGACCTCTCAACCCAACAACCATCAGATAATACTTCCATTCGACAAACCCCTCTGTTTAGTTCAAGGTGGAGAAGGTGACCCTGAATGTTTTATTTAACAGCACGTCTTCTGACCTGTGTAGAGTCTCTGAATTGATGGAGTTATTTATCATGTTTGACTAGGAATTTGTTTCAGAGGGAAAGGATATCATGAGGCTGAAAGGGATGAATGGCCTGGTGTCTGGAAGTATGAAAGAAGGAATTGGAACTGGGAGGGGGAAGTATGCTATGAGAACTGGTACCTAGGACCACTTTGGGAAAAACATTCTGTTGGTGCTCAGAGATGTTGCAATATCGGGAGGGCTGGATCATTGGTACGATTGTAAAAGACTCGAAAGCAATCAGAAGATCGGCCCCTTACAGCACCATTGCTCATAGAGTTATAGAAATCTGACAGTGCAGAAGGAGGTCATTCAGCCCATCAAGTCTGCACTAGCAACAATCCCACCCAGGCCCTATTCCTGTAACCCTACATATTTATCCGATTGCTGGAGGTATTTTAGCATAGCCAATTAAACTAACCCGCAGATCTTTGGACTGGTGGAGGAAACCAGAGCACCCAAAAAGAAACCATTGCAAACACTGGGAGAATGTTTAAACTCCACACAGACAGTCCACCCAAGCCAGGAATCAAACCCGGGTCCTTGGCCCTGTAAGGCAGCAGTGCCAACCACTGTGCCACCGTACTGCCTTTAATCTTACATGTTTTGGCCTTCACCATGTTTCCATAACTTAGAAAATTAGCAACCATCTGTCATCATCTTACCTGTCTAGATTTCTTTGCGCCTCCTCTGTGTCCTCCCCACAGCTTACCTTTCCCCATAGCTTTATATCATCAGCAAACCTAGAAACATCATTCTCTGTCTTAAAGAGCAAAATACTGTAGACGCTGGAATCTGAAACAGAAACAGAAAATGCTGGAAAATCTCAGCAGGTCTGACAGCATCTGTGAGGAGAGAATAGAGCCAATGTTTTGAGTCTGGATGACCCTTTGCCAGAGCAGGTGCTTCTGTTGAAGGGTCACCTGGACTCAAAATGTTGGCTTTGTTTTCTCCCCACAGATGCTGTCAGGCCTGGTGAGGTTATTCTCAGTCTCTTCATCTAAGTCACTAATATAGGCTGTAAATAGCTGAGGTCTCAGCACTGACAGCAGCATTGCATAGTCACAATCTGCCAATGTAAAAATGCTCACTTCTGCCCACTCTCTGCTTCTTGTCTGTTCACCTCAATCCAGGTGCCTCCCCCAACTCCATGAACCCTTATTTTGCCTATTAGCCTAATATATAACAACCTATTGAATGTTTTTTAGAAATCCAGGTACCTTACTGGTTCCCCTTTAATTACATCCTCAAAAGAATTGTAATGAATTTGTCAAACAGGATTTTCTACAGTAACACCACATTAATATATTCTAATGATACTGTGCTTTTCACAGTGCATTGCTAAGAGTTCCTTAATAGTAAATTTGAGTATTTCCCTAACAATTAACATTAGCCTGTAGTTCACTGTTTTCTTTCTCTCTCCTTTCTTGAAAATGGTGTAACATTTGCCAATTTCCAATCTGATGGGACCATTCCCAAATCCAATGAATTTTGGAAAACCATCGCTAGTGCATCCAGTATCCCTGTTTTAGAACTCGAGGGCGTAGACTACCACGTCTCAGGAATTTGTTAGATTTTAGTCCCTTGCATTTCTCCAATAGTTTTGTCTTGCTGATATTCATTGCCTTAATTGCCTCACACCCTTTAGCCCCTAGCTTACTGGCAATTCCTTCTACTGCAAACACATTTGTTCAATGCTCCTGCTATTTCCTCACTCCCATGATCATTTCTCCTGTTTCCAAGAGCCAATGTTTACTTTAACTATTATTTTGTTTTTTATATATATATAAAATCTATTTATATTTTATAGTTCTGGCAAGTTTTCTTGGATATTTTATTTTCATCACCTTTACAGTGGCCCTTTTGTTTCGGAAACACTCCCAATCCCTTGAATTGCTACTTTTTTGCAAGATCGTAAACAACTTCTTTCAGCCTAATCAGTTTATTTGTTAGTGACAAGTAGGCTTACATTCGCACTGCAATGAAGTTACGGTGAAAATCCCCTATTAGCCACACTACGGCACCTGTTCGGGTACACTGAGGGAGAACATAGCATAGCCAATTTACCTAACCAGCACACCTTTGGACTGTAGGAGGAAACTGGAGCACCCAGAGAAAAGCTACACAGACACAGGGAGAAAATGCACACTCCACACAGACAGTGACCCAAGCTGGGAATTGAACCTAGGTCCTTGGCATTGTGAGGCAGCTGTGCTAACCACTGTGGCACCCTAAATACTATCTTTACTAATGCTAACTTTCTGATACAACTACAGATGAGACTTTGAGTTTTTTTGTTACAATGAAATGTATTTTTGTTGAACATTTTGAATTGTTTGTTTAAATGGTTTCCACTTTTCATTTACCTCCATACCTTTTACTCTATAACTTTTACACTATTTACCCAATCACTGTAACCAGTTCTCCCCTCATAACTATGTATTGACTTTGTTTTAGTTTGAGGCTCTTGTTTGTGGCTGGAGTCAAACTTAACCTGGAATTCAATGGTATTATGAACACTATTTCCAAGTGGATCTTTTACAATGACATTACTAATTAGCCTTGCTTTATTACACCATGACTGGTCTAATAGAACTTGACCCTAAGTCAGCTCCACAATGTGTAGCTGCAAGGAATTGTCATAAAAACATCCAACAAATTAATCTTCTATAAGACCACTCTTTCCAATTTGATTGTCCCAGCCTATCTGAAGATTAAAGCCCCCCACAATTTTCCAATGGGGAAACCAAGAAAAGGGAAGAGTTGCAGAGAGGCCTTGCTCTAATGGGCAGTAAGAACTTGCTTTTCATTTACGAGGCAGAGCCATTTGTCAGAGAGTGAGCAAAACTTTGATGTTTGGAATGGTAGCCATTGTAAACAAAATTAATGGAATCTCTGTTTCACAGAACCGCAACAATATGGAAGACACTGTCTCCGTTCTGGGGAGAAGAGTACAATGTCCACCTTCCCAGTACCTTTCATTCCATTTCCTTTTATGTGATGGATGAGGATGCGATCAGGTAATTTTAATATCAATTCCCATCTTAATGATGATTCTTGCAATTACTTAGATATCGAAACATGATCTTTGAACAGCAGTGGCATTGTTAACAATCAATCTTTATCATTTACGTTTAGCCGCGATGATTTCATTGGGAAAGTTACTATAGCGAAGGACATGCTAACAGCCAACCCAAAAGGTAAGCCCACCTTAGTAATAATTGCCTGCCCGTGGATTGCTGCTTCCTCCACTTTGCAGAAACACTTGTCACTGTTTATACTGTGTATTAACCCACACGAGGCAGATCAGGAAAGAGTGTTACATTATCTACTGGAAATGCCAGTAGATAATGTAACTTACCATACCAGTGCACTTGTGTGTGTACTGGTATGTGTATGCGTGTGTGTGGGTGTGTGTATGACCTTGTGTGTCTGTTACTATTGCTGATAGTATAGGAATGCTTAATGTGTTTATAAGACACTCAACCATGTGGGAGTGATAGCCAATCAATGAAATGCAGCTTATGCTATAAAGCAGACAGCAGAATGTTTGAGAAACGTTTTTTACACATTAGCCTACCCTTATCACCAAGAATTACTTCAATGGTTCTTTTTCCTCTTTTGGTTGTGTTGTGTTTTCTTTCTTCACCTTCTTCATTACTATCTTCTTCCCCATTATGTGATTCCATTCTTCAGTTTTGTTTTCTGCAGTCTAAGCCCTCTGGGAATTGAGAGTATGTGAGTTAAAATGTTCTGGGCAAATTGTGTTTAATGGGCTGGAGTTTTTTGATGGAGTAACAGTGAAAGTGCATGTGGGTAAGGCAGCTGATGTGGCATAAAAGGACTTTGTGAAGTGCCGCAGGCCTGTCAGAAGAGCCCTTGGCAGCATGGAAACACAATGGATTGAGTGACAGGACACAACAAAGTGCTGTGATTGTGGTCTGAAGGAAGATATGTGGTGGGGATCTCCAGGGATTCATGATGGGATTTCTGCTTCTCTTGAGACATATTAACCAAGGTCTGGTGTAGATTTGCTGTTGACACAAAACTTGGAAGAACTGAGTACTGGAAAGAGGATACAGATAAACTTCAAGGAGGCACGGTGGCACAGTAGTTAGCACTGCTGCCTCACAGCGCCAGGAACCCGGGTTCAATTCCAGCCACGAGTCACTGTCTGTGTGGAGTTTGCACGTTCTTCCTGTTTCTGTGTAGGTTTTCTCTGGGTGCTCCGATTTCCTCCCACACTCCAGAAATGTACAGGTTAGGTTGATTGATCATGCTAAATTGCCCCTTAGTATCCCAAGATGTGTAGGTAAGGAGCATTAGTGGGGCAAATACGCAGGCTTACAGGGACAGTGCCTGGGTAAGATGTTCTGTCAGAGAATTGGTGCAGACTTGATGGGTTGCTCAGCTTCCTTCTGCATTGTAGGGATTCTATTCTAAGAGGACATAACTGGTGATATTGATGGATGAAATGTCTGAAAAGAAGATACGTTGAAAGAGGGGAGGTGATAATCTATTGGTATTACTGTAGAATCATAGAATCCTATAGTGCTGAAGGAAACCATTTGGCCCATTCAGTCTGCACCGACCACATTCCCAACCAGGCCCTGTTCCCGCAATCCCACACATTCACCCTGCTAATCCGCCTGGCACTAGGGTCAATTTATCATGGCCAATCCACCTAACCTGCACACCTTTGGACTGTGGGAGGAAACTGGAGCACCTGCAGGAAACCCACGCAGACACGGGGAGAACCTGCAAACTCCACCCAGACAGTGACCCGAGGCCGGAATTAACCACTGTGCCACCCGTTAACTCAGCTCTGATGAGCATTAACTTCCCTAAAGTCAAAATGTTAAAGGAGAATCAGGCATTACTGTCACTGTGAAACGATTTGTGTTGAAGCGGGCTGCTAATTGCAGCAAGTATCCTTGGATTTGTCACGATGCTGAGCTAAGTTTGTGTGGGGTTGCAGGGGCTGATCACTGTCAAGTCAAAACCTGTCCCTGACTCGATACAGATGTCATGGAGAAAGTCCAGTAAAAAGCAAATCAGCTCCACATTAACAGGACATGGACTGGGCTGTTTAAAACTTTGCAAACTGCTGTCTCGGTTGGACATTTAACTCTCATTCATACGTTCTTAAGGCTTGGTTCAAGTGGGTGTGCTTTGAATGTACAGGAAGTAACATTCGGGAAATCCTCACTAATGATTTTGCAGTGATTCACCCAGATAACACTTCTTGTGTCAGTCCTTCAAAACATGGGTGACGTCTGCCAGATTTCATATGTGTGTATCCTCAGGAAATACGTATGTTTGATCATGGGACATGGGTGAGGTTTGCAGAGACCCATTTTATTGTCCTCCCAGTTGCCCTGAGGTGGTGGTGATGGGTCCGTGTGAGCCTCTGTAGCTCTTTTGCTGGTGGCATTCCCACAGTGATGTCAAACAGGGAATTCCTGGCTACTGACGCAGGAACGATGAAGGGATATGATGATATGTGCGAGTCAGCGTGATGTGGGACCTCAATGTGGAATTTTGAAGTCTTGGTGTTCTCACATTCTTGCTGCCTCTTATTTTCAGGGAGTCAGTATCCACATCAAACACTTGTAGGACTGAGCTCCCATGGTCAGGTGCAGAATAAAATTCTATCTATTCTGCTACAAGTTACAATTCTAACCTCAGAAGAACATTCACTTTACAATTTCTGCACCAAACCCCTGTGGCCTGTCTGGAGTTACAAGTTAAGCACATTGGGTGTTCCTATACCATACGGACTGTGGAGGGTCAGGAACATAGAACATAGAACCCTACAGTGCAGAAACAGGCCCTTCGACCCATGCAGTCTGCACTGACGACAATCCCGCCCAGGCCCTATCCCCATACATTTACCCGCTACTCCCTCTAACCTACGCATCCCTGGACACTAAGGGGCAATTTTAGCACGGCCAATCAACCTAACCCGCACATCTTTGGACTGTGGGAGGAAACCGGAGCACCCGCAGGAAACCCGCGCAGACATGAGGAGAATGTGCAAACTCCACACAGACAGTGACCCGAGCTGGGAATCGAACCCAGACCCCTGGAGCTGTGAAGCAGCAGCGCTAACCACTGTGCTACCGTGCCGCCCACCACCACCTTCTCAAAGGCAACTACAGATGGGGAATAAATGCGGGGCGTAGTTAGTGCCATTACATCCCATGAATGTATAGGTTAGAAATAATCCTGATTTTGTGATCTGGGTTGAATTAAAGTTGCATAATTTGCTTTCACCATAACATGCTAACTCAGAAAAGACTGGGAAACATTCATCCCATTAGCCTGACTCGAAAGTGAAAGTACGTATCAGGCAACCCATTAAACCAGCGCTCCCCAAACTATTCTACCGTTCCTCATTTTAAAATTAGCACAACTGCAGATGCCAAGAAAGAGTAATAAAGCAAAAAGCATGCTAATATTCAGTATAGCAATCTGGAAGTTTGTCTGCTGTAGTTTATCATATCAGTAAGAGAATCTTTGCTGAAATTCCTGGGCCCTTGTTGACGGAATGGCAGCAGCCAACCTCCATCACCTCCACTCCGAGAAGCCACTTTGGGAAACCTTGAACAGTCACGTCAGGCATGGTTGTGTCAGCATGCGTGATCTGAGCCAACCGCAGCTAATCCAACGCCAGGCGTCTTGTCTTGTGATTAGTTACTTCCCACTGTCAGGGGCATGGAAACTAATGGGATTTTATTTCTCCTGAGCTCATCGGCCATTTCTATGACCCCTATTGGGGTCGCAGTCCATAGCCTGGGAACTGCTGCACTAAACCATTGTCTTCCCTGTAGTGAATCAGAGTCCGGAATATCTGGATTGCGGAATCCTGGCGATGGATTTTTTTTTAGGCAGCTGTGTGCTGGTAGGGAGAAGAAAGATCAAGTTTTATTTATTAGTGTCACAAGTAGGCTTAGATTAACACTGCAATGAAGTTACTAGTGAAAATCCCCTCATGGCCACACTCCGGTGCCTGTTTGGGTACACTGAGGGAGAATTTAGCATGGCAATGCACCTAAACTGCACATCTTTGGATGCATGCTACTTTGGTTATTTACATGGTGGCATGGTACCACAGTGGTTAGCGCTGCTGGCTCAGGGAGCTGGGTTCCATTCTGGCCTTGGGGTGACTGTCTGTGCGGAGTCTGCACTTTCCCACCATATCTGTGTGGGTTTCCTCCGGGTGCTCCGGTTTCCTCCCACAGTCCAAAGATGTGTGGGTTAGGTGGATTGGCCACGCTAAAATTGCCCTGTGATTTGCGTGTGAGAGTGTGTGTGACTGTGCTTAATGTGGTGTAATGGCCCTCAAGCTATAAGCTCCTGGGCGGCAGACTAATGACCTGTTCCAGGAATAATCAGCTACAAAAACAGCCGAAGAGAGAAATATTTACAAAGAGGTTTATATATTAAATCAATCAAGTGAGGCCACAATGGAGGGTGTGGAGTAGTGGAATGTGTATGACTCTGATCACAGTGTGAGATTTAGAAAGAAGTGTTGAAAAGTACAATGCAAGTTACATTTGTGGAAAGGCTCCTATCCACTAAGTTTAATGTCCTGCACTCTAGGCCCATGCTGTTTCTGAGAACCTTGGAGATAAGTTAATCACAAACGAAACTCCAGCATTTCTTCGTCCTTGCCTGATATTCTTGGCTTTCCCAGAAGGAAAGTGATTTGTGGGCAACAGGAATCTTTCTGTCGTCCTGCGAGGCAAGCTAAACATAGACTTGGAAGTGGCACGGAGCTAACTGGAAAAAAGACTCTCCCATGCTCTGAGTTAAGGTTACACAACAGGATGTAAGTTACATGCCTTGGCTTAAAATGATGTTCTGTTTTCACAACAAGTTACAGCTAAATGCATTTTACTGTTTAGCGATTGATCCTCAGCTTGGCTCCATTAGCAATGTGCCAATCCCTGTGTCAAAAAGGCCTTGGTTGTTTTAAATTCTATTCCACGCCCTGGGCACATCGTCTAGGCTGATGCTTAGGTGCCTCCACACTGAGGAAGCACTCGATTTATGAAGCTGCTATCAGCTGAGGCAGTAAATTGTTTTGGAGGCGGGCTGGGAGGTCAAGCTGGGAACTGTGTAAAACACTGGCTAAACCACAACTGGAGTCCTGTGTGTAATTCTGGTCGCCACGTTGTAGGAAGGATGTGATTGTACAAGCAGGGAGTGCAGAGGAGATTCACCAGGATGCTGCCTGGGGCTGGAGAATCTGAGCTATGAGGAAAAATTGAGTAGGTTGGGGCTGTTTTCATCGGAGCAGCAGAAGTTGAGAGGGTACCTGATGGAGGTGTGTAAGATTATGAGGGGCAGATGCAGGGTAAATTGGAACGTGCTTTTTTTCCATTAGTGGAGGGGTCAATAACCAGGGGGTATAGGTTGAAGTTAAGAGGTAGAAGGTTACGAGGGGAGTTGAGGGGAAACTTTTTCACTCTGAGGCTGGTGGGAGTCTGGAACTCTCTGCCCGGAAGGGTGAGTCAGAGACCCTTGTAACATTTAAGACGTACTTAGATATTCACTTAGATCTCCAGGGCTACGGGCCAAATGCTGAAAAATGGGATCAGACCTTTGTTGATTGACATTGACAGGATGGGCCAGATGACCCACTTCTGTGTCATAAATGAATATCAATCCATGGATGTCAAAAGATTCCAGTGCACTGATCAACATTCTCCCTTCAACCAAGCCCACTGCAGGGATTATTTGGTCATCCATCTTATTACTGTTTGTGGGATCTTGCTTAGCGCAAAGCGACAGTCTATCTTAGCTAGACACCAATTGCTGCACTCTAAATTCATTCATTGCACATGAGGGGATTTAAGAAGTTGCGAGCTGTAATGAAACTCTATATAAATGGGTCTCCCTCAAAGTAACAATAGAAACAAGCGAAGAGAGCTCTCAGTAGAACACAAAACTCAGACATACTGTGTTTAATAACAATTGCACAGCTTTTCGAGTCATCGAGATATACAGCACAAAAGGAGACCCTTCGGCCCACTGCATCTGTGCCAGTCAAATACAAACCTAACTATTCTAATTGTGTTTTCTTTGATTCTTCGATCTAACTGGTTGATGCTCTGTACTTACAAAGCTGAAAAGAGAAATCTTTTTTATTGAAAGCTTCCACCTCACTCAGAAGCCTTCAGGTTGACTAACATCCAACAACCTGCGGTGAAAACTCTGCTCACATTTTGACAGCTGTGACAATTTTACATCGGAATGGCAGAGGCAATTCACAACATTTCAAAATAAATCACCATTCTAGATCTAACAACCCATTAGCATTCTCTTGGAAAAAAAATGTTAATTCTCCCTATGTCCCAATCTTAACGGATCCTTTAAAACAATGTCACACTTCATTACTGAATGGAGTCGTTACTGAAAACGAATTGGTTGTTCCTTGGGCCATTCTCTATTTGTTCACTAAATTTCGTTAGGTTTGAGATTGTTTACAGGCAAAGGGCAAAAATGTTACCTTCGAAGGCTGAGGTAATAATAACAAATAAATGTGTCAAATTAGCTACGCATGGAGACGGTTGGATGCAAGTTCAGTTCACCAGAATCCATTCCTCTGTTATGCCCTTCAAGCCTGCTCTGCCATTCAGTATGATCATTGCTGATCCCCTTTGCCCCAGCAGCTATATCTAACTCTTTCGTGAAAACAAACAATGCTTATGGCCTCAACTGCTTTCTGTAGTAGTGAATTCTGCAGGTTCACAACTCTCTGGGTGAAGACATTTCTCCTCATCTCAATCCTAAAAGGATTGCCCTGTATTCTTAGACTACAACTCCTGGTTCCGAACCTCCCCATCATCTAGAATATCCTTCCTGCATCTACGCTGTCTAGAATTTTATAGGTTGCTATTGGCACAATGGTTAGCACCGCTACCTCACAGCACCTGGGACCCAGATTCAGTTCCGGCCTGTCTGTGTAGACTCTACACAAAGTCCAAGTAAACCACATCCACTGGCTCCCCATCATCAACTATTATTCACATCCTTGAAAAATTCCACTATTAGAAAGTATTAGTGTTAAAAGCACCTGTGTGTCCCTGGGTAGGTGGGATACAGATTTGAAGTTACTACCAGATTGGCCATAATCTAATTGGATGGTGGAATGCAATTAGATTGGAGGGTCTGAACGGCCTTCTCCAGCTCCTGGTTCATACATTCACACTGAAAGCTAACATGCCGATGATTCTAATTTATTGTTTAAGAAAGGAGAGGTGGAGAAAGCACCTCTTTGAGATCAACACTTCCTAATCTCTCACCATTTTCACCATTTGTGAAATACTCTGCATTTCTGTTTCTCCTACCAGAGTAGATAATTTCATATTTTTCCATGTTCTATCCCATCTGCCATGTTCTTGCTCACTCACACCCTGCCTAAATCCCCTTGGAGCCTCTTTGCAGCTTCCTCACAACTCACATTCCCACCCAGTATTGTGTCGTCAGCACACTTGGAAATTTCACAATTGTTTCCCACATCAAAACCATTGCTATAGATTGTGACCAACTGGTGCCCAAGCATTGATCCTTGTGGTACCCCAGTAGTCAGAGCCTGCCAACCTGGGAATGATCTGTTTATCCCTACTCTGTTTTCTCTACGTTAGCCAATTTTGTATCCATGCCACAGATTTCTTCTCTCTCTGCAAACTCAATGTCTTCCTCAAAAGCTACATTGCACTAAAGGCCTCTGATTCCATAAGCTTTCCCATTCTATCCGAAACTGGAATCCCATGAGCTGTCTTTGGCTTCTGGTTTTGCATTGCCTCTGCCCAATCCTTAACCTTGAAGCTGTTCTCAGAATGCACTCAGTGTCTCTAAGATCATAGGGTTATCAGTCTGTGGTGGTTAATTCCCTGTCCGTCCAGTCATCACTATTCATTTTAATATCACATTTCGATGGCCCAATATTTAGATGCAAAAGACATTTCGCCACCCTATTCCAAATCATGGTGACACTAGTAGTCAACAAATGTCAGATTTGGGCAATAGTAGATCTTTTGTCTCTGAGTCAGAGTTTGTAGCTTCAAGTCGGTTTGACATAATCTAGGCCAACACTTCTGTGCAGTACTGAAGGATGGCTACACCGTCTGAGGTGTTGGGTGAGATTCTCTGACCTCCCGACTGTGTGCTTCCTGCCAGTAGGAGGAGGCATGTGTTTGCTTGTAGTGAGATTCTCTGGTCCCGTGACTGTCAGTGGGAATCACTGTTGGCGTCACCCCATGGTAAAGGGGGGGGGTGTGGGGGGCACCCGCGGGCGAGGGTGTGCTGCTGGTAGGACCGGAGAATTCCGCCGTTGCCTTTGAGGGAGATGAAACCCCCTCAGCTTTCTCAAGTGGGTGTAAAAAAAATCCTATTGTGTTATTGTGAAGATCAGGGCAGTTTTCTGACCAGTGCCCGAATACATATCCCTTAATCAACACCAGGAAAACAGATTATCTGGCCGTTTGTGGGATCTTGCTGTGTTCAAGTGGCTGCCCTGTTCCTCCGCATTAAAAGTGATTATAGTATTAGGATTTCATCGCCCAGGAAACATCAGTGGCCATGGCGAGTGTGACATGAGTGCAAGTCTTCTTTCTATCAATGCTGTCTTTTTTGTACAAACGGAAAGGGTGTTCTTCGTAAGATATTTTAATCAACGTATGGTTTAGGTTGAAGCAACGTATCTCATGAACAAATGTATAGGGCGGGATGTTTCAGTCCCGACACTGGTGGGCATCATCATGGGCGAGATGGGAAAATTTGGAGAGACTTTGACTTTTAATGGCCAAATTTCCATGTCCCCCATGAGATGATGCCCACCCAGTGCCAGGGTAGGAAAATCCTGCCCTTTTCCCAGAATGCCAAAACAAATAGAATCGTACAGTGCAGAAGAGGCCCTTCGGCCCGTCGAGTCTGCACCTAGTCCCACCTACCAGCATTTGGCCCATAGCCTTGAACGTTAGGATCTGCCAAGCGCTCATCCAGGTACTTTTTAAAGGATGTGAGGCCTCTACCACCCTCCCGGCGCATTCCAGACCGTTACCACCCTCTGGATAAAAAAAGTTCTTCCTCACATCCCCCCCCGAAACTTCTTCCTCTCACCTTGAACCTGTCTCCTCGTGACTGACCCTTCAACTAAGGTGATAAGCTGCTCCTTATCCACTCTGTCCATCTTGTACATCTTGATCAGGTCGCCCCTCAGTCTGCCTTCACACTTTAAGCAGTGATTCTAGAGATCTGAAAGACAATACACAAAGTACACAGATATTCTCACCAGTCCGCTATAGTCAGAGGGCAGATTCTTTATCTTCAATATTGTTTACATCGGATTCTGACGAAAATACATTGACATTTATCGTTATAAATCCATTGGCCATTGTACATGTTGCCCCATCATGCATTTTTATGTGAAATAGCTTAATAATACAAAGATTCTTACATTTTATGAGGCCGTTATATGACTGACTGTACAGTCATATATATTTTATGAAATATGTTATACCTATTGATAGCTTGGATATTTTTAATAAGAAGCTTTCTCAAATATATATTTATCAGATTAAAAAGAGATGACTGTCAGTTCGTTGCTATTTCTGTATTACAATAGAGGAATTAAACACAGTTTCAGAGTACAGAACGAGAAAAGAGAAAATGTTCAATAAAAACAGAAAATGTCGGAAATACTCAGCAGGTCTCTGTGGAGAGGGAAATAGTTTTTCACGGATGCTGCTGAGTGTTTCCCGAATTTTTAAAAGGTTTTAATTTCCGACACCCTCAGGATCCTGTAACACATTTAAAAAAAAACATTTTTTTTTACAATCCCAGCTGAAGTTACTACTAGATCCCAGAATAGAACTGTAATAAGTCCTCAGAGGCGGAAGTCCCTTCACCAGAACCAACGACACTATACAGACTGCTCTCAGTGGGCAGTCTGCATCCGGAGTGCCAGAGGAACTGACTGTCCTGTCTACAGAGCATGAAGCTCCCTGATTGGACCATCTGTTTGGCCCTCAATCAGGAACATCTTTTTGTGTCCAGCCGAAAATCAATTTAACTAAGGGACAACTCGAAATGGGCAGCTCCCAAAAAGGAGGGAAACAGCCTGAAATAAAAAAAACAAAGCAGAAAGGAAACTTAAAACATCAGATTAAAATGTGACGAAAGGGGTCAATAATACACCCCCGTCCCTGCGGTGCCCAGCGGGCACTGGAGGCATCAGTGGTGCCCACGGACACCGCATGCTCCTTTCCAGGGACACCTGATAGCTGCGGTAGAGGGGCAGACAGACCGGTTGGACGACCCCCTCGATCACCCGCTGCCTGGACATGTAGATGGAACGCCATGCCAGTCCCAAGAGCAGGTTCACAAGGGGATCCTTTTCCTTCCTGCCCCCCCACCCCCCCCACCCCCAGCCTACCCCCTGCACCAGGTGGGCCCTTAATCAGGAATTTAATATTCGAGCAGGCCAGCCTCAAACCGTTACAGGAACCTGGTTTGATAGATCCAAACTTTTGTTTTTTGTTTGGATACATGGATGAAGAGAGTCGCAGGACTATCGATGAATTTGTAACTGAAGAATAATACAGTTATTAGATGAGAAAAGGTGAAGTATAATACACTACTCCATCACTCCAGCTATATCTTTACAGATTTGTAATGGTTACACAAGTTACAACTTTATCTTGTACTTTAACGTTCTCAGTAAGTACACAGTACGTGTAAGCCTATAGACGGCAGACACCTCACACTCTGAAATCAAGTGACAAGTGCCACCCAGTTCAACTTCTGCAGATTTCTCATCAATTCCCCCCAGGGGTAGTGAGGGGGAAGAGCTGGGGGGGGATGGGTGTGCAATGGGGTGGATGAAGACATTGGGCTAAGTCATCTAGTCTCCAGAATGTTGGAGACGGGTCTTATGACTTGGGATGCATGTCGGGGATTTTTGGAAGACCTGACACGTGGACCTGGTGGCACAGTGGTTCGTGCTGCTGCCTCACAGTGACAGGGACTTAGGTTCGAGTCCTGGTTTGGGTCACTGTCTTGTGCAGAGTCTGCACGTTCTCCCTGTGTCTGTGTGGGTTTCTTCCAAGCGCTCCAGTTTTCCCACACAATCCAAAGGATGCGCTAATTAGGTGGATTGGCAGTGCTAAATTCTCCCTCATTTTTAGCAGGAGAATTTAGCATTGCCAGATTCTCCCTCAGTGTACCCGAGGTGGTGACTAGGAATTTTCACAGTAAATTTGTTGCAGTGTAAGCCTACCTTTGACATAATAAATACACTAAATAAACTAAACTGAAGCTCTGTGGGAATATTCTGGGAAGCTGCAACTCTGGTCCCCGGGACCCTCCATGAAGTCTCTGACTCTGAGTTAGATTTGGAGATTTTGACCAGCCCCAACATTCTAGCCTGGACACCTGATCCCTACCGACTTACCCATCCACCCATTTAGCCATTCATTTGCTTACCTGGTTACTCATCCATTCACTAACATGTAGACTGAATATTTAAACTTAGCACACAGGGCCTGCTGGCTGTTTTGTGGCTCCCGCCCTTCTAACTTTGACTTTGCAAGGATCTCTCTTGGGGAAATACGTTGGGTGATTTGGTAACTTCTGAATCCCAGAGTTTCGGTTTCCTTTCATTTCCAGCTTTAACTTCCTCAGGAATGTAACTTTCCGTTAGTTACATTCTGACAACATGTGAATCATAAAATTCGGCATTTTCATGACAGCGTACGTTTCCACGACTGATGGTCTGCCCTCAGTAACTGGCACTTGCTGGGTACAACTCTGCAGGTGCCAGTTTCCTGTCACTGGCATAGAGTGACCACATTTTAGCGCGTTTAATTTTAAGAGCGAGCTGGCTGTTGGAAGCCGTCATGGACATCGCATCCATTCTCCGACTCCAAACTGACACTACTGTCTGGCGAGGGTGGGGAAATGGGGCACCAACTCATGTCTATTGGCCACCCTACCAAACCTGCAAACATCTTTGTTTGGATTAGTACGGTGGTGGTGGGGGTTGGAGTGCGGAACCTTTACCGATTAGGGGTTCTAAGTCTAGGGTGTTGAATTTGACACTGAGTTAGTGAAAATGTCAGCAGTTAGAGTGACCCCCAGCAATACCGTGAGTTCCCAGGTTTCAAATGGATAATCCCCTGTGTCTGTAATACATGACATCAGTGATAAATATGACCAATGTGAGCTATTGTTCTTGGACACGTCCAATGGAAAACAGAATTGTTTTGGTAGCGATTCATGGAAAAAGAGGTGTGCTGCCAGTGAAACATGCACAGACTAGACACAGAGCAGGGTTTGTGATT
This sequence comes from Carcharhinus amblyrhynchos, assembly GCF_965287045.1. Lineage (NCBI taxonomy): Eukaryota > Metazoa > Chordata > Chondrichthyes > Carcharhiniformes > Carcharhinidae > Carcharhinus > Carcharhinus amblyrhynchos. Next base: position 39,103,880 of record NC_137346.1, on the reverse strand, counting down.
TATAGTGAGGAATGATTTTGTGATGTTTACTCAGCGCGAGGGTGAGAGAACAGCTCAGGGCAATGAATCACTATTAAACATGGAGATGGCCACAGAGCGAGTGTGACACCCTCTCATAAAACAGGCCCTGAAAACTCAAGTGACTGTCAAACCTGTCGGCAGTTTATTTGGACACACTTGCCATTTGGGACGTTTCCCAAAACACAGCCGATGTTTCACAGGATTCCTAGTCCCATGCATTTGGATTCCTTCCACCTCCTTGCACTGGCTTTAAACACCGGGGTAAAGAGATGCAACATGAAAAGAAAATGGACTTCAAAGTGTTTTTCCCATTGCAGCCACTGAGGCTTAGGTTAGAACCATTGTCTAAATTATTGAAACTGTGCGTGCCAGCGTTGATTTGAAGCAGTGTTGCTGAGAGTTGGAGAGTGCTGCTCTGACCTGGCAGATTCTCACATTGCTGGGAGCCCTTCCAGAACTGGTGCCCCACACAGATGTTGCTTTTCCCACTCACAGAACACCAGCTAAGCGCGCAACTCGAGGGAAAAAAAAGTACAGCTGAAACCCAAGGTGAATGCTTCAAGGCAATCGTCATAACTTACATTCCTTCCTCTCATAAGGGGATCTATTTCTCAGCACCTTGCTGCGTGCTGTAACAAGTGGCTGTTGGCCACAGTGGGTCACTTGGTTAGCCTGAGATGCTTGGCAGGAGCTGGGGGAACACCCGGGGAGGGTGGGGGGTGCAGGGGGAAGGGGATGTGGTGGGCACATTTTGCACTAGGCCCGAAAGTATGCTGGGAGCACCCGAACTGAGAGGTGATAAGCTTCCCAGCCAGATTCAGTTCCAAATTTGTCTGTGAGCAGAGAGCCCACCTATTCCATGTTGGAAGTCACCTCACAATGTAAGTCGGGGCCTACACAGGATCCCAGTCGCCATTTTGTCAGCTGAATAGAGCAAGGCCTGTACTCCACTGTCCGAGCTGTTGCCTCTTGGATGAGATTGTTCAGTTGAAACTCCATCTGCCCCCTCGAGATATCCGAAGGCACTATTTGGAGAACAGTTGGCGTTGGGAGCTTTTATCACTGAGCCAGCATCGCTAAAGCAGATATCTGGTCATTATCCCTGCTGCTTGGTGGGGGGTGGGGGGCGGGGGGACCTTGCTGTGTGCAAATTGGCTGCCTGCGTGACAAGAGTGATTACACTTCTAATTTCTGTAAAGGGCTTTAGGACCTCTCGTGGGAGGCGCTATAGAAATGTGAACCCTTTTCTCCCTGGAGAGATATGCAGCCATTATGTCGTACAGCATTTAAGCACAATTTGTGTCGGAGGAACAAGGATGATCTTTGTCAACTGAATATAAAGTGATGAATTACTGAAAAAAAACAAAAAGTGGCTAAGAGCTTTTTTATTGATGAAACTGGGTTAAGTGCTTAAAACTGATAGCCTATTGAAATGCAGATGGCAGGGTTTGCAGTATTATTCCTCAGAGAAATTTTAGTGAGTTTAGGTCTAACACAGACCCAAAATACAGAAAATATATTTCTTTAAATGGGAGGGTCATTGTAATGTTGAGGTAAGTGTTGGACCCACAACCTTGGAGAGCAAGAGCTCCAAATTTGTAAGTACATCCTCACAAACAGCTTTCAGAGTGTTTTTTCAATTCATTCTTGGGATGTGTTAGCTCTGGCTAGGCTAACATTTATTACCCACCCCCTAACTGCCCTTGAGAAGCTGGTGGTGAGCCACTGCAGTCCCTGCCTGAAGTGTAGGTACATCCACAGTGCTGTGAGGAAGAAGGTTCCAGTATTTTGACCCAGCGACAGCGAAGGAACAATGACGTATTTCCATGTCAAAGTGGTGAGTAACTTGGAGGGGGACCTCTGGGAGGTGGCGTTCGAGGTACCTGCTGCTCTTGTCCTTCTACATGGTAGTAGATGTGGGTTTGGAAGGTGCTGTTGAAGAAGTCTTGTTGAGTTCCTGCGGTGCATCTTATAGATGGTACAGATTGTCATGTTTCTGGGTAGTGAAAAACATTGCTGTTTTCAGCACTGCCTGCCTCTGGAGGAAATGTTTAAGGAACAGGAGTAGATTATTCATCCTCTGGAGCCCGCTCTGCAACTCAGTTCAATTCCTGCTGCGATTCAACTCCACTTTAAACTTTCACAACCGGACTCTCATGAGAATGGAATGTGAGGGATGGACTGACCTCAGATATCTTTAGGGGTGTCTGTAAACGTTGGCACAGGCCCTTCACCAGATGCCTACTTGGGTGGGTATCCAAGCTGCGAACATTCCTGACGTTGACATTTGCAGATGACACCAGGGTTGGTGGCACAGTGGACAGTGAAGAAGATAATCTAGGATCGCAGTATGATCTTGATCAGTTGGGCCAGTGGGCTGATGAATGGCAGATGGAGTTTAATTTAGATAAATGCGAGGTGATGCCCAGGATCAAACCAGGGCAAGACTTACTCAGTTAATGGTAGGACATTGGGGAGAGTTACAGATCTAGGGGTGTGGTTTCATATCTCCTTGGAAGGTGGATAGGGTGGTGAAGAAGGCATTTAGCATGCTCAGTTTCATTGGTCAGAATATTGAATACAGGAGTTGGGACATCTTGTTGATGTTGTACGAGACATTGGCAATCCAAGACACTTGGAATACTGTGTACAATTCTGGTCACCCTATTATAGAAAGGATATTATTAAACTAGAAAGAGTGCAGAAAGACTTACTAGAATGATTTGAGTTATAAAGAGAGGCTGGATAAACTGGGACTTTTTTCCCTGGAGACTTAGGGGTGATTTTTATAGAGGTTTATAAAATAATGAGGGGCACAGATTAGCTGGATACTCAACATCTTTTCCCAAAGGTAAGAGAGTCTAAAACTAGACGGCATAGGTTAAAGGTGAGAGGGGAGAGATGCAAAAGGGTTCAGAGGGCAATTTTTTCACACAGAGGGCAGTGAGTGTCTGGAACAAGCTGCCAGAGGTAGTAGTAAAGGTGGGTACAATTTTGTCTTTTAAAAAGCATTTAGACAGTTACATGGGTGAGATGGGTATAGAGGGGTATGGGTGAAACGTGGGCAATTGGGACTGGCTTAGTGGTTTAAAAAAAAGGGCGGCATGGACAAATTGGACCAAAGGTCCTGTTTCCATGCTGTAAACCTGTATGCTGGAAGACATTACCGTCCCCACCCACCCACTCCCCCCCTCCTCCTCCCCCCAGCCTCTTGCCCCTCCTCCCACCCCTCAACTCCCTCCCCCCACCAAACATAGACCTGGAAAATTCAGTCTAATGAACTATTTTGTGGTGCGAAATATCTGGCTTTCAGATTAGAAAACAGAAAATTGTTTTTTAGGTCCGTTTTTCTAAGCTGCTATCTGCAGTTACTTGTGGGAATGCAGCCAGTGCTCATTATGTGATTTTAGATACTTTTTCACACAGGATGATTATCCCATTCTCTCACTAACAGAGACTTAATGGAGCCTCTTACTGTTCCAGGGAAGTCTTTAATAAAAAGCCTCTATCCACCTAATGAAATTTCTTCATTCAATTTATTTGATTGCATTTTAGCATTAAATACACGTGGTTTTTTTTTAATGAATTCAAAACACGGGATAATTCCTCGTGACTTTAAATTCACAGGAGTACACAGAGTGTGGCACGGTAGGCACAGTGATTGGCACTGCTGTCTTACAACATCAGGGACCCGGGTTCAATTCCCAGCTTCCACAGACACATTATCTATGTGGAATTTGCACATTCTCCCCATGTCTTTGTGGGTTTCCTCCGGGTGCTCTGGTTTCCTCCCACAGTCCAAAAGACGTGCTGGTTAGATACATTGGCCATGCTGAATTCTCCCTCAGTGTACCCGAACAGGCGCCGGAGTGTGGCGATTAGGGGATTTTCACAGTAACTTCATTGCAGTGTTAATGTAAACCTACTTGTGACACTAATAAATAAAAGCTTCAAACAACTTCATCAAACAGAAGTTTTGTTGCTGGTGAGTGTTTTTTTTAATGTTTATTCCGGAGGTTTCAGTGGAACGTATCTCCATTGGGACTGGTTGAGAAATAAAATTAGCATCTTTATACACTCAGTTCAGAACCACAACTGAGTACAGTGCATTATGAGTGGGCCAACCACTGCCAATATGTTCTTACTGCCTTCAATCACTGGCTTGTTGGACAATACAATGGGATTGTAAAAAAACAACAGGGTTAAACCCAGGAAAGATCAGAGGAAAGACTTTGCTTTTAAGCAGCACTTTCATGATTTCTTGGTTGTGTCTTACATTCACTATTTTTAAACTGCAATCACCAGTGTAATAAGAAATATGGCAGCAGATTTTCACGCACCAATGTCCCACCAAGAGGAGAGAGATAATGGCCGGAATGTTTTCGTTGGTTGAAGGCACAGGGGAGCTCACCCCAACACTTCTTCAACTAGTCTCAAGGGATCTGTTGCCTCTATTTGCGAGGCCAGACAGGGCCTTAGTTTAATGAACAATCAGAAGCACCTCTGACACTGTGTATTAGGTATGTCAGCAAACAAGAAACTACATCAAAGGCACTTCCTGTTTTTAGAGCCTTTTAAAAAAGTCAATCATTCTTAGATCAATAGAATGCTTTTGAAAGCCAGCCAAACATTAATAATGGCTGCAGCTGTCATAACAGAAGTTGCAGCTACATTGCCTGAAACTGCCAGAAGAGTATGTTGGTCCCATTTCAAAACAGAATGCCTGCCAATCAATGGAGAGGAACAGGGGGCAGAGGTTTTTTCAATTTCTAAAAGCAGTTTCTTTTTAACAATCAGAGCTGTCAGTCAATTTAAATTATAGCACAAAACATGACAGTAGAGGCTGACAGAGCATCTTTACTTTATGTGTTCTAATGCATTAAAACACTTTTTCCAATGGAAAAAGTATTGGGATGCATTGCATTCATGGTCGATATAAAGATTTGCAGAAAGATCCCTATGATGAATCACTGCGTTAAAAACATATCTACAGCACCTAGTGGTCACAGACTCTCCAAGGAGGTTTTTCTTGTTAGGGTTCTGAAAACCTGCACCAGCCCATGTAAACTGTGTGTGGGACAAAATACAATTTTCCTAATGTAGGCTCTGACTTCCGAGTGTGTGTTTTGTTTACATGTGTGTGTCTGTAATCTGTTTATGCCATTTTGGATGAGAAAATCAAAATTAAAATGACAAACTCTGGTTATAAATTTTAATTTTAAATTATTAATGTGTGGATGAGGGAGTGCTCATGATACCTACAAGGCAAGGCCAACTGTAATAGCCTACTGTCAATATGACATTGCCTCAATGAAATTATGATACTAAAAATGGAGTAGAGGTGCAGGTCAACCATGATCTGTTTGACGGGTTGAATGGCCTCCTTCTGTTGCTATGAGCGCTGCATCTTATTATTCCTACATTGCAATCCTCTGAACTATTTCTCTTTGCTTGTCTAGGTGTAGACAGTTGGATGAGCCTGAGTGAGATTGACCCCGATGAAGAGGTCCAAGGGGAAATCCATCTTCAGATTGAGATCTGTGGTGATGGCTCGACGCGAAAGCTGTGTTGCCATGTGTTTGAAGCAAGGTAAGGATTGTGAGCTGAACCTAATGTCTGTGAGGTGACCCATTGAACCCTTATGTAGCTGCAACATTGAGAGTTTGTGAGTAACTGGTCCCTGTGGGCCAACTACCTTCAAAGTATTTGATGCAGAAACTATTTGGAGAGCAGAAGGCAACCACTGGCTTTGTGTCAGATAAGGACAGAAGGCAGTTTTTGAGTTTTCAGTCAAACAATGGCATGTGTTTTATGTGAGCACTTTGTGTGTTTATATATGTTGTTTATGCACGAAAGAGAAAATGCTGGAAAATCTCAACAGGTCTGGCAGCATGTGTAAGGAGAGAAAAGAGCTGACATTTCAAGTCCAGATGACCCTTTGACAAAGCTTATATTTATAAAATATGTATATTTTATTGACATGCTGAATTTTTGTCTTTGCATTGTATTGCTTGTGTCTAAGTGGCTGTACGTGTATTATGTGGTGTCCTTTTGTGTGTGTGTGAGCTGTGAATGCTTGGTTTTTTTGTGTGTGTTTATGCCTATTTTTCTGTGTATGTTGTGTGTGGTTTGTTGCATGTATTTGGCATACATGTCTTTGTTTTGTGTGTGTGTGTGTTTTGGTGTGTAACCTCTGTGTGTATGTGTGTAACCTGTTGGGGTGTGTGTTGTGTGTAACTTGTGTTTGGTGTGTGTGTACAACCTGTGTTTAGTGTGTGTGTGTGTGTAACCCATGTTTAGCGTGTGTGTGTGTATAACCTGTGTTTAGTGTGTGTGTTGTGTGTAACCTGTGTTTAGTGTGTGTGTTGTGTGTAACCTGTGTTTAGTGTGTGTGTGTTTATAACCTGTGTTTAGTGTGTGTGTTGTGTGTAACCTGTGTTTAGTGTGTGTGTGTGTTTATAACCTGTGTTTAGTGTGTGTGTTGTGTGTAACCTGTGTTTAGTGTGTATGTGTTGTGTGTGTGTTGTGTGTAACCTGTGTTTAGTGTGTGTGTGTTGTGTGTAACCCGTGTTTAGTGTGTGTGTGTTTATAACCTGTGTTTAGTGTGTGTGTGTTGTGTGTAACCTGTGTTTAGTGTGTGTGTGTTGTGTGTAACCTGTGTTTAGTGTGTGTGTGTTGTGTGTAACCTGTGTTTAGTGTGTGTGTGTTGTGTGTAACCTGTGTTTAGTGTGTGTGTGTTGTGTGTAACCTGTGTTTAGTGTGTGTGTGTTGTGTGTAACCTGTGTTTAGTGTGTACGTGTTGTGTGTAACCTGTGTTTAGTGTGTGTGTGTGTGTGTTGTGTGTAACCTGTGTTTAGTGTGCGTGTGTTGTGTGTAACCTGTGTTTAGTGTGTATGCGTGTGTGTAACCTGTGTTTAGTGTGTATGCGTGTGTGTAACCTGTGTTTAGTGTGTATGCGTGTGTGTAACCTGTGTTTAGTGTGTATGCGTGTGTGTAACCTGTGTTTAGTGTGTATGCGTGTGTAACCTGTGTTTAGTGTGTGTGTGTGTAACCTGTGTTTAGTGTGTGTGTGTGTGTAACCTGTGTTTAGTGTGTGTGTGTAACCTGTGTTTAGTGTGTGTGTGTTTATAACCTGTGTTTAGTGTGTGTGTTGTGTGTAACCTGTGTTTAGTGTGTGTGTTGTGTGTAACCTGTGTTTAGTGTGTATGTGTTGTGTGTGTGTGTATGTGTTGTGTGTGTGTGTTGTGTGTAACCTGTGATTAGTGTGTATGTGTTGTGTGTAACCTGTGATTAGTGTGTATGTGTTGTGTGTAACCTGTGTTTAGTGTGTGTGTAGTGTGTATGCGTGTGTGTAACCTGTGTTTAGTGTGTATGCGTGTGTGTGTAACCTGTGTTTAGTGTGTATGCGTGTGTGTAACCTGTGTTTAGTGTGTATGCGTGTGTGTGTAACCTGTGTTTAGTGTGTATGCGTGTGTGTGTAACCTGTGTTTAGTGTGTATGCGTGTGTGTGTAACCTGTGTTTAGTGTGTATGCGTGTGTGTAACCTGTGTTTAGTGTGTATGCGTGTGTGTGTAACCTGTGTTTTGTGTTTAGTGTGTGTGTATGTGTGTGTTCATTTTCACTTTCTCAGTGACTGCTGTCAGGCTAACTGATCTGTATTTCCCTCCTTGTTTATATGGCTCTGTTACAATAGTTAACTTGCAATCAATTTCAAAATTGCAGAAATTTTGGAAAATCGTGACCAGCACATGCTCTGCCTCTGCAGCGATATCTTTTCAAATCCTGGGATGTAGGCCATTGGCTCCTAGGGATTTGTCAGCTTTCAGTGCCTTGAGTTTCTCCAGGACTTTTTCTCTGCTGACGTTAATTAATTTAATTTCTTCACTTTTATTAGCCCCTAGGTTATGCTCTATTTCTGGTATCTTCTACTAGGAAGACAGAAACGAAAGCCTGAGTTTTTGCTCCCAGATTGAGTGCAGAGAGGTGGGTGAATTCCCAGCTCCCTAACACCGCCTTTAAAGTTGTCCACCCACGGGTCAGAGATTAGTTCCAGGAGCGATGGCTGGTTTAGAAATCGGGCCAGCTTCCCTCTGAATGAGTTCAGAGGCTGTCAGCTGTGAGGGGGAGGTTGGACAGAAGGCCTACGTCTGTACTACCAAAATCCCTCCAACTCTCATCCTCCCTCATTCACCCCCCTCACCCCTCATCCCAATCCATGACACTTCATACACCTACCCACCCTGCCCATGGCTCTTCATACCCACTATACCAATACATGCCCCTCTACCCTCCCCCCACCAGTCTCTATGCCCCCCACATTTCCATGGCCCTTTATAGCCACTATGCCAATCTATACCCTGCACCTTTGCTCTTATCCCTCTCAATGGTCGACTCACTACGTATCCTTTGACTTCTCCTTGACAGTTTGACAGTTCCTTGATAATTTGACAATAATTTGACCACTCTTTAGCAGCCTGGCAGTCCCAAGAGTTTATGCATAATAAGGTACATTCATGTTCCGTTTCAATGATCCCAGAGGATGCCTTACCTTTCCCAAAGGTGTCCTGAAACCATATCCTTACCCGGCTAGCCAAATGAATCCATCAAATTCAGGTCTCCTTTCACCTGGTCTGATCTGCACACTCTGGGTTTCACACTCCTGACCGACCAGAAGTCCTGTTTAGTGGAGGCAATGGGTGATTTAAATTACCAGCTGCCCCGGCAGATGTGTGAACTCTGGGCCAACTCCAGCCCAGCCTCTGTGAAAATGGAACACGCTGTGTTCGGGGTGAGACTTTTAGCCATTTCTGGGATCTTCGCCAGAACAGAGGGTCTCTCCATCATAGCGAGAATCTGCATGAAAAGATTTGTTCAGTGTCTCTACCATTTCTCATTCCTCACAATAATGTCTCCTCAGCCTTTTGGCTATGTCCAGCCTTTAATAGAATACCTTATTTGGTTTTAACCCTTTTCCTTGCAGACATTTTAGGAATTTCAGTGGTGTCACTGGTAATTTAAGGGTGAATTTTTTGATTACCACTTCCAGATACGGAGACTTAACTGACAAAAAACAACATTGGAAAATTTATTTTTGAAAACTTTAGTTTGTTAGTGTTTGATCCAGAATCGCCTTTGTAGATAAGTAAATGGCAGTGCAGAATGAGATACAGGGTGTTAACGACTAACTCTCTGTCTCACTGTTATACTGGCGGATTTATTTACATTTGTATTTTAATTTTAAATCACATTGGAAAGTAGTCAGATCAGTTGTTCCTTGGATTGGACGAGATAAAAGGTTATAAATTCTGACTAAGTGTGGGGGCAAATACATGGCTGTGTGGGTGCCCTTACATAGACAGTAAGCTGCTTAAACATAAATCATGCACACTGACAGATCCACAGCAATGTGGCTGACTTTTAAACACCCGCTGAAATGGCCTAGCAGATCAAGGGCAATGAAGGATGGGCAGTAAATGTTGGCACAGCCAATGATGCCCACATGTTATGTACAAATGAAAAAGAAACACACGGGAAGGCAGACAAGTACAACTTAGCAACCACATGTTCACTTGTCACTTGGAATTTCTACTCTAATGTTACGTCCAAGACACACAGCAGCCTGACTTGACAAATCCATCTGCCATTCCTTCATCACTGCTGGGGAAAGTACCCTGGAATTCCTTGCCTACTATCATCATCAGCAGGCAGATCACTGCCTTTCCCAGGCTGGCAACGGATGGGCTCTAAATGCCAGTCTTGCCCACATCCTGAGACTGAAGAAGATCCTTCCGGGCACGTGTTCAAGATGGAGAGACATTGGGACACGCCGTAAAAGGCAATTCATAGAATCATACAGCGCAGAAAGAGGCCATTCGAGCATCGAGTCTGCACTGACCACAATCTCATCCTTACTCCCACAACCCCATGCATTTAGTCCCCATGACATTAAGGGGCAATTGAGAATGGCCAATCCACCTAACCCGCACATCTTTGGACTGTGAGAGAAAACTGGAGCACCCGGAGGAAACCCATACAGATACAGGGAGAATGTGCAAACAGGCAGGAATGGAGCCCCGGTCTCTGGCGCTGTGAGACAGCAGGTGCGGACCACTCTGCCACCCAAATTCGAATCCTACTCATTTGTGAGTTGGGGATTTAGGACTGGGAGGCATTAGAGGCAGGTCTGCACTCTGATCCATTCTGACCTTCCCCACTGGGGTTCTCCCTAAGGTGATGAACTTGACTGAGTGGCTGCAGCACGGGGTGTTGGAAAGGGCTGCCCCGGACCTGGATCTTCCCGGCTTTTCCAGGACAGCTACTTGATGCTGTACGAATCTCCGAACCTGTTAATTGTAATTCATCAACTGCCGACACAAGACAGCTTAGCGTGAAATAAAACAGAGATTCGATGCTGCAAGCATTGTGTGAGTGCAACCCACTCCGATAGAGCTGGGAATGAAATCCCCGGGATTATTCCGCATACTATTAAAATCCAGATGTCAAGTGGCTGGTTGGTTAATTACAATAAAGTTCAGCATTGTTCACGTCCTTTACTGTTAAGGTCTCAAGGCATGAAATGAGGTGATGGAACAAAGGCAGTGTGACATTTTGGTGGCAGTGATGTGTGCACCATTGGTACATTTTGAAAAATGAGACATAAATAGTCTACATCAGATATTTTTGTTACCTATGAATCAGTGGTGAGTGGTCTGCTTTTCACAAAGCAGGTTTGGATTTGACATTCTGACTGTTGGAGCTTGGCATTGCCTTTTCTTAGTTGAGTGGTCGGCTTCAAAGTATCATTTCATGTGTGTCTGTCAGAGTACGGCTACTGCCAGCTATCCGGCTGCTGCTCTTTCTCTGTCAGTCGGGGGTTAGTTAGCCCGTGTCTGTACTTAAACTTTCACATCTTGAATATACTCAGTGTACCTAGACCCTAATTCTTGTATTACACTTTCATCATAGGATTTTTAATTGCAAACTATTGTATGTAAACGTTTAGAATTGTTATACGCCTATCCAAACCTATACACGTTTGACCATGGCATTTTGCTGTCACACTGGGTTGGATTTTATACCAGGAGCGGCACTGTGGCACAGTGGTCACGGTGACACACTGTGGCCTCACAGCGTCAGGGACCCGGGTTCAATTCCACCCTCGGGTCATTGTCTATGTGGAGTTTGCACATTCTCCTCGTGTCTGTGTGGGTTTCCTCCCTCACTCCAACAATGTGCAGGATAGGTTGATTGGCCATGCTAAATTGCCCCTTAGTGTCAGGGAGGCATGGGGTTGCAGGGATCGGGCCTGGTTGGGGCAAGTTCAATGGGCTGAATGGCCTCCTGCTGTGTAGGGATCCTATGATTCTATGAGTGGGGTCGTTAACCCCTGATGGTATCCCTCGCTGCCCTATCCCTCAATGGTTGGTCCCCCTCCACCCAGCCTCCTGGCCTTGCAGTCATTTCACAGTCTATAGACTTGAGGGGCCACCCTGCCTCTGAGAGCGACTGACCAATCAGAGGGATAGCAGATCTCGTGTCCCAACACTGCCACTGGGAGCAGTGGCTGTCACAGGGAACTGCAGGCAGTCTCAGAGAGAGAGATGCCAATGGAGCCTGGACTTAAATGTAAGTCTGGGGTCTTGCTGGGGTCAGCTTGGTAGGCCCTGATGAGACAGTTGGGGGACTATGATTTGCCAGGGTGATTGGGTGGGATTGGAAGCACTAAGCGTCTGCTCCAGCAGGCTAGCCTTCCCACACCATGAGATCCGTGTGCTGGTGGGAGGAGGTCCTTAGGTGGCCATTAATTGACCAATTGGTCCACAGTGAGCAGGCCACTGGTAAAATGGCAGCTGGGGTGGGTTGGCAGCAGGCACGTGACACTGCCATGGTGCTCACTCTTACGCCCCTCCTGTGTGCCATCCTACGTCTGGGGAGACTGGGGAGCTGTAAAGTTCCGGCCACCATTCTGAATCAGACAAATGGTTTTTGAAAGAAAAACATTTGCCGTTTTTCTTTACTCTGTAACAAATATCTAATGCACACAATAACAATTTTAAAATGTTCAAAAGAAAAACACCTTTCCCAATAATATGATGACATTTAGCCATTAAACTGTCTGTTGGTATCTTTTAATACATCTATTAAAGTTTAAATTCAAGACTTCAGCCTCCCTGAAAAAGCTGGATATTTTGCTATCAATTATTGAACAGTTTCTGAGTAGGTGTGGTTTGTTATATGTTTCAGAGTGCTGTCCATTTAGCAGAATGAGTTGAAAACGAGAAAGGGCCCTTCATAGCGTTGAGTATTTGAGCATCTCTTTTACCCTTTCCAAAGGACTTTTGAGCCAATGAGAGCTGGAGTTTTGTCAGCTTTATTAAGGTTAAAAGCTTTATTTTGGACAAGTGATTTGTTTTGTAAAAAATACTGCCATCCCTCATGAACGGCTGACAGTATCAGTGACTGGTGATACACAGGATAGTGACTGCTTCCTTTGATTTTCTGTCCAGATGTAAAGTCCTCAGAGCTGACTTTGAAATTGTCCACCAGAAATTTCAGAGACCAAACTTTTAAACCGCTCGTTCTCCATTACGTGGGTGATGCTTTGAAGACTGACATTTATTACCCAAGTCTAAGATGCTCTGGGAAAGATGGACCTTCTTCTTGAACCAATGCACTGGAGGTATAGAACCGTAGAATCCATACGGTGCATAAGGAGGCCATTCAGCCCATTGAGTCTGCACTGACTCTCTGAAGGAGCATCTTGCCTAGTCCCCCGTACTATCCCCATAATCCCACACATTTACCATAGCCAATCCACCTAACCGGCACATCTTCAGACACGAAGGGTGGGATTTTCCAGCCGCACTCACCCCGAGATCAGAAAATCCTGTCCATGGTCAACGGACCTTTTCATGGTCTGTGTCCTGCCCAATACAATTCCCGTGGCAGGCAGGATGGGAAAATCCTGCCCGATAGGGCAATTTAGCATGGCCAATAGTCAACAACATTGATGTAGGTTGACTCTTGTCATTCAAATGTGGCCGCACCAGATAAGGGCAGTGGATTCTGCTTCCTGAAGGACATTAGAGAACTAGTTGGGTTTTTATAACAAACTTGCGGCTCCATGGCCACCTTTGTTTCCAGACTTTTTGGAAACTGAATTCAAATCCTCAAACTGTTTTTCTTTAGTTAACTTCCAGGATGTGAGCATCACTGGCTGGGCCTGCATTTATTGCCCATCTCTACTTGCTCTTGAGAAGGTGATAGTGAGCTGCCTTCTTAAACAGCTGCTGTCCCCGAGGTGTAGGTGCACCGACTGTGTTGTTAGAGAGGGAATTCTGGGATGTTGACCCAGCGATAGTGAAGGAACAGCCAATATATTTCTAAGTCAAGGTGGTGAGTGGCTTGAAGGGGCAGGTGATAGTGTTCCCAGGTACCTGCTGTCCTTATCCTTCTAGATGGTAGAGGTCGTGGGTGTGGAAGGTGATGTCTAAGGAACCTTGGTGAGTTTCTGCAGTGCACCTTGGAGATGGTACACACAGCTGCCACTTTATGTTGGTGGTGGGGGGTGTGGATGTTTGTGGATGGGGTGCCAATCAAGTGGGCTGCTTTCTCCTAGATGGTGTTGAGCTTCTTGAGTGTTGTTGGAGCTGCACTCATCCAGGTAAGTGGGGAGTATTCCATCACACTCCTGACTCTTGCCTTGTAGATAGTGGATAAGCTTTAGGGAGTCAGGAGGTGAGTTACTCACTGTAGGATTCTTAGCTTTTGACCTGCTGTGGTAGGTTGAAATTGGGTTGAACCTGGCCTTACATTCTTCAGGATATTCATTCATAAAACTGAATTAACCTTACTCTTTCAAAATGCTGCCTTTTACCATTTTATTCATTCAAGTGTAAATTTTGTTGATTTCATTCCTAACCTTTTTGTAACTTACATATACATCAATAATCTCCAAGAAGTGAGGATCTAACAATCACCCCTTGACACTCAATGACATTACCATCACTGAATCCCCCACTATCAACACCCTGTTACCATGGGCCAGAAACTGTACTTTACGAGCTACAAGAGCAGGTCAGAGGCCTGTGGTGGGTAATTGACCTCCTGACCCTCAAAGCATGTCCATCATTGTAACACTGACGGCCTTGGCTGCTGTAAGTCAAATTGTTTGATTGTTAACATTGCTCCTGGGAGGTTGGGCCCAGTGAGGGGGATCAGAGTTCACAGTTTATATCCAGTTATTAAGAGGGATGTTGAAGAGCCTCGCTCCCGCCAGCTCCACTCCCCAAGAAAACATACCCTTGGTTGAACTTTGATATCTTTACAGGAGTGGCTCCCAGTGCAGCTTCCTATTATCCCAACCTGGAAGAAGCTGATTGCCCCTATTGAGGCCCATCCCATTCTTGTTAAAGGGCAGTTGCATGAGCCAAGACAGCAAAGTGCTGAAAGAGAAAATAACTTTCCACCCATCGCCAATTTGTACACCCAACTTTATTATCTCTCACTTGTCCTCCATAATGATTAAATGGAGTCTGTTTTCTAACTCAAAAGATTAAATACTTGAATGGCTTCCATCTTCAGCTGCTGCACCTTCCTTCCATTGTAAGGTCAAAGATGGGGATGTTTCCTGATGTTTGCACAATGTTCAGTATCGTTCGCAATTCCTCAGATACTGAAGCAATTCATGTCCAAATGCAGCAAGACCTGGACAATATCCAGGCTTGGGCTGATAAGTGGCAAGTAACATTCACTCCACACATATACCAGGCAATGACCATCTCCAACTAGAGAGGGTCTAACCATCTCTCCCTAACATTCAATGGCATTACCATCACCAAATCCCCCACTATCAACACCCTGGGGGTTACCATTGACAAGAAACTAAACTGGACTAGCCTTACAAATCCTGTGGCTATAAGAGGAGGTCAGATTCCTGTGGCAGATAATTCATCTCCTGTCCCCAAAAACTGTCCACCACAAGGAACCAGGAGTGTGATAGAATACTGGATGAGTGCAACTCCAATAACACTCGAGATTCTCGATACCATCCAGGATTGCTACCCCTTCCACAAACATTCAATCCTCCACTACCGATGCACTGTGGCAACCGTGTGTACCATCGACAAGATGCACCGTAGGGATTCACCAAGGTTCCTTAAGCAGCGCTCTCCAAACCCACCCACATTACCATCTAGAAAGACAAGGGCAGCAGATACTCGGGAACGCCACCACCTGAAGGTTCCCCTCCAAGACACACACCTTGGAAATATATCGCCATTCCTCCACTGTCACTGGGTCAAAATCCTGGAACTCCCTCCCTAACCACACTGTGGGTGTACCTACACCTTAGGGACTGCAGCGGTTCGAGGTGGCAGCTCACCACCATCTGAAGGGCAACTAGAGATGGGCAATAAATGCTGGCCCAGCCAACGATGCCCACGTCTCATAAATGAGTTTTAAAAAAGCAACACAGCCAATGGCCTGTGGAGAAAAGAAATCGGAATACCTTGGAGGGGGGCATCTTTCTGCACTTAGCTCGATAAGGAATTTTCCACTTGTTAGCTTGGCTGCCCCAGTTGTGTGCAGACAAAGTCCTGTGCCAGAAGTGGGAATTGTAAAGTGATGTTTTATAACTGTGCTTGGTGGCAGTGAGTAAAGCAAATGTGTTGTTGGGAGTTATTAAAAGGTCAGTTTTGAGCTGAGATAGTAAGGTAGCCCCGCAACTTCGAAGATGGTCGATGCAACAGTACTTAGAATAGCGTGTGCGGTTCTGGTTGCTTCACAACAGAATAATATTGCAGCTTTGAAGAGGAAACAGAAGAGAGCAGCCAGAATGATTGAGGGGTTGGAGGGCTGGAAGAGCAATTATATCAATTGGGCATATTCTCACTGATAATGAGAAGGTGGAGAGGTGCTGTGATTGCTGTATTTTGGATTCTAGAGGGGCTAGATAATATAAACCATGGTGCAGGAGAAGGCTATTCAGCCCATCATGTCTGCACTGACCAAAATCCCACCCAGGCCCTATCCCTGTAACCCCATATATTTACCCTACTAATACTCCCTGACACTAGGGTCAATTGAGCACGGCCCATCAGCCTAACCCACACATCTTTGGACTGTGGGAGGAAATCGGAGCACCCGGAGGAAACCCATGCGGACACTGGGGGAATGTGCAAACTCCACACAGACAGTGACCCAATCCGGGAATCGAACCCGGGTCCCTGGCGCTGTGAGGCAGTGGTGCTAACCACTGTGCTGCCGTGCCGACCCACAACAGTTGCATTAGTGGGCAAAGCCTGCAATTGGAGAGTGTTCAACAAGAATAAAATTTCAGTGAGCAACTATTTAATCTGTGGAACAGGTTTGTTAACAGCATGCTGGAAGCAAATAGTACGAGTCCTTTCCTGCAAATTAAATAGATTTCTTTCTGAAATGTATAGGATACAGTATGTGGTCAATTGAGATATGGCTCATATTGTAGTGTATGTGAGGACAGCAGCTGACATTGAACCTATGATTCCCCACATTCCCCACTGGGAAATTCTTCTCTTGTCTCAGTGTGTTGCCAATTATCCGTTTACATTCCTCACCATTGTTATTTCCAATGAAGATTTACAAGTGAGGTACATTGGACTGTTGAATCTCTATCTCTGCGACCCATCTCGGACTCTCTCGATTTCTCCACTGGGCCAGATTTTCATAGCGTGTTTTGCAACCGTGAAGGTGACCAAGGTGACCCTCCATTGGCTGGTGATGGGAATGTCTGCTCCCGCTGCTGTCAACGTGGTTTACTGTTCTGTGTGCCTCCCCTGCCCCGTCACGGGGGGGAATCACACGGCAGGGGCTCACCGTTGGCGGGACAGGAACCTCCCGCCAGTGTGAACGACAGGAAGATTCCGGCCACTGTCCCTGTCCGACTGTTATTGCCTGACATTGGTGTGGAATGAGTAGAAATTTATTCCAGGTCAGTATTGAGAAGATCAGTGCCGTTGTCTTCAGTCCCCGCCAGAAACTCCATCTCCGGGGCCCAATCCCCTGTCCCTGGAAAGTATCTGAGATATAACCACAATGATCACAGTGTTAGGGTATCATGTTTGACTCTGATATGAGCTTCCTACAACACAGCTACACCCTGCCTCTTTACACCTCTGTGATATCACCTGCCTCTGCCCCTGTCTTAGCTGCTGAAATCCTCCTGCATGCTTTTGTAACCCCTGCACTTTACTATTCTGATTTACTGCTGCCCAGCCTCCCACTCTTTACCTTCTATAAACTTGAGCATATCCAAAGTTCTACTGCCAATATCCTGGCCTGCAGCAGCTCCCATTTACCCAGTACCCTCTGCCTGCTGACCAACATTAGCTTCAGGTTTAGTAACACCTTCACTTTAAAATTCTCAATCCTCTTGGTCTCACCCTACCCTCATAATCTTCTCCAGCCTCACAAACCCCCAAGATACCTCCACGCCCTCCAATTCTTTGCACATTCCCAAATTTAATCTAACGCTAACCCAACACACCCCTCCACTTCTGAGCTACTTTAAGGCACTCCTTAAAACTGAGCTTTTTGGTGAAGATTTGGGAACTCTGTCTATCTCCAGCTATGGTTCAATGTTACTGGATAATTTTCCTCCAAAGCACCTTGGGAAGGTTGACTATGTAAACAGTGTGTTATAAATTCAAGTTGATGTCGCAATTTAATTCCAATCTTCTGGTGAAATTTTGGAATTCAGGTGGTCTACTACAGCGTTTAAAAATCCAAGTTAAATTGCTTAAGGGGGCATTTAGACTGTCTAACTCCTCGAGGACCTCATCTGTCACAGCGATCGCCGTCCTTATCCTGGACAAGTGAGGCTTTCACACGCTCGATTGATAGGAAGTGAGTTAAATCAGAAGAAAAGATGTTTGAAGAGCAAAGGGAGACAGAGGTGAGGCTGGGAGAGACAGAGGTGAGGCTGGGAGAGACAGAGGTGAGGCTGGGAGAGACAGAGGTGAGGCTGAGAGAGACAGAGGTGAGGCTGGGAGAGACAGAGGTGAGGCTGGAGGGAGACAGAGGTGAGGCTGGAGGGAGACAGAGGTGAGGCTGGAGGGAGACAGAGGTGAGGCTGGAGGGAGACAGAGGTGAGGCTGGAGGGAGACAGAGGTGAGGCTGGAGGGAGACAGAGGTGAGGCTGGAGGGAGACAGAGGTGAGGCTGGAGGGAGACAGAGGTGAGGCTGGAGGGAGACAGAGGTGAGGCTGGAGGGAGACAGAGGTGAGGCTGGAGGGAGACAGAGGTGAGGCTGGAGGGAGACAGAGGTGAGGCTGGAGGGAGACAGAGGTGAGGCTGGAGGGAGACAGAGGTGAGGCTGGAGGGAGACAGAGGTGAGGCTGGAGGGAGACAGAGGTGAGGCTGGAGGGAGACAGAGGTGAGGCTGGAGGGAGACAGAGGTGAGGCTGGAGGGAGACAGAGGTGAGGCTGGGAGAGACAGAGGTGAGGCTGGAGGGAGACAGAGGTGAGGCTGGGAGAGACAGAGGTGAGGCTGGAGGGAGACAGAGGTGAGGCTGGGGAAATGATGTGGAGATGCTGGCGTTGGACTGGGGTAAAACAGAAAGAAATCCCACAACACCAGTTTAAAGTCCAAACAGGTTTATTTGTAGCAAAAGCCACAAGCTTTCGGGACAGCCTGTCCCATCTTCAGGTGGGTGGGAGTTCCAGCCTCCTGAAGAAGGGAAAGGCTGTCCCGAAAGCTTGCAGCTTTTGCTACAAATAAACCTGTTTGGACTTTAAACTGGTGTTATGGGATTTCTTTCTGTTTTAGGCTGGGGAAAGACAGATGTGAGGCGGGGAGACAGATGTGAGTCTGGAGAAAGACATGTGAGGCTGGGGGGGAGACAGATGTGAGGCTGTAAGGAGACTGGAGGGAGACAGGTTATGGCGGTGAGTGTTGAGACAAGGATGAGAAGAGATAGTAAGAATCAGTAATGAATGGTACAACAAAAAAGCATTGAAAGCTGAAGATCTGTTGCCTGTGCTCTTTATGCTCCACTGAGTCAGAAGATCCTGTTCAAAGTTCCCTTTTTACCCCTAATTGAACATATATTTACTTGTGGTTTTCGAAAATGGAAAATTGAGGAAGTATTTCTGTGAGTCTCATCTTTCTTTATACAGTAACCTGAGCTGGTTTGTAGAGGGGCTGTAGAGGTTGTAGGCAGAAGATGTAGGAGAAATGTAGGGGGGTGTAGAGCAGGTGTAGGGGGGGTGTTTAGGAGGGTGTAGAAAGGGGGATTGGGGGTGTAGGGGAGTGCAGAGGGAGTGAGTGTAGAGGGATATAGATGGTGTGTAAAGGAGGTGGAAGGGGGTGTAGGTGATTTATAGGGTGGATGTTGAGAGGGTGCAGAGGGGGTGTAGAGGAGCTGGAGGGGGTGTAGGAGGTAGGTGGTTTATAGGGTGGGTGTTGAGAAAGTGTAGAGGGGATGTAGGGGGTATAGATGGTGTGGAGGGGGTCTAAGAGCTGTAGGGGGTTTAGGGGGGGTTATAGAGGGGATGTTGGGAGTTGAAAAGGGGGTGTTGAGGGGGCTGTAGTGGGTGTAGGTGGTTTGTAGGGTGGGTGTCGAGGTAGTGGAGGCGGGTGTAGGGGTGGCATGGCTGGGTGTGGGGGTGTAGAGAGGGGGTGGAGTGGATGTTGAGGCGGTGTGGGGGGGGGGAAGGGGTTGTAGCGGGGTGGGTGTAGGGGGTGCAGGTGGGGTGGTGGAGGTGGTTTATAGGGTGGGTGTTGAAGGGGCGTAGGAAGGCATAAGGGGGTGTAGGGGGTCTATAGGATGGGTGTTGAGGAGGGTAGGGGGTGTAGAGGGGTTGTCAGGGGGTTAGGGGGTTTATAGGGTGAGTGTTGAGGGGGTGTAGATGTGGCATGTAGAGGGTCTATAGGATGGGTGTTGAGGGGATGTAGGGGGGCAGGGGGTGTAGAGGGGAGTATAGGGAGTGGAGGGGGCCTATAAGGCAGGTGTAGAGGGGGCTGTAGGAGGGTTTTGGGGGGAGTGTAGGGGGTATAGGGTGGGTATTGAAGTGGGGTATAGGGGGTGTAGATAGGGGGGAATAGGGAGTGAAGAGGGTCTATTAGACGGTGTTGAGGGGGCTGTAGGAGGGTTACGGGGGGAGTGTAGGGTGCTGATAGGGTGGGTGTTGAGGGGGGTATAGGGTGTGTAGAGGGGGAAATAGGGCGGGTGTAGAGGGGGCTGTAGGAGGGTTTTGGGGGGAGTGTAGAGGGGTGATAGGGTGGGTGTTGAGGGGGGTATAGGGTGTGTAGAGGGGGGAATAGGGAGTGAAGAGGGTCTATGGGACGGTGTTGAGGGGGCTGTAGGAGGGATTTGGGGGGGGAGTGTAGGGTGGGTATTGAAGTGGGGTATTGGGGGTGTCGGGGGGGGAATAGGGGGTGGAGGGGGTCTATAGGGAGGGTGTAGAGGGGGCTGTAGGAGGGTTTTGGGGGGGAATGTAGGGTCGGTATTGAAGTGGGGAATAGGGAGTGGAGGGGGTCTATCGGACGGTGTTGAGGGGGCTGTAGGAGGGTTTCGGGGGGAGTGTAGGGTGGGTGTTGGGGGGGTATTGGGGGTGTCGGGGGGGAATAGGGAGTGGAGGGGGTCTATAGGGAGGGTGTAGAGGGGGCTGTAGGAGGGTTTTGGGGGGGAGTGTAGGGTCGGTATTGAAGTGGGGAATAGGGAGTGGAGGGGGTCTATTGGACGGTGTTGAGGGGGCTGTAGGAGGGTTTCGGGGGGAGTGTAGGGTGGGTGTTGGGGGGGTATTGGGGGTGTCGGGGGGGAATAGGGAGTGGAGGGGGTCTATAGGGAGGGTGTAGAGGGGGCTGTAGGAGGGTTTTGGGGGGGAATGTAGGGTCGGTATTGAAGTGGGGAATAGGGAGTGGAGGGGGTCTATCGGACGGTGTTGAGGGGGCTGTAGGAGGGTTTCGGGGGGAGTGTAGGGTGGGTGTTGGGGGGGTATTGGGGGTGTCGGGGGGGGAGTAGGGAGTGGAGGGGGTCTATCGGACGGTGTTGAGGGAGTGACATCGCCATGGTGCCCTGGGCCTGGATTGTTCTCTTTCTAAAACCAGCACCAAGCGAAACGGAGCAATAAGTGGCAAAGCTTCAAGGAGCGATCCTCCTGGTGGCAGATTGCAAAACAGATGTTTCTCAGCAGTTGTCATGGTTTCTGCAGAGACTGTAGTGAGTGTGTGTTCATCATTCTGTGAGGGAGAAGTAAACCCTCTGCCTTTTGTCAATTTGATTTCTTTCCTTCTCTCTGGCTTTTTGTTAAACTCCCAATCTTCCCATCTGGAGAGTTTGTGAATTCATCAGTTGCCTTTAAAGAAGTTTTGCCGTGGGGCTGTGGTGAGAGGGGGAGGTGGGCTGATTTATTTTTATTCCAATGATTTAATAGGCCAGAATCTATTGCTGAATTTGGGGGGTTGGGGGGGGGGGGCTACACTGGCGAGCAGCGGGTCCAGATGGAGCGTTGAACCTTCAAGCATCTTCTTCTCCGTGTCGATCACTGCTGTTCGAGTCGCTGCATTTACCAGTTCATTTTCATATGAGTCACACAACAAGCTCCCAATGTGCTGATGGGTGAGACTGTCGCGTCAGTCATTAACATTGATTGTGCCCTTGATGTGGCTCTCACTCGATCTTACTGTCGAGGTTAAAAGGGTGAACCATCTGGAGATGGAGTAATTTAGTCGGAGATGTCAACAGTTACTTCAGGCTGAAGTGGCTGCTCCTTTTTTCATTCTGCTGCAGCACACAGCAGGTGGCCTCTTCGATTTGCTCTTGCATCAAGACACCACTTGTCATGTTGCTGCCTGTCGGAAAGGATGTGAAAGGGAATGGCTGCTGATCCAGGGAGATTGCCTGAAGCCCAGCCACTGCGACCCAGCAGTCTGACCAACCGGCCAAACAGCACCGTCAGCCCAGTGACACCAGCCCAGATCCTGTTCCTCTCTGTTACAGGAAGAAGTCCCACAACACCAGGTTAAAGTCCAACCTTGATAGTAAACCCACGAGCTTTCGGAAAGGCTGTTCCTTTGTCAGGTGTTTGGAAAGTTCTTTGTGGACTGTGGAAAGTTCTGACTTTCCAAACACCTGACGAAGGAACACCGTTTCCGAAAGTTTGTGGGTTTACCATCAAATAAACTGGTTGGACTTTAACCTGGTGTTGTCAGACTTCTTACTGTGTTCACCCCAGTCCAACACCGGCATCTCCACATCATGACTACCTGTCTGTTACACCAGCCCAGTATACTCCGACTCGTGTTGTATCATCCCCTTCACCTTCAGCTGAGGAGCGCCCTGGAGTGGAGCTGGCCCTGGGCGTATCTTTCCATCGAACACAGAACAGGAATAGCACAGGAATAGGCCCCCCGGCCCACAACAATTAAAGTTTATTTATTATTGTCACAAGTAAGTTTACATTAACACTGCAATGAAGTTATTATATAGTCACCACACTCTGGCGCCTGTTCAGATACACTGAGGGAAAATATACCACAGCCAATGCACCTAACCAGCACGTCTTTCAGACTGTAGGAGGAAACCCATGCAGATATGGGGAGAATGTGTGGACTCTGCATAGACAGTGATCACAGCTGGGAATTGAACCTGGGTCCATGGCACTGTGAGGCAGCAGTGCTAGCCACTGTACCACCATGTTGTGCCAAACATGATGCCAAATTAAACTAATCCCTTCTGCCTGCCCTTGGTCCATATCTCTCTATTCCTTGTGTTGTCATGTCTTTATCTAAAAGCCCCTTTAAGCACCCCTATTGTATCTGCGTGTACCACCACCCCTGGCAGCACCTTCCATACACCTCCCATTCTCTGTGTAAAAAAAACCTGCCCCTCACATCTCCACCTTAAACTTTAACCAGAACTCTTCCAATGGATCCCAGAGAGATTGTGCCAGAGATCCACGTGTTGGACTGGTTTGGGCTAGAGCCATGCGATCTGGCGGTGTAGAGAGTCTCAGCAAACAGTGGATTATCTGTTAACTGAAGAATTGGACACAGCCACTCAGCCCATCGTGTCTGTTCCTTGCACACATTCAAACAGTCTACCCCAATTGTGTGATTTCCTGAGGGAAAGTTACGTACAAATAAATCCTCCCCGATTTCCCGAGGTCATTTGAGGGAAAACGGCAGGAGGTTCACTGAGGCTATACCTGGTACCTTTTGCAAAGGTGATCCATCTGCACTCCCCCAGTACTCCCAGCCCCTCCCCACCGCCACATTCCCAGACCGCAAGATTCAGCAGCGTCGAGAGAGAAATAGAAAAATATCACTTCTTGCAAAGGCATCTAATGTCATTCCGCAAACACTTGTTTGTGTTTTTCATGCGATTTTTAAATAGTTCACTGTAGGAGTGGGAACTCAGAGAGTGTGGATTAGGTTTCTGTGAGTTAGTCAAACTTCATGTATTAAATCACACTGCAGAGGGATCTAAATCTAAGGCTGGATGTTATAATGGTTTCTGTGTGGGAACTGCATTATGGCTCCATTTGTTTGCAATGTAAAGCTTTCATGGAAAAAGGGTAGGCGTTTGCTCCTCCCATCACATTTTCTCCCCTTAGACTGAGAAGCCTGTATTATACCCAGCTTTTGTGTCCTAATACGCATAGCTTGTCACTTAAGCATCTCACCATTCTGGGGGAAGAAGCCCAGCTTCTGTTTGGGAGCAGTTGCCAACTCCCTTGTGACACAGCCTTGATCTAAGTGTACTGTGCCGACCGGAACACTGTGGTGAATGGGAAGCATTGGCCACCAATTCCTGTATGGTACACACGTTAGTGAACGTATCACTGTAACCATCTTTGCTCTTCGGCGTACTGTGAGCTGTCTGGGCAGCTTGTTACCAGACATACAATGGGAGAGCTTTCTCATCTAACCACAAGCTCATTTATTGACCGTACAGATCTTTTCAAACTTTAAGAGAAATGAATTCATGAACTTCCCTTTGACAAACCAGTTTGCTACAGGCAGCCAGCCTAATTTCATCAGAAGAGGCATTTGTTAAAGCTCAGTGCAGTATCTCAATTCCCCCTGCAGCAGCAGAGCACAGTTTACGAGAACGATGACCACAACACACATTCAGGAATCTACCACACCACAAGCAGGCACCAGTTATAATTTTAAGGTCTTCTGGTGCTGCCCATTTACACTCGTAAATAATTGTGTCAGGAAAGGGAGTGAGGGGGGAGGAATTCAGATGTTGAATAAACTGAAGGCGTGAGGGGGATGGGAAAGCCACTGCGCATTTTGTAAAGTTAATTGTTGAGATGTGGTCGGGTTGGTGTTGGTGAGGCCACACCTAGAGTATTGTGTGCAGTTTTAGTGTCCTTACCTGAGGAAGGGTGCCCTTGCTATAGAGGGAGTACAGTGAAGGTTTACCAGGCCGATTCCTGGGATGGCAGCTCTGTCACGGGAGGAGAGACTAAGTCGGTTAGGATTATATTCACTGGAGTTTAGAAAAAGTGAGAGAGGACTCCATAGAAATTTATAAAATTCTAACAGGGTTAGACAGGGCAGATTCAGAAGGAGTGTCCCCGATGCTGGGGGAGTCCAGAACTAGGGGTCATCGTTTGAGGATAAGGGGGTAAAGCTTACAGGACTGAGGTGAGGAGAAATTTCTTCACCCAGAGGGTGGTGAATGTGTGGAATTCACTCCCACAGAGTGTAGTTGAGGTCAAAACATTGTCTGATTTCAAGAAGAAATTAGATTTCGCTCTTGAGGCCAAAGGGATCATGGGATTTGGGAAGGGGGGGGAATCAGGATATAGAATTTGATAATCAGCCATGGTCACAACACATGGTGGAGCAGGCATGAAGGGCCAAATGGCCTATTCCTGCTTCTGGTTTCTATGTTTCTTGTCCATCCCTGGAAAGAATGGTCTTCTGGGAGTTGTCCGATTCCTAAATCCAAATCGATGCATCAGTAAGTCTGACAAAGGATGTTGCCACTTTACCCAATTGGTCACAGCCCAATGTTTGTGAATTTGCCACGAGCTTTGTGAGAGATTCTTTGAAAATCGTGTCCCTGGTGACGGTCGCTGAAGACGGATTTGTTGCCCCGTAGCGAAGGGCCAATGGCGAAGAATCTGGTTGTTTCTCAGAGACCCATCAATAAGTTTGAACGGTGGTGACAGATTCAGTTAGACAGTTCAGTCACAGTTATTGTCAAGGTTAGTAGGTTACAACAAAAGAGAAATCAACATCCCCAAGCTTAAAAAACTAAAACGTTTTACTCCTGGCCTAATAGTGTGCCCATTTCTGGAGATGGTTTTTTTTTATTTAATGCCACACTGGTGTATAAATATTAAATCAGACCACCAAGGATTGTTAGTATCAACAATTTAAAGTGTATTCAGATTACCTGGACACATTGGCCGGAATTTTACAGCCTCACCCACCCTGGAATCGGGATGGGCACGGCTCACAGAATGGGATTCTTCATTGACCTCAGGCAGGATTTTACGAGCCTCGTCTGAACAAGGTCGTGAAATCCCTCCCATTAACGTGACTGTCCCTTATAGTTGGGGAAAATGAGGAGAGATGGTGGTATAGTTGGAATATAATTGGTCTAGATCCATTGACCCAGGCTACTGCTCTGTGACATGGGTTCAAATCCCAGCATGGCAGCTGGTGAATTGAAATTCAGTGAATAAAATCTAGAATTTAGTTAGCTAGTTTTGGTAATCGCGACCACGAGATAGTAAATACCCATCTCGTTCCCTAATGGTCTGGTCTGGCCTATGTGTGACTCCAGGCCTGCTGTAATATGGTTGACTAACATGAGTAGCTCTAAAATGGCCCAGTAAACCACTCAACAAATGTTGACCTTGCCAGTAATGTTCACACCCTGCGAAAGAATTCAATTAAAACAAAAGCTGAATGAATTTTGTTCTGTAAGGTGTCCAAGCTTTTGTGAGTTAGATAAATGGTCATATTTAAGGGGCATTTTAAAACATGGGTGAGATAGGGTGCGGTTAAAGAATAAGCGAGGAATAAATGGAATAGTGTCGGGAAGGAGGTGGGCTGCATTGATGACACGTTTAAAATTTATCATGGAATCCTACAGTGCAGAAGGAGGCCATTCTACCCATCGAGACTGCACTGACTCTCTGACACAGTATAACACCCAGGCCCTCTCTCCCGCCCTATCCTCATAACCCTGCAATTGACCACAACTAATACCCCCTGACCTGCTGATCGTGGGACAATAAGGGGCAATTTAGCATGGCCACCGCACCTAACCAGCGCGTCTTTGGACTGTGGAAGGAAACCGGAGCAGCTGGAGGAAACCCACGCAGACACAGGGAGAACACGCAGACTTCAGTACTGACAGTCACCCAAGGTGGGAATTGAACCCGGGTCCCTGGCACTGTGGGAAGACAGCGTTAACCGCTGTGCCATCGTGCTGTCAATCATGCAGGGACCCACGGGTTTAGGATTAAGAGGTCAATCATCACAGCAGCTGAATCGAGGTGAGGGCAACCTCCAGGAAAAGAGGAAAGATTTTCACAACATCCCTCGTGGGGCCTGGGGTGGCGGTGGGGGGGGCTTTATTATTTAAATCTTCAAGGGTGAATTTCAACATTCTGATAGATTGACAGCCATGTTGCCCTGAGAAATACGGAAGCCTGTGTTTTCCTGCAAGTGGTAGAGACTGAGCTCCGCATTGTGAATCTTTGAGGTGGGGGGGGTGGGTGGTGTGTGTGTGTGTGTGTGTGTGTGTGTGTGTGTGTGTGTGTGTGTGTGTGTGTGTGTGTGTGTGTGTGTGTGCACGCGCAGTGCAGAATTGATGTTGTCCACACCCTGATGCTATGGGGAGATGGTAGGGGAGTTTGGGTAGCTGGGAGGAAGCACTCCTTCTCCCCACACGGCCCCACCTCCCCATCCGCCAACTCTGACCCACAGGGTATGCTGTGAAAAACACTTGTCTTTTCCCTGAGGCGTCAGTTCAGGGAAACCTGGGTGGCCAGCTAAGCCTGCAAAGCAGGTTCAATCTGAAACTTCCAGCACAGTTGACATAATTAAAATGCCTGCACTAAAATTAACAACACTATTTCATTTTTTCCCCCTTTTAATTCCCAACAGCTCCCAATCTCACCGCCTTATCCACGCTTAAAAATCACCCTGAGAATGTGGCCCCCTCTAAACCCTCATGTAACCCACAGTAATGAAAGCTTGGATATCCTTGCTGTAGAGAACTTTTCTCTGCTTCAAATCTCCCTCCCCCAAACATAATGGACTGTTGAGTAGTTTGAGATATTTTCCGAGCACTCACTTCCTGCTCAGTCTGTTTGTGGAAAACCCATACTGCATTCTTAGTTATAACTTAGTGAAGGATATCCGTAAATTAAATTCTCTCTAAGGTTTTGCATGACTTAATACAGTTTCCCAGACTCCCACTGCTCACTGTACAAATCACCAGTAATGGCAACCATCAGCTTTTGAAAAAAAATCGTCTGGTTCACTAATGTTCTTTGGGGAAGGAAATCTGCCGTCCTTACCCAGCCTGACCTACATGTGACTCCAGACGCACAGCAATGTGGCTGACTCTTAACTGCCCTGTGGAAAAGGCCTAGTGAGCCACTCAGATCAAGGGCAATTAGGGGTGGGTAACACAGGATGCCAGTGATGCCCATCTCCCATTAAAATAATGAATAAAAAGAAAATCATGTTCACATACATTCATGAACCATACATGTCATTGTGACTCCTTTACACATCCAAGGACATCCAGACAGCGCCTTTGCTCCAATCCACTAAACCTAAAGCTCTCATTCAATAAGTGAAGAGTCTGGACTCTCATTAGATGTTTTAAGGATCTCTGTTGTTTTATTGATGCGTTTCCATTGCTGTCCTCCCAGTTACCCTTTGGTTCTCACTTCTCACAAATTCTCCTCCTTTGATTTGGTTTTTAAAAATCACACTCCCCAACAATTGGTTGAATGTTTAAACTGTTGTGGGGTCAATGTACGTGGACATTTGTTTTTAAAGGGACAAAACCTTCATGAAAAAGTGTTGGGAAAAGTGTTTTGTTAACTGTGTGTAGATGATCCCCCACCACAACCCATCCCACCACACATGGCACCAGACACACAACCCTGCAAGTAATCCAGGCTGCTCTAGAGTGGGATGTACAGATCTATTGAAGGATTCACATTGGGTGGACCAAGTGATTGTTGGTGTGCTTTGTGTTTTCAAGAGGATGAACGGTTAGAAATAATAAGCCAGGATTTGTCAAGGTGACCAAGAAGCTGTCAGACTGTTGTTACAAATCCAAATAGTTCACAAATGCCCTTTAGTGAAGGAAAGCGATTCCAATCTCACGTCAAATAAGACTTATTCTTAGCTCCTCTCTGACGTGGCCTAGTGAGACACTCAGTTTTAGCAAACCCCTCGGGGTAACCAGGGATAAGCTGGCCACCTCTGCAAGGCCCAGATTCCTACAATGATCTTCAAAAACTGCCTGGATTTTGTTGAAGTGAAATAAAATCTGGAAGGAAATGGAGCAGAAAGAAATCTGGGTGGTGTTTGGTTTGGGAATCCTGTCTACCCAGTCTCATCGTACGACTGTATCTCAGATGACAATTTGTGGATCCTACCCCTGATTTCCAATCATGGCCTCTCGGCGATTATGTATGGAGTTTTTAATTATTGTAAAGGGATCTCTCACTGAAACTCTGAGACTATGGTCTAGAGCAGCAGTGGGCAACCTGCGATCTGTGGACCACATGCAGCCCATCAGGGTCCTGAGTGCGGCCCACAAAACATTTTGTTGACCGTTGCCCATGCACAGAGTTGCCGCTGAGTACTGTCCACATATTTCCTTTCTTAAGGGGTATGACTGTAGTGATGAAGCAAGAGTGCATGAAGTGAGGTGTGTGCTCATTGCTCACAGCATTGACAGTGAGAGCTGTGCGCTCCTCCTGTGTCCAAAATATAAATATTTAAATGGTTTTTACTGTTTGAGGTTGGTTGTTCCAATATTTTCTAAATGATTAAGCACTTTCTCTAACTCGATGCGAGATATTTGGTGTGTATTTAATTATATTCATGGGGTCGTGGCAAGCCCCATTTCAATCTTGCAGCCCACTGAGATGAGGGTGGGCCACTCATGCAGCCCAGTCACTAGCCCAGGTTGCCCCTCACTGGTCTAATCTTTAGCAGCATACGAGAAATTTGTCCCCTTCAACTTGCAACAGAGGCAGCCTACGACTTGTTTAAAATGTTGTGTTTCATTCCAAATCTGTGAACCTGTCGATAATACAGACAGCTTGTGGCATCATTAAAATGCTCATGTCAACCAACCGTGTGGAATACTAATGGATACAAACGATACTCATGGAACTAACAGCTCGGTTACTGCAGTGACTGAAGATCTCGGTGTTTGTCTAGTCCAACAACAGATCCATTATGCTCCTATAGCACTAACTACACTAACACACTGCTTACATGAGCGAACAGAAGCTTAGACTAATAATCCAGAGTTCAAATCTCACCATGACTGTCAGAACTCCAGACCCAGTTCAAAAATAAGTCCGGAAATTAAAAACCTGGGGTGGGATTTTCTGGCCGAGCTCATACCAAAACCGGAAAATCCTGCCCGAGGTCGATAGGCCTTTCCAGGACCCCCCGCAACTACAATTCCCGTGCTGGGCTTGATGGGAGAGTTCCCTCTTGGTATCAGTTTACAAAACAAAATACTCCTGGAGTTGGTGCATTGATATCAAAACCCCAACTGCTTCATTATAACCCAATCCACCGTCCCGAGCTGTTCCTGCTGGTATGTCACATGGCTTCACGGCAGAGTACCCTCTGAGATGGCCTGGCAAACCCTTCAGTCATGTTAAACTTTCACAGAGCAGCCTAGGAATGGGCAATACAGGTTAGCTTTCTCAATGATGCCCAATAAACAGTCTACCTTCCATTTTCCTGGTTGACGATCTCGTGCCCAATATCAGTGGTATTTGTAAAGGTGTCTGCGCAGTAGGTAAGTTGTAGTTAGTGGATTGTATTATGCTATCCCTCCATTCCTGCTCCATTACTTTTACTGCCTGCCATTTAGAATGGATCTCGGTAAAAGAAATTGAGGATTTGAGATCTGGGGTCTCGATTTTGTTATCTGTCAGCGGTAGAGTTTTAGGTACCCTGAGCTGCATTGCCTGTGCTTATCACATCAGCACAGCATTTAATTTGCATAGAGTCCCGATTAATGTTAAATTCCTCTCTCTGTTTTGTCTATTTCTCTGGAGGTTTACAGTGAGCACTGATGAGCTCACGTCGGGGCAAATGACTAAGCAGCAACTGTTTGGGCACTGTAGTGAGCACTGCTGCCTCACGGCGCAAGGGACCCGGGTTCAATCCTGGCCCTGAGTCACTGTCTGTGTGGAGTCTGCACCTTCTCCCAGTATCTGCGTGGGTTTCCTCCAGGTGCTCTGGCTTCCTCCCAAAAGTCCAAAAGATGTGCTGGTTAGGTTGATTGGCCGTGATAAATTGTCCCTTAATGTCGGGGGGATTAGGAGGGTAAATACGCAGGGTTCCGGGGATAGAACCTGGGCGGGATTGTTGTCGGTGCAACCTCCTTCTGCACTGTAGGAATTCTGTGTTTCAATGGATTCCCATCTGAATCACTGCTGGACTAATCATTGGATTATAATCTAGCTTCCTCCACCACGTGGCTCCGTAACTAACCCGAGGCAGCAACTCTAGAATTCATTTAGAAGAGAACTTGCCTCTCGACATAGAACAAAGCAGCTTATCTGTGAACAATTTCAGTCCTGTTTTAGCTCTTCACGGTGACTGATGATGGTGCTCAGAAGCAGAACATTTCATTGACTTGCTTTTAATCCACCGACCACATCAAAGCAGTCAGCTGATGGTGAAGGAACTTACTCTGCACTTCCTCACACTGGATGTACAATGCAGAAACAGACCATTTGGCCCTACAGCTCTGTGCTACCATATACCATGTAAACCTCCTTCCATCTTACTTCATCTAACTGTATCCGTATCTCTTTCCATTCCCATCTCCCTCACGTGATTAGCTCCCTTCCTCTTCAATGCATCAATGCCATTCACCTCAAGTACTCCTGGAGGACTCGCTGGGCAAGGCAGTTTCCCCTGAATTCCTTACTCAATTTAGTAGCGCCTATCTTATAGTCATGATCCCCAATTTGGGAACTGTGTGGAATTACAGCACGAACTGATGACAGTACCAGCCTCAGAAGAGCGACCACACAAGTGCACCCTACAGTCTCCCTGTGGGACACACTGACAACGAGGGGCATTGTCTCCTCATGGGATTTCTACCCAAAACTGGTTAGTGTGTGTGTTCAGCAATGGGTAAAGGAGACTTCCACCTTGTCCGTGCGAGCCTAGATGTGGAAAGAATGTGAGCTAATGCACAAGCTCGATATGATCTGCATATAACCTGCACTGAGAGGAAAATCACACCCGTTGAGTTAAAATACTAAACCCCCTTCCTCACATAATTCACGGTTAAAAGTCTGCAACCCGCAACCAAAATCTAAACCCAGGGCAATAATCTACAGTCAGCAGTACTTTGATGACAATTTTGTTCTTGTTCAGCCTGCTCTCTCCCCCAAATCCCGTTCTATAGTTTGCTTCCCAGGTTGGGAGTGAGAGATCCCTCCCTTTAGGCCATTTTCTTTGGCCCGTAGATGGGTTTGTTGGCAGCCACGGCTGTCCCCAAGACAATGGTGCCACCTACCTCCCCACCCATCCTTTTCACCAGGGCTAACTGGTCCTGGCTCCCCCAGGCCCCCATTACCTGGTTGTGAGGGCACACATCCGTCCAATGCATCATCATCTTTCAGGTGCAGTCCCACCAGTGGCCACCTCTCCAGGTGGTGCTGCTGAGCTACCAGGTCCTCGGATTGGCTGGCGCCTGTCCTTAATCATTACTTGGCTGCCATTGACAGGATGTGGCCTTGGGTCCTGGTGAGTAGCGGGATGAGCCCACCCCAAAGCTTCAGGCCGGTTGGAGGAACCTCAAACTGAAGCACTGAATTCAGCCCCTTGTACCTCCCGCGTCCAGAGCCTGGCTTTCCACATCCTGTGTAAACTGATGGGATGACAGTCTCATTTTCAGGAGGCAATGAAAACTTCAATTTACATCCATAGCACAAAGCTGCTATGAACAAAATATCCATCATCCATTTTCCTTCCATTGCACCTGCGCCAGCATATTCTTCAAGAGTCCAATCAGTGTTTTCTGATGCAGCTTACAAAACTGAACTGTTGTCCTCCTTACTTTCTAAGGGAGATAATGGCAATGTCACTTGTCTAGTCATAGAGGTTGACAACATGGAAACAGGCCCTTCGATCCAACTGGTCCATGCCGCCAATTTTTTACCCCTAAGCTAGTCCCAATAGCCTGAATTTGGTCCATGTCCCTCTATATCCATCTTACCCATGTAACTGTTTAAATGCTTTTTAAAAGACAATATTGTACCTGCCAGGAATTTGAATCCCCCCTCCCCGCTTGCACCATCTCTCAAGCCACGTATTCATCCTGACATTCTTACTCTGACTAGCACTTGGTACTTGTAGCAATCCTGAGATTACTACCTTTGAGATCCTACTTTCTAGTTTAATTCCTAGCTCTGAACTCCAGACTAAAGCTCTGGGGACACCGGTTCAAATCCCACCACAGCAGCTGGTGGAATTTAAATTCAATTAATAAAAATCTGGAATTGAAAACCAGTCAGTAATCATGAAACTATCGTCAAATTGTCGGAAAAACCCATCTGGTTCACTAATGTCCTTTGGGGAAGGAAATCTGCCGTCCTTACCCAGTCTGGCCTACATGTGACTCCAGAGCCACAGCAGCGTGGTTGGCTCTCAGCTATCCTCTGAATTGGCTGAGCAAGACCACTTGGGCAAGGGCAACCAGGGACGGGCAACAAATGCTGGCTTTGCCAGCGATGCCCACAATCCATGAAAAAATA
Organism: Carcharhinus amblyrhynchos; assembly: GCF_965287045.1. Classification (NCBI taxonomy): domain Eukaryota; kingdom Metazoa; phylum Chordata; class Chondrichthyes; order Carcharhiniformes; family Carcharhinidae; genus Carcharhinus; species Carcharhinus amblyrhynchos. The sequence goes on along the minus strand of NC_137346.1, from coordinate 39,070,860 downwards.
AAGATTCCCGTTTTTAAAAGGATCTTAGAAATCAGTGCCAAAAGGAAGGCTGGGTGTTTCAGTTTACCTTTTGTCTCTACTTCCCTGACCTTGTAAAATTACTTCCTTAAGTAGCACCTCATTCAATAAATGACCTCCTTATTGTTATCGCTCTCCGCAGTAAGAATCCCAATTCCCAATCTTCACTCTTTCCGAGATTAAAAATCATTGCTTTCTTCTGTTATTACAGGAATAACTTACATTTATGTAGGACTGTCAATACTGAAAAATGTGCCAAGAAGTTTAATCAAAAAATGCGGGTTGTAGAGCCAAAGAAGGAGATATTAAATATTGAGCCAAAGCAGGAGCATCTGTGGGTGGAGTGATAAAGAAATCGGGACCTGATTTTAAATCTGTGTATGTGAGTGGATTTTGAGCGCTTTCATATTGGGCCCCATTTTTCAGGTTGATGATCTCTCGCCGCACTATCTGGGTGACCGAAGGTTTGGTTATGAGATGGACACCGAAAGCCTCCATCTCCACTCACGGCTGTGATTCTCCGGTGCTGCTGAAAGCGAATGGACTTTTGGCTGGAACACCAGATTCTCCATTCTCACTGGCAACGGGTGAGATCGGAGAATCTCGCCCAGAGTTTAAGGAGGCTCTTCAAGGATTGAAGAGAGAGAGAATGGGTGGAATTCTCCCAAGACACGCCCCCCCCCCCCCCCCCCTCCGTGCTGGTGAGGTTAGTCGATGGGACAGGCAGGGATGGCAGTGCGGAGGAGGGAGGAATATGCCGGGAGGGAGGCCCAGAAATTGCTTTTGTGTGAGTGAGTTTGCTGTGGGATCCTCTGCTGCTGTGCACCAAGATGGGTGGGAAATTTGCCAGAGGATGGTGTGAACCTCATTCGTTTCCCATTAATGGGGTGCAGATTAAGCTCTGACCCCAACTCCCCACCCACCAAAACACCAGATTCTCCACCAAAAGCCAGCATGAAACATGTTTAAAACAGCGTGGGATGGCATGCAGATGTCAGGATTCAGCTGGGCAATGCTTGGTGCAGCCTCTGGAGTTCAGAGTGCAGGCCACTGGTCACCCTGCAGCGCCACAGCAGAGTCAGGAGCGTCTGAAGGTAGACCTTCCAGATCAGTTACCATGGAAGGGGTCAACCCTCATTCTCAGGAGGTCCCCATTCTCTTCTCAATAGAGGGTCAGTGATGTTGGATGCTTGCTCAATATGACACCCAAACATGACAACAGTCTATGCACCATCCAGACCAGCCCCACTACCGAATACATTGTAAAAACACCCGGGTGTGTAATTACTCAGATTGGATCTGGAGGATTCGGCATGTCTTCCTGCTGCTGCTGCAGTGGGAAATATTTCATATTTTACAGAAATAAATATGAACATTGTTACGTTTGTCTAATGGCACCTCACTAAAGGACAATGTGATTGTTGATGTGTGGCAGTCTCAGCTGCTGGACACATATACTGTAAATGCGGTGACACAGTGGTTAGCTCTGCTGCCTCACAGCGCCAGGGATCAATTCCTGGCTCGGGTCACTGTCTGTGTGGAGTTTGCACATTCTCCACGTGTCTGCGTGGGTTTCCTTTCGGTGCTCCAGTTTCCTCCCACAGACCCAAGATATACGGATTAGGTGGATTGGCCATGCTAACTTGACCCTAGTGTCGGGGAGTAAATGCATGGGGTTATGTGGATAGGGCTGGGTGGGATTGTGATAGGTGCAGACTCGATGGGCCGAATGGCCTCATTCGGTACTGTAGTGATTTTATGAGTGCAACAGCCAATGTGTTGAAATCCATCGGTGGAAAATTGTCCCTTAAAATTAATGCTGTGATGGTAACGTTATCCACATTGAGATACCAAACTGAATTGGTGGAATATTATGAGCAGTGTCCCTGCGATTTTCTAATGTGCGTGAGCAAGGCGCCCAATCAGAAACATGGACTTGAACATGGGATCAATTATCTCGATACTGAATATTAAATCCAATACGGCTCTCCCAAGCCCACTGCATTGAGGAACAATTGCTGATGCTCCCCATTAGTTCCTCCCTCTCCTCTTAAATGCCCTGTTTCAGATCATCCAACAGATGAATAGTTGAAATCGCCCATTGTATGATGTCAGTTTCAGTCCAGAGATTATCCATATGAGGACTTCAGTAAGATGTGTCTGCCGGAACAGCAACATTTAATCTTCCCTGGGGAGTCTTTGGGATTCAGTGCAGCTTTGAGATCCAAACAAATGCTGGTCTGACAGCTGCTGGTGTGATCAGTCCTCTTGAGGTCCTGGGTTTTTACAGGATTGTAAATGTGATGGGTAATTACAGGGTTCCCTATCTAGCTTCAGAGAAAGATTTGTGTGATAGAGTTTTATACAGATTAAAGTACACACACACACATCAACAAAATGTCAAAATGCAGCTTTGAAAGTCTATATTAAAATGTAAGGTTTGTAGAAATGTGTTATGAGTGATAGTTAATGCCCCAGTGCAACTGGTAAACAGTTCCTTAGTTACCGACTGTAAATGTCACCAAGTATTGTCCAATAGCTTGTCGCTGTGATGTCCAAGAGAATGACTTGAGTTGACTGTTTCTGTCTGAGATTTCCCTTCTGTTTAAGTCTAGTGAGTTGATCAAAGGGCTTTGCGTCACTTGACCCCCTTCATAACCTGGTGACAGTGCAATCCATGAGTATGAATTGTGATGGGGAACCGCTCAATGGAGCGACCGACTGCCCCAGGTAACTTGAGGAATGTAAAGTGAGTGTGGCAAAGAGATAATCTTTGGCCAGCTGCTATTGCCAGCCATGCAGTGGCCTTGTAGGGACCACAGTTGCTTTCTTCTCTCTTCTATCCTTGTCCAACCTCAGTTCAATGGCAAATTCCCAATTTGGTCTTGATGATTGTCAAAGCGGGTCCACGTGAACTTGCATCCGTACACAAATAAACCTAAGGCTCAACACCTGAAAAAATAATTCTCCCATTAAAAAAACTCTTCCTGTTCAAATTGCATGCGGCAAGCGATGGAATTCAGAGTGAGGAACATATTGGGCAGGAACTAAACAAGTAATTTAAATGGAGATCAGCCATACTTTATCCTTTGGAGAATCCATTCCTTGAAGTCAAAGCCATTTAGGTCAGTTGATATCCCTTTCCTTCTGCTGGCTTCTCCTTCTGAAACTAGGTGAAGTTTGTCAACACCAGGTTAAAGTCCAACAGGTCTATTTGGAATCACGAGCTTTCAGAGCGCTGCTCCTTCATCAGGTGAGTGGAGGGGTAGGTTTCACAAACACGGCATATATAGACAAAGACTCAATTGCAAGATTCACAGAGTGGGACATTACAAGTATATATCTCCTGAATTAGCTTGCAGTTGTGTGTGTCTTTATAGCCTTGTTTGTGAAACCTACCTCTCCACTCACATATGAAGGGGCAGCGCTCCGAAAGCTCCTGATTCCAAATGTACCTGTTGGTCTTTAGCCTGGTGTTGTGAGACTTCTTACTGTGCCCACCCCAGTTCAACGCCAGCATCTCCACTTTGTGTAGTTTAGAAGTTGTTTCTAATTCTACTATCTCATCAGCGGATAAACCCGCAATCTGAACACCAACAACAACTAAAGTTGTCTTCAAATTAATGGGATTCTTATGTAACCAATGATGCTCAACAATTTGTGCCTAAGTGGCCTAGAAAGACTAAAAGCTTTCTGATTAATGTCACTAGAAATCGGAGACCAATTTGTTTTCTAAATTGACCTTCAGGGTATATATATAATTTTTGCCTATCACCAGAGGACTGCGTGATTTGTAAGTGTTAATTGTTGGTGGAGGGCATGCACTGGATGGTTACTTGAGCACATATAAAGAGAAACCTATTGGTACAAGAGTTGAGTGGGTTCAGGAGACATATACCTGTGATGTTCCACTCTGTGAATAAATCTGTTCCAGGTAAAGACTGGTTTTGGTTTCTTCCTTCACCAACCAGCTATCGGGAATAACCGTAGGGACTGCTGATGGTTATGATGGGGGGCGGAGTGTGTCACAGTGTGACACGTTTGATGGAAGAGCTGGCTATTCAGCATCTCCTGCATTTATCTAGAGACCTTTTGAAAGCAGTGTCTCTACTGGCCCACAATGAAGCCTCTAATTTCCCCACCAAAGCATCAGCTCCCACTTTCCAAACTAACCTCCCCTGTTAAAGATAGTTGAAGTGAAGCTGAACTCTCCCACTTCTCCCAAATGCTACAAGATGATGAACACACGTTAGCCCTTGTGTGATTTTTAAGTTAAGAATTTTAACAAACACGGGTTGAGGAGGCAGCACAAACTACTAAATCTCACAGAAGTAAAAAGAGAGAAATGTTCACACTGATGCTGACCCACTTTTTAATTCATTCTTGAGATCTGGGTGCCCTTGTAAAGGTTGGCATTTATGTATTTCACTTTGAGAAGGTTGTGTTGGTCCTCTGGAGATATTGAGTGGCTGACTGGACCACATTAGCAAGCAGTTCTGTTGGTGCATGTACATGACTGGAGTCACATATAATCTGTATAAGATTGACTGAACCTCTTCCCCAAAGAACATTAGTGAGCCAGTTGGATTTTTCTGTCACAATGTGGTAGCTTCGTGGACAGAAAATGCTGGAAAATCTCAGCAGGTCTGACAACATCTGTGGGGACAGATAGAGCCAAACTTTCGAGTCTAGATGACCCTTGTCCAAAGATGGAGATCAGCCATACTTTATCCTTTGGTGAATCCATTCCTTGAAGCCAAAGCCATTTCGGTCAGTTGATATCCCTTCCCTTCTGCTGCATTCTCCTCCTGAAACTAGCTTCTATTTTCTCCCCACAGATGCTGTCAGACCTGCTGAAATTTTCCAACATTTTCTGTTTTTGTTTCAGATTCCAGCATTTGCAGTATTTTGCATTTATATTATGGTTGTTTCATGGATATGTTTTACGCATACTAGCTTTTTTATTTCTAGATTTTGCTTTTGTAAAAAGTCATGTTCTAAACGCTCTGAAAAACATTAGCATAAAATCTAATTTTTTTTGCAGCGTTTTAACAAAGTTCTCTTCGCTGAGTGCTTCCTACTCGCTGACACATCAGCTTGCCAGAGCTCTCCCACACAGAGAATATATTTACATATCGACAGGGAGATTTTCTTTCAATCTAAACAAACATTAAGGTTGACTATTCTGGCTGGACACATTCATGGAAGTTTGATCGTGGGTTGTTTGAACACGTGACATTTTATTGAGTGGCTTTGCAGAGGCTTTTGCATTTAACCTTTAACAGCTCAGTTGCTGTAACTGAGAGGCTTTGCCCCTTGTTATTACAAGGAAAAAAGCAAGAACAGCCACGTACGTGTGCAGAGGTCAATTGTCATTTTGTTGTAGCTGATCTTTTTCATAAGACGCACCCACATTTTGGGGCTTGCACTCATTTAGAAAGATCAGACCCAAGCATTTCCCGAAAAGAAAAATCACGCACTCGATTTAATAGCTGTTTATTGAGCAAAGGAAAATCATAGGCGTTCCAGTTTTAAACCCTATGAAATGGAATTGATCTTTGGACATAGTTATATGTACAGTTACTGAAATGCAAGAGAGTCGTAGTCAACTGAATTTTACTTCCTGAGAAGTCTTTTTGAGATATTGAAAATTTTTAGGTTCGAGTGTTTTAAAGAGAAAATAGAACAGTGCAGTCCAAAGATTGTGCATGTGTTTTTGTATAACCTACCCGTGTTAAGAAATATCCTTTGAAGTTATTTGAAGCTAAGGCGTGTTTAAAGCTTTCTTTTATTCGTCTTCTTGTCCAGTTTTGGCCTTGATATGACCCTCTCAGGCTGTTCCCTCGGTGTTGACCACTCCACGCTGCAGACTAGTCTTTTGTGACTTCCCCATTCTTGTGGCAGAGGGGGTTGGCCCTAGAAGTTGAAGTTGTTTTTTCACCTCTCGAGATTAATTCTGGGAGATTCTCTGGCATTGAAGAATGGTTGGTTGCCCTTACAAAAATTCCTCTGATCTTCTGTTAACTGCAGAACCTATTAAAGTTAGAAAAGAACTGCAGTGGACTACATTTTTATTAATTGTATTGCTGTAATACACAATTCATTTTGGATCTGCCCATCCTCGACCACACAATCCCACCCACCCCCGCCATCGAAACCTGAGGACCATTGCAGCAGAGATTGAGGAGAACTCCCTTTCCTCCCTGGCTGTCCCTCAGGATTGATGCTGACTTTGCTCCCACTCCGGTTGGATGAGTTCCAAAGTATCTGACAATCCCAATGCACGATCTCTCAACTCTGCCAGAAGTGGGGAAGGTGCTTCTTTTTTATTCATTCATGGGACATGGGCACTGCAGGCTGGCCAACATTTATTGCCCGTCCCTATTTGCCTGATGGCAGCTGAGACCCAACTGCATTTCTGTGGCTCTGGAGTCACATGTAGGCCAGACCAGGTAAGGACGGCAGATTTCCTTCCCTAAAGAACATTAGTGAACCTGATGGGGATTTTTTTTCGACAATTGACAATAGTTTCATGGTCATCAGTAGGTTCCTAATTCCAGATTTTTTTTATTGAATTCAATTTCCACCATCAGCCATGGTGGGATTTGAACCCAGGTCCCCAGAACATTAGCTGAGTTTCTGGATTAATAGTCTAGCAATAATACCGCTTGGCCATCACCTCCCCATCGCTGCTTCAAGGGTTGGATTGTTTGGAGGTCAGTGAACTCCGCCTCTGCGCCGCGTCATCTCCATGTATTCAGTGCCTTCCGAACGAGCCTATTCCATTTTAGTCAGTCACAAGCCAGCGTCTTTCACGAGTTGGCTGGAGTGGGGAGAGAGGTGGTGGCGTTTGATCTCTTCAGGGATGCTTTGCGGACGTAGCTGAAGTGTTTCCACTGATCCCCTGGGAGTCTCCTGCCTCCAGTTAGAGGAATTGTTTCGGGAGTCTGGTGTCTGTGGACAACATCTCTTGCCCCCCAGAAATGACTTGAGGATATATAGGACAAGTTGGCTTGGGAGAAGGTGCTGCTGATAGAATACTTTAGTTGCCAGTGCAACTGGAGGATCTTGCAAAGTTGTAATTCTTGAGATGTCTGCTGTAGGTTGCCCAAACCTCGGAAGCATAACAGAGCATAGGGATCTCTGCTGCCCAGTAAACCTTACTCTCAGGTTTGAGATCCTGGTCCTCAAATACTTTTATCCTCAGTTAGCCAAAGGCTGAGTTGGTACACTGGCGTCGATGATGATTATTCTCAGCTATATCCTCAATTCAGGAAATCTAATTAGCACTTGAGCCCATTAAATAAAATGTTAGATAGAAAGAAAGAATTTACATCGTGGCCAGAACCTTACCAGCGTTCACACCGGTGAGATTTTCCCATCTCGCCACAGTGAATGGAGATTTGACTGACCGTCAAGTTCTCCGACTCGCTGCAGTGGGGGTGTGGCATGAACGGCTGGCAAGATCGCACCTGTCATCTTTCATAGGGTGGCACACCGCTGCCTCACAGCTCTACGAACATGGGTTCAATTCTGGCCTTGGGTCACTGTCTGTGTGGAGTTTATACGTTCTCCCCGTGTCTGCGTGGGTTTCCTCTGGTTCCCTCCCACAGTCCAAAGATGTGTGGGTTGGGTTGATTGGCTGTGCTAAATTGACCTTTAGTGTCTGGGGGCTAACACGGTATATAAGGGGGTTATAGGGATAGGGAGGGATGGTGACCAGTGCAGGCTTTGATGGGCCTTCTGCACTGTAGATTCGATGGTAATCTCAGGTCATCCCAAAGAATTTGACAGCCAATGAAATACATCTGAACTGCAGTCACTGTTTGGATGCAGGACACACAACAGCTAATTTTCACACAGCAAAATGCCCGTTCAAATAAATAAAATATCGATGCACAACAGGTTCTGATTTCCCATGCTACCCAGATTGCTAACTAAATTCCAGGGTTCACTGAAGTGAATTAAAAGGAATTTAGCCGCAGCTATGATTAGTGCATTCAAAATGACAAAAACCAGAAGAAGCTAAATGAGAAAGGTGCACTTAGCAACTGCACATGAGTCATTAACCCTGATTACCTGCAATTCATATGCAGATAAGCCCCTCAACAAACATAGCTTTTGGGATCAGAGTTCGGTGAATTAAAATGGATCATTGCTAAAAGAATCCTGGTCAGAACATCAAAACTGTACGGTGTAATCTTGACTCAGATAATCTGATCATTCAGATTTTAGCGCAAAATTCACACGTTTCTGAGTTACTTACATTTGCTTGATTCAATTTTAAAAATTCATATTTGGGGTGTAGCATTGCTGACGAGATGAGCATTTACTGCCCATTCCGAGTTAACACTGAGGTAGTACGGGAAGCAATGTTTCTCGAAGCACTTCAATAAAGGTACTTTCGCAGCGTCCGTTAGTGGAGAGTTCTGGGATTTTTAATCCAGTGACAATGAAGGAACAGCAACATGTGTTCAACTTGGAATGGTTTTGTTTCCGAGGTATGCTGTTCCCTTGCACTTCGATTTAGTAGAGGTCACAAGTTTGGGAGGTTTTGTCAATAAGGTATTGGTGGGTTTTTGGTGAAGTGCGTTCTATGTGGGTAGGAGATGCCAGTGTTGGACTGGGGTAAACACAGTAAGAAGTCTGACAACACCAGGTTTAAGTCCAACCAATTTATTTGATAGTAAACTCGCAAGCTTTTGGGGTTTGCCCCTTCGTCAGGTGAATGGAGCGTTCTGGCCTCAGACAGCACAGACAGTTCACAGATTACTGATTAGAATGCGAGTCTTTACAACTAACCTGCTATTCAAGTCTTAAAAAGGCCAACAATGTGAGTGGAAAGAGCATTAGGCATAGGTTAAAGAGATGTGTATTGTCTCCAGACAGTACAGTAAGTGAGGCTTTGCAAACCCAGGCAAGTCATGAGGGGTTACAGATGGTGCGACATGAACCCAGGGTGCAAGTATATGCAACCATGGTGCACTAGTGACAGAGGCAGCAAATGTTTGAAGCATAACAATTATTGGCAGTGCAGTGTTTCAATGTAAAAATAACTTGTCTTATCAAGCCTACATTGCAGTGTAAAGTCTCAAACCTTTGTGTTCTGTCAGCCCTCCACTGAAGACTAGGCAGAGCAGTCAATCAGAGAACTGTAACTCATGGCTCACTAAGCACCTTCTCTGATGTTCCACCCACGTCCATTGCTTCTGCCTTGACAACTTGCTTCTGTCTCCTGGTTTACATTTCTGATTGAATAACTACCTCCATCCATGGTGATACTATCATCTGGAACTGAGTCACTTAATAAACTTGTATACAGTGTGCAGATCTAATACTGTTATAAAAAGAGTTAATGTGCATTTTGGAAGTGCAGCCACTGTTGACAACGTGAGGATCTACAAACAGAAACGAGATGAATGATCAGTTTTACTGATATTAATGGGAAATGAATGTTGACCAGGTCACCAGGAAAATTTCCTGTTCTTTGAATATCACCATAGCATCATTTTACATCAACATCAACAAGCAGACAGGGACAATTTAAACTTTTAATCAAATTACAGGGTTTTCAGTACCCCTCAGTACGGCACTGAAAGGTCAGTGTGGGTTAAAATTTTTAAAACTGAGTGGGCACCGCTGACTGGACCAGCATTTATTACCCACTACTAATTGCCTATGAACTGATATCATTTCAGAAGGCAGTTGAGAATTAACCAATTGTTGTGGATCTGGAGGTCAGACTGGGTAAGGATGGCAGATTTCCTTCCCAAAAAGTGAACCAGATTGGTTTTTACTACAATCAACACTGTTAAATCCAGATTTTCATAGAACCATAGAATCCCAACAGTGCAGAAGGAGGCCATTCAACCCATCGAGTCTGCACCAACAATCCCATCCAGGCCCTATCCCCATAATGCCACATACTTATCCCGCTAATCCCTCCAACCTATGCATCCTGGGGAACTATTTGGCATGGCCAATCAACCTAACCCGCACATCTTTGGACTGTGGGAAGAAACCAGAGCACCCAGTGGAAACCCACACACACAAGAGGAGAATGTACAAACTCCACACAGAAAGTCACCCAATTTGTAGGGTAGGGTGTCGAAATTTGCTGATGACACCAAGATTGGGGGAACGGCAAATTGTGCGGAGGGTGTGGAGAGTCTGCAGAAGGATCTAGATAGGCTGGGCGAATGGGCCAGGAAATGGCAAATGGAATTTAATGTTGACAAGTGTGAGGTGGTCCACTTTGGTAGGAATAATGGTAGGAAGGACTATTACTTACGTGGCGAAAAACTGCAGCAGGCGGCGGTGCAGAGGGACCTCAGGGTCCTTGTGCATGAGTCGCAAAAACCCAGCTTGCAGGTGCAGCATGTGGTCAGGAAGGCGAATGGGATGCTGGCCTTCATAGCGAGGGGGATTGAATATAAAAGTAGGGAGGTCTTGCTGCAGCTGTATAGGGCATTGGTGAGGCCGCAGCTGGAGTACTGTGTGCAGTTTTGGGTGCCGCACCTGCGCAAAGATATTTTGGCCTTGGAGGGAGTGCAGAGGAGGTTTACTCGGCTGATACCGGAGTTGAGGGGGTTGAGCTATGAGGAGAGGCTGAATAAACTAGGCTTGTACTCGTTAGAATTTAGAAGAATGAGGGGAGATCTCATTGAGACGTATAAGATGATGAGTGGGGTGGATAGGATAGAGGTGGAGAGACTCTTCCCACTCAAAAAAGACAGTAGGACTAGGGGGCACAGCCTCAAGATAAAGGGGGGGCGGTTTAGAACGGAGTTGAGGAGGAACTTCTTCACTCAAAGGGTGGTGAATCTCTGGAATTCTCTGCCCGTTGAAGTGGTGGAGGCTGCCTCGCTAAATATTTTTAAGACGCGGGTTGATGGGTTTTTGATAAGAGAGGGGATTAAGGGTTATGGGGAGAGGGCAGGAAAGTGGAACTGAGCCACGACAGATCAGCCATGATCTTATTGAATGACGGGGCAGGCTCGAAGGGCCGGATGGCCTACTCCTGCTCCTATTTCTTATGTTCAATTTGGGATTCGAACCCCAGGTCCCTGGAGTTGTGGGGCAGCAGTGCTAACCACTGTGCCGCCCGTTTGTGGAATTTTTGAATAGTTTGTTGAACTCAAATTTCACCATCTGCCATGATGGGATTTGATCCCGGGTCCCCCAGAACATTACCCAGGGTCTCTGCATTACTAGTCCAGGGACAATACCACTGTACCACCACCTCTCTCTGTACTCAAGTGTGTTGTGGGGCCTCTGACCTGGAGGCAAGTGATTTTACTGAGCCAAGCTAACAGATAGTGAACTCATCCTATAAACCAACCAATTAGTCTGAGATCAGCATCTCATCTGCAATGTGATTTATTATTGTCACATGTATTGGTATACAGTGAGAAGTATTGTTTCTTGTGCGCTATACAGACAAACAAAAAGGATAGATGGGGAGAAGGAAAGGAAGGTGCAGCAATCATAACTGGGGTGTAGAGAACGATTTGGCTGGGCAATCAGTGATCTAACTAGGACAGTGCAATCATCAAACAGTCGCACTGCCCTGCTTGCAGTGAAGACTTTAAATCACCTCATTTCATGAAAATATTTATACTTAGCAATGGAAAAACGGGAAGATAATTTAAGAGGCTGTTTGGGCAAGCGAATGCATTTTCCTGACAAATGGGCTGTTCACTTAAGTGAGCTGCAAAGTACAATATTTCATAAATAAACACCAGTGAAATCTCGCTTTGTATTCTTGTCTGCTCATGTACAAATGAGAATCATTATGGATGAGGAATATTAGTCTCGGCACATTTTCAGTTCCAATATTATTGCCATTTTTTAATAAAATGTAATAATAATGTTGGAATAGAAAATGTGCCAAGATTAGCAGATAATGTTTTGGTGATTTGAATTAAAGCAGTGTGATTTTCATCTTATTTTTCTTTTAATTGAGGAATGTGTATGATATATTACTTTGTAAAATGTTGGTGCATATATTATTTATATATACACACACACACTGCACTCCCGTTAAGTATCAGTTGTCAGAAGTTTGCATATCATGATGTGATGTCGGCTGTAATGATCGTCTCCGACTGCAGTAGCAAAAATAATGTGGGAAAAAAAATGAGTAAACCAGGTTAAATTTCTTTATAACAGAGATAGTGTCGCATCTATAAAGTATGATTCATAAATCAAACAATCTGTGGACATGGTCAGGCTGGAGATTTGTTTACAGCTCATCAACACAGCAGCATGAAAAATACCTGGTCTCTTCACCCCGCTGAGCTCTTTCCAATCAGCTCTGGATGAGAAATACCTAAAGCTGCAACTGAAATATTGACAAGAAATTAATCTTGGACATGCCTGATGATGAGAAGATTGCCGAGCTGGGGACTCTGGAGTATAAGAAGTTGAATCTCTTGTTGTTGTGCTCGGTCTCCGTAGAAAAGTCACCCTGAAGCTGTCAGAATGGTGCAAAAGCCCAAATGTTTTTCAAGGAGTGAAAACCCTACCGAACCTTTCCCCAATCTGACTCACAAACTCCATTACCTCGTACTCGAGATGGGCAATAAATACCAGCCTTTCCTGTCGCACCCAGGTCCTGGGAATGAATTTAATGATACATATTTCACATTACATACAGGCAAAAACAAAAGGGTTCTGCAGTGAATCCGGCCACGCTCAAAAATTCATCTCTCCCAAATAAAAGTACAGAAAGGTTATGGAGCAGAAAGAGGCCCATCGTATCCATTCTTTGTGCTGGAACCTGCAAGGTGTTGGAAAGTGGGATTAAAATGCGCGGCTGGACTCTGGATGGAATTTTCCTATCCTGCCTGTGACGGGAATCATTGTGACGAGGGGTGACTGATATGAAGCGGAGATTGATCCCTTCTCTGAAGGGATCCTTTGGGGCAACACTGCACTGTCCGAAAATGTCCCCACAAAAGCTGTGCTCACCCACAAATCCCTGCAGCGTAGCACTTTTACACCTGAGGCGAAAGGGCCTCTATACTCGTGTGCCGAATGAAATCGTGTTCTTAAATCTGAGTTTATCCAAGAGGAGTACCTCACCTCATAATCTGTTAAAAGTCTGTGAGAAGTATTATGATCTGCTGTTGAGCAACTTTTAATGGTTAAATCAAAGTCGCTCCCTGAGACTCTCTCTTTAAAATCAGCAAGTAACACTTTATTTATCGAACTAACAGTGAGCTAAACTATTCAATCAAATTAACCGAGGGGCAAATTAAAAGGGGCAGTTCCCAAAAGGACGGGAACCGCCCGAAACAAATAACAAAGCGGAAAAAAAACATCAAATTAAACTGTGATTAAAGGGGTTGATAATACACAGTGCGAAGTCTCACAACACCAGGTTAAAGTCCAACAGGTTTATTGGGTAGTAAATGCCACTAGCTTTCGGGGTTTGCCCCTTCATCACCTGAACCTCAAAAGCTAGTGGCATTACTACCCAATAAACCTGTTGGACTTTAACCTGGTGTTGTGAGACTTCGCACTGTGTTTACCCCAGTCCAACGCCGGCATCTCTGCATCTTGATAATACACCCCAGCCCCTATGGTTCTCAGCGGGCACGGAAGGCCTCCACGGTGCCCTCAGGCACCACATGCTCACTCTCCAGGGACAGCTCCTGGTGTCCTGGCCAATATTTAACCACTACCATGTAAACCAATTACTACCATGCATTGTTAAAACAGATTATCGGTCATTATCACATGCGTAAATAGGCTGTGACATCCCCTATACTCCAACAGTGATAAATACGCATCGGTGGCGCTTAGGAGCATGTAGAGGTGGGAAAAAGGTGCTCCATAAATGCCATTAACTAACCTCCCTCCTTTCTTATTGAAGACATCAAAGAAGAAAATAAATCCACACAAGCTGCTTTGAACATTCAGACTTGCAGAGAGGCCTCCATCAAACGAGCTTGTTTAATGAGTAACACCCAGAGCAGACAGCATACCGCAGAGTTAATTGTCTGTAAGGAGACTTAATAGCTGCTCAGATTTCGATTAGCAAATTGCAAAGAAAATTAAATATTCTGAAACTGTGCTTGCCATTCACTCAGACAGATTGCATTGATTCAACCCCACAGTAAGTAGTCTCATGTTACTCACAAAGAAAGGCCAAAGAATAGCCCAGAGCAGTGACGATTATCTAACAAAATACTTGGATAAGGATCGTGGAAGATTTTCTTTTGAAGCAATATCGCGCCGTCCTCAAATGTCCCCATGAAAGCTGTACTCACCCAGCATAGCACCTTTACATCTGAGATGAATGGACTCCATACTCTTGTGCCGAATGAAATTATGTCCTTAAATCTGAGTTTATCCAAAACTTCATATCCTAACTTGCACCGATGTTCAATCCACGCCTCACGTCTGCATTCACCTAAATTGGGCAGCACGGTGGTACAGTGGTTAGCACTGCTGCTTCACAGCTCCAGGGACCCGGGTTCGATTCCTGGCGTGGGTTACCGTCTGCACGTTCTCCCTGTGTCGGCGAGGATTTCCTCCGGGTGCTCCTACAGAGCTAAAAACGTACTGCATAGGCCATGCTAAATTCTCCCACAGTGTACCCGAATAGGCACTGCAGTGTGGCGACTAGGGGATTTTCACAGTAACTTCATTGCAGTGTTAATGCAAGCCTACTTGTGACACTAATAAATAAACTTTAAGATTGGGTCTTGATCTTTCTAATGCTTCAGATTTTAAATACTTGTTTTCATGTTCAAATCATTTGGTAGCTTTCCTCCTCCTCGTCTCTGTAGCTTGGTGCTACATCACCTGGTGCTGAAGTAACTATGATGTAGTGATACATTTGATTTGATTAATTATTGTCACATGTATTGGGATACAGTGAAAAGTATTGTTTGTTGTGCGCTATACAGACAAAGCATACCATTCATAGAGTACATAGGGGAGAAGGAAAGGAGAGGGTGCAGAATGTAGTGTTACAGTCATAGTTGGGATGTAGAGAAAGATCAGCTTAATGGAAAGTCCATTCAAAGTCTGATGTCAGCAGGAAAGAAGTTGTTCTTGAGTCAGTTATCACGTGACCCTCAGACTTTTGTATCTTTTTCCCAATGAAAGAACGTGGAAGGGGTGGGGTCTTTGATTATGCTGGTGCTTTTCTGAGGCAGCAGGAAGTATAGATGGAGTCAATGGATGGGAGGCTGGTTTGTGTAATGGACTGATCTACGTTCACAACCCTTGGCAGTCTCTTGCGGTCTTGGTCAGAATAGGAGCCACACCAAGCTTTGATACATCTGGATAAGATGCATCTGTAAAAATTGGTGAGAGCCATAGGGGACATGCCGAATTTGCTTAGCCTCCTGAGAAAGTGAAGTCGTTGGTGGACTTTCTTAACTATAGTCAGCAGGGGGGACCAAGACAGGTTGTTGGTGATCTGGATACCTAGAAACTTGAAGCTTTCAACCATTTCCACTTCATCACGTGACTGAGTAACAGAGATCTGGAGGAGAGGAGAAGTTCAACCTTCTGCAGAGTTTCTAAGGCTACCTGGAGCTGTAAATAAATAGTAATGGTTTTTACAAAGTACGTTTTGAGTGGTTTATTTGGGGAAAATAGACAATCCCAAAGAAGCCCATTTAGATCCTGAACACACAATGAAACATCCTCCAGCCCTACAATCCTGCAAGGTCTCTGAACCCAAGTCCCATGTATATCCTGGGTTTTCTTTGCTCCACTTTTGGAAGGTGACTTTCAGCTCTCTGGGTCTTAAGCTCTGGAACACCATCCCCAATGTTCTCTCTGTTGCTCTCTCCTCCATTAAAACACTTCTTAAAATTGAGCTCCTAAACCTGACTTTCGGTCATCTGTCTGAGTTGTCTTACTTTGGCTTGCTGTCAGTTTGGTTAGAATCCTGTGAACTGCCTGGGGCCGTTTTACTCAGTTAAAGGTGTTATAGAAATTCTAACTGTTGTTGATGAGCCAATTATTGCAGTGATCATTAATATGTTGACAAACAGCTGACCTTTACAGTTTAGGCTTTTTGGTCAATGATATGTAAAGAATGATGTAACATTAGATGGACATTGTCAGTTTGCTTTGATGTGCCGTTGGAGAAACTTTGCAATGTTTGCTTCAGGGGACAAAATGACTTGGGGCAAAGCCCACGCTAATAGGGAATTCTGCACAAGGTGGGAAAGGATTAGGTTTGATGGGCTGAATGGCCTTTTCTCAGTCCATATTTCAATTAGTTTTATTGGCCATCATGTAATAATGTGGATAGTTGCGCGAGTACTCCATGAGCAAGACAAAGGATGCCATCTCATAGAAACATAGAACATTACAGCACAGTACAGACCCTTCGGCTCTCGATGTTGAACCGAGCTGTGTCCAAACCCAAGATCAAGCTATCCCTTCTTTATAATTCTGGAGTGCTCCATGTGTCTATCTAATAACCGCTTGAAAGTTCCTAAAGTGTCCGACTCCACTATCACAGCAGGCAGTCTATTCCACACCCCAACCACTCTCTGAGTGAAGAATCTACCTCGGACATTCCTCCTAAGTCTCCCACCATGAACCTTATAGTTATGCACCCCAGGAACAGCTACATCCACCTGTGGAAATAGTCTCTGCACGTCCACTCTATCAATGCCCCTCATCATCTTATAAACCTCTATTAAGTTGCCTTTCATGCTCCTCCGCTCCAAAGAGAGAAGCCCCAGCTTTCCTCAACCTTTCCTCATAAAACCTACTCTCCAAACCAGGCAGCATCCTGGTAAATCTCCCCTGCACGCTCTCCAATGCTTCTACATCCTTCTTAGAATGAGGTGACCAGAACTGAACACAATATTCCAAATGATGATCAGGTCTGACCCACCCTGATGGCCCAGTCCACCCCCCTCCCTCCCCCCATCGATGGCAAGCCCCAATCATCTCCTTCCTCCCTTTCCAACTGATCCCACTTGCTGCATGACAGCAGGTTTCATTCCCAATCCCCAAACATCCCAGAATAGGCTTCAACTGCACCCTCCAGCATGCCCCACCTCCTCTGACCCTGTGCCCTTGGCACTGCCCAGTGCCTGATGGGCAGTGCCAATGTGCCCCTTTGATGTTGATGTTGAGGGAGAGAATTACATTTTAGCCTGGGATATTCAGAGTCCGGTAATGTCTTAAGGAAGTGGAAGAAGTTCTGAGGAGCAGAGGGACAGGGGTGAGTCCATGAGCTTGTCAAACCTGCCCTGCCATTCAATCAGGCCATGGATCAACACCATTGACCCACCATTAGCTATATATCCATGGTCAGGTGCATTGGACATGCTAAATTCTCACTCATTGTACCCAGACAAGTGCTGGAGTATGGTGACTAGGGGATTTTCACAAGCTTGCTATTTTCTCAAGCAATGTGTGATGGGACCAACTCCGATGGGAGTGCATGGTCCTGCCACAGCTACCAGTAATTCACAAGAATATGAGCTCAAAATGATGGTACTTTGTGTCACAAGAGTTCTGGCTCCAGTAATGGGGGAGGGTGGGGATGTGGTAAAGAGATGGGGTGGGGATCGCGGCTTCTGATTACATCCTGATTACAATATGTCATGTAGAACGGAGTCAACAAAAAGTGGAGGAATGATCAAGTACTGACAAAACTAGTAAATAGGGTGCTGGTATTTATGGTACTCATCAGTTTGAAACAATGTATTGTTATTTAATATGTGTGCTTAGTGGTTGAAGATTGTTTTTCGTGATTCATATGAAAAAACCTTTTCCATTACGGACTGCCTGACATTCTATTGCAAAGGGTGACATTTAAATGGCTAGCTATTTCTGATGGATTATCCCATTTTCGAAATTGAGAGACTCTTATCATCAAACGTGGGATCTTGGTAATACATTTATTCTGTGTTAGTTTGTCCTCTAGCTATTCATCACATTGTCCACAATAACTGGTACAAAAACTTCAGTCAGAAAGTCCTTTCTGTGGATCCTGCTCATTCTTTCATTTGAGATTGCTCTTGTCCTCTGTCTCTGTATTCTTATTTTCTGGGGTGATTGTTCCAAGGCCCAAGCTGATTGAATGGCAGGGCAGGTTTGACGAGCTGATGGACTCACCCCTGAACTGTCTCAGAGCTTATTTAGTGTCAAACCCGGGTCCCTGGTGGCAGGGTGACACAGTGGTTAGCGCTGCTACCTCACAGCGCCAGGGACCTGGGTCTGCTTTTGGCTGTGGGTCATGTCTGTATGGAGTTTGCACATTCTTCCTGTGTCTGTGTGAGCTTTCTCCGGGCGCTCCAGTTTCCTCCCGCAGTCCAAAGATGTGCAGGTTCGGTGAGTTGGCCATGTTAAAATTGCCACTTTGGACGCTAAGAGGGACTAGCAGGGTAAATATGTGTGGTTATGGGAGAAGGTCCGGGTGGGATTGTGGTCGGTGCAGACTCGATGGGCAGAATGGCCTCCTTTTTCACTGGAGGGATTCTACGATTCTATGAAATTCTTGGGGTGGGATTTTCCAGCTACATTTACCCCAAAATCGAAAAATTCTGCCCTTGGTGTCTTTCTGCCACTTCCCCTGGTATTGGTGATGGGAATTTCCAGACCTGGAAACAGTGCCTACTGCAGAGTGGAAGGGCCCAATGTTTTCCAAGTGCCAGGCTCTGACGGAAAACCGGTGGGTATCTGTCCAGTAGCGCGGTCCAGTTTTCACACCAGATCCTGAGCCTCTCTGAGAGACAAAAGGGTGGTCGGGGTTTACACAGTCACTCAGGAGTGTGATATAGTCAGCAAAGCTGGATCCACAGATATTGGCCTTGTTAAAGGGTGCCTCAATCCGCACTGAAACTGAACCCCCCCCCCCCCCCCAAGGCCCCCAACGTAAACATTAGGACCCCCCCACTCCCCCCAAAGCATTGGGGGCTCTCCCCCACCCTTGCTGACACTGGGGCAAACCCCTCTCACCCCCAACCCTATACAGACATTAGGGTGTCCATGCCACTCCCCCTCCTCCTCACCACTGGAGTCTCGGGGACACTGTTCCCTTCTCGAAGACATTAGCCCTCCTCAACAAACATAAGGGGAACCTCTCATGTAGGGCTGGCAAGTGGGCCCACCTCCTGGCACTGCCTTTGGCACATAGTTTGGCACTGCCCAATCATGTCCTCCTTCCCCCGGGGTCTATAATTACCGTTACACCCCTGGGGTGGGCGTGCCCCCTTGAGTGAATCTTATTTTTAAAAGGCTGTTATAAACCTAACAGTTGTGATGTCACATGGGCAAGGGTTGAATATTCAGTGAGGGACGGTGGGGGGGGGGGGTCAGTAATTAGATTCAAATTAATTAAAATCCATTCCAGTGAGGTTCTCGCCCATTATGGGCATGGACATCATGACAGCGAGTGGCGTGGAAAATTGGGAATCCTGATCTTGCCGGTGAGAACCGACTTTCCCGATTCCGGATTTTCTCACCTGCAATCACCGTTCCCTCTGACGGCGAACGTAGCCTGAAAATCACCCCACTCTCTCCGCAAACGTCCCCCTCCCTTTGAAAAACTTCTCTTTCATGGCTTGTTATCCCATCCCTAGTTGCCCTTGAGAAGGGGGTGATGAGCTGCCTTCTTGAACTGCTGCACGTACATCACCAGCACTGTTAGTTAGGGAGGAAGTTTCAGGATTTTGACCCAGGGACGGTGAAGGAATGGCGATATATCTCCAAGTCAGGATGGGGGGGGGGAACCTCCAGGTGATGATATTCCCAGGTATCTGCTGCCCTTGTCTTTCTAGGTGGAAGAGACCTGGGTTTGGAAGGTGCTATGGAAGGAACCTTGTTGAGTTCCTGCTCTGCATTTTGTAGATGCTACTTACATTGCCACTGTGTTTTGATGATGGAGGGCGTGAATGTTTGTGGGAGGGGTGCCAATTTAGCAGGTTGCTTTGTGCGAGATGTCAAGCTTCTTGAGTATTGCTGGAGCTGCATGCATCCAGGCAAGTGGAGAGCATTCTGACTCTGCCTTATAGAGATGGTGGACAGGCTTTGGGAAGTCAGGAGGTTAGTTACTCTGCAGAATTCCCAGCCTCTGACCTCTACAAGGATGTTACTGGGACTTGATGGTTTGGGTTATCAGGAGAGGTTGGATAGATTGGGACTCTTGTAGACACAATATTTATATAGTCAACAGTGTGACATACTCATACTCACAGAATCATAGCTTTCAGATAATGTCCCAGAAATCACCATCACCAATTCTGGGTCCATCCTGTCCCACTGGTAGAACAGACCCAGCAGAGATGGCAGCACAGTTAGGGTGGAGTTGTCCTGGGAATCTTGAACATCAACTCTGGACCCCATGAGGTCTCATGGCACCAGGTCAAACAAAGACTAGGAAACTTCCTGCTGATTACCACATACCGTTCCCCCCACCTCCATCATGTGGGTGAGTGGAATCGGCTGCCGTTGGTGGTGGTGGAGGCAGATTCGATAGGGTCTTTCAAGAGACTTCTGGATGACTACATGGGACTTAATAGAATTGAGGGTTATAGGTAAGCCTAGTAGGTATGGATATCATCGGCGCAACTTGTGGGCTGAAGGGCCTGTTTGTGCTGTAGTTTTTCTATGTTCCATGTTCATAGAATCCCCACAGCACAGAAGGAGGCCATTCAGCCTGCACCGATCACAATCCCATCAGGCCCCATTCCCTCAAACCCCCGCAGTTACCCTGCTGATCCCCCTGACGCCAGGATTAATTCACACATCTTTGCAGTGTGGGAGGAAACCCATGCCAATACGGGGAGAATGTACAAACTCCACACAGACAGTGACCTGAGGCTAGAATTGAACCCGGGTCCCTGGCGCTGTGAGACAGCAGTGCTAACCATTGTGCCACCGTGCTGCCCTTAGTGTGGCATTACCACCGTGCTAAATGGGATTGACTCCAAACAGATCCAGCAGCTCAAATCCACAAGGCACTATGAACCATCAGCAGCAGCAGAATTATAGTCAACATGAGGTAATGATTGCTTGCCAAATCATTACCTTATGTTGAGATATACCTGTTATATATTTATTGAGGTCTACTGACACTCCTGATTCTGACTTTGTATCAGAACGACTCTAGGAGTGGAATCGACTTTGTAAACTGGCCTCTGAGGCATTATTCCAGCTGTCTGAGGTGGGTCTTCCTCCTTAGATGGGGGAGAGATGGAGTTGTAAAGCCTGACCCTTAGCCAATTAACATGAAATAGTCGAGGGACAGGATTGATGGGGATGCCTTGCCTCCAACTCTTCGGGTGGTCTACCATCCAGTAAACACTCACCACTTGCAGAGATGACAGGACATCTCGCAGTTCCCCATTTACAAATTATTCGCTCAACTTTGACAAAGTGAAACATTTAATCATGGCTTTTGAAACTAAATATTTTTGAGTAATTTTGAGAAAAACATTATTTCTCCTTATTTGCTGTGGGCTGGAAGGAACAGCAATAATTTAATTCCTTATTAGGAGTCCTTCATTCTCAGGACAGTTGCCAATTTATTTTTTTACAGGTTTTAAAATCAGGAAATGAAACAGCTTTGTACAAAGCAGCCTTGGCAGCTTCTGGTTTTACTCAAAGCCAGATTAGTGTTGCTGTTTCTTGGATAGAAGACAGGATTTCTAGTTTTGACTGATTAAAGCGGTCATCTTCTGTTCATCTAATCAAAACCTCCAGTGATTGAGCTTGTTTGATCTATAAATGTTGTTACTCCAGTCACTTCCTGGACATCCTTGCCGTGAATGACCTGAAGGGTTCAGTGCTGATGCACTTGATTTACAGTGACAGGGATTTATTTAACAAGAAGCAATGAATTTTATTCTGCCGTCCTCTGGGCTAAAGGAGCCTGGTTACACCGTTACCCAGTGAGATATGGGGAGACACGGCAAGAGAATTCCACTTTATATCCTGTGGCTCATTGGTAACTTGTCTCTGTATGGTTGTGCTTTCGTTTCACCGCAGAGATTTGAATATAAAATCTTGGCTGACACATGAGTGCGGTACTGACAGGGTGCCATTGGCAGGACTGGAAGATCCCACTGGCAGGAGGGGCTGGAAAAGTTCAGCCTTTAAACCTGTGCCCCTAACTATTGATCTTTCTGGAATTTTAATTCTGTTTTATCAAAACCTTTAATGTTTCTAAATAATTCAATTAAATCCCCCCTGAGCCTTCTTTGTTCTAAGATGAACAAACCCAGCTTCTCCAACTAAGGCCTCACATCACTGGCAGTCTAAGCCTGTACATATTTCTTAATAAAGTGTGGGGCCTACAATAGGCCACTGTACTCCAGCAGGAGCCTAACCGATGATTTGCGAAGGCTTTAGCATAATTTTCTTGCTGGTGAATTCTATATCTCTCTTCCTAAAGCCAAGCATCCCATATGCCTTCCCAAGTTGTCTTGCATCCTCAGAGAGTTTTGTACTTTCCTCCTCTAGATCTCACTATTCCTGCACCCCTTTTAAGATCGTACCATTTTGTTTATATTGTCTCATCTCCTTCTTGTTCCCAAAATGAATGACTTCACACTTCTCTCATTAAATTACATCCTCCATGTGTCTGCCCATTTCACCAGTCTGTCTCTGTTCCCTTATCATCTGTTATTCTCCTCACTGTTCACAACATTTCTGAGTCTCATGTCACCTGCAGGTTATTCTGTATTCCCGAGTCCAGGTCATTATTGTATCAAAAGCAGGAGTGATTCCAACATTAGCTGTCCCCACATCACTGCATACTTGCCCCAGTCTGAAAAATAACTGTTCACCCTTACCTTCTGATTTCTGGCCCCGAGCCACCCTCGGAGACACACAGTTGCTACTCCTTTAATCTCATGAGCTTCAATTTTGCTAAAAGGTTTATTAAGTTTGACATTCTATCAACCATCTTTGGAAGGTCCATGTATGCATTAACTGCACCATCCTCGTCAAACCTCTCCATAACTTCATCAAGAAACTTAAGATAGATAAACATAATTTGCCTTTGACAAATCTGTGCTGGCTCTCATTTATTAATCCAGAATTTTCCAAGTGCCAATTAGTTTTCTCCCAGATTATTGTCTCTAAAAGTTTACCCATCAATGACATCAGGCTGACTATCTGTCCATACCTCATTTATCCCTTTCTTGAACAGGTGCGAGGTGATGCATTTTGGTAGATCAAACCGGGACAGGACTCGCTCAGTTAATGGTAGGGCACTGGGGAGAGTTACAGAACAAAGAGATCTAGGGATACATGTTCATAGCTCCTTGAAAGTGGAGTCACAAGTAGACAGAGTGGTGAAGAAGGCATTTGGTGTTCTTGGTTTCATCAGTCAGAACATTGGATACAGGAATTGGGACGTCTTGTTGAAGTTGTACAAGACATTGGTCAGGCCACACTTGGGATACTGTGTGCGATTCTGGTCACCCTGTTATAGAAAGGATATTATTAAACTGGAGGAAGTGCAGAAAAGATCTCCAAGGATGTTACTGGGACTTGATGGTTTGGTTATAAGGAGAGGCTGAATAGACTGGGACTTTTTTCTCTGGAGCGTAAGAAATTGAGGGGTGATCTTACAGAAGTCTATAAAATAATGAGGGCCACAGGTCAGTGAGATAGTCAAAACCTTTTCCCAAAAGTAGGGAGGTCTAAAACTAGAGGGCATAGATTTAGGGTGAGAGGGGAGAGATACGAAAGTGTCCAGAGGGGCAATTTTTTCACACAGAGCATGGTGAGTGTGTGGAACAAGCTGCCAGAGGTAGTAGTAGAGGCGGGTACAATGTCTTTTAAAAAGCGTCTAGATAGTTACATGGGTACGATGGATATAGAGCGATATGGGCTAAATGCAGGCAATTGGGATTACCTTAGGGGTTAAAAGAAAAGGGTGGCATGGACAAGTTGGGCCAAAGGGCCTGTTTCCATTGCTGTAAACCTCTATGACTCAATGATTAACAGGGGTTTTATATTTGCAGTCATCCATTACTCTGCCTATACTCCCACATTTGAGGATAATGGGAAGATTGTGGCCAAAACCTCTGGAATTTCCACGCTTATTTCCATCAACAACTTCCGGATGCATCCCATTTCACAGAATCCCTACAGTGCAGGAGAGGCCTACTTTGAGGGCTGCTGATTGCTTACATTTCTCCTCTTTACCCATTGCTAACCTACCCAATGTATCTACTACCTCCTCCTGTACAACTGCATTGCCTTCCTATCATCAGGCCAGTTACAAAGGACGCATTTCGTCCCTCAGACAGGCCTTCTGCCTCCAGTAAGAGTTTCCCTTTTTAATCCCTGACTGGTACCATTCTTCCCTTGACTAGCCTTGTACTATTCATATGCTTAGAAAATAGTTTTCGTTTCTTTAGTTCTTTCTTATGTTAATTGCTAATATCTTATTTTTAATTATTAGCCCTGAATTTATTGCCCATCCCTAATTGACTTTGAGAAGATGGTGGTGGGCTGCCTCCTTGAAGTCCACATGGGGTAGGTACCTCCACAGCGCTGTTAGGAAGGGAGCTCCAGGATTTTGACCGAGTGACAGTAAAGGAACATGATATATTCCCAGTCAGGATGGTGTGGAGCTTGGAAGGGAAGTTCCAGGTGGTGGTGTTCCCAGATATCTGCTGCCCTCGTCCTTCTTGATGGCAGTGGTCGTGGGTTTGGAAGGTGCCCTTGAAGGAACCTTGGTGACTTTCTGCAGTGCATCTTGTAGATGGTGCACACGGCTACTACTGTAGGTGAAGGGAGTGGATGTTTGTGAATGGGGTGTCAATCAAGTGGGCTGCTTTCTCCTGGATGGTGTCGAGCTTCTTGGTTGTTAGAGCTGTACCCATCCAGGCAAGTGGTGAGTATTCCATCTCACTCCTGACTTGTGCCTTGTAAATGGTGCACACAGCTACTACTGTGCATCGGTGGTGGAGGGAGTGGATGTTTGTGGATGAGGTATCAATCAAGCGGGCAATAAAACATCAGTAAAGTGGAGCCAACTCTGCAGAGATCAGTGTGCTAGCCCCAAAAGGGCACCCTAATCAGAGCTGACGTGAAACATCCCCATCCACCGCAAAGGTATTGAAGACGCCCCCCCCCACACCCCTGCCCCCCCCCCCCCCCCAAGGCCTCCCCCAGCCTCCCCCCCCCAGCCTCCCCGCTCCCCTCCCACCCCACACCACGGCACAATTACCAGGAGCTCCCCTACTCCAACCACCCCCACAGCACAATTACCAGGAGCTTCCCACCACCACCTCCCCCCTCTCCCCCCCCCCTCCCCCCCCAACAGCACAATTATCGGGGGCACTCCCCTAATAACCAATGTGGCCATATTGCTGCCGCTGTCTTGCTCAATGGCCACTTCCATCCCACTCAAACCCAATATGCCCCCCCACAAAAGGCCACTCCCTCCCTCCCCCATATTCCCAAGTCCCCCCCCTTTCAAAGGCCTTGGCACTCATCTCACCGCCCCTCCCCCCTTACCACACAAGTGGAAACCTCTCTCCCATCTGGGCTCTCCAGAGGGTCAGGCCTGGCATTTTCGCTGGC
Organism: Carcharhinus amblyrhynchos; assembly: GCF_965287045.1. Taxonomy (NCBI): domain Eukaryota; kingdom Metazoa; phylum Chordata; class Chondrichthyes; order Carcharhiniformes; family Carcharhinidae; genus Carcharhinus; species Carcharhinus amblyrhynchos. The sequence goes on along the minus strand of NC_137346.1, from coordinate 39,045,306 downwards.
ACATGTTGGCACAGGCTGGCAGTTGGCACAACCTGTGTAAGGGGGCAGTGCCAGGCACGGTTGAATAGCTGGAGGTATGTGGAAGGTTTTGGGAGTTGGGTGTTTCAGGCTGAAGAGGGGTATCTGGATATTAGGTGTGAGAACTGAGTGACAGAGATTGGTGATGGGTGAGTGATGGGGCTGTGGTGCAGTGGGTGTAGTGAGTGGCACGGATGCCTGGTGAAGATATAACTCCAATCCAGTAAAGGCACTGCCAAGTTTGCCTCCTGCATAATGACCAATTGCAAATTGCAACCCCCACAACCAAAAAAATTGGAACTGACCAATATATAGCTCGAGACCAGAAATTTCTGGCCCGCCTGCCAAAGGTGGTTTGCCATTGGCTGCCAGTGGGATCTTCCAATGAATGGCCATTGGCAGGGCTTGTCCGACCTGTTACTGGGGAACCCGCGGCGGTGGGGAGGGGGGTGGGGGAATCAGCATTGGCAGGACTGGAAGGTCATGCCCATCCCATCCTGATACTGCTGTCACAGGGCTGTCAGATTTTCCGTTCTTCCTGCGATGATTCCTTCGGCCTGGAAAATTCATCCCGCAGCGTGTTGTCACTAACAGAGGACCGTTTCACCTGGACTGTGCCTTTAAGGCATCTGGTTTGAGCTGTACTTTAAAAACCTTCATGAGGAACTATTTGAGAGGGTGTGTTGCACACAGTGGCCACAATTACATTTTCACACAAATTATCTTATTAACATTGTTGTTTTCTCACTGCTATTGTTGCTACGTGGTGCTGTTATATCATTACAGCCCAGGCACTAGTCAAACTGTGCCAGCAGTGTTAATAATTTACAGAAAATTGCTGTAGTCTAATATGAGAAGCTTTTAAAAACCGCACGGTAATTGAGTTTCATGTGGAGATCTTTGATGGTTCTGCTTGTGGATGGTGCTGATATAATATCACCCTGTTTCTTCAGAGGCATGACCTGTAACTGCCTATAGCTCATTACTCCGAGCTAACTGTAACCTCTTGCCTCCTTTCCCTCCACTCTTATTGCGTCTGCTCATTGACGACAGGAGCACTTTCAAACACTTCTTGTTTGAGATTGGATCTCTTGCCTCAAAAAAACAGCCGAAAATATTCCAGCAATGTATTAAGGTGGCATTTCTGGTGACCGCACAATCTCAGACACAGATGGATGAGGATAACTAGCTCCCCCACTCCCTCTGCAACCAACCCCTGTCCCCCCAGTCTCTGCACCCCATCCTCAGGCAACACAGAGAGCTGCGAAGCCCCAGCACCCTCATTTATAACATGTTAATTATGTGGAGGTGACCAAGGATAGGACCTGGTTATTCAGGGGTATTTGGCATTTTGGAAGGACAGGGAGAAAAGAAAAAGTGGTGGGGTAACAGCTGTGTTAATGAAGATTGAGAGCTGTACAGTGGTGAGAAGTGACCTTGGTTTGAAGTGACTGGATAGAAGAAATAACAAAGGAAAGAAGTCACTGGTGGGAATGCTTCCTGCGCACGCACACGCACACACACACACACACACACACACACACACACACACACAACCACCCCCCCCCAAAAAAAAACCTCTCCTACAGCAGCTACACTGTCGGACAGAATATGTATCAAGAAATAGTGGGGGCTTGTAAGACAGCTACTGCAATAGTCATGACAGATTTTAATCTTCATATAGATTGGATAAATCAAATTGGCAAAAGCAGCCTGGACAATATGTTCATAGATTGTATTCAGGACAGTTTCTTGATACAAAAACAGAAACCAGTCAGGGAACTGCTTATGTTAGACTTGGGAACGTATAATGAGACAAGATATCATGATGGCATGCTATTGATACATATATATTATACATATATACTATATATATTTATGTTTAAGGGGATGATTTTAAAGTTCAGTTTCTCTACAGGCAGTCGGTATATTTGGCAGGAATATAGCTCAGATGCTGGGAAAAAAGGAAAATTACTCATTTTAGCCATAAAGTGCTTATTTAGGAGAGAGCTAATGGACATTTGTTTATAACAAGAAAAGGTCCCCTGTGGTTTTTGATTAAAAGAATGGAAGGTGGGTTTAGATATGCAGGGTCTTGTGATAATGTGGTTAATGGGAAGAGCTAGGCATGTAGCAGAGAGAGAACATAGCTTTTGAGTTCTGGTTTTGAGTTTGTTTAAAAAGAGGTCTGCAAACTGCTTGCTCTACAAAATCCCTCTGAAAGCTTCAAGGCTGTTTACACTCATTAAAGCATGTATATTTATGGTTGCTAACTATATTTAAAGTGTTTTTGAGTCTGTAAGAAGAATGTTGCTTATTTGGAACTGAAACAGTGATAAGTTACAAATTAGAGTTGTTTCTTTTCATGTTTAAATAATGTTCAACAGGTATTAGTTAAGGTGCTTTATTTGTTAACGTTATATTTAAATTCTATTATTAAACAAAGTTGATTTTTACTATAAAAGACCCTTAATTGTCAGTAGAATTATTCTGAAGTGAAACATCCTATCCTCACATTTATGCCAAAATAAAAAAAATTGTTGAGGTTTAATCCAGCTTCCTAATTAAATTTGGAATTCTGGTCCAGGGCCCTAACAAAGATTAATTATTGGCCTCATGGTAAAGTATCCTGCAGGTAAGAGTGATCAGAACATGGTGGAATTTCACATTCGACTCGAGAGTGAAAAATGTATGTTGGACATAGTATCTTAAACTTAAATAAAGGCAATCACAAGAATATGTAGACAGAATTGGCTAAGATGGAATGGGAGAATAGGTTAAAAAATAAGCAGTGGCAGACACTTAAGAGACAGTTCATAGCTCTCAAAAAAAGACACAATTCATTGAAAAAGAAAGACTCTGAGAAGGAGGTATCATCTGTGGCTAACAAGGAAAGTTAGAAATAGTATCAGATTGAAAGGAAACGTTTATGATAGTGTGAAAATTAGTGGGAGAGCAGAAGATTGGGATATCTTTAGAAAATGGCAAAAGGTGATAAGTGTAATAAAGATGGTAAGAAATAGGGTATGAGAGAAAATAAACAAGAAATATGAACATAGGTAGTAAGAGATTCTATAAGTATATAACTGAGAAAAAACTAGCGAAAGTAAGTGTTGATTCCTTAGAGAAATGTGCCATGAGAACCGTACAAGTCAGCCGCAGCTCAGCGAACCATGCAAGTGTGTCATGGCGTGCTGTGGGAGTATTTTGGTGAGTGTGGTACTTGAATGTCTGTGTTGAGCTATCAGTTTGCAGTCACTCATACAAGTGGCTATGAGGGATAATGTTACGTGTGCCAATTGTGGGCCTTCCTGCCACTGCCTTTTGCAGGTTCTCTCCGTTAGTGTAGCTGCACTAACTAAACGGTGGCAAAGGGTGGGAAAGCGGAGATATGAAGGAGAACAGCCATCTAGACTGGAAACCCAGCCTCGGATACCCTATGAGACTGACTGGGAGGAGGGAGAGAAGCCACCAGGCCTGTGAATGCAGTCTCGGATACCCTGTGAGACTGACTGCGAGATACATTGAATATAAGCAACAGAGTAACCCAGATTGGCCCCCAACTTCCAAATGGTTAAACTGATTAATTCAAGTGAGTGGAAGCAACGCAACTCAGAGAGTCAAGCACACACCCAGAAAAGTTTGTCTTTACCATAGAACCATAGAAAATTACAGCTCAGAAACAGGCCTTTTGGCCCTCCTTGTCTGTGCCAAACCATTTTTCTGCCTAGTCCCACTGACCTGTACTTGGACCATATCCCTCCACACCCCTCTCATCCATGAACCTGTCCAAGTTTTTCTTAAATGTTAAAAATGACCCCGCATTTACCACTTCATCTTGCAGCTCATTTCACATTCCCACCACACTCTGTGAGAAGAACCCCCTCTAATATTCTCTTTAAACTTTTCCCCCTTCACCCTTAACTCATGCCCCTTGGTTTTTTTCTCCCCAGCCTCAGTGGAAAAAGCTTGCCTGATTCACTCTATCTATACCCATCATAATTTTATACATCTCTATCAAATCTCCTCTCATTTTCCTATGCTCCAGGGAAAAAAGTCCGAACCTATTCAACCTTTTCCTGTAACTCAGTTTCTCAAGTCCTGGCAACATCCTTGTAAACCTTCTCTGCACTCTTTCAACCTTATTAATATCCTTCCTGTAATTAGGTGACCAAAACTGCACATAATACTCTAAACTTGGCCTCAGCAATGTCTTATACAACCTCACCATAACATTCCAACTCTTATACTCAATACTTTGATTTATAAAAGCCAGTGTTCCAAAAGCACTCTTTACGACCCTATCTACCTGTGATGTCACTTTTAGGGAATTATGTATCTGTATTCCCAGATCCCTCTACTGTACTGCACTCTTCAGTGTCCTACCATTTACCATGTATGTTCTACCTTGGTTTGTCCTTCCAAAGTGCAATACCTCACACATGTCTGCAGGAAGCCTCTTCATTGGTGAGTGCTGGCCTGCATCCCCCCCAAGCCCCTGCCTGTATTGTCAAAAGATCCGTGTGTGACTCTAAAGAAAAAATGTGAAGTAATTCCAGTACTCCACCACCAAAGAAACCTCAGCCCTGTCTCAGGCTGGCTCTGTTACTCTCACTTCCCAAGAATACAGGTCATTACTCAGCCCCGTAATGGCCTTTAGCAAAAAGAACTTGGTCACTTTCCCCATTGAAGTGTTCTCAGATTAACAGGATCTCCGAGGGGGATCCACATAGGAAACGGATTTCCTTAACAATACAAAAATATTGGGTAGGTTAAAAAAACGCGGATAAGTTAAGTGAATGGTCAGAAATGTGGTAGTTGGAGTATAATGTGGGAAGTTGCGAAGGTGTGCTGTATGGAAGGAAGAACAGAAAACCTGATTATTAAGCGTGCGGACAGAAACCTCACCCTCCAGTTGCACTGATCAGTGAGAGTGGAACGTTGGGAAGCTCTGATAGACGTGAGGTTCTTCAAGGCATTGCTGACAGATCTAACCACCACAACGGCACAGTGGTTAGCACTGCTGCCTCACAGCATCAGGGACCCGGTTTTGATTCCCAGCTCGAGTCACTATCTGTGTGGAGTTTGCACATTCTCCCCGTGTCTGCGTGGGTCTCCTCCAGGTGCTCGGTTGCCTCCCACAGTCCAAAAGACGTGCTGGTTAGGTGCATTGGCCATGCTGAATTTTCCCTCAGTGCCCAAACAGGCGCCAGAGTGTGTTGACTAGGGTTTTTTGTAGTAACTTTATTGCAGTGTTAATGTAAGTCTACATGTGATTAATAAATGAGACAAAATATCCTTCTTCCAGGATATTTTAGGAGTGATGGCACAACAGGAAGCAGGAACCAACATAATTAGAGTAGAATCATGGAATAATTAATGGCCATTCCCACTGATGCCGGAATGTCCGGGGAAGTGAGCCTCTGTAATTGCTGTCTTGTAGACCATCTGAGAGAAAATAAGGATAATGAAGCTCCAAACATTTCTCCCAGGAAAATGTTCAAGAGGGAGAGGTTTTTGCCTGAAATGAGAGAGTCATTATCACACAGAATGATGCTGCAGTTTCAGAGTTGATGAGTGTACCAGTTATTTGGAAGTGGCGACAATCTAGCTGCCACCTCTGTGATAGGAAAATGACAGAGTGTAACTTCATAAAAAGGCAAAGTCACCTCAGGCTTTGCCTGTATCACCCAGCGCTTACTGGGATCACTGGTTATTGACGCGGTTTTTTATTCATCCATGGGACATGGGCGTCATTGGCTGGCCAGTATTTATTGATGTGGAGATGCTGGTGCTGGACTGGGGTAAACACAGTAAGAAGTCTCACAACACCAGGTTAAAGTCCAACAGGTTTATTTGGTAACAAAAGCGACTAGCTTTCGGCTTTGCCCCTTCGTCAGGTGAGTGGGGAGCTCTGATCACAAGCAGCGTGTAACAACACACTCAGTTTACAGAATACTGATTAGAATGCGAGTCTTTACAGCTAGTCAAGTCTTAAAGGTGCAGACAACGTGAGTGGAGATGGCATTAAGCATAGGTTAAAGAGATGTGTATTGTCTCCAGACAGGACAGTAAGTGAGAGGTTGCAAACTCAGGCAAGTCATGGGGGTCACAAATAGTGTGACGTGAATCCAAGATCCTGGTTGAGGCCGTCCTCATGTGTGCAGAACTTGGCTATAGTCTCTGCTCAGTGACTCTGCGCTATTGTGTGTCGTGAAGGCCGCCATGGAGAACACTTACCCAAAGATCTGAGGCCGAATGCCTGTGACCGCTTAAGTGTTCGCCAACAAGAAGAGAACAGTCTTGCCTGGTGATTGTTGAACGATGTTCATTCATCCGCTGTTGTAGCGTCTGCGTGGTCTCCCCAATGTACCATTCCTCGGGACATCCTTTCCTGCAGTGTATCAGGTAACCCCAGTGACTTGCCTGGGCTTGCAACATCTCACTTACTGTCCTGTCTGGAGACAATACACATCTCTTTAACCTGTGCTTAATGCTATCTCCACTCATGTTGTCTGCACCTTTAAGACTTGACTAGCTGTAAAGACTCACATTCTAATCAGTATTCTGTAAACTGAGTGTGTGCCTTTATATGCCCTGTTTGTGATCAGAGCTCCCCACTCACCTGATGAAGGGGCAGCATTCCAAAAGCTAGTGGCGTTTGTTACCAAATAAACTGTTGGACTTTAATGTGGTGTTGTGAGACTTCTTACTGTATTTATTGCCCACCCCTAGTTGCCCAAAGGCAGTTAAGAGTCAACCACATTGCTGAGGCTCTGGAGTCACACGTAGACCAGGCAGATTTCCTTCCCGAAAGGACATCAATGAACCAGATGGGTTTTCTGACAACTAACAATGGTTTCATGGTCATCGGTAGATTCTTAATTCCAGATATTTTAGGATTAAATTCAGATTCCACCATCTGCTGTGGCCGGATTCGAACCCAGGTCCCCAGGACACTAGCTGAATTTTTGGATTTATAGTCTAACAATAATACCCACTAGGCCATCATCTTCCCCTGTGACTGGGATAGGGTCTCCCAGGCTACTGAAAGAATCTGGAAAGTAGTTTGGGAGGGATATGATCAAAGATAATGAAGAAATATCCCTGAAATTAAGCAGTATCTTTTTGCTTGAAGAATATTTATGATACGACACCATTCAATGCAAGGTATATGTGTTAGCAACATAAGTGTCCATTCAGCTCTTTGCCTCTGCAATTCAATTAGATCATAGCTAATAGGTGTCTCAACTCCAATTACCTGCCTTACGTCCATATTCCATGGTACTCTCACCTGACTGATGTGGTGTTACAAACGGGAAGATCAAGTACAATCTTTCGGCAAAGGAGAGTTTGAGTTGGGGGATAATTGAGGCTGGATGTATAAATGTAACTCGTTCTCCGTTTTGAGGTCCTGTGTATTGTAATATTCCTGTTAGGATAATAAAGAGAAAGAGGATGTTGTAATTTGCCCTCTAGTGATGTAGTGCTGCTATCCCTTAAAGGCCTATTACAACAATGTGTTTTACCTTAATTTTTACACACAATTTTGATAAAATCTGCAGCTGTTTCATAAGCAAACTTAGCGTTCATTGGAGTAGGGCAGTTTATTGGCGATATGGACCCCTCCTTCCCTCACAAGTGGGCATAAAGCTCCCAAGACAGCATTTCCAAAAGAGCAGGAGAATTCTTCCATTGTCTTGGCAAACATTCATCCCTCAGTTTACGAGTAACGTGTTGGGATAGGAGCATGAGGGGAGGGGAGAGGAGGAGCTTCAAAAACTATCACCAGTCTTAATGTGTTAAACAACAACTCTGTACAATAGGCAGTAAGGATGTTGATCTTGTCCTTTGGAAGGAGACTGAGGTTAAAGCCAGAGGGAATGCCATGATATAACAACAGAAAATGCTGGAAATATTGAGCCGGTCAGGCAGCAACTGTGGAGAGAGAGAGATTAAACTTTTCTGATGAAAGGTCATTGTACTAAAACATTAACTCTGTTTTTTTCTCCACACATTCTGTCTGAACAGTGAGCTTTCCTGGCATCTTCTGTTTTGCACCTGCAACACTTATCTTTAGATCTCCAGTACAAAAGCTACTGTGGTCAGTGGGTTCATGAACACCCCATTGACAGTGCGCCATGATCAATAATCCCTCCTGATTAACGGCTGACTATTTTGCCCGATGCGTGTGTCAGAGATACTTGGATGTTTGACATGTTTGTAATAATGGCAGACGAGTCTTATAAAGGGAGTTTAATGTGGAGCTCCCCTCCCCCCTGCTGCCCCAGCACGCAGCCCTGAAATGGAAATAGAATTTATGCAGTACAGACAAACTCCAGGACGGAAAGCCAGCCAAGAACTGGAAGATCTTGTAAAGGTATCATGAACAAACACACAGCAAGTGTTATTCGCCAAGAAGAGAAATATTTACATCTGTCTTCCTTCACACTAATCAACTAGAACCTGTCATCCACCATGTTGGAAACAACTTGGACTAGCATCAGTGCGTGAATCCATCTTATCAGGCCTCACTTACACTGGTTATTGTTTATTCACTCTATGCATGCTACTGGATTAATACCTATTTTATACAACTTGCACACACGGTCCATTTCCCTCATCTTGTGTAGTTGGCTCTGATTTTCCATCTCTCTTTGGGCCTTTCTAGTTCGACTTGTGCTTGAAGGTTCTGTTGGGTTGTCGTTGGGAAGACCATGAATGCAGATGTTTCTTCATCCTCCTTCATGGAGTCAAGGGAGGGAAAACTCAAAACGAAACATGCATTACCTGCTGCAGACCATCACATCCAAAGACCAGGTCTAGCAATGAGGAGTATCTAACCGTAGGATTTTCCAGTCATGCCAGAGGCAGGCATCATCATGGGCAGGGCAGGAAAATTTGGAGAGCATCGACTGACTTTTGGCCACTTTCCAAATATTCCGGTGACAATGCCCACCGCTGGCGTTGCTGGAAAATCCTGGTCTCGGAGGCAGCAATAATATTGCAGACATCTCCTAATCTGAATTTCTGACTAGGGGAGTTAATCGCGATAAAAAGAAAATGAGAAATGTGGTTAGCCAGCACTTTTCACACCTTCACACTGCTCCAAAGCTCTTTATATTCAATGAAGTACTTTTGTAATATAATTATTGTTGTAAAGCATGACAATCATCAACTAATTTCTGCCGAGGAATGAAATGAATGACAGAGCACAGAAACAGGCCATTCGGCCCAACTGGCCATACTGGTGCTCATGCTCCACACAAACATCCACTACTCTCTCTTTATCGAACCCCATCAACATTCACTTCTATTTCCTTCACCATGGTTGATTTGATTTGATTTATTATTGTCACATGCATTAGTATACAGTGAAAAATATTGTTTCTTGTGCGCTACACAGACCGTACTTGGAGAAGGAATGGAGAGGATGCGAAATATTGTGTTACAGTCATAGCTAGGGTGTAGAGAAAGATCAACTTAATGCGAGATAGGTCTATTCAAAAGTCTGATGGCATTAGGGAAGAGTCAATTGGTATGTGATTTCAGACTTTTGTATCTTTTTCCTGACGGAACGAGGTGGAAGGGAGCATGTCTTGGATGGGTTTGTAATTATGCTGGCTGCTTTTCCAAGGCAGCAGGAACTGTAGACAATATCAATGAATGGGAGGCTGGTCTGAGTGATGGACTGGGTTTCATTCATGACCCTTCATAATCTTTTGCGGTCTTGGACAGAGCAGGAGTTATCCCAAGCTGTGATACAACCAGAAAGAATGCTTTCCATGGTGTCTTTGTAAAAGTTGGTGAGAGTCATGGCAGACATGCCAAATTTCCTGTGTCTACTTGTTTCCCTTTAAGAGTATCTATTCTCTTTGTTTTAACAGCTTCCTGTGGCAGTAAGCTTCACATTCAAACCATCCCCTGGGTAAGGAGATTTCTCCTCAGTTTCCAATCTGATATGTTAGTGACCATCTTATATTTAAGGCCCTCTGGTTCGAGCCTGCCCTCAAGTGGAAATACCTTTTCCATGGCTTAGCTATCAAACCCTTTCATAATGTTAAAGTGTGCTATCAGATCACCAACCTGAAGAAAGAGATCAATCAGTTCAATCTTTCCCAATCATCTGTTTGGCGTTCCTTGAAGGTATGTGTCACCCTGAAACTGAGAGATCTCTTTTTCTTTTCGTTGTGTCCAACTGGCAACATAAAATGTTCCAAAACTTGCCGTTCCCCTAGCCAAGCTGCAGCATTGGCATCTATCTGGCAATGTGGAAAATGGCCCAGGTGCTTTCTGTCCACAAAACCAACCTGGCCAATGCTCAGTCAATGCTTGATTGGCAGTAAAGTGATGGAAGGTGTCCTCGACAGTGCTATCAAGCAGCGCTCACATAACTATAACCTGTTCTAACTGGGTTCCTTCCACCAGGATCACTCAGCTCCTGATCTCAAATACAGCCTTGGTCCAATGGACAAGGAATTGAGCTCCAGAAGTAGGGCGAGAGAGACTGCCCTAGAATCAAAGCAGCATTTGACTGAGTGCATCTAGCAAAACTGGAGTCAGTGGGAATCAGGAGGAAAGCTCTCCATTGTTTGGAGTCATACCTGGCACAAAGGAACATGGTTATGATTGTTGAAGATCAGTCACCTAATTCCTGGGACATCACTGCAGGGGCATGTCCTCGGCCCAAACATCTTCAGCTGTTCTATCAATGATCTTGCTTCCAACATAAGGTTAGAAGTGGGGATGACTGCAGATGATTACACAATGTTCAACACCATTCACTACTCCTCAAATAGTCTATGTCCAAATAGAACAAGACCTGGACAATATTCAGGCTTGGGTTTATAAGTAACATTCACGCTAGGCAAGTGTCAGATAATGACCGGCTCCAACAAGAGAGAATCTAACCATCATCCCTTGACATTCAATGGCATAACCATTGCTGAATCTCCCACTATCAACATCCTGGAGGTTACCATTAACCAGAAACTGAACTGAACTAATCATATAAATACTGTGACTAAAAGAGCAGGTCAAAGTTTGTGAATTCTCCGGAGAGTAACTCATCTCCCAACTCCCCGAAACCTGTCCACCATCTACAAGGCACAAATCAGGAGTCAAATGGAATCGTCTCCACCAGCTGGAATGAGTGCAGCTACAACAACATTTGAGAAGCTTCACACCATCCAGGGCAAACCAGGCCACTTGTTTGTTATCCCAACCACCACCTTAAACATTCATTCCCACGATAACAGAAGAATAGTGGCAGCTGTGTGTACCATCTGCAAGGTGCAATGCAACAACTCACCGAGGCTCCTTCCACAGCACCTTTCAAACCCGTGACCATCTCACAGAATAAGGATGGCAGGTTCATGGGAACACCACTACCTGGAGGTTCACTCCAAGTCACCCTGAATTAAAACTCTATCACCGTTCCTTCACAGTTTCTATGTCAAAGTCCTAGAATTCCGTCCCTAACAGCACAGAGGATGTACCTACATCATATGGATTGCAGTGCTTCAAGAAGGAGGCTTACCACTACCTTCTCAGCGGCAATTAAGGATGGGCAACAAATGTTGGCCTGGCCAGTGATACCCACATCTCATAAATAAATAACAACATGGGGTGTTTGTTTATCATCTTTGTACCACCAACAGTGCAGCACTCCCTCGGTAGAGGAGGCAGTGGTGTAGTGGTATTGTCTTGGACTAGTAATCCAGAGACCCAGGTTTGAATCCCCTCATGACAGGGGGTGGAATTTAAATTCAATTTTGGGATGGCACAGTGGTTAGCACTGCTGCTTCAGAGCACCAGGGACCCGGGTTCGATTCCCGGCTTGGGTCAATATCTGTGTGGAGTTTGCATGTTCTCCCTGTGTCTGCATGGGTTTCCTCCGAGTGCTCCGGTTTGCTTCCACAGTCCATGGTTAGGTGGATTGGCCATGGTAAATTCTCCCTCAGTTGTACCCGAACAGGTGCCGGAGCGTGGCAACTAGGGGATTTTCACAGTCACTTCATTGCAGTGTTAACGTATGCCTACTTTTGACGCTAATAAACAAACTTTAAAACTTTGCTGGGAGTGCGGTTGTTAGCCTAGCTGATATATACAACTCTGTAAAGTGGAATGTGAACACACAACCTGCCGTGTCAGAGACGAGAGTGCTACAAACTTAGCCAAAACTCACAATTCCCCTTTCAACTCTTTCCATATTGGGCAGCTGTTGGGTAAAGTTAGTCACTAGAATGACTAAATCCAACCACTCTAAAAATAAGTCAGCTATTTCTATGATTTCTTTGATGCCAGTGTGATGGAGAATGTGGGGAGTTTTCCACCGCAACAGATGTTGTAAGTTGGAATATTTTAAAACCAATTTCATCACACCTATCAAAATTGACTTATGAAGACCATTTTCCTATGATTCCTCAGTAGTTTTCATGTGTTTTTTTAATAAGTCCAGAAAAGAATGGAAGTTTTGACGTTGTTTCATTTAATACCCCTGCAGCCTCTCCCACTCACCCCAAACCTAGTTTTTCCACCAGCTTCCCCACTGAAATCTCCAGCTCATTTTCTCCACTCAGCCCAGTATACCTCCCTCCCCAAACAACATCCACATCGGCCGGGACTCCCCGTCTCTGCTTTCGGTGGGCGGAGAATCACTCAGGAGTCCCCAAATGGCTTTAACATGGGTGGGGATTTCCCTTTCTCGTTGTCCTCGCGCCCCCACCAATGGGGGCTTTCCCCGCTATATTTTTTGACACAAACCTGCCATGCCAGCAACCTCGGGTTTCAAGAGACTGAGGTGGGAGGGCGATACCTGCACTGGGGTGATCAGGACAATACAGCAAGGAAGCCCACTAATGGTGGTGAAAGGTTATCGGGGATGGGTGGAAATGTGGGGTTGAAGTTAAAGATCAGCCATGATCTTATTGAAAGGTGGACCAGACTCGGGGCCGAGTGACCTCCTTCTCCTAATTTCAATGTTTGTATCCTTGTCAAACTCCATTGTTTCCATGTCCTACTGTGCATTAAGTTCAAAATCTTCATCATTTTAAATCCTTCATGGTCTCTTCCAACTTCATTAGATGATCCTTTCCAGCTGTACCTCTCAGGCTAAACCTTCTGCTCCTCTGGCTCTTGTAATGACCTCAACATGGCCCATGAGGTTGGCCTCTTGGAGGATGAGATCCCTGATTGAGGTAATGATTGCTTGCTCAATCAGGGAGCCTTACCTGTGTATCTATAGAGGAGTGTCGGGGCTTTTGACACTGCAGATTCTGACTTTGTACCAGACGCACTCTTAGAGGAGAGGAGATAAGTTTATAAATACAGGGAATGTCATGAAGGGACACAGGTGTGAGGAGTTACTTCATCCTCAGTCTCATTCCTGTGCCCACTATCTTGTCTTCCAGCTGTTAGGCCCCAGCCCCGACTCTCTAAAACAACTTTAGGTTTCTACCTCAAAATACTGCGGGGGTTGGTGGCAGGGGAAGGAATGTGAATTAAAAACAGAAATATTGTTTGGAAGGTTAGGCAGCATCTGCACTCTCCTTCCTGGCCTGCTGAGTTATTCTGGAATTTTCCAATTGTACTTGCTTTGCCAGTTCACTGGCTGACTGGAAAAGCCCCTTTGAATCTTCTCGCTGTGACTATGCTTTCAGTCTTACTCTTTTTCCTTATCAGCATCCTCTCCTGACTCTCTCTGCGGCTGTGGGATGTGCTGTGTATCAGGATTATTTAGTAAATCAATGCGTTTTTGTCGCAGTAGCCCATGAAACAGGATCTATTTCAGTCAACCTCTTGCATAATTCTACTGGGCTAAACTGAAAGAGATGTCTCTCTCTCTTCTTTTTCTGTAACAATGATGGAAGACTGTTTTCCTGGGATTGTTCGCTCCTGCCCTTTGTGTGCAAGGTCACTCAATAACCGTACTCGGGACATCAATTTGCAAAGCATTTTCCTGAAAGTTGCTTTGTTGCCACGAAAGAAGAAAATAAATGCAGATCTGAACAACACTCTACCCACTCTGCTGCCACACATCCCAGTGACTCATCCCATTCAATCAGGAAGAGAAACAGCCTGAACAGCTCTGAATAGAACACAGGAGTAGTTAAATGGTGAATGCATTATTTTCAAGGGCATTAATGTTATTTTGTTTTAACAAGGCTTAGCTAAATTGCCTGCCTCTGGGTTTGTTTGCCATTGTAAGTGAATCACACAGTTTTAATCCTAAACAGGGGGAATCTGATAGATTTGAGGAAATCTTGATTGAGGCTTTTTGTATCTAAATTAAAACATCTGTTCCCAATCCAGAAAAGCGATAGTTACAAACAGGGAATGTTCGGGGGAGTGGGGAAGAGAGTTTTAACTCCTGGAATCAGGTGGGCTTGCGCATGCGGCTTGCTAACATTTTTTTGAAGTTTTAAAACCCACTCCAGTCTGCTCGCTTGTGGTTTTAACAAAGCTGGGTTATGGACAGGGCTCGAGTACACGACTGAGCCACTCTCAGTGGTACGTTGGGTAGGGAACGCATGTCTTCATTTCAACAGGATTTAAATTTTTGACCCATTGATTTACCCAGGGTTTCCAGAAGCTCGACAAGTCAAGAGAGATACATAGGACTAAATCCACAAGGTAAATGCATTTACGGCACTGCTTGTGGGCCAGGAGGAGTGAGAATGCTCCTGCTGAGTTTACCTCTTTAATAGGCGGCTCAATTGGCCAATATGTCCCACCCTCAGCAATCTCAGACCCCCTCCACCTCCAGTCTGTTCTTATGTTCTAATCCTCAACTCCCACTACCCCATTCTTCAATCTTTCTACTGCCTATTCCACGATCTCTACACCTGTAAACTCCCACACACTTCACAGACTGGATCACACTCCCCTCATTCCCTAGATCTCCGTCCCCCTGTAACTCTGATGTCTGACTCCCTGAGGTGGTCTCCACATCCCGCTCCCTCCCTCCGTCCCCCCCCTGTCGCCCCCACAGCTCGGATCTCTGACCCACCCAATGTCCTCAATCATGCCTGAGTTCAGTGTATATTTACCAGAATCGTATTTGCACTCCAAGGGCTGAATTATAAGGTGAAATTCACAAAATCACAAGAGGATACAGGTTTAAGGTGCTGGGGCGTAGGTACAGAGGAGATGTCAGGGGTAAGTTTTTTATTCGGAGAGTGGTGGGTGTGTGGAATGGGCTGCTGTCAACAGTGATGGAGGCAGATTCAATAGGGTCTTTTAAGAGACTTTTAGATAAGTACATGGAACTTAGTAAGATCAAGGGTTATAGGTAAGCCTAGTAATCTCTAAGGTAGGGACGTGTTCAGCACAACTTTGTGGGCCGAAGGGCCTGTATTGTGCTGCAGTTTTTCTATGTTTCTAAATCTCTGGAATTTGGAAGGTTAAGGAATAACGTGATTGAATACTTTTTCAAAGTATTAAATGAAACTAATAGTTTGGAAAGATTGCAAATATTCTCTCTGGTTGTGGGGGAGGGTTAGGACTGAAAGGCAGACCTTTTTAGGGTGAGAGATATTTGTAATGTTCTTCCATGAACAATAATTGATGCAAGATCAATTGTCAATTTTAAATCTGAGATGGATAGGTTTTTGTTCACCAATGTATTAAGGGATATGAGGTAAAGTTGCACATTGTACGCTAGACCCCAGGTCAGCAATGATTTCATTGAATTGTGGACAATCTCCTGGGGCCAGATAAGATTTGGAGGAGGCTATCTTCCTATATAGGATGTCCAGGAAATGTTTACTTCTGTGTTTCCTCTCTGGAATATCCCCTAACTCTCCAAAGGCTGTCCATCATCTACAAGTCTGGAGTTTGATGGAATAGTTTCCGCTTGCCCGGATGGGTGCAGCTCCCACAACACTGGAGAAACTCAACACCATCCAGGATAAAGCAGGCCGCGTGATCAGCACCCCATCCATCACCTTAAACATTCCCTCTCTCCACAATCGACACGCAGTGGCAGCAATGTGCACCATTTAGAACAAGTATTGCAACAACTCATTAAAGCTGCTTCAGTGGTTCCTTCCCAATCCACCACTTCTACCATCCACAAGGACAAGGGCAGCAGATGTACCTGAAAACTCCCTTCCAAGTCACTCGCCATCCTGGCTTGGAAACATATTGCTGTTCCTTCGCTGTCGTTGGGTCAAAATTGTTGAAGTCCCTCCCTAACAGCACTGTAGGTGTACCTACACCTCGTGGACTGCAGTGGTTCAAGATGGTGGCCTCGCCACCACCTTCTCAAGGGCAATTAGGAATGGGGAATAATTGCTGGCCCAGCCAGCGACTCCCACATCCTGTGAATGAATAAAGAAAAGCATTCCGTCATCATCATCCACTCTATCTTGTCAGGCAGACTCCATCGTCTCACACCTCCAACCAACTCAACTCAACTTGCACAAACCTGGCCGTCACTTTCTGTGGGAAAGTGGCAGAGGAGGAAGCCCTGAGGGTAGGTGACACATCTACCCCCTCTCAGTCAGAGATGTAGGGCGGCACTTTCCAGCTGCACTCGCCCCAGTGCCAAAAGTTCCTGCCCGAGGTCAGTGGACCTTTGCACGATCTGCTGTAGTTTCTGTCCTGCACATTACGATTCCCGGGGCGGGTGGGATGGGAATATTCCGCTCGTAGAATCAGGGAGCTGACAGGCAGCTGGTGTCATGACGACAAACACCTCTGACACACATCTGCTGATCTTAATCGATGGCTATGAGCAGCCTGAGTGTAATGATTGTCAAAATTTGCCAGAGCGAATTTGTATCCTATTTATCTTCCAGCACCTCCAATCACAGAACAGCCTGTGGGCTTGCCTGGATAGCGGTTCCTCGGAGGAGTCCATTCCTCGTGAGGGTGCACCATCAAATGTCCTATAGACACAGATACTCATACCTCAGAGGGTTCTACAGCTAACTGGCCTTTGGCTTCACACCTCACAATTCTGCTTCGTAGATACACGGGCAGGCAGTGCTGTGGAGAATCGGGTTAGAGGGTGCAACCCACTCCGAGCTCAGCTGGACACAGACACTGAGAGGGAAAGTGCTCGAGCTGCTTTGTTCACTTAGCCAGTACCTCCAGGTGTGCCACGCACCAGGGCAGGAAGCATGGAGTCCAGTTCCAACAATACCATTGAAGGAATGTCTGCCAGAGAGTGTGGCCACCTTCCTAGGACTTCAAGCAATAAATCCATGCAGGCCGTAACCATGGCAATGCAGGAAATGGCTGCTGCCGTAAAGAGGATGACAAATCCCATATTTGTGGCCTCACAGTGGATCACTGACCTTCACCAAGCTGCTCTCTCCCACCCCGGTTGGCGTCAATGGCACTGGCCAAGGAGAGGAAAGCTGGCAGGTAGAGACATGGAGGTGAGAGCTCCACTCAAACCCCTAAATCTCACCCACAACGACCATGAGGAAACACTAACTCCAATAGACACATATGGGCTGCCTTTGATTCCCTGCGACTCTGGGGGTGCCTGCCCCACTACCTTTGAGCTGCCCCCCATAACACAGTAAGTGGGCAGGAGGCAAAAGCAGAAGCTGGCCTGGCCATTTTAAAATAAAAATGTAATGATCAATGAAGCTTGTTACTACGCCAGCTGGCCAGAATAAGGTACTGCCCACACCATGACCCAGCTGGCATGGGCATGAGTGAGCAGGTTGTTTTTAAGGAAACTGCTTTAAAGATGGGACGCATTATTTGGGGTAGGGAGGATGCCCTGTGTGCATCGGTGGCACTCCCCCTATGACAACATCTCCGCCTTATTCCTCTCCGCCTAGCTGCTTCTAAAATCTTCTTCCGCACGCCCCCCACCTCTTCCCTGGCCTCTCTAATTCCACTCTTTCCAATAGCCCAGACTTAACCACTCTCTGGGACCCATGTACTCTTTGTTGTGGGCCTCCTTGCAGTTCCAGTAGTGCCCACTACTGAGTTCTGGCGCTAGTGGGTCTACTGGCTGGCCATCTCAAGGGTGGCGCTTCCTCCCTCTGAAGAGTGGAAGGCCCACTCTCTGCCTGTCTAGTCTGCCGGCAGTACGTTACAGCCGAGGGGAGGCTTCTGTCAGCCACGTGTCTACCAGCCAACTCATTCAAGGTGGAGGCTGGGAGAGGGTAATAATACCAACCCCCCCAAACCCCACATGAAATCAAGCCCATGTACTAGGGTGAAACCAGTCATGGCTTCCCAATCTTCAAGGACAGTTTCGTATTGAAGATAGAGGCTTCTAAAGTTTTGTTGCTAATGACAAAAATCAGCCCATTTCTCCTCACAAGTGCAGTGATGACAACCTTGAAAGGTATCAACACTTTTCATGTCCTCATTCAGTATGCAAATCTGTACCAGAGAATAAAGTAGTCCTTTCACTTCAGAGGCACAATGCGACTAATTAAGGCTGCTTCCACCTCTGCTGCAATCACAGGGGATGCAGCATGTAGAAGTGGCAGGAGCTGTATGAAAAAAGCCATTGTAATTCACCAAGCGTATGCACGTGGGTGTTTAACAGAATGTGATGTTGTTAAGTTTCCTTTTCTTTCCGTAATGGCATATCAAATGTAATTATTTACACCACTTTGCAGAGTTTCCCATTACTGTATCCCCAGTGTCAAACTGATGGTGAATGTCAAGGTTGGTGGATGCGAGGTCAGGGCATGCTTGAATGATGGCCTGTTGTGTGGTAGGCGTTATTGCGGTTTGTTGGGAGCAGGCTGCAGGATTTCATATTTTCTTTTCGCCACCGTGAGTCTCCAGCTCAATCTTCCGATTGTTAGGACGTCGCCCGTACTGGTGTATGTGACAGGTCTGGCGCTGTAATATTGTACACCCTCCTCTGCATCAGCATTCTCACCATCAGAAGGTGATGGACTGATGAGCACCCTGCTTGTCCGATATCTCTGGTCCTCTCTGCTGCACTGTGCTTTGCCAATCAGAGCGTATTGTTATCGTCCCAGACACACACACACACACACACACACACACACACACACACACACACACAAACTACCACGACTGCTGACCAAGAGAGAAGAGCTTACAAAAATGCTGGAGGAGATAAAGGTAGATGAAGAGGTGGAACAAGAGACAGGCTATCATTTCTTAAAGTGGATTGGTCACCCAATTATAACCCAGTAGGAAAAAAACTCATAAAACTTGAGAAATGGCTGGTTTTGGCCTGAACTTGTTGTACATCTTAAAATGGAACCTACTCTAGAATCATAGAAACCCTACAGTACAGAAAGAGGCCCTTCGGCCCATCGAGTCTGCACTGACCACAATCCCACCCAGGCCCTACCCCCATATCCCTGCATATTATACCCACTAACCCCTAACCTCAGCATCTCAGGACACTAAAGGGCAATTTCAGCATGGCCCGTCAACCTAACCCGCACATCTTTGGACTTTTGTTCCGATCATTTCTGGGTTTCACTGCTGCTTTCCACCTGGGAATGGGATGCATCCTAGGTTGCTGAGGGAAGTAAGGGTGGGAATTGCCATGGTGCAAACCACAATCACCTCAGTCCTCCATATATACTGGGCTGGAGCCAAAGGGAGATTTGCACAAATGACAGGGCCAGCCGTGAATTTAGTGCCCTGGTAGCCAGAGGTTCGGTGTGTCTCGCTGCTAAATGGGTGTGTGGCAGAGACCTCCTTTTGGTTTCACACCAGCTGTGCACTGGTGGAATGAACTCCTCCCCGGTTGATAACAGCTCCTGGTTTCTGTGGCAGTTTTCCGATTGCCGCATGTGTGGTATCAGCGGCACCCGGTGTCTGAGAATGGCACGGTGGCACTGGGGCAACACAGTGGTTAGCACTGCTGCCTCATAGCACCATGGACCGGGGTTCAATTCCCGCCTCGGGTCACTGTGTGGAGTTTGCACGTTCTCCCCATTCCGCGTAGGTCTCCTCCGGGTGCTCTGGTTTCCTCCCACAGTCCAAAGATGTGCAGGTTAGGTTGATTGGCCATGCTAAATTGCCCCTAGTGTTTAGGGGGATTAGCAGGGTAAACGTGTGGGGTTGTGAGCGTCGGGCCTGGGTGGATTTGTGATTGGTACAGACTTGATGGCCCAAATGGCCTTTTTCTGCAGTGTAGAGATTTTATGATCTATGAACAGAGAGGCCTGTACCATTGTCTGCTCACTTAAACTACTGTCACAGGAGAAACTGAAATCAATCAATGCCCCGACAAACAACCCATCCATGACTACCATCTGCATTTACATACATCCAACTGCCAGACCCTCAGGAGGTCTTTGGTGATGCAGTGGAAGGAGGCAGAGGAATTCAGGACAATAGAGACACCTGAGACATATCATAGAATCCCTACAAGGAGGCCATTCAGCCCATTGTGCCTGCACTGACCACAATCCCACCCAGGCCCTATCCCCATAATGCCATGTATTTCCCCCTGGCTAATCCCCCTGACACTGAGGGGCAATTGAGCTAATCCAGCTAACCCGCACATCTTTGGACTGTGGGAGGAAACCGGAGCATCCGGAGGAAACCCACACAGACATGGGGAGTATGTGCAAACTCCGCACAGAGACAGTTACCCAAGGCCAGAATCGAACTCGGGTCCCCGGTGCTGTGAGGCAGCGGTGCTAACCACTGTGCCACCGAACCGTCTATATTTATTATCACAGACCCTCACTCAGAACTGTGTGCTGGGAGGAAAGGAGAAACATTGAGCGAGCACTGATACTGTATAATCTGAATATTAAACACCTCCGTGAAGTGACACACATCTTGTTTCACAGGTTTCCCGGCTAAGCTGGCTTTAGAGGGGTTAAATTGTAGGGCAAAATGTTTCACTGTCCCCCCATGCCCCACGGCAGGTTTGGAGGATGGGGGGATTGAGGGGAGTGTAAAATTGCATAGACAGGATTGCCCCCGCCCCAGAGACCCTCCACCCAAAGCCAGATACAATTTCGTGGTTGGGCAGGTTGATTCTCCAGCTAAGTCCTTACTTGTCCAGCCACTTATTCAGACCGGTGGGAAGGAGGGAGCCCTGAGAGTTGGGGCATATATCCCTGTCTCTTCCCCAGTCCCCCCCCCAAGACACACACACACACACACACACACACACACACACACAGCTCTGGGAGTCCCTTTCTGCCAAACACTGCTGTCACAATCTCTCTTCACCCATCTTCTCCTCCCCGAGTCATCCCCCACTTTCCACCCCCCCGGACTTTGTCCCAGCCAGACTGCTGCAGTACTGCTTCTTGCCATTGCAGCGCTGTCTGCCGGGGGATGGAATGGATGGAATCACCAATCACTCGCTGTCATTGAAATTCTGCCCCGAATCTTTGTTGAACTCGAGCTCATAACCCGTGACAACGATCTTCATTGGGATAAATTATTCACCGCCAGTGACAACGACCCCACTGCTGCCAAGTATACTTTATGGTTGGCATGATGGCACAGTGGTTAGCACTGGTGCCTCACAGTGCCAGGAATCTAGGTCCAATTCATGGCTTGGGTCACTGTCTTTGTGGAATGTGCACATTCTCCCCATGTCTGCGTGGGTTTCCTCCGGGTGCTCCAGTTTCCTTTCTCAGTCCATAAGATGTGATGGTTAGATGCATTGGCCAAGGTAAATTCTCCCTTAGTGTACCCGAATAGGGGTCGGAGCGTGGTGACAAGGTGATTTTCGCAGTAACTTCATTGCAGTGTTAATGTAAGCCAACTTGTGACACTAATAAATAAATAAATCACCCTCGATGACAGTGCGCTCTCCCCTGTGATAATGACCCTCGATGACAGTGCGCTATCCCCTGTGATAATGACCCTCGATGACAGTGCGCTCTCCCCTGTGATAATGACCCTCGATGACAGTGCGCTATCCCCTGTGATAATGACCCTCGATGACAGTGTGCTCTCCCCTGTGATAATGACCCTCGATGACAGTGCGCTCTCCCCTGTGATAATGACCCTCGATGACAGTGCGCTCTCCCCTGTGATAATGACCCTCGATGACAGTGCGCTCTCCCCGTGATAATGACCCTCGATGACAGTGCGCTCTCCCCTGTGATAATGACCCTCGATGACAGTGCGCTCTCCCCTGTGATAATGACCCTCGATGACAGTGCGCTCTCCCCTGTGATAATGACCCTCGATGACAGTGCGCTCTCCCCTGTGATAATGACCCTCGATGACAGTGCGCTATCCCCTGTGATAATGACCCTCGATGACAGTGCGCTCTCCCCTGTGATAATGACCCTCGATGACAGTGCGCTCTCCCCTGTGATAATGACCCTCGATGACAGTGCGCTCTCCCCTGTGATAATGACCCTCGATGACAGTGCGCCCTCCCCTGTGATAATGACCCTCGATGACAGTGCGCTCTCCCCTGTGATAATGACCCTCGATGACAGTGCGCTCTCCCCGTGATAATGACCCTCGATGACAGTGCGCTCTCCCCTGTGATAATGACCCTCGATGACAGTGCGCTCTCCCCTGTGATAATGACCCTCGATGACAGTGCGCTCTCCCCGTGATAATGACCCTCGATGACAGTGCGCCATCCCCTGTGATAATGACCCTCGATGACAGTGCGCTATCCCCTGTGATAATGACCCTCGATGACAGTGCGCCATCCCCTGTGATAATGACCCTCGATGACAGTGCGCCATCCCCTGTGATAATGACCCTCGATGACAGTGCGCTATCCCCTGTGATAATGACCCTCGATGACAGTGCGCTCTCCCCTGTGATAATGACCCTCGATGACAGTGCGCCCTCCCCTGTGATAATGACCCTCGATGACAGTGCGCTCTCCCCTGTGATAATGACCCTCGATGACAGTGCGCTATCCCCTGTGATAATGACCCTCGATGACAGTGCGCTATCCCCTGTGATAATGACCCTCGATGACAGTGCGCCATCCCCTGTGACAGTGCTTATCCTGCCAATGGGTAGCAGGTTCTACACATGCAACCAAATGCACTTCTCTTTAACTCAGGGTGGCTGAATGGAAGAGACATGCCCCACTCCTCACCCCTCCCCCACTCTGGCCCCACTCCTCACCCCTCCCCCACTCTGGCCCCACTCCTCACTCCTCCCCCACTCTGGCCCCACTCCTCACCCCTCCCCCACTCTGGCCCCACTCCTCACCCCTCCCCCACTCTGGCCCCACTCCTCACCCCTCCCCCACTCTGGCCCCACTCCTCACTCCTCCCCCACTCTGGCCCCACTCCTCACCCCTCCCCCAGTCTGGCCCCACTCCTCACCCCTCCCCCACTCTGGCCCCACTCCTCACCCCTCCCCCACACTGGCCCCACTCCTCACCCCTCCCCCACTCTGGCCCCACTCCTCACCCCTCCCCCACTCTGGCCCCACTCCTCAGCCTTCCCCACTCTGCCTCAGCATGAGGGGCTGAATGGCCTCCCACTGTAAAAACGCTGTGATCTACATCAGAGCAACATAATTTATCGCATCGTCAAACAGTGAACCAGCTTTAATTAGTGTTTGGAATTCTCCCTTTGAAATGTGGAGGCGAATTATCCTTGGACATTGATAAGAGGATATATATCCTTCCCACTCAGTCCTATCCTCCCTCAGTGTTATCAGAGTGTAGGATAGATTGGCGAAGCTTCCGCGAGAAATAAAAATGTGAATATTTTAATTGCGAATATCAAATGTTGAATGGTGCCACACAGCCAGCAGTGGGAAACACGGAGAAACACTTTCCAAAAGCTCTGTTGTGCCAGGGACCCGTTGTTCTGGATAGTGGAACTTTCTGGAATTGTACACCACAGCTTTGATTTGACTTGATTTATTATGTACATGTATTAGTATACAGCGAAAAGTATTGTTTCTTCCGTGCTATACATACAAAGCATATCATTCATAGAGAATGAAATGAGAGAGTACAGAATGTGGTGTTACAGTCATAGCTAGGGTGTAGTGAAAGATCAACTTAATGCGAGGTAGGTCCACTCAAAGGCCTGATGGTAGCAGGGAAGAAGCTGTTGGTACGTGACCTCAGACTTTTGTATCTTTTTCCCGATGGAAGAAGGTAGAAGAGAGAGGTCTTCAGCTTCTCGTTGCTTCACCACACTGAGCTCTAATTTGCTTCAAAAAATATTACCGGAATGTTCCAGTTGGCCTCACAGTTCAGTCGAACCCATTTAACAGACCAAAAAAAGACATGTTTTCAGACTTTTCCAAGTGCAACGTAACATTAACTTATCTGAGATCTTGGTCAGGCTTTACAAATTCCCCAGAATAGAGTCATACTGAACATGGACTGAACATTAATAATAGCAAAGCAACTTGAAAGCAAAATTGACTGGTTTCGTATTCTCAAATATGGAAAATGCCCTCTGAGTGTACAGAAAGGTTGTAGACAATTTCTGCTCCCGTTAGCTCACACTGGTTTCCTTCTGTAAGTATCATTCCTAAGCAAATCTCTCTCTGTCTGAAACCTCGTGATCTGCTGAAGGATTGGTCTCTGAGACTGGAATGTTAGTTTAGAAAATTCTGGAAAGCGGCAAACTCCACACACGAAAGTGGTCTACAACTGAATGTATTGTGAGGGTGGGGGAGACGGCAGGGGCAAGAGGGGAGTTGTCTCCGTCAGGACTGATTATCCAGTGACACAGAGAGTAAAAGCACCTACAGACCCAGTATCTTCACTGTGACAGAACAACGAAGAGAGGGATGATCAATAACAAATATTCTCGGCACATATTAATAATTCTATTATTCTCTCTAGAAGTGTAATCAACTTGGGCCAGTTCTTATCTATTTTTATAATCAGAAATCTTGCGAATGTCAAGCATCACACATCAAAAGTCTGGGCTGTCAAATTGAATGTGAGGATATTCTGTGAAAGGTCAGTCTTGCAGTCACCATTTTAAAACATCGATTTGAAGTACACAACCGGGGAAGGAACTGTTTCCCCAGAAGAAGACAATCCCAGTCCATCCACAACCAGAGTGGGCCAACACTTCTCTCACAGTCCAATCTGGTTATAGTTTTAAAATTCCCTTCTCCACCACCTAATCCAAGACTGCTCCACTCCTATCCCCTATTCTGCTTCACCCCTCCCCCGTTCTTCACCCCTCCCCCATTCTTCACCCCTCCCCCATTCCACACCCTCCCCCATTCCACACCCTCCCCTGCTCCTCATCCCTTCCCCGCTGTGCCCCACTCCTCACCTCTCCCCCACTCTGCCCCACCTCTCCCTCCCCACTCTACCCAACTGCTGACCCCTCCCCTACTCTACCCAACTCCTCAGCCTTCCCCACGCTGCCTCAGCATGAGGGGCTGAATGGCCTCCCGCTGTAAAAACGCTGTGATCTACATCAGAGCAACATGATTTATCGCATCGTCAAACAGTGAACCAGCTTTAATTAGTGTTTGGAATTCTCCCTTTGAAATGTGGAGGTGAATTATCCTTGGACATTGATAAAAGGATATATATCCTTCCCACTCAGTCCTATCCTCCCTCAGTGTTATCAGAGTGTAGGATAGATTGGCGAAGCTTCCGCGAGAAATAAAAATGTGAATATTTTAATTGCGAATATCAAATGTTGAATGATGCCACACAGCCAGCAGTGGGAAACACGGAGAAGATATTTAGATAGCAACTAATTGGATTTTGAACACCTCAGACACAGCGAATGGGTTGACAGAGTCTGTCTGCAAAGGCTGTGCAGTTAATTAAGGGGACCTGATGATGCATGATAAATCTTGGGTTTCATGACACATTGCACAAAGAATGGATCAAACAGACACAGCCTCAACACACAGTGGAAGAGGTCAGGGATGTCTGTTTTCCCCAACATCATTCAAACAGATTTAATGATCTGCTTTATTAACCATAAACATGTCAAAAACAATTCACGAACATCCACGAGCCATTCCAGCCCCATGCACGCAGACAGAGAACCTGCCCTCGCCACGTGTGTGAAACTCTCACACAAGGGCAGCACAGTGGTTCATACTGCTGCCTCACAGCACCAGGGACTCCGACCTCGTGTGACTGTCTGTGTGGAGTTTGCACATTCTCTGCGTGGGTTTCCTCCGGGTTTCCTCCCACAGTCCAAAGACGTGTAAGTTAGGTGGATTGGCCATGCTAAATTGCCATTTGGTGTCCCGAGATGAGATGGATTAGCCATGGCAAATGGGTCGAGTTACGTGGACAGGGTGGGGGTTTGGGCCTGAGTGAGATGCTTCGTCGGAGAGTTGGTGCAGACTCACTGGGCCAAATGGCCTCATTCCGCGCTGTAGGAATTTTGTGATTCTATGATTTACCCAGAGAGAGAAAGGGAGAGACAGAGTGACTCACATGTCCATCCACAAAGACATGGATGAATCTGTACCAAGCTTGTAAGTGGATGAACAGGTCAGTTTTAACCTGAATAAGTGATTTGTTCTGTAACTTGGCAACTAGGTGACATGGTAGGAATCTTAGTGGTCCAGTGAATGGCTATTAACTCTCAGTCTGAGTCACAGTTCAGTATTCTCCATTATCCTAATTTGATAGTCAGAGATATTTGAATGAACCAATGTATTTCAGATATCCCTTTGATAGTTGACAGTAAAAGACTTCAAAATAAATCTACCAAGATATTGATGAGGGTAGGGAAGTGGATGTTGTCTACATGGACTTCAGTAAGGCCTTTGACAAGGTCTCTTATGGCAGACTGGTGCAGAAGGTGAAGTTGCATGGGATCAGAGGTGAGCTGGCAAGGTAGATACAAAACTGGCTCAAAGGAGACAGAGGGTGGCAGTGGAAGGGTGTGTTTCTGAATGGAGGGCTGTGACAAGTGGCGTTCCTCAGGGATCAGTACTGGGACCTTTGCTGCTTATAACATAGATAAATGATTTGGAGGAAAATATGACTGGTTTGATTGGTAGGTTTGCGGACAACACAAAGGTTGGTGAATTTGTGGATAGCGATGAGGACCATCAGAGGATACAGCAGGATATAGATCGGTTGGAGACTTGGGCAGAGAGATGGCAAATGGAGTTTAATCTGGAAAAATGTGAGGTAGTGCCTTTTGGAAGATCTAGTACAGATAGGAAATATACAGTAAATAGCAGAACCCTTGAGAGTATCGATAGGCAGAGGGATCTGGGTACACGGGTCACTGAAAGTGGCAACACAAGTGGATGAGGTCGTCAAGAAGGCATCGGCCAGGGCATTAAGTTTAAAACTTGGCAAGTCATATAGCAGCTTTATAGAACCTTAATTTACTGCACTTGGAATATAGTGTTCAATTTTGGTTGCCACATTACCAGAAGGATGCAGAGGCTTTGGAGAGAGTAGAGAAAAGATTTACAAGGATGTTGCTGGGTATGGAGGGCATTAGCTATGAGGAGAGGTTGGAGAAACTTGGTTTGTTCTCACTGGAACGACTGAGGTTGAGGGGTGACCCAATTGAAGTCTACAAGGTTATGAAAGGCATGGACAGAGTGGATAGTCAGAAGCTTTTTCCCAGGGTGGAAGAGTCAATTACTAGGGGGCACAGGTTTAAGGCGCGAGGGGCAAGGTTTGAAGGAGATGTACGAGGCAAATTTTTTTTTACATGGAGGGTGATGGGTGACTGGAACTCACTGCGGGGGGAGCGAGATACTACAGGGTCTTTTAAGGGTTGTCTTGACAAATACCTGACTAGATGGGAATAGAGAGATATGGTCCCCTGAAGGGTAGGGGGTTTTAGTTCAGTCAGACAGCACGGTCAACGTAGGCTTGGAGGGCCGAAGGGCCTGTTCTTGTGCTGTAATTTTCTTTGTTCTTTATAAGAAGCCTATTCTTTAGGAAGTCTACAAGCTTATCCCAGGGGTTGACTTATTCATCGGATTTCTATATGCCCAGACCCCCAAGGACTCAGAGTTTGTCTGTCTTTGTTAACCCTAGCAAATTAAATCCGTTGTGGTGTGAATGGGGTCTTGTTGCATGTTGTATCTCATATGCTTGAGACAGGAGCTGGTTGGTTGCGGGTGTCACCTCTGCTGGGCAGGCAAGTCCCATTCTGATTTTATTAGCCCAGGGCTGAGGTAATCCTCCCACATCTGAGGGATGAAGTCTCACCTTCCAGACCTGTTGGCTGGCCAATCAGATGACTAGGAATTCTCCTCTCTGGCATTCACTGGCAAGAGAGTTGAGAGCCTGGGCTTGTGAGAGTGGAGGGGAGGGCCAAGCACAGTGGGTAGCACAATGGGGCTGTCTCTATCCCGCTGTGCCACCCACCATCGTGGTGGGACTGAACATTTAAGGGCCTCAATTGGCCCAAGGGTGCACGCGTCCTCTATTGTTGGTGAACTACCAGTGGAGGATGGTAGGTGACAAGCATGGCACCCATACCATGACACCCAATTTTACACCCTTCCACCTGCCGGCCTCCCCACAGTGGGGGAGATGGGAGGGGGAGCACGGGGTATAAAATTCCACGTAACGTGTGAGATGATAACAGTGCGATGTAGGATGTAAAGGAGCCTGGTAAAGGCAGCTCAGTACAAATCTCAATCCTTTGAACCGGCTGACTGACCAGCTCATTAATAACAGTGTTCATTCACTGTTACTTCACCAGCTGTTGTCTGGACAGCTGATCTGTGATGTGAAGTGGGTTCGGTTCCTGTACCCGCTGAGGTTATTCTCAGCCTTACCCCTCACCTGAGACGTGGTGACCCTCTGGTTAAATCGGGCTTTTTCAAAGTGGGGCTCGCGAGCCACAGCTGGCCTGTGGGATGTTGAAAATGGGTAAATTCTCGCAGCTGATACTGTTTAAAAATAAAAACAGGATCTTCTGTGATCCTGTTAAAAAGAAACGGGGTGAATTTTCACATTCCCATGGGAATGGGAGTGGGCGAGGGATGGATCAATGAAAAGTCCGTTGACCTCGGGTGGGATCTTCTGGTTTCAGTGTAAAGTGCAACCGGAAAATCCCACTCGGGATGTTTCATGGTCCTGTTTAAAACAAAGTGTGATTTTCTTTTTTTATTATTCATTCATGGAACATGAGCATCGCTGGCTGGCCAGCATTTACTGCCCATTCCCAGTTGCCTGAGGGCCAGTTGAGAATCAATCACATTGCTGTGGATCTGGAATCACATGTAGGCCAGACTGGGTAAGAATGACAGATTTCCTTCCCTAAAGGACATTAGTGAATCTGATGGGTTTTTCCGACAATCGACAATGGTTCCATGGCCATCAGCAGATTCTTAATTCCGGATATTTATTGAATTCAAATTTCGCCACCTGCCAGGATGGGAATTGAACCTGTGTCCCCAGAGCATTGCCCTGGGTCTCTGGATTACTAGTCCAGTGACAATATCATGACACCACTGCTTCCTTTTAAAGAAAATTCGGGATCTTCTGTGATCCTGTATTTAAAAAAAAGTGGGATTTTCTTTGATTCTGTTCAAAAAAAACTTGGAATGTTCAGCTTATGTCACACACATTTTGTAGAAGCCAGTTTGACAAAGATGTTCACTCAGACAATGACATAACCAGCGTGAGGACTTTGATTTGGAGGAAAAGCTTAGTGTTGCCTGATACAATTCAAGCAATGTGCACTTTCTGATAGGAAAAGATCAGAATTAGGAGCGAGGTGTATTTTTAAATGTAAATCCCTTTTAGATTGTGACTGTAGCTTGCCTGGTCAACACACTCTGCCCACATCCCAAACTTCCTGCCGAGAAGGCAGGTTATAACATCAGCGTGTGATAGATATCGTCATTATCCAACTCATTATTTTTCCCCAGTGTGCGCAAAACTATGCTGCCTTTGAATCAATCTTAAAATGAAATGAAAGCTAAAAATCAGAAAAACCATTGAGTTTTTTTTAAATTACGGGCTGTACATGAGAAATGAGAATCGATTGCAGACTTCAATGGATGCAGCAGAATGTAGTTATTGATGTGACATATCTCACCTATCAGGGAGGCTTGTTGATGGGATGGTAAAAGATAGAGGTAATAGGAGAACTAGGTTTCCGCCTGAGAAGCAGCACGTTAATCTGCTGAGCTCCGCATTCCAAAGGTGCATCTGAAACAAGAAATCTGTCACAAGAAAACATAGAAAATAGAAACAGGAGTACAGGCCATTTGGCCCTTCGAGCCTGCTCCACCATTCATCTTGATCACGGCGGATCACCGTGATGCACAGTAAATGTCTGATTTCGTACACTCATTTGGAATGTATGTGTTAACAAGAGGCGTTTGTAAAGTACTGACTCCAATCTCCTTTGCTGAAATGTGGCCCAAATAAATTGGAAAATGGATGTGAAACTGCATTTAATATACTGTACAACATTAGTACAAAGGGGAAAGATTGTATTTAATTGCACATCCACTTTGCAGTTGATGCAGTCCGCCTTGTTGTCCAACGAGGGGCATACACGCGGTGGGTCGTGCGAGGGCTGCTCTTGGATGTTGCTTCGAGAGTTGCCTAGTGCTTCACGTCGTTCGTGTACGCTTAAACTGGACCATCTGATGGGCAATATGACAGCTCAGTGACTATCACTGTTTGTTGTGCAGATACATGGATTTGGGCCGGTGTCTGAGAGAGCTTGCACATTCTCCCCGTGCTTGCGTGGGTTTTCTCCGGGTGCTCCGGTTTCCTCCCACACCCCAAAAACGTGCTCTTAGGCTGATTGGTGTTAACAAATTGTCCCTAAATTAGTCTTCCCTCAATCTTCCCCAATTGGCGTAGACAAAGGTCAATAGGTAGAGTATGGCACTCGTAATAAAATGGCAGCGCGGGCTCGTTGGGCCGAAGGGCCTGTTTCCCGTGCTGTGTTGTTCTTTGTTCTTTGACGTGTGTCATAAGGACTGACCATTTGGTAAATGTGGATTGTCAGTAAAACAGTAGGTTAAATCATCACCAATCAGCTCTTATGGCTTCATTTATATATTTTTTTACTTCAGAGCAACTTGTGACCCTTGAAGACAAACCCGACTGTTCTAAACTCCTGAGAGTCATGTCAGGAGGTAATCAACCCCGCAAACAGCTGGTCAGAAACTTTGAACTCTGCAAGTTACACCTTTTAGCAGCAGCTTGCGCTATAGCGACAAAGATCAGGATTCCACCCCCCCCTCCGTGGTGGCATTTTCCAGTCCTGCCAAAGGTCCATGGACACCGTCAGCGTTCCCCGGACAGTGGCTTCCGTGGCAGTACCCTGTTGCTTCATCCTCCGAGGAGAATCCTATGGGAGACACAGTCCAGAGCGGGGGATGTGTTTAATAAGTTCCAGTGTGAATTAGTGGCTGCGGAGGTATATATAGGCCCTGGGACGGTCCATGTGATGACCTCAATTATAGCCATTTGATTGAATGCGGAGGTGGTGGGGGGAGAAACCACAATCAGCAGGCGCTGGCTATGAGTCAGCTTGTAGAAGGTCTCCTGTAACAAATCATTCAGAAGCATCTCCCTGTGGAAATTCTCCGACTGCAGCGTCAGGTTACATTGAGCTATTTTTAAATCAGGAGGAGGTGGAATACTCAGAGAGGTTGCATTAGTTAGCTTTCTTCTTCTCTAGCCTAGTCCTCTGTCACTGTCCGATCTGTGCCACAATGGCAAAGTGCATGTTCCACACAGGGAGGCAAATTAGAAAGCAGAGTAACAAGCATTCAGGCTTTTGTTAATACTTTGTGCTGTCAGTGTGTTGCCAGGAATTCTAATTTTGCTGCTCTCTTTCTCCTGCTACTGAAATATCCCAGTGGCTTCTCACCACTGGCTACATGTTTTGGCACAGTGGGCATTTCAGTTGTGCTTCGTATGAAAGAAGTGATTTCTCGACAGTGTTGTCGCTGTGGATTATATTTTTAAACCTGCAAAGCTTTTTTAAGTTTTAAGTTGTAAAAACATTTTTTTAAATAACCCTTTCTATCTGTTTCATTTCCACTTATTGCCTCAAAAAGACACTTTGCGTTCTTACCTCCCCGAAAACTACCAGTAATGCAATCTACTTCAGAGTAATGTGACTGTTTGGTGAGGTTGTGAACGGTGCTATATCAATGCAAGTCGTTCTTTTTTCCTTTTCAGAGATCTGGCCCGGAAAGATCTCAATGGAGCTTCAGATCCTTTCGTTCGAGTGCAGTACAATGGGAAAACCCAAGAAAGCTCTGTGAGTCCACCCTGTTCCTGTTGCGCTAATTCCAAACTGACCAACTCCATATTAAAGGTGTTAATAACTTACATTTCAATATCCTCGTTCTGGTCATTGGGCAAAAGGTACGGAGTTCTTCTGATACTAATCTAATCAGGTCACATTGTTAGAATGTAACCAATGATAACATTGGATCTGGCCGAGTGTGACCAACGGTAAATGCTGTAAGGGTCAGCTGACCCAGTAAACTAACCAATGACAAAATGACGTGGTGGTCAGCTGACTCGGTATAACTAAGAAGCTGCTGGGAACTTGGAATGGCCCAGGGTGAGGCCTCAAGTGTTGGAGTAATGAAGTTTCTTCATTAAACCTTTTTCTTGGATTTATAAGTTGGAGGAAATCTTGTTTTATTTTGTTGCCTATAACTGACAGAGTTCCTTCTGGTGGATCAACACAGATAACCAGCAGACTAGTTCAAACACAATGCAGGAAAGGATACTATATTTCAGAAATGTATTTTCTAAAAAAAGACCGGGCCCAGATTCTCGCTCCTGGCTCGAGTACATAAAGGCAGGAGAGTTCCTGACTCCCCTGAACCTGATACCCAAACATGGCTGCCCAGATGTTCAGTGTTTGGTTTGGGGAGAGAGGGCTTGACTAGAAGTCAGAGTGGGCGACCTGGGGAGAACTGAGGAGGATGCCATGTACGGGGCAGTCTGGCAGGCAGGCCGCCCACCCTCGGGGTTTTGCCCAAAGTTTAAAAATAATGATTAAAACATTCGTCTAACCCTCAATGCTCACACAGTCTTCCCCTTCCCCTCCCCCCTGTAATCCTCCTGTCCTATCCAAGCCAACCCATGCCACCTCCTGCCTCTCACTCACCCGCTCCCATAAATCTCATTCCCTCCGTATGCCCACACCCATGGTCCAATCCGCTTGGATCATGAGGATCAAGCCCAAGACAGGAGGTGAGAGCCCTGTCTTGTCAGCTTGGATTGGGAATGTCTCACCTTGTTGGGACTCTGAATTGGACTTGATTGGATTGAATTGGAACAAAAATAAATGCTGAGATTTTCCAGCATTTTCTTTCTTAGGGTCCACAACCATTTAGCTGTCTGCTGTGGAGGTCTTGTGGCTTAGTAGGTCACACCCCTGCCCCAGATTCTAGTCCCACTCCAGGCCATTGTGACCATGGAGGAGCATTCATGATGTGCTTCAACAGGTCACTAATCTTTCCAGCGTTTCCCCACTATTCCATGAAGGGAGAGGGGGAAAAGAAGTGTAGGTAAAGATATGAAACAAGCAAACAGCCCTCTGCTGTGTCCAGCCTGGCTTCTCTCTGGCTTCTGAGTGCACCATTCAAAACTGGATCCTCTCCATTGTTTTAATCAGTTAGATTAAAATTTCTAACGGAAATTGAACTGAAGCATCTACACAAAACCCTGTACTTTTATTCTTCTCTTAGAAGGATTTTTTTTTTGCTGATAAATAGCTCCACCCTTTTCTCAGTATCACTAAGCTCTTGAAATGTTGAGGTCAAGTGTTTATAGATGTAGGAAGTATATTGTACATGCAATACATTTAAAATAGTTCTTACTACCAGTCCCCGGGCAATGGAGGTTTCAGAAAGTCGATCATTTATTCCAAGGTCCCTCTTCCCAGCTCCAATCTTTGTTTTACTCCTCAGAATATATAAGACTTTAAGATATAGGAGCAGAATTAGGCTATTTGGCCCATCAGATCTATTCTGTCAATCGGTCATGGCTGATATCTTTTTCACCCCCCAATCTCCTGCCTTTTCCCCCTAACCTTTGATCTCCTTACCAATCAAGAACCTAGCAACCTTTAGCCTGGCTCGCCAGGTAAGAACAGGGCTGCTTCTGAAGTGATGCCCATTTTACATATCATCCAAATCTGTGCTGCATTGCCCTTAGTGGAACACGTATTTGTTCAGCAGGAGAGCCGGGGTATAAAGTGGGCATCCAACATTAAAACCCTTTCTCTTGTCATGTGAGTTAAGTTAAAATGTTGTTGGTGTATTTCCCGACTGACTATGCCAGGGGAAGTTTAATCATACGACGAGCGGGGCCTACCGTCCCTGCCCCTGCTCCACGTGGCCTGTTTTGGGGCAATGGAGATGGTCTGCCATTGGCCAACGGCTGGATTTTACAGCCCCGCCGCGGTCAACGTGGTTTCCCGTTGTCCACACCCTCTGCTGCTGGGGAACACCCAGTGGGAGTACAGGGGTCACCATCAGCGGGACCAGGAGATCCTGCCGGCAGGAAGGGCTGGAAAATCCTGCTCAGTGTCTTTAATATAGAGAAATATTGATCCCTTCACACACAAGCAATCAGACAGAAATGGACAGCACGGTAACACAGTGGTTAGCACTGTTGCTTCACAGCACCAGGGACCTGGGTTCCATTCCCGGCTCAGGTCACTGTCTGTGTGGAGTTTGCATGTTCTCCTCGTGTCTGCGTGGGTTTCCTCCGGGTGCTCCGGTTTCCTCCCACAGTCCAAAGATGTGCGGGTTAGGTTGATTGGCCGTGCTAAGATTGCCCCTTAGTGTCCTGGAATGTGTAGGTTAGAGGGATTAGCGGGTAAATGTGTAGGGATATGGGGATAGGGCCTGGGTGGGATTGTGGTTGGTGCAGACTCAATAGACTAAAGGGCCTGTTTCTGCACTGTAGGGTTCTGTGGATGCTGAGTCCACAAAGAAAAATTTGGAGGGATTGCTAAGAGTTTGGTCAGTGTGTTGAGGGGAGGTAGATGGAGAGGCTTAGGTTGGAAATTTCAGTATTTAGTGTCTGGACATCTGAAAGTACTGCAGTTAATGCTACAACAAAGGTAATTGGGGATTTATAATACACCAGTGTCAGAAGAACGGAGAGCTTTCAGAAGGCTGAAGGGTGGAGATAGTACAGAGATGACCATGGAGAGAATAAAACACGAGAATAAGAATCTTAAGTTTGAAGGATAGGCTAATTCATTAATAAATTTACAGAAATCTATTTTTTTTTATTCATTCATGGGTGTGGCTGGCTTGCCAACATTTATTGCCCATCCCTAATTGCCACTGAGATGACGCCTTCTTGAAATGCTGCTGTCCATGTACTCGCCCACCCTGCTGCATTCAGCACTTGGCTAGGCGGCAGTGGGTGGCTGTTGTGGGTTACTCACGTGCTGGCTCTTCATGCTGATGTCTCTTTGCAAGTAGGTTGTGAAAAAGTCCTGCTACCCCCGCTGGAATGAGGTGTTTGAGTTTGCCCTGGACGACACAGGGGCAGAGAACACGTTGCACGTGGAGGTGTGGGACTGGGACCTCGTCAGCAAGAATGATTTCCTGGGGAAGGTAGGTAATTGCCGATTCACAGCTTTTGATTTCACACATTCAGAATACCTTGTATTTATCTAATGTCTTTCGCATTCTCAGAATGATCCAAGGTGCTTCACAGTCAGTGGATCACTGTGGTTTCCTTCCAGCCAATTTGCCCAAAGGAATGCCTTACATGTAACAGTGTGATAATAATCTTGTTTCCGTGATGTTGATTGAGGAATAAATCTTGGTCAGCACACGGGGGGCAAGTTCCCCTGCACTCCTTCACATTAATGAAATCAGCCGGACCCCTAAAGTGTTCCATCGTCGGATGGAAGTGTGGGCTACAGAATTGGCCCTCTAACCACAGGGGCACCATCTGTAACTCAGACCTGCTGATCCAGATCCCCATTATCTCAGAACAGTTTTATTGCTGGGCTGATTCCGCGATGTTCCCATACAGTGGTGCGCAGTCCAGCGAAAGCAGAATTATTCTGCAGTTAACTTCTGTATCAATAATCACTGCTTGGGAGAGGGTGCTGCCAAGGTAAGTGAACTGGTCCATTGCCTGTAGTTTCTGCCCTTTGATTGTGATTATGGGTTCTGTGTACGGTACATGAGGAGCAGGCTGGTGTATAACTTCAGTCTTTTTCATGTTGATGGTGAGTCCAAAGTTGTCACATGCCATGGAAAATTTGTCCATACTGACTTGCATCCCTGGCTCTGAGCATCTCAGGACGCAGTCATTGGCAAAGAGGAAATCTCTCAGAACAGTCTCCTTCACTTTGGTAATAGCTTGAAGTTTCCTCAGGTTGAAGAGCAACAAAACTGAAGGTCTACAGCGCCGTGGTACTCACTACCCTCCTGTATGCCTGTGAAACATGGACTGTATATTGAAGGCATGCAAGACAGCTCCATCATTTCCACATGACTTGTCTTCGCAGAATATTACACATCAGATGGAAAGACAAAGTACCAGACACTGAGGTTCTCTCTAGAACAAGTCTACCATCAGTCCACACACTGCTGATGAGAGCACAGACCCGGTGGGCAGGTCATGTCATCCGTATGTCAGACGAGCGCAAACCCAAGCAGCTCCTTTTTGGGGAACTCTCTGCTGGAAAACGCTCGCATGGAGAGCAGAAGAGACATTACAAAGACACACTCAAGGCCTCCCTGAAGTCGCTTGACATTGACACGACCACCTGGGAAACGCTGGCACAAAACCGCCCTACCTGGCACTGCCTCATCCACAAAGGCTGTCAAGCTCACGAAGCAAGGTGTATTGCTGAAGCACAACTTAAGCGTGAGCTGTGCAAGTCCAGAGCCACCAGCGCAACAACTACAGTGTCTACACAAGTCTGTCCAGTATGTGCCAGGACATTCCGTGCCCGAATTGGCCCTGATCAGTCATCTTCGGACACACCCCAACCAGCCTCAAAATGACTAATGGTGTCGAGGTCCTCATTGAGCCAACGTGCAAACTCCACATAGACAGTGACCCAAGTGAGGAATTGAACCCAGGTCCCTGGCGCTGTGAGGCAGCAGTGCTAACCACTGTGTCACCCTTATTCAGATAATTGAATGCTAGCAATCGCTGATTAACTTAGCACCTTGGTGAGTCACAAGTGTGTGATTGACAGAACTTACAATGTGTTCATTTAATGGTTTTCATAAGAAATCACAAAACAAAATCATATTACGGTGCAGAACGAGGCCATTCAGCCCATCCTTTCTGTACTGGGTCTCAGATTGAGCATTTCACCAAACGGATGAAATGAATAGTGCATATCGAGGTCTGACTACAGGATGTACTATAATGAGAAGGCCAGACAAACTTCATTCATGTGAAGATAACTCAATCCCACTATTAGATTATGGAAATTACTTTCTAGAGTTCTTAGAAAATATTTTTCAATATATTTTCATATTTAAAAGCCTTTCTAATTTGTTTCGGATTCCAACAATAATTTATATTCATATATACAAATTTGGGGCGATACGGTGGCACAGTGGTTAGCACTGCTGCTTCACAACTCCAGGGACCTGGGTTCAATTCTCGGCTTTGGTCTGTGTGGTGTTTGCACGTTCTCCCCATGTCTGCGTGGGTTTCTTCCGGGTGCTCCGGTTTCCTCCCACAGTCCAAAGATGTGCAGGTTACTTTGACTGGCCATGCTAAATTGACTCTAGTGTCAAGTGGATTAGCAGGGTAAAAATATGGGGTTATGGGAATAGGGCCTGAGTGGGATTGTGGTCAGTACAGACTCGATGGGCTGAATGGCCTCCTCTGCACTGTAGATAGGAGCAAACAGGACTTCCTGCAAGTTAGGATGCAGACAGTTCTGGACAGTCCCCCTGTTTACGGAAGATTGAAGATGGGAAACTAACCAGGATTACTTCAGGCATCCTAACATTTAACTGGAGTTTCTGCTCAGCCTGTGCCGGGTGTTCGATAAACAGTCTGAAAGTTTAGCACTGGTGGAAGAATTCTAAACATATGAGTGAGGAGTAGGCCTCTCGGCCCCTCGAGCCTGTTCTGCCATTCAGTAAGATCTGATTGGAACTTCAGCCCCATATTCCTGACTACCCCCGATAACCTTTCACCCCCCCCCATCTCCGTTAATAAGGAATCTATCGAGCGCTGCCTGTGCTCCCACTGCCTTTTGAAGAAGAGAGTTCCAGTGACAGACAAACCTCTGAGGGAAAACATCTCTCCTCATCTCGGTCTTCAACTGGCAGTCACTTATTTCCAAACAGTGACCCCAAGTGCAAGATTCTCCAACATCTCTCCATATCCGCCCTGTCAAAACCCCTCAGCATCTTATAGATTTTGATCAAGTTGCCTCTTACTTTTCTAAACTCCACTGGTTATAAAGCTAACCTCTCCAACTTTACCTCAGAAGACAACCCAAAAGAGGTGGTAGTTATGTTGAGCTAAGACCGGCACAGTGGTTAGCACTATTGCCTCACAGCACCAGGGACCCAGGTTCAATTCCCGGTTTGGGTCACTGTCTGTGCAGAGTCCGCACGTTCTCCCTGTGTCTGCATGGGTTTCCTCTGGGTGCTCCGGCTTCCTCCCACACTCCAAAGATGTGGGGGTTAGGTGGATTGGCCGTGCTAAATTGCCCCTTAGTGTCAGGGGGACTAGCTAGCTTAAAATGCACGGGGTTATGGGGATAAGGTCTGGGTGGGATTGTGGTCAGTGCAGACTTGATGGGCCGAATGGCCTCCTTCTGCACAATGAAACTAAAACGATTGGGAAAATGTCCTCATTTGCATTGTGTATCTTTAACAGTGGATTCTCTACTCGACAGTGACACCATCAGTTGAAGATGTTTCTTTCTTCACGATTGGGTTAAGGATGATACTGGCAAGGCCAGCAGTGATTACCCATCCTGAATCTCCCTCACAACACAGGGAGAGTCAGGTACCCTGATGTGGGACAGGAGTTATCCATAGGCCCAAACAGTAAGGGTTTCCTTTTCCAAAAGACATGTGGGAAGTATTTGGGTCAGCTTCCAGATGTATTAAACCAAGCTTAAATTCTCAAAGTGCCAAGGTGGCATTTGCTGTGCCAACTGTGCAGACTCTTTTCCAAATGGGGAGAGTATTCAGAAGCACAAAGGGAATTGGCAGTCCCAGTTTAGGATTCTCTTAAAGTTAACTTGCAGGTTGAGTTGGTAATTAGGGAGGCAAATGCAATATTAGCATTCATTTTGAGAGGACGAGAATACAAGATCAGGGGTGTACTGCTGAGCCTGTAAAGGATCTGGTCAGACCCCATTTGGAACGTTGTGAGCAATTTTGGGCCCCATATCTAAGGAAGGATGTGCTGGCCGTGGAGAGGGTCCAGAGGAGGTTCACAAGAATGATCCCAGGAATTAATATATGAAGAACGTGTCTGTACTCGATGGAGTTTAGAAGGATGAGCGGGGACCTCATTGAAACTTATCGAATATTGAAAGGCCTGGACAGAGTGGACGCAGGGAAGATGTTTCCATTAGCAGGAAATCCGAAGGCGCAGACTCAGAGTAAAGGGACAACCCTTTAGAACCTAAATGAGGAAGAGTTTCTTTAGCCAGAGGGTGGTGAATCTGTGGAATTCATTGCCACAGAAGGCTGTGGAGGCCAGATCATTGAGTATAGTCAAGTCAGAGATAGATAGACAGATTCTTGATTGGTAAGGGGATCAAAGGTTATGGGGAAAAAGCAGGAGAATGAGGTTGAGAAACTTATCAGCCATAATTGAATGGTGAAGCCAGACTCGATGGGCTGAATGACCTAACTCTGGTTTTTATACCTTATGGTATTACGCTCTAACTGGGGGTTGGGGAAAGATGCAGGCTGCTAAATGGAAGAGCTGCAGATTAAGGATCACATTGGACTGGAGCTGGGTTTTCATCATCTGTTGTTCTTCTGCTCTCAAGGTGGCGTTCAACATTAACAAGCTCCTGGCAATTCAACGGAAAGAAGGCTGGTTTATGCTGCTCCCGGATAAGGCGCGGAGGAGTGAGACTGAGTAAGTGTTCTTGTCTTAACAGCTTCTTGCCTTCCTTACTGTGGAATAGAATGAAAGAAAGAGCTGCATCTGTATAACGCCTTTTGTAATCTCAAACATGCCAACGTGCTTTATGCCACAGTGGCACAGTGGTTAGCACTGCCACCTCACAACACCAGGGACCCGGGTTCGATACCCAGCTTGGGTCATTGTCTGTGTGTAGTCTGCATGTTCTCCCCGTGTCTGCGTGGGTTTCCTCTGGGTGTTCCTATTTCCTCCCACAGTCCGAAAGACATGCTGGTTAGGTGCATTGGCCATGCTAAATTCTCCCTCAGTGCACCCGAACAGGGGCAGGAGTGTGGCGATTAGGGGATATTCACAGTAACTTCATTGCAGAGTTAATGTAGGCTGACTTGTGACACAAATAAATAAATTTGAACTTAAGTTTAAGTACTTTTTGATATGCAGTCACATTTGTGATGTAGGAAGCACAGCATCCAATGTGCACACAGCAAGATTCCACACACAGCAAGATCCCACACTCAGCAATGGCATTGACCAGGTAATCTGTTCCACTGACATTGATTGAGGGATAAATATTGGCCCAGACACCAGGGGGATCCACCTCCCCGCCTCACCCCAAGAGGTTTAGGCAGGAAACCTCTGACCTCACCCATGACTGGGATTCTCCAGTCCCACTGCCGTGAATGGGGTTGGGGCTGAGTGCCAAATTCTCCGTCCTCGATGGCAGTGGGGGGGAGGGGGGGGGGATGAATGAGATCAGAGAATCCCGCCCTCAATGTCTCACCTGAAAGGCATCCTGGTTAGGTGCTTTGGCCATGCTAAATTCTCCCTCCGCGTACCTGAGCAGGTGTCAGTGTGTAGGGATTTTCACAGTAACTTCATTGCAGTGTTAATGTCAGCCTATTTGTGACTCCAATAAATAAACTTTAAATACCCTTCGCTAACAAAAATCCATTGACCATCTTAAACAGCCCCTAATCTTCTATATTCAAGGGCAAGCGGTCTTCATAATTTAGTTTCAGCATCATTCTGAGAATGTCTGACTCCACTCTCTCCAAAGGTAAATTATTCTTTCTGAGGTGCAGTGGTCCGGAACTTCTCACGTGTGTGGTCTAATCAAAGCTTTGTATAAAGTTTTGTAGAACAGTAGAGTTTCTCCAAACCAAAAGCCTTCAAATAACAGAGCATCTTACCAGATTTAAACCTCATTGATGAGTGGTCTATCCACGTCAAATCTGCTGCTTGTTTTCCCAGTATGTGTGAGTTCTTTCTTATATTCTCATGTTTAAGATTGCTGCGTGTGTGTTGTGCGTTTTAATGAGATGGTAACGAGGAATTGGAAGGTTAGAGAAGATAACAAGAGGCAGAAGTTGTAGGGTTTTGGGTGACGTCAGCTGAATGACTGCTTCACGATAAACAAAGGCTTTTATTTTTACTCTGACCAAATCGCATCCAGCCTTTGGATAGCACTGACGTGCTGGAGGATTTGAGTATCAGCCATTGCCTCACAATGTTATTGTGTGGGTCATAGATGATGCATACTATACAATGCTTCAGTGACAGTCATCACACGGTGAATCATTTCGCTTCAGCTGTTAGAACCATCTACCCAAATTACACTATAAAACAAGCTTCAAAGTGCGGCTGTGATGGACCATCTCTGGGATTTGCCCGCATTTCAAAAGAAAGTGCAAATTTAATCTCTTAGTCATACCCGCGTGGTGTCATTTTAAGAGGTTATTTTTATGTTTAAATTTAATATGACATTTTCCCTTAAATTGCCTCCTGTGATTTCAATCATCTTCCACTCCTCTCCCCTCCCCCGCCTCTCCGCCATTTGCCCCGGGTTACACACCAGTCACCAGACAGGAAGACAAGTGGACGTCTTGTGTAGGAGGTGTGATCACCTCCCCATAGGAGGGCATGCACGATCCCAACTTCTGCTCAGATACGTCCTCATTAAGCTGAGTAACTGCGATCAGAAACACGACATTTCTCCCACCCAGTCCCCGCATCGAGATTGGGTGAGGTGGTTGAGGTGCAAACCCCCTACTCTGCTCCAATTCTGATCAAATCAAAAGACCACTCAGTTCCATACCTTGTTGCTGTGTGAGTCCAAGCATGGACTCGAGATCTGAATTCCGGGCGGTGAGGTAGGAGTGGTATCGAGGCAGCCTTTGACCAAGTGTAGCACCAAAGAGCTCCAGTAAAGCTGAAGTCAGTGGAAATTGGAGGGAACACTCTGGCTGGAGTCATACCCAGCACAAAGCGATGCGGCTGTGGCAGTTAGAGATCAATCGCTTCAACCCAGGGAGTTGCTCAGTGTTT
The DNA here is from genome assembly GCF_965287045.1 of Carcharhinus amblyrhynchos. Classification (NCBI taxonomy): domain Eukaryota; kingdom Metazoa; phylum Chordata; class Chondrichthyes; order Carcharhiniformes; family Carcharhinidae; genus Carcharhinus; species Carcharhinus amblyrhynchos. The sequence continues at coordinate 39,003,044 of NC_137346.1, read as the reverse complement.
TACACCCAACTGACTCCAAGCTAATAATATTTCCTCTATGTCAGTGTTACCCAAACTGTTCGATCTGTGGGCTCCCTATTGATCTCCCAGGAGCATCAGAGAAACCCAAACATTCTCATCATGTCAAAGCTTGTTGTGAAATTGGTCCGAACACAGTAATCAAATGTAAACAAATCTTTTGAGTTCTATCTGTACATATATTAGAACTTAGGAACAGGCACACAGTCACAATTACTTTCGCCAGCTACATGGCTCCATCACATTAACCCCTCGCCCTGCCACCTTCGCGTAGTCCCCTCAGATCAACCTCTGACCAAGCCACCCTCCCATAGCCCCTTACTATTAACACTTGGCCAAGCCAGCCTCCCATAGCCCACTCACATTAACCCATGAACAAGCCACCCTCCCAAAGCACCTTAACATTAACCCTCCCATAACCCACTCACATTAACCTCTGACCAAGCCACCCTCCCATAGCCCCTTACTATTAACACTTGGCCAAGCCAGCCTCCCACAGCCCCTTAATATTAACACTTGGCCAAGCCAGCCTCCCATAGCCCCTTAATATTAACACTTGGCCAAGCCAGCCTCCCATAGCCCACTCACATTAACCCCTGAACAAGCCACCCTCCCAAAGCACCTTAACATTAACCCTCCCATAACCCATTCACATTAACCCCTGACCAAGTTATCCTCCCAAAGCACCTTAACATTAACTCTTGGCCAAAGCCCCCTTCCCATTGGAGGAGGCACAGTGGTTAGCACTGCTGTCTCACAGTCCCACGGACCTGGGTTTGATTCCTGGCTTGGGTCACCGTCTGTGTGGCGTTTGCATGTTCTCCCCGTGACTGCGTGGGTTTCCTCTGGGCGCTCCAGTTTCCTTTCACAGCCTAAAGATGTGCGGGTTAGATTGATTGGCCATTCTAAAGTGCCCCTTAGTGTCCTGAGATGCACAAGACAGACTTGTTTGAAAATGGAAAAATTTGGGTCTCATTATTAATGACCATAAATAAGATCAAGAACTGACCATCAAAATGCTGTGCAGCATCCTTAATGAGGACTAGCAGAAAATCAAAGTGTCAATGAACAGTCCTCGAGGTGGCAGTGTCAAACGCCAGGTTAAACACAGGCTGAACGCCAGGTTAAACACAGGCCGAATGCCAGGTTAAACACAGGCCGAGCGCCAGGTTAAACACAGGCCGAGCGCCAGGTTAAACACAGGCGAGCGCCACGTTAATCACAGGCCGAAAGCCACGTTAAACACAGGCCGAAAGCCACGTTAAACACAGGCCGAACGCCACGTTAAACACAGGCCGAACGCCGCGTTAAACACAGGCCGAAAGCCGCGTTAAACACAGGCCGAACGCCGCGTTAAACACAGGCCGAACGCCACGTTAAACACAGGCCAAACACAAGGTTAGTGGGGTAAATATGTAAGGTTATGTGTGAGATTGTAGTTGGTGCAGACTCGATGGGCTGAGTGGCCTCCTTCTGCACTGCAGGGATTCTATGATAGCCAAGCTATGGCATTTCCATGGCCATTCACCTATAATACAGCGTAGAGAACCAATGAACCCTACATGACAATGGAATGTAGAAAGAAGCTTTTATTGTGGGATCTTGTGCACATTGACTGATGTGTTTTCAATTGGTTAAAGTTATGCTAATTCCTTTTAGTTATAGTTAAGCGGTATTGTTAAATAAAGTCTGTTTTGATAAAAGCTTCCTAGTAGCTCAATAGAATCACACCTGGAGTGAAACACCTTATATTAACCCTACGGGTGGCACAGTGGTTACAACTGCTGCCTTGCAGAACCAAGCTCCTGGGTTCAATTCTGGCCTTGGGTGACTGTCTGTGTGAAGTTTGCACGTTCTCCCTGTGTCGGTGTGGGATTCTTCTAGTGCTCCAGTTTTCTCCCACAGTCCAAAGATGTGCAGGTTAGGTGGATTGGCCATGTTTAATTGGCCCTTAGTGTCCCACGGTGTGTACGTTAGATGGATTAGCAGGGTAAGTACTCGGGGTTACAGGGTTAGGGTGAGGAAAGAAGCTGAGTAATGTCAGAAAGAGTTGGTGCACCCTCAATGTGCCGAATGGCCTCCGTTTACATTGTCGGGATTCTCAGTTTATTTGTCCCTTTGAGTGTAAGTAATGCCAAAATCAGAAATACTTGGGGTCTAGGCTAGCTTGATAATAGACCTTGGAGTTTCTAATCTGGTCCCTAACGAAAGTTAGATGGGGGATGTTTTCCTTATAAACCTCAGGTGTTAAAGAGGCTCTGACACGGCCAAGATGGGGCCTTAAACTGAAACACTGGTTTTATCTGATGCTTAACCTGGCGTTTGGCCTGTGTTTAACCTGGCGTTTGACCTGTATTTAACCTGGCCTTCGGCCTGTGTTTAATCTGGCGTTCGGCCTGTATTTAACCTGGCGTTTGACCTGTGTTTAACCTGGCATTCGACCTGTGTTTAACCTGGCATTTGACCTGTGTTTAACCTGGCCTACGGCCTGTGTTTAACCTGGCGTTTGGCCTGTGTTTAACCTGGCATTTGACCTGTATTTAACCTGGCCTTCGGCCTGTGTTTAACCTTGTGTTTGGCCTTGTTTAACCTGGCGTTCGGCCTGTTCGGCCTGTGTTTAACCTGGCGTTCGGCTTGTGTTTAACCTTGTGTTTGGCCTTGTTTAACCTGGCGTTCGGCCTGTTCGGCCTGTGTTTAACCTGGCGTTCGGCTTGTGTTTAACCTTGTGTTTGGCCTGTGTTTAACCTTGTGTTTGACCTGTGTTTAACCTGGCGTTCAGCTTGTGTTTAACCTTGTGTTTGGCCTGTGTTTAACCTGGCGTTCGGCTTGTGTTTGGCCTGTGTTTAACCTTGTGTTTGGCCTGTGTTTAACCTTGTGTTTGGCCTGTGTTTAACCTGGTGTTCGGCCTGTGTTTAACCTGGCGTTTGACACTGCCACCTAGAGGACTGTTCGTTGACACTTTGATTTTCTGCTAGTCCTCATTAAGGATGCTGCACAGCATTTTGATGGTCAGTTCTTGATCTTATTTATGGTCAGTATTAATAAGACCTAAATCTTTACACTTTCCAACAAGTCTGTCTTAGAATCCTACAGTGCAGAAGGAGGCCATTCAGCCCATCGAGTCTGCACTGACCACTATGCCATCCAGGCCCTATCCCCATAACCCCGTGCATTTATCTTAACTAGTCCCCCCCGCCAACACTAAGAGGCAATTTAGCACGGTCAATTCACCTAACCTGCACATCTTTGGACTGTGGGAGGAAACCCATGCAGACACGGGGAGAATGTGCAAACTCCACACAGACAGTGACCCAAGCCAGGAATCGAACCCGGGTCCCTGGCGCTGTGAGGCAGCAGTGCTAACCACTGTGCCACTGTGCAGTCCTTATGAATAACCAATCTCCTCCACCCTGCAGTTACTGCAACAGTGCAAGAGACCTGTAACCTACAAATGTTGTAGAGACAAATTTGTTAAAACGGCTGTCTAAAAGCAAACCTGGGAGCCAGGACCATTACTGAGATAATGTCCTGTGGGTGCCCAGCTCCTGAATGAACTTGGAGCTCAGTTAAAAAATGAGACCATTTCACTCTCGCTATCACTCTTTCACTACAATAACTCTCTATGTTTTCTTCTTTATTCCTCCCCTCACAAGCAGTGCTGTTGAAAGTGTGTGTGTATACCCACCGCACCCCCCCCCCCCCCCGACTTTGTTGGTCCGCTTGAGAAAGCACAGAACTCACTTTAACCAAACAGTGAGTAGCACAGGGATTGGTTCAACTGTACATTAACAGAGCAACTGATGCCATGAGGGGTCATTTAGTTTATCATTGGAGCCCAGCGATTGAAGAATGGGGAGGGACGCTGACTGCTTTTTGTCTGCCCTAGTTGTGGAAAAGTAAATCAGCTAAATGGGTGAAAAGTGGGCCACGTACCATATCTGCAGCAGAAGCACTTGAACTAAACAGTTTGTCAAAGTTCTGGATATTGTTACAGGAGAATGTTGCCTTAAAGAGGTACTCACTGTGTGCTGTGTCTCCAATTAACATTGAGTCCATTGTATTGTCCATATATGTTGCTTCTTTCACAACCTCTTCTTAGTCTTTTGGCTAAAATCAAGTGTAATATCAACATACTGCGCTTGGTTGAAGTCATTAGGTTACATTTTAGCTTCATTTGAAGCAATTTTTAAAAGCAGCATCTCGGCCTTTTGGCTAAGATGCAAATGAGATCAAGCCTTGGAGGAGCAGCTACGCCTACTCCAATCAGCTTGGATCATGTAGATCAAGCCCAAGACAGGAGGTGAGAGCCCTGTCTGGTCAGCTTGGATCGGGAATGTCTCAACTTGTTGGGACTCTGAATTGGACTTGATTGGATTGAATTGGAATAAAAAAATCAGAATGCTGAAAGAAGCTACCTATATTGGGGGTGGGGGAGTGGTGAGGGGGTCTTCAGTCTTTTGTTACCAGTTTAATTGCCATGAGTTTCTGTGAAAAGATGACAATAGCATTCAATCAATCTGAGAAGACCAGAACATGACAGCAGTCTCTCAAATAACGATTGCTGTCAAAATAGAGGAATCAGTTTAATACTTGCCCATTGAGAGGTCTTGTCTAAGATGCAAAATCACATGAGAAGTACAAAAATGGAGAAGTATTCAGATTGTAAGAAACACACTGGGGTTTGCTTCATTGCAATAACAACCTGTATCTGTGCAGCAGTGATTGTCCAATAGGATTTTCATGCTCCTTGAACTTCAGGCAATTAGGGTACCATGTTCATCACATGATGTAAAATATATGCAAGATTAATAAAACGATCTTTTCAAAATCACCAACCATCAAGACCATACCTTCATTGCCAGAGCCAGGCTTCAATCCAACTGTTCTGCAAAGCAAGCCTGCTATATAGATTCTCAAAGGGTGGTGACAATCTGTTAACTGAAGTGATCTTATTCTGACAGTGCGCTTCAGTTCTTTTCAAAAATAAAATTTCTTCAAGACAAAACTAATATATCAGAATTGATATATTAGAAGACTCATGCTGGGGGGGAGGAATTCACAGATCTTTACATATTGGCATCAGCACTCCTACTCTTGCCTTGTTGATAGTCTGTTGTTCGTCATTTCTGAACACAGCGTACAGCAAAATAATCACTGATCTTCAAAAATTACTTCATATTGAACAGTGAACATGAAAAACATGTTTTTGGTGTCGCCGTAAAGAAAAACCAGACACAACTTGCTACAATTGAGGCCATTCACTATTTTCCAGTTGATTATCATAGATTGCTTTTGAATAAGAACTACAGTGTGGAAAATGGAAATCTGTTTTTTGTTAATATTTAATAAGTTTTTGGCTCGTGGCCAACCTCCTATAATTGCCCCCTTTTACACCATCAGTGCCCTTTCAATTGCTTGCTTCAACAGATCAATTGAGGCAAAGGCTGAATACATCTGAATGTTCCTGCACACCTCCAGCTCAACAGAATTGGAAATTTCCACCCTCATTAACCATGCAACACTCTCCATTGCTCATGGACCTGAACTGTTTTGCTATAACAGCCAATTACCAGCTAAATAAAACCAATTTCTCAGTTAGGGTCCCCTGTGTCACTAGAAAATCCTGGGAGCAGTTGAACTGTCCTCCTTCCAGAGACTGTGCCCTGGGGTTTTCCCTAGAGAGGCAGGTTTTTGAATATATTCAAGGCTGAGTGAGACAGATTTTTGATTGACAAGGGAGTCAAAGGTGGAGGACAGGCAGGAAAATTGAGTTAAACCCACAATCAGTTCAGCCACGATCTTGTCTCTACAATGAGGTAATGTAGGCCAGCAAGCACAGGGGAATGGATCACTGAGACAGGTAGCCACCCTTTGCCCCAACATCCTTCAGTTATACTTCAGTCGTGAGTAGAAAGTGTTTATCTTATTGTGAAGTCTTACTGCCAGACGGCGAAAGGCAGATCATAAATTCAACAGAATACTGAAAGTCAGGGGTGACAAAAGGGTTAGGATTACATGCAAGAGGATTAACTAAAAAAAAATCATATTCTGCACTCAATCTCGTGGCACTTTCAGACACCCCGCGGAGATAAGATTAATTGGTTCACACTGAGCATGTTCTGGAGACGGAGTAACAAGAGTTCAATTATTGAAAAGCTCTAAGTGTTTACATCAATTCTATAGAAATCTGATTTTGTTTATACTCATTCATGGGATGTGGGTGTCGCAGGCCAGGCCAGCAATTTATGCCCAAATCTAGTTGCCCTTGAGAAGGTGCTGGCGAGCTGACTTCTTGAACCACTGCAGTCCTTGTAGGTACACCCACAGTGCTGTTAGGGAAGGAGTTCCAGGGTTTTGACCCAATGACAGTGAAGGAACAGTCATTAATTTCCAAGTTAAGATGGCGTGTGGCATTGAGGGGAATTTACAGGTGGTGGTGTTGCCAATGCATTCGCTGCCTTTGTCTTTCTAGGCGACGTAAGTTGTGTGTTTGCTATCTTGGTGAGGTGCTGCAGTACATCTTGTAGCTGGTGCACACTACCGGTGTGTTGGAGGGAGTGAGTGGGGGTGCCTATCAAGCAGGCTGCTTGGTCCAGGATGGTGTCGAGTTTCTTGCGAGTAGTTGGAGTGGTACCCATCCAGACAAGTGGATACTGCTCCATCACACTTCTGACTTGTGCCTTGTAAATGGTGGCTAGGCAGAAGGTGAGTTAAGAATTCCCAGCCTCTGATCTTCTCTTGTAGCTCCAGTATTTATGGGTGGCCCACTTCTGGTCAATGGTAAGCTCAGCGGATGTTGGTGGTGGGCGATTCAGTGATGGTAATGTTATTGAGTCTAACCACATTACTGTATGTCTGGAGTTACACGCCAGATAAGGATGGCAGATTTCCTTCATTAAGGTCATTAGTGAACCAGGTCAGGACAATTGTGGATAGTTTCATGGTCACCATTACCGAGAATAACTTTATAATTCCAGATTTTATTAATTAATTGAATTTAAATTCCACCAGCGGCTGTGGCAGGATTTGAACTCATGATCCCAGAGCACTCACCTGGGCCTCTGGATTACCAGTCTAATGGCATTATTAATATGCTGTCATCTCCCCAGAGGCTGTAGATTGGTCAGGATAAAATCAAGTAAATTTTTGGATAAAAGCAAATTACTGCAGATGCTGGAATCTGAAACCAAAAGAGAAAATTCTGGAAAATCTGGCAGCGTCTGTAAGGAGAGAAAAGAGCTGATGTTTCGATCCAGATGACCCTTTGTCAAAGCTTTTTGACAAAGCTCCCTGATCTTCTTCCTTTGACATCTGGATGAAATGTCAGCTCTTTTCTCTCCTTACAGATGTTGCCAGACCTGCTGAGATTTTCCAGCATTTTCTCTTTTGGTTTCAAGTAAATCTTTCCCCATTCTTGGTTCTCTAACCACCTGCCACACATTCCGTGCTGGCAGATATGTCCTTCAGAATTATTTCAGCTACTGAGCCACTCTTGGCGATGGATGTTGAAGTTTCCCTATCCAGAGTACGTTCCGCACCCTTTCCACCCTCAGTGTTTCTTCCAAGTGGTGTAAAACGTGGAGAAGTTGTGGGCTGGGATGAAGCAATGCGGAAAGGAAAATTAGAAAGAGAGGCAGCTATTGTCCACCTTCTGCATCGCACATAGATCAAACCACTCAAACGCGTATTCTCTAGACTGCAGGAGACCACAAGGGCAGAGAAAAGAAGGAGAAATATCAGTAGGGTAATGATGGCAGTTCTACCAAAGTTAAACTCTTACTGTGAAAAATCAAATACTTCCAAAAAAAAATCAACTTAGAATAAGAAAAGTCACTATTTATATGACTTTCTTTCTATCAGGCTGTTTATCTTTTTCTACTTTTTAGCTGTTAGTAATTAGAATTTCTCTTTCACAGGAATAAGCAGTTGATGTGGAGCTTTTTTTAACTGTCAGTGAAATGCAGATGAGATTATTAGATATTTTCACTGCACATACTGAGACCCTGCAACTACTATTCAGTACACTGGGATCATTGTAACACCCCATGATGGGTGGAAGTTGTAGTTTCAATGGCAGAGGGTTGGAGTGGGTGGGAGTTGGGATTGACTAACCTGTTCTTCAGAGGCAGATCATTAATTAGCGCTGTTAATGAGGCTGTGTGAAAATGTTATAGCTGTTCAGATTTAATGGCTGCAGGGCCAGGTTTCCCTGTGCTGGAAATTGATCCACACAGCATGTGTTCAATAGGAACACTGCCCCTGAACACTCCCCCACCCCCCTCCTCCTCTATCTCCATCCACCTACCCTTGCTTCTATTCCCAACCCCCACATCCCAGCTCAACTTCGTTCCTGACTCTCAAATCTTCTCTTTGGACCAACTCTGCGATCCCCTAGACCCACTCTCCAATCGCCACTGACCCCCTCATCAATTGCCTCTACTCAATTCTCCGATCCCCCAGACCCACTTTCAGATCCCCTGACCCACTTACCCATCATCCCTCCCCAGCCGACCCCCTGATCTTCTTCCTGACCTGTGACCAAGCTCTCTCCTCCCCTTCTCAGCTCTCCAATTGTATCCTCCCAGTGCGAGTACTCAGTGTAAGTATCCTCCCAGTGCGGCATGGTGGCATTGAGGTTAGCACTGCTGCCTCACAGCGCCAGGGACCCGGGTTCAATTCCCAGCTTGAGTTATTGTCAATGTGGAGTCTGCACGTTCTCCCCGTGTCTGCGTGGGCTTCCTCTGGATACTCTGGTTTTCTCCTACAGTCCGAAAGACATGCTGGTTAGGTGCTGTGTAGATTCTCCCTCAGTGTACCTGAACAGGCGCCAGAGTGTGGTGACAAGGGGATTTTCACATTAACTTCATCGCAGTGTTATTGTAAGCCTAATTTTGACACGAAGAAATAAACTTGAACAAATTTAAACAACATCACAGTCAGCCTTTTCAATTCAGCTGGACCTCCTCAGAACCCACGCTTTCACAGTAACCACCCTTTCCCCTCCATTCCCAGTAAATGTCAGGGTCCCAGTGACCCAGCTCTGAGTGAAAATATCAAAGATGTAGAGATGCTGGTGTTGGACTGGGGTAAAGACAGTAAGAAGTCTCACTACACCAGGTTTAAGGCCAACCAGTTTATTTGATAGTAAACTCACAAGCTTTTGGAAACAGTGTTCCTTCGTCAGGTGTGTGGAAGGTTCTGATCAGAGAAAGGCGTATAAAGACACACACAGTTTACACACATACACACACACACACACACACAAAGACTAATCACTATTCTGTAAACTGTGTGTGTCTTTATATGCCTTTCTCTGATCAGAACCTTCCACACACCGAATGAAGGAACACCGTTTCTGAAAGCTTGTAAGTTTACTATCAAATAAACTGGTTGGACTTTAACCTGGTGTTGTGAAACTTCTTACTGAAAATATCAAATCCAGGCCTAGCCTTTTAACAGCAACTGAGGCCTTGCTCAAAAGACCAGGAGACATACCAGACACTGAAAGTAATTGTTATTGTGCAGGATCTGGTATTTAAAGAACAAAGAACAAAACAGCCCGGGAACAGGCCCTTCAGCCCAACGAGCCCGCACCGCCATTTTAACACTACCAGTCCCCCCCTCCACCCATGACCCTTATCTATTGTATTATGGCCATCCACATTGAGGGAAACTAATTCAGGGACAATTTATTACTTCCAATCAGCCTAATAGCGTTTGTTGCACTTAAATTTTATTTCGGGGCATTAGAAATTTCAGTTACTGGGGAAAAAAAAAAGTTACCCACGAATGGATTTTGAGGTGCAAATCTTTCAGAGGCCACCTTGTGTGGTTTTTCAGTACAGTAGCAGTGTCGCAGTTACACAGTCACTGGTTTAAATAAGTGATTGTTGTTTTAAGTGAGAATTATAACGAAAGACGTCATCACACAAAATGACGGGAAGAGTGACGAGAAATACAGTTTTGTTGACACGAAAGAAACAGAAATGTAATATTTTAAATTGTTACGTAGGTAAATGATGATGATGGTGATGAAATATATTGCAGAGAAATGTAAAAGAGCAACTGCTTTATGTGAATAGGTTCGGGACCTGATATGAATATTACATGTGCATTTATTATTTTTTTAAAAAGTTGGCAAAGATTAAATATTGATCCAACAGAACCCCAGGGACTAAGATGAAGTGAATCACTTTAACTCTTCAGCATGAATTGGTGCCATGGCAACGAACCGAATGTACTGGTGATGTATTGTAAGTGTGTGTAAAGTGATTTGTACCATGTTGTGCACTCTGATAAATGTGGTTGTCTTTCAGGGAAAACCTCGGGTCGTTGAGGCTGCAGCTACGACTCCGCGATGAGAGTGTTCTTCCTTCCGGGTACTACCAGCCCCTCATCGAGTTACTCCTCCAGTCGGTCAAAACGAGCAACAATGTGAGTAACCTCGTTGGCGTTTACCGTTCCTCAAACGGTGATACTTTTCCAGGGTGCGCCCATCCCCCCACCCCGGTGGCTTGTTGATGCTGCCCGGTGGCCACCTACTAAGGAAGGGTGGGCCAGCGGCCCAGTCTGTACAGGTACAGGTAAGTCCCCTTCCTGCCGATATCCCAGTCAGGGTCACCAAGCCACAGTGAGGGAATGTATGGGCGCCGGTGTCCCACACTTCCCGAGCTGACTCACAGCTACTGCAGGAACGCCGTCCTGCTCCACCGCTCAGATCCACAGGCCCATTTCGATTTGCTGTGATGGCGTTCGTTTTACGGCTTCCAGAATGAAGAGGCCGTGAGTTTCTGACTGGTCTCTGACGCAGTGTGAAAACTAACCCATAACTCCACAAATGCTCCGCTTGGGATTGTGTTCGTGCAGCCCCCAAAATACACGTCACAGCATCCCAGAATAGTTCAGATGTCAGCGAACTCCCTGGTGGGATATCGGGTTTGTTTCACACCAGCTGAGTGACTAGACAAGGGAAGTCAACGTGCAGGAAGTGTGCGTCTTGTTCATTGTGCCAGCAGGGGTCAGGAACTTTTAGATCAAAGAGGCTCGAATTTCTGAGGGTGGAGAATGGGGTCTCCCGGTTGTTGGCTGTGGCTTCCGCGTTTCCGGGAGGTCCAGCGTACTCGGTGGGAATCCTGCGGATGTTCAGTGCCTGGTGCTCCCAGTCTGCATGTTTCCAGGTTGAAGTTTCTGATTCTGATACCAACCCTGCACCAGCTCTAAGAAGCCGACAGGCACGGAATGAATGGAGGCCATTCGGCCCGTCAAACCTTCTCCTTTCACCAACAATGATTTGCCCCTCTTCTGTCAGCAAGTTCAGCAAAATCTCTCTCTGATCTCAAAGCACCAGCCCCCTGCCATTAATTTAGTAGTGGTCGCCTCAGACTCCGAGGGGGGAGTTTTCCCATCCCGGCCGCCACGGGGACCATAGAATCATGGAATCCTACGGTGCAGAAGGAGGCCATTCGGCCCATCAGGCCTGCACTGACCACAATCCCACCCAGGCCCTATCCCCGTAAACCCATGCATTTACTCTGCTAGCCCCTGACACTAAGGGGCAATTTATCACGGCTAATCAGCCTAACCCGTACATCTTTGAGGGGAAACCTGAGCATCCGGAGGAAACCCACGCAGACACGGGGAGAACGTGCAGACCCCACACAGACAGTGACCCAAACTGGGAATTGAACTCAGGTCCCTGGCACTGTGAGGCAGCCGTGCTAACCACTGTGCCACCGTGCCAGGTGAGGGGCTGACCATTGCAAAAGTCCAGTGACCTCGAGTGGGATTTTCTGCTTTTGGGGGCGAGCGCTACCAGAAAATCCCACCCCGGGTTTTAGTACATTTCCTCTGATTTGAGTGAAGTTCAGTCTAAAATGAGGATCATTCAGTGTTGAGCCTATCAGTGACTTTTCAGACTGGGTTTAATCAGATTGTTGGATCGAGTGATCCCGAGTAAGAAAGTAGCCAGTGATTCGTTAAATGAAACTGAACCTTAGGATTTACCCTGAAACCGGGATGTGGTTCTCAGACTGGGATTCCCCCAAATCCCTGGGGATCCATTGAGACTTTCCAGACAGTTACAGAATAGTCAATAATGTTGCTGAACTTGTTTCACATTAATGACATCTGACGTTTACAGTAACATGCCAGTTATTTTCAAATAGGACTAATTGTATAACAATTTATAAACTTCAGTGCAAAAGGACATCTTTTGCATCTTAAGAATTGCAATTATTTCTGGCGAGGAGGTTTATGGGGGATGTGAGGGGGAGTGTGTTTGGGGGGGACGTGAGGGGGAGTGTGTTTGGGGGGACGTGAGGGGGAGTGTGTTTGCGGGGGACGTGAGGGGGAGTGTGTTTGGGGGGGACGTGAGGGGGAGTGTGTTTGGGGGGGACGTGAGGGGGAGTGTGTTTGGGGGGGACGTGAGGGGGAGTGTGTTTGGGGGGGACATGAGGGGGAGTGTGTTTGGGGGGGACGTGAGGGGGAGTGTGTTTGGGGGGGACGTGAGGGGGGGTGTGTTTGGGGGGGACGTGAGGGGGAGTGTGTTTGGGGGGGACGTGAGGGGGAGTGTGTTTGGGGGGGACGTGAGGGGGGGTGTGTTTGAGGGGGAGTGTGTTTGGGGGGGACATGAGGGGGAGTGTGTTTGGGGGGGATGTGTTTGGAGGAGATGTGAGTCTGCCTATCTGTAACAAGACCTCCTGGATGCACCCACGCTCTAAGCATTGGCATCTTATCGACTATGTCATTGTCAGGAGAAAAGACAGGCAGGATCTCAGAGTGACCAAGGCCATATATGGTGCTGAGGACACTCTCTACGGACCTCAATCTCTCGGGAGCTCCCTCCTCCTGAGTACAGATGGTACAACTCTCATTACAGAGAGGGCTCAGTTCCTGCAGAGATGGGCTGAACACTTTGAAGCCATCCTCAATCGACCGTCATCTATTAACAATGAGGCAATAGACAGGATTCCTCAGGTTGATATCAACAGCGCCATGGATGACCCACCAGAAGTAGCCAAAGTCATGAAAGCTGTCAGCCAGCTATCCAGTGGCAAAGCCCCAGGGGCAGATGCCATACCCGCAGAGATCTACAAAGCTGCTGGTCCTGTACTTATCAAGAAGCTCACCAAGTTGTTCCTGTCCTTTTGGAAGCAAGGATCCATTCCTCAGGAACGTAAAGATGCTGCCATTGTACACCTCTACAAGAGGAAGGGCAATCGGCAAGTATGCGACAACCACCGAGGAATCTCGCTGCTCTCCATCACCGGAAAAACCCTCGCAAGAGTCCTGCTAAATTGTCTGGTCACCCATCTGGAGCTGGGCCTGCTTCCAGAGTCACAGTGTGGCTTCCACAAAGGTTGTGGGATTCCTGACATGATTTTTGCTGCGTGCCAACTTCAGGCGAAGTGTCGGGAGCAGAATCGCGAGCTCTACACAACCTTTGTTGACCTCGCGAAAGCTTTCGACACTGTAAGCCGACAAGGCCTGTGGAGGATCATGTCAAAGTTTGGCTGCCTCCCCAGATTCATTCAGATGGTACGCCAGTTCTGTGATGGCCAGAGTACTGGATGGCAAAGAATCCTCTGAGGCATTTCCAATGGCGTCAAACAGGGCTGTGTGCTCGCACTCACACTGTTCAGCATGATGTTTACTGCCACGCTGAATGATGCCTTCCAGGACAGTGTCGCTGGAATCAGCCTCAAGTACAGAGTGGATGGGAAGCTTTTCAACCTGCGGAGACTTCAAGCTATTACCAAAGTGAAGGAGACTGTTCTGAGAGACTTCCTCTTTGCCAATGACTGTGCCCTGTATACTGGCTCAGAAAAAGTCTGACCCACATACCCACATCATGACTACTGGCTCAGAGCCAGAGATGCAAGTCAGTACAGACAAATTTTCCACGGCTTGTGACAATTTTGGACTCACCATCAACATTAAAAAGACTGAAGTCATGCACCAGCCTGCTCCTCATGTACCGTACACAGAACCCATAATCACAATCAAGGGGCAGAAACCACAGGCAGTGGACCAGTTCACTTATCTTGGCGGCACCCTCTCCCAAGCAGTGACTATTGATGCAGAAGTTAACGGCAGAATAGCAAAGGCAAGTTCTGCTTTCGGTAGACTGCGCTCCACTGTATGGGAACGTCGAGGAATCAGCCCAGCAACAAAACTGAAGGTCTACAGCGCCGTGGTACTCACTACCCTCCTGTATGCCTGTGAAACGCGGACTGTGTATCGAAGGCATGCAAGACAGCTCAATCATTTCCATATGACTTGTCTTCGCAGAATATTACACATCAGATGGAAAGACAAAGTACCAGACACTGAAGTTCTCTCTAGAACAAGTCTACCATCAGTCCACACACTGCTGATGAGAGCGCAGACCCGGTGGGCAGGTCATGTCATCCGTACGTCAGACGAGCGCAAACCCAAACAGCTTCTTTTTGGGGAACTCTCTGCTGGAAAACGCTCGCATGGGGGGCAGAAGAAACATTACAAAGACACACTCAAGGCCTCCCTGAAGTCGCTTGACATTGACACGACCACCTGGGAAACGCTGGCACAAAACCGCCCTACCTGGCACTGCCTCATCCACAAAGGCTGTCAAGCTCACGAAGCAAGGTGTATTGCTGAAGCACAACTTAAGCGCGAGCTGTGCAAGTCCACAGCCACCAGCGCGACAACTACAGTGTCTACACAAGTCTGTCCAGTATGTGCCAGGACATTCTGTGCCCGAATTGGCCCTGATCAGTCATCTTCGGACACACCCCGACCAGCCTCAAAATGACTAATGGTGTCAAGGTGCTCATCGATGACGATGGACAAACAACTGAACGAACGGACGAACAATCTCTAAGGGAGAAGAGAGAATATAGAATTATAGACATTTTGGGGAGAAAATAAAAACGTAATACCATAAGACATAGGAGCAGAATTAGACCATTTGGCCCATCGACTCTGCTCCATCATTCAATCATGGTTGATTTTGTTCTCATCCCCATTCTCCTACCTTTTCCCCATAACCCCGATCCCCTTATTGATCAAGAACCTATCTTATCTCTGTCTTAAAGACACTCGATGACCTGGCTTCCACAGCCTTCTGCGGCAAAGTGTTCCACAGGTTCACCCCTCTCTGGCTGAAGAAATTCCCCCTCATCTCTGTTTTAAAGGATCGTCCCTTTAGCCTGAGGTTGTGCCCTCTGGTTCTAGTTTTTCCTACAAGCGGAAACATCCTCTCCACATCCACTCTATCCAGGCCTCACAGTATCCTGTAAGTTTCAATAAGATCCCCCCTCATCCTCCTAAACACCAACGGACCCAGAGTCCTTGACCATTCCTTGCACAACAAGCTCTCTATTCCAGGGATCGTTCTTGTGAACCTCCTCTGGATCCTTTTCTAGGTCAGCACATCCTTCCTTAGATATGGGGCCCAAAACTGCTCACAATTGTTCCAAATGGGGTCTGACAAGAGCCTTATACAAAAGTACATCCCTGCTGTTTTAGACCATATTGGCTCTGTTTAAAGTTTATTTATTAGCATCACAAGTAGACTTCCATTAACACTGTAATGAATGGTAACTGGTGAAAATCGCCTGGTCACCACACTCGCTGTTACTGATTACTGGAGTTAGCGTTTTAATTTTGGTGCAGGGTCCACGACCCCTAATCCATTTATAAAGAGCTCCTTCAACATTAAGTTACTTGGTCTCACCATTTATCCTAGGGATTGAACCAGTTACTGAGTCTCGTCTAATCATTATTTCAAATCCGAGAGTAGATTTTCCACGGATTACTAATTGTGCCAGTGTATTTTATCTGGCAGTATTACCATGTGACAGGTTCAGAAGAAGTTTGAGTGAGGGTCACAGGGTGACAGTGGATGGAGAAGGTAAGATGATAGGTAACGAAGCCTCTGCAATAGCAGCCAGTTTCCAGGGTTTAACATGAGTTGGGACCATTTGAAAAGACTCAGAATACAACCAATGATCTGTTGATAGGGACTATTGAGTATAGTCAACATTATTCAGGAAACGTTTCCCTCCATCTGACTGAAACTCCCAATATGTTAAAACAGAAAAGAACAAGTGTCTCCAAAATATTTGATCTTATCTGCAGGAGGTCCCCAAGCAGGCAATGAATCACTGTTGTGTAGATACATGTGGCAGCTGCTTGGTACACAGTAAATGAGATCCCTCACCAGTTAACGGGGCCTTTTACTGTCCATGTTGATTAAGTAGGAATGATGAGTGTACATTGGCACCATGTCCCACTTTTCAAATAGCATCACATAAGAACATAAGAAATAGGAGCAGGAGTAGGCCATCTAGCCCTTCGAGCCTGCCCCGCCATTCAATAAGATCATGGCTGATCTGTCGTGGCTCAGTTCCACATTCCCGCCCTCTCCCCATAACCCTTAAACCCCTCGCTTATCAAAAACCCATCAACCCGCGTCTTAAAAATATTTAGCGAGGCAGCCTCCACCACTTCAACGGGCAGAGAATTCCAGAGATTCACCACCCTTTGAGTGAAGAAGTTCCTCCTCAACTCCGTTCTAAACCGTCCCCCCTTTATCTTGAGGCTGTGCCCCCTAGTCCTACTGTCCTTTCTGAGCGGGAAGAGTCTCTCCACCTCTATCCTATCCATCCCATTCATCATCTTATACGTCTCAATGAGATCTCCCCTCATTCTTCTAAACTCTAACGAGTACAAGCCTAGTTTATTCAGCCTCTCCTCATAGCTCAACCCCCTCAACTCCGGTATCAGCCTAGTAAACCTCCTCTGCACTCCCTCCAAGGCCAAAATATCCTTGCGTAAGTAAGGCGATCAAAACTACACACAGTACTCCAGCTGCGGCCTCACCAATGCCCTATACAGCCGCAGCAAGACCTCCCTACTTTTATATTCAATCCCCCTCGCTATGAAGGCCAGCATCCCATTCGCCTTCCTGACCACCTGCTGCACCTGCAAGCTGGGTTTTTGCGACTCATGCACAAGGACCCCGAGGTCCCTCTGCACCGTCGCCTGCTGCAGTTTTTCGCCACGTAAGTAATAGTCCTTCCTACCATTATTCCTACCAAAGTGGACCACCTCGCACTTGCCAACATTAAATTCCATTTGCCATTTCCTGGCCCATTCGCCCAGCCTATCTAGATCCTTCTGCAGACTCTCCACACCCTCTGCGCAATTTGCCGTTCCACCAATCTTGGTGTCATCAGCAAATTTCGACACTATACACTCGGTTCCCTCCTCCAGATCATCTATATAAATGGTAAATAGCTGAGGCCCCAGCACCGACCCCTGAGGCACTCCACTCGTCACCAACCGCCAATCCGAATAGCACCCATTAACCCCCACTCTCTGCCTCCTATTTGACAACCAATCCTCTATCCACGCTAACACCCTACCCCCAACTCCATGCCCCCTGACCTTCTGCAATAACCTCTTGTGAGGTACCTTGTCAAACGCCTTCTGAAAATCAAGAAAGACCACATCCACCGGCTCTCCTCTATCCACCGCCCTAGACACATCCTCATAGAACTCCAATAAATTCGTCAGGCATGACTTCCCCTTAACGAAACCGTGCTGCGTCTGCTCTATCAAGCAATTCCCCTCAAGATCACAGGATCCATTTGTCCACTGATTCAGAAGTGAGAGCCGCGCCAGTCACGTATCACATCAATCCAGTATCAAGCCAATCTTTAATAGTTTAGAAAGTGTCTAGATCCAGTTGAATATGTAGACTTATATTCAAGTGTATCTTCCTGTAGCATTGTGCTGGGATTCTAATATTGCACACAAGTGGAAACAATGGTCAGGATTTTCCACCCCTGTGGGATTGGCAGTGAGGGCGGAAAAGCCAGCAGGAGATCCAAAACGACTTTTGTAATGGGTTTCCCTGCTCTATTATTCCCCCCACATTGCGATTTCCAGCCCACCACCCTTGCCCTCCCCCACCCAGCGTGGTAGCACAGGGCTTACAACAGCTTTTCTAAACCAGGAAGCTGGTGAAGGGTTCCTCACAGAGGGTGCATAGGTAAGGACACACCCCCCCACCCCACCCCGGGGAGAGGGTCATGCTCTATTAGTAACCTGGATAACTTGGGACTGTGTCAGGAGGCAGTGCCTGGGGAGACCTTCCACTGGGTGTGTTTGGAGTTGGAGGGGGACGTGTTCACGGGTGGGTGTTGGAGGGGGACGTGTTCACGGGTGGGTGTTGGAGGGGGACGTGCTCACGGGTGGGAGTTGGAGGGGGACGTGTTCACGGGTGGGAGTTGGAGGGGGACGTGTTCACGGGTGGGTGTTGGAGGGGGACGTGTTCACGGGTGGGAGTTGGAGGGGGACGTGTTCACGGGTGGGAGTTGGAGGGGGACGTGTTCACGGGTGGGTGTTGGAGGGGGACGTGCTCACGGGTGGGAGTTGGAGGGGGACGTGTTCACGGGTGGGAGTTGGAGGGGGACGTGTTCACGGGTGGGTGTTGGAGGGGGACGTGTTCACGGGTGGGTGTTGGAGGGGGACGTGTTCACAGGTGAGTGTTGGAGGGGGACGTGCTCACGGGTGGGAGTTGGAGGGGGACGTGTTCACGGGTGGGAGTTGGAGGGGGACGTGTTCACGGGTGGGTGTTGGAGGGGGACGTGTTCACGGGTGGGAGTCGGAGGGGGACGTGTTCACGGGTGAGTGTTGGAGGGGGACGTGTTCACGGGTGGGAGTTGGAGGGGGACGTGTTCACGGGTGGGTGTTGGAGGGGGACGTGCTCACGGGTGGGAGTTGGAGGGGGACGTGTTCACGGGTGGGAGTTGGAGGGGGACGTGTTCACGGGTGGGAGTTGGAGGGGGACGTGTTCACGGGTGGGTGTTGGAGGGGGACGTGTTCACGGGTGGGTGTTGGAGGGGGACGTGTTCACGGGTGGGTGTTGGAGGGGGACGTGTTCACGGGTGGGAGTTGGAGGGGGACGTGTTCACGGGTGGGTGTTGGAGGGGGACGTGTTCACGGGTGGGTGTTGGAGGGGGACGTGTTCACGGGTGGGTGTTGGAGGGGGACGTGTTCACGGGTGGGAGTTGGAGGGGGACGTGTTCACGGGTGGGTGTTGGAGGGGGACGTGTTCACGGGTGGGAGTTGGAGGGGGACGTGTTCACGGGTGGGTGTTGGAGGGGGACGTGTTCACGGGTGGGTGTTGGAGGGGGACGTGTTCACGGGTGGGAGTTGGAGGGGGACGTGTTCACGGGTGGGTGTTGGAGGGGGACGTGTTCACGGGTGGGAGTTGGAGGGGGACGTGTTCACGGGTGGGAGTTGGAGGGGGACGTGTTCACGGGTGGGAGTTGGAGGGGGACGTGTTCACGGGTGGGAGTTGGAGGGGGACGTGTTGACGGGTGGGAGTTGGAGGGGGACGTGTTCACGGGTGGGAGTTGGAGGGGGACGTGTTCACGGGTGGGAGTTGGAGGGGGACGTGTTGACGGGTGGGAGTTGGAGGGGGACGTGTTCACGGGTGGGAGTTGGAGGGGGACGTGTTCACGGGTGGGAGTTGGAGGGGGACGTGTTCACGGGTGGGAGTTGGAGGGGGACGTGTTCACGGGTGGGAGTTGGAGGGGGACGTGTTCACGGGTGGGAGTTGGAGGGGGACGTGTTCACGGGTGGGAGTTGGAGGGGGACGTGTTCACGGGTGGGAGTTGGAGGGGGACGTGTTCACGGGTGGGAGTTGGAGGGGGACGTGTTCACGGGTGGGAGTTGGAGGGGGACGTGTTCACGGGTGGGTGTTGGAGGGGGACGTGTTCACGGGTGGGAGTTGGAGGGGGACGTGTTCACGGGTGGGAGTTGGAGGGGGACGTGTTCACGGGTGGGTGTTGGAGGGGGACGTGCTCACGGGTGGGTGTTGGAGGGGGACGTGTTCACGGGTGGGAGTTGGAGGGGGACGTGTTCACGGGTGAGTGTTGGAGGGGGACGTGTTCACGGGTGGGAGTTGGAGGGGGACGTGTTCACGGGTGGGAGTTGGAGGGGGACGTGTTCACGGGTGGGTGTTGGAGGGGGACGTGTTCACGGGTGGGTGTTGGAGGGGGACGTGTTCACGGGTGGGAGTCGGAGGGGGACGTGTTGACGGGTGGGAGTCGGAGGGGGACGTGCTCACGGGTGGGAGTTGGAGGGGGACGTGTTCACGGGTGGGAGTCGGAGGGGGACGTGTTCACGGGTGGGAGTCGGAGGGGGACGTGCTCACGGGTGGGAGTTGGAGGGGGACGTGTTCACGGGTGGGAGTTGGAGGGGGACGTGTTCACGGGTGGGAGTTGGAGGGGGACGTGTTCACGGGTGGGAGTTGGAGGGGGACGTGTTCACGGGTGGGAGTTGGAGGGGGACGTGTTCACGGTGAGTGTTGGAGGGGGACGTGTTCACGGGTGGGAGTTGGAGGGGGACGTGTTCACGGGTGGGTGTTGGAGGGGGACGTGTTCACGGGTGGGCGTGGGAGGGGGACGTGCTCACGGGCGGGCGTGGGAGGGGGACGTGCTCACGGGTGGGCGTGGGAGGGGGACGTGTTCACGGGTGGGCGTGGGAGGGGGACGTGTTCACGGGTGGGCGTGGGAGGGGGACGTGTTCACGGGTGGGTGTTGGAGGGGACGTGTTCACGGTTGGGCGTGGGAGGGGGACGTGTTCACGGGTGGGCGTGGGAGGGGGACGTGTTCACGGGTGGGTGTTGGAGGGGACGTGTTCACGGGTGGGTGTTGGAGGGGACGTGTTCACGGTTGGGCGTGGGAGGGGGACGTGTTCACGGGTGGGTGTTGGAGGGGACGTGTTCACGGGTGGGCGTGGGAGGGGGACGTGCTCATGGGTGGGCGTGGGAGGGGGACGTGTTCACGGGTGGGTGTGGGAGGGGACGTGTTCACGGGTGGGTGTCGGAGGGGACGTGCTCACGGGTGGGAGTCAGAGGGGACGTGTTCACGGGTCCCCTGCCCATTGGAGTGTGTGGGGGAGGGGGGGGGTCGTCCTTTTTAAAAATTTTTTATGTTTCTTGGAAGTGAGAATGTTGGTGGGACAGGCTCTGTGACCTGCCTCTGGAATTTATTTTCCAAGTGTTAAAGAGATTCAGTGGGAGAGGCTGGAAGCGCAGTCGACGGACTGCACACTGCTTTTCCTGCCTGGAAAAGCACTCTGAGAAAAAAATCCGGAACATTCTGCTTACCATGTAATGTTAAGTGATTACATTGATGCCACATCCAGGGTCCCCACCATCATATCATGTTGACCATTGTCCATCAACTCTTGTTGTTAGGATTTAAGAACTTTTTTGCATCCCCTACAAGGAATGGTCTTTCCCAGGTACTGCCTGGAATATGATTGTGGCAAAACTGCAAATATATTTTAATGTAGGTCCAAATATCCAGCTGCAGCTTGGAAAGGCATTTTGATGTTGATGATGCAGTGATGTGACACACAATATCAGCCCAAAACGTGCTTCATATTTTGAGAATTTCTGATTGGCCGTAACCGAGTGCCATCATTGAGAAAGGTATTCCAGTTGAGTGGGCTTCCATCTGTAAGAGCCCCTCAGTGATATTACTGTCCGATGGATCAGCGGCAAGGCAGCACAGGAGTTAGCACAGCTGCCTCACAGCACCAGGGACCCCGGTTCCATTCCAGTCTTGGGTGACAATCTGGAGACTGTACGTTCTCCCCGTGTCTGCATGGGTTTCCTCCGGATGCTCCAGTTTCCTCCCGTAGCCTGAAAGATGTGCAGGTTAGGTGTACTGGCCATAGGCTATGGTGATAGGGCAGGGGGGTGGTGGATGGACCTCGATAAGATGCTCTTTTGTAGGGCCGTGTGGATTCAGTAGGCCTCCTTCTGCACTGTGGGGATTCCACGGAATATTCTCCAGTCAGCTATTGTTGGAGTGAGTGAGCTGCTGTCTCTTTTCCCACTCGACAACTGGAGGAAGCTGCCTGCCTGCTAAATGGTAATATATTCTCTATAAAAGGGAAGCTTGTATAAAGCTCGCTGGCTCCTGGCGTCTCGTTCATTGATGAGCAGAATTTGTGTCTCCATGGGGTGCTTCAGTGTGAAGTTGATGCTCGAGTCCAGAGCCTTTCCACAGGATTCAGGAAGCAGCAGGAGTGAGTAATGAAGCTGTAATTTATTCAAAGGATACAGATGACACCATAAGCTGTGAGAGCAGAGACAGGGAGCTCTGAGGATACTGTCCACGTGTCGACATTGAATTACGTACATTGGCTCACTCGGGTGGACGTGACTTTGTGAAAGTAAAATGAAAACCATTGTTGAGTTAAGTTCAAAATGGTGCTGAGAGGATCTTGTTGAGAGGTTGAGGTAGTATTACTGTGATTGGTGCAGAATGAGACTGTCAGGTGATTAACAATAGACACAAGAAGCAAACGAGAAGGGAGTCTGTACGGGGATTACAAAGAATTCCTGTGGGCAGAAAGGGAAAAGATGATGGGAACATTGGAAAGCTCTATCTCTTAGACCAGGTGGACAAAGAACAAGAGGAAAAGAACAAAATGTACAAAGGGAGAATTGAGGAAAAAAATGAAGAGAACATACCATAAAAATAATCGTGGGTGTTTTGCATATATGCAGTTATAATTTGCATTATGCCTTAGACATGGGAAATTACCCCTTAGTGTCCCAAGATGTGCAGGTTGAGTGGATTGGCCATAGGAAATGCATGGGGTTGTGACGATAGAGCAGGGGGGTGATGGGCGGACCTCGGTAAGATGTCCTTTTGAAGAGTCAAGTAGATTCAATGGGCCAAAGGGCCTCCTTCTCCACTGTGGGGATTCTATGAAATATTCTCCAGTCAACTATTGTTGGGAGTTAGTGAGCTGCTGGGGAATGACATTTGAACAGTTTACACAGCCCTCTGAGACTCAAAGGCTGAAAGACGGAGGGAGGTTTTGAGGAGACGATGGCACAGTGGTAACGTTACTGGACCAGTAATTTAGAGACCCCTAGATTCATGTTCAAATCCCACCGTGGTATCTGGTGGAATTTAAATTCAATGAATAATATCTCAGAATTAAAAGCTAGTCTCAGAAACGGTAACCGCAAAATAATTGTCGTTAAAAACCCATCTGGTTAAGGGAAGGAAATCTGCCATCCCTACTCGGTCTGGCCTACACATGACTCCAGAGACACAGCACTGTGGCTGACATTTAACTGCCCCACTGAAATGGCAGGGAATGGGGGCGGGGGGTGCATGTCACTCAAGTGGCATCAAACTGCTACAAAATCTAAAAGGAATGGAACCAGATGGACCATTCAGCATTGACCTAGACATCAGAAATGACAGTGGCAAACACAGCCCTGGCGACCCTGCAAAGTCCCCCTGACTAACATACGGGGGCTAGAGCCAAAATTGGGAAGATTGAGCCATCTACAAGATGCACTGCAGCAACTCACCAAGGCACCTACAACAGCATCTTTCAAACCTGTGCCCTCTACCGCCTAGAAGGATAAAGGCAGCAGGTACATGAAAACACCATCGCTGTAATTTGCCCTCCAAACCACACACCATCCTGACTTGGGAATATCTCGCCGTTCCTCCACTGTCGCTAGGTCAAAATCCTGGAACCCCCACCCTAACATCACATGGACTACAGCAGGTTGTGGTAGTGTGGCCCCTTTAAAGGGGCCATTCCTGAGAGCCATGTGATCGGGCCAGGTTTTATGGCGAGTCAACGTGGGAAGCTAAGACAGTCGGTTCAAGGGTTTGGGGAGGGACCTCCGCTGGAGCCAGGGGGGAGAAGCATGTGCTGCAGCTCTGCCAGACTCTTGTTTGTACGTATATAAATATTGTTGGTAATAAACCCTTCATAATGTGAAGCCACGAGCCGCCTTTGAAGTTATTACATGGTTCAAGACAGCAGCTCACTAGCACCTCCACAAGGGCAATTAGGGATGGACAACAAATGCAATAATCACATCCCAGGAAGGAATGAAAGAATTCATAGAACCCCTACAGGGACATTCAGCCCATCGAGTCTGCACCAACTATGATCCAACCCAAGCCCTATTTCCATAATCCCTCATATTTACCCTGCTAATCTCCCTGACACTCGGGTTATTTATCATAGGCAGTCAACCTAACCTGCACATCTTTGGACTGTGGGAGGAAACCGGAGCACTCAGAGGAAACCCACGTAGACACGGGGAGAACATGCAAACTCCACACAGACAATGACCTGAGGTCGGAATTGAACCTGGGTCCCTGGCGCTGTGAGGCAGCAGTGCTCACCACTGTACCACCCGTGCCGACCTGTACCTCAAAGAGCCAAATAGAACACATCTAGGCCATCAATCCAATTCCGTAATCCACAGCATTCACCCCTAACTAGTCAGCCATTCCCTCTTATATCTCGACATATTAACCTTTGCCACGGCCCCCATCCACAATTCTAACTACAAGCAAGTATTTAAAAATGATTTGTTGCGTTCGTTAACCAAGTTGTTGGATATCTGCACTTGCTCTACAAGGTGTGCTCGGTAACGATGATATTCTGTTCCCCTCCAGGGTGGAAAGTGGAACCTGCTGGCACTGATCGATGAGGTCACGACTGCTGAAAACCGGCAAGAGGTCGCAACCAACCTGGTTAAGCTATTCCTGGGCCAAGGGCTGGCAAAAGAGTTCTTAAGTGTTGTCATTAAATTGGAACTGGACAGAACAAGTAAGAAATTGAGTCAGTGTACATACACAAGCAATACTTTCAGCAATTAGCTTAAAGGGTTCCAGTTCTCTGGCCAGAGGATAGAGTGAAATGGGTTCAATCCTACAATAAAATGATCACTATGCATGGCTGCTCACATAGAAAGCCAATACAATATCTACAAGTTTTGTCAGACCTGGTTAAATGGCTCACAAGAAATCATTGTCCCTTTCAATATTCTGGCACTCTGGGTCTGTACTCGATGGAGTTGGGGAAATCTCATTGAAACTTACAAAATACTGAAAAGCCTGGATTGGGTGGACATGGGGAAGATGTTTCCATTAGTAGATGAGACTAGGATCCCAGGCCATAGTCTCGGAGTAAAGAGACAACCCTTTAGAACATAGAACATTACACCGCAGTACAGGCCCTTCGGCCCTCGATGTTGCATCGGCCTGTGAAACCAATCTAAACCTACACTATTCCGATATCGTTCATATGTTTAACCAATGACCATTTAAATGCCCTTAATGTTGGTGAATCCACTACTGTTGCAGGCAGGGCATTCCACGCTCTTACTACTCTGAGTAAAGAACCTACCTCTGACGTCTGTCCTATATCTATCACCCCTCAATTTAAAGCTGTGTCCTCTCATGTTAACCATCTCCATCCTATCTAATCCTCTATTCATCTTATATACCTCTATTAAGTTACCACTTAACCTTCTTCTCTCTAACGAAAACAGTCTCAAGTCCCTCAGCCTTTCCTCATAAGATCTTCCCACCATACGAGACAACATCCTGGTAAATCTCCTCTGCACCCTTTCCAACACTTCCACATCCTTCCTATAATGCGTCAACCAGAACTGTACGCAATACTCCAAGTGCAGCCGCACCAGAGTTTTGTACAGCTGCAT
Organism: Carcharhinus amblyrhynchos; assembly: GCF_965287045.1. Lineage (NCBI taxonomy): Eukaryota > Metazoa > Chordata > Chondrichthyes > Carcharhiniformes > Carcharhinidae > Carcharhinus > Carcharhinus amblyrhynchos. The sequence goes on along the minus strand of NC_137346.1, from coordinate 38,977,465 downwards.
CATGGTTCCTAAACTCAATCTCTCTACCAATAAAAGCTAACACACTGTACATCTTAACAACCCTGTCAACCTGGGTGCCAATTTTCAGGGATCTATGCACATGGACACCGAGACAGCCCAGCTCTGCAGCTTATCTATGTCCCTCTGTAACCTGCAACATCCTTCCGCACTGTCCACAACTCCACCGACTTTAGTGTCATCTGCAAATTTACTAACCCATCCTTCTACGCCCCTCATCCGGATCATTTATAAAATGACAAACAGCAGTGGCCCCAAAACAGATCCCTGTGGTACACCACTAGTAACTGAACTCCAGGATGAACATTTCCCATCAACCACCACCCTCTGTTTCTTGCAGCTAGCCAATTCCTGATCCAAACCGCCAAATCACCCTCAATCCCATGCCTTCGTTCCTTCTGCAATAGTTTACCGTGGGGAACCTTATCAAACACCTTACTGAAATCCATATACACCACATCAACTGCTTTACCCTCATCCACCTCTTTGGTCGCCTTCTCAGAGAACTCAATAAGGTTTGTGAGGCACGACCAACCCTTCACAAAGCCGTGCTGACTATCCCTAATCAAATTATTCCTTTCTAGATGATTATAAATCCTATCTCTTATAATCCTTTCCAAAATTTTGCCCACAACAGAAGTAAGGCTCACTGGTCTATAATTACCAGAGTTGTCTCTACTCCCCTTCTTGAACAAGGGGACAACATTTGCTATCCTCCAATCTTCCAGCACTATTCCTGTAGACAATGATGACCTAAAGATCAAAGCCAAAGACTCTGCAATCTCCTCCTTAGCCTCCCAGAGAATCCTAGGATAAATCCCATCCAGCCCAGGGGACTTATCTATTTTCATACTTTCCAGAGTTGCTAACATCTCCTCCTTATGAACCTCAATCCCATCTAGTTTAATAGCCTGTATCTCAGTATTCTCCTTGACAACATTGTCTTTTTCCTGTGTGAATACTGATGAAAAATATCCATTTAGCACCTCTCCTATCTCTTTGGACTCCACGCACAACTCTCCACTATTGTCCTTGACTGGCCCTAATCTTCCCCTAGTCACTCTTTTATTCCTGATATACCTATAGAAAGCTTTAGGGTTTTCCTTGATCCTTATTGCCAAAGACTTCTCATGTCCCCTCCTGGCTCTTCTTAGCTCTCTCTTTCAGTCCTTCTTGGCTAACTTGTAACTCTCAAGTGCCGTAACTGAACTTTCACGTCTCATCTTGACATAAGTCTCCTTCTTCCTCTTCACAAGCGATTCAACTTCTTTAGTAAACCACTGTTCCCTAGCTCGACCACTTCCTCCTTGCCTGACAGATACATACTTATCAAGGACACTCAGTAGCTGTTCCTTAAACAAGCTCCACATTTCAATTGTGCCCATCCCCTGCAGTTTCCTTTCACATCCTATGTGTCCTAAATCTCGCCTAATCACCTCATAATTTCCTTTCCCCCAGCTATAACTTCTGTCCTTCGGTATATACCTATCCCTTTCCATCGCTAATGTAAACGTAACCAAATTGTGGTCACTATCACCAAAGTGTTCACCTACCTCCAAATCTAACACCTGATCTGGTTCATTACCCAGTACCAAATCCAATGTGGCCTCGCCTCTTGTTGGCCTATCTATGTACTGTGTCAGGAAACCTTCCTGCACACATTGGACAAAAACTGACCCCTCTAACGTACTTGAACTATAGCTTTCTCAGTCAATATTTGTACAGTTAAGATCACTCATAACAACTACCCTGTTACTTTCGCTCCTATCCAGAATCATCTTTGCAATCCTTTCCTCTACATCTCTGAAACTTTTCAGAGGCCTATAGAAAACTCTCAACAGGGTGACCTCTCCTTTGCTGTTTCAAACCTCAGCCCATACTACCTCAATAGATGAGTCCTCATCAAACGTCCTTTTTACTATCGTAACACTGTCCCTGACTAACAATGCCACACCTCCCTCTCTTTTACCATCTTCCCTGATCTGACTGAAACATCTAAATCCCAGCACCTGCAACAACCATTAGAACCCTTGACTATGTAAAGTTAAAGCACATGGGATTGCAGGTAATGTCCTGAGATGGATAGAAAGCCGGTTAGCAGATGGGAAGCAAAGAGTTGGCATAAATGGGCCTTTTTCTGATTGGCAGTCACTGACAAGGATCTGTGCTAGGACCCCAACTGTTCACATTATATATTAATTAGCTGGAAGAGGGAACTTAACATATTAACTCCAGATTTGCAGGTGATACAAAGTTGGGCAGATGAGCTGTAAGGAGGATGCAGAGATGTCTCAGCGTGATTAGGCATATGCATGGCAGATGCAGAATAATGTGGATAAATGTGAGGTTGTCCACTTGGGTAGCAATAATAAGAAGATAGATTATTACTGGAATGGGTGCAAATTGAGAGAGGCGAATATTCAGCGAGGCCTTGGAGTCCTCATGCATCAGTCGCTTAAAGTAAGTGCACAGGTACAGCCAGGCAGTAAAGAAGGCAGATGGTATGTTGGCCTTCATAGTGAGAGGATTTGAGTATAGGGATAGGGATGTTTTGCTGCAATTGTATAAGGTGTTGGTGAGGACACATCTGGAGTATTGTGTACAGTTTTGGTGTCCTTATCTGAGGAAGGGTGTCCTTGCTATAGCAGGAGTGCAGAGAAGATTTACCAGGCTGAGTTCTGGGATAGCAGGTTTGTCATCTGAGGAGAGACTAAGTCAGTTAGGATTATATTCTATAATATATATGGAGTTTAGAAGAGAGAGGGGATCTCATAGAAACTTGTAAAATTCTAACAGGATTAGACAGGGTAGATTCAAAAGGAATGTTCCCAAAGGTGGGGGAGTCCAGAACTAGGGATCACAGTTTGAGGATAACTGTTTGACCTCAAAGTTCGACCTTTTGGAACTGAGGTAAGGAGAAATTCCTTCACCCAGAGAGTGGTGAATGTGTAGAATTCATTACCACAGAATGTAGATGAGGCCAAAACGATAGCTCTTGGGGCTAAAGGGACCAAGGGATATAGGGGGAAGGTGGGATCAGAATATTGAATTTGATGATCAGCCATGATCAGAATGAATGGCAGAACAGGCTCGAAGGGCTGAATGGCCTACTCCTGTTTCTAGTTTCAATGTTTACCCAGATGAGGAGGAATTTCTTCAGCCAAAGGGTGGTGAACCTATGAAATTCATTGCCCAGAAGGCTGTGGAAGGCAAGTCATTGTGTGTATTTAAGATAGAGATAGATAGGTTCTTGATTGATAAGGGGATGAAAGGTTAAAGGTGGGAGAATGGGGTTGAATGGTGGAGCAGATTTGATGGGTAGAATGGCCTGATTTTGCTCCTATATCTTATGTCTCATTAGAATGAGAATTAGAATGAGTACATGGAACTTAATAGAATTGAGGATTATAGGGAAGCATGGTAGGTATTGATATCATCGGCACAACTTGTGGGCCGAAGGGCCTGTTTTTGCTGTAGTTTTTCTGTGTTCTATGTTCTAGAATGCTGTTCTTACTAAATATCCTAATATTTTGGACACATCATATATTAATGTCTCATCCAATTAAAATCCCTTTGAGAAATTGAACCAACCCCAGAATGCAGGAGTAACAGCTTTCCTTACACAATCCTAATTCTAAATGTTTCAGTATTTCAGTCTGCTTCCTGTCCTGCAGTGTTAGCAGTTGTAGACTGCCTGATTTCCTGAGAGTGTGAGAATTTACATAGCTCCTTATCACGCCTTCACAACATCCTGACACAGTTCGTGTTTGAAGTGTAGTCATTGTTGTCATGTAGGCGAATGCAGCTTTCCAGCTCTAACCAGAGGAACTATGTTGTAACCAAAGAGCAGCTGAGAGAGACAACATTCCGATGAGGGTTTATCGTAGGCGGAGAAAGGACAGAAGTTACCATTCATTCCGAAACAATCCTTTTCTGTCTCTTGTGTGTTTTTCAGGTGAACCGAATACTTTGTTCCGTAATAATTCTTTAGCTTCCAAATCCATGGAATGTTTCCTAAAGGTAAGACACAGACTGGGATGAAATATCTTCAGGTAGGGCAGTGGCCTCATTGTTGATGATTAAGGGGGATTCCATTGTGTTAGATTAGACAGTTCACAACATAGGTTTCAATATCAGCTACAGGCGGGAGCAGGTATAACTGGGATATGAGTATGTTAATGAGTCAGTGATGTTAATGATGATATAGGTCTGACACTAAGTTAGATGACCAAGACATGGAATAGTCCATGTCCTCGTGAGCCCCTCCTCTGCAGTCTTATTCTACAACCTAGGAAAAGGGGAATCGTGGGAAATGAGGAACTAAGGGTCATTATTACTGACGTGCCCTTCCTGTTGTTCAGTCATCTGCTTGTCTGTTAAATGCTGCAGGTGGCTGGGATGCAATACTTGCACAACATCCTCGGGCCTACCATAAACCGAGTGTTTGAGGAGAAGAAGTACGTGGAGCTGGACCCGAATAAAATGGAGTTCAAGGAAGCAGGGTAATTAATGGCTGACCGCTTGTTTTCACATCCAGTTAGTCGACTCAGAGACGTCCACAAAACATTTACTGGATTTGACTGAGGGTTGGTGGGGGAGGGGGAGCAATGGCACTTTGTAAGAGTGGGGATCAGGATGCGGTGCTTGGTCATGGGTTCATCGAGAACCGGCAGATGTGTTTCAAACAGCTGTACTGCTCTCTGGAAAGCTCATTCTTGCATTGAGTTGCTGTATTTGCCATTTTGCCCCGGGTACCTCCTCAGGGAGCTTCTCTCTCCAGAATAACCCAAAGTTTGTGTTTAAGTAAGGTAACAAAAACACAATAATCTGTGAAAGGTAAGAAATCCTGTTGAACATTTCTACAGCTGATACCTCCAACCACTCTCCCCTCTTGAATATTCTATCTATCAAATCTTTAGGGCAACGCAGTGGTTTAGCACCTTCTGAACTCAACATTGAGACTGTAAACTTTCTCCTCTAACTTGATCCATGTTTTAAATAGAATTTTCCTTTGTTCCAAGTAACCCTGTACCCAAACCACCCCTCCACCCAGCCTCGCCCGCCCCAATTTCCTGACTGGGAGGTCCAGAAGCCCCACCCACAGGGAGGTCTGGAAGCCCCACCCACAGGGAGGTCCAGAAGCCCCACCCACAGGGAGGTCCAGAAGCCCCACCCACAGGGAGGTCCAGAAGCCCCACCCACAGGGAGGTCAGGAAGCCCCGCCCACAGGAAGGTCAGGAAGCCCCATCCACAGGGAGGTCCAGAAGCCCCACCTACAGGGAGGTCAGGAAGCCCCACCTACAGATATCCAGTTCTGATCATGGGGATTATTGTTGCTGCACCCCAATGTTGTACAATTATCCAGCTGAGTATTGACCACTCGCTCCAACATGCAAGCTGCTGAGACTGTTTGGAGGGATGAATAGCACATCCCTTATCCAACAGAATATCTAAAAGCAAAACTTGAAATTGGAGGCCATTTATTACTGCAAACTATGTAATAAAAAGCATAAAATATTGGATAAACTCAGCAGCATCTGTGGAGAGAGAAACAGTGTTAATGTTTTGAGTCCCTTTGACTCTTCTTCAGAGTTAAGGAGGGAGAGAGGCAATGATTTTATACACTTTAAGAGGAGCAAAATAGCAGGTCAGTGATAGGTCACCTCTACATTGGAGAGAGTAAATACAGACTGGGTGACTGCTTTGCAAAACACCTTTGCTAAGTCTACAAGCATGACCCCACGCTTCCTGCTGCGTGCCATGTCACCTCACCATCTTGCTTGCTCTCATGCTCAAATGTTCATCCTTGACCTGTTGCAAAGTTCCAGTGAAGCCCAGTGAAACTGGAGGAACAAAACCTCATCTTACAATTAAGCACCTTCTGAACTCAACATTGAGACTGTAAACTTTCTCCTCTATCTTGATCCATGTTTTAAATAGAACTTTCCTTTGTCCCAAGCAACCCTGTACCCAAACCACACCCCCACCCCTACAACCAGCCTCCCCACCCATCCCCCTAGGCCATCTTTCACTGAGCACTGCCCTTTATTCTCCTATTAACACATTCTGCTAATTTAACTTCATGCCACCATCAGCACCTGCTGTAGGCCTTAACATTACCATTAACACTTCCTTAGTCTTGTGTCCTAAATATAAAAGGACGGCACGTTGGTTAGCACTGCTGCCTCACAGCCCCAGGGATCTGGGTTTAATTCCACCTCGGGTGACTGTCAGTGTGGAGTTTGCACATTCTCCCCGTGTCTGTGTGGGTTTCCTCCGGGCGCTCTGGTTTCCTCCCACGCTCCAAGGATGTGTGTGTTAGGTGGATTGACCATGCTAAATTGCCCCTTAGTGTCAGGGAGCTTACGAGGATAGGGCCTGGGTGGGATTGTTATCGGTACAGTCTCAATGGGCCTAATGGCCTCCTTCTGCACTGTGGGGATTCTATGATGATTTGATGAAATTTGTGCAACCTCTCCCAGCTCACACTCATCACTGACCTCTATTTTGCTCCACCTCCTCTTAAACAGTGTAAAATCTCTCTCTTTTGTTCTGAAAAAGAGTCAAACAGATTCTCTGGGTTCCCTCTACAGGCGCTGCCAGACCTGCTGAGTTTATCCAGCATTTCCTGTTTTTAATTTCAGATTTACAGCCTCTGCGATATTTTGGTTTTATTCTACTCCAAGAATGTGTGTCTTTTCATTCCCACGGTCGGTACACCAGTCACTGTCAAGAGGGTCAAACTGGAATCAGTTTAACTCTTGGGAATGGCAGTGATGTGAGCCAACACATTTCTTGTAGTGCCCGTTAACAATCGGAAGAGGGAGACTCCCTGAGTTCAGGGCCAGGTCAAGAAGATGAAAGCACAGCAGGCTAGCCCACAGTGCCACACATTCTCACTTTACACTCCGATGGATGAATGAATTCTCTGCACCCTGTCTTGAGTCAGCGTGTCCCTGTCTAGTGCATGATTTAATGAATCACCCCCCTTTAGCAGAGAGAAGGCTAAAACAGTGTGCACTGTTGAGTGTAGCTCGTTGATGTATTATATCAGGCTGGCTATATCCTCCACTCTCTGAGGAATTGTTACAGTACAATAGGCGTTGCACCTAAATCAAAGCAGTGATCTTTTCAGATTTAAGAATGTGTTAGCACATTCCAAATAACAAAGCAATCTATGGAATTCCTTAAACGTAAAAATTGTAGCAGGAGGCCATTCAGCCCTCGAGACAACTCCACCATTCATTATGATCATGGCTGATCATCCAACTCAATAGCCTGATCCCCCTTTTTCCTTTGATCCCTTTCATCTCAAGTGCTACATCTAACTGCTTCTTGGAAATATACAATGTTTTGGCTTTCAACTACATTGAGTGGTAGTGAATTCCAAGGCTGACCACTTTGAGGGTGAAGAAATTTCTCCTCATCTCTGTCCTACACAGTCTGCCCTGTATCTTGGGACTGTGACCCCTGGTTCTGGACACCCCCACCATCAGGAACATCCTTCTCACATCTGCCCTTTCTGTTCACGTTAGCATTTTATAGGTTTCTATGAGATTCCCCTTCATTATACTCGTTGGAGTTCAGAACAATCTTAACCATCTCAATCTTTTCTCTTAGAGACACTGATGTATACGTAAAACATATGACAATCACTTTAATAACAGCCCCCTCCACCCCACCACACCCTCAGGGTAACTGCCACGTTCCTCAGGCAGTCCTTTAACAATCTGTACCTCTGTTCTGCCATTCACGCACTCTGATCACTTCATTGACACTTTTGAACACCTCCTCAGCCTTCTGTATCCTCATTTATATTCCCTTTGTCCTGTTCCAGCATCCACCCCCCCCTCCCCCCACCCTCACAGTATAAATCTCTGCCGATTCGCTTTGATCTCAGCTCTGATGGAGGGTCATCCAGACTCGAAACGTTGACTCTATTCTCCCTCCACAGATACTGTCAGACCTGCTGAGATTTTCCAGCATTTTCTATTTCTGTAGCATCACTTTGACCAGTTTTACTCCATGTGGAATACTTTACACTTTTTATTATGTTGCCCATTTACATATTTTATTCTACATATTTTTAAACTCACTCCACATTCTCTCTACCTCAGGTTCTTTATTTCTTTCTTCCCCTCCACGTTCTGTCTATCGTGCATTCTCTCGCATTTTGTCCCTTCGCTGTCTTCCTCTGTCCGGTTCTCTCTTGTCTTCTCATTCTCTTTCACGACTCCTGTGTTTTCTCTCATCTCCTTTTCTTCCTGATGTTCTTTCTCTCCTTACACTGCCCTCACATCTCAGATTACGCCCTCAGATAAAGAGAGGGGAAGAGGGAGCAAACAGGTTAGACAAATTAAATTGAGAGAGATAGTTCGCATTAAGGACAGTTTCTAGAATCATAGAAACCCTACGGTACAGAAAGAGGCCATTCGGCCCATCGAGTCTGCATCGGCCATAATCCCACCCAGGCTCTACCCCATATCCCTACATATTTTCCCTGCTAATTTACTTTTCTTTACGGAGGTGTTACCCACAATGGGATGGTTCTAGTCTTAAATCAGAGTAACCAGGCTATTAGATGGGCCGAATAGTCTACTTCTCTTTCTTATGATCTTAAACCTCCAGGTGCCCCTTTGATCAGATTTACGGAATTGGCTCTACTGCATTTGTGGTTCAGGTACCAGACTTGTTCCAATTCCAGGGTCACAGATGGTATTGTCCCTGTTGATAGAATGTGGAAAGTATCAGTGCGTGAGACCTCCGCAGAATCGTAGGAAGTTTACTGCACAGAAAGAGGCCACTTGGCCTATAGCGTCTCCATCAACCAAAAAAAAGGAGCCACTAATTCCACTTCCCAGCACTTGGTCTGCAGTCCTGGAGTTACAGCATCTCAGGTGCAGGGTCAGACACATCTTAAATGAGTTGAGCATTTCTGCCTCCAGTACCATTTAAGGCAGTGAGTTGCAGCGCCCCACACCAGCCTGGGTGAAAGGTTTCTTTCCTCATTACTCCTCTAATCTTTGTACCAATCACTTTAAATCTGTGCCCCCAAGTCATTGACCTCTCTGCTAAGGAAGGTGAATAGGATCTTCCCACCCATTCTATCCAGTACCCTCACAACCTTGTACACCTCAGTCAAATCCCCCCTCAGCTTCCTCTGTTCCAAGGAGAACATAGAATCCCTACAGTGCAGAAAGAGGCCATTTGGCCCATCAAGTCTGCATTGACTCTGAAAGAGCATTTTACCCAGGCTCACCCCCTGCCCTGTAACCCTGCACATTTACCACGGCCAATCCAGCTAACCTACACATCTTTGGACTATGGGAGGAAACCGGAGCACCCGGAGAAAACACACGCCGTCACGGGAAGAACATGCAAACTGCACACAGACAGTGACCCGAGGCCGGAATTGAAGCAGGGTCCCTGGCACGATGAGGCAGCAATGCTAACCACTGTGCCACAATTACACCCTTTCTGTAACGAGGTGCCCAGAACCGCACCCAAGGTATGGCCTAAGTACTGATTTATACAATTCCAGCATAACCTCCTTGTGCCTCAGTCACCATTTATCAACCTGCGTTCCTCCAGCTACTGTGTGTGGGCACAAGGTGCTGGTTGGGTGAAAGATGGGCACCTTGGAAGGGCAGTGAATCAGATCTTCCCACTCCCCCAGATGTTGCCACGATGGGTCTGCCTCGATGACAGTCACGTGTATCACGTTTTAAAACTTCATTTCAGTTGCTCCGGCCTCCATCGGTGTCAGACCGAGGTGGATATCATTCAGCACAGCGCACAGTGCCTGCAGTCCTACCTGACAGAGCTCGTCAAGGCCATGGTGAACTCAGTGGAACAGTGCCCCTCGATGATCAGAGCCACCTTCAGGCAGCTCTTTAAAAGTGTGGAGGAGAGATTCCCTCAGGATCTTTACAAGGTGCGTGCTGCACGAGCTTGCTTGTCTTTAGCAGCTTCTTCGAGATTCTTGTGTCTGCTCGGGTCTCTCGGTGCACGGACGTGAAAAATACTCAACTCCGAAATTTAAAAAAAGATCCCATTAGTTTATGAAAGTGGAAGGTTGCTCAAAGGTTCAGATGTGACATTTTAATCTAAGGTAGTTAATGCTGGCTGTAGTACCATGTGGTTTGTAGTGTATGCACTGATGTGATTTCGTAAATTCCAATCAGTTTTATTTCTTCGCTGACTCATTTCAGTGCCCCTGTGAGAGGTTAGAGCTGCTTTTCATTGATGCAACATTCATAGAACCGTAGAATTCCTACAGTGCAGAAGGGGCCATTCGGCCCATCAAATCTGCACTGATTATCCAACAAAGCATCCCACCCAGACCCTCTTCCCCTTCTCCAAGTCTGTAACCCCACCCATGGCTAATTCACCCAATCTTGGGACACTGAAGGACAATTTAACATGGCCAATCCACCTAACCTGCATATCTTTGGAGTGTGGGAGGAAACCGGAGCACCCAGAGAAAACCCACGCAGACATGAAGAGAACGTGCAAACTCCACATAGACAGTGACCCAAGGTCAGAATTGAACCCGGGTCCCTGGCGCTGTGAGGCAGCCGTGTTAACCACTGTTCCGCCAAGCCGCCCCTGGAGAAAATGATCTTTGGCCTATTATTGTAGTGGGCAAGCGGTTTTGTGGCACAGTGGGTAGCGTCTGTACCAGTGGGCCAGAAGTTCAGAGTTGAAGTCCCACTACGGGATTTGATGGCCTTGAAAGATGTGTTCGTAACTCGGTCAAACAGGTGATTATCAGTCTGTAAATTCTTCCAGTATGGCTTCTGGAAGGTGATAAGAACCATTTTCCTGTCCACCGCACTGTAGGAATCAATGGCAAACCACCTCTGGACTTTGCCGAGGATAATCACGGATCAATCCGATGGAAGTTCATGGTCACCAATGACCTCTTAGAGGATGGAGGAGGAGGTTCGTTGTGGACATGTTCCCTTTTCCTCCAAATGCCATAGCCTCAGTGCCAACAAATATTATCTAATATGTCATTTCTCATTAAGAAAAAAGCATGAAGACTGTAAATTGAAACTAAATATGTACTGGTACAGGAACTGTGCTCAGGATTCTGGCGGTGATTGGAGCCTTGTGCTGTGCAGCAAGTTATGATCTGGATCACACTCGGTGAACAGCCCCATTTGCGAATTGTAAAGAGGAATGGGATATAGTTATGGAAAGGAGCAGGACTTGGGGAAAGTTGGAAAGCTTGTTAAACGAGGCAGTGGTCTTGGAGATGTTTGATTAATCGTCCTGTTCCTCTCTGTACAGAACATCAAGTACATTGCAGTGACCAGCTTCCTGTGTTTACGATTCTTCTCACCGGCCATCATGTCTCCCAAACTCTTCTATCTCTGCCCGAAGCACGCAGACGCACAGACCAGCAGGACCTTGCTGCTTCTGGCCAAGGTGATCTGGGACCGGGGGGAGGGGGATTGACGATCTCTGGTATAAATTAGCCACTTTCATTGATTTCTAATTTGAATTGTTACTGTGTCCTTGCTGGAGTTAATCCAGTTTTAGCTTCCCTTCTTACTCACAAGGCAATGCTGGTGAAAATGGCAGGAAATTCCCGTCTTGTGTGTTTCACAATGTGGTCCCACTGAATGTCACTCCCCATAAGGAGCAGGAAAATAACCTCTGAAAGTCCTGTGTAGGGACCTGAGCTCTCTCATGCTTTCCTTCCAAATATTAGTTTTACCTGGACGGATCCAGCCAAATAATGGAAAGAACTGGAAAAGCGTAGCGATAAACGATTTACCGTCACAACCTCATGATGCCCAAGTATTCGTGATATTTGGAACCCATCCGAAGAGTCACCTCATGAGAGTTTTTACATTTGGGTTTATGCTGCTGAGTTTGTGGGGAGGTGCGGACGCGCATTCTCCTCGACCAAATGGGTGAGATACACTCACTGAACACAAGAAACAGAAACTCTAGACCTTAATCTAGAAATCGATATTGTTGGTCAACTTTCGAACTCTCCGATTTCCCAAGCGCAGAAGGTGAAATGAAAAGAATGGTGTCAGTATTATCTGGGATATCTGGGTGGAATTGGAGCAGGCGGGGGATGGGGGCAGAACTCGGATGGGATTGTCTAGTTTAGGGGCGAGTGCTGTGGGGAAATCCTGAGTCACCGGTACTGAGCTCCACTCAGCAGTGCCTCAGGCTTGGTGTGAGTACAGCGCTGTTGAGCAGGTGGACAAAATAAAACAAAACAGCAGGATAGTAGCCTTTGCTGCTGTATTGTTAATTTTGTCCATAGTGTGACCAGCAACTTGCTGGTAATTATTAAAAGGCTCTCAGTCTGCTCAGTTGCAGATGAGTGAACCATGCCAATGAGGAGTCCAGGAGCTTTGTACATTCAGAGGCTACCTCATGGCCCTATCCTCAACCCTCTAATTCCAACACGTCCTCCCTCCCTCACTCACTGTTCCTTCAATTACAATTCCCATTGAGGGTGCCTTTTGGAAATTCGGTGACTCCCAGCAAGCTCCGAGCCGGGAAAACAGAAAATGCGGTATGCGCCTCATGGGATGTTGGAGTTGGTCCCAGGACAGAATCTCTGTCATTACAGGCTCGGACCTTACAACACTAAAATCTCATTGTGCAACCCCAGTGCAGGCCAAGGTTTGGAAACGCCTGCATGTTGCAGCATGGAAACAGGCCCTTCAGCCCAACTTGTCCATGCTGCCCTTTTTTTAAAACCCCTAAGCTAATCCCAATTGCCCGCATTTGGCCTATATCTCTCTATACCCATCGTACCCATGTAACTATCTAAATGCTTTTTAAAAGACAAAATTGTACCCACCTCTACTATTACCTCTGGCAGCTTGCTCCAGACACTCACCACCCTCTGTGTGAAAAAATTGCCCCTCTGGACACTTTTGTATCTCTCCCCTCTAGTTTTAGACTCCTCTTCCTCTAGGGAAAGATATTGACTATTTGGCTGATCTGTGCCCCCCATTATTTTATAGACCTCTATAAGATCACCCCTCTGCCTCCTATGCTCCAGAGGAAAAAATCCCAGTCTATTCAGCCTCTCCTTATAACTCAATCCATCAAGCCCCGGTGGCACCCTAGTAAATCTTTTCTGCACTCTTTCTAGTTTAATAATATCCTTCCTACAATAGGGTGACCAGAATTGCATGCAGTATTCCAAGTGTGGCCTTACCAATGTCTTGTACAACTTCAACAAGACGTCCCAACTCCTGTATTCAATGTTCTGACCGATGAAACCAGACATGCCGAATGCCTTCTTTACCTCTCTGTCCACCTGTGACTCCATCTTCAAGAAGCTATGAACATATACCCCGAGATCTCTTTGTTCTGTAATGGTCCTCAATGCCCTACCACTAACTGAGTTCAGTCTACCAAAATGCATCACCTCATGTTTGTCTAGATTAAACTCTATCTGCCATTCGCTGGCCCAAATGATCAAGATCTCATTGCAATTGGAGATAACTTTCTTCACTGTCCACTATGCCACCAATCTTAGTGTCATCTGCAAACTTACTAACCATGCCCCCTATATTCTCATCCAAATCATTAATATAAATGACAAATAATAGTGGGCCCAGCACTGATCCCTGAGGACACCGCTGGTCACAGGCCTCCAGTTTGAGAAACAACTCTCTACAACCACCGTCTTGACAGAAGCCAGAAGCCAATTTTGTATCCATATCTCACCCTGGATCCCGTGAGATTTAACTTTATGCAACAACCTACCATGCGGTACCTTGTCAAAGGCCTTGCTAAAGTCCATGTAGAAAACATCAACTGCACTGCCTCGTCTACCTTCTTGGTTACCCCTTCAAAAAACTCAATTAAATTTGTGAGACATGATTTTCCACTCATGAAGCCTTGTTGACTGTCCCTAATCAGTCCTTGCATCTCTAAATGCCTGTAGATCCTTTCTCTCAAAATACCTTCCAACAACTTACCCACCACAGATGTGAGGTTTACTGGCCTGTAGTTTCCAGGCTTTTCCCTGCAGCTCTTTTTAAACAAAGACACAACATTTGCCACTATCCAATCTTCAGGCACCTCACCCGTGACTATCGGTGATTCAAATATCTCAGCTAAGGGATCCGCAATTTCCTCCCTACCCTCCCACTTCATCAGGTCCCAGGGATTTCTCTACCTTGATGCGCTTTAAGACTTCCAGTACCACCACCTCTGTAATATGTACACTCCTCAAGACATCGCTATTTGTTTCCCCAAGTTCCCTAACATCCATGCTTTTCTCAACAGTAAATACTGATGAGAAATATTCATTTAGGATCTCATCCATTCCGTATGGATCCGCACATAGATGATCTTGTTGATACATCGGAGCTGGATTGTTTTCATCAATTCAAAGGTGAAAAGGTGAACTTTATTCTGTCAGGAAGTATTGTGGATCAGAAAATGCTGGATAAACTCAGTAGGTTTGGCAGCACCTGTGGAGAGAGAAACCAAGTTAATGTTTTGACCCCATGTCCATAGCATCCTACAGTGCAAAAGGAAGCCATTTGGCCCATTGAGCCTGCACTGACTGCAATCCCACTCAGGCCCCATTCCTGTAACCCCTCATATTTACCCTACTAATCCCCTGATTCTAGGGTCAATTTAGAATGGTCAATCAACCTAACCCACACATCTTTGGACTGTGGGAGGAAACTGGAGCACCCGGAAGAAACCCATGTAGACACAGGGAGAACGTGCCACAGACAGTGACCCAAGCCTGGAATTGAACCCGGGCCCCTGACACTGTGAGGCAGCAGTGCTAACCACTGTGCCACCATGTCACCCCATGACTCAACTCAGAACTGAGAAGGGATAGAAATGTGACGGCTTTTATACTGTTGAAGAGGGTGAAGCAAGTGGAGCAGAATAGAAGGTCAGGGATAGGTGAGAGCTCAGAAGAGATTAGCAAAGATGTCATGGACACAGGACAAAGGGACTGTTAATGGTTGTGTTAAAGACTAAGGAAGATGTTAATAGCGGCATAAAGGTAAGACAGCAGAATGTGTTAATAGCAGAATAAGGGTCAGTGCTCAGTGAAACCAAAACAAGTTACAGGTAGCCCTGTGGGTAGGAACTTGGAATGAAAATAGGGGTGAGAGTCCATAGCCTGAAGTTATTGAAGTCCGAAAGGCTATGAAGTGCCTCATCGGGACAAGTGATGCTGTTCCTCCAGTTT
Source organism: Carcharhinus amblyrhynchos (assembly GCF_965287045.1). Classification (NCBI taxonomy): domain Eukaryota; kingdom Metazoa; phylum Chordata; class Chondrichthyes; order Carcharhiniformes; family Carcharhinidae; genus Carcharhinus; species Carcharhinus amblyrhynchos. Next base: position 38,962,239 of record NC_137346.1, on the reverse strand, counting down.
GCGTTGGGCTTACTTGGAACATTGCAGCAGCCAAGAACAAATATGTGGGCATGAGATGGAATGGCAAATGACAGGAATGTCAGGATCATCCGTGCAGAGTGAGCCAAGGTGTTCTGCAAAACAGTTACCCAGTCTACTTTCAGTCCTGTGATCACAACTTGTCTTTCTGGAGAGCATTTAACACAATAAAAAGCCCCATGGTGCTTCTGAAGAGTGTCAGCGGCCAAAGAAAAAAATGTGAACCAATCAAAGAGACAGAGTTTAGGTCAGAAACAAAGGGTGAAAATGGGGAGGGAGAGCTGGAGGGGGAATTCCAGAACTGAGGCCTAGACAACTAGAGGCACGGCCACTAATGGTGGAGCAATTAAAACCAAGGTTGCTCAAGAAGCCAGGGTTGGAGGAACCTCAGTGAGTTGTCAGACTGGAGGAGATCACAAAAAGGGGAGGCGGGGGGGTAAGCTGATTTGAAAACAAGGATGAGAATTTTAAAAGGAGGTTTCTGGGGACCAGGAACTAACTTATTTCATGGATACGGGGTAATGATGATTTACTGTGAGTGAGGAAAAGGCAGTAAAAAGGAGAGAATTGTGACTGGATTACCAAATTGGAGCAAGAACCTGTGATATGAGTCAAAAATACCTTCATTGTACCAATCAGAAAAGAGGGTAGATGGTTATTTGATTCAGAAATATGTCCCACTAATCCTGTGGGAGAATGACCTGATGACCATATCCTGCCTAAATTTATATCTACATAACATCGTAGCCCTATCTCCAAACCAGGACCAGTCCGTTGACCTTGTAGGGCACAATTAAAAAGGTTTCCCCCTCCATTAGGATTTGTTTTAGCTGACTCTGGTGTCCTTTACTCTGACTCTGGTCTGGTACAGTTGGGTTTATGTCATGGCATTGGTCCTGACAGGTAAATGGAAATCGAGGCAGCGTACAGCACCTGAAAGAGTTATGATTCCATTGGTGGGTGGGTTTGCAACCAGAGGATACAGGTTTAAAACAATTGGCAAAAGAAGTAAAGGGTGAGTGAGGGGGCAGCATGATGGCACAGTGGTTAGCACTGCTGCCTCACTGCATCAGGGACCCAGATTCGATTCCGGGCTTGGGTCACTGTCTATGTGGAGTTTACACATTGTCCCCATGTCTGCATGAGTTTCCTTCAGGTGCTCCGGTGTCCTCGCACAGTCCAAAGATGTACAGATTAGGTGCATTGGCCATGCTAAATTCTCCCTCAGTGTACCCAAACAGGTGCGGAGTGTGGTGACCAGGGGATTTTCACAGTAGCTTCATTGCAATGTGAATGTAGGCCTACTTGTAACGAATAAATAAACTTTACTTTAACTTTATTTAGACAGTAAGATGTTATAATCTAGCATGCATATTCAGTAATAACCTTCAGAAGGAAATTGAAGAACTGACTGAAAAGGAAATGTATACATGGTTATGGGGAAAGAGAGTGGGGATGAGTAGAACTAATTGGATGGATTATTCAAAGAGCCAGCATAGACACAAGAGACCAAATGGCCTCATTCTGTGTGATGTGATCCTATGCTTACATAAACAGCCCACAGATAACATATATGTCCATATTCTGAAGATAAACCTTGTATTATCTTCAGAATAATACAACATAAACACAAGCATCCGAGGGAGTGCAGAGGAGGTTTACTAGGCTGATACCGGAGTTGAGGGGGTTGAGCTATGAGGAGAGGCTGAATAAACTGGGCTTGTACTCGTTAGAGTTTAGAAGAATGAGGGGAGATCTCATTGAGACGTATAAGATGATGAATGGGATGGACAGGATAGAGGTGGAGAGACTCTTCCCGCTCAAAAAAGACAGTAGGACTAGGGGGCACAGCCTCAAGATAAAAGGGGGGCGGTTTAGAACGGAGTTGAGGAGGAACTTCTTCACTCAAAGGGTGGTGAATCTCTGGAATTCTCTGCGCGTTGAAGTGGTGGAGGCTGCCTTGCTAAATATTTTTAAGACGCGGGTTGATGGGTTTTTGATAAGAGAGGGGATTAAGGGTTATGGGGAGAAAGCGGGAAAGTGGAACTGAGCAGCGACAGATCAGCCATGATCTTATTGAATGGCGGGGCAGGCTCGAAGGGCTAGATGGCCTACTCCTGCTCCTATTTCTTATGTTCTTATGTTCTTGTAAGACACTCATTACTGGAGGACATTTACAAAGGCAGAATTGACTGGTTTGGGAAGTCTTCACAGAAATTTAAGTGATTGTACAGTAAATGTTTATGTTGAAATTGAAAAAGGTGACCACACAGGCATTAAACAGACAGAGATTAAGGAACTGTTAAAAGGTCAGACATCAGACTTAACTAGTGCCTCTCTGGATCCAAGAGTGCAGGAGCACAACAAGATAAGTAGAAAACATTGGGAAAAGATACCACAGTAATCTAGAGGAACATCAGACCCAGATTCTCAGGAAACACAGACAACGGAGCAGCAACAAATTAGCTTTGTTGACAGGGAGTATATATCCCTCTACCAACATGGCTAAAAGCAAACGATTTAGTTGTTGCCTCGTTATACTGTGGGATCTTGCTGTGTGCAAACTGGCTGCTATGTTTCCCACAATGCAAGGGTGACAACGTATCAAAGGTATCCGATTGGCTGTGAAATGCAATGGGACATCCTGCGGCCTTGCAGGGCACTATACAAATGCAATGTTGTTACTTTCCATCTTGCAGGCAATCCAAAGTATTGGCAACATGGACACTAATGTAGCCCGGGGGAAGGAAATCTGGATGGCCCCACTGCAGCCTCTTATTGTTCAAGGAGTCACGCTTTTTAAAGACTTCATCATCAAGCTCATTGACATTGAGGAGGATGAAGGTGAATATATTCAGAAGACATGTTCCACTGAAACAATGCATTAATTAATCCCCAGGTACCGGTGTTTACTCGTCATCATTCTGGTATTTATAAATCCGTGAGGTAATGTGGAGTGTCTAACTATAGGTTCAATTTTCCCACCTATTCAACAAGCAATGGCATCCAATTAATGTCCTATTCAAAAGGAAGAATTATAACTAATCACTGCTTAAACTGTCAAATGTGATTGGTAGGGTCGTTCAGAATCCTAGCAACCTGCCTTGGCAATGGTGTGCATCATACAGCCCCTCACCCGCATCATTCAACCTGGCAGGAAGAACAGTCCCTCTCATAAATGTTTCTTAAGATGAAAAGGTAGTTTTCTGGGGGAGGAAAGCTGTGAAAATTCTGGCTATGTTTGTCCCACTTGGTGATGCTCCGTGGGGGTGGGGGGGTGGGGAGTCATGGAATAAAACAATTTCAAAGTTCACCCCACTACATGAACAACCTCAGCCCCACTGTGAGAGACAGGGGATGATGAGGAACTCTCCCCCTTCTGTTTATTTATTTTTTATTCATTCGTGGGACATGGGCATTGCTGGCTGGCCAGCATTTATTGCCCATCCCTAGTTGCCCTTGTTCAGAGGGCAGTTGAGAGTCAACCTGTGGCTCTGGAGTCACGTGTAGGCCAGACCAGCTAAGGACAACACATCTCCTTTTCTAAAAGTCCTCCTTTTCTAGAGGACTTTTTTGACAATCGACAATGGTTTCACGATCATCAGTAGATTCTTAACTCCAGATTTTTTTTTTAAATGGAATTCAAATTCCACCATCTGCCGTGGTGGGATTTGAACCCAAGTTCCCAGAATATTAGCTGAGTTTCTGGATTAATAGTCTAGCAATAATACCACTAGGCCATCACCTCCCCCTAGCCACTCCTACGAGGGATTCTGCCCTGATGAGGGGGTATAGAAGATGTCAAATGGTTCATTGCGTGAGCTCACACTTGGACGGGTTGCAGTATCTAACCAACCAATGGCGATGAGCCTTGTTTAACAGTCCACATGAAGGTCAAGCCAGTCATTAGATGGAACAAGATTTAAATGAAAGCTATTTTTTTGAAGAAAAATCAAAATGTGACAGAGAGAAATAGAGAAGAGTAATCAGACAAACATGATTAAGTTCTTGAAAACTTTGAATGAAGTTGTGGTTTCAAGTGTTACGGTTCCGATTGTCACGCCGCTTATCCAGAGAGGATCAGCAGAAATTTCCTTCAATTAAATATTGATTTTCCTCGATCCTTGCCACAGACACATCATCAACTCTGTCCATTTACATGGCTACAGTTCTGACTAAACCAGACTGTTCCCAGCCGCAGAATCAGATTCAATATGGAGATGACCCCGGGGTGGGGTGGCATGGTGGCACAGTGGTTAGCACTGCTGCCTCACAGCACCAGGGACCAGGTTCGATTCCTGGTCTCAGGTCACTGTCTGTGTGGAGTTTGCACATTCTCCCCGTGTCTGCATGGGTTTCCTCCGGGTGCTCCAGTTTCCTCGTACAGTCCAAAGATGTGCGGGTTAGGTTGACTGGCCAAGCTAAATTGCCCCTAATGTCAGAGGGATTAACAGGGTAAATACATGGGGTTGCAAGGATAGGACGTGGGTGGGATTGTTGTCGATGCAGGCTCGATGGGCCAAATGGCCTCCTTCTGTACAGTAGGGATTTTATGATTCTCTTATTCTATGATCTTCCAGCCACTTAACTGCTTCGACTTTAAGACGCTCCACCTCGATAGTGTCCATAATGTCACCTATCTCCACTCCTGCCTTAACCCACCTTTGGCTGCAGTCCCTATCCAGTCCCCAGTGCTAACTCCCGTGTGTGGGGAGGGGGATAGTAGGTGGGAAGGGCAATGTTCCAGTCTTTGCCTGCACAGCTACAGCCTGTCATCAGGAAGGTGCCGTGAGACTGGTTTTGGAGGGGGTCTTGTGGCACAGTGGTACAACATACTCCCAATTCAAATCGTTCATTCATTCTAATGAGAACTGGCTTTCAGTGCTGCTGCCATGATTAGGGTGTCCTATCTGGGGAAAGGGTTAAACAATAGCGCTGACAGAGATTGGGAGTCGATGAGGAGGACAAAGAAGAGAAGAGGGTGCTTGAAGTGAGAACACGTACTTCTCAACAGATAGTGATGGAAAATTCACGAGTTAGCCCATTTGGTGACTGTCTTTCAGAGCTGGAATCCCAGAAATGTGTGGCACTGCAAACAACATCCACTATAAAAGAAGGATATTTATTAATGCACAGAGACAAGGAGCGGGGCATTCTAACATCATCGCACTTCAAAAAGCATTATTTCTCCTTAAATTGTGAAGCATTGTGCCATTCCAAGATGTCTAATGCAAAGGTAAGTGACTATTTTCCTCTGGTTTCAATGTTATATTGAAGCTAATCTCGCTGTATAACACCACTCTCACTGTTAACTACTTCAATTGGCCAAGTGACATCAAATTTCAATAATAAACACTTAGTAGAACATTCACCTCCATATCACAGGCAGGTCACACTCTCCCTATGATACTCTCTGCAAATCAATATAGAGGAAGGTTTAGTGGAACAGTGTCCCGACACATTTGCCAGAAGCTCTGGATTCAAGTCCCACTTCAGGATTTGATGACCATGGAAGGTGTGTTCTTAATTTGGCCAAATAGGTTGATTATCAGTCTGTAAATCCTTCCAATATGCCTGATTGCAGGCGCTGAGAGTGGGAGAGTGTCTTGGTTAGTCACACCACAGAAGTAACAGCAAACTACAGTGTACTTTGCCGAGGATAATCATGGACCAATCCAGTGGAAGTCCACGGTCACCAACACCCTCTTACGGAATGGTACCTGAAGGAGGAGAGGAGTATACGACCAGAAAGATAGCTAACTCATCTTTCAACATGTGGTTCTCCTCCGAGACAATAGCATATTCTGAGATTGTCCAAAGCAATGTTTTAAACCCATGTGCTCCACTACCTAGCACGTCAAAGGCAGCAGGAACTTCATCACTTTGAAGCTCCCCTCCAAGCCACAAACCATTCTCTTGGAACTGTACCATAGAATCCCTACAATACCAAAGTTTGGCTCATTGGGTCTGCACCAACCCTGCGACAAAGCATCTCACCCAGGCCCTATCACTGCGTGTATTCATCCCACTAATCCCCCTAACCAACACATTCTGGGACACCTAAGGGGCAATTTAGCATGGCCATTCCATCTAACCTCCACGTCTTTGGGCTTTCAGAGGAAACTGGAGCACCCGGAGGAAGCCCACGCAGACACGGGGAGAATGTGCAGATTCCGCACAAACAGTGACCCAAGACTGGAATTGAACCTGGGTCCATGGTGCTGTGAGGCAGCAGTGCTAACCATTGTGCCACCGTGCCGCCCCTCATTGTTCCTCCACTGTCGCTGGGTGAACTTCCTGTGTGGACCCACACCACGTAACTTGAAGTGGTCGGAAAAGGGATTCACCACCACTTTGTCAAGCGCAGTTTGGGATGGGTAATAAATGCTGGTCTAGCTGGGAATGAAAAGAAGTAATATTTAATCTTTACAAATAATCAAAATGCAGTAGAGAGAAAATGGGTAAGAGGCACCACTGGACAAATTAAATGGTTGGCACGGTGATTAGCATTGCTGCCTCACAGCACCAGTGACCTGGATTCAATTCTGACCTCAGGCGACTGTCTATTTGGAGACTGCACATTCTCCCTATGTCTGCGTGGGTTTCCTCCGGGTGCTCCAGTTTCTTCCCACTCTCTAAAGATGTGCAGGTTAGGTTGATTGGCCATGCTAAATTGCCTCTTCATGTCAGGGGAACTAGCAGGGTAAATACATGGGGTTACGGGGATAGGGTGGGGTTGTTGGTGCAGGCTCAATGGGCTGAATAGCCTCTTTTCTGCACTGTAGGGATTCTATGAAATTATTAATCTTTTAAAAGTATATTTTTGATGAAGATTTTTCCCATTTTTACAACACCACAAATCCTTCAGGTTTGGTACAGTACGACATAATCATTTTCCCACCTAACACACAGAGAGAGACAACAAGCCCCAGTTGGTTTGGATTATTCATTATTCATCACAAACAGCACCTCCAAAGATACAAATAATGAAAAAATGTTTCAGAGACTGGGGGAAAGCAGGATAACAAGAATGGTGTTTTGAGTATTGTAGCTCTGTAATTTTGTCATTCTGATTTGTCATGTCGCAAATTTAGATTCTAGAGATTGGGTGAGTAGAAATTTCCTCAAATTAAATATTCAGAAGCCCCCAGACCATTTTCCTTTAAAATGGAGTTCTGAATGGCAACAGGTTCTGTGGCCTTGCCCCCGTCCCCCCACTGACCACACATTGGATAAGACAGCAGAGAGAGAATCAATGAGATTTAGTAAACCTCAGCCTCTGCTCAAACCAGGCGCCTGGTTCTGAAGACATTGTTTGCTCTATTTTACAGAAGAGTTCATGCATTCCCCTGTCTAAGATCAGAGCAATTGAGAAGGTCGATGAGAAGTGTTTCGGCAGTCCATATGTCATGCAGATTATTTCAACTGACGGCAGAGGACAATTTGAAATAATGTATTTACAGTGCAAGGTATGTGGAACTCTGCTGATCCCTTTAAAAGAACTCTCCCTGCATGTGAAACATGACCTGTCTCTTTAGGGATCACTCTTTGCGACATGGAATGCCTGTCCGTTTAAGGATCCCTTGTTACGTGTGGAACATGGCCTGTCCCTTTAAGGATCCCTTGTTACATGTGGGACATGGCCTGTCCCTTTAAGGATCCCTTGTCACGTGTGGAACATGGCCTGTCCCTTTAAGGATCCCTTGTTACATGTGGAACATGACCTGTCCCTTTAAGGATTCCTTGTTATGTGTGGAACATGGCCTGTCCCTTTAAGGATCCCTTGTTACATGTGGAACATGGCCTGTCCCTTTAAGGATCCCTTGTTACATGTGGAACATGACCTGTCCCTTTAAGGATCCCTTGTTATGTGTGGAACATGGCCTGTCCCTTTAATGATCCCTTGTTACATGTGGAACATGGCCTGCCCCGTTAAAGATTCCTTATTACGTATGCGACGTGGCCTGACCCTTTAAGGATCCCTTGTTACATATGAGATATGGCCAGTCAAATCTCCATTTCATGCAGTGGGACGGGGGAATCCCAGTCACGGGCAAGATCGGAGAATTTCACCAAGGTACTGTACCTCAGAACTGTTCCGTTGTTATCCGTACAGCTACCTTTGTTGTGACTTAAATTAGTGAAAATTGATTAACAATTTCTATCCAGATGTTTCACTATTTCTTCCTTGATGATAGGTTCAAGCATTTTCCCCACTACAGAAGTTAAATTAACCGGCCTATAGTTACCCACCTTTAGTCTCTCTCTTTTTTTAAACAGTGCCTCACATTTGCTGTTTTCCAATCTGTGGGAACCATCCCAAAGTCCAGAAAATTTGGTAAATTACTACAAGTGCTTTTGCCCCACCATTTCTTTAGTACTGTGGGATGCATTCCATCAGGGCCAGGAGATTTGTCTACCTTTAGCCCCACTAGCTTGCCCAGCACTACCTCCTTAATAATCATGAGCGTTTCTAGGTCCTCAGTTGCCATGGCCTCCTTATCATTAATTTTTGGCATGTTATTTGTTTCTTCCACTCTGAAGACTGACACAAAATAGCTGTTCAATGCCTCGGCCATTTCCTCATTCCCCATTATTAAATCCCCCTCTCGAGGATTAATGTTTATCTTAGCCATTCTTTTTCATTTTATATTTATAGAAACTTTTGATATCTGTTTATATATTCTGAGTTAGTTTAATCTTTCTTTTTTATGTAGCTTTTGTTGTGGCTTTCTGTTAACCTTTAAAGATTTCCCAATCTTCTAGTTTCCCACTCGTCTTTGCCACTTTGCATGCATTTTCTTTCAATTTGATACCCTCCTTTATCTCCTAAGATATCCGTGGCTGATTATCCTTTTTCCTACAGTCCTTCCTTATCCCTGATATATAATTTGGCTCAGCACTGTGAAAAATCATTTTGAAAGTCCTCCGCTGTTCCTTAATTGTCCCACCATAAAGTTTTTGCTCCCAGTCTACCTTAGCCAATCCCTCCGTCATCCCATTTTGGTCTCCTTTGTTAAACACAAGACACTGGTATTGGATTTTACCTTCTCACATTCCACCTGTAGAAAAGACCACAGGTTAGACTGGAGCACTGGACAAGGGGGTATTTTATTCAAGGTGTGCATAGCTTCACAGACAGATCTAGACTGACTCCCCAAGCTCCACTCTGCGGGGAGCTAGCCCCTGGGGTCACCTGAGCCGTACTTTTAAAGAGGCAGCGTGCATCCCAACCTATATATAGTCACCCAGTTCACACAGGCATTCTGCACCTCCAGAGACAGGTCACAGAGATGCTGAACCTCGGTGATTCCCAGCCTTTTCCTTGATGCGGAGTGCTAGATTATCATCAAAAGCTTTTGCAGATCATGATGTACTCAAGCTGCTTTAAATTTCTTTTACACGGCTGTGGGAGTCAAATTTGTATATCGACAGGTATTAAAAACTCAGCTATTTCCAGTAGATTATCATAAAAGCATTTCACTCATCTTTTACCTGTCATACGCCTAGAATGAAGCAGATGACATTTACCTCATGAGAAGGAGGATTCTTTTTCCACAGACCACCTGCAGTGCCCTCGTGGACCATCAGTGGTCTGTGGACCACAGGTTGGGAACTACTGCTGTGCCCAGTTCCCCTTTCTTCACCGAGACCCTCTCCCTGGTACCCCTACCCCTCTCCATTCATTCACTGTACAGTTTGATTGACAAGAAATTCTGTATCTGGTATTCCGAGGCGGTCTCTCATCCAAGAACTAACCAGGTCTCAGTCTACTTAGCTGCCACAGTCAGACAGGATCGGGCATTTTCAGATTAATATGGCTGTACATCGACAAGAAATTCTGTCCACCTCCAATTCCGTTAAAGAACATCTACTCCTCCCCCTATTAATTATGTAATACCCCCCCCCTCCTCAGTTGATGATGTCTCCCCATCCCCAGCTAAAACCAACCCCCATTATTGCTCAGAGCAACCAAATTTCACCTGTGGAGACTGAGAAACTGACTTGGGTTTGACATTATAATCTGTATGTGTGGGACTTAGTCCTGCCCCACTCTTCAGTTGTAAGTCCCTTGCTAGGAACAGAGGGATTTCCAACTGAAGTAGAAGGAACATCATCAGTGAAACAGGGGAATAAGAATACAGGTCTAAACTGGTCTTGTATACTTTAAAATGGAACACCAGTGGTCTGAACTGGCCTTGCTTTGCCTGGTTCACCTTCTACCGTGCTGAGATTTGAATGATGTTGGAGCTGCTGACTATTATGCGGCAGACTCAGACAAAACCCCCTTGGACAGAGCTCTTCCTGAATAAACTACCTATCCAGTTCCACATTCCTCAAATACTGCATGTACCCAACAAGTAAAACAAACTCAAATTAACTCAGGGACAAATTAAGAGGGGCAGCCCCCCCCACAAAGGATGGGGGGGGGGGGGAGAACGGCCCAAACAGAAAGCAAAGTCCAAAGGAAACTTAAAACGTTAAATCAAAATGTGATTGTAAGGGTCTATAACACACCCCAGCCCCTGCGGTGCCCAGCGGGCCTCAAATACTGCATCTCCCATCCTTATTTTCTGAAAGTAACCCATCTAATTGGTGCCGTTTCCACATCAGTGCCAGCTGAGTTAACGTGGACGGTGTGAGTGAAGGTGGTAATTGTTGGTGTCGACCCCTTCCCGCCGATTATGTGCGCTGAACCCTGAACCCTGCCTGATCAATTCTGGGTTTTAAATTAACCTTTCCCGTAAGCGGCCCCTGCGAAGGAAACTCAATAACAGCTGGCCTCCGTTGTATCTCCTTAACCTCTTCACCTCCCCTTGCAAATGCAAATTGATTGTGACAGATAATTTCATTTCACGCTCAGAATGTGAATGAACTGAACCAGTGGCTGTCCTCACTCAGAAAATATTGTGTCAGCAACGAGCAAATGCTGAACTCCTACCATCCAGGAGTGTTTAAAGGGGAGAAGTGGAGCTGCTGCCATCAGAAGGAGAAAGCAGGTACTGCAGTTACTGACCTCTCAAACATTTTCTAAGCAGCTTTCTGAAGCAGAGAGATTCGTTCCAAGTGAATAATTTGACTTGCCTGTAATTTAAATGAATGTTTTTTTTTAGTGATATAAAAGGATTAAATTCTTCCATTACAGTGTACACAGTCTCTAAATAACTACACGGTGCAAAGAGTTCATATATCATGTATCATGGCACAGTTCATGTATCATGGCACAGTAAGCCCTAGGGACCCAGGTTTAATTCTGGCCTCAGGTCACTGTCCGTGTGGAGTTTGAACATTCTCCCCATGTCTGTGTGGGTTTCCTCCGGGTGCTCCGGTTTCGTCCCATACTCCAAAGATGTGCAGGTTAGATTGTCCCTTAGTGTCAGAGGGATTAGCAGGGTGAATATGTGGGGTTGTGGGACTAAGGCCTGGGTGGGATTGTTGTTAGTGCACGATGGGCCTTCTGCACTATAGAGACTCTATGTTTTTTTTTCATTTATTATCGGGACATGGGTGTTGCTGGCAGGCCAGCATTTATTACCTATCCCTAACTGTCCTTGGAGGGCTGTGGCTCAGGAGTTACATGTTGGCCAGACCAGGTAAGGATGGCAGATTTCCTTCCCTAGAGGAGATCAGTGGGTTTTTCTCTTAATTGATAATGGTTTCATAGTCATCACACACTTATCCACCACTATGCAGCCAGGAGGAGGTAAGCTTCACAACACAATTGCTGATTCTCTCTATCCCACAGCCCCTCACCTCCTATTCACCTGATCTTTCACACTCTCCCTCCTATACTCTCATTGATTCCCACCCGCTCACTCACTCACTGACTCACTCACCCATACACACATTCACTCACTCACACATTCACTCACTCACTCGCACATTCACTCACTCGCTCACTCACGCATTTGCACATTCACATACATTCACTCGCTCATTCGCTCGCTCACTCACTCATTCGCTCGCTCATTCACTCACTCACTCACTCCACCTCATTATCTCCACCATTCTCCAGGCCGCTCAATGATAAACTCACTCTCATTCCACACACTTGCTGTGAAAGAATGATTCAATACTCAGCAGTGCTTCCTGTGAAAGGAATTGTCTGGATAAACTCCTGTATAAACTCCTGTAGGTGAATACAAGCTCAGAGCACAAACCCTTTAAATGACCTTCTTCTTTTGCCTTATCAGTAAGCTGTGTCATTAGAATGATTCGGACAGGGAGGGTTCCTGAGCACGCGGTGACTCTGGGTGTATTTATTGTTGCAGCTACGGGATGTGACAAGACCCACTTTGGTGTGACACTCCAGGAGTGGAACGACCCGCTCAATCCCGATCTTGAATCCCACCTGATTTACAGACAGCTCCTGGCAGCTCGGGATTCATTAACGTGAGTGTCTCCGAGGAAAGAGTGTCATTGAGGAATTGGCAGTGCCTTATTCAACCTCAGGTCTTCCTGGATCAAGCAGCATCTCTCACCTTACGGGAATGATTGGCCAACTGCTTTGCCAGGACAGTGCCAAGGTTGTTCTGGAGTCAACCACCTGGGCATGGGCAGGAGCTTCCTGAGCTAGGCAGGGGGGAGGGGAAGGGGAAATCATTCAATGTTCTCTCTGCTCTTGTGAAGGGGCCTGTCTCCCTGTCATGATTAGAATGAAGCTGACTAGCGAGTACTGCCTGACACAGGTCCACGTCTCAGTAGCAACGTCAGTCACTGGGCAGTCATCGTGTAGGAATATGGACAATCTGTATAGACTATGTCTGTATAGAAGCCCGAACAACATCAGTTACACTGTTGGGCAGCAGGATGGCACAGTGGCTAGTGCTGCCTCACAGCATCAGGGACCCAGGTTCAATTCCAGCCTTGGGTCACTGTCTGTGTGGAGCTTGCACATTCTTCCTGTGTCTGTGTGGGCTTTCTCCGGGTGCTCCGGTTTCCCCCCACGCTCCAAAGAGGTGCGGATTAAGTAGATTGGCCACACTAAGTTGCCCCTTAATGTCCCAAGCTGTGTAGGTTAGGGGGATTAGTGGGGTAAATGTGTAGAGTTACAGTGATAGGGCCTGGGTAAGATACTTTGTCAGAGAGTCAATGCTGACTCGAGGGGCTAAATGGCCTTCTCCTGCACTGTAGACATTCTGTTACTTGTCCTGTGAAGATAGCAATGGCACTTCAGAGGTAGGACTGTTGGTGTAGACTGGATTGATAGTCAGACAAGACCAAGGTAAGGAGGGCAGATTCCCTCGAGAGGCTGTTAGTGAAACCAGCTTGATTTTAATTACAACCCAGTTGCTTCATTGTCTCTGTTAATGATCCCAACATTTAGATTTCTGGATTTTAAATTGAATTCACATTCTCAAAGTGCCCTGGGCAGATCTTAATTCTTATGCTTGATTATCAGTCCAGTAACAAAACCACTACCAAACATGTAACGAGCATCCTGAATGTTTTAATGTCAAGGTTAGCTTATAATTTAATTTAGTGTTTTGTTACGTAACAGTTTTCCTATTTGTTGATAGGGAAAAGTACCTGGAATATAAAGAGAAGAGCAGCGTCACAGCCCCGGAAAACACGGATGAAGGTACGTCACTCTGAGAACCCGTTCCCCAATTACAGCAAAGTTTAAAGTTTATTTATTAGTGTGGCATTAACACTGCAAAGAAGTTACTGTGAAAATCCCCCAGTTGCCACAGTCTGGTGCCTGTTCGGGTACACTGAGGGAGAATTTATCATGGCCAATCCACCTAACCAGCATGTCTTTCGGAGTAGGGATGTGGGCTGAAATCCTTCATCAAATGGGCTAGTATTGTGTTACTAATGCAGTGTGTGGATGCCCCGTTTGAACTCCCACGGTTTTACATTGAACATCTAATTATAAACGGTTATTTATTACTCATTGCCCTTTTCTACATTCCACACCTCTTTTTCCCACTTTGTCCTCATCCGCACAGACATCCTGAACCGACGGAACAAGGACAAAAGTCCGAGTCTCCTCCAGCACAACACCTGAGGATTTGTTACCTGTCTGACTCGCAGACACACCCTCTGCCCCGGAATTCTTACTCCCAGCAAATTCTCCACTCTTAAACTTTGTGATGTATTGGGCGGCAGCGCCTGGGTTCAGGGATGGCGTCTGCTCAGGATCACAGTTTCTGTCATGGGTCACCACCGGACTGGGCAGGTTGATTCCCAACTCCCAGATCCTGTCCCGGGAGGCAGGGGGACCCAGAGTCCAGGATTTGTTCCCTTTCCTTCTCCGACACCATGAAGACTTTGACTCAAAGTATGACCCAGCTCGAGGGACAGCCGTAGCCTGCTCATCACCAGATTTACAATCCACCTCGAGGATACGCTCTGTTGCAAAGACATAGTGCATCAGCCAATACGCTCTTACTCTCTCACAGCTCTCTGAATTCACAACCAAATTCCGACTGCCAGCACTGCTGCCTCACAGCGCCAAGGACCCGGGTTCGATTCCCGGCTTGGGTCACCGTCTGTGCAGAGTCTGCACATTCTCCCCGTGTCTGCGTGGGCTTCCTCCCTCAGTCCGAAAGATGTGCTGGTTAGATGCATTGGCCATGCTAAATTCTCCCTCAGTGTACCCAAACAGGCACAGGAGTGTGGCAACTAGGGGATTTTCGCAGTAACTTCACTGCGATGTTAATGTTAACCTACTTGTGACACCAATAAACAAACTTCAAAACATTAACTTCCTGCTCACTAGAATGAGTTTCTATTCAGTTGCTGACTGTTAACTGCCACTGGGAGGAAGTTTCTGTCTTGTGTTTTGCCGTTTTTAAGGTTCTAAGTAAAATGCAGAAACGTTAAGCTAAATCTCAGTCAGAGTTGACTCTCCCAATACTTACCAGATCATTCCCACTTTCACACCTAATTCCCAATCTGTAGGTTCTGTTTCTGATGCACTTCATTTCTGACCACAATATCTGAGCGAGGTAATCGTGGATTTTAAAAACATGTTGGTTTTAAAAAGGAGGGACATGGGGAATTTTTTATATGGGGTGCAATGTCAGCTTGGACCTTGTGTGTGTCTCTTTGGGGGGGGACCATGGATTGGATCCAGTTTGAATTGGTTTTTGGAATAAGCGAGGAGATAAGAACTTGGAGCAGGAGTAGGCCATCTGACCCCTCTAGCCTGCTCCGTCATTCAATAAGATCATGGCTGATCTTATCGTGGACTCGGCTCCACTTGCCCGCCCGCTCACCGTAACCTTTTCTGTTCAAACATTTATCCATCCTTGCCTTAAAAACCTTCAATGAGGTAGCCTCAACTGCTTCACTGGGCAGGGATTTCCACAGACTCACAACTCTTTGTGTGAAGAAGTTCCTCCTCAACTCCGTCCTATATCCGCTGCCCCTTATTTTGAGACCATGCCCTCTAGTTCTAGTTTCACCCGCCAGTGGGAATGGATTAGGATTTGCCTGGTCCGCTCTGCACATGGGCTTTGTAATTTTAAGAATGGAGTAAAATTTTTAAAAAAACAAGGAATTTCGTGGATTTGAAATCCCAGGAAAGAATGTGTTCAGCCAGAATGATAACCGATCTGTCCTGCACTCGTTTCTTGGGCACAGTGATAATAAATTGAACTATGGGAGATCTTGCTCCTAATCATCATACACTTTCGGAAATTTGTCAGGAAATTTGTCTTTCAGGGATCCCAGGTAGCTCCCTAAGAGGGCTGGATGTTAGATCCCCTTGCTCATGTTAATAATCAGCCTAACCCCCAGGTGAGAAGGCCTCTGGTAAGTTATGATGAGCAGTACCAGGTGAGCACAGGGCGTGAGTGTGCCTCTTGCTAGGGTTGATGCAGAACTCTCTTTCCTAGTCCGTCTCTCCTTTGCAGGGATCGATCAGCCGGATATTCCAAACCAACTGTTCCAAGTCATCCAGGATCTGGAAAAGGCTCATCGGAACTTTGAACGCTGGGAAATGTCAAAGGTCAAAAACGTCTCTCTGGACCTGCTCACATAACTTCACCAGAAAGAGTGAATGGATTTCCGCTGGTTGGTTCAATGTCAGCATCTATTTCTTAATGACATTAGTCACAATCCCTTCCTGCATCCTCCTCCCGCCCAGATATTTCTCTTGTTTTGAATTATGCAAAACATAGTCCGTGGCAAAAAAAATGTAAATGTGTATTTCCTGTAATTAATCTTTTAAACTGTTTGTAAATGTTATTTGAGTCTCAGTGCATGGTTCATGTTGACTGAGAGGATTGCAGTTTGCAATGGACAGAGAGTTGGGCCGACTCCAGAGTGAAGCCTCTTCCAGCCAGCAGCTCCTCAGGTTCTATAATAGGCAACAGAAGCTGAAATAATCAGACAACCAACATCAAACTACAGCAC
Organism: Carcharhinus amblyrhynchos; assembly: GCF_965287045.1. Taxonomy (NCBI): domain Eukaryota; kingdom Metazoa; phylum Chordata; class Chondrichthyes; order Carcharhiniformes; family Carcharhinidae; genus Carcharhinus; species Carcharhinus amblyrhynchos. The sequence goes on along the minus strand of NC_137346.1, from coordinate 38,945,856 downwards.
ACACTTCATTCTGAGGGACGATACCTATATGAAGAGTGTGATTGGACAAATCAAAGGGTCCTACACCAAATTTTACACTCAGATTTGGATATTCTTCATTCCACTTCCAGAGATCTCTTTAACACAGGGATGTGTACATCTGTGAATACTCTCCACAGGGATCCCATCTACCTGGGAATCTCCTCCTCCCCTCAGGTAACATCTGCCCTCCTCTCCTGTGAAGAAGGACCGGAACCCCCCTCCTCCCCAGGGACAGAGGGAACCCCCCTCCCCTCTCCAGGGAAAGAGGGAAGCCCCCCTCCCCTCCCCTCCCCTCTCCAGGGAAAGAGGGAAGCCCCCCTCCCCTCCCCTCCCCAGGGACAGAGGGAACCCCCCTCCCCTCTCCAGGGAAAGAGGGAAGCCCCCCTCCCCTCCCCTCCCCTCTCCAGGGACAGAGGGAAGCTCCCCTCCCCTCCCCAGGGACAGAGGGAACCCCCCCTCCCCTCCTCAGGGACAGAGGGAACCCCCCCCTCCCCTCCCCAGGGACAGAGGGAACCCCCCCTCCCCTCCCCAGGGACAGAGGGAACCCCCCCTCCCCTCCCCAGGGACAGAGGGAACCCCCCCTCCCCTCCCCAGGGACAGAGGGAACCCCCCCTCCCCTCCCCAGGGACAGAGGGAACCCCCCCTCCCCTCCCCAGGGACAGAGGGAACCCCCCCTCCCCTCCCCAGGGACAGAGGGAACCCCCCCTCCCCTCCCCAGGGACAGAGGGAAGCCCCCCTCCCCTCCCCAGGGACAGAGGGAACCCCCCTCCCCTCCCCTCCCCTCCCCAGGGACAGAGGGAAGCCCCCCCTCCTCTCCCCAGGGACAGAGGGAACCCCTCTCCCCTCCCCAGGGACAGAGGGAACCACCCCCGCCTCCTTTCCTTGGGATAGAGGGATCTCTGAGGATAAAGGTGATGAACCCACTTTGTGTTTCTCTCCTGGCTGCTAAAATCTCAGCAGGTCTGACAGCATCTGTGGAGAGAGAATAGAGCCAGTGTTTTGAGTCTGGGTGACCTCTCATCAGAGATTTACCAGGATGGAGCCTGGGCTGGAGAGTTTTAGTTATGAAGAGAGATTAGATAGACTTGGGGTTGTTTTTCTTGAAGCAGAGAAGACTGAGGAGGAATGTGATTGAGATGTATAAAATTATGAGAGGCGTAGATAGACAGGAAGAAACTTTTCCCCTTGGTGGAGAGATCAATGACTAAGGGACACAGATTTAAGGTAAGGGACTGGAGGTTAAGAGGGGTTGTGAGGAAAAGCCTTTTTACCCAGAGGGTAGTGGGAGTTTGGAACTCACTGCCTGAAAGGGTGGTGGAGGCAGAAACACTCATAACATTTAAGAGGTGTTTAGATGTGCACTTGCAAAGCCAAGGTGTACATAACCAAGGGGCCCAGTGCTGGGAAATGGGATTAGAATGGTTAGGTGTTTGGCTTTGACTGGTACAGATGCGATGGGCCGAAGGGCCTTTTTCTGTGCTGTATCTATAGGCAGCATTTTACAGCCTCACTCGAACGAGACCAGAAATTCCCACCCGAGGTTAACGGAGATTTCCGTCACTGGACCCTCACCCCCTCCGATTCTGTGGGGGGCCAGATGGTAAAGTCCCGGCGTACGACCTTATTCAATGGTAAAAATTATCCATGGACGTTGGGTAAAACCAGTGTGGCTTGGCAATACTGCCCTCTGCTGGGATAATTGTCTTACCACCACCCGCCCCCCCCCACCCCACCCCCGAGATTGGAGATAGAGATTGAATAGAACATAGAACAGTACGGGCCCTTCGACCCTTGATGTTGTGCCGAGCTATGTTTGAACCCAAGATCAAGCTATCCCACTTCCTATCATTCTGGTGTGCTCCATGTGCCTATCCAATAACCGCTTGAAAGTTCCTAAAGTGTCCGACTCCACTATCACAGCAGGCAGTTCATTCCGCACCCCAACCACTCTCTGAGTAAAGAATCTACCTCGGACATCCCTCCTATATCTCCCACCGTGAACCTTAAAGTTATGCCCCCTAGTAACAGCTACAACAGATTGAGGTTCAGATCGAGTATCAGAGGGAGCTGAGCACCTGTGAAGCGTATGAAAGGGACAAAAACTGAAACTGGACCCACTCTCTTCACTATTATATACAATCTTGTGCTCTCTTCAATCCTGTACACCCACTATAGCTCTCATTACTCATCGGTACAGTATTTCGAGACCATCCAGTCACAGAAATCTGAGAGTGCACGTACTGTTACATTTTATAGTGAATTCTCACAGCCACAATGTCTTCTACATTTACACTTGCCATTAAAATGTTACAGATATACATGTAAGCGATCCTATCTTATGAAATACACATATTTCATTCATACAATGGAGAATGTTGTCTTAGCCCCTACGCTATCCTGGAATAGGCATCATCATCTGTAAGACTCTAGCACATGCTTAAGGAGCCACTGCCAGCCTCTGCTCCCTTGCACTCTTGATGTGGAGATGCCGGCGTTGGACTGGGGTAAATACAGTCAGAAGTCTCACAACACCAGGTTAAAGTCCAACGAGTTTATTTGATAGTAAACACCACTAGCTTTCGGAAACACTGTTCCTTTGTCAGGAAACTTTCCACTCACCTGACGAAGGAACACCATTTCCAAAAGCTTGTGGGTTTACTATCAAATAAACTTGTTGGACTTTAACCTGGTGTTGTGAGACTCCTTTCTTGCACTCTACCAGACATTTAGAAGCTGTACTTTACTATCCAGCCTGGGACTGTTTCATTATCTGTTATATTCAACTGTACATTTTGTTGGCCCCTACAATAAATAACCATATACATGTTAAAATTCTACCCATACGCTGCAATAGATTACAATACCATGGCCGTTACTAGTATCTGAACAAACTCTGCTATACCTAGCCCTCTAGATCAGTATCCCCCAAACCATTCCAGTGCCCTACAATGTGGGATTGTTCTGTGCCCTCTCTTACTGACAGTATCTGAGAGTCTAGAATGTTCAACAGTGACAGAGCTTTTCAATAACCAACAACACTCAATCTTAACCTTCAGTAACTAACACTCAATCTTAACCTTTAGTAACTAACACTTGACCTTAAACTCCAATAACTAACACCTTATCTCTACCTCCTCACGAGTCCATTACATAAGTTAAAGGTGGAATGAACTAGATCAGCTCTTGGGGAACATTGTTATACCAAATGATTGATGTTACAATGGCTATTTCTCAATGGATAAATGCATAGTCATGGATAACAGTAGCCTGGGACATTAGTATCTGACCATGATCCAATGAGATGCCTAAGCAATCCGGAATAACCATAAAACTTGTATAAATGAATACTTCGAAAAAAAATGGACACTTTCAAAAAAACTGAGCATTTCAAGAGCGAGTCCAGAGAAATGTAAAGGTGCACAGTGCAAAAAACACTCTGAAAGAATGGACGCTCCCAAACTGACAAACTACCGATAGTCTTCAACCTCATTCCCCATGTTAAAACCTGAGTCACTAAGCTGCTGTATCTGGAAGTGTTAATGAGTCAGGTTCGCTGGTGTTTGCTGTTCCAGCTTTGTTTCTGTTCTGCCTCCAAACTCTTGTGAGTACGATGTGTGCAGAGCACAGCAGCTCAGTTGTGTGAAAGAAATGTTTTTTTTTTGTGGACAGTTTGGTGATCTGTTTCCCAGCGAGCAGTGTGTTGCTGGCGTCTTTCCATCTGTGAGCGATGATGGGGTGCCCAGCAAACAACCCATTTAACTGGGGTGCCTGGATTTACTGGTTGATGTGAAGACCCCGGTGCCCGGGTGTGGAGCTGCCCAGTGTCACGGCGGGTCGCTGTTTTTGACGTGGGTGCCTGTTGTCGAGCTGCTGTAGCCACTGGTTGTCATGGCGACGCACGCCGGCCCACCGGAATTATCACCATCTCTCTCTCTCTTTGGCCAGCTGGTGACGCCCAGCAGCGTTCATGTTGTCAGGGAAACCACTTGGGCACAGACGCTGCTGTGCCCCAGAGATGGAGCAGTTTCTCTGCTGCAGTGGATGCTGGGTAAAGCATCCGCCATTTTACAGTAAGATTGTACAGGGCATTGACTTTCCAGAATGAGCATATCTGAGACTACATCGACTACTTCTAATGACTGTACATTATTGCACACCTAGATGCCAAACTGTAGGTTTAAAGTTCATTTGCAGAGATGCAGAAATCACGTTTTTGGTGCAGAGGTTGAGGGAGGATTGAAGGAGCAAATTAAAAGATTGAGCAGAATTATTCTTCAGTGATGTGCCAGGATGTCTTTTTTTAAAAAACTGAATTTCTTTTTGCCAATACTGCTGAAAGATCTTAAACTTTTTTGGTGACTGGTACTTTTATTAATCAGATAGCGTATCAGCTCTGTATTGACAACAATGTGATTGATATGTCTGAGTCTCTGTACACTTATGTCTGATAAATGTAAGATATTGTTCTAGATGCATGTAAATTTCTCTTTTCTAATCGGTTTAAATCAATAAAGTGATTTGTTGATTGTGTTGTTTTGGTCTTTTATTTTGTCTCTGTTGTGAAATGAGTGTTGTATGAGATATGATTTTGTTCTAACAAAGAAAATACAGCAGAAGAACAGGCCCTTCAACCCTCCAAGCCTGTGCTGATCATGATGCCCTAACTAAACTAAAAAAAACCCTCCTGCCCTTACTCAGACTCTATCCCTCGATTCCATCCCTATTCTTGTACCCATCCAGATGCCTCTTAAATGTTGCTAATATGCCTGCTTCCACCACCTCGTCTGGCAGCGCGTTCCAAGCTCCCACCACTCTCTGCATGAAAAACTTCCATCCACACATAGTTAAGTTTGCAGATGACACTAAGATTGGTGGCATAGTGGACAACGAAAAAAAGTTATCTCGGATTGTAATGGGATCCTAATCAATTGGGCCAGTGGGCTGATGGATGGCAGATAGAGTTTAATTTAGATAAATGCAAGATAATGCATTTTGGTAGATCAAATCAGGGCAGGACTTACTCAGTTAATGGTAGAGCAGTGGGGAGAGTTATAGAACAAAGAGATCTAGGGGTACAGATTCATAGCTCCCTGAAAGTGGAATCGGTGGTGGACAGGGTGGTAAAGAGGCATTCAGCATGCTTGGTTTCATCGGTCAGAACACTGAATACAGGAATTGGGACGTCTTGTTGAAGTTGTACAACACATTGGAATACTGTGTACAGTTCTGGTCACCCTATTATGGAAAGGATATTATTAAACTAGAAAGAGCACAGGAAAGATTTAGTAGGACGCTACTGGGACTTGATGGTTTGAGTTATAAGAGACTGGATAGACTGGTACTTTCTTCCCTGGAGTGTAGGAGGCTTAAGGGTGACCTTACAGATGGCTGTAAAATAATGAGAGGCATAGATAAGGTACCTCTTTTTGTGGACACAGTGGGGCATAGATAAAGTAGACAGTCAACAACTTTTCCCTGAGGTAAGGGAGATTAAACCTGAGGGCATAGGTTTAAGGTGAGAGGGGAGAGATGCAAAAGTGTCCAGAGGAGCAATTTTTTCACTCAGAGGATGGTGGGTGTCAACAGAAAATGTCAACTTCATTGTCATTGACTTCAAGAAGCATAGCGGAGGGCATGCCTCTATCTAAATCAATGGGATCAAAATAGAAATGGTCGAGAGCTTCAAGTTTTAGGTGGCCAGATCACCAACGACCTGTCCTGGTCTGTCCATGCAGATACTATAGTTAAGAAAGCCCAGCAATGCCTTTACTTTCTTAAGAGACTAAGGAAATTTGGCATGTCAGCTATAAACACTTACCAACTTTTACAGATGCACTACAGAAAGCATTCTTTCTGGTTGCATCTCAGCTTGGTATGGCTCCTGCTCTGCCCAAGACTGCAAGGAACTACAAAAGGTCATGAATGTAGCCCAGTCCATCTCGCAAACCAGCCTTCCATCCATTGACTCTGTCTACACTTCCCACTGCCTCGGCAAAGCAGCCAGCATAATTAAGGATCCGATGCACCCTGGATATTCTCTCTTCCATCTTCTTCCGCCAGGAAAAGGATACAAAAATCTGAGGTCACCTACCAAATGGCTCAAGAATAGCATCTTTCCTGCTGCCGTCAGAGTTTTGAGTGGATTAACCTCGCATTAAGTTGACCTTTCTCCACACCCTAACTACAACACTACGTTCTACACTCTCTCGTTTCCTTCTCTATGAATGGTATGCTTTGCCTGATAGCGTGCAAGAAACAATACTTTTCACTATATACAATAACGGTATGTGACAATAATAAATCAAGTCAAAAGAGTGTCTTGGAACGAGCTGCCAGATGTAATAGTAGCGGTGGATACAATTTTATGTTTTATGAAGTATTTAGACAGTTAATGCTGAGATTGTTTAGAAGGATATGGGCCAAACGTGGGCAATCGGGACTAGCTCAGTGGTAAAAACTGGCCGGCATGGACAGGTTGGGCCGAAGGGCCTGTTTCCATGCTGTAAACTCCTATGTATCAGCTTCTTGTTGAGTAAGAAAGAAATGGACGGCTACGAAAGAAAAAGTCAAATAACATTTTATTACTGAGTATCCAGGCGGCCGTGTTGTTCCTGGACTATCCAGGCGATGGTGCTTTTCAAGGAGACTTCTTACTGTGCTTACTCCAGTCCAACACATCATGTTAATGGAGAATCCAGGCGGCCGTGCTGTTCTCGGAGTGGTGTTGTCAGACTTTTTACTGTGTTCTCGGAGTGTCCAGGCGGTGGTGCTATTTGTGGAGTATCCAGGTGGCCGCGCTATTCTCGGAGTATCCAGTAGGCGGTGCTGTTTAGGGAGTATCCAGGAGGCGGTGCTGTTTAGGGAGTATCCAGGTGGCCGTGCTGTTTTGGTAGTATCCAGGTGGCGGTGCTGTTTGTGGAGTATCCCGGTGGTAGTGTTGTTTGTCGAATATCCAGGCAGCGCTGCTGTTTCCGGAGAATCCAGGCGGTGGTTGGACTTCTCTTGCGTCTGTTGCTGCTCTTTGTTCGAGATGAACGCGCCGCCGGCATTCGAGAGCTTCCTGCTGTTTGAGGGAGAAAAAAAGTGAGTGAGTGAATGAGGGGAAGGGAGGAGGAGAGGGAGGGAGGTGTGATGGAGGGGACGGGGTGACGGAGGGGAGGGGGTGACGGAGGGGAGAGGGTGACGGAGGGGAGGGGGTGACGGAGGGGAGGGGGGAGGGGAGTGATTGGGGAGGGGGGAGGGGGTATGATGGAGGGGAGGGGGTGACAGGGGGGAGGGGAGGGATTGGGGAGGGGGTATGCTGGAGGGGAGGGGGTGACGGAGGGGAGGGGGGAGGGGAGTGATTGGGGAGGGGGGAGGGGGTATGCTGGAGGGGAGGGGGTGACAGGGGGGAGGGGAGGGATTGGGGAGGGGGTATGCTGGAGGGGAGGGGGTGACGGAGGGGGGAGGGGGGAGGGGGTATGATGGAGGGGAGGGGGTGACGGAGGGGAGGGATTGGGGAGGGGGTATGCTGGAGGGGAGGGGGTGACGGAGGGGGGAGGGGAGGGATTGGGGAGGGGGTATGATGGAGGGGAGGGGGTGACGGAGGGGAGGGGATTGGGGAGGGGGGAGGGGAGGGATTGGGGAGGGGGTAATGGGGAGGAGGGATTGTGGAGGGGTTGATGGAGTCTCTCATTCGCGCTTCCAGATCCATTGGAGAAAGTTCTCTCTTATTGCTGTTTCCTGCCTGGAATTCCTTCCCCAAATCCCCCCTCACACAGCACAGTGGGTTAGCACTGCTGCTTCACAGCGCCAGGGTCTCGGGTCTGATTCCTGGCTCGGGTCACTGTCTGTGTGGAGTCTGCACATTCTCCCCGTGTCTGTGTGGGTTTCCTCTGGATGCTCCAGTATCCTCCCACAGTCTGAAAGACGTGCAGGTCTGGTGCATTGGCCGTGCTAAATTCTCCCTCAGTGCACCCAAACAGATGCCAGAGTGTGGATTTTCACAGTAACTTCATTGCAGTGTCAATGTGACACTAATAGATAAACTTTAAAATCTTAACTCTCTCCCTGAACTCTTTCCCTCAGTTACTGTCCCATCAGTTCACTTGCAAACATTAGTGGTGGAAGGTGTTGTCAAGTGGCAATAATCAGTCCATTGGTGCTGAGTTTGGGTTCTGCTCAAGTCACTGAGTTGTAGACCTCATTACATCCCCTGGACATCTTACCTACACTTTAATATCTCCGTGAGGCAGAACAAGTTAATAGTAAGTGAGGTGTTTTTTGATTCAGTTTGAAGTTATTTTGTTCCACAGGCAAAAGATACAGAACACTGAGTGCAATGAGACACACTCGGTATAAACAGTATAACCTCTGTTTGTGTACAATTAATAAATAAAGAATAAATGTATTCTAGGCCATTTTGGTATGGTCTTCACTGAATGTGAAGGTATGTGCACTTCTGAACCGAACCAGAGTTTTTTCTGAAACCTGTCTAACTCATTAGTGTCTTTGTCCTGATGAGGAGAGTCCATCAACACAAAGGTGCTGGATGTTTTCTGAATGACCTGACCAGGCACTGTTAATGAACATGTCATTTGGTGAAAGAGCAATCACATTTAAATGATCTCTCTGTCTATGGGTAGCCAACCCAAAATGGACTATCTGAAGAAAGTACTTTTCAGATGAACCTCATGCCCAAAACACAAATTCGAATGAAACCAAGAGAGAAACTTCTGGAAAATCTCAGTCGGTCTGGCGACATGTGTAAGGAGAGAAAAGAGCTAACGTTTTGAGTCCAGATGACCCTTTGTCAAAGCTAATGGAATTTAATGTTGGCAAGTGCGAGGTGGTCCACTTTGGTAGGAATAATGGTAGGAAGGATTATTACTTACGTGGAGAAAAACTGCAGCAGGCGACGGTGCAGAGGGACCTCGGGGTCCTTGTGCATGAGTCGCAAAAACCCAGCCTGCAGGTGCAGCAGGTGGTCAGGAAGGCTAATGGGATGCTGGCCTTCATAGCGAGGGGGATTGAATATAAAAGTAGGGAGGTCTTGCTGCGGCTGTATAGGGCATTGGTGAGGCCGCAGCTGGAGTAGTGTGTGCAGTTTTGGGCACCGTACTTACGCAAGGATATTTTGGCCTCGGAGGGAGTGCAGAGGAGGTTTACTAGGCTGATGCCGGAGTTGAGGGGGTTGAGCTATGAGGAGAGGCTGAATAAATTAGGCTTGTACTCGTTAAGAGTTTAGAAGAATGAGGGGAGATCTCATTGAGACGTATAAGATGATGAATGGGATGGATAGGATAGAGGTGGAGAGACTCTTCCCACTCAGAAAGGATAGTAGGACTAGGGGGCACAGCCTCAAGATAAGGGGGGGCCGGTTTAGAACGGAGTTGAGGAGGAACTTCTTCACTCAAAGGGTGGTGAATCTCTGGAATTCTCTGCCCGTTGAAGTGGTGGAGGCTGCCTCGCTAAATATTTTTAAGACGCGGGTTGATGGGTTTCTGATAAGAGAGGGGATTAAGGGTTATGGGGAGAGGGCGGGAATGTGGAACTGAGCCAAGACAGATCAGCCATGATCTTATTGAATGGCGGGGCAGGCTCAAGGGGCTAGTTGGCCTACTCCTGCTCCTATTTCTTATGTTCTAAAAAAAAGAAAGTGAGAGCTATTTATACTGCAGGAGGAAGAAATGAAAAATGAGTCATAGCCACAGAAAGGGGAAAGGCAGTCTATATAGCAGCATAGTGGTTAGTACTGCTGCCTCACAGCGCCAGGAACCTGGGTTCAATTCCTGACTTGGGTCACTACCTATGTGGAGTTTGCACATTCTCCCTGTGTTTGCATTGGTCTCTTCCGTGTGCTCCGGTTTTCTCCCACAGTCTGAAAGATGTGCTGGTTATGTGCATTGAGCCGAACAGGCACTGGAGTGTGGAGTGTAGCCTTACTTGTGACTCATAAATAAATAAACATTAAAGTTTTAGAGTCTTCCAGGGATGCTTAATATACCTTTATACATTTGAACAAGTTGTGCCCAAGTTGTTTGATGGGAACATAATCACAGAATTGTAAAGCCTGGCTCAGTATCAGAGCTCCCCATCAATGTGCCTTTGAAAGAGTTTTGCCAGCTAATTCCCTACTCGGGCCGGTTTCCTTTAATAACATTATTTTGCTGGCTTGAATTCTGTCATCTAGCTGCTGTTGCTCCAGTAGATATTGTGTATGCAGGTATTCTCTGTTTGATGAAGTGGTTTTGGCCTACTATTAACTTCCTTTCTCTCTCTAGAATTACAATAATAAAAGACACAAAAGTACCAAATGCCTGCCTGTTCACCATTAACAAAGAGGACCACACCCTGGGTAACACCATCAGATCGTAAGTGTACAGCTTCAAGGCTGTTCTTTCTCCTCTGTAGGGGCAGCTGCAATGCTCAAATATGATTCCACATGTGATTGTCCTGATCTCTTTGGCTTGGTTACTATTGCACAATAATAGGTCTTTCATTTTCCCAGACACTTTCTGCACCTTCTTGCTTAATTGTTTCTTCAAACTGAATGGGTAGCAAAGGGACTTTGGCTGGTTGGGACTGATATCACAGGATGTAAATTCGTCTTCACCATTTCAAACCCCCTTACCCCTGCAACAGCCAGGGAGGCCCCAATCTGGATCACACCAGCAAACCACCCCCACTCATCTGATTCACAGAGAACGCCCCCGCCCAATCCATCACCTTCCCTGTCACAGAAATGCCTCACTCAAGGAAAGATCTCGATCCTGTCAACTCTGAATAAAACCTTTGCGACTCTGTAAGACTGTTAGTGTACCATGTATTATTGCAAGTTATAACATGTCATAGCCTAAGAAAGCATGAAACCTATAGAATGTGAAAAAAACACATCTTCAAATTTTTAAAAATCCAAGTCTCTGTTAGATAGGCAGTTTATTCATGAATATTTGCTGCTTCATGCGTGTGTATGTATATGTATGTATATATACCAGCAAATGCATCTTCTAATATACTGATTACATTTATAGTTTGTATCAAAGCTGCATTATTTAAAATTACTTCACATAAAGATTTTAATACTTTTTATACAGGGCTAAAATGTTGTTAGTGACCATTAGTGAGGTTTGAACCCTCGGTGTCTTAGCCCATTTACCACCATCAGACACTGGTAGTGATCTCCCCCCGCAGCCCTCTCTCTCTCTCACATCCTTAACGAGATGAGAAGGTGGTTTATACCTGAATTAACTTTTGCTCCTCTCCCAAAAGCAAACTGAAAATCTGTGTCAGTTGCCAATGTTGATTGGTCTTCCGTTCTATGCATTTTTTTTTGATGTGAACAAGAACAAAAGCAGTGATTAATTTTTAATTAATACACACTTTGTACACCGAGCGAACTTTGCAAACACGGTGAACCATGCACGTGGCTCGCTGTCCCCTTGGAATCTTCTGCAGAACAAATGGATATTGTAGCACACGAGAGTCCAGGACACCTGTGTGTGGAGGCTTCCCCGGTGCCAGAGAGTAATATAAACCAGGGAACATCATCAGACAGAGGTGAGGAAGAATTTCTTCAGTCAGAGGGTGGTGAGTCTTTGGAATTCTCTACCCCAGAGTGCTGTGGAAACTCAATTCAAACATTGACACTAATGACATCAAGGGATGTGGGGATAGTGCAGGAAAGTGGTATTGAGGTAGGTGATCAGCCATGATCTAACTCAAAATGCCAAATCGCCTACTCCTGCTCCTATGTATACCAGTGTGGTTTATGTTCCACACTAACAAACAGCATCAATGGTTTGTGTTTCACACTAATGAACAATATCAATATGGTCAGTAGTTTATTCTGTAAATCAGCAGGCTGAAAAAATGTGTCTCACACTTTCCTGGTTTTGGCAGTGCTGATGGTCATTGTCAAGTGTTAGAATCTGAGGGATTTTAAGGGAAAGTTGCTATTGTCCACGTGACATCCTGTTCTGACGAGCTGCTTTATTTTACAGGCAGCTGCTGAAAGATCCTCAGGTTTTATTTGCAGGTTACAAGGTACCCCATCCTCTCGAACATAAAATTGTTATCCGTGTGCAGACCACTCCTGACTACAGTCCTCAGGAGGCTTTTACTAACGCCATCACTGATCTGATCAGTGAACTGTCGCTGCTGGAGGAACGCTTCCGAGTAAGTTCCTGTTTGTATATTGATGTACTGCTGCTGACAAAATTTAATTCATCTCAATCGAGGTTAAAATCAAGGCTTTCTTTTTGGATATGTTTGACTTGTCATTGTGTAGCTATGGTCGTGTATTGTCCTTTCATCCATGTGTGAATGAGTCCCTAGCTGTCATGTGTTTAAAATTTATTTATTAGTGTCACAAATAGGCTTACATTAACTCTGCAATGACGTTAGTGTGAAAATCCCATAGTCGCCACCCTCCGGCACCTGTTCGGGTGCACTGAGGGAGAATTTAGCATGGCCAATCCACCTAACCAGCACGAGTTTTGGACTGTGGGAGGAAATCAGAGCACCTGGAGGAAACCCATGCAGACGTGGGTAGAACATGCAGACTCCACACAGACAGTGACTCGAGCCAGGAATCGAACTCAGGTCCCTGACACTGTGAGACAGCAGTGCTAACCACTGTGCCACCCATGTGTGTGTATGTGTAAAGACAGGAATCTTCATATTGCCATAGTCAGTCTCACTTGGGCACCTCAGGATATGTAAGAGCCTGTTGGACGAGATGTGCTTTTTAAAATTTAGGGGTAGTGCTTACCATCCAATAAAGGGAGTTTACCAGCTTTTTTGCTTGACCTGAAAATAGAACATAGAACATGTGGATAGGCATATGGATAGCATTGGAATAGTTTAGGTTAGAAGGTCATTAGATTGGTTCCACTGGTCGGCGCAACATCGAGGGCCGAAGGGCCTGTACTGCGCTGTAATGTTCTGTGTTCTATTACAGCGCAGTACAGGCCCTTCGGCCCTCGATGTTGCACCAACCAGTGGAACCAATCTAATGACCCTCTAACCTAAACTATTCCAATGTTATCCATATACCTATCCACTGACCACTTGAACGCCCTTAAAGTTGGCGAGTCCACAACTGCTGCAGGCAGGGCATTCCAAGACCTTACTACCCTCTGAGTAAAGAACCTACCTCTGACATCCGTCCTATAATTACCACCCCTTAATTTAAAGCTATGTCCCCTCGTGTTAGCCATCACCGTCCGAGGTAAAAGGCTCTCACTGTCCACCCTATCCAATCCTTTGATCATCTTGTATGCCTCAATCAGGTCCCCTTGTAACCTTCTTCTCTCCAATGAAAATAACCTCAAGTCCCTCAGCCTTTCCTCATAAGACCTTCGCACCATACCAGGCAACATCCTGGTAAACCTCCTCTGCACCCTTTCCAATGCCTCCACATCTTTCTTATAATGCAGCGACCAGAACTGTACACAATACTCCAAGTGCGGCCTCACCAGAGTTTTGTACGGTTGTAACGTGACCTCACGGCTCCGAAATTCAATCCCTCTACCAATAAAAGTTAACACGTCGTATGCCTTCTTAACAACCTTATTAACTTGGGTGCCAACTTACAGGGAGCTATGCACACGTACCCCGAGATCCCTCTGCTCGTCCACACTACTAAGAGTCCTTCCGTTAGCCCTATGTTCTGTACTCCTGTTATTCTTACCAAAGTGAATCACCTCACACTTTTCCGTATTAAACTCCATCTGCCACCTCTCGGCCCAGCTCTGCAGCTTATCTGTGTCCCTCTGCAAACTGTAACATCCGTCCTCACTGTCTACAACTCCTCCGACTTTGGTGTCGTCAGCAAATTTACTAATCCATCCTTCTACACCCTCATCTAGGTCATTTATAAAAATGACAAACAGCAGTGGCCCCAAAACAGATCCTTGAGGTACACTACTTGTAACTGCACTCCAGGTTGAATATTTCCCATCAACTACCACCCTCTGTCTTCTATCAGCTAGCCGATTCCTGATCCAAACTGCTAAATCACCCTCAGTCCCATGCATCTGCATTTTCTGCAATAGCCTACCATGGGGAACCTTATCAAACGCTTTGCTAAAATCCATATACACCTTACCCTTATCCACCTCTTTGGTCACCTTTTCAAAAAACTCTTAAGGTTTGTGAGGCACGACCTACCCTTCACAAAATAATAGGAATAATGGTAGGAAGGATTATTACTTACGTGGAGAAAAACTGCAGCAGGCGACGGTGCAGAGGGACCTCGGGGTCCTTGTGCATGAGTCGCAAAAACCCAGCTTGCAGGTGCAGCTGGTGGTCAGGAAGGCGAATGGGATGCTGGCCTTCATCGCGAGGGGGATTGAATATAAAAGTAGGGAGGTCTTGTTGCGGCTGTATAGGGCATTGGTGAGGCCGCAGCTGGAGTACTGCGTGCAGTTTTGGGCGCCGTACTTACGCAAGGATATTTTGGCCTCGGAGGGAGTGCAGAGGAGGTTTACTAGGCTGATGCCGGGGTTGAGCTATGAGGAGAGGCTGAATAAATTAGGCTTGTACTCGTTAGAGTTTAGAAGAATGAGGGGAGATCTCATTGAGACGTATAAGATGATGAATGGGATGGATAGGATAGAGGTGGAGAGACTCTTCCCGCTCAGAAAGGATAGCAGGACTAGGGGGCACAGCCTCAAGATAAAGGGGGGGCGGTTTAGAACAGAGTCGAGGAGGAACTTCTTCACTCAAAGGGTGGTGAATCTCTGGAATTCTCTGCCCGTTGAAGTGGTGGAGGCTACCTCGCTAAATATTTTTAAGACGCGGGTTGATGAGTTTTTGATAAGAGAGGGGATTAAGGGTTATGGGGAGAGGGCGGGAATGTGGAACTGAGCCAAGACAGATCAGCCATGATCTTATTGAATGGCGGGGCAGGCTCGAAGGGCTAGTTGGCCTACTCCTGCTCCTATTTCTTATGTTCTTACGTTATGTTCAAAACCATGTTGACTATCCCTAATCAATTTATTTCCCTCTAGATGATTATAAATCCTATCCCTTATAATTCTTTTCAAAACTTTGCCCACAACAGAAATATGGCTCACTGGTCTATAATTCCCAGGATGGTCTCTACTCCCCTTCTTGAACAAGGGGACAACATTTGCTATCCTCCAGTCTTCCGGCACTATACCTGAAGCCAATGACGACATGAAGATCAAAGCCAAAGGCTCTGCGATCTCCTCCCTAGCCTCCCAGAGAATCCTAGGGTAAATCCCATCCGGCCCAGGGGACTTATCTATTTTCACACTCTCGAGAATTGCCAACACCCCCTCCTTATGTACCTCAATCCCATCTAGTCTACTACCTGGTATCGCAGTATTCTTCTCGACTACACTGACTTTTTCCTGCGTGAATACTGTCGAAAAATACTCATTCAGTGCCTCTCCTATCTCTTCAGGC
Organism: Carcharhinus amblyrhynchos; assembly: GCF_965287045.1. Taxonomy (NCBI): domain Eukaryota; kingdom Metazoa; phylum Chordata; class Chondrichthyes; order Carcharhiniformes; family Carcharhinidae; genus Carcharhinus; species Carcharhinus amblyrhynchos. The sequence goes on along the minus strand of NC_137346.1, from coordinate 38,930,421 downwards.
TTCATGCACAACTTCCCACTGCTGTCTCTGACTGGTCCTAACCTTGCCCTAACCAATCTTTTATTCTTAACATACCTGTAGAAAGCTTTACGTGTCATAACCATGCCCTTAATCTTGTCATTTTCCACACCCACGGTCTTGACTGCCACTGATGTTACATCTCACCATTTGCTTGCAACAACTGAATTTTGATGAAGCCATCAGTCTGTGATACATTCTGTTGCTGCCCTCACAGATGCTGCTAGACCTGGAGTGTTTCCAGCATTTTCTGTTTTTAATTATTGCCTACGTCCCCATACCCTTCATAACCTCACACACTTCTGCATCTGCCAGGGAAATAAATCCTAACTCAGAAACAATTACACTTTTAAATTGTTTAACTATTCAACTTTTAGTATTCAATTTGTCACAACAGGTAGAAATAGGAGTCATGCATTCAGCCTCTTGAGCCTCATCTCCATCAGTGTGGATCATGGCTGATCTTTCACACAACTCCATTCATCCGTTTGTGCCAAGCCTTCCAATGCATGTCCTTAGCCAACAAAAGTTGATTGAACTCAGTCTTAAAAGTTTTATAGGTCAAGTATCCAGTTGATTTTATGGAGACAATGGAATCTTTCCATTATTCTACCATCTTCTGGGTGTAAACAGCTTCCTGATGTCACTCCTGATTAGACAAATTTAGATAATACACCCTTATTCCCAAAAGCTGTTCATTTTTATTTAAATCCTTGTAAATTTCTCAATTATTTTAAAGACCTTGGTTAGATCTGCCATAAACTTGGCTCGTATTTCTTTTAATTTACATAACCTGCCCTCATTTCTTAATCCTTCAAAATTCTGGAAAATCTGAGGTGCCCCTACCCAGACCAACATCCTCACTTGATAAGATGCACAGAAATGATGCAGTCTCTGGCCAAGGTTCTACTGTTGATGTGTTAACTTCCCCCGTCCCAGTCAAGCCACCTCAGGGTCATATATTTTTCAATAAGATCACCTCTCCTCCTTCTAAACTCCAACGTGTACCGGCACAACCTGCTTATCCTTTCCTCGATAGACAACCCTTTTCTCCCAGGAATCAACCTAATGAAGCCCCTCTGAATTGCTTCCAAGGCAGTTAAATCCCTTCTTGAGTAAGGAGACCAAAACTGTACACAATGCCCTAGACGCAATCTCATCAATGCCCTGTGCAGCTGTAGCAAGAATTCCATACATTTATAATCCATTCCTCTTACAATGAAGTTTAACTTTTAATTTGCCTTCCTAATTTCTTGCTGTGCCTACACACTGAGTTTATGATTCATATACAAGGGGGATATACCAGATTTCCCTGTGCCATTGTACCATTCCATTCTCTCCATTTAAATATCCTACTTTTCTATTCTGCCTGCCAAAATGGACAACCTAACATTTTTCCACTTTTTGCCTGTTTAACCTATTGATATCATTTTGCAGACTGTTTGCATTCTCCTCACAACTCCCTTTCTATATGTTTGTGCATCAGCAGCAAATTTGACTACAAAATTTTATTGTATTGCCCCTTAATCCAAGTCATTAATGTAAATCCTGATTGGTTGAAGTTCTAGTATTGATCACTGTGGCACTCCACTAGTTAGTTTCAAACCTGAAGATAATCCATTTATCTGGACTGTCTTCTGTTAGTCAATCCTCAATCCCAGCTAATATTTCACCCTCAGTACCACAAGTTGTTATCTTGTACAGTCGCCTTCTAAGTACAGTCTTGCACTTATTTATTGCTTTTTGGAAATCCAAATGTGCATCAACTGGTTCCCCTTTATCCACATCCTTAGAGCTTTATAAATTTGTCAAACACGATTTTCCTTTTCAGAAAACCATATTGACTCTGCCTGATTGTTTTATGATTTCTTAAATGCCCTGCTACTACCTCCTTAATAATGGGTTCTAGAATTTTCCCAAAGACTAACTAGCCTCTCGTTTCCTGCATCCTGTCTCCCTCTTTACTTGAATTAGGTGTTACATTTGCAGTTTTCCAATCCACTGAGACCTTTCTAGAATCTGGGGAATTTTGGAAGATTGCAGCCAATGGCCAGTTGCTGAACCACTTTTAGGATGTAAGCCATCAGGTTCAGGGTACTCGACAGTTTTGAGTTCTGTTTGTTTTCCCAGTATCTTTCCTCTGGTGATTTTGATTGTTTTAAGTTCCTCCCTCTCTTTTGCCTCTTGATTTTCTACTATTTTTGGGATGTTTTCTGTGCCTGCTGTGAAGACAGATATAAAATACTTGTTCAATGCTTCTGCCATTTCCTTGTTTCCCATTATTAATATCCCAGTTTCACCCTCTTGGGCACCGACACTCTCTTTAGCAACTCTCGTTGTTTATGTACAATTATAGAAACTTACTTTGTGTTTGATATTTCTTCTGAGTTTTCTCACTTTCTACAATTTCTCCTTTATTATTCCTTGTTAACCTTTCTCTCCATGCTGCAACACGTCATGGACATTTTCACTGATACAGTGACTATTTGTTCAGCTGTTTCATTCTGACCCAGACTTCCCTCCAGGCTTCCTCCTGCTTTATTCTACTCTGAACCAGTGTCCTTATTGCCTTCTCTGAGTTTACTTCACTGAGTTTCACCTCCTACTCCCATAACCTCATTCTCACTAAGCTATTGACCACCCTCCCAACTCTTATCTGCCCTTTCCCCATATTAACCTTGAAAACCGCTGTCTCCTTTCTAATCCAGCTCAAAATTGCCAGGCACTTCCTTCGAGACATCTGCCTCCCGACCCTCCATTCTTCCAACAACCCTGATTTCAACTTCTTTCCAAAACTTCTTGAACGTGCTGTCACTACTTAAATTCATGCCTTTCTTGTAACTCCTGCTCCTACCACAGCATTCAAATAACGTACGTTGTCCCATACCAATTCCACTGCTCTGTTGTTCAGCTCAGTAGGACTGCCCTACCTGCATCCCTGCCCCTCCCAACAAGTCTCACTGTTATCTGTCCAATTATAGCCTAGAGCATTACTTCCAAAAATGACTCATCTTTCAGTATTGTGGTGGGTTCTTGAAATCACCATATTGCCTAGATGTCAGGCAAAAGATGTGCATTTCTCCTCGGAGGTAGAGGTGGTCAGTCTTTGTTAATTAGCACTGACTGGCATTGTCAGAAATAATAGGGCAAGTTACAGCCTTGGCTCAGATTAGAAAGGGATTCAGAAATTCACCATACCACAGTTGCTATTGTGATTCTGTCATCTTTAGTGGCTTCAACCAAGTGGATATGTTGTCTTTTGATAGCAGTTTGACATGATTTGTACCACTTGTGACCAAACGGGTTTCTAATACTATTCTGTTGCATCTTCTTCTGTGGTAGATTCTGGACAGATTATTGTATCAGGTGTTTTTTGTCCATCTAATACTATTAAACTTTGACTAACTATTGATCAGGATAACAGGTAGTTTTATGGGATTTTTAATTGTATTGTTAAATAGTAGAAATAAGGTATAGATTTATAGAGTCAGAGTTTTACAGCATAGAAACGGGTCCTTCGGTCCAACTTGCACCTGATTACTAAGTAACAATTTTATGCTCCCAATTTTTTAAAACCCCTAAGCTAATCCCAATTGCCCACATTTGGCCCATATTCCTCTATACTCATCGTATCCATGTAACTATCTAAATGCTTTTTAAAAGATAAAATTGTACCCACTTCTACCTCTGGCAGCTTGTTCCAGACACTCCCGACCCTCTGTGTGGGAAAAATTGCCTCTCTGGATACTTTTGCATCTGTCTCCTCTTGCCTTAAACACGTGCCCTCTAGTTTTAGACTCCCCTACCTTTGGGAAAAGATATTGACTATCTACCTTGTCTATGCCCCTCATTATGTTATAGACCCCTATAAGGTCACCCCTCAGCCTCTACGCTCCAGAGAAAAAAGTCCTAGTCTATTCAGCCTCTCCTTATAACTCAATCCATCAAGTCCCAGTAGCATTCTAGTAAATCTTTTTGGCACTCTTTCTAGTTTGACAATATCCTTTCTATAGTAGGGTGACCAGAATTGCACGCAGTATTCCAGGTGTGGCCTTACCAATGTCTTGTACAACTTTAACAAGACGTCCCAACTCCAGTATTCACTGTTCTGACCGATGAAACCAAACATGTCGAATGCCTTCTTCGCCCCTCTGTCCACCTGAACATGTATGTCCCACCTGAGCTATGAACATGTACTCCTAGATCTCTTTGTTCTGTAACTCTCCCCACACCCTACCATTGACTGAGTAAGTCCTGCCCTGGTTCAATCTACCAAAATGCATCACCTCACATTTGTCTAAATTAAACTCCATCTGCTATTCGTCAGTTCACTGGCCCAATTGATCAAGATCCCATTGCAATCGGAGATAATTTTCTTAACTGTCCACTGTGCCACCAATCTTGGTGTCATCTGCAAACTTACTAACCATGCCCCCTATATTCTCATCCAAATCATTAATATAGATGACAAATAATAGTGGGCCCAGCACTGATCCCTGAGGCACACTGCTGGTCACAGGCCTCCAGTTTGAAAAACAATGCTCTACAACCACCCTCTGGTTTCTGTGAAGAAGCCAATTTTGTATCCATTCAGCTACCTCACCCTGGATCCCGTGAGATTTAACTTTCTGCAACAACCTACGATGCGGTACCTTGCCAAAGGCCTTGCTAAAATCCATGTAGACAACATCCACTGCACTGCCCTCATCTACGTTCTTGATTATCCCTTCAAAAAACTCAATCAAATTTGTGAGACATGATTTTCCACTCTCAAAGCCATGCTGTCCCTAATCAGTCCTTGCATCTCTAAATGCCTGTAGATCCTGTGTCTCAAGTGGGTTTAATGTTTCTATATTCGGAAGGATAAACCTATTAGATTCATTCTAGACATAGATGTTTGATTTCAGATAAAACTGTGCTTCTGTTGGGCTTAGAAAGTTACAGCATTAGAAGTAAACATGCTGGGAGCATAAAATTGTTACTTAGTAATCAGGTGCACCTTTAGCATAGGAATGCTTTGGGTTTAATTTGAACTGGTTTCATAGCAGTTGGTGTTAGTAGGCTAGAGAGGGAACATCTCTCTCAGCTTTGCTAAAAGCCATACCAGAATAATGGTTAAGAAAATAAGTGTAGGAAACTTAAAGAATAGCTAGTTAAGGAAACTAGAGAAATGAAGAAAAGTCTCCAAAGTCTGAAATTAAAGGAATAAAGAGGAACTGCTTTTGGGAACAGGATATGGTTTATGGAAGTTAAAGACAGTTCTGGAGAGAGAAGAGCTGATGAGGTTGGCCATGGACAAGCTACATTAAGGTTTGTGGAACTTCAATACAGCCTTTGGAGAGCGAGTTGAAATAATTGGAAATCAGTGGCTAGATCTCAGAATTTGTGTAAAAGAAGTTAAGACAAAGAAAACCTGAAAAGAGATGGAGAGTCTGTAGCTGGGTTACTTTCTATAAACCATAGCAGAAGCTTGTTTGAAAGGGTGGTTAGAAAACCTGGAATAGATTCTTAATGCGAAAAGCTGATTGAAGTAATTTTAAAGTATGTTTTTTTGGGACTGGAGTTTGGAAACACTAGTGATAATCAGCTTGGGTGGGGTGCAGAATTCCACAAAACGTCAGTTGAGTGGCATCAGCTATTTGATCTCAGAGTGGGGTGTTATCTTTGAGATCTATACATTTGTGAAGCTAAGTGGGGAGTAAAGGTGTATTCTATTGTCATCAAAACAATTAGGGATCCTGTGACTGTTCCTCCACATCTAAAAATAAAGTAAAAGTTATGCTCTTGAGCAAGGGTTGCATTCTGGAATCTTCCTGTCCAGCAGTAACACCAACTTGGATCATAACACTGTGCAGAAAAGTCTATTGAATTGTACATTTCTCCTCTATTTAACTTTTCAAAGTTATTATCTTGACCAGTTTGTTTATGATACAATCATCCTTTTCCCATGTACACAAGACAGTTTTATTACATTGACCATGGTTCATTGGGAAGTGTGGTGTGATTCCTAACATCACCTTTCAGGCTCCCACTGAAATTCCTGGTTTGTTATAATCTGGGAATAGAGGGAGCTGCAGCTGTCTTCCCTCTGAACCCACAGAAGGGAAGAAAGAAAAATGTGTTTGTTATTAGTATTCAGGGAATCTGGCTGGAAGAATGAGTTGTACCCAATTAAACATCAATAATCTAGAAGTATTTGATTGCTCACCATCCTCAGCAGAAATTCAGAATGTTTTTTGCCTTTGATTTGGTTCCATGCTAATCTTTGTCTTTTTTAAAAAGGACAATTATGTTAGGAAGATGATCCCCCACTTTATTGCAATGATAAATGTTTATCATTAACAAAAACCACAAAAAAATTATTTTCTATTCCAGGTTGCCATCAAAGATAAACAAGAAGGAATTGAATGAGCAGTTGTCACTTCATTTCTTGAATATTGTGGCAGAAGATGTATTTTTAGTACAGAATTTTTTTTTCACATATTGTATCATTGTTTAATGTCTTGCTGTGTAGATAAAATAAAAGTCTGTCTTTAAGTATTTGGTATAGTGATTATTTGGAAGCAGTTCTGCCCATGACACCATTGGCCAGGGACTTTTTCAAATTGCTTTCCTCAGTCTGACATAATTAGCCTCCAAGAAATGCACAGGTGACCTGGGAAGGGTAGAACACCAGATTATCGGTTTTTAGGGTACACGTTGACCAATGCTACGCCCAGTCTGACAGCCAAGATCATCAAAGAATGGAGGAGAGGTCTTTCCTCATAGGATTTCCACATTTTATAAAACGTTGGATGACAGCAGCCTGTAGTTTTGAAACATGGCAGTAATCTTTACACCCTCAAATCCAAAGGACAAAGACTTCAGAGCATCTGGTGGGTAACTGGTTTAACCATGCTGCATCAAATATATCTTGACCACAAGTAGATCTGTTGTTGTTGTTAAGTATTCATCACTCCACAGGGCATCCAGGCAAGCAAAGCTTGCAGAAAAGTATAAATATTGCCATGTTACAGCACTATATAACTTTAACTTTTTTCCCTGATCTTTCAGAGACAGAGACAAAGTGAACTACTCGGGGAAACAGGTCACAACCATGCTTTCCACATTAAATATACTAATGATTTGAAATTCAACAACAACAAAGGACCCCAACATGGAATCAGTCCTGTGGAACATTACTAGAAACTGCTTTCCATATGCAAAATCATCCATCAACCACTGCCCTTCCTGTTGCTGAGTCAATTTTGTACTGAGCTCACCACTTTCCCCTATATCCAGTAGTCTGCCATGCCTTGTCAAATGGCTTCCTAAAATCAATGTAGACAGCAGCCACTGCATCACCTAGATTTTTATTACCTCAATGTCAGTAATTGATACTTAAAATCATTTACTAACAAAGCTGTGCTATCCCTGAACAAATCATGCCTAAGTGACAGTTTATCTCGTCTTTCAAAATTCTTACTAATACTTTGCTCATCGCTGAAGTCAGACGGGTTGGCATATTTTCTGGCCTATCCCTTGCATTTTTTTTAAAATATGATACAATATTTGCAGACCACCAATCCTCTGGTGGATCACCTGTATCTAGTGTAGATTGGAAAATAATCCTCAGCATTTGTTACGTCCTTTCTGGCTTCTTCTAATAGCCTAGGATACAATCCATCTGGCCCTAGTGATTTATCCACCTTCAACTATCAGTCCCTCCAGTATTTCTTCTTGCATAATGCTAACTGTATTAGTATTTCACACCATGAACTACTGTCTGCATCATCAGTGAAAGCAAAAGTACTCATTGAGAACCCTACCCACATCTTCTGCATCAGTTATTATGTACGTTTGATCCTTATCCTTTCCTTAGTTATTCTCTTGTTCTCATGTACCTGTAAACATTGTGTGTTTTCTTTGATTTTACCTGCCAATTTTTCTTGGGGTATCCTCTTTCCTTTTTCTTTAACCTCACTCCAAGAAAAATTGACCAAGACAGGTTAATAGATATATATGTGGACTTCAGTAAAGCCTTCGTTAAGGTTCCTCATGGCAGACTGATACAGAAGGTGAAGTCAAATGAGATGCAAGGTAAAGTTGCAAAAGTTGGGGGAGTAGTGAGTAGTGAGGATTGTCAGAGGATACAGCAGGATATCAATCAGCTGGAGGCCTGGGCCAAAAGATGGCAGATGGAATTTGTAGTGGGAAAAAAAAAAAATCACAGATGGCTATCTGGCACATAAAAAAGTTACCTGGGAAAGAGACATTAAACAGGCACTGACTTTTAGCATGGCCAGTTACTTGAAACTAAAAACATGCAGGACACAGTTATTTAAAAAGTTAAACATGCAGGAATCAGATACTGCAGGAAGTCAGTAGGGAGCTTGAGGCACTTTTAAGGATAGACCTGGGACAATAAAGGAGACTAGCCATAAATGGGAACAGGAATACATAAATGCAGGATAACCAATTACTGCATGTAGAAATCAAAACTAAGTCACTGATAGTCACCGATAGAGGAAATGTATCCATTCTATGAAACAATGCAATGTTAAATGCCTATGTCTGGCTATCAATCCTACTCAACTATAATTGTGTTAAATAGCTAATGTCCAGACTATCCATTGTCTGAAAGGTATAAAAATAAACTGTTCCTATTATTATTGGAGAAGGTAGCTGCCCAGTACTGTGGAGTGCCAGTGCCTTTTCTCCATGAAGTTTTGTTAAATAAAACTGTATTGTTGCATCCCCAGTCGATTCCAAGGTGGTAATTTCCCCACAATAAATTTAACCCAGACATATGTGAGGTGATGTGAGTTGGAAGGCCTCCTGCAGAAGTATGTAGTAAATGGTACTGCCCTTCTTAGAAATATTAGCATATAGAGGTATCTATGTGCCCAGATGCACAGTTCTCTGAAGGTGGCAACTCAGCTGGACATGCTGGCCTTCATCAGTTGGGGTGTTGACTATAGGAATTGGAAAATTATGTTGCAGCTGTCTAAAACTTTGGTGAGGCCACATTTGAAATAGTGTGTATAATTATGGTCACCACAGTACCAGAAGGATGTTGATGCATTGGAAAAGGTACAGAAGAGATTTACCAGGATGTTGCCTGGTATGGAGAATATGGACAATGAAGAAAGATTGAACAAACTTGGATTGTTTCCATTGGAGCACTGGAGGATGCTGGTGACAAGATTATGACAGGCTTGGATAAGTGGATAGTCAGCTTTTTTTTCCCTCCCAGGGTCAAAGGATCAGTTACTCAGGGATATAGGTTGAACGCGAGGGGGTGAAAGTTTAAGAGATGCAAGGGGTGCGTTTTTCCACATGAAGGTGGTGAATAACGACAGACAGACAGACAGACAGACAGACAGACAGACAGACAGACAGACAGACAGACAGACAGACAGACAGACAGACAGACAGACAGACAGACAGACAGACAGACAGACAGACAGACAGACAGACAGACAGACAGACAGACAGACAGACAGACAGACAGACAGACAGACAGACAGACAGACAGACAGACAGACAGACAGACAGACAGACAGACAGACAGACAGACAGACAGACAGACAGACAGACAGACAGACAGACAGACAGACAGACAGACACTTGTTTCTGAATTTTCTAGATGCTTGTCAACTTGTGAAAATATTTAGGTTTTTGTAACTGTCATAAACTTGTTTTTCCTGCTGCTGAACAAGCAGGTGGATCTAGATTTGGTGATGTGTTTTGTGCCTATAGAATCTCACTTTCAAATGCCTCCCACAAATTTGACACTCTCCACCTGCTCATGACATTTTAACCATGATCTTGAATCAAGTCTCTTTGGGCCCCCCCACTTCCATTTTCTTATTACCCTGTATTCTTTTTAGATCCAAAGAGGATGACCTCACATTTGCCTACACTAAAATCCAAATGCCAGTTTTTGGTCATTCACTAATCTAACAAAGTCTCTTTGTAATTTTATACTTCCACCATCACTGCTTACCACATCTTTCTTTGAGTCATTACTAATCATAAGTATAGATATGAAAACTAGTTGCAATCCCAGATTCTTACAGGGCATCATCTCACTGATTACAATACTAACCATTATACATGTCAATAATTTGCCTTCAATTCTACTTTAACTAATAGTCTCTCATGAGAGATATTATCAAGTGCCTTCCAGAATTCCATTTGGATTACAAGTATAGACATTATCCTGTTCACTGGTTTATCACAGTCAAAAGGTTTCTGTTTATAAATCCACGTTGGTTTTCTCTGATCCAGCAAAGATTTTCAGTGTCCAATCATCTATCCTTGTCTAACAACGGTGGTGTGTATTTACAGATGTCCCTGGCCTTGTGATCCCGAGGCCCAGGCTAATGCTTTGGGGTTCAAATCTCACCATGGCAGCTGGTGGAATTTACAAATCTGGAATACAAAGTTAGTCTCATGACAATTATCATGATTGTTGTAAAAAAGCCACCTGATTCACTTTAGGGAAGGAATCCTTAGAATGTTACCTGAGACCCACAGCAATGCGGTTGCTTCTTAATTGCCCTCTGAAGTGGCTGTGTAAGCCACTCAGTTCAAGTGATGGGCTACAAGACTACAAATGCTGGGCTAGCCCACATTCCTTGAAATAATAAAGAATAAATTTTAAAAATAGGTCTATAATTGCCTGGTTTCACACACTCATTTCTAAAATAGCAGATTTAAGTACACATTTTTCCAATCAAAATATTTCTTGAAGCAAGCTTATTTGTAAAGAACAAGATCCCAGTCGCACTGAAGCTTTACCATTCCAGATCTTATTAACAAGACAGGATGATTGTTTCATCAATTTGAACATTCCAACAAAAGTATTATTTCTACAGGAGGTAGAATAAATGCAAGATGCTGGGGAACTTGTATTCAAACTCACACTTCATCTTCCAAATTCTCCAATGAGTGAGCTACTTCCCTGCAGGGAGGGTAGTTTCTCTTCATTGACTGAAATAAACAGACTCCTGGAGACAGTGTACAACTACATTTTCTTGACTCCTCCCTCCTACCATCTACCAGGGATAACAAAAGGAGAAAATACTCAAATACTTTTCACTGTTTCTAGAAACATCATATAGTTTGTGTGCAAACAAACAATGCAATCAGTTAAAATAATCAATGTTTTATCTGTATCACTGAAAAGTGCTAAAACAGATGTCATTAACATTCAAAACAAACAGCGTCACCAGTACAAGGCAAGTATTTTTTCTTCACTTTAATAAAGGTATTGTGGTTGACAAGTCAGATGTACAGAACACTCCCTCAACCAAAGAGACAAAATTTGGTGAATTTCACAGAAGCAATTTATCTTGTGCTGATTAAAAAAAGAAAAAAAATTCTTTCCAATGGTACAAAAAGGTCTGGATATAAGCAAACATTTTTCCTATGTTGTACAGTTATAATACACAGCTGATGCCCAAGCTTTCTGAAGCTTCACACCTCTCCATCGGATGTTTCTGGAGGCTGGGATTTCTCATGCAGACTGACATCAGGTCCTGCAAGTAATTAATATGAATAAATATATGAAAATAAATAATTAGTAAGGCTGAGCCCAAGACTGAGACAAATATATTTTCATGTTAATGCAGTTCACATTAAGACTTACATTCTTAGAAATGTCAACAAAGAGGATTTCAAACCACAAAATTGCCCAAGACCAGCAATGTAGAAATAGTATAAGCAGAGCAGAAGAGAATATAGAAGCAAGCGGCCATTGAGAGAGAAGCAGTCACCATCTCCTACGCCCCATCAGTCAAATGGATATCTGATACTTATTCAAATTTCTCAAAGAAGAAAGGAAGCTTAAATTTAAATTCTTCATCCATATAACTTAAGAATGGTAACCTGAAAGCTTTGGAAAGGATGGTTAGTGTTCTTTCTTAAATTCAATCTGATCTAAAGATGGTAAGGGGACCATTAATTTCAGTAAGCTAACTTGGGGTCACAAATAATTTTTTAACTAATTCACACCAGTAAACTCCTTTTTTCCCTCTGGGTGTATGTCGGTAAAAATTAATTCCCTCTCAAATCAGAGACAAAAAGCTCCACATTTCCCTTTGTGGATTTGAGACCAGAGAGAGATCAGCCATGATCTGATTGAACAGCAGAGCAGGCTGGAAGGGCTGAGGTTCCTTTTTCTTGCAAAAGTAGGATCTGAACATGCCTTGGGAGTCACACCTGTGAAGTCAGCACAAAAGTGCTACGTGGAGGTATCTGACTTGCACAGCATCTCTGGATCCATGTTCTGCCCGGAAGAGAAATAAATATTGTGTGTTTTTAAAAATAAGATGGATCTGCGTTTTTTGGTACGGTATAGGACTTTTTTCAGCTGCAGCAAATGTTGTCAATGAATCTTTCACTAGCTTAAGCATGGAGTAAGAACAGTAGGGCAGTAACAGTTACCAAGTCTTATGAGCTCATCAATGAAAGGCTAATTTTCACAGTAATTTCATTAGTGTTGATGTGATTAATAAATAAACTTTAACTTTACTTCAACTCAGATCAATTATTGGGGGCAGTGTTTACTAAAAGTAAGATTACAACTATTCTCTGTGCAAAATCTCCAATTTTTAATGTCACACCATTATAATGGCAGGTACGTGGTTGGAGCCACAAGCAAAAGTTCTTCAATCTTTTTTAAAACACTGTCCACAGCTGAAATCAGGATTTGATGGTGAATCCCATAAAAGTGATGCGTGAACTGTGTAAGTAATTATGGATTCTCCATTTAGTATGACTATACTTTAAAACTAGCACTTGTTTAGAGTTTTAACAACTTATAAAAATAAAAACTCATTTTTTCCTTAAGTATATGAAAACTTAATTTCTCAGAATTTCCCAGGATTTTAAGGCCCAAACTTTTCCCAACTGATTTTTCTCCTGCTTTCATTGGGATAAATAAGTGATGAAAACTGGGGAGGAAAGTAGGATTTTAAATTGGTTGGGGGGGGGGGGGGGGGGAGGGAGGTGATGGTGGAAGAGAAAGAGAGACAGCTTTAAAAGTCCTTAAAGATTACTATTTGAGCAGGTTGTGTACTTCCATTAGACTCTGCGATGAAAATGTATTAAAACCATGATGATTTTTCATTTGCAATCAGCTTCACACTTCATTGCAAAAATATAGGCTGCAACTTATCTCCTCCTGCCATCCAAATTATGTTAATTTAGTACAACAAAAATTAGAGCATGCAGAGTTTAAGTGGTGTAAGTGCGTAATAGCAAAAGGAAAGAACAGGCCATTTTACGTAGATGTGGCAGTAACAACTCTAAATATACCAGAGGGAAACCCTAGCAAAGACATTGCTGGCAGAGAGGAACCACTAGATGTTCCATGAGCTGGCTGCAGAAGCCCACTAAAAGCTAAACTTACTGCACTCATATGTGTTCCTACTACCATGTGGAGTTTGGCTCTTCTTTTATTTTAGGCAGTTCTTGTGTTTGAGGTTTATCTGGTAGAATAGAAACCAAACATTCAATGAATCACAGGAATAAATTCAGATTGGTTTGATCAGAAAAAGTTGGTGCGACACAGAGCTAGGAGATTTCTGCCTACATCGATTTCAGTGGAGACCTGGATCTTTGATCTACAGTGCTGGAGGACATAAAATTACAGCTTAATCTAATCAAAGGCACAAAATCTGATTAATTATGCTCATTTGACCCACTCTATCACCTAGAACAGGGGTCGCCAAACTACAGCCCGCTGGCCACATCCGGATTGGAGTTTGGAGACCGCTGACCTAGAAGGATAAAGGCAGCACACGCAAGAACACCACCATCTCCAAGATCTCTCCCCCCCACCCCTCACCCTCTCCCCCCAAACCACAGGCCCACAACTTCCCCTCCTGACTTAGAACTATTTCAGCATTCAGTCAAAATCCTGACACTTCCTTCCCAACAAAACAGACTGCATTTATACCACATTTCCTGGCGTAGTTTAATAAGTTGGTTCACTGCCACCTTCTCAAAGGCAATTAAGGATGGGCAATAAATACTGGCCTAGTCAATGGTGCTCAAGTCCCATGAACAAATAAAATAACACAATTATGTTGCAGCACATATGCTGTGGTATACCAATTAGCAAGTTAACTAACTATAACTTCTCTTTGAAGCCAAAGTGTAATTTGTATCCAATTTTGCAAAGATTGAAAATCAGCTGCAACCATCTATTCTCTCACTCCATAAATAACAGGAGTGTGGATTTAATCTGTTTCAAATAAAAGTAGTATAAACAGAACTTAAGATAAAGCTGTCACCAGTGTCGTTAAAATTACTTCCATGTCCACAGACATGTACAACAACAACACCTTTGAAACCAGCCTCAAACTACTGTATTGTAATACCTTAATTAAAAGTTGCTTCCTTTCAGATACTGATACCTTTTAACGTGTGTGTTAAAGCAAGTGGAGTAGTTCCAGAAAGTGACTTCGGATTCAGAACAATGTGCTTAAACAGTGCACTCACCTTGTGATGTTGATAAAAGCGGTACCAGTGATACAGTTGGCAGCACTGGTGTTTGCTCCATTGGGACGACCTGTACCATCGACGGAGGCGGTGGTGGTGTTGCTGTTGTTGATGGTGCTGCTACTGCATCTGGTTGTTCTGTTCCACTTTGTTCGGCTAGCTCTGTGAAATTAAAAGATGCAAAAATGAGTGAGGTTAAGTGCTACTCTTCGACACATGAAGGATTAAGCATAAATCTACTTGAACACAATATCACATGTGCACTGAAATTTCATTTTCATGGTACTTTCACTTACGGTTATTAATCAGGAGCCCTGGAAAAGGTCTGTGGGAGGGGAAAAAGGCACTGTAAATTTTAAAATCATATACAAGAAATGAGAAACACACTTTTCTAAAAAAAAAAGCAGATTTTTCAACTAAATTGCCACCCCCATTCATGGTCTGCTCCCCAACTGCTATCAAAGTTACAATAGAGAGCAATCTATTTTCCTTCTGGACAAGGATTTTGCTTTTATAAAAGAACAAAAAAAAAACAACACAGCCCAACAAGCCCACGCCACCATTTTAACATTGTGAGTGCCCTCTTCTACCTATGATCTTTCTCTACACCTACTGGACTCCACAATAAAGGTGTGCAAATTTAGAGAATTATAACCAGATTGAGGGACACCTAATTTAGGGACAATTTGTTAACACCAATCAGCCTAACAGCACGTTTTTGGGGTGTGGGAGGAAACCGGAGCACCCGGAGAAAACCCATGCAAGCACAGGGAGAATGTGCAAACTCCCACAGACACTGGCCCAATCCATGTATCTGCACAGCAACAGTGATAGTCACTGAGCTGTCATGTTGCCCGTCAGCTGGTCCAGTTTAAGCGCACACTAACAACGTGAAGCACTAGGCAACTCTCGAAGCAACATCCAAGAGCAGCCCTCGCATGACCCACCGCATGTATGCCCCTTGTTGGGCAACAAGGCAGACCAAATCACCTGTGGATGTAAAAAAAAAAGTTTGCTTCAATTGTGTATTTCCCCCTTATATTCCAGAACCAAGATCACAACATGCACTGTACAATACAGTGCATCAATTAGCACCAGCCTGCTCTTCTAGAGTTGTCCACCCTTTAAAACTTTTAGACATGGCCTAAGCGTTTAACACTTCATAATATTGCACAGTGCCAAGCATCAGATCAGTAGACATTCTAGTGAGAAGCTTTGGTCACCTCACCTTATGACTGTAAATTTGATGAAGTTTGCAGATTCCAGGATTTTTTTCATGGCACTTATTTCAAGGTAACTGGGTGCTTTAAATGGAATTCCTGGAGGCATGCCATCAACTATAACACATCCGGGATTGGTGGTTATCTTTCTGTAAGGAACCTTCACTGGAAAATTCATTCCAATTGCTTCCCCTATAAGGGTTATATTTAAAAATCAGTTTCCATCTCTTGCATTTAAAAAAATCCAATTCAGTTTTGTCAACAATCACATGATACTAACACTTAAACATTTGTATTAAAACATTACCAAATTTCTTGCTGAACAGGTCATTTACTTGTTCTCGCAGCTGTCTGGCTTTTTCTACCTTGGACATTTTTTCATTTTCACCTTCTGTAAAAGGACAAACATTTTATTCAGAAAAAAAGTTTTACATCTTTCAAAATTACAGGGACATAATATCTAGTTGTTGCCATTAATATTGGCTTTATTGTCCCCTGGAAGTCTAACTTCTTCCTACAGCAAGATATATTTTTGCTATCTATCAGGGCCATGCCCCCTTTTACAATTAAGTTGCCTTTTTGCCTGTAGTAAAAATCAGCTTTTGTTTCTGGCATCAGAAGAAAGAATGAGAAGAAAGTGCCCTTCAATTCATTACCCTTTCATTCCTGATCACCACTGTAAGTGCAGAAATTGCATTCTGTTTTACATCAAATCTAATCTTCACTGACTTAGTCATCTAAAATCAGGTTATAAGTAAAGGGGCAAAAAAATCTTTAAAATAACGCGCAGGTATAATGAGGCAGCTCTAGTTCCACAGGCATGGAGGTGTAAACAGAAATAAACTGCTTACCTGGGACTGTAACTTGAATGATATTAAGGTCTTCAACACCTGTGGCAGTGGGTAACGCAGGAGCTTTATTTTCTACAACTACATGGAGAAATTTAAGAAATGGTCTCACCACCAGAACCCTCATTTAAACAAAGCTTAAATGAAACAGATGCAAAGAAATAACATAAAAGGAGAAATTGACTCATGGTAGTAAAAAGCAAAAATAATCTTGTGTGGGATAATCATGCAGTGCAAAAGTATAAGACAAAATTCCCATCACCTTTTACCATGGCACCTCACCCTCTCTCAAAAGAAGCAATCCAAATGTACAGAAGAAAAAAAACTCCAAGTGAGTTTCAAGAAACAACATATTCTAGGGTCCATATATCAATTAACTATTGAAGTTTTCATTTTGAACCACATCAGCTACATGGTAACTTGTAATACATTCTGGACTGTATGGCCCTGTTTTTAATCAAAGCCCATGTTTTAGGAGAATTAATGTTACCAAAGGAACATGGAAGCATTTCAACCATATGTTAGTGTTATTGGCCATGTAATACTGGGTTAAAACTTCTCCCAGCTCCTTCACCAGTGTCCCTGCACCATTTAAATAATATTCCACCTGAAAAGTTAATTGTTAACAGCTGCTACTCATAATAGTTTGACTTTTAAAAGTGGGTACTGATGGTGGTAACAGCATTGCTGATGGTATAGGAATATCAGAAATTCTTCCTTTTCGCCAATTTCTATTTTTGTTTACAAGTCAAAGATCTGTTTTCAATACGATATAATCTAATTGATCAATCCATCAGTCAAGATGGCCCAGAAACAGGGAGTGACTAATGCAAGAAACCAGCATTCTTGAACTTGGGCAAAGATGCTTTTAAATCAATACTTGTGTATTGCTAAGTTGTTGTTATGCTGTTCTCTTTATGCATCCTCACTCTTCAATTAAACCTTTGCCATTTTACCTGTTGCTTTAGTCTGTGAACTATTATTTTCTTTGATGATATACGAAGTATATATGAACTACTGCTTGCTGAATACTACATGAATGCAATATTTTCAAAAAAGGCTGACTGGAGATACAAAAAAACTTACAACATTGAAGCATATGGCTTCAGTTATCACAATGAGCCTGTTCAGTTTGACCCTTTCAGAGAAGGGGCAAGCAGCAAAGATGCATTTTTCAGACCCAGACTCATAACTAAAGTAAAACATAGGAATACCATTTTAGATGGCCAGCCTAAAATTGATCATCACAAGAATAACAGAAAGCACATTCAAGAATAAGCCAACCTCCAAAGTATTTTAGCCCACTTCTTCTGCATAGCTACATTTTTTCTTGCACTGTTAATGTTCAGAGTACTAATGCCAGCTGAAACACGTAATTACTAATCCCAAGCAATTCAAGACAACCAAAGTGAGTAGTTCTATAAAGTAATTCCCACTCAAATGTCATATTTATAAGGAAAGTCATGGGGAAAAATATCATCCCCTCAGGATTCATTCAACAGTATCCTAATAGCAGCATTCAGTTGTATTTTAAAATTTACCTCCACTCTTTAACCCCAGATGATTCCAAATATTCATCACACTAATAAGTTGTTCCCACTCCTTTTCGTCAAAATACATATTCTCTTATTCCTTTCATCTGTTACAATTAGATGGGTTCATTGTTGCTTTAATAGTTTGAGATTTTCTCCCTAACTGCTCAAACACAGATTTTCCTTACCTTTCCTCATAATTTAAGCCCTTTACTCTTCAGTTGGTACTTTTCCTTATTGGTCTGACCAATCCATTGTACTATTTACTAGAAATGTCTCAGCTTCATACCTGAGGACATTACCACCCTACAATATGGGATAGACTTAAAACAGAGCATCTACGAGTGGCTGTGGGCCATATATAGCGGTAGAACAGCATTCCACCTCAATCTGTAATGTCAGGACCAGTATGTTGCCATTAAGTCCCACACAGTCTATCATTAGGTTGGGGAACAACGCTGTTTCAATGTGGAGTGTAGGAGAACACAACTGGATCATATTTAATAAGTATAATCTGGAACAAAGCTAACAGTCACACAGATTAATTAAAAAAGGCCAACTCAGATATGTTATGGAAAGATACTATTTAACTAATTCGCTTGTGATTTCGATGAGGTAACAAAGAATTTATGTAGTATACATGTATTTCCAGGTATTTGATATAAAGTGCCACAAAACAGACCATCAGCAAAACACTAAGAGACAGTGGCAAAGTGCATATGAAGTCAGTTGAATTCAAAGAAAGTTGTGGATGAATAACTTTTTGGACTGGAGGTCCAAGTTCAATGTTAGATCAAGAAAAATGATCCTATGCTAATGACTTAAACCTGGCTCGTACAGAGCACAAGTTTGCAGGTGACAAAATTTTGGAAATATTGTGAACAGTAAAGAAGATAGCAACTGACTTCAAAAGTACACAGATAGAGGTGCAATGGGCAGTCACTTGACAGATGGAATTTAACGTCGAGAAAAGTGATACATTTTGGTAGAAAGGAAGAGAAAAGGCCATCCAAAATAATCCAAAAAAGGGATGCTGGAGAACATATATGTAAAAATTATTGAAGGTGGCTGGATAAGTTGAGATAACAGATAATAAGGCATACAGGATTATCGGTTTGAGTTTAAAAGCAAGGGAGTTATGGGGAAGCTTTGTAAAACACAGATTCAGCCTCCACTGGAGTACTGTGTCTAATCCTGGGCACTCAATTTAGACAGGACGTGAAGGTATTACAGGACTGCAGAAAAGATTTGAGAATGATTCAAGAGACCAGAGTCTTCAATTATATGGAGAGATTGGAGATGGGGCTGTTCTCCTTACAGAAAGAAAGGCTAAAAGGAGATTTAATAGCGGCATTCAAAATTATGAGGGAGGCAGTCAGAGGAAATAAGGAAAAACTTCACCCATTTGTGGAAGGATCAAAAACAAGAGAATTCAGAAGCGACAGACAAAAGAACTAGAGGAAATTTTTACATAGTGAATGGTTAAGATCAAGAAAGGACTGCCCAAGAGTTTGGAAGTGGCATATCTGATCCTAGCTTTCAAAACAGTAATGGATTATTATCTAAAGAGAAAACAAAAATGCAAGGCTCCAGGATAAAGGCAAGGGAATGGGACTAGCTGTCCCTAGCATAGCCTCTCATTCCATCTTTTATGCTCACCATACCTGTAACTGCAATACTATATCCTCCATCCTCTCTTTCCTTCTCCCCTATGTACTCAATGAACGATACGTTTCGACTGTACAGAGCACAAGAAACAATACTTTTCACTGTATCCCAATACGTTTGCCAAAATAAACCACATCAAATCAAACCAACGGATCATATTAAAGGCCTGCTACATCCAGTCATGACTGGTGATGGATAATTTAACCAAAAGGGAGGTGAAGGATATAGTCAACATCCCCAGGCTAAAAAAAGCTGGTCAGTGCAAAAGCACGGACAAGCATCTTCTGCTTCTCCCAGGAGGGTGGAGTGGATGATCCACCAGAGATCCCCTTCATCACAATGCCAATATTCAGCCAATTTGATTCACTGAGTAATATCAAGAAATGGTTGAGCGTGCTGGATATTGCATGGACTGTGGGCCCAGCTTTATTCCTGATGACATGCTCCAGAATTAGCCAATTCCCTTGCTAAGGCAGTCCAGTATTTAGCTGAAAATTGTGTAGTTTTGTCCAGCCCATTCCAAACAGGACAAATCTAATCTGGTCAATTACATTCAATTAGTCTGTTCTCAATCCCCAAAATGATGAAAAAAATGTCACTGACAGTGCTATCAAGTGGCCAGTAATCTGCTCACTAATCCACAGTTCACGTTCCACCACAGCATTGTATACATCAACATATGATACATATAAATATGTTCCAACCAATCCTACCATAGTGTCTGGTGATAGAAGACTAAGTGAAGTCACTCTCCGGCATAGACACAGTAATCAGGCCTGCTTCCTCCACCCATACTTTTTCCCAACCACTGATATCCATCATTCAGTCCTACTTGCCAACCTTTCAACCCCCACTCACTCAGGAAACCCTCTTCCCAATCCCCTTCTCTCAATCACTCAAGCTCTAGATGGGTTTTTGCTGCAGCACTCGATTGAAAGGGTTAAAAATCTCAAGTTTAAAAATCACAGAAGCTGCAAACTGAACCTCAGTCACATAGCTTTCCCTATGTACGAATAACATGGTTTGATTAAAGTATGAGTATAGATAAGGGTCAAGGACTATCTAATCAAATGATGTGCAGCTGCGGTTCATGTCTGCCCATTAGAACAAAAAACAACAGCAAAGGAGGCTGAGGTACTATTGGTCAGAGATAAAGCTATCATTTCTTGACGATATGACATGCACAAGTTTTAACTGGACATTATACCCTTATGTATGCATGATGTAACCTTAACTATGGATAGAGATAAAGATAACTCATACAATAATTGGTATATGCTAATTACCTGTAATCGAAGCTGAGAATTTAATTGCCTTTGTAGTTGTGAATTTTTCACTGAATGGACATTCGGGGCCCTATAGCTAACTATATTTTAATAAATCATCTTGAAACCACTGTTACTTTGTGTGGCTATCCTGAAGGAATTAAAGTTTTTAAATACAACAAGAAAACCATTGCAATATTGATCATATGGCTTTATCATGTCAAGTTAAGTGAGCCAGTATTGTGTAAGTATTGAGATGCATTACCATACTTCTCCCACCGCTAACTTCAAAATCATCTTGTGCTACCAAAATGAGGAGCTAATGTTCAAATCTTCACCTCAAAGATCTTACGAAACCTTTGTATTACTGGGATTGCACACTTTCCCTCAAATTTCTTCAAGAAAGGATTCAGTTGCATAGTGAAATTAATAATTTAATCTGTTAAATAAAATGTATCCAGTGGAAACTCAGTTAACACCGAGCAGCCATCAGCGACAACCTATTTGTATTAAAAACCCACACTGGTTAGCCTCTAAGCTATACCCAGCAGCAAGTGCTTGTTGACAATAAGCACTGTAAATTGTACTGACAAATCTGGACAAGTAAATCAGTAATTATAAATGTCAATATTACTAGTTTTAAGAAAAGCATCCAAGTAAAGAATCTGGCTGTATTTAATTCAATATACAGGGCAGAGACGGGGAGGGAGTTACTACAATTTACCTGCAGCAGTAGCAGTTGCAGTAGTTGTTGTAGTAGTAATGGTTGTTGGTTTTTTCACCTCTGGGGTTTTCTCTTCCAAGGAAGTTTGCGACCTTGCTATTTTAAAAAAGGAAACAGGTCACTGAAGAAGTGTATAAAATTAACTGCCTTCGTACTGATAATGTTCCAATGACCCTATACTCAACTGGAACTATGGCCAATTAAAAAGCACATCAAGACCAGTGGTTGATCAAAAATACTTTTCTGGTCATGGTAATACCTAAGAAATGTTATAGCTCTATTTCCAGCAGCACTGGCAACCATGAATTGAATCCTCATTCAGTCTAACTAAAACACTAGATACTATGTGCATTTTAACAAACCCAAAGAAGTAACCTCAAGATTTGAGCAGAGCATAATTCTGCATTGTTATTTGATCCACACGTCACAGCATGAGGTATGCTCACGGTAAATCCTTCAGTGATTGTGCTATTCAGATAGAAAAGCCTGAGCAAACCTTTTTGCCAACGCATGGCAAATCCACCTCACCTTTTGATTATGGGAGGAATCCAGAGCACCCAAATGAAACTCACGCAGATACAGGGAGAACGTGCAAACTCCAGTTACCTAAGGCCGACTTGATATCTATTTTGCTACTGTACCCTTTATTCCATGAGCTATAACTTCTCACAAGTCTGTTTCATAGTGCCGTATCGAATTCCTTTTGAAAGTCAATGTACGTTATCGTCAGCATTACCCTCATCAACCCGGTTACCTGTTAACAGAATTGTCAATTGTTGTATACTGTATACAATGAGCTTTTGGTGGACTTATCTGGACTTCCAGATACTCTTCTCACTACTCGGCTAACCAATAAGTCTCCCCAGTCTCTTATGAGCTGGGAGCTTTAAATCAAACAGTGATAGGCTGCATTAAAAAAATAAAGAGGTCACGGATCAACAAGCATCACATTTGATGCTTCAGTTACATATCCTGAAATTTCACAACAGTCGATATTGATTTGTTTTTCAATAGTTGGAGTTTGGTATGTTAAAAAAACCTATGGCTTGGTGTCATATGACTGTGTAGTACGTTGCCGGTATCTACTGGTGGTACTATCATCTATATATTGCTCGAGTAATATTTCAGTACTCACTCTGAGGGCGCTTTGAAGCTTCCTGTAATGCAGTCTGAAACAAATCCGGTCTGTTGAGGAAGTAAAGAAAGCTTCAATTTTAAAATCAAATAGTATCGTACAGTTTTAGCCGAGAATTTCTCTTAAGAACTGTCAATTGTTGTATACTGTGTACAATGAGCTGGAACAGAGGCAAGAACATTGAATCTGAAGCAAGATTACAAAAATATTAAACCAGCTCCATCCAGGAGTTCTTGTGTGGTTATTTCATCATGCTTTTCTCCCTACCTACCAACCACGGACAGGTTCCTTTCCCATCTCCCCAGCTCTCAATTTCTATTTTCAGTCATCAATTTTTTTTTTTAAAAAACAAGCAATTATCCCAAATAAACCTCCCCGTGAGTCAGTTATCCCAAAATAAAATTTGTTTTATTAGAAATGATCACAAGTCTGAGAGACAAAATATTTTTACTTGAATCTCTAAACTTTGTCCTCCATTCCCATATTAGTTGCCCAATTCAGATGATGTGCTTACTTTTGCATTATTTTAAATACTTACAGCACATAAATACTTCATTTCCCACTCCCCCAGCAAAAGTCAGTGTTCCTACATAACTTTGTCTCTTCAGACCTATAATCAGCCTGTCACTCATCAGCCATCCTCCTGAATTGTTTGCCTAACCTGTCAAGTTGTACCATGTAGGACTGCCTTCTTCCAATTTGCTTTCCATATAACTAGTTCAAGTTTGAAGATGATCAAACTTGTTATCAGCAAATTTCAAACTACAATAAAATATACACGTTTCACATCATTCAGAAACAGGAGAAAAGTTTCAGCAAGAGCAAAATATCAAAACGGAATATGGGGGGTGGGGGGAGACGACCTAATGATTCGAAGCAGCAGTGAGGAAAATAACCTAACCAAAATAGTATCTGTGTCATACTAGACAAAACATCCTGCTTGATTGGCACCCCATCCATAAACATTCACTCCTTCCACCACCCACACAGTGGCAGCAGTGTGAAGAATCTACAAGACGTACTTCAGCAAATCACCAAAGCTTCTTAAGACAGCACTTTCTAAACAATAGCTACTACCACCTGGAAAGACAAAAGGCTGCAGATACGTGGGAATGCCACCATCTGGAAGACCCCTTCCAAGCTACCCACCATCCTGACTCAGAAACATATTGCTGTTTCTGCACTGTTACTGGGTCAAAATCCTGGAACTCCCTCCTAACAGTATCACAGGTGTCCCTACACCACATGGACAACAGCAATTTAAGGCAGTAGTTCACTGTCACCTTCTAAAAGGAAATTAGTGATGGGCAATAAATGCTCACCTAGCCTGAGATGTCCATTTCCCATTGCTGAAAGTTTTAAAAGTCCTTTTGGCCTCAAGATCAGTATAAGCTGAACTGTATTACTGAACCATTATGTCATTCATCAGATTTAATGTTCTCCCCTTACCTGAAAATTTCAGAGTGCCTCGACGTACTGGTGTTGCCTCATTTTACACACTGACATGCAAGCTTAAGAGACCACTAAAGCGATTTCAATGTCCATAATGAGATATTAACACAGCACACTGTACCTTACCAATATTCTAGCTGTTAAACAACACTAAGCCATTACTTAGCAGTGGCCTCAGTATGTCTAGTCAGGAAACAATAACGTGTCTTATATTTAGCTGCTATAGTTATAGTGGGCAGCATTCTATGGCTGTTCACACCAGCGGATTTCTCTGGTCCCACTGTAGTGAATGAAGATTTGGCTGAGTGTCAAATTCTCTGTCCCCGCTGGCAGCAATGTCGAGTCATGAACGACCAGAGAATTCTGGCCTATACTTCTGTTCCATTGTATTATACCAGTATAAAATGTATACCAGTACACATTACGAAGTATGCTTAATTTCAATTTATCCTGGATAATGGTAAAAGCATGCTTACTTTTTAATTACAAATTTGATCTTGGCTTTTGCTCGGAGAATCTTTTCCAATCTAGGAATTCCAAAGGTTGACGGCCTCCTGAAAGGCACACCATCAGGCAAGCCTTCGATGTAGAAATCATCCGGATGAGATTCGAACAATGCATAAGGTACTCTCACTGGCTCTGAAGTTCCTAATGCTTCGCCTGCAACAAATTAGCAAGCTTACAAAATGACCCCTGAAATTCTTTGCATGCAAGCAGCTAAATAATTAAATCATGAAATGATGAATAACCACCAAAATTGATGTTTGTTGTGGACCATGATACCATTATGAAAATACAAACTGAAGTTACATAATAGCTGTTTGGCACTACTGTGACCTGCAGACATGGTTATCTGATGCATTAACCTTTTGTTTCGTAGGTGTTTGAGTATCTGAAACACCCTACGGTTCCTTGGTTCACTTATTGTCGAGGTCCTGTCTATCAAAGGGTATCAGCAGCCATGACTACAGTTCCTTTGTTACAAATCACAGCAAAGTCACATTCTTCAGGTCCAGGGTATCAACTGCAGTCTGTCGTTTCGCAACTACATCAAAGGGTCACTCATCAATAGTGACAATGCTCTTCAATTAAATCTTACGCGCTTACTGCTAAGCCAAGTGAATCTGATATCGGGTTACGTAGATACAAAAACATTCATGTACAGATCTAGACAGAGTTGACCAATTGGATTCATGATCCAGAGTAACTAACCAGATTCAAATTTTTGGGCTGGATAACATCACACTTCAGCCATGTGAGCAGCTGGTTCATTGTTCCAGCGAAACAGGATCTGAAGTATGCAGTCCACCCTGCTTTGAATTAGGGAGGTACTTCTCCCAAAGGTCAAGAGCACATCAATGTGCTGGAACATCCTGGCACTGGGCATAGCAATAAAAATAACTGAAGTGGGTTACATAGACAGAAACAAAAGTCAAGAAGGAGAGATGTTTGATCTAACCCTAAAAGCTGACTACTAATCAGGCTTGGCCACCTGTATGGCTGCCAGGGATAAAGGGCAGCAAGAGATGAAGGAAAAGCAAAAATCAAAACACTGCTCACATCATACCTTTGGGGAAAGGATAGAATAGTGGTAATGTTACTGGACACACACAATCTAGAGGAACAGGAGTTAAATCCTATTAATGTATCTGGAATAAAATGCTATTTCATAATTAACAATAAGTTGTAAAAATCTGTCTGATTCACTGAAGTTTTTCAGTGGAGGAAATTTGCTGTATGAACACAAATATGGTTGGCTCTTAATTGCCCTCTGAAAAAGCCTAGCAAGCCACTCAGTTTAAGGGCAATTGGGGATGAGCAACAAATGTTAACTTTGTCAGCGGCACTCATACCTCAAGAGCAAATGTAAAAGGATTTGGGTTTAATAAAGGGGGAATTAGAAATCCAAAGAGAAAAGTCAAGGCATGGTAATGTGAATAAAAGGAGTGGGACAGGATCCAACAGTAATACTTGTGAGCGAGTAAAATCCACGCAGAGAACAGTAGGAAAAAAATTAAAGGTTCTTTTATCTAAATGCGCTAACCATTCGCAATATCATATATAATGAACGAGTGGAATAACTTGACATAAATGGTTTCGATCCAATCGCCATTACAGGGATATAAAAGGTGACCTTTAAATAATCCAGGATACACCATATTTCGGAAAGACAAGCACAATGAAAAAGGGTTAGGCTGATTGTCAAGGATGACATTGGACAATAGAGACAAGAGCTTGGTTCAGAAGATCAGGAAGTAGAATTAGTACGTTCAGCTAGCAAGAGTCAGAAAATGCTGATGGAAATATACAAGCCCCCCCGAAACAAAGGAAACAGGAGAAAACAATAGAAGAAGATGGAAAGAGATTGGTAACATCTTGACTGTAAGAACAATAGAAAAGCTGAGAGACTAGAGATATCTTGCAGTGAGAGAGAGGATGAGCAAAATTGAAAAGCTGGTGTACATTTTGAATGAATTCCTAATAAAATCTTTGACCTACAGGGCGCCATGAATTCTTGAACCTAACATGGAGCACACCATTATTTCAACTGGAAAAAAAGAAATCTAACAAAAGATATAGGAAGAATCCTCTACTCGTCTGCATGCCACAGGCTCACTCTTTTTCGGTAATCTATTATACCAACGCATGATGCAAAATGAGCATTATGTTCTATTCATATATTCCACAAGATATTTCAATTAACAAAAATATTACCAGGAAAGTGAAGATGCCACTAAAATATTACACAATTGAAATGCATCAATTCGAAGCTATACAACTTCTAACAACACTAAGTAATCTTGGAAAATTACTATTGATGGCTAAACATTTACATAAGGCATCTCATTTTCTAAAGTGTACAGTTTCTTTCCAGTAAAACAAATACTTACTACATTTTTCATTGAATAGTGTCTCCACTTGTTGTTTCAACTCAGTAATTTTGGCATTCCATTGTTCTGTAATAACAAAATCACTATGTAGGATTCTACAATAATACATTTACACATATATGCATATATTGAGCATCAAATCACTAAGTTTTTATAGAATTGCACATCAACACTAAATGCTTTCCAATCATTGGAAAAAGTTTGTAGGGCGCAATTTTAAATCAAAGAAATTCAAAGTGAGCCTCTTTTATTCCTTCAGGAGTATTACTTGTTTATCAATATGGAGGCTTGCGTGGCTCTAGAATCATCTTAAGGCTGCTTTGAAATTAGTCTATGTAATAAGCAATGGGGAATGTTCCCCACAATTGTAACCACAACGGCCTATTTAATGATCCCTATAATGCCAAGAAACGTCTTGCTTTTTCACAACAAAGGCATGCAAATTAGAGCTATCATTTTAGTGGAGTGGGAGTACTTGAAACAAAAGAGATTCAACAACAACTTGTAATGGATATAGCAACATGTTTCATAAGAGGGATAAGAAAGCAGTGAGCTTGAAATGAGGAAAAAAAAATATTGATGGATGTAACTGAAGGAAAATCCAAAAATCATCTTGAGCATCTCACAAAAAAGACAAATTGAAAATCCTCTCCATTAGTTTGAGAGACAGCTCGCTTGGAGGATGGTATTAACTGCTTATACAGTTGAGATACATCTAGCTGGCACTTTCATGTACAACACAATAACTATCAATTGTCAATGAGACACAGCAATACATGAACTCAGTGGAGCAACACCGATTAAATTTTAAAAAATATTGCAACAAATTTTAGACAACTGGATCCAAATTTACTTCAGAGTTCAGATAGGACATTGTGTAACATGGCTCTCTGCCCCAGTTCATCTGATACTGAAGCTATCATCCATCTATTTGGCACCTTCAAATTTACACAGAATAAACACAATGGCCCAACCGTTCAATACAAGTACTTATTCTCCACTCAAGCTTCTTCCCAACTTGTGACTATTGCCTACCTTTCTAGACTTTACTACCTCAAAGTTCAACTAGAGCCACCCATTTTCCACTCTACAAAACTCAAATTCCTTAAAAGCTTTGTGGCCTGCATTCCAACTTGCAGCAAGTCCCATTCACCAACTGTTCCTATGCTTGATAACTTGCGTTGTCTTCCAAACTGCCAGGTCAATATTAAAATTCTCACGCTTGTTTTAAAATTCCCCCACAGCCTCACCCCCTCCCTATCTGTCATTTTTTTCAGCACCACAATCCTCCAGTATTTCTGCATTCTTCTACAATTCTGGTCTTTTACACATTCCTAATTTTAAAATTACTTAACCACTGGCATTCGTCCCTTCAATCGTATAGGGTTCAAGTTCTCCAACTGCCTCCCTAAAATCGCTTCCTAAAGCATTTAAAAAGGAACTGAACCGATTTCAGAAAAGGAGAATGTACGGTGTTACGGATAGAAGGTAGGGAAATGGCACTAGGTGAATTGCTTATATGGTGAGCCAGTGCAGACACAATGTAGAGGAGGCCGTTTGGCCCATTGTAACAATTTTGGAATTTTGTGAAGATCATAATTTGTGTGTTGAAAACTGTCTAACAGAAAACAGCAACTTCCAATGAAATAGCCAGTAGGCTTGTAAAGTTCAAAACCTCTTTAAACAGATGCAGTAATGACTCAAAATTAGTCACATTTTAACCACTCTAAGAGTTCTGGAATACAAAAACAGACGTTACGAATTTTGGTCTGTTGTGACCAAAGATATTATTATATTTAATACTTCTGGGGTTTATGCAAAACTTAATTAAACTAAAGTCAGTT
Organism: Carcharhinus amblyrhynchos; assembly: GCF_965287045.1. Classification (NCBI taxonomy): domain Eukaryota; kingdom Metazoa; phylum Chordata; class Chondrichthyes; order Carcharhiniformes; family Carcharhinidae; genus Carcharhinus; species Carcharhinus amblyrhynchos. Next base: position 38,901,331 of record NC_137346.1, on the reverse strand, counting down.
TGGCTGCAGGGTTTAGGTCATCAAAGGGATATAGATATTAAAGGCATACATTTGAGATAAATAAGGTCAAGGTGAATTTTTTTTTACAAGTAACAAGCAGTTGGTAGAAATTTGCATCAGGAGATATAGATGGGTTCATTATTTTCAGTTGTTAACTTTCTACGCAAAGTAAAAAAAACTTATACAGGCTTGCAAAGGTTTCATAACTAAATATGGCACAGTTAATAAACTTTATTTGACCTGAAAGTGAAAGCAATAGGGAGAATGTGAAAGATATTTGTATTCAAGTTCAAGAGGAGCTCAGGACAATAGAATCAAAAGATGAAAGAGAAAAAAGGTATTTAAGGTAATGTATTGAGAGCAGTTCTTAGGAGCGGCCATGTGAAACTTCCTGGGGTTTTGATCTTGCGTTGGATTAAACAGCTGAAGCTGCTTTGCAGGCAGATCAGAGAAGTGACTTTTTTTCCAGAAAGCAGTTTTAAATCAGCTACCCAGTAAAGCTAAAAAAGGTGCAAGAGCTGCAAAATCTGCCTGGCATCTGAAGTTTGACATTCCACTGCAGAGTGGAAGCGAGGAGTGAGATATCATTTGGTATACCTCTCTAAAACAATAGTATCTTTGTGTTAAAGCAATATTACTGGAACTTCTACAGATAAACAAAAGGGATTATTGCCTAAAAAGGTATTTAATTGAGTCAAAGTTTTTTGGGGGGAATATTTTAAGATTAATTTGAACTGTGTAAATGTAATCTCGTTGTTAATAATGTTTTATTCTAATATTTAAAACGCCTCCAAAAGTGTTACTGGATTCAGTGTACCTTTTTTCTTGTGGTTAAAAATACAAAAAAGAATTGAGATACATTAGCCAGGTTTCTCTGAGATTTGGTATGTCCTGCAATAACCATCTAAAAAACACAAAATATAAGAAACTGCCAAACTTTTCCCAAGCTCCCCATTATACACTTAATAAAATTATGTTGTAGGATATGGGGCAGCATCTTTTTTTTTTTAAAAACAGTCCCAAATAGGTAGATTATGTCACTGTCCAAGAATACAACCTTATTTTTAAATGTTGCCATTATTTCAGTCTACTATTCAAAACTAACAGGTTTCACAATAATCCACAATTACAACTATATCCTGATTCCAAAGTTTCTGAAAAGATATTCAATTAGCTTAACGGTGTTTCTTACCAAAAGAGAATTCCCTGCCTCTTTGTTTGAATGTAGCATTTGAATCATTTGCTGGTGTGATATTTGTAACTGTCTTGACTGGTGGTGTGTCATCAGAAGCTGCCAATAAAAACAAACAAGATTTCAGTTTTATTTGTGTAATTAATACGAAAGTGTTGTCAATTGTCAAAACAATTAGTTTTCAAAAAATTATAGGTCACTTTCCTAAAGTTGTACTGCAAATCAGCAATACATTTTTATTTAACAGCTAATTTATCTATTGTATGTTGGCCAGCCAGATGTGAGACACATGCAAAAACCTGACAAGCTTAAGTTTCCAATTCTTATATAAAATGTAGTGTTTGGGGTCACACCTCACTTACCCAAATAAGCAGGCAGAAGACACATAAAAGTTTTAGGAAACACTGTCAGGGATTTAACCAGTTTACCCTGCCCATCAATGGGTGGGGTGTTTCCAGTAAAATCGCATGCGAGCAGAGAAATCAGGAACACGCCTGATTTCTCAGCGCTTACAAGACCTGGACTTCCGGCAAGGTCATTACTGAGCCCGGCTGAATTGTCCGGGCTCGCCAACAGATCCTCTCTGCTCCACGAACAAGGAAATGTCATGTTGGCCTTGCCAGTGGAACCGGAGGCCATTTAAGTCCCCCCAGGAAGGCCAAGAGCAAGGGGGAGTGACCCGGGGGCAATTTTAGCCTGGCACCTCGGTAATGCTCACTGGGCATGCTGCCCACCAGGGCAGTGTCAGGGAAGGCCCAACTGACGAGGGAGGGAGGGAGGGAAGCCCTGTTGCCACTCTGCAGATGTGATCAGGGTGTGAGCGAGGGGTGCCTGCTGCCATTTTGAAGATGTGATTGGTGAGTGAGGGAGAAGAGGCCAGCTGCCATTCTGCAGGTGCAGTGGTGGGCGGAATCTGCATGTGCACAATAGCTCCCTCCAGAGGTTGGCTTGTGAATTAAGCCTGCAGCAGCTAGAAAAAGACAGTAGCCCATATTTTCAATGTTTAAGTCCATAAGAGTGGGAGTAAAGACTCGCCCAAAAAACACATCTGCAACTCTCCCATTTTCACACTAGCTGGATACTTAGAATCACTCTTGTAAAATTCCGCCAAATGTGTAGAAGGCTACTGTTACAGCTTAACCAACCACATCCACACAACATACCAACTAGGACAACCAGCAGGGCTCCCAGTCCTCGCGAGCCACAGTTATTATGAATTAGCAAACCAAACTTGTGAGGCCACCATCTTTAAAAACTTCCAAACAAAAAAAGATGAGTGCCTTTGAAGACCAAACCCAGAAAACCCAATCAATGATAAAACCAGAAGGAATAAAAAGTTTCACATAGCAGAAACATGAAATACCTTCAATGGTAACTTCTATCTCTGGGCTGCTTGGAGTCGTTGGTACTTGTGGAACTTTTTCTAGTGCAGAACTGCTGGAGTCTAACAAACAGAAACCGGCACACTCGTTACTAACTATTTCAGGAAATATTTGAACACTTGCAATATACTCCCCACTATGCTGTTCCTTTTAGAGCTAAATGCTGCACTTCTCCGTTACCTGAGTATGTTAATTGCATTTGAATTTGTGTGCGTATAAAGAACAATTTTTAAAAATAAAAATGAGTTTTGAACATAAATTACTAATGGTCCAATCCCAAATGCCACACAATTAATTCAAGGATGTTAGGAGTATGATTCATTCACCTTTAAGAGTTCGTGTTAAATTTGGCTCAGGTGGGCGGGATACACGCCTCCTCCCTCTGTTGCTGGGTGGCGTTCCTAAGTTAAATGAATTTGGATAGTCTAAATTCAATTTCAAGTGAAACAAATCCACAGCACATAACATGCTGTTAGAATTTAAGATCAATACAACACCTCAAACCACAAGGAGGCAAGTATATATTATATACAGGAAAATGATACCTAGTAAAACATTTCTTCACTTAAACGTTTTTTCCCAACCGTTTCGCAATTCCACATCCTCACTGCAAAACTGGCTCTTTCCATTTTAAGATATAGATTAACCCCAATACTGGTCTACTGTCATAGCAATGGTAAAAAAAAGTCACAGTAATCAACAGTAAGATGAGAAAAAAAAAATCTACGGCGATTACATTAAAATTCTATATTGAGCAACATGATAAATTGCCCTCAGCAAAACATAGAAATTTTTCATCCACTTAATTTCCACACAATGAAAGTGAAGAAATAATTTTCCTGACTTGTAGTTCTGGAGGTTTTAATATAAAAAGATTTTGAGATTCTTACCATCAGTGCGTTTTCCTTTTTTCCATCTATCAGGGAGGTGAGGCTCTACTAATTCTGGCCTAGTGGATCAGCATATAACCAACAGTACAATTAGTTTCAAAAATATATCAAAGTTTTTAAAGTTCATTTATTAGTCACTTGTAAGACTAACAATGAAGATTTAACACTTTAATTTAACAATTTACCACTGCAATGAAGTTACTGTCAAATTCCTGTAGTCACCACACTCTGGTGCCTATTTGTATCAATGCACCTAACTAGCACGTCTTTCAGTCTGCGGGAGGAAATTGGAGAACCTGGAGGAAATTCACGGAGACACGGGGAGAACATGTAAACTCTACACAGACAACGAGCCAAGCAGGGAATTTCACAGTAACTTCATTGTAGTGGTAAACACCAACATTCCATTTATCTTCCTAATCACTTGCTGAAACTGCACAGTAGGATTTTGAGATTGATGTACCAGAATTTCTCTGAATCAGAGTTCTTCAGTCTCTCTTCATTTAATTATATTGCTTTTTTGTTCTATCTGCCAAAGTGGGCTAATTCATATTTCCTCCACATTATATTCCATTTGCCACATTTTTGCCCACTCACTTGATTTACCTAAACATCTGTAGGCTCTATACATCTGCTTGACAATTTACTTGACAACTATCTTTGCATCATCAGCAAATTTACGAACCATACAACCAGCCCCTCCATCTAAGTAATTGACATAAATTGTAAGTTGTTGGGGCCACTGGTCTCTGTGGTGCCAACCTGAAAATGACCCATTCCACGCAATCTCTGCTCTGTTGTTTAATCAATCCTCTATTCATGTTATACCTTGAGTCCCTATTTTATGCAGCAACCTTTGGCATAGCACCTTATCAAATGACTTTTGAAATCCAAGTGCACCACATCTAGGGAACTTTGGAGATCACAACAAATGCATCCATCATACGTGGCCATTTTTGAAGGACTCTAGGATGTAAGCCAGCGAGCCATCAGGTCCAAGGAACTTGTTAAGTTTTAATTCTAGCAGTTTTCCCAGTCATTGTTTCAAGTTCCTCTCTTCCCTTGACCTGCTGATTTTCAAGTTTCTTGTTTGTGCCTTCTACCATGAAGGGAAGCAAAATATTTTCAATGTTTTCATCAATCTCTTGTTTCCCCATTATTAATTCCTAGTCACACTCTAAGGAATTAATGCTAACTTTAGCTATGCTTTTTTTTTAATATTAGTAGAAGCTGTAAATCAAAAGCAAAATACTTAGGCTGCTAAACAGAAAACACTGGAAAATCTCTGGCAGCATCTGTGGAGAAAGGAACAGAGCTAACATTTCAAATTCAATGATTTCTTCAGAACACCTGGAGATTTTCCAGCATTTTCTGTTTTTACTAGTAAAAACTATTTTTATACCTCAAGCTAGCTTTCTCTGATCTCTTCCTTTTGTGTCATTCTTTGCTATATCTAAAGGTTTCCAATCTTCTGACCCATCACCAGATGCTTTGTATGCTTTTTTGCACCCCCTAACTGGAACTCTTCGGCTTCCTTAATTAGTCTGGGATTGTACATCCTTTTCTGAATCTCTTTCTCAATGGGAACATATTTCTTGCTGTGAGTTATGAAATATTCCTCAAACATCTGCCACTGCTCATCTAATCACCAACCTATTTTCCCAGTTCACGTTAACCAACTTTGTCCTCAAACTTGAAGACAATTACAAGAGCAAGATACTCCTCTTAGATTCATGCTTCTCAGCTTCAAACCAAATGTAAGATTCTATCATGCTATGATCACTGTTGCCTAGAGGCTCCTTAGAGGTCATTAATTAATCTTGTCTCATTGTACAGTACCAAGTCTAAAATGGCCTGTCTGGTTCGCACTAAAACATACTGATTTAAGAAACTGTCCCAATTGAACTCAATTTCCTGGCTTCTTCTGCCAATTTGATTTCTGCAATCTATAATAGCCTGCTACCTACTTGGCCCTTAACACACTTACTCTGAGAAATTGATACAAATTTCTCTTATGAATTTATCTTCCAGGCTACCTTTGCCAATTTGATTCAGCTAATCTATATGGAGATTAATATCATCTATGGATTATTGCATTCCTTTCCTATAAGCCCCCCCATTTCCTCCTTTGTACTGTATTCTACAGTATGGCTGCTCTAAGTAAGCCTACACAAACTACTCCTACAAGTGACTTCCTACCTTTGCTATTTCTCATCTCTAATCAAACTGATCATACACCATGCTCTTCTTAACTAAAGTAATCTCTGTACTATTAATTAACAGAGCTTGCCCACTACATTTTCCTGGCTTCTTGACTTCTGCAATGTCAAACACGCTTGAACATTTATGTCCCGGCCTTAGTTCACATGCAACTGCATATCCAAAATGGCTGTCAGGTCATACATATTTATTTTCATTTGTTCTATTCATTCATCCAGTCTGTTCTGATCATTCAGATACAGATCCTTTAATTCAGTGACTTTACCATTCTTGCAAACTCTGGTCTTACTTGTGCATTCTTCAGTTTATATACTCTGTCCTTTCCGACCGCACTCTGGTTACAACTACCCCTATCACTATTCTGCTTTTTGCGGTGTCCCTTCTCTTGAATTAACCATATCCTCCACCTCCACCAACCCCCACTTCGTTACTTAGATTAAAGCTCTCTCGTTATATGACATCAGACAAAAAAAACATACTAAATCAAAAGAGGGCCTTACTTTTTCACAAAAAATTTAACTTTTGCGCTCCCTCGAATGATCCTTTCCAATCTTGGTATTCCAAACCATGTGGGGCTTCTGAAAGGAATTCCATCTGGCAACCCTTCCACATAGAGATGCTGTGGGTTGGATTCAAATAACGGATATGGAACCTTCACTGGTTCTGGAAGGTTCAGAGCTTCAGCTGCAGACAAAAGCAACAATTATGCCACAAAGCTTTTCCGTCTTAATTTCAAAAATTAGCATTACAGAAAGACAGCTTACCAAACTTTGTGTTAAATATCTCCTCAACCTGTTTTCTTAATTTAGTAATCCTGATATTCCAATCTTCTTTCCCTGAAATAATTTAACGTGGTGCATTAATTTTCTTCCCCTCGTAAATACTTCCAACTACTTATTAAAAAGGTTCAACTTAAAAACAAGTACATAAATACAGTAAATGTGACAATATATCCTCTATAAGGCACAAACATCTTTGGATCTATATTCAATACAGCAAATAACATACAATGAATGATGGTCATTAAATGAAATGTAACAACTACAGTTACACTACTGAGCATTTCACAAAGTGGCATGAGCACAGGGATCGATAACATGTTTTAGCAGTATTAGACCACAGGGCGCACTTTACTATTTAAAAATAATCAGGTCAAAACTATTAGACACACTATAGATGCTCGCTGTTAGTGCTAATAGGTAAGTAAACTATTTTAAAGTAATGAACATCTACTTTTATTAACACGAGCTATGATTTGCAACTGGTGGACTCTGTCCGATACTTCTCAGAAAATTTCTGTAACTGCTATCAATGTGACAAAGCTCAAAGAGTGACGCACCACATGGTACATGAATTTTACCATGCACAGCAGAAACAACATCAATTATCTAAACATTTTCTGTACGTATCGAACAAAGCCTCTAAGGCATAATCCTTGGTGTACAGAGTTCACATTTCAGTTAAGTAATATCAGTCTGTCTCAATACTTCATGAATATTTAACATGACCCAATTGAGCTATTCTTTGTGATTATGTCCTGTAATTTATTATTTTTAGTGCATGTTGATCTGGATTCTAAGATCGTGAACTCCATGATTACCTGCAAAGTATATACGATAGATTTTTGATACATACCTGGATAGTCTGTTATTTGAGTTACAGCTAAAAACTTTGTTCCTTCTTACAAATAAGAAGCTGATGCAGTTGCACTTCATTTCAATGATATTTTATTTATATATATGCAAATTTCTTGTCTTTCAGGTGCTACCGGGGACTATCAATTTATCACTCTATTAAATGAGCCATGTTACTTATTAAAAGAAACTGTTCTGTTCAAAGTTTTCCATATGGCTACTTTGGCTCAAGTATTAGATTGTTGAGTTCAAAGAAAATATCATAAGGAAAACAAATGATGATCCACTCAAGTCTGACTCCTTAAAACAGCTAAACGATCATGGTCCAAAGACTAAGCAAAAACAAGGAAAGAAAGTGTTCATGAAGCAAAATGTTTTACAAATTACTGGAACTTGAATGACTATTGAAAGCCTTTGAATCTACCCAAATTTCTTGCTCTAAAGTTCAAAGCAACATTCATTGTTGACTGTTCATATAACTCAGTAAGACAACACACTGGTTGGTTCAGTTCAGGATTATGGCTTTATTTGCAAGGTCAGACAGATTTTACCCAGCCAAACTGCTTACATGCTCTTGGAGCAATAAAGTAATTTACACATGACACTCATTCCAGAATAATTTTGACTTGCACTGATATGTTAGATGATTTATAAACAGAGCACTGGTCATCAGTTGGTAATGGCCAGCTGACCACATTTTTCTCATTATTGCTTTTGTCTGGACTCAAAATTTATTTTAACTGCGTTTTCCATCAAGCAAAGGATAACTTATTCCCACACTGTAGAAAAATATTGCTGCCAACAAAATATTTTGCTGCGAGGCCTGGTCATTAACCCTGGAAAGACTGAGTAATTTTTTAAAAAATTCCTCCTAAGTATTATTTTTGATTTAATCAACAATAAGATGCTAGACGCACCAAATATAAGCTCCATCAGCAGTAAAGTATTAAAGAGTCAGATTTTTGACATCGAACATTTTAACCTTGATATGTGGTTCTAGGGTAAATGTTAAATTCAGAACTCAAAAATTGAGAAAACCCAGATCAGTTAGAGTAATAAAGAAGAAATTTAACATTTATAATAAATCGACAACATAGCATAATGTTACAAAGTTAAGTCAGAAGCGGATGACTGAGGATGATTAATCCTGAAAGACTACAGATGACTTGCAAAGGCAAACCTAGCGACCAGATCCAGCACATTGCAGAGAAAAATAGAACTGCTTTAATAAAACAGCCTGAAGCAGACCACTTGGAAGCAGTTCTAGTTATAAAAGGTAGGAAGAGTGAAACAACTGCTCAGAGGTTGAAGTCCTACCACCAGATTTTCTTCATTTACGTACTTGTCTCCACTCGCAGTGCTTCTGGTACAAAGTCAGAGTCCGGAGTGTCAGCAGACCCGATACTCGTCATAATGTACACAGGCGAAACTCCATGATTGAGTAGGCAATCACTGCTTCGATCAGGGAGCTCATACTCCAAGAGGCTAACCTCCTGGGTCAATCCCCAACCCCCCCACCAAGTCTGAGGAACCTCAGCAGCTCACACGCCTCCCTGCTCTCTTGCAGCATTTCAGTGCCAGGTCTGGTTCATCCAACTCTTGTTCGCGCCATTCCCCAGGAAGCAAAGGAGTAGCCACAGCTTCACCCACAGTGTACAATTTGGACTCTTGAGGTCCAAATTACGAATGACGGAGAGACGGGGCTAGCTGATCTATGGGGACAGTGGAATTGGGAATAAAGGTAGCCTACTCAAAGCATCTGCATTGACAACTCAGCCTCCTGGTCAATGGTCCAAATGATAGTTGTAGGCAGCCAATAATAAAGCGCACTGTTGTATTCGGGCTGATGCTTTCAATGACATTGCTTTGTCCTCTCGCAGTTGGTAGCCAATCTCATGGGCCTCGCTGAGTTAATTCCAAAGAGTATGACAGCTACCAGCTGCTTCTCAATGTAAACTGAAAATGGATTACTAAGCCAGGCACATACTGTAATTTTCAGTGTGTGCTCAAACCGTTATGACTGGGACCACCTCGTCACTGTGGCCTTCTTTTATCTTAGCAGCCAATGAGACACTATCTTCCGTCACCTGTTTTGTCATTGACAACTTTCAGGGCTGTGTGCGGCACTTCATTCCCAACTTTCTGACATGTGGGGCCTCTACCAGGAGGAAAGCACGTCCAAATAGCATCATTAAAGGGATTATCAGAACACACAAGCCTCTCAACCACAAAGCAGCAACTGATGGAGATGGATGCACTGTCACTGTCCATCCTCTCAGTTTCAATTCTCACACCAAACTTTGTCCATCATGAATGTTGTCAACACAAAAATTCGTATCAGTCTATACCTGGTCAACCAAATATTACACCTCGCATACACGTTGAAGGAGAAACCGTAGAACAAGTTTAGCACTTTCGATTAGTTGACAGCCACCTCTCTTAAAAGTCTACCACTGATGAGGAAAACCAACACTGGATCAGCTAGTTCCACAAGCATTCAGGAAAAACTCCTGCAAAATCACTCATCTTCATTGGACCAAATACTCCACCTGGAAGCTGCAAAACTGTCTGCTTGCCAAGTCTAATTTTCTCAGCTTTTAAACAGCCAACATTCTAGGGAGCGACAAACAACAATGAAAACACTTCAAAGACACACAAGTTTTCATCGTCAATGCTGAACACTTCAATGCCTGTGTAGAGCTTCCTACTAATCATTCAGAATGGTGACAAGCTGTCCATCAACCTGCACGATGCTTCAAGTTAAAATGTTTTAATGATGAGGCAGAGCAGCAAGTAAAGAAAACAACGTTGATCCTGCACTCAGGATTTCACTGCCTCATAGAGCTTCCTGTCCTGTGTGCTCCAATATCTGTGGTCGAGAATCAACTGCGTAAGAATATCCACGGCAGAAACTTAAACTCTGAATAAACGCCATCCCATCCTCTAATCGAAAGACAGCTGACGATGTCATTTTCAAAGTTCTAAATAAGTTTAATGCAAGTTATGCCACGTAAAGGCTATGCAGGCAAACTGATCAGAACTTCTGTTTTCAGAGTTCATGCTCATCTTGACCCAAAATATTTCTAGGGGAATTTCACAGTAATTTAATTGCAGTGTAACGTAAGCCTTACTTGCGACTAATAAACGAACTTTAACTTTACTCTAAACTCTGCTTCTCGCCATATATGCTGTCCGACTTGCTGAACAGTACTTAGCTTTTGTGAAGGCCAGGTAGGATGGATTCTGCAAAATTTGATACAATTTGTTTCTTTACAAAATAATGGTATTTAAATTGCAAATCCTGTGGAGATAAACAGGTGGAGCTACAAGATAAAGGAAAGCTCTACAGAACTGAAATATTGAGACAACCAAGATGTGAAGATGCCAGCAGTGGGCCGGGGTAGGCACAGTAAGAAGTCTTAACACCACATTAAAGTCTAACAGGTTTATTTAGAATCATGAGCTTTCAGAGCACTGTTCCTTCATCAGGTCAACGATCACTCACCTGAGGAAGGAGTAGCACTCCGAAAACTTGAGATTCCAAATAGTTCTGTTGGACTTTAACCTGGTGTTGTAAGACTTCTTACTGAGAAAGACATGGTACAAGCTTTCCTGTACTTGTGTCTCGAGACAGAAGTGCCAATAAAATCAAAGCCAGGTACTAACACTCTCTCAAACTGAATGTACAAAAAAAATGTAGTAGACTTAAAACTGAGCATTACAATTTTGTAGGAAACATTAGATTCAGGGCCTTTTGATTAGCATATTTTCAGATACTTCCGCATTTGCGATGAATGACTTAATTAGAATTTTACTTCCAGCAAAATAAATTGATGCCAGACTGCCACTGAAGCTTTAAAATGGAGAAGAACGCATATTTAAGTGTGAATGTCAAGACATGGGGTTTAGAAAGTTGCGTGACGGTTTTGGGAAGTTTTGACCAATTCCTGAAAAGGTTAAATTGAAGCATAAGAAATACAGGAAGTATATTTAAGGTACCATTAATAAACAAAGAAAGGAAAAATGAGACAAGAAACAAAAGCCCGCAATAGGCATGTGTCAGAGAAGGAACAAGCGCCAAAGCAGCAATTAGAACTATCCATTACAGCAATTAACTTGCTACATGAGGAAGGCCTTTTTTTCTTTAAATCCAAGCTTTGAAATCAACACTGAAAGCTTACCAATGACTACTTGAACAACAGACTACAAAAAGTTTACTTAAGTGGCGATGTAATCTTTGCGTTGAAGATTATTCTGCAATTCTTGTTCTAAATAACAGAACATTTCAAAGTCTTAAAAGTCAGAACAGAATTGTTGATAAGGACCAGGAGCTACTGTGCCAAGTAAATTCTGGCCCACAGATAGGGAAGCTACCACTGTACCAGAAGACCACTGCACCTAACTGATAGATCAGTAGAATCAAATTAAACACAGCAAGGTCCTGCCTTTCGAGGCACCTTCTTCCGTGAATTTGTTTATCCATGTAAAGATCCTTGTACGCAGGGTTGCGGCCCCGAATCGTCACTTAGCTGTGATTTAAAGATTAAAAGCTTTGTACCTGGTGGTGTACTGCAACTGAAATAATGAAAAAAGTCAATAGGCTCCCCCATCTTCTTCCTCCCACCCCAAACAGCAGGAAGTGTGTACTGCACATGTGCATCTGTAATTGCACGTGGGTTGCTGTAGCCCCACTTAAGGATGTGATTATCAAGTCATTGAAATGGTTGATTACCAGCCTGCAAATCCTCCCAACATGCAAATGACAGGTGGTAACAGTGGCAGCATTTCCTGGTCAGATATTGCAGAAGGCAACAGCAAAACACTGCAGTACTTTGCCAAGCATAATCTTGGGCCAATCCAATGGAAATTTGTGGTCGCCAATGCCCTCTTAGGTTATGGTACCTGAAGGAGGAGGATCTATTAGTTATCTTTGGAACTATATTGCTTTAACCAAAAAGAGAAAACAGTGGAAAATCTCAGCAGGTCTGGTAGCATCTGTAAGGAGAGAAAAGAGCTGTTGTTTCAAGTCCATATGGCCCTTTGTCAAAGCTAAAAGCCATTCTGAGCCTTTCTATGCCTTTTAGCTTTGATAAAGGATCATCTGGACTCAAAACATCAGCTCTTTTCTCTCCTTACAGATGCTGCCAGACCTGCTGAGATTTTCCAGCATTCTCTCTTTTGGTTTCAGATTCCAATATCCTCAGTAATTTGCTTTTATATATTGCTTTAAATATTGATACTGAACACATGTTGTTTTAACTATCGATACTGAATAATAATATAATACTAACATGTAGTGCGATAAGTCTAGTTAAATAATGCAACACCCCTCTGAAATCAACTTTACCCTTGGCAAGATGGAAGTTCAATACTAATTGAGGTTTCTCGGTGATAGAATGAAAATGGAAATTTTAAAAATAGGCAATACTGAACTCTTGTCACAAATTCCCAAGAAATTACCCCAGGTATCTTATTGGAGGAAATCATGAACTATATTCAATTATGTAAATCATTGCTTTCATATTAGCGTGGCTATTCAGCAAACAGTTATATTGTACCACATGCAGTACTTAGTTGCATACTGAGGTGCAGTGATGTAATCATACCCATAATACACTAATAAGAAAAATGTCATCCATGCTACTCCTCCAAATGGCTCATCTAGATTTTTCACAACACAACAGATTGGACCCATTTCTAAATAGGGTCAAGTTCATGAGTTAACCCATAAAAATAAAATGGGAAAGTCTACAAGCTTTGGATGAGATGTTATAACACAATGAGCAAAGAACAACAAATCAAAGCTTCAATTAGTGCCTTCTCTACTGCTTAAAATATAGCTTAGGTAACACCAAAGGGTTGAATCCAACAAGACTTAACAGGAAAAAGTTAAAAACTTGGGCAGATGAGTTAAGCCTATGACCATGTCAAACGTATTCAATGTTTTAAGTATAATAAGTACATGTAGAACTGATAAAGTAAAACGGAGAATGTTTTGGTAGTGCTATAACGTATTTAAATATAGTCTTTAATGCAAAATGTGCTCAAAGCATAATATACACAAGAGCATTGTCCCTTTAATTCAGAGATACTGCAATCAGCTTCTGCAAGAGAAAAACATAGCTACAGTGGCAGTTATCTATGAAATTTAGTTATACTTTAATATTAGCATAGTTAACAGGTTCTTTCTTTAAATTCAATTTTGAAATGCCTAAGATAATGCTACTAGCTGTTAAAATATAGAAGCAGTAGAGGAAAAGACTTGTTTCAAACTAAAATCTGAAACAAATTCACTCTGCTGTACTGAATGCCACAACTGAGTGAATATTTTAACCAGAGTCATGTGAATCTTTAAGTTTGTAACAAGTGATTTTAAGCTCAAGTTAAGAAAGTATCAAGAACTAAAATGGATGATGAACTTGCATGTAGATTTTAGCTTTAGTTCTGCTGGATCACTTAGTTCAGTTACATTTTATTCCAGGGCACAGGCTTACAGATTCCAACCTATGTTAAACTTTAGACACTGGTTTCTTCTTCCTGAGGAGGAATGAATAATGGTATTATCCAAAACTTGGATCTTATAAAAATATATGCACTGAGTTTATTTCATGTATGTTTATTATATTAGAAACAGACTGATACCACATGCTGTTTGAGTTCTTTGATTCATTTTTCTAAATACTCCTTTGTGTGTGATGCTCATTAGTTGTGCACAACTATAGCATTTTTATAATGCATTGCCTTTCAAGTTGCACCAGAATAAAGTATGACAAGGTTCAGATAATGACATTTTTGTGCTGAAACATGAAAGTGTCATTGATTAAAAACAGTGCGTGGTACCTGAGGCATCAGCAAAAGATGGCATCAGTCTGTCCCTAAAATGATCAGTGTTAGGGTCAGAACCTGCATAAATCAGAAAGTACAATGCAGTAAGGAAAATACAAAAATAAAGTGACACATATAGAGCCGGCAAAATACAGATGAACCAGCATGGAATATAAAGCTGATACAGGCATAATAGTAAGTTTCTTGGGCCATTTCAAAACGTCAACTTGAAAGATTTTTCATTTGCAAATGCATATAATTGTATCCCTGAAGCAGTAAACAGACTCATCAATGTTGCTATTGTAGAGTGACATGGAATCATAGCTAATTAGAGTCCAAAAATAATTTCAAGAAAGCCTGAAATGAATGTAACAGCATTTCTTTATTACTTCAGCATTTTTTCAACTGGAATAAAGCAAACGATGGCAAAAATGCCCCAAGTTGAATGAATCCGGTTCTAAAATCCACTGGACTGTTGAGAAAGATATGGTCCATTAAAGTCAATTTTTTTTTAAAAATCAAACAGAAATAAGCACTTGGGATCACTCAAAAATCAAATTTCCATCAGAAGACTGAAGAGGAAGATGGTTGAAATAAACGTGATACTCCATCATTTAGCTATATCTACATTTAGAGGAATAAAACATTTAGAGGAATAAAACATTTAGGATTAGAATCTTTCATAGTTCTAATTTACTAATTTGAAATTCTAGTTAGCATATTCGCGATCTAAATAAATTTTTACTAAAAATGCAATATGTACACGATAACCGGGTAATTTTTGCAGCATTATAAATCAGTTCCTTATATTTCTCATGCAAAATTGATTCTTTGAATTCTTAACTTCAGAATTAAGACTGTGTGTTATTGAATTTTAATGTTTTACACAGGCAGATAACTTAACACCTTTGCAATCAGAGCTAGATTTAGTATTCCTATGTTGAAATGGGCGGCATAGCTGTAAACTTAACTGAGTTATGATATAGTAAAAGAGAATAATGGAGAAACAGATTCAAAACATTTAGAGTTTGCCTTTGTAAAATTTCCAACACTCATGCATTGGTGATAACAACAGTCAAAAGTTACTAGACCGAAGTAAACAGTAAGAAAAGTTACTCACCATTGTTCCCCACCCCCAAAATATCTCTTCCACATACTCGATTGAATCACAATTCCAGGTAGGTACAAGGACCATGACATTCCAATGTCTTTTACTTTTAAAGTTATTCCAATGAATGTCCCTCTGTTAACACAGACTTTTTACAATCCAGCAGCAAATATAAAGCTCAAAGCCACAGATGTTCATTCCTTTTAAATTCCACCACAATAGACATGGTTGAGTAAAATGACTCATTAAAGCACACATATTCCTGTCCAAGGATAATCTTAGCCACCTCAAATCTTCAAAAACATTACTATATTGCTCCTATTTGATCATCCAATCTAATTAAGCATAATTAAACATATCAGGAGAGCATCAAATACCTGCAGCTGGATTTCCTCAAAAGCCCAAGTTCAGGCAAACAAGTGACCCACCACTCCATTTGCTCAGCAAATGGCACAGATGGGTAAGACATGTTATTAATATAATCATTAGCAACAAAAAGCTACAGTTACAAATATCAAATGACATTATCACATTCAAGAAGATTATGTTGTGAAACAGTGTCAGTGTGCTTCATGTGTAATTACTATATTGAGAAATTAAGTGGACTTAATACCACCTGGCTCATAATAAATAGCCAAAAGTCAGTTATTTAAGGAACCAAAGCATTTATACTTCTTCACTGATTTAGTTATTAAGATGAGAAAGAATGAATGGAAAAAACAGACAAAATGAAGGAACATGAATGAATGTCACTTTTCATAGCCACATCACGCGTCAAAATTGGTTCATAACCAAAGAAAATATCAGTATAACCACAGCTGTTTGGATGTAGTAGTTAATTTGCACACAATGTGTAAAACAGCAACAGATCGCTTAACATTCATGCAGATCTATTAGTCAGTTTAATTACAGCTACAATACAGGCTACAAGAATGTAATGGATTATTCTAACATTTTGCTTCTCCCAATTCTGCTAGCTTACTGCCATCTCCAGTCTGAAACATAGAATATTTTTAATTTAGCAATATGCAACTTATCTAGAAGGCAACGGCAAAACCAAATGTAGAATTTGCTGAAATCTTTGATTCATGACAGAATAGCACTAATGTCGATAACTGAAGGCTTAAAGTTAAAGCCCAAAAGATGTATGGTTAACCTTGGAATCGCACTCATCTATAGTGGTTAGCAAAATGAGGTAGTGATGTAAAAGGACCCTAACATGTATAAATTCATAAGGTCCTATCTGCTTCCTTCAGGCACCTCAGTCACCTAAATGCAGTTAACAATTAATAATAGCCAGCAAGATTACAACTATAAGAAGGAAGCAATACTGAAGGGTGAGTATTCAAATGTGGGGCTGGACTTGAATAAATAACCTGCTAACTTGAAAGCAATGAGTTATGATTGATGACTGTCAAAAATAGCAGTCGTGATTAACCTCCCCCATAAATAGCTCATACCAAGGCAGTATGGAGACAGAAAGGGCTCTTACCTGTTAAGTTTAATCGCTGTACATTGGATTCACTTTGGTCATTAACCAGTAGTTCTGATCTAGGAGAGTAAAAATTGATTTTTAGACCAAATGAAATGAAAGGAAAATTAATTTTCCCATTTAAACCTAAGTTGTTTACTAGTAACCTTTAAAAGTTACATCAGCTTCAGAAGAGTTTAATTAGTTCATGTACAATTCAAAATCAGTGTTTGCCATGGATGAAAATATTAATGCTGGTGAAAAATCAGACTTCCCTTGCCAATGTCACAATGAGGTTCCCACCCACATTTAAGGGTTTCCCTGCTATACAATCCCCCCATTAGGGAGCTCCTCATGTTGCGAGGCTTGCAACAGCTATTGCAAAATGGGAAGCCATTGAGGGGAACCAGCCAGGGATACAAAGGTAGGTACTGAAGCAGGGGGAGAGGGACTTGAAAGAGGCTTACAAGAGTATGACAGGCTTGGATAAAGTGGATAGAGTTTTTTTCCCCAGGGTCTAAGGGTTAATTACTCAGAGGCATAGGTTCAAAGTGAGGCGGAGAAAGTTGAAGAGATGTAAGGGGAAAGTTTTTCAGAGGGTGGTAACGCCCTGCCAGATGTGGTGGTGGAAGCAGATTTTGTAATAACATTCAAGAAGCATCTGAATAGATACGTGAATAGGCAGGGAATAAAAGGATATGGTTCATGTAGAAGCAAGAAAATATTAGATCAGAGGGGCATCTATGTCTGCACAGACTTAGTGAGCCGAAAGGCCTATTCATGTGCTGTACTGCTCTTCTTCGACATGCCCTGCCAGATCTATCAGGCCCACCATGCCAGTGCGACGGCCGAAATCATGCTGGAGAGCTACATGCTGGTTTTCTCATTGAAAGCAACACTGAAAAGATATCGCAACATTCCACCCATGATGTTTAATGATCACGAATTAGTACAGCCAGAATTAATAATGCAATGTAAATTCTAGTTAGCAAACAGCAAGTTGGGACGTACATCAAGTACTGCTCGGAACAATTTATACGTGCACTTTGAAGCATAAATCTGCTGCTGGATAGATATTAGCTTTCACATTTGGTTCTCATAATTTAGTACACAAATTACTAATTAAGAATGACTGCCCACTCCGAAGCACAGAATTTAATGGCATGCAAGACTTGCCCGACGATCATCCCGCACACTTGCGCCTCATTCTATTTTAATGAAGCATAGCTTAATGTATGTTTGATGTGAACTGTGCAGTTTTTAATCACTCTCCAGCAACTGTCAGCCAAACAGCATTTAATAAATAAAGCTCAACTAATGGGGAGTCTAAAATTGAGGTTGCTTCTTAAATAAAAACAAAAAAACTAAACCAACCTTTTAATAACAAATTTAACCCGATCACCTGCTTGTAGGATCTTCTCAAGCCTAGGAATACCATACCAAGAAGGGCTTCTGAAAGGAATGTTGTCAGGTAAACCCTCCACATACAGTTCTTTTGGATGAGATTCAAATTTACGATAGGGTACAATCATTGCTTGTGTCTGTCCCATGGCTTCAGCTGTAAGCAAGCAAAACAATGAAACTGCCATAAATTGCATCTTTTCCAAACCCTTAACATCAGGATCAATGCGTGCATCAAATTAGTAAAAGGGCCCTTTATAGAGTTAGACATTTTGATTTTGTGATGGTCAGTACAACTAAGAAATCAAAAGATGAATTTAACAAAAATAAACTTGTTTAAAGTACCATATTTCTTGCTGAAAAGTTCTTCGACCATTCTCCGTAGTTTAGTGATTCTGGTATTCCACTCTTCTTTTGCTGGAAATTGAAAATGTTTAGAACTCTAAATATATCTGAATTCATTATCTAACAGATAATTTCCAAGTAAATCATTTAAACACTCAATAAAAATCAATCAATCACATTGTATCCATTTTAGGATATATGTACACATTGTTTTTGTGAAACACGGGGTCATAACTTGCTCAGAGTGGCAACGAGGGTCTGATTACCACTCCGCACTTATTTACCCTGCACCAAATTTCTTCAGTACCTATCTCATCTGACCTTCCTTAATGATACTGGATGAGATTCAAGTAACACAGATCATTGGGGCCCAGTTTTGAAATGTAAAAGGATCAAAGAAGTGGGACATTCTTTAATAGTACTAGTTGCCATAAAAGTTTAAAGGTCCTATTGAAAATGAAAGGCCAGATGAGTGTCTACGGTTAAGTGGATGAGATCTGGGGAGATGGAGGAGTTGCTTGTTGAACATAGGGATAGAGAGGTTGGGTGGGGTGAGGATAGATCCAGGTATTTAAAATTGTTACAGTACAGTTAGAAGGCTTTATTTCCTCTAACTTTTCAGAGTAATTAGCAGCATAACACTGAAAATAGTGACGTAAAGTCACTTTGGCCGATGATTCCCTGTGCAGTGCAGTTGTCCAGGGGAAGTTGATACTTCTGGACAATTGTGGTGCAAATGCTTATTCGTGATCTCCTGAGGTCGATTCCCCAGTGCATCTTTGGGGTACCTCCCCCAAATCTGACGCTGGAGAGCCAAGTAGTTACAAGTCATTTAGCACATCTGAAAAAAGAGGATTAATAAAAATTTACCAGTGTTTTGCATTAATTGTGTACATATTTCAGCTTATATATTCTGCCTCTACAAAGTTAGTAAATAGGACAATGGTATCCAAACCTTAGTGTATCACTTAGCTGCATAGCACAGTACTAGATATGGTTAAATATAATAAATTGCAAATAAATTGGTACATCAACAGAATACATTCATTTAGTACATAAACACAAAATCAGAAGTGTAGTTGACAGTGAGGACAATGGCCACAGGCTTCATTAGGACAGAGGGACTTGATGAAATACGTATACACGTGGCAGATGCCATTTAATGCCAAAAGTGTGATGGAGAAGTATTTTGGTAGAAGGTATACAGAGACAATATAAAAGTGCAGTTTTAATGAAGCTGCAGAAAGTGAAAAACCAAGGAATGTAAATCCACAAATCTTCCAACAGCAAATGGACTACAGATTTTGGGAAAGTGTCTTGGAGAGGGTGCACAGAAAATTTACCAGAATAGCACAAGGGATTCAGGATATCAGCTGCATGGAGAAAGCAGGAAAGTTGGCTTTGTTCTCCTCAAGGCACCCAAGTCCAAGAGGACTTGATAGAGAAATAAGGAGACAGTGATTCCAGTGGCAGAACTCATTAACCAAACAGTATTCGGCAAAAGTACCAGGTAACAAAGAACAAAGAAAAATACAGCACACAAAACAAACCCTTCAGTCCTTCAAGTCCGTAACAATCAAGATGCCCTAACTATACTTCAAAAAACCCTTCTGCTCTTACTCGGACCGTATCCCTCTATTCTCACCCTATTTATGTATCCATCCAGATGGTTCTTAAATGTGCTTCACCACCTCCTCTGGACACGCATTCCAGGCACCCACCACTCCATGTGAAAAAATTTTGCTGCACATCTCCTTTAAACTTCCCCCTCTCACCGTGAATCTGTGCCCTCTTATAATTGACACGCCCATCCTGGAGTAAGCCTCTGACCATCCATCCTGTCTATGCCTTTCAATGCTGTAGACTTCTATCAAGTCTCCACTCAGTCTCCGTCTTTCCAGTGAAAACAATCCTAGTTCACTCAACCTTTCCTCATAGCCAACACCCATGGGACCAGGTAACATCCCGGTGAACCTTCTTTGCATTCTTTCCAAAGCATTCACATCCTTCTGTTACTGTGGTGACCAGAACTGCATGTAATACTCCAAATGCAGCCCAACCAAGTTTTTATATAACTGCCACACGAGCTGCCAACTCTTGTATGCAATGCCTCAGCCGATAAAGGAAAGCATGTCATGTGCCTTCTTAATCACCTTGGCCAACTATGTCATCCCTTCTAAGGAAGTGTGGATCGGTATGCTCAGATCCCTCTGTATGTTAATGTTCCTAAGGGTTCTGCTGCTTACAGTATAATTCAGACCTAAATTTGATCCTCCAAAATGCATCATCTCACATTTGTCCAGATTAAACTCCATTTGCCATTTCTGTGCCCAAATCTCCAATCTATCTCTATCCTGTTATCCTCTGACAATCCCGGACACTATTAAGAACTCTACCAATCTTCTTGTCATCTGCAAACTTACTAATCAGACCACCCACTTTTTCCTCCAAATTACTTATATATAGTACAAACAGAGGCACCAGCACTGATCCCTGTGAATATCACTAGCTACAGATCTCCATTCTGACAAACATCCTTCCACTGCTACTCTCTATGACCAAGCCTCCATCTAGCCCGCCCACCCTGAATCCTATGCGATTTTAGTTTTCATACCAGTCTGCCACGTGGGACCTTGTCAAATGCCTTACTAACATCCATTTATACTACATCCACAGCCCTTCCCTCAACTTTCTTTTGTCATCTCTTCAAAAAAATTCAAATCAAATTTGAGAGACATGACTTTCCCCATTCAAAACCATGGTGCCTGTCACTAACTAGTACATTTTCTTCCAAATGTGCATTTAGTGTCCCTCAATACCTGTTCTAAAAGCTTCCCCACCACGGACATCAGGCTTGCCGGCCTATAATTTCCAGGATTACTCTGCTTCCTTTCTTAAAGGAGAGAACGACAGAACCTCGGCTGTGGTCAAACAGGATGTGAAGATCCTCAGCTATTTCTTCTCTTGCCTCCCATACTAACCTAGGATAGGTCCCATTTGGCCCTGGGGGCTTGTCTACCTTAATGCAATTTAGGATACCCAACTCTTCCTCCTTCAACATACTGACATTTTCTAGAGTGTTCACACACCGATCCCTGACCTCAACATCTGTCATATCCTTCTCTTTGGTAACTACCGACACACAAAATACTCATTAAGGATCTTACTCACTTCCTATGGCTCCTCACATAACTGCCCTCTACTGTCCTTGAGTGGGCCTACTCTTTCTCTTCCTACCCTCTTGCCCCCAACATATGCATCGAGAGACTTGGGATTTTCCTTGACCCTGTTTGCTAAATACATTTCATGGCTCCTTTTTGTTATAATGTAACCAATGGTAACATGCTGTGAGGGTCAGCTGACCCAGTGGACAATGTAACCAATGGCAAAATAATGTGGTGGTCAGCTGACCCGGTATGTAAAGTAGATATGGATTGGTGACAGTGTGTGGCCCAGGTTCTTGGTGCAATTCAGTTTCTTTATTAAATCTTTTCCTTTGATTTAGTTTGTGAAGTTAGTTATTTAATTGCTTGCAACGGAAGTATTTAAGTTCCTTCCTACTTTCTCTATACTCCTCAAGGACTCTCAGCGGAAATGAACCAGGGTCCTGACGACGTGAGGCATCAGTGCTAACTGCTGTGCCACCATGCTGAATTTGTATTTGTAGTGTAAAGGAGATGGTTAGTAACAAACATGAAATTTGCTAAAGCAAGAGTCATCAAAAGAATTGCTGATATGGGTAGAGACTGGAGGGATAAAAATTAAGATGGAACAGGTTTGGTGGAATAGGTGCAGATAGAAAAGACAGTCCAAGTGGATAACCCCATTGTGGAGTTTCAGGAGATAGAAACAGCTTATGCAGCCGTGATGAATCGTGTTTAGGAAGACGGGGATGGGCTGGTGAAAATCTCCAGAGGATTTAAAATTGATTGGGTTCTAGAAATCGTACCCCGTTATTCAGTAGTTGGGTCACGGTTCAGGGGTAGGTAGTTGTCATTCAGTCCTAGCAATGTAAATAAAAGTCCTGCCACTTGTCCTCTGCAACATCTTTGTTGGTTTATACATAGTGTAAATTCATACCTCCTGGGACAGTTTTGTCTGGAGTTGTTTCTTCCTGCTCATTTGCTAACAGTTCTGGTCTAGTAGGAAAAATAAAAAATATTAATAAAATTGATATACACTGCACCTGCAAAAGTATCTACTGCCAATGGCACCATTACCTGCAGCAACCGATGATGAAATAATTGAGCACTTTGTGTATACAATCTTGCAACAAAACAATTGTCTGAATTTTAACAATTGTCTGAATAAATATTAGTTTCTTTGATAAATATGAAATCCTTCAAAAACATTAATATGTTAGAAATATCTGTTAGCTTAATTATATTTAGAAACAAACATTTGTAAGGAAAACAAGACATTTAGTTCAATAGATTACTAACAAAGGCGCAATAAAAACTTTTATTGGAGCTACAGCAAAGGGGAGACAAGTTCAGAACTACAATTTTCCACACATGAAGTTTCCAATCCCAATCATGCCACCAAAGAAATAATATTGGGGGATGTAACCATTCTATAATTGATTATCCCTTTTCACACAGAAGCTGCTCTCCCCAGGCTTAAGGTATTAATTCTTTTATATGGAAGATAAAAGGGTGCACACATTTGCTATTTTATATAGTACTTATGTTCCTAAAATGATACAAGTTCAATATTGTGACAAGCCACTACTTGATTGACACAATATTGACTTGTTACTATAATTTTTTTATTCATCCGTGGGATGTGGGCATCGCTGGCTGACCAGCATTTCTTGCCCATCCCTAGCTGCCCTCGAGAAGGTGGGGATGAGCTTCTTTCTTGAAACACAACGCCATTAGGAAGGGAATTCCAGGATTTTGACCCAGCGACCATATGCTCATGCAGAATTTTATCCTCCAACGATGAACAATTGCATTAGGCCCACTAATTTGAAAACAAAATGTAGACAGGCATTGGAACTCATTCGAGTCTCATTTGGTGCACACAATGGAGAGAAGGCAGCAGTAGGCTACGTGATAATTTAGGTGTCAGAACAGAAACCAGCATTAAAGCGTGCACTAGTCAGGGGCCACCAAGTATTAGAACTGAGCTACAAATTTCCTTAAAAAGAATATGACCATACATATTCAAATTTTTTTCTCCTGCATTTTACATACCAGAAAGTAATCAAAACACGTCAAGCACATATCAAAAACAGATCCACTCTAGCTACTAGACAGATCCAAGGTGAGACAACACAATGCTGTAGATAGAAAGTTTCCAAGTACAATCCCCTATAACAATTCAATTCAGTACATCAGGTACTTGGAAACCTAATATATCAATATCAGGCATGACCCCTCTCCTCTCTAAACAAAATTATCAGAACTTCGATATAGCAAAAACTCCAATGTTAGGTGCTGTTAGCAAGAAAGTACATGCAAAAATTCATTCAACTTTCAGATGTAGTATCCAGCCTATATTTTCTAGCTTCAAATTAAGTTCTTGACCCACTGGAGAACTTTCACTTTATAACATAAAATGCAAACCTTTTCACCATCTTGTAAATGGAACAATAACGCACAAAATCATACAGCTGAACGTTAAAACATTCACAGTTGGCCATCTCATTGAGACGTATAAGATGATGAATGGGATGGATAGGATAGAGGTGGAGAGACTCTTCCCGCTCAAAAAAGACAGTAGGACTAGGGGGCACAGCCTCAAGATAAAGGGGAGGCGGTTTAGAACGGAGTTGAGGAGGAACTTCTTCACTCAAAGGGTGGTGAATCTCTGGAATTCTCTGCCCGTTGAAGTGGTGGAGGCTGCCTCGCTAAATATTTTTAAGAAGCAGGTTGATGGGTTCTTGATAAGAGAGGGGATTAAGGGTTATGGGGAGAGGGCGGGAAAGTGGAACTGAGCCACGACAGATCAGCCATGATCTTATTGAATGGCGGGGCAGGCTCGAAGGGCTAGATGGCCTACTCCTGCTCCTATTTCTTATGTTCTTATGTTCTTACTTCAAATCACAAAAGACTTGGTTCATAATTTTATAGCTTGGAGTCACTGAAAGTTACTGGTCACATCTTTAACCTCAATTAATGGTGACACTGGGGATAATTAGTGGAAGACTGTTTCTATAACAAACAAAATCTTGAAGTTAACAAATTTAAAAGCTATCAAAAATGACCATATGTAAAGTGATATTCACAGCAAAGTGCCAAGATTCATCTCTCCACAAACAAAAAATACTGTTTGTTATTTAAGAATTAAAGTTCATTTTACTGCAAATAAATGTCACATAAATGCAAAACTAAACCAAAAGAAACCAGAAGATCTAACATGCCACATGGTTTGTGGCCTCTTTTAAACATCCAAAATTCATGTACTAAAAAAAAATCATGTAAATTTAGGAAAGGTTTGCAATAAAAACATACTTTTTTATAACAAATTTTATCCGGTCTTTTGCTAGTAGGATCCTTTCCAATCTTGGAATGCCATAGGTGGATGGCCGCCTAAATGGAATGCCTTCAGGTAAACCATCAACACAAAGATCTTCAGAGTTGGACTGGAAGAGTGGATATGGGATCACAACAGGTCCAGTAGCAAGTGTGGCTTGAGCTAAAGGATTTACATAATAACGTTAAGCTTCTAATGATAGATTCAATAACTTACAATGGCTTTACACAATATTTGTTTGAATTCCTTACACTCCACTTTTCATGATACACATTAAAATAGAAAACATAACCTGCTTTGAATTTGAACAGAAATAATGGCTGTGATTTTCCAGCCGGTCCCATCGAAGCCAACAGAATGAATGGCAGACCACATCCACCGCAGAAAAACAAGCCATGGCAGGACCGGAAAATCCAATTATTATAGAAAACAAAGGGCAGCATGGTGGCACAGTGGTTTAACACTACTAAATTCTTCCTCAATGTACCCGAACAGGAGCCAGAGTGTGGCGACTAGAGGATTTTGAACAGTAACTTCATTGCTGTGTTAATGTAAGCCTACTTGTGACACTAATTTTTTTTTAAATTGTAGAACCTTATTTCTCCGTATGCTACCAAAGCAATGTCACGCAATGTTCAGTCAGGGAAATTGCCTTTGATGCATGTTACAACATCATAAGGCTTCCTTACAGAACCTTCCTAATCCTGCCAAATAGTCCTGACACATAATTGAATGAAGCAAATACACCTGAAGCAAGTTCTAAAATGATGCTCGCTGTGAACAATGTATGCAAAATACTCTTTCAAACAAGAAAATGTATAGTACTCTTTTAGTTTGCAACTTCATGCAATATTGTATTCTAATTAGATTGTGCAGCAAGGAAGGAATTAAAATGTCTTGTATACCACAACACCCTTATCTGTTATCACTGAACTCAAAACACAGAAGGAAGCCTTTTGATTAATCACACCTGCGTTAGTTCTCCAAAAGAACGATCCAAACAGTCCTGTTCTTCTGCCCTACGAATATTTTCCATTATTGAGGTTCTTTAAGGCGCTGGGGAGTAGGTACAGAAGAGATATCAAGGGCTAGTTTTTCACTCAGAGGGTAGTGGGTGAGTGAAATCGACTGCCGTCAGGGGTGGTGGAGGCAAATTTGAAAGGGTCTTTTAAGAGACTTCTGGATGAGTACACAGCACTGAATAGAATTGAGGGTTATAGGTAAGCCTAACAGATAGGGATATGATCGGCGCAACTTGTGGGCTGAAGGGCCTGTTTGTGCTATAGTTTTTCTATGTTCTAAACCAGAAAAAAGCCAAATTTGAAGAAATGAGAAAGGATCTAAAAAGCGTGGATTGGGACAGGCTGTTCTCTGGCAAGGATGTGATTGCTAAGTGGGAGGCCATCAAAAGGAGAAATTTTGAGTGCAGCATTTGTATGTTCCTGTCAGGATTAAAGGCAAAGTGATTAAGAATAAGGGACCTTGGTTCTTGAGGGATATTGCAACTCTGATAAAGAAGACAGAAGTGTATATGTATAGGCAACAGGAAACAAATAAGATGCTTGGAGTATGAAAAGTGAGGAAACTATTTAAGGAAATCAGGAGGGCTAAAAGATGATATGAGGTTGCTTTGGCGGTCAAGGTGAAGGATAATCCTAAAAGCTTCCACAGCTATATTAACAGCAAAAGGATAGGAAGGGATAAAATTGGTCCTCTTGAAGATCAGAGTGGTTGACTTTGTATCGAAAACCAAAAGAAATGGGGAAGATATTAAATGGGTTTCTCGCATCCATATTTACTAAGGAAACTGGCATGGAGTCTATGGAAATAAGGCAAACAAGTAGGGAGGTCATGGAACCTATACAGATTAAAAGGGAGGAGGTGCTTGCTTTCTTGAAGCAAATCAGAGTGGATAAACCCCCAGGACCGGACAGGGTATTCCCTCGGACCTTGAAGGAGGCTAGTGTTGAAATAGCAGGGGCCCTGGCAGATATATTTAAAATGTCGGTACCCACAAGTAAGGTGCCGGATGATTGGAGGATAGCTCATATTGTTCCATTGTTTAAAAAAGGCTCAAAAAAGTAATCTGGGAAATTACAGGCCGTTAAGTTTGATGTCAGTAGGAAGTAAATTATTGGAAGGAGTACTAAGAGGTAAGGTCTACAGATGTTTGGACAGGGACTTATTAGGGAGAGTCAACATGGCTTCGTGCGTGGTAGGTCACGTTTAACCAATTAAAGTTTTTTGAGGAGGTTACCAGGAAAGTGGATGAAGGGGAGGCAGCGGACGTTGTCTACATGAACTTCAGTAAGGCCTTTGACAAGGTCCCGCATGGGAGGTTAGTTAGAAAAGGTTCAGTCACTAGGTATACATGGAGGTAGTAAATTGGATTAGACATTGGCTCAATGGAAAAGGCCAGAGAGTGGCAGTGGAGGATTGCTTCTCTGAGTGGAGGCCTGTGACTAGTGGTGTGCCATAGGGATCAGTGCTAGGTCCATTGTTGTTTGTCATCTATAGCAATGATCTGGATGACAATGTGGTCAATTGGATCAGCAAATTTGATGATACAAAGATTGGAGGTGTAGTGGACAGTGAGGAAGGTTTTCAAAGCTTGCAGAGGATTTGGACTAACTAGAAAAATGGGCTGACAAATGGCAGATGGAGTTTAATAAGACAAGTGTGAAGTACTGCACTTTGGAAGGACAAACCAGGGTAGAACATACAAGGTAACTGGTAGGACACTGAACAGTGGAGTAGAACCGAGGGATCAGCGTATACAGATACATAATTCCCTAAAAGTGGCGTCACAGGTAGACAGGGTCGGAAAGAGTGCTTTTGGTACATTGCCCTTTATAAATCAAAGCATTGAGTATAAGAGTTGTATAAGACATTGCTGAGGCCAAATTTAGAGTATTGTGTGCAGTTTTGGTCACCTAATTACAGGAACGATATTAATAAAGGTTAAAAGAGTGCAGAGAAGGTTTACAAGGATGTTGCTGGGACTTGAAAAACTGAGTTACAGACACAGGTTGAATAGGTTACGATTTTATTCCCTGGAGCATAGAAGAATGAAGGGAGATTTGATACAGATGTATAAAATTATGATGGGTATAGGTAGAGTAAATGTAAGTAGGCTTTTTCCACTGAGGCTAGGGAAGGAAAAAAAAAACTAGAGGACATGGGTTATGGGTGAAAAGGGGAAAGTTTAAAGGGAATATTGGGTGGGCCTTCTTCACACAGAGTGGTGGGAGTGTGGAATGAGCTTCCAGGTGAAGTGGTAATTGCAGGCTCACTTAACATTTAAGAAAAACTTGGGACACGTACATGGATGAGAACAGTGTGGAGGGATACGGTCCAGGTGCAGGCCAGTGAAACTAGGCAGAAAAATGGTTCGGCACAGCCAAGAAGGGCCAAAAGGCCTGTTTCTGTGCTGTAATGTTCTATGGTTCTAATACATAACCAATTCCTCTTCCAAATTTATTAGGAACAACAATACGCTATTTTGCCCCTTGAGCCTGCTCTGCCATTCAATAAAATCACGGCTGAACTGATTTGTGGCCTCACCTCCACATTCTGCTTAGCCACAGTAACATCTGACTCCCTTGTTAGTCAAAAATCTATCTACCCCTTCTTTAAAAGGTATTCAATGCTGTGACTCCATCACTCTGGTGAAGAAAGATCCAAAGTATCTTGAGATGATATTAATGAAGAGAGGAAGCAGTTAATTTATGATATCCATCGAAACAATGTGCACTCTTACAATCAATTGTGAACAGCAACTTTTGGAAGGAACAGATAATTCAATGAGAAATGCAACTGAGCACCGCTAATGGTTTATGCGCCCAAAGCATGTGATATTCCCACGCATGTCGTACTTCTGTAAAAAGAAGACATCCCCACAACCACCCCAGTGTAAAAAATGCCTAAAACAAATATTCATTTCATTTACATCCTACATAACAAAAACAGCCAATTCAGATCTTTGATGATATCTTCTGTTTATGTAAGCCACAGGGAGTTTAGTAAAATGTTTTATAACTCAAATTATATCAAATATTTATTTAAAAAACATTTTCCATTTATAAAACATACTACACAATATGCAATTTTTATGCATATAAACCAAAACTCAATGCACAATTCTATTAAAACTTCAAGCATTTTAAGAGCAGGATTTTAAGCAAACACACAATACATGTAATTGCTGAGTAACTCTTGCATATTATACACTACACATTAAAGAGCAGAAGTGTACTATTCATATTTTAGATAAATGACACTTGTTTAGATAGCACAGTCTATTTATCACTGCACAATAGATCCAAATAAAATAGTTACCATATTTCCTTTCAAAAAGATCTTCAACTTGTTTTCTCAACTCGGTAATTCTGGTATTCCATTGCTCTGTGTTTAAAAAAAAGTAAGTTTTCAAAGTTTATGAACAGAGTTCAACAGAGCAAAAGTAGCCCTGGCTGTAAAGTGTTCAGCCTTTCTCTGTAACTCAGTTTCTCAGCATTGTCTGATCAGCTGGTAACTACAAAAGGCAATGAATACACGTGGACATCCTTAATCCTGATTTCCAACTATTGTCTATTATGAACAATAATAGTGCAACACAAGTTTAACAAAAAAGCATTTAACACTGGAACCAGACTTTTGAGCATAATGGTTAAAAACTATTATACATAATACAATATAGTTGTATTCAAAATTGTTGTCAAATTACTGATGATCATGCTACTGATAAGGCTCAAATGCAATCGGTTTCTTCCTTTACCCACACAGGTATCAGGGAACATTTGGAACAGAAGCTGTTTATAAACTGTCCCATGCAACGCAAAACAAAATTTTCTTGACAGGCTACTACAGTAAGTCCTCACTTAAAGTTGTAGTTGCGTTCCTTAAAATCACGACTTTAAGTGAAAGAACTTTAAGCGAATTGGAGGCTCTTGTAGAAATCAATGTTAAAACTGGAGTTAGGTTCTTTTGGATATTGCTTGCCTGGCTTTAATTCTACACATGAAGAACTGTGCATTCCTAGTTGAAATAATTTGTAAACTAAGTCACTAAAAAAGGAATACTGCATGAATTCAAATTAAACAACACTCACCAGTCTCTATTTCTTCTTAGGCAGTCCCTCGGGATCAGGGATGACCTGCTTCCGCTCGGGTTTGAAGGATTCAGAGATGGGTGATAAGTCCAATAAGCGCATAATTTGTACATGCTACATTTGGAGCAGGTGTTTCTTGGAAGGTCAGTTAGTTGAATCATTGAGGTGTGTGTACTCTCTCCGCTGCTTTGACTTTGTCGGAAGCATGCAGAGACAAAGGCCCCATGCTATCCCGAATGAGTCTTCTCCACTTTGGTGATTCGGTGGAAATGTTTGACCTCATCAGGGATGCTTTAAAAGGATATCCCTAAAGCATTTCAATGCTTTGTATGAACAGTACCTCTATGCTGAGCTTGCTGGATGGGAGAAGGCCTGGCTGTTCAACCACCTTGTCTTGCCACTGGATTTGGGAAGTCCTTTCGAAGCCACCACTGTTGGTGCTTTGAGGTATCTGCTGCAGGTGCAAGTCTCAAAAACATAGATAGGAGTGCAGAGATAATTGCTACCACGACCTTAACTCTCAGGTTTGAGACTCTAGTCCCCGAATGCTCTTATCCTCAGATGACAAAAGGCAAGTTGGCACACAGACAATCGAATTCATCATCACCATAACATCTGCCTTCATCAAGAAGGGGGATTGCAAATGTATGAAGCATGTTCTATGTTGATCACAATCAACAGGAGCTAGTGTTGAGCTGGGAGGAAGATGATCTTTGTTTTCTGGATATTAGTTATGAAAGGTTTATTTTTTAATGTGCTAAATGCGGACATAAGCTTTTTGTACATACAAAAGCTCAGTGACTGAAGTTGGAGTGACTTTGGTTTTAAATTGAAGGCGGCATAGGTTGAACAGCCAGGTCCTGGTAATGTTTGAGCTAATGTGACAAAGAGCCAGGATTGTCAACTGCCTTGAAGAAGCTTTCCAAGGACTGATGGACAGTTTTCTTTTGCTTCTGCTGGTAGATCTCTTTGTAGCAGTTAATGCCATCATTGATCGCTCTGTTCACTTTAGCGCTACGCTCTCTGTTTGGGTCATCCTCTGTGAAGATTTCCATTGCCTCTTCCATGATTTGGAAAGCTCTTGACAGTCGTTTTGTTGACAAAATTTGAGGAGCTGGTATCTCAGTGCGATCTTCCTCTTCAACTTGCTGACACTCCAGCTGCATTAAGTCTTCATTGGACAATTCCTCTCCATGGGACTGGAGCAATTCCACAATATCAGTCTCATCCACTTCAGCGAAACCAACTTCCCTCGCCAAAGTGATGATTTCTCGCTGAACCTCAGCAACAGTGTCATGAGAATCTCCAGAGTTGCTGACACATTCAGGCCACATTTTCCACCACACACCATTCAGACACGGCAATGTGACTTCATCCCATGAATCAGCAATATTGTTGATGCCCTTGAGGATACTGTAGCCACGCCAAAATTCCCTGACTGATGATGCATTCTCACCATCTGTTTCAATAATGAGCTGGGAGAAGATACGGCGTAGGTAATAGGCCTTGAATGCTGCTATTACTCCCTGAGCCATGGGCTGTATCAATGAAGTCACATTGGGTGGCAGGAAAATCACCTTCACATTTTCAGACAAGTCATCAAGATTGATAGGATGACCTGGACAATTATCCAAGAGGAGCAATATCTTGAAGGCGATATTTTCTCTGGCACAATATTCCCTCCAGGCAGGTATGGCATACAGAGAGAACCATTCTTGAAAGAGTGCCCCCGTCATCCAGGCTTTTTTATTTGAACGCCAAATGACGCAATGTTCTTTGGAGTAACCCCTTAAAGCCCTTGGCGTCTCAGAATGGTGTACCACCAATGGCTTAAACTTGAAATCTCCAGCCGCATTCCCTCCAAGCAGAACAGTTAGGCGATCTTTTGCAGCTTTAAATCCTGGTGCTGTCTTCTCCTCTCTGGAGATGTATGTTCTCCTTGGCATACGCTTCCAATAAAGCCCCGTTTCATCAACATTGAAAACTTGTTTTGGTGAGTAGCCACCTTCTTCAATGATTCTCTTCAAATAGGCAGCAAATTCATCAGCCACTTCTGTATTGGCGCTGGCTGCTTCACCAGTCACTTTAATACCACGCAGATAGGAACGTTTCTTAAAACGCTCGAACCATCCACGACTAGCATTGAAACTTTCTGGCTGTGAACTATCACCCTGCTCATTCTGCAAGTCATCATACAGGCTTTTAGCTTTTGCTTGGATGACCATCAAACTGAGGGGTACCTGCCGCTGGTTTTGGTCTTCAATCCAGACTGCCAAAAGTCTTTCCATGTTCTCCATAATGCTGCTTCTGGTCCGACTTACCCTACCAGCACTTAAAGGTGTAACACTTCGCGCACTTTGCTTGATTTTGTCAGCATTACCACGGATTGTTCTCACTGTTGTAGGGGGTAGTCCAAGTGCTCTACCAATGTCAACTGCTCGTTCTCCACCCTCAAGGCGTTTTAAAACCTCCAATTTCATTGCTAGGGTGATAGTTTTTCTTGTTTTCTTCACAGCAGCAGACTCACTGCCATCACTTGCTGGGCGTTTCTGACTGATGTTTATGAGTGATTCTAAGGGATTGAAGCACTAAATCACAAGCCTGAAACAATCTCAAAGGACTTTAATATGGCTTCCCTGCCTCACCTTCAGAAAATGCCTCTCTCTCACTTTAAAATGGCCTCTCTGATTAAAGTAAAGCTCCACACCGGGTACACCTGGGGCAGAGTCAAGAAATGGACCTTTCTGGCACAAAGATGAGCAGCCCAGGCTTCAACTTCTCCCTTGTTAAAAAAAAACTTGTTGCTATTCTTCACTAAGATCTTTGCTGCAGAGTTTTTGAGAGAGAAAAATAAAATCTCCATTCCTTTGAAAGCAAATCTCTCTCCTTGTACTTGGTCTAAAATGGTGCTAATTGGATCATGCAACCCTACACCAGATCAATGCAAAATGACATTAATATGGAAGACGCTAAAATGGAATACTGGTCCTATACACTGTGCGACATTAAATTGGAACGACTTAAAATGGGGCAACTTAAGCGGGGACTTACTGTACCAACTATGACAACAATGGAAAGCCAAATTGCCAAGACCGTGAAACTGCAAATAATATACAACCCATATGGACTTTGTTAATGGGCATTGCATGCTCAGTCTATAAAAATCCATCCATTGTTTATAAATATTTAATCAGATTTCAGGGAAACTGCACACATTATTGGAAAGGATTGTGAAAATCCACAGAAAAATTATTCACAGGTAAACCCACTAGAAAGCACAATTTAAATTCTGGATCATTTAATGAGGTATGTCCACCAGAAAAATGGAATACATCAGGTTTCTGGTGACTTGTCACTTGATTCTCTTGCAATTGAAGAAAATGTTTGCAGCTGTAGAAGTTATTAACTCACCAAAATTGAACTCCCTACTTTTCCGTTTCACCGTGGCCCCAGCATCTGTCGGCTGTACAATATTCCTTGGTCGCTTATTTGGTGGGAAATATTCATCATCTGAAAACAAAAATACAGTTTTATGGATTGCATCTTC
The DNA here is from genome assembly GCF_965287045.1 of Carcharhinus amblyrhynchos. Lineage (NCBI taxonomy): Eukaryota > Metazoa > Chordata > Chondrichthyes > Carcharhiniformes > Carcharhinidae > Carcharhinus > Carcharhinus amblyrhynchos. Next base: position 38,867,726 of record NC_137346.1, on the reverse strand, counting down.
AACTTTATCCATAAAACTAATTCTACAAAGAGTCATCATACTCATCTGAATAAATCAATTTAATATTGAGCATCCTTTGGATACCGGAAGTCCAATATATACTGAACTTTTACTGATGTCAAAACAAAATCAATTGTTGTGGATGCAAGCACCATTACTTACTGAGTGTTTCTGGCTCATGTTTAAAGAATAATTCTATGGGACTGAGGAATTAAATCACAAGCTCGAATACAAAAGCTTTGTGATACTGCTACAACAAGAAGAAAGCATATTCACCATTGTGTGTGTGACCCTTTGTCAGTCAGTCCAGGCTGCCTGGTTTTGACTTAAAATGTCAGCTCTACTTCAACTTCCCAATTCAGAATTGTCACATTCACATGGAATCAAGACCTGGATACCTAACAGCATCTTGTACAATGTAGGAGGGGGGACTCTGGCTACAGTTTCAAGGCGAAAACCAGCGGATATAGGGTTACTACCACTACCTGTTACAGGTAGGATATCAGGGAATTATTGCCATTATGACGAAATACATGCAAATCATCAAGTATTGTCTGCACTTGTACAAGACAAATTGAAAACAATTTGACTTTCACACAGTAATGTTTTTAAGGGAATAATTTTCAACTATTGATGCTCATGGCTTGCCACCAGCAACATTCTCTGTTTCTCTTCTGCTACCAATTTCGTTCTAGTTGCAATAACATTTTTACGATAAATATTTTGGCCAATTTTAAGTATTAGGGCTAAAATTCTACAGCAAAAGTAATTATCCTCCTGCACTTCAATGCCAAGAGCAGGCAATCTTTAAAAACTGGAACTCCACATTTTCATTTTAGCACTATTTGTAAATTAGGGAGTTCCCCAAAAAGTGCTGCCTCCATTTTTGTTTTAGTGTGACTAACTGCCACTTCACTCTTTCAATTCTCCCATTTGCTCCTCCCTCTCCCAAACTACCATGGCTTCCCACTCACTGACCCTCTCCTGGGTGAGGACTCAAGAGAGGGTGGAAGTGAAGGGGCAGCAAGTGGGCAGCAACATGTGGGAGGGTCAGGGGAAGTAGTAGCCAGCAGGAGGAAGGAAGAGGGACAGATGGTGAGGTCAGGCGAGCGGGAGTATCAGGAGAGGCATCAAGCAAGAGGTAGTTGGTGCAAGAAGCAGGAGAGAAGTGAAAGTTAGCAAGTTATTATCAGAATTTCTGGGCCAGTAAGGTTTAATGTAGCCAATATGTAAATATTACAGATCAAGAATGTTACCCACCCTTATTGGAAGTAGTTTTCATTTCTAATGCTTTCTATTTAGGAACACGCCATGAGTTATAGGGATAGTTGTATCAAAGAAATTAAACAAAGTACACCAATTTCTTCATAACAGGAGAACACTCCTCTGCCCAAAAAGTTGGTTTTGCCATTCTCTTCAATCAAAGCTGATTTATAACTCAGCTTCAATTTGTTCCATATCCCTCGTGAAAATAAAATCTACCATGAGTCAGAGATAGTCTGATTAAGAACTAGTACACTAGACATGTAATTTTACAAACTAGTTTAGTTTACAACCTATTTTTAAAAATCTGGTTTTCAAGTCACCTGAAAAAGGGATTAAATTTTTGCCTCTTTGTTTCCTGCCCCTCTTTTTCAATGCCATAATCTTCTCTAGCGTTTCTCCAAACCTTTCTTGCTTTATGCCGTCTTTCTCCCATCATATCCTCATTCACTCTACAATTATTACATATTTTTGTTAGTCCCCAATATTCTGTGTACTCCACCATTTTAATCTCAGCCTATTCACATCTTATCCACTCTCAACAGATAACAGACTAAAGGAACACATCACACAATTTTTAGTTTTGATGAACTGAGGAAGTTTTTATTATGACAGCTCTGGTACTCATCCTCCTTCTTGCTCAGTTTTGTCATTTATCATGAGACCAGAGACAGATTAGAAAATCCCATTTTTCAAAGCATCACTACCACGACTCCAAAATACAGACTCCAACAGTTTTGGATGAAATACCAATGGTGGTTTCTGACTCCCAAAAATATTACTTTTAATCAAGTGCCACCCTTCACAACTTAAGAAATCATGAAGCTCTTCAATTAACAAAAGGAACATAAGAGCAAGAATAGGCCATTTAGCCCATCAAGTGTCCTCCGCCTTTCCTCACTATCCCTATACTTCTTGATGTTATTATCCAGCTAGCTATCAATCTGTCTTGAATATGTTTAATAATTGAGCTTCCATAGCTCTCCAAAGAACTACTACCCTTTGAGAGAACAAATTCTTCCTGGTCTCAGTCTTTATTCTGAGGCTGTGTACCCTAGTTCTAGGGCCACCAGCCAGGGGAAACAATCCATCTACATCTATCCTTTTCCCTTTTTTATTTTTGCAAATTATAGAACACAAGTGTTTTGGATTAAAATAGAGAAATTAAAACTGAATGCCATTACCAAAGATAAAGCATTGTGAACATTTCCAAACAAGTTAAATATTCAAAAACAGAATTCCTACCTTCAATAGTAACTTCTACTTCTGGGTCTTCACTAGTTTCAGAATATTCCTGCTGTGTCGAATCTAAGAAATACAAATACAAAATATTTATCATTTAATAAAATTAAAACAATTAAGAAAGCAAAAACTGTACCTTTTATGACCTCAGAACATTTCAAAGAATTTCACAGCTAAATTATTTCATTAAATAGTGTAGTTATTATTTTAAGTAGGAAAAGCAACAGCTAACTTGCAAGCAAAAGATAGTCCCAAAAGCAGCAATGAAATAAATGACTAGATAAAGCTGTTGCAGAAATATTTGTTGAGGAATAAATGTTGTTCCAGAAATCGTGAGTGCTTTTTAAGAGTTGTGCCATGGGATATTTATGTTCACCTGAGGGGAAAACAGGGCTTCGATTTAACATCTCTTCAGAAAGATGGCACTTCCAAATGTGCAAGCGTGCAGTGCTATACTGGACCGATAACCTAAATTACATGCTCAAGGCAAAGAGCCAGGGACAAATCTTCTGGAAATTGCAGAGCAAGTTTTGGAGAAGCTATGGAAATATACAGTTAAATTACATTCTAAAGGATGAAAACTATACCTATGCTATACTCCTCTTAATTCTTCATTCTCTCTACACATACAGGATTTACCAAATTATTAATAGGAAGTCCAAAGCCTCAAATTGTTCAGTAATATCTGGAGCACTTTATTGCTAAATTTATAGAATTATTTTGAAAACTGAGTTCAATCAATCACCACTATTTTATACCATTGAGACAAGAAGTCCTGTTAACCGGTATATCATTTCAAATAAATGGACTGGGAAGCCATGGGTACAGTTTCTTTTACTGTGAAAGAAAGATATTGCTAATTACTCGAGTCTCAACAATTGAAGGAATGCTGTTAATTAACTGGAATTAGAACCATTCACGTTAGAATAGCAATATACTTCAATACATTGGGGCTTCAAAAGTATAGTGCCAACAATGGCAACATATAGGCTCTCATCTGCAATTGCATGTGGAATGGTGATTCACTTGTGATTGGGAAGGAGAGAGAAACAGTAGGATGCAAGAGGGAAAAAACTAGATTGTGCTGCTAATATGTGCCATTAGTTGTTAGACAATAGAGCAGAGGCCTGAGTCTGGGGTTCCAGCCTGTCCTATCAGTTAAGAATAGCGAGCAGTTAGCTCTGTTGGCTAGATGGCTGAAGTGCAATACAGAATTTCACAACTGGGGTAAATTCAATCCCCAAACTAGGTGTGGTACTTTATGGAGGCTATTTATTTACTTTACAACTACAATAAAAGGAAAATTCAATTTGTAAAACAGAAAATAAAACCACTTGATATAATTTGCTATTTTTGTCACACTGTTGTTTATGCTTTATTGACAAACAAAACTGAAGTAAGCCATTTGACCCCTTCGAGCCTGCTCCACCATTCAACAAGATCATGGCTGATCTGTGTTGAGCTCCACATTCCTCATCTACCCCCGATAAGAATTCCTTTGTCTAACAAGTATCCGTCTACATCTGCCTTAAAAACAGTGATTCTGCTTCCACTGCCTTGAGGCAAAGTTCCAAAGTCACACAGCCCTGAGAAAAATTTTTCCTCATCTCTGTCCTATTGGGGCAACCCCTAATTTTAGAAGTTCCCCCCAGTTCTGATTCACCACAAGACAGTTATCTGGACTCTAAACATCAGCTTTTTTTTCCTCTCCTTCCAGATGTTGCCAGACCTTCACAACTCTATTTGTATTCTGATCATGAGAAGGTAAGTTTACTGAATACACAATTCAGTAAATTCCAGTAACACCTCTGGGATCTTAAACATTAAATTAAACCCTTTAACAACAAAGCAACTCGCCTCCTGACTCCCCAAAGCTTGTCCACTATGTACAAGGCACAAGTCAGGAGTGTGATAGAATAGTATCCACTTGCCTGGATGAGTTCAGCTCCAACAACACTCAAGCAGCTCAACACTGTCCAGCACAAAGCAGCTCACCTGATTGGCACCCCATCCACAAACATCCAATCTCCTCCACAAACTATGCACAGTGTCAGCCACTTGCAACAACTACAAGATGCACTGCAGGAACTCGCCAAGGTGCCTTAGGCAGCCTCTTCCAAACCTAAGATCATGATCATCTAGAAGGATAATATCAGCTGATACCTGGAAACACCATCTCTTGGAGGTTTCCCTCCAGATCACTCACTATCCTAACTTGGTAAGTAAGTCTCACAACACCAGATTCAAGTCCAAGAAGTTTATTTGGAATCACAAGCTTTCAGAGTGCTGTTCCTTCATCAAGTGACTGACTCAGGTTTGGAGATTTTTTAGCTTCTTTGGATGAGTGAGTCTGTATGGTGGATAGGCTAACTGGCCATGAGACTGTCAAAGTTATTCGAGGGGAAATTACATGGAATACAGTAGTATAAAAGCAAAATGCTGCAGACACTGAAATATGAAACAAAAACAGAAAATGCTGGAAAATCTCAGCAGATCTGACAGCACCTGTGGGGAAAGAATAGAGCCAACTTTGATGAAGAGTCATTCAGACTCAAAACGTTGGCTCCATTTGCTGCCCACAGGAATACAATAGTAGTAGGGGTCAGTATAGTCAGACTAATACCTGGAAATGGCAGGTTGTTTAGGAGGAATGGTTGAACAAGATGGAGGATGTTTCCTCTTGTGGAAGCATCTATAACTAAGGGTCACAGTTTAAAACTAAGGGGTCATCCATTTGAAAAAGAGATGGTTTTTTTTCATCAGAGGGACATAAGTTTTTGCAACACTCTCCCTGAAAAGGTGGTGAAGCAGAATTTTTGAATAATAGTTAGTTAGTTATGCTCTACATTTTAACTGCAAGTTTACCAAATATCTGTAACCAACCATTTGGGTCTTACAATTGACAGATAGAGAGCTCCAGCATTATTCCAAAAACTCCAATATATGCAGAACAATTTTGAAATCAACTGTGCTACCATTTCAGTAATTCCTAATTAATGTTTTGTGTAATGCCACCAGAGGCATAATAGAGGTTATATTTTAAGGGAGCTCATCAGAACAATTCCACTTCTTACCATCTGCTGTAAATTCCTCCTCAGTCTCATCACTTGATAGGTCAGTTTCATTCTGTGGCACTCTCTCTGCTGGCAGATGAAACATGGAATTACTTTCAATATTGCTTTGTATGTTGTAATATGGGCCATAATTGAAATGTGGAGCTCAGTAAACTGCTGATTATTATTTTCTAAATTAACAGGAAGGAAGTGACCAGTTTATCAGTCACTAATTAAGCCAATACAGCACTGTCCTAAATGCAGTAGCTAAGAACAACATTTTTCTTCTTTTCCTTCAGATGACAGCGTTTCAAACAAGTGGAAGTTTTCATAGAATTCCTTCTGTGCAGAATGAGGCCATTTGGCCCAATGAGCCGACACCAACAACAATCTCATCCAGGCCCTTTCCCTGTAATCCCCGATATTTATCCTGCTACCCACCCCCCAAACACTAAGGGGCAATTTATTAGGGCTGATCAACCTAACCTGCACAGCTTTGGAGTCCGGGAGGAAACCAGAGAACCTGGAAGAAACCCATGCAGAAACAGGCAGAATGTGCAAGCTACACAGAGTGACCCAAGGCTGGAAATTGAACATTTATCGTAGTTGAAGTTGGTAAATGTTTTATATAGCATAGCACTATTTAAGATTTAATATAAGATTTAATAAAATATTTGAAATACCACTTGAGGCTCATAGAATGGGTTGGTCAGTGCACCATGGATTTGTTTTGGTGCATGCATTACTTATCCCAGAACGAGACCTACCCAGTGAGTTTTCAGGCTGTTACATAATGTTAATGGGAACATTGGAGAGTAGGCAGTACTCCTCTCCAATAATTAACAATGACAAAAACAAAACATTTAAAGTTGCAGCTTCATAATCCTTCAATAGAAAATGTCCTAAGTCAAATATTCTTACTGATGACATGTTCAGTTGTGAAATACTAAAATATACTAAAAGTTCAGAGTTTACTATCATAGACAAGAAATTGATATCTCTTATGTTGATTGGTTGTGTTAACATGACCAGGTATAGCATCTGCCACATGTCTATTTCACATTCGACATCCTCCGATTTGTGCCTCACGGTTGACTACATTCATCTATATCATCTGCAACCTTTGAAGTATTAAAGGAGGATCTACATTCATGTAGCAGCTTTCATGACCACCAGACATCCTATAGCACTTTATTGCTGATGCAGTTCTTCTGAATATACAAGTTACTGCTCTAATGTAGGAAAAGATCAGCACAGGAGTAATGCCTACTCTCTAATGTTCCCATTAGGCTGTACAGTATGCAACAGCCTGAAAACCATTGGTTAGATCTTGTTCTGGGATAAGTAGTGCATGCACCAAAACAAATCTATGCTGCACTAACCAACCCATTCTATGAGCCTCAAGGTGATATGTCAAATATTTTATTACATCCATGCAGATAATCCACTGCATTCAGCTCATCTTTTTCTCATACTTCAGCAAAAAAATGTAAAGAGTCAAACACAATGCAAATTTTACAAATATCTGTGTTAATTTTTTCCTCTGATCATTACCTCTAAACCTTACCCATCAATAGTGTTTACTTGGCCTGTAGGAATTCTTAAGGTGCTGAACCAGTTACATTAGGAGGCCAGACTAGATTCCAACAGTTCTTCTATTTCAAATGTGAGGGAGAATAGGAATTTTTTTCCCCCAGGAATGATTCTACTGACAAATTAGATCTTGCTTTATAGTCAAACAAACTTTAACACAGCTTAAATATAACTAACAAATGAAGCAGCTTAACTATTAACAGTTGAACAAATTTAATTTCTAGTTTATGGCTTTTTCCATTCCAAAAAAGCAACATTCCTCTTACATACTCAGTAGTTAGCGCTGCTGCCTCATAGCTCCAGGGACCCAGGTTCAATTCTGGTCTCGGGTGATACTCCACACATTCTCCCAGTGTCAGTGTGGGTTTCCTCTGGATGCTCTGGCTTCCTCCCACAGTCCAAAGATGTGCAGGTTAAGTGGACTGGCCATGCTAAATTGTCCCTTAAGTGTCCCACGATGTGTAGGTTGGGGGATTAGCCACGGGAAATGTATGGAATTAGGGGGATAGAGCCTGGGGAAGGTGCTCTATCAGTCAATGCAGACTCAATGGCCCAAATGGCCTCTTCTGCACTGTAGGGATTCTATGAGTTAAAAACAACTTTGAATACAGTTCACAACCATAAATATACTTGCTTCAAGCGTAGGCAATCTTGAAGCTGACAGAAAATAAATTTCAAAGCAGCTTGTAAAATTATCGAACAAAAACCAGCCAGAACTGAAAAGCTATTTTTCTTCCTACAAACCTAGCTCTCCATTAACCACATTATCACATGACCCAATCAAAACTCCCAAGGGAAATCTTCATCTATTAACAAAAATCCATTCGCTCTATCCCAAGTAAACACTACAAGGCTAAGAACATAAGAAATAGGAGCAGGAGTAGGCCATCTAGCCCTTCGAGCCTGCCCCGCCATTCAATAAGATCATGAAAAATGAGTAATTATTCTGCTTTCCCAGCATCTGAATTAAATGTTTTCCAAACATAGTGACAGCCTGCAGCATAAAGCTGAGTTTTTAAACATTCTCCTTAAACATTAAAAAAAAAACTATAGCTTATTGCCCGCTATCACAGAACAAGGTTGCTACATTTGCCACTTTCTAATTCTCTGGCATCTCCCCTGTACCTAAGGAAAATTAGAAGACTAAAGGTAAATCTTTGATATCTCCACCCAATCTTGGATCCAAGCCACTAGCACATGCAACTTATCCGTTATTAGCATAGACAGCCTTCCCAGTCAATCTTGTCTATCAATTTTTCACCTCATCCATTACCTCTATCGATATTTTATCATCCTGTTCTCTAGTAAACGTAGTACTCATTAAATATCTCATTAAGCCTTGCCCTGCTATCCAAATATATATCACCTTTTGTCTCTATAGGCACGAATCCATCTCTTACCACTTAAGCCATGATTTTACTGAACAGCACAGCAGGTTTAGTGAGCTGCATGATCTCCTACTCCTATTTGTTATGCTCTTATTCACCTACATAACATTCCCCCAGAAACTCCAAATCAAGGGACACTTGCAGCTATCTGGCAGACCATTCAATCTTCCTGCAGCATCTAACTTATCAACTACAAAATGGGATAATTTTTGCAGGCACTGTTGAAAAAAAATGCAGGATTTTGTGAACAGCACTGATATTCTCCTATAGGGACCATAGCACCACCTGGTGAAAGTAAGCAGTATATACAAGAGAAGCAGATTGCAGATATTTTTTAAAAATCAAGACATGTCAATATCTACTGAGATCAAACAGGAACTGTAAGACAATGAGATTATAGAGTAAGAAAGAAACAAAAAGGATGGAAGATTGCGACTTAAAACGGGATCTGCTAATTCGTACAAATTCTGATCAGCCACTTAAAGATGTTCAACTAAACCTACAGATGAAGCTTATGAATATTAACCACAAGGACGAAAAAGATGGCTGCAAACGGTAAACTGAAAATTGACGCACAGTGGTCTTCATATAATCAAAGTTGAATGGCTAAGCTAAGGAAAACATCTACCTGACTGGGGCAGCACCAACTGACACACAGGAATGTTGCAGTTGAGGAATCATGTCATGGGCAAATGACTATCTAGGGAAACAGGTCCCCATATAAAAGGCATCAATTTCAATTCTTATTTAAAACCTGTCAGATGATAAGCACCACACATTGTTTCCTCTCTACCCATTTGATGAAAATGACTTGATCCCAGAAACTCTTGTAGTCAGACTGATCTGACGAAAGTAGCAGCTGTACCTTAATTGGTAGTACTCAAGAAGCTCAGTCTGTGTTTTCGGATTTTCTGGAGTTGGAAGTGATTGTTCTCCTTCCAACTCTTTCAGAGTAGCTGTCAGGGTGAATCTTGCAGAACCATCTGAAGTTAATTTAAATAGTTTCTGTTGGAAGGTTTTCACCCAGGCACAATTGTCCATAGAAAGTTATCACTTCTGGGCAATGTGTCAGGTAAGCCCTCATGCCAGAACTTCCTGTAAGATTCCCCAGCACGTCATTGGGGTAACCCCAAGTATGACCCTGGGGAACCAGGAAGTTATAGGCCATAATGTATTTAACATGTTAAATATAGGAATTCTACAGTACTTAGCAGAGCTTCAAGGGAGAAAAAATGAACACCAAATCAATGGAGATGACATTACAAGGGTTGGCCAAATATATGATTGAAGAAATGAGTTTCAAGGAGTCATGAAGGTAGAGCTGGACTGCCAGAGGGGTTTAAGATGTGGAATTCAGGGGCATGGATGGGAAGGAGGAGATGGCAAATACTAAAAGGCCAGAATTAGAGGAAGTGATAATCTGATGAGGGTGATTGCTGGGCAACAGAGGTTGCAGAGGTAACAATGGGCAAAGCTATGCAGGTATTTAAACAAAAAAGAGAATTTTAAAGCTGAGGAATTGGAAACCAACATAGACCAATGAGAACAAGAATGACATTTAGTCAAATATACTCAAAGAAATATGAAATGCCCAATTATATGCCAACAGTTGCAACAAAAAAATTCTTTTGACGAAAGAGAAATTTTTCTCATCCAGTATCAGGCTAGGGGACAGAATTCGCTACTGGAAAGACTAAATAAAACAACAGAATGATGCCAATTTAAACAACCCACTCCCCCAGCTAACATGCTAATAGATAAAAATAACAGTGCAAAATAATTGCATGCAAAGAAATACATGCTTTCAATTTTGTACAGGAGCAGAAAGATCAAGGGGCGATTCTCCCTTCCTGCTGTGGGGAGTCCCAATGCCACACTGCATTTGGGCTGAGACGGAGAGGGAGGACAACAATCGGGGCTGCAGCAATCAGAAGGCCAGTAGAAAAATGTGCAACGGTCCCTTCTGCACTTTGCTGCTGGCCTCCTGGGTGGGAATAGGCCCCACCCACTGATTCAACATGGTTTGTTTTAGAACTCCCATGAAAAAAAATCAGCATGATTTACTCCAGTTTTCACATGAATTCAACTCTTAGAATTTTTTGGGGAGAATCCCAGCCAGGTATACAATCAAATCCACTCTGAGTGGTGGATTATGCCTTTAAATAAAAAATCACTGAGAAAGTGCCTTAGACAATTACCTTGGTAAGACTTTGATTGGTTAGCTGCCTCAGTATCGCTGGCTTCTGAAGTAGTCGCACTAGGCCCTGTTACAAAAATGTGTTTTTTTAAAACTTTCATTACAAACTTTATAGCAAATATCAGACAGAGAAATACTTCAGTCAATTAAGCTTGCTGCATACAGTAATGACAGGTTGACTATTATGAATCCATTGCTCTTAAATCGCCAAGAACAGCCAAATACAGATACATAAATGCGAAGTAATTCAGGAACACAGGAATTAGAAGCAAGCGTAGGCAATTCAGCCCTTTGAGCCTGCTCGGCGAGTCTATGTTATCATGGCCAATCTCTATCTCATCATAACTCCACTTCCCTGCCTCTTCCCCAGAGCCTTTTATCCTACTTTTGATCAAATATTTATCTATCTCCTTCTTGAATCCATTGATTGATTCTGCATCCACTGCATTCTGGGGCAGTGAATTCCATAGGAAGAAAAAAAGGAAAATCCCTGCCTGATATTCAAAGCCATAAAAATAAGTTTCAGAAAACTACAGTAACCAAGTGAAACAACGTGCAATATCCCAGCAATCTTTCATTTGCTGTGATATAAGAACTAGGAGCAGGAGTAGGCCATCTAGCCCCTTGACTCTGCTCCGCCATTCAAAAAGATCAGCCATGATCTCATTGTGCACTCAGCTTCACTTACCCGCCCGCTCACCATAACCCTTAATTTCTTTACTGTTCAAAAATTTATCTATCCTTGCCTTAAAAACATTCAATGAGGTAGCCTCAACTGCTTCCCTAGGCAGGGAATTCCACAGATTCACAACCCTTTGGGTGAAGTAGTAACTCCTCAACTCGATCCTAAATCTGTGTCCCCTAGTTCTACTTTCACCCGCCAGTGGAAACAACTTCCCTGCTTCTATCTTATCTATTCCCTTCATAATCTTATATGTTTCTATAAGATCTCCCTTCATTCTTCTGAATTCTAATGAGTATAGCCCCAGTCTATTCAGTCTCTCCTCATAAGCCAACCCTCTCAACCCTGGGAATCAATCTGGTGAATCTCCTCTGCACCCCTCCAGTGCCAGTATATCCTTTCTCAAGTAAGGAGACCAAAACTGTACACAGTATCCCAGGTGCGGTCTCACCAGCACCTTACACAGCTGCAACATAACCTCGCTGTTTTTAGAACTCCATCTCTCTAGTAATGAAGGACAAAGTTCCATTTGCCTTCTTAATTACCTGCTGCACCTGCAAACCAACTCCTTGAGATTCCTGCACAAGGACACCCAGGTCCCTCTGCACAGCAGCATGCTGCAATTTTTTACTATTTAAATAACAGTCCATTTTGCTGTTGTTTCGACCAAAATAGATGACCTCGCATTTACCAACATTGTACTCCATTTGCTCTATATCCCTTTGCAGACTTTCAGCACCCTCTGCACACACTGCTCGTCCACCCATCTTAGTGTCATCTGCGAATTTTGACACACGACACTTGGCCCCCAACTCCAAATCGTTTATGTAAATCGTAAACAATTGCGGTCTAAACACTGATCCCTGAAACACACCACTAGTCACGGACTGCCAACCAGAAAAACACCCACTTGCCCCGACTCACTGCTTTCTGTTAGTTAACCAATCCTCTACCCTTGCGAATACATTACCCGTAATATTGTGCACCTTCTTCTTATGCAGCAGTCTTTGGTGCAGCACCATGTCAAATGCCTTCTGGAAGTTCAAATATATCACTTCCACAGGTTCCCCATTGTCCACTGCACATGTAATATTCTCAAAGAATTCCACCAAATTAGTCAAACATGGCCTGCCCTTTGTGAATCCATGCTGTGTCTTACCAATGGGACAATTTATATCCAGATGCCTCTCTATTTCTTCCTTGATGATAGATTCAAGCATTTTTCCCTACTGCAGAAGTTAAGCTAACCGGCCTATATTTACCTGCCTTTTGTCTATCTCCTTTACCATTTGCTGTGTGAATGCTATGCACCTTTTCCCAATCACTTTAAATCTGTGCTGTCCTGTTCTCAAACGCCCCTACTAATGGGACCAGTTTTCTCCCATCTACTGATATTACTCCTCATGATTTGAATACCTTTGTCAAATCTCCTCTTACATAGATTGGAGAATTTGGGAATGTAACTGGAATTGTTTAACCCTGAAACCAATCTGATGAATCTCTTTTACAACTTTTTAAATGTTTTTACATCCTTCCTAAATTGTGCTGCCTAGAACTGGACTCAATATTCCAGTTGAGGCCAATCCAGCTCTACACCAGTTTAATCCAAGTTCCTTGTTTTGATATCCAATGCATCTACTACATTAGTAGAGCCATATTAACCACCTCTCACCCTGTCCTGTTACCTTCAGCTCCTGCACCCTCTTTGGAATTGTACCTTTCCATTTTATATCATTGATTTGTGTTCTTCCTGCCAAACTGAATCACTTCACTTCTGCGTTTAATTTCACCTGCCACTTGCGCATTCATTCCGCCACCCCTCTATATCCCTTTGACATTCTGCATTATCCTCCTCACAGTTCACAATATTCGCAAGTTTTGCATCATCCACAAATTTTAAGATTACGCTCTGTACACCAAAGTCTAGCTCATTAATGTATATCAGGGAGATCAAAGATCCTAACTTCAACCCCAAAACAAGAATTAACAACCACTGTTTCCCATCACTCAGCCAAATTTGTACCCATGTTGCTACAGTCACTTTTATTCCATGAGCTTTGACTTTGCCCATAAGTCTGTGGTGCGGCACTTTATCAAGTTCACGTGCATCACGTGGAGAGTTATTACCCCAAACCAACCTCTCTGTAACCTTATTTAAAAGGTTCAGTTAAATGCCATTAGCCTGTACCAAATCCATGCTGGCCTTCCTTCATGAACCCACATTTGGCAAATGACTATTCATTCTGTCCCAAGTTATCGTTTCTAGAAGCTTCCCCCAACACTGAGTTAAACCACGGTTGCTGGGCTTATTGTTTTGAACAAGGATGTAACATTTGCAATTCTCCATTCTTCTGGCACTAACTCAGAATCTTAAGGCAGATTGGAAAATTACAGCCAATGCCTCCATTATTTCCATTCTCACTTCCCTCAGTATTCTTGGATGCACCTTACATAGTCTTGTTGTCTTATGAATTTTCAAATACCAACAGTCCATCCAATACCTCCTTATCAATTTTAAGCCTTTCTAGTGACTGAATTTCCTCCTCTTTCAATATGGCCTGGGCTGCAATCTTTTCCTTGGTAAAGGCAGAGGCACATATTCATTTAACACCTCAGCCATTCCCCCAGCTTAATGCACAAATCCTCTCTGATCCTTAATTGGCTCCACTTCTTTTTTGGCCGCCACTTTACTAGTCATATGCCTGCAAAGACATTTAGATTCCTTTTTATGTTAGCTGCCAATCCCTTTTTATACAATCTCTTTGCTTCTCAATTCACTTCCGAATCTTCCTCAAGTCAGCCTGGTTACCATTTATTCACAGAAAATTATTTCACGCCACCTCTTGTAACTATTTCACCCACTTTTTAATTCTTACCGTTGCCCTTTGTCTATTCTCCACTAATTGTATGCAGTCCCTAAGACACTAATGCACCATTGTATTTATTCATTCATTCTTGCACGTGCACAGAAACACATTTTTCCTCTCACCATTCAGGCTCAAACCATTTCTCTTTCCCACCTTGTTCCTTTCTGCTAGTTAGTCCATTATATTGCTGATTGAAGTCAGAATCTTTCTTTCCCCTTTCTCTGCCTTTGTATAATTTCCTTCCCTCTGATCAAGACCCCCTCTTTCCCTTAGGTTTTTGTAATTTGGACCATGTTCGATTTACAGAAGCAGTTACATTCTGCAACAAGCCACATTAGACACAAAGAAACAATAGTGTGCATAGACTAAACAGTTTCAAGCTAAAGGGTTACAAATTCAACACCTATGTTAACAGATAGACATCAACATAAAATTTTGATTTCATTAAATAATGCTGAACATGTATTTATTAAGTGCCAAAAGTCAGAAATAATAAGCTGGATTGCCATATTACCTTGAACACTGTATCGATAATAACCTGGATCCTCTGGCTCAGCTTTGATTGCAACAGATGTGCCTGAAACAATTTAGAAAAATAAAAATGTACAGCAAAAATCTAATTTCATGCATAAAGAAATAAAATTCATTTTTTTCCTGCTTTCCCTCTCATTTTCCTCTTCCTCAGGGAGGGAATTGGAGAGGGGAGTGTGAATGAGTGACTGAATGAACACCGAGAGAGAACACACTTTCACTCACATGAGCAGTCATCTTCATTAAATTATGGTGAATACGTTGATAACATTAATTTTTGCTCAGCCAATGAAAAGTTTCTCTACCCTCCCTTCATTACTGAAGTCTGGTAAAATCTTACATTTGAAAAAAGGTCACATCTAATGTTTTACCAAGTTTTTTGATGAAATAATACAAGGTATTAATAAAATGGTATAATGGCATTTTTAATGTTGATTTTAAAAAGCTGTTTGATAAAAGGCTCTCCATAAATGATAATAACATCAAGGACATGGTATTAAAGCAAATGCACAGGAAAATTAGTAAGCTGGCTAAAGAGTGAATATTTTTGGATTGGAGAATACAGTTAGAATGTCAAGTTTATAGAAGAACAAACAGGATCAAAACCAGAAAATACTGAAAAATCTCAGCAAGTTTGACAGTATCTGTGGAGAGAAAACAGAGCCAACGTTGAGTCTGGATGACACTTGGTCAAGAGTTTTTTTTGATGGAAAGATTTTAGAAGTGAAAAATGAAAATAAGAATACAAAATAATAAAAATGGAATAAGATGAAAAGAAGAAATGAAATAAAAGGAGGTGGGGTGGAGGAGAGAGCACATGCTCTGAAGTTGCTGAACTTGAGTAAGTTTGGAAGACTGAAACGTGCCTAATTGGAAGATGAGGCGCTGTTCCTCCATTTTACATTGTGTTTCACTGTAATATTGGAAACAGCCAAGGATGGACATGTGGACAGGAGAGCAGGGTGGTGTGTTGAAATGGCGAGCGACATGTAGCTCTGGGTCCTGCTTGCGGATGGACCAAGGTGTTCTGCAAAACTGTTGCCCCATCTGTATTTAGTTTCTCTGATGTAGAGCAGACCGCATTGGGAGCGGTGAATGCAACAGACCAGATTAAAAGGGAGTGCATGTGAAGCGCTGCTTCATCTGAAAAGTGTATTGGGCCCTGGGATGGTGAGCAGGGAGGAGGTGAAGGTGCAGATGTTGCACCTTATACGATCGAATGGGAAAGTGCTATGAGCAATGGAAGAGGTGTTGAGAGTGATAGAGAAGTGGACCGGAGTGTCCTGGAGAGAACAGTCCCTGCAGAATGCTACAGATGGAGTGAGGGGAATATGTGTTAAGTGGTGGCATCATCCTGGAGTTGGCAGAAATGGCAAAGAATGATCCTTCAAAAGGATAGGCTGGTGGAGTGAAAAGAGTAAGTACAAAGAGGATCCTATCCTGAATCTGAGAGGGAGGGGAGGAAATGAGGGCAGTGACCCAGAGAACCCCATCAACCAGAGAGGGTGGAAAACCATGGTTTAGGAAGAACTGAGACGAATTTGCAGCACCATTTTGGTTATGATGATGCCACTTTCCAGTGAGGTGGAGTGAAGGACTTGAGGGGATGGGATGGAGTCCTGACAGGATGTGGGTGTGAAAAGCTGTAGTCAAGATAGCTTGGGAGTTGGTGGGCTTATGATGGGTACTGGTGGATAGTCTATCACCAGAAGTGGAGACAAGAGAGGTCAAGGAAAGGAGAAATGTCAGAGATAGACCATGTGAAGGTGATAGCGGAGTGGAAATTGGAAGCAAACCTTAAATTTTTCAGGTTCAGACAACAGCACGAAGCAGCACCAAAATAGTTACTCTGACAAAGGGTCATACTGATTTGAAAAGTTAACTATTCTTTCTCCACAGATGTTATCAGATCTTCTGAGATTTTCTAGTATTTTCTGCTTTCGTTTCAGATTCCAGCATCCACAGTATTTTGCTTTTATTTAAAAATGGGAGGATATTTGACTAAAGAAGATTGAATAGAGGTATCAGTGGATTGTCATTATAATGTCCTACTACTGCATAATTTGGGAAACTCAACATCAAAACACTGCTGGGGAAAACACATAACTAGAGTAAATAATGGTTGCAGATAGAAAATCCATGGCTTCAAATGTCAGAAAAAAATCGAGAGCAATAATTAATCTAAATTATTTTTCAAAGGCCAAGTTGTCACATATTTGCCAATTGCCCTTCCTCTTGTAGAGATGGACGACGGAAGCATCTTTAAGTTCCTGAGAAATGGATCCTTGCTTCCAAAAAGGACAGGAACAACTTGGTGAGCTTCTTGATAAGTACAGGACCAGCAGCTTTGTAGATCTCTGCGGGTATGGCATCTGCCCCTGGGGCTTTGCCACTGGGTAGCTGGCTGACAGCTTTCATAACTTTGGCTACTACCGGTGGGTCATCCATGGCGCTGTTGATATCGACCTGAGGAATCCTGTCTATTGCCTCATTGTTAATAGATGAGGGTCAGTTGAGGACGACTTAAGTGTTCAGCCCATCTCTGCAGGATCTGAGCCCTCTCTGTAATGAAAGTTGTACCATCTGTACTCAGGAGTGGGGAAACTCCCAAGAGATTGAGATCTGTAGAGAATGTTGAGGGCCTCATAGAACCGTTTCAAGTAGTTTCTGTCAGCGTATCCCCGTATTTCATCTGCCTTGGCACTCAGCCAGGCGTCCAGCATTTTACAGTTTATTCGGGATTGTCCTGCGAGCACTGGTAAAAGCAATTTTCTTGGCAGCTGATTATGGGTTATTCTGACAGGCCCGATGAAAACGGTGCTTTTCAACAAGTACAGCCTGTATCTCCTCATCATTCTCATCGAGCCAGTCATGCTGCTTGCGGGTAGAGGGCCCAAGCATCTTCAGTGCAGATGAATGGATAGCATCCCTGAAGCGTTCGAGGTGTAGGTCAGCAAGCTTGATTTGTAAGTCTTCAGCCAGTGCTGGAATTCTTCAACTTGGCTGCACTGATTCTTTTCATAACCTTGCTTCCTTGTGGTTGCCTCTTGGGTCTGATGCAGAGCCTCATTTTGGAGGGTGAGCCTGTGATCTGTCCAGCAGTCAGCACCACACGTGGCCTTGGTCACTCTGACATCCTGTCTGTCTTTTCTCCTGACAATGACATAGTCGATAAGATGCCAATGCTTAGAGTGAGGGTGCATCCAGGAGGTCTTGTTATGGGTAGGCAGACGGAAGGTAATGTTGGTGATGAGGAGGTCGTGTCCTGCACAGGTCTTCATTAAGAGAAGGCTGTTACTGTTACACTTGCCCACTCCATGCCTCCCAATGACTCTGCCAGATTGCACAGTCACACCCTACTCTTGCATTGAAATCACCAAGCAAGATCAGCCTGTCGGTACTGCTTACTGCTGATAATAGGTCATTTAGTTCTTTGTAGAACTTGTCTTTCATCTCGTTCAGGTTGTTCAATGGGGGGGGGGGCAAGACGATGATGATGATTATGATGGTATCAAGACTAGCGCTTGATTTGGATTAAAATGAGGGAGAGTTGTGCAGCATCAGCCTCACTCTCTTTCCAATTCCCATCTGGATGCAGTGGCAAGACAAGAGTCAAAACGGCTGGGGACGGGACTAGGCACAGTTGATGACCTGGACATCTTTTGTATCTTGTCCTGCTCTTCATGTTCCACGACGCTTACAGAGACCACCGACTCGACTGTTAGACCTTCTATTGGTCTCGTCCGCTCAATCCGCCAAAGTCTGTCTTTACATGGTGGGATATACATCTCCCTATCTCACCAAGGGTTGAGACCTGTCGGCCACCCTCACCTGGTTTAGCCGGCTTGTCGAAGCCATTGCCCGGAGTATGGCTGCTGTCGCATGCAAACAACTATGGGGAGCCACAGGTGAGTGTTGAGTGCCAGGTGGGGACAAAGGGTGGACAAACCGCCCTGAAAAGGATGCGACATGTTCCCCCACCAGAGGTACTACCCCTCCCTGACACTCCACCAATAAGGCCTGTTTGGATGCATAAGTTTTTTCTCAACATAAAAATTCAGAGCAGTATGGTGATCAATTATTTGAGGAAAGATTTGAATAAATTGAGATTGTGCTCGGAAATCTCTCAGATAATTTCAGAGATATAAAAGTATAAACAAACACAAACTTGTATATCTAAAATGTTACTCGAAAATGAATTGAGAGATGAGAAGATGGGAATAAATTCAAACTACTAAAAATGTAAATTCAAGACCAAAATCAGCTTCAATGCTCAAAACTTTGATGGGTGCTACTGTTACGATAAGTAATCACTACTTTTTCCACTTCTCCTCATGTTAAATGGGGTCGCCACAATGCCGGCTGATCATCTTCATATCTACTATCAATTTTTTTGGATTTGGTGTACGGTTCCACAGAAAATACTCTTTTCTGCCGACCCTCCTCTATTTTATCTAGGTTGGTGATCAACCATGTTACACATTGGCCTTCCATGGTTAGGTTCTTTCATAGCCAACAATTCCTGGAGTGGGACTTGAAACCAGGGCCTTCAGGTTCAAACACTAGGTGGTTAAATAAAGCAAAGTCATAACTACCAATTTACTACATTTTCATAAAATACCAATAAATTCAGATGAAGTTAAAAAACACAAGTAACCATAAAAAATGAAATTTCAAGTGACTACTGGGATCATGTCAACTTGTGTGATGATACATGTGCAATTATTATATTGTTTTTGTTTCTTGTTTTAAGGAGAATGTTTAAAATTACAGATTTATTTTTCTGCAGTAAGCCAGTATGAGAATATACTTAGCTCAACGTGTAAAAGCAAGTTAGTTACTCTTCTCAGCAAGGAATTTGTTACTTTCACAGCACAGATGGGCTTTTGCTTAAACCAAGAAATCCACTGGGAGATTGACTGACAGGATAATGTAAAGAGAGAGGTTTACAAGTCTAGAGGCATGTACAGGTAGTTCCTGAGAATATGCTCTCCAAAATCTCTGGAACCTTCAAGACTGTTAACAATTTTCAGCAAGTAAATTTATGGTTGCTAACTGTATTTAAAATGGTGTTTGAAATGTTGCTTTTTTGGAACTGAAACAGTCATAAGCTAGAAAGTAAAGTAGTTTCCTTTCGATTTTAAATATTATTCAACTGTTAACAGTTAAGCTGCTTCATTTGTTAGTTTTATTTAAACTGGTCCACTTTGGTAGGAATAATGGTAGGAAGGATTATTACTTACGTGGAGAAAAACTGCAGCAGGTGACAGTGCAGAGGGACCTCGGGGTCCTTGTGCTTGAGTCGCAAAAACCCAGCTTGCAGGTGCAGCAGGTGGTCAGGAAGGCAAATGGGATGCTGGCCTTCATAGCGAGGGGGATTGAATATAAAAGTAGGGAGGTCTTGCTGCGGCTGTATAGGGCATTGGTGAGGCCGCAGCTGGAGTACTGTGTGCAGTTTTGGGCGCCGTACTTACGCAAGGATATTTTGGCCTCGGAGGGAGTGCAGAGGAGGTTTACTAGGCTGATGCCGGAGTTGAGGGGGTTGAGCTATGAGGAGAGGCTGGATAGACTAGGCTTGTACTCGTTAGAGTTTAGAAGAACGAGGGGAGATCTCATTGAGACGTATAAGATGATGAATGGGATGGATAGGATAGAGGTAGAGAGGCTCTTCCCGCTCAGAAAGGACAGTAGGACTAGGGGGCACAGCCTCAAGGTAAAGGGGGGGGGCGGTTTAGAACGGAGTTGAGGAGGAACTTCTTCACTCAAAGGGTGGTGAATCTCTGGAATTCTCTGCCCGTTGAGGTGGTGGAGGCTGCCTCGCTAAATATTTTTAAGACGCGGGTTGATGGGTTTTTGATGAGAGGGGATTAAGGGTTATGGGGAGAGGGCGGGAATGTGGAACTGAGCCACGACAGATCAGCCATGATCTTATTGAATGGCGGGGCAGGCTCGAAGGGCCAGATAGCCTACTCCTGCTCCTATTTCTTATGTTCTTATTCCTAATTAGCCAGCAGAATCATTCTTGAAAGAAAGTATTCTTTCCTCACAATTATGTCAAAATAGAAAAATTGTTGGAGGCTAGTCTGGCTTCCTAATGTTATTTAGGGATTCTGGTCAAGCACCCTAATACTTGCTATTCTTTCTCTTCAACAAAAAGCCCACAGCACTCAGGATTTGAAGAAGTGGCACTTACTCGGTTGGCTGTCATCAGATGGCTCCGTTTTCACCTGAACTGGAACAAAGCTACAAAACAAAAATATTTTCAATACAATCATGGCTAACCTATAAATCCACTCTGACACCCGTTCCCCATATCCCTTGATTTCCTGAGATCAAACACTTGTCTACCCCAACCCGAAATACATTTAATGGCAGATCATCCATAGCGCTCTGTGATAGGGAATTCCAAAAATTCATAATTCTTTAAGTGAAAACATTTCTCTTTAGTCCAAATTATCCCTTATCTAAAGATTGTGCCCCCATGTTATAGATTCCCTAGCCATCAGAAACAATATCAGTGTCTACCCTGTCAAGGTGCTTCAGAATCTTTCATGTGCCAATTAGATCACTTCTCATTTGTCTAAATTCCAGAGAATGTGGGCCCCCATTTACTTAGCTTCTCATCATAGGACAATTCTTTTCTCATTGGCACTGACCTAATGAACCCTTGCTGTACTGCCTCCAATACAAGTACACCCTTCAACTGCTGTATTCCAGATTTGGTCACAAAGCTCTATACAATTGTTAACGGTATTTCATTACCCTTGTAATCCAATTCCATTGCAATAAAAACTAACATGCCATTTGCCTTCCGCATCACTCACTCTATTGCACGCTAACTTTCTGTTCCTTATTATGAGCACATTCAAGTCTCTTTGAACATCAACACTTACAAGTTTCACATCTTAAAAAATATTCTGCTTTTCTACTCTTATGTTCCCCACATTATACTTACTGTATTTGCTCACTTATTTAATGAAACTACCAGCCTTGGCAGCTTTTGTGCTCTCATCACAGCAAACTTAGAAACATATCTAAAAATCAGAACATAGATTGTAATTGGCTGAAGATCCAGCTTTGATCCTTGCAATTCTCCACCAGTCTCAGCATGCCAACTTGTATCTGTTTAAGAATTTGGAACTGAAACAGTCATAAGCTAGAAAGTAAAGTAGCTTCCTTTCAATTTTAAGGATTGTTCAACTGTTACCAGTTTAGCCGCTTCATTTGTTAGTTTTATTTAAACTGTTTTAAGTAAAAAGTTTGTTTTTACTATAAAAGTTTCCTAATTAGACAGCGGAATCATTCTTGAAAGGAAGTATTCTTTCCTCACAATTATGTCAAAATAGAAAAATTGTTGGGGTCTAGTCTGGTTTCCTGATGTTATCTGGCATTCTGGTCAAGCATCCTAATATCCTTATTTTTTGCTTCCTATCCGTTAACCAATCTTCTATCAATGCTAATATATAATTATGTTCAAGTCCATGAGCTCTTATCCTGCTTATTAATACTTTTTGTGGCTCCTTATGGAATATCTTTTGGAAATCCAGTAATCAGCAAAGTAGAAAAAGGGGAATCAGTTTACTACATCCAATGATTCCCCTTTTTCTACTTATTGGTTGTATCCTCAATAAACTCTATAATAGATTTGTCAAACACAATTTGCTTTTTGAATTTCCCTTTCCCATGAGGACTTTTTCTATCACACTACGCTTTTCTAACTGCATTAAGACTTCTTTATTAACACATTTCCTTACTTTCCTAATGATTCCTGTCCATCTAACTGATCCTTGGTTTTCGGTTTCTCTCACCTTCCTTTCTTGAATAGCAGTGTTATATTTGCTAATTCCTGATCTGTTGAACATTTCCAAAATTTAGGAAATTTCTATTCACCAAATCTGCAGCCACCACTTATTGAATCCTAGGATGCATGCCATCAAATATCAGCTTTTTATCCCATTAATTTATCCAGGACTCTCATTAGTTATGTTTCTTATTTCCATTTGACCAACAGCTCACCACAATTCCTGCAATAGAACTCTGAAGCATTGGGTCCTGCGGCTTTTGTCAGTTTTACTCCAGTACTTTTCCTCTGTTGAACTGATTACCCTACTTTTTAGTATCTGTTTTACCCTCTATTTCTGACATGTACCTGTGTCTTCTACTGTGAAGACAAGACATGCAATATTTTTGTCTCTAAACTTTCTTCATTCCCAAAGATAATTTATCCTGTCTCTTTGAACAGGATATTCATGATAGCTCTTACAATCTGCTTTTATAGCAGTGACTAGTTTCTCTTTTATTCTACTTTTTCCCCTTTGTATCCAACTTTTTGGTGGCTCTTTGCTGTTTCTTAAAAACTCTTCCAATCCTTAGACTTGCTACAAATCTTTTCAAAATAATCAGTCTCTAATCTAATACTATCCTTTAGTTTCTTGATTAAGCTATGGATGGATCTTCTTTGGACAGTTTTTATTCAGCAATGAATGTATTTTTGTTGAACATTTTGAATTTATTTTTAAATAGTTTTCATTGCTTATTGGTCTATTTATCCAATCAACCTTAGCTAGTTCTCACAGTATATCTACATATTTAGCTCTGTTTACGTTTAAGGTCTTATTTGTAATTAACAAAGAAAATTACAACACAGGAACAGGCCCTTCGGCTCTCCAAGCCTGCACCAACCATGCTGCCCAACTTAACTAAAACCGCCATCTCTTCTGGGGACCATATCCCTCCATTCTCATGCTATTCATGTACTTGTTAAGATGCCCCTTAGAAGTCACTACAGTATCCACTTCCACTACCTCCCCCAGCAACAAGTTCCAGGCACCCACTACTCTCTCTAAAAAAATCTACCTCATACATTTCCTTTAAACCTTGCCTCTACTACATCTTAAACCTGTGCCTCCTAATAATTGACTCTTCCACTCTGGGAAAAAGCTTCTGACTATCCACTCTGTCCATGCCTCTCAATCTTGCAGACTTCTATCAGGTCACCCCTCAACCTCCATTGCTCCAGCTAGAACAAACCAAGTTTTTCCAACCTCTCCTCATATCTAATGCCCTCCATACCAGGCAACATCCTGGTAAATCTTTTCTATACCTCCACCAAAGCCTCCACATTTCAAGTGCAGCCTAAGGTTCTAAAAAAGCTGCAACACGATTATGTTGCTTTCAAAACAACATGGAATTGAAACGCAATACGTTTACCAGTTTCCTGCAGATCTTTGCGACATTATTAAGCTTGCTTCATTGAATAGATATAAAATAGCCTTAACCCTATTTTATTCCACAATATATTTCTCCAGAAAAGTATTCCACAAACTCCTCTTCAAGGTTACCTTTGCCAATTTGATTAGTCCCATCTATTGAAGATTGAAGTCCTCCACATCCATTGCATTCTCTTTGTTACATGCACTAATAGTTGTGTTTCAATGCTCTGTCCAATGTATAACTACAATTGAGGGACCTATAAATACAACCACCAACATTTTTTAACTCTTGCTGATCCCTATTTCAGAGTTAAGATTGTTCTTCACTAATGTCCTTGTGCCGACCTTTATCAGGGCTATTCCCTCCCTCCTTGGCATGTTCCCTGTATTTTTGAAGTATTCTGTACCCTAGAATATCTATTCCACGGCTTTGTGAGCACAATGTCATCTTTGTGTTGATTTCAATTGCTGTTTTACACATATTGTTGAAATCAATAGTGTTGTGTTTGTTTCCTACATGATCCAGAAACAAAGCCAAGATACAAGGCTAAATACAACCTGGCAAAGCTTAAAATCTTTCTCATCAAATTTCATAATTCATGCACATCTATGACTGCTTCCATCATATTTATTGCTTGCTGTACTTGTGTATTTAGTTCTGCCACAGCTCCATTCAGTCTCAGCAGTTTATATTAATTTTCAGCTTCAAGGGGGAAAAGCTCTCAAATTTGTTCCATCTCTACCAGGTATTGTTTTGTCCATCCTCAGGTATCTACAGACAATAAAAATCCTGCTACTCATCCAGTTAAAGTTCTACATTTGAACATAATAGTATTGGTCAATTATTTAGGCTAGAGGATAGAAATGCAGATTAGAAAATCAAAAGAATGAAAGACAGAGAATGAAGATGGTATAGAAGTAGAGTCATAAAGAATGGGAGAGAATGAAGAGAGAAAATTGAGGGTTGGAAGAAAAATCAGGGCACAGATGATAGGAGCATATATAAGCCCATCGAATTGCAGAAGATACATAAAGTGGGTAAGAGGGGAAAGCAGATGGAGGGGAGATGGGGCGGGGGGGGGGGGAGAGAGAGAGAGAGAGAGAGAGAGAGAGAGAGAGAGAGAGAGAGAGAGAGAAAAGCAACCAAGAACAGAACGAGTGCATAAATCAAATATTGTCACAAAATCTGTAAGGCACAAGAAAAATATATTAGCTTGCGTTTTCCTTCTCACCTGGCAGCTGGCATCTGTGTGTTCTCCTTTCCAGTGGGCTGTTTTGTTTCCACTATAGAAAATAATTCATAATTTAAATAATTTTGAATCATTGCAAACAGTAGTTCACTTTTCACATTAAGAAAAAACAAGTAGTTGGGATTTACACCACCAGATGGCAGAGGCATCAAATACAGGATAATTGCCACACAATCAGCAATGTTGAACTGAAGGAGGAGAAGTTTGGACTGGGATAAACTGCTGGTATTTAAAAGGGAACAGAAAGTGAAATTTTCTCAGTGCAAAGACTGGGCTGTGATTTCCTATGTCATGGAATCTAACTACTACTGGTTAAACTTGTCTTTGCAAGACTTTGATCTTTAAATTTTTGCATGGCAAGTTAATATAAAAGGTTAAGCCTACTAAGTCACAGCGATGTAAAGTGTGTACCCGAGCGACCAGCACAAGAAGTTGCATATTTCCAACCAGACTGAAAAATTACAAAATTAACAGTGTATGGTAGAGTGAAACCTTTGGCTTTATTTAAACAGGAAAAGATCATAAAAGCAAGGAAGTTATATGAACCTTATTTAAAGCAGTATTTTGGCCTCAACCAAGTACTGAGGATCACACTGAAAGATGTACGGTCTTTGGAGCATGCAGAAGAAAATTAATAGAATTGCACCAGGGAGTAGCCAACACAACCATGATGGGCTGAATGGCCCCCTTCTGTGCTACTCCATTCAATTAATTCAATCAGGAGAAACAATGGGAGGCAAAAAAATTCAGACAGAATAAAAAACAAGTTGAAATATTTTGAACAAGTCAACCCTAAACAGAGTAGATTTTCATTAACATTAACAGGCAGTGTTTAACGCTTATCACGTGATTAAAAGAGCACTTGAATTTAAATGGCTAAAAAAAAACTTTGAAGGAGGGAATTTTCCCACCAGAATCTTCCAGTCCCACAAACGGCCATCCCCTGCCATGGGTTTCCCAGGATGTACAGAACAGGCAACTGCATTGACAGTGGCTGGATCTTCTGATCCTGCCACTGGTCAATGGTGGGCTGCCGCTACTGCCACGGAACATGTCAGGGGGGCATGTGGAAAAAAAAAATCACACCCTGGCTGTTTGTCCGCTGTGCACCAAGTTCACACCTTTCAGCACATTTTAATCGCGACAGCAAATAATGGTCCAATATTAGAACACGAATGATTTTAACAATATCAGCACTAAATGGTTAGCGTTTAATTAACTATAAAAAATTATTCCTAATTATGAAATCTTTTGTTTTGATTGACATGAAGATCAGATTTAGTGATATATCCCAAAATACAGCAATTAAGGAACTTAAGCCCTAGAACCGCAGAAGGATCAAACTCAGTTAAATTATCTCAATCTGAAAAACAAAAAGGCATTTGAAGGAATGCACTTTGTCCAAGTATCTTCTATCTTTTGCCAACTGGTTTTCTATTGGAATTTCTACACTATCTTTTTGCAGAAAACATGAAGTATAAACCAGCAGCTATCGAGATTATGTCCAGTAAAGTGAATGCACCCTTTTCTGGAAACCTTGGTGCATTGTTAACAAATTGGCCATTGATTGTATTATTTAAAAAAAGATGGTGCATATACCAAAAGTGCCTGCTACATTCTTCCTGACGTTTCTCAATTATGTGCCATCAATAAGGGCTTCATATGATCATGCAGTTTGGCATGTCCTTTGCTTTCCATGTAATGTTTCTCATTAATTGAAATTTTAACATTATGACACAGGGCAATTGGATCATTTGGCCAAATCTGGGATTTTAATTGGAATGTGTATTCCAGTTCCAAAATCCATGTAAAATGAAAGACTTTGAGAAATTTCCCTTCCTCTTGTGAAGAATGGAGCATGGTTGTCTACTTTAACCCATCTTCATTTATTACCTTCAATAGGTTGGATGGCAATGGAAGGGGTGGATTTGGAAATGACTACACCTAGCCTTTTTAAATATTGCATTGTTGAAGAACTCTAGATTTTAGTGCACATATATTCCACATTCATCATTAAGCTAAGCAATGGGTGGATGGATTGTACATGAAACCTGAGCAGCTGATATTTGGGATTATAATTACACTTTTCCAACATACTGACACTTTCGTTTTTCATACACTCGTTTTTCAATGTCTGACACTAAGAAAGCAAAACGTAAAAAATACCAGGCACGGACTTCAATTTATTCATGTGCCAGTTGCAATCCAATGCTTCGAGTTATATTCCTAGTAGCCAGTTAAAGGAAGAATCCAAAGCCAGTCTTTAGTTGGAATAGATTTATTCACAGTTACATATTACAGGCATACATTTCCTGACTCCACTCTGCTCCTGTGGTCAGTAACATGTGCTCAAGTAACCATCCAAATCAATGCCCTCCACCTGCATGTACTTAAAGTTTAACGCTATTAAAGTTTAAGAGCCAATATGCAAAAATCAATACTTCAAAATAAACCTTGTTTTTACATATTCTGTACAACATAAGACATGAAAGAAAATATAGATATATCTATTTCATCCTGGCTACTTTCAAAAATCATTTTCCTTTTCAAGCATAAAGAACAACATTAGCTACGATGCACGTAAAAGGAATTTGTGTTCTTTAGAAAATGAACAGCAAACTCCATCTCTAAAGAGGTGCACCATATAATTGTGAAAATCAAATTTCAAGGAAATGCACAAAGGTATTCTGCATTAGGCTCTGGCCAATGGAGACAGTCTGTGAGGACAAAGGACCTTGAAACTTCTGGTACAAGCTTATTAACGGGTTGAATATTAATTCTCTCAAGAATTTGGGCCAGGAATATACATCCTTTGTTCAAGCCAAGGACAAGCGGAAGTTATGTCATGGGATCCTCCCCAAAAGGTGCTAGAACCTGCAATATTGTCTGGAGAAAATAACATCTGCCATCTTCCACAAACATACAACAGAACTAGGGCTCTATCCAGGTTTAAGTTGAATGGTCCTCTTCTAAAGCTTCTATTGGGATGTCTGAACTTCTATACGTGTGCCTACCACAGGATTAATTCATCTCTAGGTGCTTCTCCAACTAGGGAAGTTAGCACTTCTGGAAATATGGATTACTCCGGAGCAGCTTCGGTCTGCTAACCTCTCTGAAGGAGGTTATTTTGTCTGTGAAATTTACTCTCCATCTCTCTTTCCCCTATCCCTCTTTTATTGTATGAATGCAAAAGGGGAGGGGCTCATTGCAAACTATCTGCCATACTTTGCGTGTGTAAAATAAATTAACCCTCATGATTTTACCCAACCTCAGGGTCACTACGGGGTTATTAATAGAGAATTGGATTGTGCCGATCTCTGGTGCCATGTTATACGCTGTTAACCAGTTAGTGAGGAAGAATTCAAAGTTAGTTTTTATTTGGAATATTTATACAGGTTGAAACACATTCATAGGCACATATCTCCTGACTCCACTCCCCTTGTGTCACCAAGTGTCTCTTTATATGCGCTCAAGTAACTTTCCAATCAATGCCCAGGCACGTATACATACTTGACTTCAACTGATAGAATTAACATTTAGATTGCTTAATTCTTCATGTTAATGCCTAGGAATCACTACTTTTTATGTTTCTCAGAAGCCTTGTCAAAATACTAAGATAATTCAAGAAAATAAATTTTAGAAGTTAGTTATTTTCTACAAAATTTTCAATATTTGTGTGTAGACGGAGTTGCTAAATGGATTGTAAATGCATCCTCTGGAAAGACTTTGCACTTGGGTCGTAATTTTATAAATTAACAACTTAATTCTATATTCATCAGAGTATACCATGGTAGTGTAAAATACATTGAATACAAAAATACTAAAATATGCATCATAACCAACTTACCTTGCTGAATGGATGTATCCAGAAATGGCCTATTTAAAAGAGAAAGTGATTGCAAAATATTGATAACCATATACAAATGCTCAACTATCCAAACATGCTTGATATCACTACTTTAAAAATGCATATGTAGACAATGTGTTGTAAAGCTTAGTAAATTATATACATTAGTTTCCTATCAGCACACAAAATGAGTAGTCTGAATATACAAGAACAATTTGTGCAGGTTCCAGTCTTGCATTTTGGAAACACTGATGTTTTCTTCAGAAGTAAAATGAACTGGGAGATTACTCATTAGTGGTTAAAACGTTTTGAAATCTTCACTATTTATAAATCTGATACAGCCACTGGTTTTTTGAGCAAAACTTCAAATGTTTGGCAATTTTAGCAAAAATGGGTAATTCAGAGATTAACTGCAAGGGTAGTTCTCATCAACTCTTATTGGACAAGTTAAATTTGACCCATAAATATCCGTATTAGTCCTTTCTTTCAACTATTTATAGTCTTGAGTTACAAGAAATTAACATAGAGGATCTTCCAATGAAGTTGCCCTTCACTAACTTAAAATGGTTTTACTCAAAGGTTCTCTACACTCTACTAACATAATTCTGGTTGATACCCTGAATATCACTAAAATTTGTGAACTATGTATTCAGAGTAGTTACTTGCAAAACAGTTCAGGAATTCTGCAAATAGGATTTCTTTAATTTTTCCATTTCACCACTAAGCGCGAGCCAGATGGTCCCGTACACAAAGTATTGCATTCTATTGCATCAAATGTATCAATAATCACAAGATAAATGACCCATTATAAAATGGCTATGAAGCAGCTTCACGAGAAGCTCCAATTTATTTGAAAACTGATAGTGTCAACAGTTGCTTCTGCAGTTAACTAGCAAGGATTAATATCAATGCAGAGAATTAAATGACCTCTAAACTCAGTGAGTGCCTATCAGGAGCCAGGGAAATAAATAAATTGAGAGTCACAGGAAAACAAAGGATTTATATTTATCGTTGGTAAGAGAGTCACGTCCTTTTCTCCCCAAAACCGAGTGGCTGAACAAAGACTTTAGATACAAAAAGATAACCTTAAATACTTCATACGTTTTCATGTTATACAAACGTCATATGGAAAATTAGCTTTTAGTTTGCTAGTGTGGCAAGTATTGATTTATCACAACACAGAGTCTTGGGGCATTAAAAACTTTGAAGCTCAACATCTGCACTTGATTCATCCATCATAGGAACTGAAACTTGTACTTAAAATTAGGCTTCAGGGGAAAGTTTACCTCTTTACTATAAACATAATCTTTGCCTTTTGCTCCAAAATCTTTTTTAAAGCTGCACTGTCATAATCTGAAGGGCGCTTAAAACACACGCCATCAGGAAATCCATGTATTGCTACTGCAGCTGGGTCCTTTAAGATCTTCTCATATGGCACAGGATTTGGAGTAGAATTTCCAAGAGCTTTACCTGAAATCAGATTGAACAGACAAGGTGGAAAATATATCATTTGAGATAGGTAGATGTATAGACCGGCAGAATGCTGAAAACTGATATTTTAGACATCAAATCCTAGATTTTGGACTTTGGACTCTAATAATAATGTCCTTATATACGCATGGATATAACAAATGGATATTTCAACAGCAATAAATTAAATATTCTTGGTTTTATATATTAGCATCCTGGCAAGGGCTTCGTCACTTATGGTGTTTCCAATGCATGGCGGGGGGGGACCATCAACATAGGCATTGTCAGAAGAGACATGCATTCTACACTATTAGGACCCAAGAAAGGAGTGTGTCCTTGAGGTGATGCATCTTAGAAAGGATTAGGAGCATGCATTATGCAAGATGAAATTCAACTGCGTTTGGCTCCAAAAGTCCTTGAAGGACAATCCGATTATTCAGGCATAGAGCACAAGACACTCACTTTGGCATTCGGAATCATACAATTCAATTTACCTATTTAGCAAAAGGTTCACTGTGGAATCTGGTTTTAATAACTGGATGTAATATTGCTGAAAGAGAATATGCAAATATTATACACATCATCACTGAAGGACGTGATGCAAAACAGCATATAGTTGCTGCATTTGTGTCTGGAAACCTTAAGTTAAATGTCTTTGTCCTGTAACTTGTATTTATTGGTATTAGTCTTCAAATGAAGAAAAACTGTTTTTGTTTACCAGGCCTGTGTAGGATTGGTGAATTTGAAGGCAGCAAATAAAGCAACACTTTCCCTTTGAAATATTTAATTCAACTATATAAACATCAACAAATAGTCACAGTATATCAATGCTAATTCTCCCCCACCTCACCCATAATTGAAATATAATTGTACCATAGAGTGAAGAGAATAACTCTTCAACTGATTTTCTTGCTGTTTCAACGTCAACCTGGTTACGGACTGTAGTTGGTGTAACACAGAGAACTTCTTCACTCCTGGACTTCTCTGCTGCCTTTCGCTCCTCAGCCACACCTGAAATTAAACTCTATTAAAGCGAGCAGGAAGAATGCTGGAGATATTGTTTTAGATCTACCGACTGAATGACTAAGTTTAGGAAATAAAAAGTCATTACACTAAAAAGCCTCCCGATTGACATGTATTTTAAGTACCACAATATAATTCAAGCATACTGAATGTCACAAGCTAAAATAATTAGATGCCCAATAAATGGAATGCATTAATATTAAGAACATAAGAAATAGGAGCAGGAGTAGGCCATCTAGCCCTTCGAGCCTGCCCCGCCATTCAATAAGATCATGGCTGATCTGTCGTGGCTCAGTTCCACATTCCTGCCCTCTCCCCATAACCCTTAATCCCCTCTCTTATCAAAAACCCATCAACCCACGTCTTAAAAATATTTAGCGAGGCAGCCTCCACCACCTCAACGGGCAGAGAATTCCAGAGATTCACCACCCTTTGAGTGAAGAAGTTCCTCCTCAACTCCGTTCTAAACCGCCCCCCCTTTATCTTGAGGCTGTGCCCCCTAGTCCTACTATCCTTTCTGAGCAGGAAGAGCCTCTCCACCTCTATCCTATCCATCCCATTCATCATCTTATACGTCTCAATGAGATCTCCCCTCATTCTTCTAAACTCTAACGAGTACAAGCCTAGTTTATTCAGCCTCTCCTCATAGCTCAATCCCCTCAACTCCGGCATCAGCCTAGTAAACCTCCTCTGCACTCCCTCCATGGCCAAAATATCCTTGCGTAGGTATGGCACCCAAAACTGCACACAGTACTCCAGCTGCGGCCTCACCAATGCCCTATACAGCTGCAGCAAGACCTCCCTACTTTTATATTCAATCCCCCTCGCGATGAAGGCCAGCGTCCCATTCGCCTTCCTGGCCACCTGCTGCACCTGCAAGCTGGGTTTTTGCGACTCATGCACAAGGACCCCGAGGTCCCTCTGCACCGCCGCCTGCTGCAGTTTTTCCCCACGTAAGTAATAATCCTTCCTACCAAAGTGGACCACCTCGCACTTGCCAACATTAAATTCCATTTGCCATTTCCTGGCCCATTCGCCCAGCCTATCTAGATCCTTCTGTAGACTCTCCACACCCTCCGCACAATTTGCCGTTCCACCAATCTTGGTGTCATCAGCAAATTTCGACACCCTACACTCGGTTCCCTTCTCCAGATCATCTATATAAATGGTAAATAGCTGAGGCCCCAGCACCGACCCCTGGGGCACACCACTAGTCACCATCCGCCAATCCGAATAGCACCCATTGACCCCCACACTCTGCCTCCTATTTGACAACCAATCCTCTATCCACGCTAACACCCTACCCCCAACTCCATGTCCCCTGACCTTCTGCAATAATCTCCTGTGAGGTACCTTGTCAAGAGTCAGGTTATTACATGGGATCAGACCATTACCCAAATGGATTTTGTTAAGAATGCTGCACTGTGTGTAACATGATTAAAACAATAAATGATTAAAACAATACACAAAATTCATTCCTGGCAATTCAACGTTTTCTGCAGTTACAAACTTTAAATTTATTACTGGACAGAGCATCCAACATCAATGTATGTTGCAGTATTTCCCAGCGTGCAATCTGAGCTGACCAGGGAACATATCTGGGCATCAAGTGTGATTGGAGAACTTGTTTAAAGACTTTGAATTAACTGGGCATCAAAATCTCTGGACGAGTACATTATTTAAATTCATTAATTACGTTTTTCTGTTTAAAACTGCTCACCAAGACCTAGAATCAGTGAGACGTAGGGGTAAATTTTCCCATTCTGCCCACCTTGGGAACCGTTGGGGATGAGTGACGGACAATGGAAAAATCTGTTGGCCTTCGGTGGGAATTTCTGGTTTTGGAGTGAACATAACCGGAAAATCCCATCCGTAGTTTCTTTATCGAAATAAAAGAAACAAGATTATTTATCAAGAATATAATTCTTCACCTGAGTTAACAGCTGAAATGCCCGATTTTTAAAAAAAAAATCACTTCTACATTATCTTCAAGACTAGAGGATTATTTCTTTATATCAAAAATGTAGGCATCATGAAGGATAATCCTTGAGCATTTTTAAAAAATAATTTTATGGACATTTTATGACAACAACTCGATTACCTCACCACAAAGGATACGTTTTTCACTTTTGTGCTCAAGAATGAGACAAAAATAAGGACTGCACATGTAATTTATCATTGTGCCAGCGGCATGCACAAATTCTCAAATTGTTCAAGGTAAGAACGCAGACACAGCAAATCGCAAACAAGACAACAGGTGGAGATAGCTTAAGAATCTGAAAGATACTGTTAATGAGTTGTCAAGATTTGTACAAAAGGGAGGGCAATCTGTCCCAATACAACTTCACCCCTCTCGCACGGTTACTTGCTCTCATCAATACATTCTGCTATTGCATCTTTTGCCACTATTCACACTGCTCATCCCTTAATGGCAACAATAATACTACTTCTTATCTTATGCCTGTGACAACTCTGTCAATATTGCCTATGGCCTTCTAGTTTGCTCCACCCCCCCCTTAACTATATAATTCTTTACATATCTAATCCTTCTTCAATTCTGTAGATGGGTGATTTAGACCCAAAGCTTTAATGCTGTTTCTCTCTACAGATGAGCATCAATGACCCTTTGAGTCCTGTATATTGCTATAACTGTCAAACATAACCACATGAATGTGACCACTAAATGTAGCTATCAATCGCATCACACATTTGAGTGTGCACGTTCTTGTGACTCAGTAAGTCAGAGGACGTTACTATAAATGTTGTTGTTTACATACGAGGCAAATCGTTCATGGAGTGATGATCACTGCAATCAGATTAGCACCCCACTCCTATTTCCCTATCAGAATGGAGCTCCATACTTCTCACCCAGACTTGCTGAAAAAGCGCAGACCGTAGCAGCTCCTAGAGAGCTTTAATGTAGAAGGAGGAACAGAGAAAGTGAAGTCACACCCCAATTGTGCGATGCAAGTAGATGAGGAGATACAATGGGTCGAGGGGTGAAGCCAATAGTATGGTTACTCAGGAGTTGGTTTTAATCTTTCTAACTTCTGCTGGGTAACAATTGAGCTAAGTGAGTGGGAATCACCCAAAGTCTATGACTTTAAACCAGAACTTCCAAATGCAGAGCAATTACCCAACAGAAATTGAAAATTCCAGGCAGTCTCTGGAACTGGGGACTTCCGAGGGGACCCCGGCATATCTACAGGGTACTACTATCTGGAGACTGCAAGATCTGTTTTCTTTTAAATTTTGCATTTGAGACATCTGTTACAATCCATGCATCGCAACAATCAGGAAGTTATTAAGCCCGTCAATGCAGCTAAAAAGACAGAAGGGAGGATTGCTCACCTTCTGACTCCTCAAAGATCAAGGTTTCTGACAGAAGTAACAGCATACAGATTACAAGCCTGGATATGTCATTGCAACAAGACGGAAATTTAACATCAAGCACAACAAGTAAATCTAATTGTTCAGGCCCATATCTATACCATAAATATCAATATCTATTCCAACACTATTATAGGCCCACTGCAGCAACACATTAAGCTTAGTAGAACTCTGCCTTCCAGCTCTAAGAACAAGAGCAGCAAGAAAATCAACTCGCACAATGTAGATTTGGGGTATACAACACCTTTCCTGGTGGTTTCTGGTATACATGGCATTTACAGAACACCCACAATTGAATTAGAGGCTTTTGAGAGGCAAGGAGGACAGGAAGAGCAAAGAGACAGATGAGGGGAGAACAGGGCTCAATGGCATTGAAATCTACATAGAGAAGCTCCTCTGCTTCCTAAATGGCACTTTATTAAATAGAATCCCCATGCAATTTTTTAATATTTCTAAACCATTTCTTATCCAGATGGGTTGATGCACAGTGTTACGACATCGATCAATGTTGAGTTTCACTTATTAAGTCAGCATGAACATTGTGTAAAAAAGATGGACTTTAAGATGTATCCTTTGGAATCCCAAATCCAAGATGTAACCAGAGAAAGAAAAGCTGTTAACTACTTTTAATTAATAATCTTTGAAAGCAAATGAAAATGAACCTGTAATTTACAATTGCTTTTTTAAAATTTTAATTAACTTACAGTATTTGACAAAATCAGTCTGAAAATCCTTTCGGCTTCCAATGAATGATTTTCCTCGCTCGGTCCCTACGACAAATATATCTTTTTCATACACAGCAATACAAGCCACTTCAGCTTTTGACTTTGCAATTTCCTGGCACTGAAGAGGAAACATCAATTAAGTAAGCTCTTTTCAGGCATTATACAACAGGCATTAAAGCAAAGATTGTTTTCTCATGAAAAAACAGTTTTGTATCACACAAATTCTAATTTCTCTCATGCTTTACAAAAAGCACACAAACGAAAATTCTCCAAATATAAAATCAATAAGTCAAGGCAACATCTGCAGGCTCTTGCTTGCCTTTTTATCACCAACTTAATGAGTATTGAACTTCTGAAAAGAAAATGGACCAAGGGTTTATTTATTTGATTTGTAGGCCTAAAAGGACACTTTATAAGATCACTCTGCAGGCTATTTTGCTGACTTTCCAAAGTACAGTGTGAAGCACCAGGGATTTCCATTATGTGCCTTGCATTTGACACGCATCATACTTAAATATATGTTAGTATATATGTCACACAAAATGTCACTTTTCTGACTGGAAAAAACAGAACATTTATTTTGCTGTTTCCCCTTTCTAGTCAAGACTTGGATTAATATATCCAAATTTGCAACTATTACTACATTAGAAGGTACATTAAAATTATGCAGATAGGAAGCAAGGGTTATAAAGGCACAGATGAAACGATTAAACAAAAAAAAACAAAATTGGCAATTTAGCAGTTCAGTGCAAGAGACATGCAACATAATCCACTTTGGATCAAAAAGGTAATTTGGAGTTATAGCAAAAATAAAAGATGCGGAGAAGCTAAAAAGATCTGGGTGTCCATATGCATGGACCATTAAAAGCTAGTGTGCAGATATAAAAAGTAATCACAAATACCAATAAGATGTTGATCTCTACCTCTAATGGGTTGAAAATGAAGTGACTTCTCAGTTACACAAAATTTGGTCAGGTATCAACTGCGGTACAGAATTAATTTCTGTCAATGTCAGAAAATATATACTGACACGAGCGGTGGTGCAGGACAAATTCACCAGGATTTTACAGATTAAATTGCAAAGTTGCATAGTTGTTTTTTTTTATTTCTTTGATAATTGGACATGGTAATATAGAAGCAGAAAAAGACTTTATTTTCTCTGGAGGCATATCCCCCTCTCCCCAACCTCCCAAAAAGGATTGTCATTATTGGGTCAAATAAAATTGAGGCAAGGCAGGTGAAGGATATAGATAAAACATAAGCAAGTGAGATTGGAGGGACAGAATGGCAAATTACATAACCGTATCACAGAACAAGCTCCAACAGTTCAAATACCCTATTCCTTTTTCAAAAACTCTGCTTCCCTCCAAGTGTACCATATAAACAAACCTGTGCTGTGTTCTACAGCTCACTCAAATAGTCAATAGGCAAGTTTACGCCAATTAAATTCTATATTTGCACTTAATTCACATTAATGAACTCTAATGTAACTCAAATTCATTAACTTAAATTATTTCCTCAGAGGAGGGATAGACCCTTACTAAGAAACCTCCATTACTTTAAGAATTATGGAATTTTTAACTGGACCAAAAAAAAATCATGAAGCAAAGCTCTAGTAAAAGTAGATCCAAATGGGATCACACAATATAAAAAGAAAACAAACTTTACATTATGCAATCACATTCAATCTATTTTTGAGTCAATATCTAGCTTACATTTAGTAATCAACACAAACTTACTTTTCCACTAATTTTCAAGTTATTTATTTTTGCACGTTATGAGTCTTTACACTAACTTATTGTTCACCGTCTCTCCTGAACAGCTGGTTAAAAAAACAGTTTACAAGTCACAAAAATAAAAACTACAACTTTGAAGAATGCATTAAAAAGTGAACATGCTGAGTAATTCAAAGATTACAGGACTATGCATTAGAAATAAGCTGTTCAACTCCCAATAATTCCATGCTGGGCATTCAAATGAGCAGTATTCCTAATCCCACACGCTGGCTGGTTCCATTTTCAATCTTTTCTCCTCTCCTTGAGCTACTAATGAACCTGTCACAATTCTGCAGTTATAATATTGTGGATTTTGGAAGAAAATTGTTGATAGGACATTGTTTTCAAGAACGTTTCAGTTAGGAGATTCCTTCAAGATGCAAGTCATCGAAGTCTCAACAGATGATCATTTAATCATTGCAGGAGGTCCTCAAGATAGTATTTTAGGACTAACCACCTTCAGCTGCTTTCATCATGATGTCAGAAATGAGGATTTTTTTTTATGTAACAACGTTTTAATTGCTGAACATTAGTGAACTGTTTTACAAAAAAGGTAAAAACAAAGATGGAAAGAGACTTTCAAAGATTTCAAAATCCAACACAAAGACAGCACTTCTTGTGAAAATTAGGAATACTGCTGCGAGGATCTTTACTTGAAGGTGAAGTTCAATGCGTCAGAATTCAGTTCCCGTAAAAATAGGCATTTGGTCCAGGATGAATGAGTGCATTAGGTTGAAGCTGAATTCTTGTCTACGAGCGGGTGTACTTGCCCCAGATGTGCAGCATAAATACTGAAGTGATGAACAGTAGGCTAACAGGCCCAACTTTAAGCCCAGGAGAATCCTCTGTGTAGAACCTCCACATACCCCCAGTGCCTGTTGATGTTGTTCGCCCAGCACAGCTAAATGAGGATGTTCACTGATGATTGCACAATGTTCAGGGTCATTCGCGACTCGTCAGATACCCAAAGCAATCCACGTCCAAATACAGCAAGACCTAGACAATATCCAGGCCCAGGCTGACAAATAGCAAGTAACATTTGCACCATGCATGCCAGGCAATGACCATCTAGGGAATTTTCACCGTAACTTCATTGCAGTGTTAATGCAAGCCTACTTGTGACTAATAACTAAACTTCATCTCCAATAAGTGAGACTCTTAACCATTGCCCTTTAACATTCAGTGGCATTACGTTTGCTGCATCCCCCACTAGCAATATCCTGTGATTACCATTGACCAGAAACAGAACTGGACTAGCTATATACATACTGTGGCAACAAGAGCAGGCCAGAGACTAAGAATCCTGTAGCAAGGAACTCTCCTTCTGAATCCCCAAAGCCTGTCTTTCAAGTACAAGACGCAAATCAAGAATGTGATGGAATACTCGCCACCTGCCTGGATGGGTGCAGCTCCAACAATATAAAAGGTTTGACACCACCCAGGGCAAAGCAGCCTGCTTGACTGGCACCACAGCTATAAACATTTACGTTTTCCACCACAAATGCACAGTGGCAGCAACAGTTCAAGGCAGCAGCTTACCACCACTACCTTCTCAAGGGACGGGCAATAAGTGCTGGCCCAGACCACATCCCGTGAATGAGTAAAAAAAAAAGTTGTTCAACTGTGTTATTTCAGAATCATTCATCAAGAATGTCACTGATAATACAAGGGTGCTGTTGACAGCACAATTGAAATCTTCCAAGGTGGGAAAATTCAGGGTTCCTTCGATACCAACTGAAAGGACTTCATCAAAAAAACTCCAATTTACTTAGCATCTTTGCTCTGCAGAACAATAAATTTACCAAATTAACACTACAGAAGTTGTCCAGATATCACCATTGCTCTGTTGAAAAGGAATCTAGGCAACCTTCAAGAGTCATGCTGACAGAAGCATTAAAGGGACCTTCATGGAGTTCGGTTACGAGTGGTGTGCCTCAGGGATCTGTTTTGGGGCCACTGCTGTTTGTAATTTTTATTAATGATCTGGATGAGGGTATAGTTGGGTGGATTAGTAAGTTTGCTGATGACACCAAAGTCGGAGGTGTGGTAGATTGTGAGGAAGGGTGTCATAGTTTGCAGGGTGACTTAGAAAGGTTGCAGAGCTGGGCCGCGAGGTGGCGGATGGAGTTTAATGCGGAGAAGTGTGAGGTAATTCATAGCGAGGGGGATTGAATATAAAAGTAGGGAGGTCTTGCTGCAGCTGTATAGGGCATTGGTGAGGCCGCAGCTGGAGTACTGTGTGCAGTTTTGGGCGCCGCACCTGCGCAAGGATATTTTGGCCCTGGAGGGAGTGCAGAGGAGGTTTACTAGGCTGATACCGGAGTTGAGGGGATTGAGCTATGAGGAGAGGCTGAATAAACTAGGCTTGTACTCGTTAGAGTTTAGAAGAATGAGGGGAGATCTCATTGAGACGTATAAGATGATGAATGGGATGGATAGGATAGAGGTGGAGAGACTCTTCCCGCTCAAAAAAGACAGTAGGACTAGGGGGCACAGCCTCAAGATAAAGGGGAGGCGGTTTAGAACGGAGTTGAGGAGGAACTTCTTCACTCAAAGGGTGGTGAATCTCTGGAATTCTCTGCCCGTTGAAGTGGTGGAGGCTGCCTCGCTAAATATTTTTAAGAAGCGGGTTGATGGGTTCTTGATAAGAGAGGGGATTAAGGGTTATGGGGAGAGGGCGGGAAAGTGGAACTGAGCCACAACAGATCAGCCATGATCTTATTGAATGGCGGGGCAGGCTCGAAGGGCTAGATGGCCTACTCCTGCTCCTAGTTCTTATGTTCTTATGTTCTTATAACAGATGTGTTGAGTATTGGGCTAACGGGAGGACTTTGAATAGTGTGGAGGAGCAGAGGGATCTAGGTGTATGTGTACATAGATCCCTGAATGTTGGGAATCAAGTAGATAAGGTTGTTAAGAAGGCATACGGTGTCTTGGCGTTTATTGGTAGGGGGATTGAATTTAGGAGTCGCAGCGTCATGATGCAACTGTACACAACTCTGGTGCGGCCGCACTTGGAGTATTGTGTGCAGTTCTGGTCCCCACATTACAGGAAGGATGTAGAGGCTTTGGAGAGGGTGCAGAGGAGGTTTACCAGGATGTTGCCTGGTATGGAGGGGAGATCCTATGAGGAGAGGCTGAGAGATTTGGGGTTGTTTTCGCTGGAAAGAAGGCGGCTAAGAGGGGACCTTATTGAAACATATAAGATGATTAGAGGTTTAGACAGGGTGGATATTGATAGCCTTTTTCCTAGGATGGAGAAAGCTAGCACGAGGGGGCACGGCTTTAAATTAAGGGGGGGGTAGTTATAGGACTGATGTCAGGGGTAGGTTCCTTACCCAGAGGGTGGTGAGGGACTGGAATGCCCTGCCAGCTGCAGTTGTAAATGCGCCTAGTTTGGGGGCGTTTAAGAGATCTGTGGATAGGTTTATGGACGAAATGGGATTGGTTTAGATTAGTGGGTTAGTGTTTTTTTTTAAAAGCTGGTCGGCGCAACATCGTGGGCCGAAGGGCCTGTTCTGCGCTGTAATGTTCTATGTTCACTTGCTCCCTAAAGTTGCTACACCTGCTGAGTACACCCGAAACAGTGGACTCAGGCTAATTGACTACAGAAGCCAGCACAGCCATAGAAAACATACAACTTCAACCCTTCACTGCAGACAACAAATACTTCAACTGCAAGCTAAGGCTTCTTAATAAGCTACAGAGAATGAAATCTTATCTATTAAATATTTCCCCATTTATCTGCATTTTAAACTTTTGTAATCTGTATTTTAGTTAATAACACTACCACTTTTAAATAACTAACAGCAGTTTAATAATAAACAAACTCTTTATCCTGATTAAGGATAAAGCTTGTCTGCTGGGTTATTTTAAATTGGACCACCAAATTAAAAGGGAGCTACATACACACAAATTCTTAGCTCATGGACCACTTGAAAGGTTTTTTTTAAAAACATAGTCATGACAATATTCTGAAGTGTAAACACGGCCACAATTTCAATTATTAACTTCAATAATGGAATTCAGTCTCGTAATCCTCAGCATAAAGTCTCTCGTTCTGTGCCAGATCTCTTAACATTCAGTTTTTATGGAAGCTAGCAAGATCAATATGCCTCATAAATGTTTATTACTGTATCAAAATAATCATTTTTACAGTCCACACAGAGCAGTATACATCTGTCCATTGCCCAGAAAATGTTCCGGTAAAGAATTCCATGGGAAGTGAGAAATTACCTATCCAGATTGCTCATGGTATTGCTCAGTGAAACCCTCTGAATAAGCAGAGTTATCAGCTATTGTCCACTGGCAGCACACTCACCTAAATCACAAGGTTCTGGGTTCAAGTTCCATTCAAGGCCTGAGGGCAGAAATCATTCTACTACAGTACTAAAGGAACACTGCACTGTTGGACATGTTATCTTGAGGTGTTACGCCGAGACATCTGCCTGTTAGGGCGAATGTAAAAAATTCCATGGCACTCTTGAAGAGGAGCAGGACAGTTAGGACTGGAGTCCTGGCCAACGCTTGCCCCTCAATTAACATGTCTGTATCCTCCACAACGTACATTTCCACCTACCTGCTCATCAGCGGACTCAAATACAGTTACTCTCCATCTCTTTATGGATAGCTTGAGGCCCCACCATTGACCTTTGTGGCATTCAGGCTAAGCTTGCCAACTTCCTGTTCCAACCTTCTGTCCATGCTAATATATTATCCCAACTCCAATGAGCCCTTGTCTTGCATATTACTCTCTTGTGTGTGATACCTTACTGAATTCCTTTGGAAATCTAAGTGTACTACATCTACAGATTTTCTTTATATATCCTACATGTTACAAACTCAAAAAAACTTTCTTAAATCTGTAAAACATGGTTAATTTTCATAAAACAATGTTGACTTTATTTGATTATAAATATTACTAAGTGCAATGTTAAGGCTTCCTTAATATTAGATTCCAGCATTTTTCCAATAACCAATGTCAGGCTAACTGATCTGCAGTTCTCGGTTCTCTCTCATTTTCTTTGATGAAAATAAGACTTGCAAAATTTGTTGTTTACGCCAATTCTGCCAACTTTAGCTGTTCTGCATTTGCTCCATATATAAAATCAATCCACATCCTTGCACCTCAATTCTAAATCTTTCAGATACAGGAAATGAGCTGCAATCTGATCTTGTCCTACCTATATTTTTAGACATTATTATAGCACACAATGTCCTTATCCTAATTTTATACGTCTTTCATCACACTTGCAATTTTTCATTTTTTAAAAATTAGTTCTGTGGGTGTCACTGGCAAAGGCCAGTGTCCATACGTGATGCTGAGCTGCCTTTGTGAATGCTGCACGCAGGTCACATGAAGGTACAGTCAGTGTGTTGTTTCCAAGGGAATTCTACGATTCTGACCCAGCAATAGTGAAGGAACTGAAATATATTTCCAAATGAGGATGGTACATGATTTAAATTATAGAGTTCACAGGAAGATGCATCAGCTGACCTTTTGAAGAAACTTGAGGTGAAGGGGATCTTGGCTACTGGCTGGACAATTAGTGAGAGGTCCACATCACGAGAAGGCCCAGCACATCTTGTTCCGTTCAAGCAATTGACAGGCCATCACTGGACCTTCTTCTGGGATTATGGGCTCTTGGGCTGGAATCAAAAGCCAACAGCTCTACTGAACAGCAGCATCACCGGAGAGGCAGTGGTTTCTGCTGGCATAATACATACTGAAGGTCTAGGATTGTTGCTTTATCCCAGGGCACAGGAGAGCAAGAGGGAAGCTGATCAGTTACCAGCAAGACAACGGGGTCGGGGGGGGGTGGAGGCTAGCAGGGTAAATATGCGGGGATA
Organism: Carcharhinus amblyrhynchos; assembly: GCF_965287045.1. Classification (NCBI taxonomy): domain Eukaryota; kingdom Metazoa; phylum Chordata; class Chondrichthyes; order Carcharhiniformes; family Carcharhinidae; genus Carcharhinus; species Carcharhinus amblyrhynchos. Next base: position 38,824,368 of record NC_137346.1, on the reverse strand, counting down.
GAGCCTGGGTGGGATTGTTGTTGGTGCAGGCTTGATGGGCCAAATGACCTTCTGTACTGTATGGATTCTATTCTAATATGGCTGGTTCAGTTATGATTCTGGTCATGGTGACATCCATTGAGCGCCTTTGTGTTCCCCGCACAGCAAAGTCCTGCATCATCTACCGAGATGTGGCCTTGAAATAGGCAACTGTCCACTTTAAAGGCCACAACTGGCTGGCAGGCAAGTAGTCAGTCCATGGACCTTCCCACTGCAGACCTATCAGGGTGAAGGCAAGATGGTGAGAAGGCCTCCACGTCTCCTTTTCCACCAAACTTACTATTTGGAAGGGCACAAGATTCCACGTCTTGGCTTTCTAGGTGACACAAGTTGCAGGCTTGGGATGGAGCAGTGCTGTTGAGATTACTGTAATACATCCTGCAGATAGCCCACCAATGGTACGCTGGTGGTGGAGGGATTTAATGTTTAAGGTGACAAATGGGATGTCAATCAAGCAGGTTGCTCATCTTGGAAGGTGTTGTGCTGCAATCATCTGAGCAAGGGGTGATCGATCACATTCTTAAACAGTGCACTGTACATGGTGAAAGGGTTTCAGGTGGCAACAATTGAGTCACACTGTTGGATACACAGCCCCTGACCTGATCTTGTAGCAGTACGGTGGTAGTGGTTAGCACTGCTGCCTCATAGCACCAGAGACACAGGTTCAATTCCTGCTCAGGTCACTGTCTGTGTGGAGTTTGCATGCTCTCTCCGTATCTGCATGGGTTGCCTCTGGGAGCTCTAGTTTCCTCCCACAGTTCAAAGCTGTGCAGGTTAGGTTGTCTGACAACACCAGGTTTTAGTCCAACCGATTTATTTGATAACAGACTCACAAGCTTTCGGGGTTCTATTATCAAATAAATCGGTTGGACTAAAACCTGGTGTTGTCAGACTTTTTACTGTGTTTACGCCAGTCCGACGCCGGCATACCCACATCAGGTTAGGTTGATCAGCCATGCAAAATTGGCCTTAGTTTCAGGGGGACTAGCAGGGTAAATATGAGGGTTACAGGAATAGAGCCTAGGTGGGAGAGCTGTCAGCGCAGATTTGATGGGCCAAATGGCTTTCTGTACTGTATGGATTCTATTCTGATATGGCTGGTTCAGTTATGATTCTGGTCATGGTGAACTCCAAGTGTTGGAGGTAGGCCATTGAATGTTGAGAGGTGGTGGTGGTCAAACTGTATTTTGTTGTTATCAATCATCGACGCTTGTAGCATGGAAGTTACTTATCAGTCCAAGTCTTGATGCTGTACAGGTCTTGCTAGACATGGGCAAAGATTGCTTTAGTATTGGAAGAACTGCAAATGAAACTGAACACTGTCACCAGCTAACATTCTTTCTTTATAATGGAGGCAAGGTCATCATCAGGCAGCTGGAGATAGGATAGTAGGGCCAAACTGAAGAGCTAGATAATTAGCCTCCAACAATCTTCCCTTGTGGCAGGTATGATGTTAGTCATCCCCGATTCCCACTGACTTAATTTTATTAGGACTCCTTAGTGCTATACCTCAGTATAACACAGCCATGATGTCAAAAGCAGTCACTCTCACCCCTGGAATTCTGTTCTTTTATCCATGTTTGGACCAAGGTTTTAAATAAGTCTGGTGTCAAGTGGTTCTGGTGAAACCTAAAAGGAGCATTGCTAGCCAGGAATTGCAAGTGCTGCTTGATTGCAATAATAATCAGCAACACTTTCCATCACAATGTTGATGATTGAGCAGGTATTTGGACCCATTTAATTACTCCTGCTTTCGGTGAACAATCCTGAGCAATTTTCCACTGTTCAGTAGATACTAGTCTGGATCTTTCAGAACTGCCTGGCTAGAGATAGGGCTAGTTCTAGAATGTCAGGCTTCAGCACTAAAAAGTGTTGTCAGAATGCATTGTGCCTTTTGCTTATTTCAACGCAGTCAGACATTTATTGACAAAGCGGAGCAAATTCATATCAAACAATATCCTCCTGCATCCCACTTAAAAATCCTGATCCAAGTTGTTTTGTTTCATTTTCACAGAAACGAATGAATGAGATTTCAATAGTCTATTGATTTTAGGGTTTTGTATTGTGTGTGTGGGGGGCGGGGGTTGGAGAAAGAGAGAGGAGAGAGATAAATTTAACAGGTAAAGACTACTAGCATTTGCAGCTGAGGGATTCGAGGCTGACAGTAATGAGAGAACTGAACGACTGATAAACAGCAGAGTTGCGTCCTTGTCTGCAATAGTTACTGAACTCCCTTGTCTTAAGAGCACACTCAAGGCCCATCATAAAATCAACTCCCGGCACAATTCCCTCCCTTTCATATGGGCTAGTACCAACACAAAGCACACATCTTTTTAAGTTTTCTAACAATTAAATGTAATCAGTAGAATAGCATTGAAGACAATTTGTATGCTTATTTTTCCTGTTCACAATGATACACCAGTTAATCCAGGTATAGCACAAGCAGGCAAATTAGCAATATTTCATGACAAGAACAAATATAGTTTATGGGAATGTCGATTGGACTAGTAGGTCATGTAACATCTACAGGTAACACTGAATACAAAGAGCAAACATCTGTTTTCAGTTGCTGGTTACATGACATCCCCCCCACTTCCATGGCTAAAGCCAGTGGCCTCACTTTGAACTGAAAGGGCTAATACAAATAAACAAACAAACTCCAAATATAGCATAAGGGCTTTCAGGATTGAGGATAAATTTCAAGAGTTGAGACAGTCATCATCATCACTCCTACAGTGAAATCTGAAGAGAAAGACTCTGATTGTGCTCTTGGCATTGTGGACCGATGGCCTTTTGACGGTTAATATGCATGCTGTCATCAATGCCTTCTGTTAAGACTATTTATCACTCAGTTAATAAATTCTACTTTATTTCAAACTGTTTGTCTCTCTCGATTCTATCTTGTAGGTCGGCTCAACAGGAACTAATTATTTAAATTATGGATCTGAGACAAAAAATTAAATTGGCTAAAAAGAATGCAGCACCTCTAAATTTTAATCAGGTCCAAATTCTTGCATTAAGTGAAAAAAAAGACAGTGTAGCAAAAATATTAGTCTAAATGTGAATCAGCACTTCATCATCCTTCATATTAGTTGTCCCAAAGTCAGCAGAGGCTGAGGTCCTTTCACCAGATTCTCTTTTACTTAAGAGCTCTATTATAGTTCATAGAATGCTACAGGTACAGTCTCAGCATTCGGAGTGCCAGGAGACCTGACACTCCCAGTTATGTATACTGAAAAGACTCCCCAGTTGTTACCTGTCTAATCGGGGTGTTCCTACTCCAAGAGGCTAACCTCAATGGCCTCATTGAAGCCATTATACAAATCACTCGCCACCACCCCTCACCCTCCCCACCCGCCCCCCCCCAGTCTTTTTCAATGTTCCAGTGCAGGGTCTAGATCTTCCAACTTGGCATCCGACACTGGAGAGGTGAACATGACAGGCACCCATCTCTATCATAGCAAGTGCCGCAGTTCTAGCTCACCCTTTTCCTTGGGGTGGCTGAGTAGCCACCATAACTTCACCTGTACTGTCCATTTTCGGACACCAAAGCTTTTAAATCACGTGTGCTGGAGAGGCAGGGTTGGCCAGTCTGGGAGGACTTTTCTTGGTTAGAACATAGAAAACTACAGCTCAAACAGGCTCTTCAGCCCATAAGTTGCACTGATCATACCCCTACCTACTAGGCCTACCTATTAACCCTCAATCCCATTAAATCCCATGTACTCATCCAGAAGACCCCAACGAGTTCGCCTCCACCACCACTGACGGCAGCCGATTCCACTTGCTCACCACCCTCTGGTTCTCGGCCCACTGGGCTAAGTTGGCTCTGGGACAGACTGATTTCAAGGCCTGCACTTGATCTAGATATTTTATTTTCGGAGGACCTCTCCCACACATATTCAATAAGATACAGGCTGTCATGGACACAACGTTCCAGGTAACCATGTGGGACCATTTGCATAAATCAACACCTAGACTTTATCACCAGCCCCCCGCCAAATAACTTCTCCCTGTCGTGGCCTCGGTGTTGGGCTTCTTGTTACCTTTCCACTTGCCCCCCACCCCAGTTTGGGAATAGCAATGTCTGTCTTAATCTGGTGCAGAGTTATCTGCCCATGAGTGGGTGCCAGTCCATTAGTGATATGTAGGTTGTCCTGCAGTTGAATAACCAACAGGAGAGTTTGGCATCTAAAATCGATGGTGCTGTCTGTTTTATCTTGATGGGTGGACCATTCTGAAGCTCGACCCTTTTTTAGCTGATAAATGTAGGGGAAATCAAGATGGGGGCCTGGTTTGGTAGGAATTTCCCCACAGTACATCACCAGTCCTAAAAATGTCCTAATGGGATTTAGGTGGGAGCCCCAGGGCATCTTTTAAATCACCCACACCCACATTTGTCCACTTTGTAACCCAGACAGGTCACTTGAGGTGCCAAGAAAACACATTTCTCCCTCTGGCTGTTGAAAACCATCTTAACGACTTCCTCCAGGTGCCTTCGTTTACCTGTAATGAGAACATTGTCCAGGTAAATGGCCACCTGTGTTAAATCTTGTAATATGTTCTCCATTGTCCTCTGGAACATGGTGCAGGCTGATGATACCCCAGAAAGGTAACTTTGGTGCACCGACATAAGCCTTTAGCATATTGATGGTGGCATATTTCTGCAAATCCTCATCCAGTTGCAACTGCAAATAAGCATGACTAATTCCTAATTTCAAAGAGTAAGCAGAGTCCCCCTACCAGCTTTGCATATAAATCTTTGATCCAAGGAAAATTGGGTATTTGTCCAGTTGTGAAATGCGGTTTATTGTTTGAAGTTCCCACAGAGACGGACTGAAACAATTGGCTTCATAATCAGCACCACAGATGTTGCCCATTCCACAATCTGGACAGGTTTTATTATACCTTCTCGTTCCAATCTTCTAATTTCATATTTTCCCTTAAATCAAATGGAACAGGGCAGGCCTTGCAAAATCATGGGCAGGCCTGGATTGACATGCAAATATCACTTTGGCTCTTTATTGTTCCTACCCTTTTCTGAAAGCCTCCAGGTATTTGGGCTGGACTTCACTCAAGTGACCATTCTCCAATGGAAAATGTTTGCCCAATCCAGTTGGATTTCTCTCAGCAATTTCACCCCATCAAACTCAGCCCTAAGCCTTCCACTACCATTAATGATAGCTCAACCAGTTGCTTTTCATAAGAAACAGAAACAAAGGTTGTACTCAACTCTGTGCTTCCCTCGTACAAGTCCTCAGTCTTGATTAAGAATAAGGGTTGGAGTCCAGCACAAATTATGCTAAACATGGCTGTATCCGTGGTCGGGGAAGCAATGTGTCAACCTCCATTAATACTGGTCATCTACTTAGTCTTAAGATTACTTTAATAGGTTCCGATTTGGTCATTGTTATGCAGTTTAATGGATCTTCATCAGATATAGATGGAGCATCCAGGGTGTGCGTTCTCCTGGTCATCGGCCTACTTGTTGTTTTCCTAAATCTAGGTTTTGAGACTCCTTTGCTGCTCCGACTCTGAATACCGGCAACAGTTACAATGCCTGGCAGGGCAGGATTCACAGTAAGAAGTCTCAACACCAGGCTGAAGTCCAACAGGTTTATCTGGTAGCAAACGACACTAGCCTTCAGAGCACTGCCCCTTTGTCAGTGGCCCAAAAGCTAATGGTGTTTCCTACCACATAAACCTGTTGGACTTTAACCTGGTGTTGTGAGACTTCTTACTGTGTTTACCCCAGTCCAATGCCAGCATCTCCACATCATGGGCACGATTCTGCAAGGGCTGTTGTCTGTCTGGACCAAACCTGGCCTTGTTTTGGGGCATCCGGGCAGACTTGGGTTTTGTTTGTTTGTTCCTGGCTCCTTCCTGAGGGTGGCTATATAACTGCCTACCCCCAAGTGGTGGTCCCTAACTCAGCTGCATTGGTACGGGTGTCGACTTCTATTGGACTTTTAACACGTATTCCCCACTTGCCATCTTTTGCAATGACAAAGCTGGTAGTAGTGCTTGTTTGCAGTCCAGTTGGGCCTTCACCAGCAGGTGTTTTTCGATAGTCACATTATTTATCCTGCATACCAGTGGTCCCTTGGCATCTAAGTGTCAATCCAAACTCATCTCCCAGATTACTGAGCAAAAGCGAAACCTTCTCAGGATCAGAGATAGCTTAAGAGTCATAATATTCTTTCACTAAGCTGCCAATTCTTGAAATGTTTTGGTATCTGTGGCCTCCAGGGAAGTTATTTGCACATCACTGCAAATGCTGACGGTCCACATGGTCAGTAGAATGACCTGTTGCTTTTCATCTGACACTATATCATTGGCACTAAAAAAAAAAATTTGCTCTAAATGTTGGGCCAGTTCTCCACAGCAAGGTCAAAAGAGTCCCATTTCCCAAACAGAGGCATGATGCATCACAGCTGTTAGCAAGCAAGTTCCTTCAGGTCGTTCTTTTTTTCCTCGAAGCCACTGAAATAAGTTAGCTGAGGCCTGTGTCCCTTTTATTTATAAGCTCTACTATAGTTCATATAGTGCTATTGATACAGTTACAGCATCCAGAGTGCCAGGATATATATACAGAAAAGACGCCCAATTGCACAGGCAATAATCTCAAGATTCCAAGAGACCAATCTCAATGGCTTCACTGAAGTCATTAAAGCATCTACTCAGGGTCACAGGTTTCTACCATGAGTATTCATCTAACTGACAGGCCAATTCTTGACCCACACACTTTTGGGCATGAAATAGTGGGATCCAGAGTGTTGGATTTGCTTCTGTTATTTTCCTTCTTGGTCTCTCATCATTTAGACAATGGGACTTGCAGCTAGATGGACAAGGTGTCACTGTTCCAAGCAATTTGTAGCAAGTTTCTTACAGTCAAAGTCAACGCAGTTGTGATTCAAGGAGACCTGCAGAATGGATTTGAAGCGTTTTCTCTGTTCTCCCCAAAACATTGGACATTTAAGAACCAAGGAAACAGGACCTGGTTGGAGTGTCCTCCAACCGATCGAAATTGATTTTGGAGGATTTCTGCCTGAAAACTTTGTGGAGTTGGTTTGAAGGGCATTTGTTTCCTATAATATGAAGCCCAGAACAGTACACACTATCCCAACTGTAGTCTTACAGTTTTATATAGATTCACCATAATATTGATTTTTTTATATCCCAAATACAACGACTAAAATTAGATTCATGAGTGCTTCAAGCATATGAAGCAAAGACATTTTTTGTCATGAAATCACATTTCAAACAAGAAGTCTTGCACAATCAATAGCATTCCCCAAGAGGAGTTAGATGACCTACCTTGTTCCTTCAATCACAGGGGCTAGTTTCAAAAGCCTCTGAACCCAACTTTAAGACAATCTCCTTCAAAGATTCAGCAAGACGCTGCAGCAGACTTAATGTAAAATGGAGCAGAACGGCTTGTAAACATTCCCACAGGATTCAAAATCCTCGAGCCACAATGTAGCATAAGAATGCTAATTAAATGACATTGACAGCAAGGTTAAATGACAATTTAATAAATTGCTAATAATTTACCATCGACTCTAGTGCTGACATGAGGAATTTTACTGCCAGTAGGTTTTCAGCGCTGGACGGTTCCTCTTGTATAATTGGTGAAGTTCCAACTTGGGCCATGTTTCCTAAGTGATGGGGTAGAGGAAAGACGAAGAGATAATCCATTAAAATAAGTTTGCAAAAGAAGAAAGGTTCAAAGCAGTGTCCAAAAATCTTTAGTTATTCAACTTTAACTGCCAATGTTCTTTAACAATGACATTTTCTTGAACTAATGGTCTTCTACACAAATCCCAAAGTTGCATCGTTTCAGTGTTCAGAAACTTTTCATCATGCTCCTGACCAGTTACTTCTCTTAAAAGTGACAATATTTTAGTAACCAACTGCTCTATGAATCAATGCAACAGAGCCTTGATTTACAACTTTATTTCGCTCAAGACTGGTGTCTACAGATTAGTTATGCATTCTTAGTATCTTTAAAGACCTGGATCATTTTCCCTTCTGATTCTTTTCAATTTAAGCAAGTTCAAGTCTGTTGTCTATCGTCCATACTGCAAATTTCTGGTCACTGTTGTTAGGGCCAGACCAGAACCCCAAGGATCTTAAGCCAGACTAGACCCTAACAATTTTTCTGTTTTGGCATAAAAGGGGAAGAAAGGATGCTTTGTTTCAGGAGTAAGCCTATTTCTCTCCTATACAGATCCAGGACTATACATATACCACATCATATGATCCAAAATCCCCAGGAAACCTCAGCAAACAAGAGAACATGAACTCTACTTAACGTAATTACTTATTTCATGTAAGTGCTTATCAGGTTTCCCAGCATCAAAGCTGTATTCCTACCAGACACACTGACTACCTGTAGAAAAAAGGTTGAACTTTAAAACAAACATTCTCTTGAAAAACAAGATATATCATTTGCACACTTTTATCACAAAAAGGACAGTGAGATAGACCTCCTTTTCGCATAAATGAATACATTGTTCCCCATTTAAATGCAAGCTTAAGGCTGAGGTGGGTCTAAGATGAGCATCCAGCTCCAATGTACATGACTGTCAAATGGCTTTCAATTTCTGTACAGCTTTAACATGTTTATTAGGCTGGGAAGAACATATCTAAATGATGTGAACTCCTCACTCACAGCTCCTTCAATCCCGAAATGGGACGTCAGTTGAAATATTAACTATTAATTCACACTCCAGAAAGTCCTCGGCTAATAAATATTTAAGTGGATTTCATAAACTTTCAGGGTTTACCTAATGCTTTTAAGCTAGGTTAACTACAACTCCCAAAACAGAATTTCTCTCTGGACTGTGCTTACAGAAATGATTGCAGACATCATGTCTCCACCGAAGGAGAATCATCAATAGCTTAAATTTCTCCACCTACTGTTTTATGACTCTCACCTTTCAAGCATCATAATCGCACAAGTTTGTTTGAATTGCATTAACTTCAGGGTTGCTTTTACAAGTTTCTCAACACTGAACTTCACCTTCTATCGTTAACTTTAATTGCTAAAACTACAATTTATATCCCAAAATTATGAAACAGATATTCACATTGTGCCCAGGAAAATAACAAAATTATTGCACGATAGAATAACTGATTGAAATACTTAAGTTACTACGCTGCCAACATCCCATAAATTAATAAGAAAATAAAGTTGGGAGGCAACTTTACTCTCTCAGAACACGTGTATTCTCAAAAAGTCTTTCTGTAATTAGTGCCCTAAAGTATTCCAATAATTATGTAAATTTTGAATGACTAATTTTCATTAATCAAACATCATAAGATGCATCCAAACAGATGTTCTGCTTTGTTAACAGCAGCTTCACAGCTGTACACTTTTTTTTAGTGATAAGTCAGTAACATACTCCAATCTATTTCCATTTCAACTATACTGCATGCTCAAATGTGCGACTATGTATTTTAAATTTAATATACACTCTAAAATACCAAAAATTACACAGCATTGTGAATAATATGCAAGTTATATAAATACAAACACACTAGTAGCATAAAGCTATTGATCCATTGTGAGGAAAGCTGTGCACACTGCACAAGTGTTAAAGAAAGAGAAAGGGATTTGATGTAAATGAAATATGGTGGGGCTTAAAGACCAGCAAAAGGTGATTGGGCTCAGTAGCATTTACCTGTGTTTCTGTGTAACTGTCTTATCAATTGTGAATTGGAAAACAAACTGTAATTCACAGAATACAATGATAACAACTGATTTTGAAATCAGTTTACAGATTACAGACTTTGACTTGATACAAATAGATTTGTTTTTTGTTGGGGGGGGCGGGGGAAGAGAGCAGAAAGGTACATAATGCATATGTTTGTCAAAAATGAGAGAATAACAAAACTCGATTCACAACTTATGTTGGGGCATTTAAAAATTTGTTTCACTTAAGTCCTGATGGCATTTAAAATTCAACCACATTGCTGTGGATCTGGAGTCACATAGGTCAGGGACAACAAATTTTCTTCCCTCAAGGAAATTAGCAAAGCAGATGGGTTTTTATGACAATCGTCAGTGGTTTCATAATCATCATTACTTTTTTTCCCCAGATTTGTACTGAATTCAGATTTCATCATTCGCTACGGTGGTATTCAAACCCTGGTCCCTATATGTGTGTATGGTGTTTGGATTAGTCGTCCAGTGACAATACCACAATGCCACTGCCTCTCCTTATATACTCTTGTAAGATTCTTAAACCTCCATCTTCCACCATCGCTACTCCTTCATTAATCACATAAAAGGATTGAAATTGAGAAAAGCCATGATTGGGGTTACTTCAAATGTTCATATGCACAAGAACTTGTAATGTGTAATTCTGTAAGTGTTATGTTGTGCAGAACCATTAGTCCTAGGCATACTATGATTTAATAATATCATGCTCCATTTTAGCATTGTGCTGTACTTCATTCCAACCTTCCACTTGACCAACTATTTCATTTCCTCAATCCATGTTTTATTTTCCACTTTAACTACCATGTTGATTTATGCTCCTTATGGGGAACGGGCAAGACCAAATCAAACTAAGATTTGCTGTTTCTTGTACTCTGTCCAATCTAAAACTGAATTCCATCCTGCATTATGAACTGAATATCTTTTAAATAACTGGCAGTGATTTACTTTTGTATTCAGCTTCTGTCAATCTCAAATTTTGAAAAGTGTTTATTTTGTGTTGCTATTCATCAAGATTCAAATTCAATCTTTGCAAGAAATCTCAAACTGTGATGCCAGATCCATGCACTGACCCATCATTCAATAATGCACCTTTGCCACAGTTATGAAACCAAAGGGAGTACCTCCCGAGGTGATCGAACCCTAGCAACTCTAGTTCAATGCTGTAAAATTCAAACAGTCCTGCACCACCCAATTCTCTTCCACATCACTGTTAAATTTCACACATCTACTGTTAAATTTCACACATCTACTGTCAAGCGATACATATTGAGTCTCATCTGGCTATGTATGCTCAGCAGTGAACGTAGAACATAGAACAGTACAGCACAGTACAGGCCCTTTGGCTCTCGATGTTGTGCCGAGCTTTGTCCAAAACCAAGATCAAGCTATCCCACTTCCTATCATTCTGGTGTGCTCCACGTGCCTATCCAATAACCACTTCAAAGTTCCTAAAGTGTCCGACTCCACTATCACAGCAGGCAGTCCATTCTGCACCCCAACCACTCTGAGTAAAGAACCAACCTTGGACATCCCTCCTGTATCTCCTACCATGAACCTTATAGTTATGCCCCCTAGTAACAGCTACATCAACTTGAGGAAATAGTCTCTGAACGTCCATGCTATCTATCCCCCTCATCATTTTATAAAACTTCTATTAAGTCACCTCTCATCCTCCTCCACACTAAAGAGAAAAGCTTTAGCTCCCTCAACCTTTCCTCATGAGACCTACGAAAGTAGAATTAAAAGTATATGGCAGGCAAGTCAGTAAATACTAAATCATTAGCATTCATGAACAGATCAGCAACATACAACTTTTTTTGTCAGAGGTTGGGCAACCTCCACATGTTGCAGTTACAAGAAACAATAAATAGATTAATACATATTGCAATATGCAGTTTATAATTATATAGAGCACACAAAAAAATTAACTACATCTAACTTTGGAAATCTCAGTGATGCTTTAAATTGAAAATGATAAATAGGAACAAACCAAAAGGGAAATGGTCACTGTTGCAAAGTTAGTCAATTAGTAAATACAAACTTCAGTGCTCTTTACCAATTCTTTAGAAGCTTTTACCATTTCTTTAGCCAATGAAACAATTTCTCTCTTTTCTCAACACAAATTAATGGTTTCTAATTTATTTGGAATTAGAAAAAATACAGAATGATGGAAAGCAGTTCAAGTAATTAACAAATAAGTGCTTTACAGTTCCTTTCATTTTAGAATGAGGAATTATAAATACTTTGGTTTGGTTTGGGAAGGAATTTTTTTTAAAAAGTGATGTGGTTTCTGATTTTTCCATTTTGAAAAATGAAAATCTGAAAAAAATAATTCTTAAAATGCACCCAAAAATGATTTCTCCTCAGTTACTTCTTCCTCTTTTTCAAAACATACCATATGCATGTACAGTCCCAACACAGGGGTAGAATCATAGCATGGTTACAGCACACAGACATGCCAACTCTCTGCAAGAGCAACTTAGCTAGTCCCAGTCCCTTCTCTTTCTGCACAGCACTACAAATTCTCTCTTCGGTTAAGTATCCAATTTTCTTCTGAAAGACACAAATGAATCTGCCTCCTCCCCCAGGTACAGTACATCCCAGGTCTGAACGACTTGCATCTGTTTTTTTACATCATCTTTTGTTTTGACTGCCAATCACATTAAACACATACAAGATTAAGACCAGTACCTTCTCAACATCCATCTCAAAGTCAGTCGGTCATCAGGACCACCAGTCTTTCTAACACCATCTTACAATTTTTTGACCCATCCAGCACCTCAAATACCAAGGGAGAAGGTGCTGTCAATTATTGTGATAGTAAAGACAGAATGCTAAGTACTCAATTAATACCTCAACCATGTCCTCTGCCTCCATGTACAGAGCCCCTTTTTGGTCCCTACACAGCCTCAGTCTTCTTTACCATCCTTTTAGTCCAAAGACCACCTTTGGATTCCCCTCCACACCTTCTCTTTGCCTCATTTCCTTTTTCCATCACATCCACCTGAAAATGGATGGAAATTCAAACTTAAATTGCACACAAAAAACTGACCAAATCCAGCCTATTAAAGTAGATCCCATCAGGGTACTCTTGATCATAAAAAGTATTGGAGAGGATTATTGACAGTGCTATCAAACAGCACTGACTCAAAAATAACCTGCTCACTAATGCTCAGCTTGGGTTTGGCCAGGGCCATTTGGCTCCAGCCCTTAATACAAATCAAATAATGACAAAGGAGCTGAACTTAACAGATGAGGTCAGAGTGACTGCCCTTGACACCAAGGCAACATGTGACTGAGTGTGACATCAGGAGGCCCTAGCAAAACCGGAGTCAATGAGAATCAGGGTGAAAAACTTTCCACTCGTAGACATAGCTAGTGCAAAGTATGATGACATGGCTACTGGAGGTCAATCATTTAAGTCCAGTGCCAGGATATCACTGCAGAGTCCCAGGTCCAAACATCTTCAGCTGCTTCATCGTAATGTCAGAAATGGAAATGTTCTCCGATGACAGCACAATGCTCAAGCATCGTTTGTTTAAAGTTTATTTATTAGTGTCACAAGTAGGCTTACATTAACAATGCAATGAAGTTACTATGAAAATCCACTAGTTGCACACTCAGCACCTGTTTGGATACATGGAGGGAAAATTTAGCATAGTCACTGCACCTAATCAGCACGTCTTTTGGACTGTGGGAGGAAACCGGAGCATCTGGAGGAAACCCACGCACGGGGAGAACATGCAGTCTCCGCACAACGACCCAAGCTGGGAATCAAACCCGAGTCCCTGGTGCTGTGAGGCAGCAGTGTTAACCATTGTGCCACCCTTGTAATTCTTCAGATACTGAAGCAATCCTTGGACAATAATCAGGTCTGGATTTATAAAAGTGACAAGTTACATTCACAACACAGGTACCAAGAAAAAAATCGTCGTTGTCATTGTCATCATAAGAGGATTCAACCATCTTCCCTCGGTATACAATGGCATGACCATCACTGAATACCCACAATCAACATCTTGGGGTTACCACTGACCAGAAACTCAAATAGACCAGCAATGTAAATATTGAGGCTACAAGAGCTCAGAGGATGGGAATTATGTGGCAAGTATCTCTTCCTGTCTCCCCACAGTCTGTCCACTATCTATAAAGCACAAATCAGCAGTATGATGGAATACTCTCAGCCAAAGGAAACAGAGGAAATCAAGTAGAAAGGCAAAGCTAGGCATCAGTTGCTACAATGAAAGTTTGTCATTTAATCCCTCCTGCTTTCCAGCCTCAGATATTCCCTTTCATTCCTCTTCCTAACTCTCCATTGCACTACCTACCCACAACAATTTCATTTGCTCAAAATTTGTTTCTAACTTTTCTCAATTCTAATGTCACAGACCTGAAATGTTAATTGTTTGTCTCCCCAAGCAGCAAGTATAACGAGCCAGAAAGGCAGTGAAAGAGATAAGAGCAATGATTCCAAAAAGGACACTGGATAGGCACTTAAGGGAAATAAGCTTGAAGAACTGAAGTCTAGAGCAGACAATGGGATCTATTAGACTGCGCTCGAGAGAATCAGCAAAAGTTCTATGGCCCAGATCTTCCGATCAACATTGTTGCATGCAACGATTGCTGCAACCCAACCCTATGATTTTTCAGTCAAGACTTTTCATCCCAGCTGAAGCATCAAAGGGTCAGTGCAGCCTCTCCAGCAGAAAACCATTAGTAGAAAGAAAGAACACGACACTAGCTGCTGTATTCAAGTAAGTTTTTCAACGGCTCAAATCTTCCTGTAAATGGGTCAGTGAATCAGTGAGGTGGGGTGGTTGTTGTGTTCAGCTGAGTTATGCTCACTAATCCATTGAGGTAGACCACATATTAACCAAGGTAATTATGCAGGCAAGTCCTGAGCATCTGGTCCAAGCCTTTGACACCACATTCAATCTCAGACACTTCCAGAAGATCCCAGGCAGCAGAAAAATCAGCCCATCAGAATTTCCATGCAGATACGTGCACTAGGACTTCCGCATGGTCGTGACACACATCTCCAATGATCTGGATACCAGATATTTGGGCCTATTATTCATCCTCAGTCTTTCAGCATAATTTTCTGGGTGCTCAGAGTAAGCACGTAATTCAGACTTGTAATATTTCAAATAAATGCATATCTGAATGGCGTACAAGGTGCAGATTGTTTGACAATGCATAGATATATTATAAAATGCACAGAAAATCCCCTTGTGCATTTAATCAGCTATTGACATCACTTTAAGAATCAAATGAAAAGAGAACAGAACAAAACAGATCAACAGCATGTCATTCAACGTACAAGAAAAATAGATGAAACTTTGATTCTGTTTAAACCAAAAAAAAACAGATATTTTCTTTCCTGTAATGTGGCAGCTGTGAAGTACAGAAAAGATAACATACTGCAACTTGAGTGCCAAAAAGTTGCCACATCATTTGGTGCCATGTCCCTCCAACTCTAAGTGTTATCAATCCTCCCTCATACAAGATTATTGGAAAATATTAACCCCACACAGCTGGAAAGTAACAAAGATCTGAAATGAGAATTTCAGCAACAGATGAGCTGAAGCAGTGACAAAGTTTAAGGAAGCAGAATTAGACAGTCTGAGTGACAGCACAGATGTGTAGTCAGAAATTCATCTTGGGGTCACATGACACCAAAGTTCACAAACTGTCCGAGCAAATCGGCAGGGAGAGGATGGTGGTAGCTAGGAAGTGGAGACCAGAAACAATGGTTTCAGTCTTTCCGATATTCAATTAATTGGGGAGAAATGCTCCCTAATTAAATAATGGAAAGACTGAAACCATTGTTTTCTGCTCATTCATTCCGCTGGATGTTAGATGAGCAGTCTGACAGCTTAGAGACAATGCAGGAATTAAGTGGTTAACCCAGGTAGAACTGGTTACCATCAATGTACATGCGCAACTAACATCATTGCTGAGGAACAACATGCAGATAGGGGGGAAGCAAGGATAAATCCTTGGTTACCAAAAGCTAAGAATCAGTAACTTAGGCTAATAAAGTGATAACAAAAGCAACACAAATACTTGGGCTTACTGCTTGAAGTTGTGAAGTTACAGTAAACTTGCATCGAACCTTAGTGACACCACACTTAGGAATACAGAGCGCTGTTGGATCTCCATATTATAAAAAGGAGTTTATGGATGCTACATGATACCAAAACCATAAGGGGGAAGAATGACTAAACTGGGTAACTTTTCTTTTAAAAGATGCTAAGTGGTGGCCAAAGAGAGCTTCACAAATAAAGGAAAGGTTTCGATACTATGTTTGCACTTATGGAAGAGAAAATTAGACGTCACCATTAAAACCTGATTCCAAGTTAATTTCCAGCTAGGACAGAACATATACTTTGATATATGATAAAAATACATTTCTTTTAATACAGTAAAGTATATTTTTTAATAGCATTCAGTTACCCATTTCACAAAAATTCTTGCATACAAATATTTGCATATATAATTCAGCAATTTAGGCACTATTTATTCACTCTGACTAATCACTGATCAATCTTGAGATGCAAAACTGATTTCACTTCAATATCTGTAGAATCCCTACATTACAGAAGGAGGCTGTTCTTTGGACCGTGGGAGGAAACCGGAGCACCCAGCGAAAATCTACACAGACACAGTTAGAATGTGCAAACTCCACACAAGGCCGGAATCAACCCCTGATCCCTAGCACTGAGAGGCAGCAGTGCTAATTACTGTGCCACCATCAGTTTCACAGCACAAAAAAATGTCATTTGACCCATCATGTCTGCGCCAACCATCAATAAAAAGTCTGACAACACCAGGTTTTAGTCCAACCGATTTATTTGATAGTAAACGCACAAGCTTTCGGGTTAGATCCTTCGTCAGGTGAATGGAGAGTTCTGGCCTCAGACAGAGCATATGAAGCACAGACCAACCGTCAAGCACCTATTTTAATCCCATTTTCCCACCCTTGGTCAGTAGCCTCACATACTATGGCATTTCAAGTGCTCGCCTCAATACTGCTTAAATGTTAAGGATTCCCAGCTCTACCAGCACAGGTAGTGAGTTCCACAGTCCCACCACCCTCTGGATGAAAAGAATTTTCCAGAAATTCCCTCCAAATCTCCTCCCTTTATCTTAAAGCTACGCCCCCTGGTTGTTGACCTCTTTCTCAATCACATCTATCCTATGCCCTTTGTAATCTTGTACATTGAGAACATGTTCCCTCAGCCTTCTCTGCTATAAAGGAAAAGGAGTCCAACCTAACCAGTCTCTTTTCGTAGCTGAAACACTCCAGCTTAGGCAACATCCTAGTGAATCTCCTCTCTGATCATATCCTTCCTATAGTGTGGCACCTGAACTGCACAGTTCTCCAACTGTGGCCTAATGAGCATTTTATAAAACTGTCATAACTTCCCTGCTCTTATATTCTATGCCTCAGCTAACAAAAAGGCAGGTATCCCATACGCCTCATGAACCACCTCCTCTACCTATCTTGATGCTTTCAGGGATCTATGGCCATGTGCCCCCAAAGTTCCTCAGGTCCTCTGTACTTCCTGATTTACTACTGTCACATGAATTAATATACAGTGAAAAGTATTGTTTCTTGTGCACTATACAGGCAAAGCATACCATTCATAGAGAAGGAGCAAAATGTAGTGTTACAGTTATAACCAGGTTACACAGAAAGATCAACTCGATAGAAGGTAGGTCCATTCAAAAATCTGACGGCTGAAGAGGCTATTCAAGGCTGTTGGTATGTGACCTCAGACTTGTGTATTTTTTTCCCCCACAGAAGGTGGAGGAACAGTGTGTCAGGGATGCATGGGCTCCTTGATTAGGCTGGCTGCTTTTCTGAGGCAATGGAAAGTGTAGAGAGAGCCAATAGATGGGAGGCTGATTTGCATGATGGACAAGTTTCAATCTTGACCCTTTGTGGTTTCTGGCGAAACAGATGCAATATCAAGCTGCGCTACATCCAGAAAGGATGCTTTCTATGGTGCATCTGTAAAAGTTGGTGAAAGTCGTAGCAGACTTAGTGAGTTTCCTTAGCCTCCCGAGAAAGTAGACGCATTGGTGGGCTTTCTTAATAGCATCGACATGGAGGGACGAGGATAGGTTGTTGGTATTCTGGACACCTAGAACCTTGAAGCTCTCTATCATTTCCACTTCATTCCTAGCATCTTGCCGCTCATTAAGATTGCAAAAATAAACCCAATTTTAGCAGAATGTTCAAACTGTATCCAATACCTTCATCTATTTATGATAAATAGCCATTATGCAGCACAAGTTCTAAGAAATGAATTTGATTATATAAGGCTCCATTACATGTTAAGAATTGCACCCAAAAAGTAAGTTGCATTTTCTGTTCCTATAAGCCAACTTAAATCGCTAAAAAACTGGAGACATGATCAATTTTATTACATATGCCTTTAAATCTAAATCTTAATAAAATAAACTTCACATTATTTTTCAACGATCTAGCAAAACAATGCTATATCTACACTTTCTATAAGCTAGCACACTTCTTCTTGTACGTGAACTTCATTTACCATAGTCCATAAAACTGAACTAAGTCAACAGGAACATCCCAGTGGAGATCATAGAGGGACAGTGGTTAGCACTGTGCCTCACAGCGCCAGGGACCTGGGTTCAATTCCAACCTTGGGTCACCGTCTGTGGAGTTTGCGTGTTCTCCCCATGTCTGCGTGGGTTTCCTCTGGGTACACCCACAGTCCACAGATATGTAGGTTAGGTATATTGGCCGTGCCTTAGTGTCAGGGGATTAATGGGGCAAATACGTGGGATTAAGGGGATAGTGCCTAGGCAGGATCGATAGGTCAAATGGCCTCCTTCTGCACTGTAGGGACTCTTCTTCTTTGAAAAGCCCAGATACAAAAAGTTGTCAATAACCTGCCCTTTTACTAACACATTATTACATTTGATTACAAAACAACAGTTCCACAAACCACTGACCACCCCCCCCCCCCCCCCCACCCTCCCAAAGGCTTGCTACTCAGTCATGCTCACACAAAAACAACCTTGCAGGAAACACCCCCATATAAAATGTTTAACTATAAAAATCCAGTATTATCCACAGCAAAACTGCTGTCACTTTAATAAAGTGATATGACAGCCTTAAAACACCCCCATTCTGCTCTGGAAATACAAAAACCTTCAGAAAAAAAACACTGCATTTCACATCACAGCCCAAGACTTTTCTGGCTTGACTGATCACGCTTCACATCTTCTCCCTGCACACAGTTATTTTCAGGAGATCTAACAAATTAGCTCAACATCTCCCCTTGCATATTGTTTTTTTTCCCCCTTTCATCCTCAATTCCATTGTTCTCAGCATTTTATTGAACTTTTAACTTTTCCAAAATATAAAGATCTTTTAACTCTTTCCTCTACTTTGCGATCAAATAAAATTTAACAACCTTCCTTTTTTACTTATGAACCCTTCACAAGCCATAAAAGCCTTTTGCTCCTCTTCTCCTAATGCAAAATGTCTAAAACTTTACTTGTAATGAAGCTATGGTCAAATGTTTTACAAGTGCATACAATAACACCCTCACTCCTTTCATCCCTCAACTCCTCCAGACAAGGTCTCCATTAACCTTTCCCCAGATTAATTAAATACACAAACCTTTTTCACTGAATGACACAATATTCCTCATATTTGCTTAAAAAAAAAATCCATTCTTACACCCATTCTTTTTAAACCTGCAGATCCTGGGCACACTCTTATCATTAAGACATTGTGATGCAGTTTGGATAACTGTTGCCATTCTGAGCGATTGACAGCAAACTCCTCCCAGTCATTAATGTCCATGCTCTAAGGAGACCTTGTATCTTTGAGACATTTTCCTTGTCCTCCCAGGAACGTTAGCTATCTATATTTTTTTGAGATAACAGGACCTGGCAAAAAGAACAATTTCCAACCTGTATACTGGAAGGCAGACAGTAAAAGCAAGAGTGTTGCCTGTTCAATCACACAAGAAGCAACAGCAAAAAAAAACTGCAGTCCTTGCCAAGCATAATCATGGACTGAATGAAATCAAAATGGAAGTCTATTTCCCCCAAAGTACTGAGGGGCAAGTGAATCTACAACACTGGCACCTATTCAACAATATGGGTAATTGGCTCAGTGAAGTGTTACAGGCTTCTATCAATCACATTCAGTAATTATTTGCTCCACCTGTACTCAGTTTGGTTCTGCCTGGATCAGTGACAGACTTCATTATACCTTGGATGTAAATGTGAATACAAAGTCTGAATTGCAGAGATCAGAACTGTTCTTCAGCCAAACGCGTCACAACTAGGGATTACGGTGACAACACAAATAACACATGTCACACGACTGTCAAGCAATGACCAGAAGAACAACTAAACTGCGAATAAAATGGTAGCACAATTGCCGAATCTCTCGCCATTAATATTAAGAGTTGTTTGTCAAATTCTACTCTCTTCCCACTCCTCTCCCCCCCCCCGCCAATTCCGGTTTCAACTAAACAAAATAGACACTCGTCGTTCTCTGGTTCTTTCCCAGGAAAATTGCTTGACCACAGTCAACCTGTCTGATTTGAATTTAAATTAGCTTGTCAGCTAATTGCGAGTCATCGATTAAATGGTATATTCTCCATAGCAACGCTACTACTAGAGTTCACTGCCAACCAATTAGCACTCTTCATGAAGTACAAAATGTTCCCTTTACATTTGGTATTCTTGCAAATTGTCCTGATGAGTGCAAGACAAAAAACTTCCAACAATGTGTCTTTTTCAATAACACATGTTCTGTCCTTTCAAATCACTAGTAGCATACTGTAGTTGCTGCTCAATATGATCCGTTCTATAAATCAGGTAAACCAAACATGGATAGGGTGAACGCTTTGCATAACCCCTATGCTCAAATTGTAAACATGTACCAGTCACTTGTCATTTTAATTTTCCACCTTGCTCACATTGAGATCACTTCCCTCAGCCAACCACAGTGTTCCAATGAAGCACAATGTAATCACAAGAAACAGCACCTTATCTTTCAATTAGGAACTTTATTAAATTTAGTATCAAGCCCAGATGGCTATAAAGATCACTGCACCATTGTTTCCTTTTCTTTGGATGTTTCAGTCTTACACTCAAATTCACATCTGCTTCAGGCACATAGAATATGAAAATAAATGATCACCACTCCTCCTCTGACCTTGCACAACTAACTCGTCATTTATCTCTCCAGTCTTCCACCCTTTCATAGATCTTCCCTTTTGTTCTCCCCCACCTGCTTTAAACCAATCACATTTCTAACATTTCCCAGTTCTGATGAAACACTAGATGTCTCTTTTCTGCAGATGTTTCTGTACCTTGCAGCATTTTCTTCTTTTAATTTCAGACTTCCAGCGTCCACGACGTATTTCTCTCGTATCACACAATAACGTGCCATCAGTTTCAGAAGTCACAGACATGCAATCAAACACTAGATTGCTTCAAATCCAACTGCAGCACCCCACTAGAGATAAATCTCTGAAGGACCCACTGCTTTGTGCTGCTATCATACAGCCAAAAAATACTGGCGGCGGCACCTCACCCCCAACTAAACTGCGCATCTTGTTTCTATTAGAAAATGTACAGATTCAGGGGATTTGATGATATGGAAGAGAAGGAATAAGCAATTCTGCCCTTGAGCCTGCTCCACTATACAATAAAATCACGGTTGATCTAATTGTAAGCTTGACTCCACATTCTACCTTTTCGAGGGGTTTAGGATGACCTGGGACTAATAGATCAGAATAGGTTAATTTAGAATGAATATAGTACAAGCGAAGTACAAAGTACCTGCAGTTACAACCATACTATTTGCATAGTAACACATATAACCACTGTTAGAGAATTTAAACATGCATTTTTGAAAACATTATATTCTGCATTAAAGCATACATCTTTGCCAATTACACACTGTTCTAAGCATAATGGCATATAGCTAAGGAAGAAGAACCACGTTCCACGAAAATAATACAGCTACTGAACAAAGCAAAGAAACTCCATCAGTGTAGCTTTTGAAGTATAAGCTTCCCAGGCAGTACAGCAAATAGAATAATTCAATTTTCCTAACCAAGCGTTGCAAAAGAGACAGTGGGGAGAACCTTTGAACTCTATTGACCAACATTTGGGGTTGCTAAGAGACAGTGGGAAAGAACTTTTGGACTCTACGAACTTCCATATTCTCATGCTGCCAGAGACTAAAATGTCATTGGCCGAGGTAAATGTTTAATACTAAAATGACATGTGCCAAAGAGGTAAGCAAATGATTTTGAAAAATGTATAACTGTGCCACTGATAATAACACAATTGAGTAATTTGGGCTACCTCAAGTCATTCTCCCACACACCTGGACAACAATAAAGTACATCTTCAACCAGAATTACTAAGTTGTTTGTATTTTCTGAGCTGCAATTAATAAACAGAAGTCTCTCAAATGAAAGCCAGCATAATACAGATTTATTGAAAAAAAAAACTCCTCAGAGTCAGAGATTTACAGCATGGAAACAGGCCCTTCAGCCCAACTTGTCCATGTCGCCCTTTTTTTTAAGATCACTTCAGCTAATTCCAATTGCCCACATTTGGCCCATATCTCTCCATACCCATTTTACCCATATAACTATTTAAATGCTTTTTAAAAGACAACATTGTACCCACTTCTACTACTTCTGGCAGCTTGTTCCAAATACACTAACCTCTGAAATAATTGCCCTTCTGGACACCAGTGTATCTTTCCTCTCTCACTTTAAACCTATGCCCTCTAGTTTTAGACTCCCCTACCTTTGGGAAAAAGTACTACCTAATCTGTGCCCCTCATTATTTTATAGACCTCTATAAAAATCACCCCTCAGTCTCCTACGCTCAAGAAAAAAGTCCCAGTCTATCCAGCCTCTTTATAACTCAAACCGTCAAGCCATTGTAGCATCCTAGTAAATCTTTTCTGCACTCTTTCTAGTGTAGGGTGACCAGAACCGCACACAGTATTCCATTGTGGCTGTACCAATGTCCTGTACAGCTTCAGCAAGACATCCCAACTCCTGTATTCAGTGTTCTGACCAATTAAGTAAGAAATCTCACAACACCAGGTTAAAGTCCAGCAGGTTTATTTGGTAGCAAACACGACTCGTTTTGGCTACCAAATAAACCTGTTGGACTTTAACCTGGTGTTGAGACTTTTTACTGTGTTGCCCCAGCCCAACGCCGGCATCTTCACATCATGACGGACCAATGAAACCAAGCATGCCAAATGCCTCCTTCATTACTGTCCACCTGTGACTCCACTTTCAAGGAGCTATGAACACGTACCCCAAGATCTCTTTGTTCTGTAACTCTCCCCAGTGCCCTACCATTAACTGAGTAAGTCCTGCCCTGATTCAATCTACCCAAATGCATCACCTTGCATTTGTCCAAATTAAACTCCATCTGCTATTTGTCAGTCCACTGGCCCAATTGATCAAGATCCTGTTGCAGTTGGAGATAACTTTCTTCACTGTCCACTATGCCACCAATCTTGGTGTCATTTGCAAACGTACTAACCATGACCCCTATATTCTCATCCAAATCATTAATATAAATGACAAATAACAGTGGCCCCTGCACTGATCCCTGAGGACACCGCTGGGCACAGGCCTTCAGTTTGAAAAACAACGCTCTACAACCACCCTCTAGCTTCTGTGAAGAAGCTAATTTTGTATCCATTTACATACCTCACCCTGGATCCTGACAGATTTAAATTTATGCAACAACTTACCAAAAGCCTTGCTAAAGTCCATGTAGACAACAACTGCACTGTCCTCATCTACCTGCTTGGTTACCCTTTCAAAAAAAAAACTCAAATTCTTTACACCATCTACCACCTTTGTCTAATTATAACTTTAAAATAGTCAATGACCCTGCCTCCACCGGTCTCCAGGAAAGAGCATTCCAAAGATTATCAAAATATTTAATCTCCATCTTAAACAAAACGTGTCTTATATGTAAACTGTGCCCCTGTTATATATTTAAATGGTTGCAGATTGCTTCAAGAGCTGATTTAATGATGACATTAGGATATTGCAAAGGCTATTGTTTTACTTTGTTTTCCTCCAGACAGAAAGAATAAATCCATTGTTAGCTTGAATCTATATGTGTAAACTTTTGTTAAAATCCACAACTCTTAACACAATTAAAACATTACAGTCCCCTAGCTTTGTCTCTTCACAAAAGGAAACATCCTTTTGTTAGGGCAGGGATCAAAAACCCCAAAAGTATTTTATGAAGTTAGACAAGATCCCAATTATTTTCTATTTTGGCATTGTGAGGATATGATGTTTCCCTCCAAGTGCTATTCTACTGGGAAGCTTTTATAAAAACAAAATTTAACAATGCAATTTTACAAGAAATTAGCTTAACATTTATCAATTGAACAATAAATAGAACACAACAACACAAACAGGCCCTTCGGCCCACAAATTGCGCCGATCATATCCATACCTTCCAGACCTGTCTATCACTCTCAATCCCATGTACTCATCCAGAAGTCTCTTAAAAGACCTCAGCGAGTTTGCCTCTACCACCACCGACGGCAGCCAATTCCACTCACTCACCACCCGCTGAGTGTAAAACTTACCCTTGACATCTCCTTTGTAGCTGCTCCCCAGCACCTTAAACCTGTGTCCTCTCATAGCGACCATTTCAGCCCTGAGAAATAGCCTCCGAGAATCCACCCTATCTATACCTCTCAACATTTTATAAACCTCTATCAGGTTGCCTCTCAATCTTTGTCTCTCCAGGGAGAAGAAGAGACCTAGCTCCCTCAACCTATCTTCACAAGGCATGCCTCCCAATCCAGGCAACATCCTTGTAAATTACAGAAGATATAATTCTTAACTGCTGTGTTCCAATTCAAGCAATATTCCTCTTAGACTTTAATATCAATTAACAACAGAGGCTTGAGGTTGCAATTAGATTAACAGTTCCAGAGTTTTCAAAGCAGTTCTGAAGAGGGAAACACTTCTCGCTTCTTTCAGAACTGGCAACAAACCAGTTGTTTTTTCCTTAAATTGAAAGAGAAACTGGATATCTTCAGTAAGTTTAGCTCCTCCCATTAGCACGTGACTCAGTCTCTAGCAATCAACCTAAATCAAACCTATTAGGAGAGCCCAGTGGAAAAACCACATAAAGATGCATTTACTCTGTTTAGACAAACATGCCATTAGCAGGCTTAGCATGAAGCTGCACGTTTTTCTAGACAAAATCAACTTCTTGCAACAAGACACTGTCTCTTACAAGGATGATAAATGTATTTCTCAAAGGCACAGAACCAACCAAGTCCCTACAGGATCTTATATGTTTTAATAAAATCACCTCTTCTTCATGGATACATGCAACTTGTCCAAACTTTCTTCAGAAGGTGATCACCCTATTCTCTGCGTCAATCGAATGAGACAATCTCTGAACTACTTCTAAGACACTCATATCCTTTCTTGGAGATCGGTACTATATGGTCTTCAGATATGGTCCCATTAATACCCTGTACAGAAACAGCAAAAGTCCAAACGTTATATTCCTTTTTCCTAATAAAATGCAACATCCCACGTGCCTTCCTAAATCACTTGCTGCACCAGCATACTAACTTGTGTGCTTCACATATCAGACAGCCTGATCCATCTGTATGTCTGCAACTATTTAAATAATGGATCATAACTTTCTCAGCGAGGCAATCAGCAGTAGACTGCCACTGCAAAGTGACTTGCGTTTGCTTAAATTTTGCGTGTGATATTTGATATGGAACCTATGAAATTCTTTTAGAAATGGAAGTACAGTGCATCTACAGATTCCTCTGGAATCAATATTGTTTGTTACTTCCTCAAAACTACAATAAATTAAATAGGATTTCCTTTTCACAAAACCATGTTGACTGCTTGATTGCACAGATTTTCAAGTGCTTGGTTATGATTTCTTAATAGATTCCAGCAGTTTCCTTATGACAGTTGTTAGATAATTGGGCTGTAGCTTCCCGCTTTCTGTCTCCCTTTTTTCTTAACAGAAGAATCCAATCTTCAGCATCCACTTCTTTTAAAATTTTAGGATGAAGTCCATCAGGTCTGGACAGCTTTTAGTTCTGATCATTCCCTTAGTACTCTTTCCCTGTTGAAAGAGATTGTTTTTAAGTTCTTCCCTCCTTTTTAGATTCAATCATTTCTGGGATGTTATTGGACAGATGCAAAATATCCATTCAATCCAACCTTTTCCTTATTTTCCATCACTGATTCCCCATTATTCTTCACCAGTAAAAATTAGGGAGCACCACAAACCACAATTTGACTTACACAAATCAGTGATAATACATTGTAATTTGTATGAAATAAAGGACAAAATATAACCGTGTTCAACCCACTATCAGCAATGCTACTGGAGAATATATTTTTCTATGTTTTGCCTGGTATATTTCTCAGAAACTAAAAAAATGTTTCCTGTAAGCTGCAGGACGACATACAGGTAGAATAGGCAAAGAAACAAAAAAAAAAATCACAACAGCATGAATTCAAGAAAGGAAGCAAAATTTACATGAATTACATCACAGCAGGCTAATCTGCAATCCTGTGATTGGCAATTTGTTCTATTCAAATCTTATGAGTGTCAAGGATTGGAAAGGGCTGTTCTTAATGTCACTGCCTGAGTAGTGGCTAAATTCTAACACATACTAAGATTATAGGCGTAACAAATCATATGAATAGGAGATGTATTTACACATTTTTAAGTGCTCCCCAAGCCTCCATGACAGGCACATCCCAAGGCCAATGGGAACAAAAAAGGTTCTGACAACCCTGTAATAGATTAAAATCTCAAAATTAAACAAGAGGAGCTTTAATAGAACATAATTTTTGCATATTATTTTAAATAAAATAGCACCATTTGCACAAATAAGAACATAAGAACATAAGAAATAGGAGCAGGAGTAGGCCATCTAGCCCTTCGAGCCTGCCCCGCCATTCAATAAGATCATGGCTGATCTGTCGTGGCTCAGTTCCACTTTCCCGCCCTCTCCCCATAACCCTTAATCCCCTCTCTTATCAAGAACCCATCAACCCGCTTCTTAAAAATATTTAGCGAGGCAGCCTCCACCACTTCAACGGGCAGAGAATTCCAGAGATTCACCACCCTTTGAGTGAAGAAGTTCCTCCTCAACTCCGTTCTAAACCGCCTCCCCTTTATCTTGAGGCTGTGCCCCCTAGTCCTACTGTCTTTTTTGAGCGGGAAGAGTCTCTCCACCTCTACCCTATCCATCCCATTCATCATCTTATACGTCTCAATGAGATCTCCCCTCATTCTTCTAAACTCTAACGAGTACAAGCCTAGTTTATTCAGCCTCTCCTCATAGCTCAATCCCCTCAACTCCGGTATCAGCCTAGTAAACCTCCTCTGCACTCCCTCCAGGGCCAAAATATCCTTGCGCAGGTGCGGCGCCCAAAACTGCACACAGTACTCCAGCTGCGGCCTCACCAATGCCCTACACAGCTGCAGCAAGACCTCCCTACTTTTATATTCAATCCCCCTCGCTATGAAGGCCAGCATCCCATTCGCCTTCCTGACCACCTGCTGCACCTGCAAGCTGGGTTTTTGCGATTCATGCACAAGGACCCCGAGGTCCCTCTGCACCGTCGCCTGCTGTGGCAAACAATCCATATCTCAAGTCATTGCTCCATCTTGTGATAAAAATTACTGAGCAAGTTAGAAGTGATTATTTTCTTATTCTTTGACAGGATGCAGGCATCTCCAGCAATGCCAGCATTTGTTGCTTATCCCTAATTGCCCTTGCACTAAGTGATTTACTTGGCCTTCTCAGAGAGGCAATTAAGACTCACTGACATTGCTGTGCACGTGGAGTCATTTGTAGGCCAGACCAGGTAAGGATAGCAAATTCCCTTCTCTAAAGAAGACATTAATGAACCAGATAGGTTTTTATAACAAATCGACTATAATTTCGTAACTACTGAGAGTAGCTTTCAATCCCAGATTTATTTAATTCACCAGCTACCATAAAGGGATTTCAACGCACATCTCTAGAACATAGAGCCTCTGGATTACTAGTGCAGTGACATCATATCACTGCCTGCCCTGTAAAAGTGCACTTTATTTACAACCGTGCACTGAATATCCTATCAATACGTGGGACTCTATGCTAATATGCATATTTCCTTTTTTTGGCACATCACGTTCATGAAGAATCAGTGCAACAACATGCAGCGTTTAATGCAACACACCGTTCACCAGTCTAGTACACTACTTATCTATACACTATAGATGCACCAAGTCAATATCAATACTGTATGGAAACCATTTTGAGGGATTTTAGACCCAATCCGTATTGTAACAATGACAAGAAACTATGGGCAAGTGAATTCCACCCGCAACTTCCCAAACTACAACATATTGAACCGTTTAAAGATCCGTTCAGAATAAAAACAAGATTAAAAATGGCTGTCACAAGTCACCCAATGAGTGATATTGTAAGCTGATCACTTCTCTGGAAAGTTTTGTATGAATTTCACTTCAGACTTTCACACCTGGGGGTGGGGGTGGGGTCGCGGTGGTGGTGAAGGTTTTACGGGAAGCCAATTGCTCTATTTTTACAACATTTTCTACAATAAATTTGTAGTAACATTTTCTTACTAGATAAATCATGCTTAGGTTTTATTGTGCTGGGGCAGGTTACAATGTTACAACCAGCTGTGATCAACTAACCTTGGCAGAGACCACTAACTCGTGGACAATGCAAGATCAGAGGTCAAAACCAATTAGTGTCAGCCACCTCTGCAAATGTGTCTAAAAACACTGCTGAAAGACAGTAGTAAAGGTCTGTCTTTCTGAAGCTAAAAGAACGTGTGTTTGAAAGGAAATATCGAAGTGCAGACCTGGACTAATTCAACTCTAGAATTCCAACTTCAAACAGCTGCAGCTTTCAATAATCTAATCTACGGCATAAAGCAAAAGGACTCAATTTTATTCTTTTAATTTTGGGTGTGTGCATTTTTTTATCTTTGGGTTTAGTAGCTAATAAGTTTACTCCTTTAACTCAAGAAAGTTTGTTTTGATTAGTTTCTTGTTGAGTACATTTACAGGGAAAATACATTAAAAAACATTTGTTGCAACCAACTGTGGAGCTGAACAGGAAGGGAGCCAGCTCACTCTTCTCCAATTCTTTAAAAGTGCGCCACTTTTTCACACATGATAATAACTTGCAATATTTAACAATAATTCAAGTCTAATGCATACAATTTTCTAGGAGAAATACAGTCAGTTTGAAGCAGTGAAATTCAAGTCAATTTTTAAAAAGCCAGCAAAGCTCCTCAAAATTGACTGCCATAAAAAGCAAATAAACAATTATCCTCACATAAGCACTGAAGTTAGGAAAACCATGTATTAAAGCTTCCATGCAATCAATACTGCAACTCGCCATACAACATGGATTACCAATTAATGTTCATTACTGTCAAGCTTTTAATAATATTATGTAATTATGCATGAACAAAATTCAAGTAATAACTTTAAACCAAGCTTTAAGATTTGGTTAAGAAATTGAGGGAAAATAGACCCAATAGCCCCTCAAAACTGCTATGCCATTCAATAATATAATGGTTGATTTTCTGCCTCAACTCCCCTCTCCTGTCGCCCCACCCCCACCAATATCCCTGGATCCGTAAATGTTAAAGATTCGTCAACTGCAGCCTTAAATATGGTCCACAATGGAGCATCTGCAAAACTCTGGGGTAGCAAATTCCAAAGGCTCACGACTCTTGAAATAAACTACGTTAATCCTAAATGATCGAACCCTTGACCTCAGACTATGCCCCTTGTTGTAAATTCCCTAATGATGTGGAGATGCCGGCATTGGACTAGGGTAAGCACAGTAAGAAGTCTGACAACACCAGGTTTAAGTCCAACCAATTTATTTGATAGTAAACTCACAAGCTTTCAGGGTTTCTCCCTTCAACAGGTGAATGACAAAGGGAGAAACCCCGAAAGCTTGTGAGTTTACTATCAAATAAATTGGTTGGACTTAAACCTGGTGTTGTCAGATTTCTTACTGTAAATTCCCTAGGCAGGGAAACAACTTCTCAACATTTAATATGTCAAGCATCTTCACAATCTTAAACATGTCAATGAGATTAGCCAATTCTTCTACAATCAAGCAGATGGACACAATTTACTCAGCCTACCACAGGGCAAAAAATAAACCAAAATTCTCACAAACTGCCATGGTGGGATCAGAACATGGTCATTTTTTAAAATCAGTCAAGGCCTCTTCTTGATTCAGAAACAAAACCACTGCACAACTGCACCTTTCCTGGTTTCAAATTGCAAATGAGTCTAACTTGAGCTACTAAAGGTCAGAATTCCAAAAGGAAAAAAATTGAACCCTTAAGAAAGTAAGTAAAACTCAACGTTCACTACCAGTTTTTATCATGTTTCCAAAGCCATTCAGATCAAGGTGGTGCGAAAGTCTGCTGGATATAGGCTGAAACTGAAGTTTGTGCATATACCAAGAAGAGATTCACTGATATCTGATGTTCTTTGTTTTGTTCTTTAATTATATATTTATTGATCCAAACTGAACATAATGCATTTTTAGACTGAATTATGAAAGAAACACAACCGTTCACCTTCACAGCCAACTGGGACCATCAAACCCACTTTGTTTTCTTCAAGATGTATGCAAGGGCAAACTTGATTCCTCTTATCCCCACAATACACTAATAACCAAAAAGAGAGAACGAAACATCCCAAAGGAAGTGATCAATAACATTCCATTTAATAAAACCATTACTGTCACAATCAAACCAAAATCAATATAAATTAAAGCAAAATAAAGTGGATGTTGGAAATCTGAAATAAGAACAGAAAATGCAGAATAAACTCAGCAAGTCTGCCCACTCTCCACCGATGCTGCCAACCTGCTGAATTTATACAGCATTTAGTGTTTTTATTTCAAAATAAATTAAACATGAATTAGCAGGAATGAAAACAACATTAGATAGAAAACACAAATTATACTTTAAGTAGCTGCTACAACAAAACAAGATCTCAGTTTTAAGTAGTCCCCTTAGCATTTATGGCAATCAGCCAGTCCCACAAAACATGGCCTTCCTCAGGTCAAGCTTGCTTGTTAAGGTAACATTGATCCCCGTGGTCAGTTTCCCTCACTCAAGTAAGTGTGTTTGTTGCCTAAAATTTCTTGTCCAATGTTATTTATATGGACTTCCAGAAGGCATGCAAAAAAGCCCCTCTTATGCTACACCTAAAGTGAAAACTTACGGAATAGAAGGCAAATTGCAGACCTGGTTAGGAAATTGGTTGTGCAGCAGGAAACATACAGAAGAAAGGGTTGACATTCTAATTGGAAGGATGTGACTAGCAGTGCGCCATAAGGATCTATGTTGGGGCCACAACTATTCACACGTCAATGCAACTACATAGCCAATTTTGCTGACAACATAAATAAGCATTGTAGATGGAAGCATTGTTAGAATGGGATATTAATAGATGGAAGTGAATGGGCAAAACAGTGGCCAACGAACGGACTTCAAGATAGTCAAGTCAGGTCATCCACACAGGACCTAAAAAGTACAGAGTTGGCATTGTCTAAATGGTGACTAACAATGGCAATCCAGACTTAGACAATGATCATCAAAATCCAGGTACAGGTACAAAAATGTAATAAAGCAACTGAAATGCTGGCTTTCTATCAAATGAGTTAGAATACAAGGGTTAGAATTTTTTTTTCTAAAAAACAGCCACACAAGATCTTATTCAGCCTACAGCTGGAGTACTGTGTTCAATTCTGGGTCTTAGAAAGGGTATAACGACCTTGAAAGAAATGTTGCTTGGATTCACCAGAATGGTTGCCAAACTCCAAGAGTTGAATTACCAAGTGAAATTATGCAGACTAGATTTGGTATTCCCTAGAATTCAGAAGATCAATAGTAAAGGGCAATTTCTGCTGGCTGGGGAAATCAAAGACATGGGGCATAGCTAGATGTATTAGCCAATTATGTCAGGTGTAAATTCAGGAAATTTGGATGTCCTCAAAAGAAGAAAGAAGCTTAGAACTCTCTTCCACCAACAGCAATTGATGCTAGATTTGGCAAATTTTTGTTAATCAAAAAGATATTAAGTGACAAATTAGGTTTCTTTTGTCAAAACAAACTTGATTCATAATACTTTAAAATACAACTTAACAGTTGAACAGTACCTAAGGAAAACCAAGCAACATGCCTTAATAACTATTGGCCGGTGGCTCTGACATCCAGCAATATGAAGTGTTTCGAAAAGTTACTCATGGCAAAAATCAATTCCAGCCTCCTGGGCTACCTGGATTCACTACAGTTTGCCTACTGCCATAACAGGTCCACAGCAGACGTCATTTTCCTGGTCCTGCACTCAACTCTAGAACACCTAGATAACAAGGATACCTATATCAAACTCCTATTTATTGGCTACAACTCAACCTTTAACATGATTATTCCCACAAAACTTCACCTCCAAACTCCATGGCCTGGGCCTCGACACCTTCCTCTGTGACTGGGACCTGAATTTCCTCACTCTCAGACCACAATCAGCAAGGACAGACAATAACACCTCCTCCACAAATCATCCTCAACACCGTTGCCCCACAAGGCTGTGTTCCCAGCCCCCTACTATAGTCCTAATGACTGTGTAGCCAAACTCCCCTCCAATTCAATTTCCAAGTTTGCTGATGACACCACTGTAGTAGGTCGGATCTCAAACAAGTGAGACAGAGAATCTGTGAGCTGATGCGGCAAAAGTAATCTCTCCCTCAATGTCAACAAAACGAAGGAGATTGTCATCAGCTTCAGGAAGCAGAAATGAGAGCATGCCCTTGTCTACATCAACGGGGATGAAGCAGAAAGGGTTGAGAGCTTCAAGTTTTTAGGTGTCCTCATCATCAACAACCTGGCTTGGTTGCCCCATACTGACACTACAGTTAAGAAAGCCCACCAACACCTCTATTTTCTCACAAGACTGAGGAAATTTCGCATGTCAGCTACTCCCACTAACTTTTACAGATATACCATAGGAAGCATTCTTTTTGGTTGTATCACAGCTCGGCATGGCTCCTGCTCTGCCGAAGACCACAAGGAACTACAAAAGGTCATGAATGTAGCCCAAACCATCACGCAAACCAGCCTCCCATCCACTGAGTCTGTCTACACTTGCTGCTGCCTCAGCAAAGCAGCCAGCATAATTAAGGACTCACGTAGCCTGGACATTCTCTCTTCCACCTTCTTCCTTCAGGAAAGAGATACAAAAGTCTGAAGTCATGTACCAATTGACTCAGGAACAGCTTCTTCTCTGCTGCTGTCAGACTTTTGAATGGACTTACCTTGCATTAAGTTGATCCTTATCTGCATCTTATGACTTTAACACTACATTCTGCACTCTCGTTTCCTTCTCTATGAACAGTATGTTGTCTGTACAGCACACAAGAAACACGCTTTTCACTGTATGTTAAACCATGTGACAATATATCAAATCTTTAAACATGAAAAACTCAAATTTCTTGCTTATCCCTGCTTCAGTTCCAAAGTAGCAATATTCTTACAAATTTAAAACCCACTCCAAATATAGTTAGCAATCACAAATAGATTTGCTATCGTGAGTATATACGCAACCTTGAAGTTTTTAGAGATATATAGAGATCTCAGTTGCCTGCAAAATCCTTCCAACTTCAATCAGAACTTCCAAACTCCAGCTCATTTCTGCTACAGATCCAGGACTGAACATAAACCACAACATCACAACAAACCTATCAATCGCTCTAATCTGAAATCCCAGGGGAACCCAAGTAAAAAGAAATTTGAAATCAGCTATATTCCTTCCAGACATACTATCTACAGAAAAAAGCTGAACTTTTAAAACATCTCAAATGATATAACATTTTTAAAAAGTTATTTATCATTTGCACGCTTTCATCAGAATTAAACAACCCTCTCAAAAGTAGCACCGTCGGGAATTTGTAACTATTAAGAAAACAAAAGCTGCAGGTGTTATATAATTTGTGATGTGAAGGATTTGGAAACCTAAAAAGGTGGAGTTTCAAACACCTTAAAACATTGGTCTTGAGATACAAGACATCCCAAGCCCAGTTTCACTGGTTTCCTCCCAAATGTAGTGTAACTCCAGTTATTAACTGTTGTGGTACTCCACCTTCCAAGAAGAATTTGTCTGGTCTTACCTTCTAATTTTGATCAAATGTCTCAGCGTTTTGCTGTGCAACAACTGACTACATAAGTGTGCAAAATGACAAAATAATTTAGAAATTAATAAGGTCATCTATATATGACAGATTTTGTAAAACATTAATCCAGTATTTGCCCTTGATTTAACTGCCTTATAACAATTTAGCTTGACTGTAACAGTTAAATACTCACTGTGCTGTTCTTCGATACATGTACTCAGTAATTTTGCCAGGTGAGGGCTTCAAATGTTTAAGAGATACCACTGTAGAAGCCACAGGTTATTAGTCGGTTATCCAATGTATCAAGCTCCTATGGTGTAGGAATAGGCGGCGAAAACATGTTCGCATCACCACCATTCAGTCTTCCATCTTTTATGAGCCATCGACTTTCTTCTCCCTTTTGCAGGATTTTTTCCCTCAACCTAACTTAGAATCGACGCCCCGCCTCCCGCGCGACGATTGGCTGTCCCGCAGCTCGGGACCACATATGGGTATGCCGATTGGACAAAGCAGCTGCCCATCAAATGCCGGCCAAGTTAGGTTGACACTAAAGCCGCCAGCAGCATTTTATGGGCGCGTTGCAGTCAGTGCCGGTTTCAACCGAGTCAGCCTGCTGAACCGCCTCAGCAGCACCATCACCACTCACAACTATATATTTTTTTATTTACACATAACATTTGGAGAAATGTTAAAAAAAAGCAAAAGCTATTCAAATAGCGAGGAGCAGATTAAATTGGTCTGTGTGTATCCCGCCGCCGAATCAAGGTAAACCGGCTTTTGAAAAAGGGAAAAAAAATAAAATCCCGGTTTGCCCCGAGTCCGTTCCACTTTTGTCGCGATTTTAACCGGAGGGCGATCGATGAGTGAGTGGCGACGAGGGCAGCCCGTGTATGCCTCCGCCCGCTGTGTGTGTGTGGGGGGTACAACAGCCGCGGAGCCACATTGCGGAGAGGCGCCGGGCGGGAGCAACACGTTCGGGTTACTGCGGCCGCTCTGCCTCCCCTGACTGACCCTCCTCACTCACTCACACACACCACCCTTCATCGATTAAACACATGTAAACACACACACACACACAGATAGAGCCACTATCTTGACAAGTGCTGTGAAGAAGAGAGCAGGAAAATTCCGACTCACAGGAAAAGTGGCGACGCGCACACAGTCCGAAAATCTCCCAGCAGCAGCAGCAGCCGATGGAAAATTCTAGAAAGGAAAAAGAAATAGTCGGCCTTCAAACGATTTCTGGCTCCGAAGTTCTTTTGAACGGCTGCCAGTTACCTCGACTCTGGGTAAAAAAAAATTGCAGTGTTTTTTTCGAAAAAAAATTTAAATCCTGTGCACCCCTCGAACTACAGCTCAGCCGACAAAGCTTTGACGGCGCCTTGTCCCTATTGTTCCCTTCAGCCAGCGCCGAGCCAGAGAGCATGCGTGAAACTCCCGGTGCAGGCTGGGATTTGTAGTCCCTCCGAGGAGGGCCGGCCACTGGACGCTCGGCGCCAGCCCAGGGGCCGTGGACTACAGCCCCCAGGGTGCCGCGCGCCAAACCCCCCTTGCTTAGACCGTTTACAGCCCAGTGCTTGATTGGAAAAAAGATAGGGAAGGGATGTTTTAGTCTGTGTAGCATGGTGCTCAGCTCAGCAGTGAGAGAAAAAAACATGGCAGCCCTTCTGTTGTGAAAGGCAGCTTCTTGCTGCAAAAAACCCAACTACAAACTCAGACTCAAAATGCACTACAAAACAGTAAAATACAGCAGCTGCTGGAAATCTGAAATAAAACCAGAAATTATAGGTGGTCTGAAACATTAACTTTTTTTTCTCTCCACTGTTGCTGCTCAGAAGATTTTTAAAATCAAATTTCTGTTTTTATTTTAATTTATCCTTTCAATTATAGCAAAAGAGGTCAAATGTTGTGAATATTAAACAATTTATTCCACAGCCATTTTAAAAACCACTGCTGAGTATATTTTAGCAGAGATTGTTTTATTTTAGTTTCATATTTTTATTTTATTGTCACAAGTAAGCTTACATTAACACTGCATGAAGTTATTGTGAAAATCCCCTAGTCGCCACAGGGAGAATTTAACATAGCTGATGCACCTAACTAGCACATTTTTGGACTATAGGAGGAAACCAGAGGAAATCCAAGCAGACATGCGGAGATTGCAGCAAGTCAACAAAATAGGGGCCAAATGTTCTGAATATGAAACAATTTATTCTTCTTTTCTACTGCCATCTGAACTCTCTTTTACAGTGTTTAAAATATATTAATTATCCATTTGTAATTAAACGTGGCACAGTAATCTTAACAGGCTGGAAGAAGAAAGAGTAAGGCCATTTTCCATGGATTTGAGAATGGATCTGGTGCAGTTGCACTGGAATCACAGATTGGCAGACAAAACTGTCACATGGCAATGGGCTACCTTTAAAGAAGAGATGCACATTTGGAGGAAACGCAAGTGTTATAATGCAGAGGTTAATTCCCTCCACCCCCCCCGCCCCCCTGCTCCGAGAACCAACACCAAAACACCCAAAGAGGAGTACCTCGCCTTGTAATCTGTAAAAAGTGTGTGTGTGTGTGAAGTGGTGTGACCTGCTATTCAGCAACTTATAGTTGTTAAATACAAAATAAATCTCTGGCACTCACTCTAAAATCAACATTTATCTAACCAACAGTGAACAAATGAACTAAACCATTAACAACCAAATAAATACTTTCTAATTATTAACTGTTCCTGAATAAAACAAGATTCAAATGTATGCTGTTCAAATAAGTACAATTCCCACTCACTAACACATAGAATTCAGTCACTCCCTAAATTACAACAGGTTTTGTCTCTTCCAGAATATTGTGGGCTTCCTCTGTTGATTCTTCTGTCTGGAACTTCTTTCTTCTTTGGTACCTTTGCTTTCTCTAAGACATAAATGAAGCCTGCGATTCTCTCTCAAGAGCTGAAAGCAGAGAGCCGTTAGCTGGCAGTTGTTCTCCATTCTTTGTCCCAGTCCCTTTATTTTATACCCATGATGACATAATATTTAGGTTAGGTGTATTGACCTGAACAAGCACCAAAATGTGGCAACTAGGGGAATTTCACAGTAACTTCATTGCAGTGTTAATGTAAGCCTTACTTGTGACTAATAAATAAAAACTTTATTTTATAAAACTTTATTTCCCAAATATGATTAGTTCTATGTTGTCAAAACCATCAGATTTAAATTTAATAGGTTTTTGGTAACTAAAATGTCTGATTCAAAATGATTAGCTAAATTCAAAAGCCTGTTGTCTTTGTAAAAACCGCTGCTTAGCTTTTCAATACTAATGTTTCAGTTTGGGTTCTCTTTGTCCTTGCATGTTAAATCTCTAAGCACAGAAAAAGCACCACCTTTTAATAGGACGACGCAATTCTTCCCCCCCCCCCAGCATTTTACAATTACCAAATTCTAACTTCCTACCTCCCAGTCTACAATTACTCTACACAACTTTGCAAGACAAGACAAGCAATCCACAGCTCCCTGGACAGGAGAGCAAGATGAGGCAGAAAATAAGCTGTGTGTGACCAACGCCACGTTAAAAAACAAATACTCTTTCTTTGTCTCTCATTTGGATGTGAAGATACTAACAAGCAACAAAATAGAGAATCCAAAGAACTTCTATAAACATTTATATAGTAAAAGGATAGCAATGGAAAGAATGGAGACCGAACAGGAATCTACCCATGGAGGCAGAGCGCAAAACTGAGAAACTAAATGAGTACTTTTCATCTTCCTTTATTCAGGAAGAAAATGCTGCTAAAGTCACATTGAAAGAGGAAGTAGTTGAGACATAGGCTGGGCTAAAAATTGATAAAACAGGGGTATTAGATAGGCTGGCTGTATACAAGATTGATAAGTCATAAGGATATATCCAAGGATAAGGAGAAAAATAAGAATGGAAATTCTGGAGAGCCTAATCATAATCTTCCATTCTATCTTAGGTACAGGGTGGTGCTAGAGGAGTGAAGAATTGAAAATTTTACATCCTTGTTCAAAAGGTACTTTAGATACCAAAAACCTATTAAATTTAAATCTGATGGTTCTGACAAGCCAGAACCAATCCTATTGTGGAAAATATTGCTATGTCATCATGGGTATAAAAGAAAGGGGCAATGGGGCAAAAAGGGGAGGGCAACTGCCACCTGCCAGAGCTAACAGCTCACAGTCAAGTAAACTCTAACTGCAGGCCAATCAGCTTAATCTCACTCATGGGAAAGCCATCAGAAATGTTAATCCAGGGCAAAATTAATTTACTTGGAGAAATGTGGATTAAGGAAAGCATAGATAGATTAGGCATATTGTATTTAACAAGATTAAGTTTTAATGAGTTAACAGGTTTGATGTGGTTGAAGAAGTGTACATGCTCTTCCAAAAGGCATTTTGTAAAATGTTACCTAATAGATTTGCCAGAACAATTGAATCCCACAGAATAAAATGACCAATGGCAGCATAGACATGAATTTAGTTGAGTGACAGTGAAGGTGAGAGGGTTGAAATGAAGGAAAATTTAGAAAATTAAGAAGAAAGTACAGGGTCGTGATATGGATAATGATAACCAGACTGTGATCAGAAGGGGTAGAGCATACAAACACAAGACTGTACGAACAAATATGGTCAGAAAAAGGAAAAGGTATAAAATGAGATTATTTCTCAGAATTAATGCAATATTTATAACAGTTGCACATTTTATTTGCTATTTTAGATCTGGTAATGTGCAATGAAACAGGATTTATTCATGATCTAATTTCACAAGTTCCATTAGGGAAGAGTGATCATTGCATTAGGGAAGACTGATCATTGAAATGAAATTTCAAATTTGACGGCGAGAAACTTGGGTCTGAAATTTGTGTCTTAAACTCAAAGGCAATTATAAGGATATGAATTCAGAGATAACTAAGTGGACTGGAGATATTGATTAAAATCAGTGGCAGATGTTCAGATGTTACAAAAGCCACACCTATCTTCTCATTGAGAACAGAGATGGGGAACACTCAGACCTCAGAGTTTCCAGCTATGCACAAACTGAGAGCAGGCTGCACATGCAGAAGTCTATGTTCTTACGTTTTTTGGATGCACACACCTGTGCATAAAGAAAAATGGTGTCAAAATCCAGGTCATATTACTGTGGATTGGAGTCCCAAGCAGGGCATTGGAATATAGGACGGGGAAAGGTCCCAGGAATCCCAGACAGGGTCCCAGTTAAGTGAGTGTGGAGCAGAGATAGAGGCGTCAAGTAGGAACAGGCTGGTGGTTAGCAGACTTTGACGAGGGTTCAAGAGAAGCCATAAAGATCCAAGAAGGCAGCAGAAAGTTGATGATTTCATGCTATGGTCTGGTGGGGTGAAGGTACCCCTTTGGAGCTGTAGTGTTCTGATTAGCACAGGTGAAGAGCTGAAATTGTGCCTGAGATTTAGTGCCCAAGCGCATACTCAGAAATCCAGGGGAATGGAATCTTGGAAGGCAAAATTGAAACCCTGTCAGGTGGGCCACGCTTGATGCAAGCAAGCTTGAGAATTTCCAAGTTGGATCTTAAAAGGTGAGAACCAGAATTCCTCATGCAAGAAACCAAACTTCAGTGAGATTGGCTGATTCAGCGTTATTGATGTCTGGGTGGGTTGTTCAGAGATCAATGCAACCTGTTTTGGCCACATCTGTCATGTTATGCCGCAATATGTGCTCAACCATAGTTTGCCTGCTGCATGTACTTCATATTAATCCCAAATGTTAGAATCAAAGATGGGTATTGTAAATTCTTTTATCTTCATATGATTATGTAGTAAAGTTGATTTTTGTTTATCCAAATTCTGTGGAATAAAACCTGTGGCTTTATTTGCTGGGCAAGTGCCTTCAACTACAAACTTTGTATACTTTAAGCAACATTATTGGTTCCTAACCAAAGCAGCCAGCATAATTAAGGATCTCACTCACCCCAGATATTCTCTCTTCCATCTTCCTCCTTCAGGAAAAAGATACCAAAGTCTGAGGTCTTATGCCAACTGACTCAAGAACAGCTTCTTCCCTGTTGCTGTCATACTTTTACCTTGCATTAAGTTGATCTTTCTCTACAGCCTAGCTACGACTAACATTACATTCTGCACTCTCTCATTTCCTTCTCTATGAATGGTGTTTTGTCTGTATAGCATGCAAGGAACAATACTTTTCAGTGTTTATTAATACACGTGACAATAATAAATCAAATCAAAATCAAATCAAATCTCACCAGAAGTGGAAGGGTCTGGCCAAGGATCATAACATAAGGTGATATTTCATAACTCCCAAAGGTATGTTTCATTGAGAGGGAATATATTGAGAAGTTTGTATACCGAGCAAGAAACAATACTTTTCACTGTATACCAACGCATGATACGAATAAATCAAAACAAATGCAAGCCAAAAAAATTAAGTCCCACATTATCATGCAAGATTAAAGTGCATGGGATTAGGGGAAGTGTATTGAGATGGATAGTAAACTGGTTGGCAGAGAGGAAACAATAAGTAGGAATTCATGGGTCCTTTTCAAATTGGCAGGCAGTAACTAGTGGGTTGCCACAGGGATCGGTGCTAGAATGCCAGCGACTCATAATATATATTAATGATTTGGATGAGGGAACAAAATGTAACATCTAAGTTTGCAGATGATACCAAGTTGGGTGGGAGGGTGAACTGTGACAAGGATGCAGAGATCCTTCAGCATGCTCTGGACAGGTTGGGTGAGTGGGCAAATCAATGGTAAATGGAATATAACTTGGATAAATGTGAGGTTGTTCACTTTGAAAGCAAAAACAAGGCGGCAGATTACCACCTGAATGGCTGTAA
Source organism: Carcharhinus amblyrhynchos (assembly GCF_965287045.1). Taxonomy (NCBI): domain Eukaryota; kingdom Metazoa; phylum Chordata; class Chondrichthyes; order Carcharhiniformes; family Carcharhinidae; genus Carcharhinus; species Carcharhinus amblyrhynchos. Next base: position 38,783,468 of record NC_137346.1, on the reverse strand, counting down.
ATTGGGAAAGGTGTCTGTGCAGCTGAACCTGGGTGTCCTTGTGCAGTCTGCTGAAGGTAAGCATGCAGGTGCAGCAGGCAGTAGAGAAGGTAAATGGTACGCTGGTCTTCATAGCGAAGCTTCAAGTACAGGAGCAGGGATGCAATGTTGCATTTATACAGGGCCTTGGTGAGACCACACCTAGAATATTGTGTGGAGTTTTAGTCTCCTTTTCTGAAAAAGGATGTTCTTGCCTTGAGGGAGTGCAGCAAAAATTTACCAGGCTGATTCCGGAGATGGTGGGACTGATGTATAAGGAGAGATTGACTAGGTTAGGATTGTTTTTGCTGGAGTTCAGACGAATGAGGGGGGATCACACAAACTTAAAATTCTAACAGGACTGCAGGGTAGATGCAGAGAGGATGTTTCTGATGGTGAGCGAGTCCAGAACCAGGAGTCATAGACTGAGGATCCAGGGTAGACCGTTTAGAACAAAGATTAGGAGACATTTCTTCACCTAAAGAGTGGTGAGCATGTGGAATTCATTCAAGAGGTGGCTGGATATAACACTTGGGGCAAATGGGATCAAAGTTTATGGGGAGAAAGCAGGATTAGGCTATTGATCAGGCATGATCATAACGAATGGCAGAGCAGTGTCAAATGGCCTAATGGCCTCCTTCAGCTCCGACCTTTCTATGTTTCTGTGTTTGTATTAAATCAAAAATAAAGACATATCATGTTGCAAAGAATAGTGGTAAGCAGGAAGAAAGGATAACTAATAAAAAGTTAGAGAGGCCATATGCTTCATCCATTCTGCACTGGCCCTGAGTGTAATTTATGCAGGCTCTCTCCAATCCTATCCCCATAACCCACACATTTACATGGCTAATCCATCTAATCTACATATTTTGGAAAACTGAGAGGCCGTTCAGCATGACCAATCCACACAACCTGCACATCTTTGGACTGAGAGGAAACTGGGGCACCCTGGAGGAAACCCACACAGACAAGGGGAGAACATGCAAACTTCACACAGATAGACACCCAAGGCTAGAATTAAACGTGGAACCCTGGAGCTGTGAGACACAGTGCAAACCACTGTGCCGGTGATATACAAATACAGTCAGACAGTAAGAGCTTTCACAAATATATAAATAGGAAGAGAGTAGCTAAAATAAACATTGGTCTCTTAGAGGATGAGAGTAGATATCGATTGTGGGAAGCAAGGCAATGGCAGAGACTTTGGGCAAATAATTTGTGTTTGTGTTTCTGGATAGAGACAAAAACATTACAACAATAGTAAAAATCAGGGGGAAAGAAAGAGGGAGAAATTAATCACTTTCACAAAGAAGTAGGAAAGAACCTAATGGAACTAAAGGCTGACAAAACCCCTGAACCTGATTGACTGTGTCTGCATCCTAGCATCTTAAAAGAAGTGGCTGTGGAAATAGTCAACATTTTGCTGTAATCTTCCAAAATCTCTAAATTCTGAAAAAGTTCCCAACAGATTGGAAAACCACAAAATGTAACCCCACTATTCATGAAAAGGGGGAGACAGAGAACAGGAACTTATGGACCAGTTAGCCCAACATGCATCATTGAGAAAGTGCTAAATTAGAGAAGCAATTAATACAATACTTATTGCGACTTCAATCATATGGACTGGATAACCCCAATGAGTAGTAATGCTGTGGAAGACAAGTTTCTGGAGTATATTAGGAATAGTTTTCTGGTGCAATATGTTCAGGAACTGATTAGAGGCTACTTTAGATCTAGTTTATGTAATGAAAAATGGCTATTAATCTTGTTGTAAAAGAACCTTTAGGGATGAGTGATCATAATATTTTACATGATGTTTGTAGTTCAATCTGAAGCCAATGTGTTCCATTTATACAAAGGAAGTTATGAAGGTATGAGGAGTAAATTGATTGAGGTTGAATGGAAAAGTGCATTAAAATGTGAACATACATTTGTAATGGACAATTTTTAAAGAATTATTTCATTGTTTACAGCAATCACTTATTTCCTTAAGGCACTAAGGCCCAAAAGGAAAAATAAAAGTGCATAAGATAATTGAATATGAATGTAAACTAGCAAAAAAGTAACAGACTGTCAAAGTTTCTATAGTTATGTAAAAATGAAATATTTAGCAGACACCTGCATGTACATTACAGACAGAATCAGTTGAATTCACAATGGGGACTACAGACAAAATTGAAGAAATTTTGAACCCAATTTAACGATCAAGTTGTGCCTGTTTTTGGGTGTGAAAACTTGGTAGAGTCAGATGTGAGGCGAGTAGTGTGATCCGCACTGGTTCCCCCTTTACCAAGGCCCAAAAGTGGCCACGATCAGGCACATTGGCTATTTAAATGCATTTGTATGCATTTAAATTGACTTGATGGGCTGCATGCCCAAACTTACCGGCACTTGTACCCTTACCACCACGTTCACCCATCCAGAATCAGCACAAAACAGACATGCTTCACAATAAGTGCGATTCAGGCACTCCTGTTTGTGAGGGGGTTGATGCCTAGCGTCCGACGGCTTTCTGCTTGAGAGCAGGGGGCTAGGGTGGTGGGGAGAGAAAGAGGGGAGGGGAGATCCTCTGCCACTCTTCCTGAGATCAGTGAGGGGGAAGAGGCCCACAATCGATCTGGGTGGCAGGGGGGGTGGAATAAGGGATGTCAGTAGTGTTGGGGGGCTGGGACAATATCTGTTGAGGCCACAGGGAGGCATTATCTGGCCCGGGAAGGATGTGGCAGGGGAGGAGCATTCTATCTTTTCTGTGCATGCACAGTTGGAAGCACCAATCAGAGTTGCAGGTTTCAGGTGTATTAAGCCCCACCCACAGGCTTGTGTAGCACGATTCAGAATCGCTGAAATTTTTTCAGGCCTAAGGGGGTGCCTAAGAATAGCTCTAAAAGTCAGATCTGAAACACTGCCTGTTTCAAGTCTGCCCAGCACTTAGAATCAAAATAGTAAAATAAGGCCCTTTGTGTCTGTCTTCACTGAGGAACATACAAGAAAATGCCAGAATTAGAGATCCATGGGATTTGGGAAAATGAGGATTGGAAGAAAAGTTTTATTAGTAAACTATAGGTAAAGAGTGGAACTCACCCACCTACCAGTTTCTCACCAAACAGCTAACTCCTTTCTGTGCTGTCGAGTAACGTCCAACCCTAGAGAGTAAGATAGAAAAAAGCAAAAGGAAACAAGCACCTCCTTCCTCCTCTGACAAAATGCCAAGCTTGCACTCTGAGCCTTGGTGTTCCCCATTTGTCCCTGGCTGAGCTGAAGACTTTGAATTTATACAGAACTGAACTGGGCTTACAGTAACCAGATTAAACCAGCTGGCTAATTAACTACTCAGCTCCCACAACTGAGAGTGAGTTTACCCTGTCTAATTGCTCGAAAGAAGAAAACTTAGCCTGATTATACAGTACTTTCCAGTTAAAACTAATTACAGACTAGATTAGTTTTTAAGAGAAAATTTAAGAACAAGATTAGCACTTTAAACTCTCCACTTACTAAACTTGAACAGATTAGCTAAAACAGTTAACTACTTAGCAGCCATAACTGAGAGTGAGTTTACCTGTCTAACTCGAGTGTGTGATGATACTGTGCCTTTAAGAAATGTATTTTAATAATGTTTCTCTGCAGGATGTTGGTCGGTGCCATGTTGTCTAGTCAGTGTCCTCTAGTGTTACTGAAGCAGTATCATTGCTATCAGGTTTTTAACCTGAATTAGTAGTGTTCTGTGGCTTTAATGGTCCCTTGGGCTTGATTTGGGGGTGATTGACCAGTCAGATCATGTGACTAGGAACAGCTAGTTTCAGTTTTAGTTTAGTTTTCAGTTTTAATGTAGTTTTCAGAAGCAGCTTGAAGCTGAGAGAAACAGCAGTGTTCTTTCTCTCTTTGGAGTCTGAAGACTAGAAGTCACCAAAGATTAAGCTGACCTCTCTGAAGTTTGGCTGTTTTGAGGATATACCCTTCTTCGTGAATGACTAGCTTGGATTTCTGTCCAAGTGAAACACCTTATGCTTAGCAATGCTAAAATCAAATGTAAAACTTAGGGTCTAGGCTAACTTCACAAACACCTTGCATTGGCTTGGGTCTTATGAAGTGTTACGAACCACATTCATATTAAATATAAGGTGTTCCAAAACCCTGAACTGTAACTTAGAACACTGGTTCTTAGTGTATCTGTTTTATTTTCGTATTATGCAAAGAATGATTAATAATCCAGTGACAGTCCAGTTATTACATAAATATTCTATATTAATTATTCATGAACTAAAAAGAAAAACTAAAACACACAGATCAAGAAGGACTTTAATATTCTATGACACTTAAGGATACTGATGGCTAAACTAACAATTTTATACAAAACTATCCCTTGGTTCCCACTACCTATGTTTTACCTGAACTCTGGGACACCCCTTTCTCAATTAACATCCAATATTAAGTAACTGAGTTAAACCAATAAATAACATGGGACATGTACAAATGGGATGGTTTGTACCTGAGCCACATCGGTGGAAACATTCTTGTGGGTAAATTTTTTAGTGCTGTTGGGAGGAATTTAAACTAGTCTGGCAGGGGAGAGGGGACACAGAACATAGTAAAATTGAGACATCATGCTATAGGAAAGGAAGCAAGTCAGTGAAGTCAGCTATGCTGAGTGTCAAGACAGTAAGAAAAGGCTGGATGCTAGGAGTGTAATAGGTAAGACTAATGAGTTAAAAGTGTGGATTGACACATAGATGTGTGATACTGTTGCCGTCACAGAAGCACGTTTGAGGGAAGGGCAGGACTGGCAACTCAACATTCTGGAGTATAGGATCTTTAAGTGACACTGAGGAGGGTGTGAAAAGGGAGGTGGTGTAGCACTATTACTTAAGGAGTAAATTACTGCAATAAGGGCAGATGATATCTTGGAAGGGTCTTCAAACGAGACTCTGTGGGTAGAACTTAGGAATATAAAGGAGGTAGCCACATTACTGGGAGTGTATTATAGGCTCCCAAAGAGTCAGCGGGAAATAGAAGAGCAGCTATGGAGACAATTCACTGAGGTGTGAACGAATAATAATCGGGTAATCATGCAAGGAGATTTCAACATCCCCAACATAAATTGGGGTAGTCATGTGTAAACAGTTCACAAGGGGTGGATTTCTTGAAATGTATTCAGGGGAGTTTTTTGTATCAATATGTAGAAGGATGGAGCAGTGCTGGATCTGATTCTGGGGAACGAAGTTGGACAAGTGTTCAATGTGAGAGCGGGGGAGTATTTTAGCAATAGTGATGACAATATGGTTCAAGTTTGTTATGGACAAGGAGAAAGATGGCCTGCAAAAGATGGCTTTAGATTGGGGGAAGGCAGATTTTAATAAAATAAGGCAGAATCTGACCAAAATTGACTGGGAACACCTCTTTGTGAGAAAGTCTACAGTGGAGCAGTAGGGGGCATTCAAAGGGGAACTGGGGAGAGTACAGGTCCAACATGCCCCCTACAGGGGAAAATGTAGGATCAATCCGTTGAGGAAAGCCTGGATGTCTGCGACAATTCAAGACTGGATAAGGAAGAAGAGAAAGGCTTTTAGCAAGTCCAAAGGAAGCAATTCACCTGTGGCCCTCGAGGAATAAAGGAAGTGAATGAGGGCACGTAAGAAAGCAACTAGAAGAGCAAAAAGGGGGCATTAAAAGGGCTTGTTATCAAGATTAGGGAGAATCCTAAGATATTTTGCATATACATTAAGGGGAAGAGGTTAACCAGAGAAAGAGCAGGGCCCATTAGAAACCAAGGGCATTAGATAGAAGGATGGTAAACAAATTCTTTTCAATGGTCTTCGCTCAAGAAAAGTCAAACTTAGGTACAGAATTTAGGAAAAAGGACCATGATAAACTTGCACAGCTTGACTTAGGAACTGAGGAAGTTTTAGAGGCTCCAATGAGCTTAAAAATGGACAAATCTCCAGGCCCAGATAATTGCATCACAGGCTGCTTTGGGAGGCAAGGCAAGATATTCCAAGGATTCTGACACAAATTTTTAATTCCCCTCTGGCTACATGGGGAGTGCCAGAGGGCTGGAGGATGGCTAATGTGGTTCCACTTTTCAAGAAGGGCGGTGGAGATGAACCAAGAAATTACTAGTAGTAGGGAAATCATTGAGAAAACTCTGAAGGAGCAAATTAATCTCCAATTGGAAAGCCCTGGGTTAATTAGGGATGGTCAATATGGCTTTGTCGGAGGAAGGTCACGCTGAACAAATTTGATAGAATTTTTTGAAAATGTGATTGAAAATGTAGATGACCGAAGTGCAGTTAATGTAATTTATATGGATTTTAGCAAAGCTCTTGACAAAGTCCCACATGGGAGACTGATTGAGAAGGTTGAAACGTAGGGAACTCCGGGAAACTTGGTCAGATGCATCTGAAACTGACTCAGTGATAGGACCCAAAGTATGGTGGTAGAAGGCTGTTTGAGTGACTGGAGGCTGGTGTCCAGTGGTGTAAGTGCTGGACTCATCATTTGTTATACACATAAATGATATAGGTAATAATGTGGGGAGGGAAGGAGAATGATAAGCAAGCTTACAGATGACATCAGGATTGATAGGGTGGTTAATAGTGAAGAAAAAAGTCATAGGTTACAGGAAGCTTTAGATGGATTGGTCAGAAAGGCAGAGCAGTGGCAGATAGTATTTAAAACTGATAAATGCGAGGTGATGAACTTTGGAAGAAGTAACACAGTACGGAGTATTTAATGAATGGCAGGACACTAAGAAACTCAGGAAGAAATGGATCTTGGGGTACTTATTCACAGATCCCTGAAGGTGACAGAGCAGTGGATTGTTAAGAAGGCACATGAGACACATTTTTTTAAATCAGTCATAGCATAGAGGAAGGAGGTCATGTTGGAGCTGTACAAAATGTTGGTTAGGCTAAAGCTGGAGTACTGTGTGTAGTTCTGGTCACCTCACTATAGGAAGGATGTGATTGCACTAGAGAGGGTACTAAAGAGGTGATTTACCAGTTGTTGCTTGGGATAGAGTATTTGAGCTGTAAGGAGAAACTGAATAGGCTTGGATTGTTTTCTCTAGAGCGGAGAAGGCTGAAGGGGCACACGATTGACATGTATAAGATTATGAGATGTATGGACAGGGTGAATATGAAGCAGTTGATCCCCTCGGTTGAGGGGTTAATCACAAAGGGGCATTGTTTTATTGTAAGGGCTAGGAGATTGAGAGGGGATTTGAGAAAACTCTTTTTTCAATCAGTGGGTGGTCGGAGTCTGGACTGCACTGCCTGGGAACATAGTGGAGGGCAGAAACCTTACAACCATTAAAATGTATTTGGATGAGAACTTGAAACATTGTGACATTTAAGGATATGGGACAAGTAATGGAGAAAGTGATTTGTGTGGCTTTAAATGGTAATTAATGTCAGTGCAGATGCAACAGGCCATTGGGCCTTTTCTGTGCTGTATGACTCTGACCCTATGACTATGATAACCAGGTTAAGGTGGCGTAGGAGCATTTCATAGAACTATATATTATGCTGTCTTTCATGTGAGAGATTTCTCCTTATTAATTATAGCTCATCAAATACAAATAACTCAAAGAGACAATAATTCTGGTTGAAGACGTACTTTATTGTTGCCCAGACTGGTCCATGTGCAGAGGAGAACAAACTATTCTAAATTGCATTGTTATCAGTAGTACAATTCTAATTTTCAGAAGTAATTTGCCCATCTCTTTTGCTCATCCTAGCCATCCATGAGCCAGTCATTTTAGTATGAATCATTTACGTTTGCCAATGGCACTTTACTCTCTGGCAGCATGAGAATACATAAGTTCATCCCACTGTCTCCTTAGCAACCCCAGTATGTAGGTACGAAGAGTTCAAAAGTTCTTTTCCCATTGTCTGCTTAGCAACCCTTTATCAGGAAAATTGTATCGACCTATTCATTCTACTGTCTGGGAAGCTTGTACTTTCTAAAGCCCACACTGATAAAAGAGTTCATTTTGCTTCATTCAATAGCTGTATTGTTTTCAAAGCATGTGGTTCTTCATACTCAGCTGTATCCCACCATGACCTAGAGTGACATTAGCCAAGGTGTATGCTTTTAGTACAGAATATAATAGGGTTTCAAAAAATACATGTTAACTTCTCTAACAATGGTTATATGTGTTTCTATGCAAACTGTACCTTTGTAACTCCAAGTACTTGGAGTTACATTTATTTCTATACTATATTCAATCTAAATGAGTCTATCCTGATCTATTAGTCCTTTTAGTCCCAGGTTATCCTAAACCTCTCCAACAGGTGGCCGCATTTGGGATATAGTTTTCTGGTTCAGCAGAGGTGAAAAGTGGCCGCTTCTCTCCGGAGACAAAGCTGCAATTTGCTGCAGTTCTGAAGTTTAGCTATCTCTTTCCTGTTTCTTCCTAGGTTATCGTTATACCACTTCTTTTTATTTTCCTGTGGAGTCTGCTTTTCATAGGTACATGTCAATTTCCTCATTTCTCCACTTTGAAGTTACCACTTCTATAACCCCCATTCTTCTCTCTTCAGTCACAACACACAACATTTATTTCTCATTTATCGGCTAATTCACGTCTCATCAGTTCCCCAGCCATCTGCGTTTAACCAACTCTATTTTTTACTTTTTTTATGTTAATTTTCCCCAATTCTTAACACGAGAAAGAAAGAACTTAGCCTGTACTTTCCAGTTACTGCTAATTACAGATTTGATTAGAATTTAAGAGCAAACCTAAGAACATGATTAGCACTTTAAATGTAAGGGAATCAATGTAAGAGTATATAGACCAGTTCACTTTGCATGTCTTCAGAGGGGAACTGGGAGAGTTAGTTACTTTACTTTGCTGTCTTTGAAATAAACCTGTTTTAAGGCACAGGCTAGCTTCTGATTCATTCTTCCTCAACATACTGGAATTAACAGCAGGATATCCACTGGAACGTTGCCATAGAATTGTCGAACCATTGTGATGAATCTCTCAGAACAGCCAAATTTCTCCATTACCTTCACAATCTTCCGGTCGCTTCCAGGAGTTTTACCCTTCTGAAAGGACTTGACGGCCTTAAAGGCTTCGGCCAGGTCGACAAATGTGATGTAGAGATTCATGTTCTGTTCTTGGGACCTCTCCTGTCTAACTGCAAACACATATCAGTGGTTCCTCAACCTTTTCTGAAACCACACTGACTTTTCAGCAGGAATTCCCAGGCGAGATGTTGCACTAAGCAGCTCAGAAGGTTTCCGTCAAAGATTTTTCTAGTGATGTAGTGAGACTGCTCCATGATTGGTGAGTTTCTTACTGGTTGTATAGGTAGACGATGGAGGCATCAGTTCATTGCTCCCACATAGAGAGAAAGTTCAGTGAGCTTCTTGATCAGCCTTGTAGACCTCAGCTTGCATAGCATCAGTGCCTGGAGCTTTGCCACTATGTAGGAGTTTTATTTAGTTCGCCATCTTTATCAGCCAGGGAGGACATCAGGAGAGCCGTTAATGGTAACTTGCTACTTCTTCAAAATTTTTCTACAGCACATTTTTCTCCACCAGGCTCTTCGATACTTTCCACGATGGTGTTTCTTGCATTGGAATCAGATAGCATATGGATAGGGAGCTGCTCAATCTAAGACAACTCTACGCAAAGGTCAAGGTCACCTAGGACATGTTTCATGAATTATCTGTTCGTTTTTTGCTGCCAGTTCAGAGTTGGACATGCATGGACTTGTTCTCCAAAGCACATGGCAACCTCAACCTAATCATCACCACAAAGAAAACTAAATTAATGTAACAGTCTGCTCAAGGAAAGTCTTATCTTGAGCCCAAGTTTTCAGTCCTTGACTAGAACCTGTCAGCAGTGGATAAGTTAACTTATCTCAGCAGCACACTTTCTGTGATGACATTGACAATGAGACGTGCAAGAATTGCCAAAGTAAATGTAGCTTTCAGCAGATTTCAAACATCAGTCCTGAGGTGAAGTGGAGTCTATTTAAGTCTGCCTACCAAACTGGAAGTCTAAAGAGTCCTTCCCACTCTGCTCTATGCATATGAGACTTGGATAATGTATCAGCACCACGTCAAGCTCAGCAGCTTTCACTTCAGCTGCCTTCAAAAGCTTCTGAATATCAGACAGTAGGACAAATTATCAACACTGATCCAAACCACCACACCGTATTGTGGCCATCACAACTCAGTTGAGCTGGCCATGTAGTCCGAATGCCTGACACATGGGGGGGGGTGATTCTCCCAAAAGAGTTCTCAGTGCTGAATTCGTGGGAAAAATGGCATAAATCACGATTGTTTCAGTGGGAGTTCCAACTCGAATCTCCCAAACTCTGTGCAGGCAGAGGTCACAATCGTGAATCTCATTAAAAGCTAACGGGGTGGGACCTATTCAACCAGAGTCTGACACTTCTGGAACTCTGTGCATGTGCAATGGCCCCCACTGTCAGACTGCAGTTTGCTAGCCAGCTCAATCGCTGGCCAGTCCAGGACACTCGCAGTGCTGCCCCTCCACCACCCCCCCCAACAGTCCGATCACGACCCCCACAAGCATTCCCAGGCCATCCCAACCCTTGGCCCCCAGGCCAGCCTGGAGCGCCCCAATCTCCAACCCACCCTCCCCCAGCAATGATGATTCCAACCACCCCCCCCCCCCCCCAATCCTGGCACACCACCCCCCATAACCACGGGAGGCAGACATTCCTCCTACTCCAGCAGACACCCCCCCACGGGAGGCAGCACCCCCCAAAAGACCCCCCGCTCCAGCCCGCCCTGATTGCTGACCTCCCTGCAGCCCCGATCGATCCTGTCTGCATAGTGGCAGCCGATCTTGTCTGCATCGTGGCAGCGGGACACCCCCCCCGCACCAATTACCCCTAGGCCCTGTCCCCAGCTGGCCCCACACCATTGGCACTGGCCCCCTAGACTGTGCCCCTTGGCACTCTCCATGCCCAGTGGGCACTGCCAAGATGCCCCTGGGCATGGGTACATTGCCCCTTGGGCAGTGCCAGGAGCACAGGCTGGCACTGCCAGGGTGCCCATGCCAAGAGGGCACCACCTTCCATCACCCAACCCCTGAGAGCTCTGATTGCCCCCCCTTTCACTCTAGTGGGGTCGCCCTCTGGTTCCCCAAAAGTGGGGAGCTGCTCTAAACCGCGCCAGAGTGAAATTGTACTGGTGCGGTGAGAGATGCTATCGGGCCCTGAAGATTCAGTCCCAGGCCTGATAATTACATTGAAATCAAATTAAAATAACTACCTGGTGTTATCACCGGTTTCCCACGTGGCCCGATCACACCGCATTTCCACCACTGGATGAATGACATGCATCAGAAACGCATGCGCAAATTGGCGCACATACGAATCTCCAGGGCCCACCTGCCAAAAAATTAGTGGGTTGGAATGGGATAATTACCCCCATGCTTACCAAGCAAATCTTCTATGGTGAGCTTGAACCTGGGGTACACTCTAATGGCGGTCAAAGAAAGTGCTACAGGGACAATCTGAAGGCTTCACTTAGGATTTTTGATTTTGAATGTGAGTTCCTGGAGAAGCTTGTTTGTGATTGCAGCACCTGACACAACAAAATACAAAATGGTGCAGCCTCCTTGAAAAGCAAGTTCATATCAGAGGCAGAGAGAAAATGCAAGGAAAGGAAAGGAAATCCTGAGCTAGTCCAAAATCCTGTTCAAAACCCAATCATCTGTGATATCCTGACCTATTTGTAGCAGAACCTGAACAGCCATCTATATATCCACCAGAATCCTACCCTGATGGATGAAGAATATGGTCAACTTCACCTCAAAGAATGAACAAGACAAGATTACTGATATTAGCTTTTTGATTTAGAATTTATAAGAATGACAGGCGATCTCCATGAAGCATTTAAGATTCTTAAGAGGCTTGACAGGTTAGATTCTGAGAGGTTGTTTCCCCTGGTAGGGGAATATAGAACAAGAGGGCAGTCTCAGAATAAGGAGCCAGTCATTTATGACTGAGGTGAGGAGACATTTCTTCCCTCAGAAGATTGTGAATCTTTGCAATTCTCTATCACAGAGGATTATGGATGCTCCATTGCTGAAAATTATTAAGACTGAGACAGACAGATTTTTGGTCTCTCAGAGAATCAAAAGATATAGCTCTCTTTTTTTCTCTTTCCATAGATGCTATCAAAGCTGATGAGCTTTTTCTAGTACTTACTGTTTTTACTATTGAAGGAAAGAAAAATATTGTTTGAAATGTATTTCTAAATTGCCTTCAAAACTTCACTATTTCTTCCTAATTTTAACCACAACACGTTTTTCTGCATCAAACAAGTGAAGTGTTCTATGTAACAGCGATAACAATCTATTACAAAAATGCATCAGATTCCTGCCACTATCAATAAATATTCTGTATGTGTGTGTGTGTGTGTGTGTGAGAGTGAATTTGCTCTGCCTGCTCTTGACAAAAATTCAAAGTTCTCATTAGTTGGTTTGTCCTCACAGTTTTAACTGAGAAGTTATATTTTCTGATTATTCATTGTAAGCAATCAGAAAAATGACTGCTTTAAATTGAAATGCTGCCAAACCTGATCTTCAGAACATTATTTACTGAATGTACTTGCTATTTATAACTTCAACCGATTACAGGAGCAAGAAAGAAATTGATAAAACTCTAACTGCTGCATTTAACACATGCACTCACAACATATCCAGTCAATTGTTTAAAACAGGTTGAACAGAGGGCTTTGAAGCTGTGAATAAACTCTCTGCTTTCCATGTTGCACATTTTAATTTTTTTTATTCTGCAAATAAATATTCATGTCTCACAAATTTGATTGAGGTTTTTGAAGCGGTAACCAAGAAGGTAGATGAAGACAGTGCGGTTGATGTTGTCTACGTGGAGTTTAGCAAGGCCTTTGACAAGGTACCGCATGGTAGGTTGTTTCATAAGGTTAAATCTCATGGGATCCAGGGTGAGGTATCTAAATGGATACAAAATTGGCTTCTTGACAGAATAAGAAGTCTCACAACACCAGGTTAAAGTCCAACAAGTTTATTTGGTAGCAAAAGCCACTAGCTTTCAGAGCGCTGCTCCTTCGTCAGGTAAGTGGGAGTTCTGTTCACAAACAGGGCATATAAAGACACAAACTCAATTTACAAAATAGTGGTTGGAATATGAGTCTATACAGATAATCAAGTCTTAAAGGTACAGACAATGTGAGTGGAGAGAGCATTAAGCACAGGTTAAAGAGATGTGTATTGTCTCCAGACAGGACAGTTAGCAAGGTTTTGCAAGCCCAGGCAAATCGTGAAGGTTACAGAACCCAAGATCCTGGTTGAGGCTGTCCTCATGCGAGTGGAACTTGGCTATCAGTCTCTGCTCGGCAAGTCTGCGTTATCGTATGTTGTGAAAGCTGACTTGGAGAACACTTACCCAAAGATCAGAGGCTGAATGCCTGTGACCACTGAAGTGTTCCCCAACAGGAAGAAAACACTTTATTGCCTGGTGATTGTCGAGCGGTGTTCATTCATCCATTGTCGTAACGTCTGCATGGTCTCCCCAATGTATCAAGCTTCGGGATATCCTTTCCTGCAGCGTATCAGGTAGACAACGTTGGCCGAGTTGCAAGAGTATCTACTGTGTACTGGTGGATGGTGTTCTCATGTGAGATGATGGCATCCGTGTCGATGATCCGGCATGTCTTGCAGAGGTTGCTGTGGCAGGGTTGTGTGGTATTGTGGTCACCGTTCTCCTGAAGGCTGAGCAGTTTGTTGCAGACAATGGCGCATTTGAGGTTATGCAGTTGTTTGAAGGCAAGAAGTGGGGATGTGGGGACGGTCTTGGCGAGATGTTTGTTTTCATCAATGACACGTTGAAGGCTCTGGAGAAGATGTCTCCCGCTTACCTGATGAAGGAACAGCGCTCTGAAAGCTAGTGGCTTTTGCTACCATGTAAACCTGTTGGACTTTAACCTGATATTGTGAGACTTCTTATTGTGTTTACCCCAGTCCAACATCGGCATCTCCACTTTTTGACAGAAGCCAAAGGGTGGTTGTAGAGGGTTGTTTTTCAAGCTGGAGGCCTGTGACCAGCGGTGTGCCTTAGGGATCTGTGCTCAGTCCCACTGTTATTTGTCATTTATATTAATGATTTGGGTGAGAATATAGGAGGCATGGTTAGTAAGTTTGCAGATGATACCAAGATTGGTGGCGTAATAGATAGTGAAGAAAGTTATCTCTGATTGCAATGGGATCTTGATCAATTGGGCCAGTGGGCTGACGAATGGTAGATGACATTTAATTTAGATAAATGCAAGGTGATGCATTTTGATAGATTGAACTAGGGCAGTACTTACTCAGTTAATGATAGGGCATTGGGGAGAGTTACAGAACAAAGAGATCTAAGGATACATGTTCATAACTCCTTGAAAGTGGAATCACAGGTGGACAGAATGGTGAAGAAGGCATTCAACATGCTTGGTTTCATTGATCAGAACATTGAATACTAGTTGAGACGTCTTGTTGAAGTTGTACAAGACATTGGTAAGGACACACTTGGACTACTGTGTACAGTTCTGGTCACCCTGTTATAGAAAAGATATCATTAAGCTAGAAAGCGTGCAGAAAATATTCACTCGGATGCTACCAGGACTTGATGATTTGAGTTATAAGGAGAAACTGGATAGAATGGGACTTTTTTCCCTGGAGCGTAGGAGGCTGAGGGGTAATCTTATAGAGGTCTATAAAATAATGAGGAGCATAGATCAGCAAGATAGTCAATATCTTTTCCCAAAGGTAGGGAAGTCTAAAACTAGAGGGCGTAGGTTTAAGGTGAGAGGGGAGAGATACAAAAGTGTCCAGAGGCGCAATTTTTTCACAGAGGATGGTGAGTTTCTGGAATAAGCTGCCAGAGGTAGCAGTAGAGGCGGGTACAATTTTGTCTCTTAAAAAGCGTTTAAACAGTTGCATGGGTAAGATGGGTATAGGGGGATATGGGCCAAATGCGAGCAATTGGCTTTAGCTTAGGGGTTTAAAAAAAGGGCGGCATGGTCAAGTTGGGCCAAAGGGCCTGTTTCCATACTGTAAACCTCTATGACTCTATGCAAAGAAGGTTGCTATTCAGTTTAAAAGCTGGTGAATGCTTTGTGAAAGCTGGCCTGAATTAGGGGACCAACATTGGGAACCAGTGGACAGACAAAAATTCAGGTAGAATGGCTTTTACTTCCTACATGAACGATTCTATTATCTATTTTTGAATAAAACCACCTGCAGTTCCCACTCACTGCCTGTAGTTTCTACTCAATTGCACTCTTTTCTTCACTGCAATGCAGAATCAGTATAACCAGCACAAAGGATTGTGCAATTCTAAGCACAAATTGTAATTAGTGTAACTGGTGTTTCTGTTGATTTTCGTTTTAAAACTTCACACCAGAGGCCAACCCTACCCATAAATCTGACCAGCATCTGCCCTTGCTCTGGATGAATTAGTCACTATTGGGCATTTCTGCTAATTGCATTTCTTTCAGGCCTTTGAGGAGGCTCCAAAAAATAAGGTGGATCTTTTTGATGCAAGCACATTAATAGGTACATTTGTTTTGATATTGACCAAAGAAAACATTGGGCCTATTGAGCCTGCTCTGCCATTCAATTAGATCATGGCTGATCATCTATCTCAATACCACTTTCCCGCAATGGACCCATATTTCTTGATGTCATTAGTATCCACAAATCTATTGATTTCTAGTTTGAACATGGTCAATATTTGAGTTTTCACAGCCCCCTTGGTAGAGATATCCAAAGATACACACCCTCACCTCATTCTTAACAGGCCTACCCCTTATTCCAAGACTGTGCCCCCAGTTCTAGACTCACCAGCTAAGGGAAATATCCGATCTACATCTGCCCTGAGATACTCTAAGAGTTCTACAAGTTTCAATGAGATAACCTCTCATTCTTCGAAACTGTCAAAAATACAGGCCTAGTTTTCACAATCTCTCCTCATAAAACAATCCTTCCATCCCAAGGATTATTCTGGTGGACCTTCTATATCCTTCCATTGCTAAAGAGATCAAAACTGTACATAATATCCCAGGTGCAGTCTCACCAAGGGTGTTTACAATTACAGCAAGAAGACATCTTTATTCCAATACTCAAACTTCCTTGTGATGAAAGCCAACATATCGTTTGCCTTCCTATTTGCCTGTTGCACCTGCATGTTAGCTTCAAATGACTCTTGAAATGGAACACCCAAGTCCTTTTGGACATCAACACTTCCCAGCTTCTTGCCATTTAAGAAATATTCTACCTTTCTGTTTCTCCTACATAAATGGATAACTTCACATTTATTCACATGATATCCCATTTGTCATGCTCTGCTCATTCACTTAGTCTATCCTTGTCTCCTTGAAGCCTGCCTGCTAACTCCTCAAATTTATATTTCAATCTCATGTTGTGTCATCAGCAATTTTGGAAATACATTTGGTCCCTACATCCAACTCATTTGTATGTATTAAGAACAGTTGTGGCCCTATTTCATTTTCTAAACACACTGAAAGAATGTTGGGACCTACTTCAGTTTTTACTGTTCTGGTATTTTTGTCACTTATAATTGCTGGAATAGCAACAGTTTTCTTCTCACTAAAGGGCTTCAGGCAATTTTTTTTTAATTTGGAATGTTCTTCTAATATCACATCTGATTTCTTTTTCTCTCATTCCTAAATACGTGCGTACATTCCTTTTTACTGTTTTTCTACTCATGTTAAACTTTATTCACATCAACTGTGATATTACTGGGCCTTTAAGAAATGTACTTTAATCATAATTGTCTGCAGTTCTGGCATTTTATCAGTATCAACCTAAATACCAGCATCTTGTATTGTTGTTGCAGCAGCCTAATTGTTTCTACTGACTAGAATGTTGGTTTAAATCTGAACTAATACTCTACCCCTGTTTTCCCCTGGGATCTTGCAGAGTGGAGCTTCATTGGGATGATTGGCAGGTGTGGTCATATGTCATGGGAAGCTGGGCTTTTTCCACAGATTATTCAAGATCAGGAGCTGCTTTTGGAGCTGAGAGAGCAGTGTCCCTTTACCCCTTTCTGAAGTTGGAGACTGCAGTCTATCAGGAGATAAGTCTCTTTTTTGGAGATTCTGCTTTATGAGAGTTGTTGCTTTTGAAGCTGCAGAGGGAAAGGTATCTTTTTCTGCCTCTGGGATCTGGAGATTAAGAACTGCCAGAGGCTGAGTTTGCTTCTCTGAGATTTTGCTGTTTTGAGGATACATCCTTTTCTGAAAAGCATTGTCTGCATTTCTGTCCAAAGTGTTAAAAAGCTGAAAATCCAGCATCACTTAGAGCGTATGTGATTTTGTGCTAATTCTAACAAAAGATGTAGGTCTATGGGGTATCACTTTAAATTGGAACAACAGAGATAACTAATTGTTAAGAAATATACAGTGTCATGTTTAAGTCTTGTAATTGGTCAATTATTTTTTGTTATAAATTAATTCTCTTTGTTACATTCTTATTTGTATTCTTAAATAAACTTTGGTAAAAGCTTCTGAGTGAAACACCTGTTGCTCCAATGCCAAAATCGAATGTAAAACTTAGGGTCTAGGCTAACTTCACAAAGCACCTTGGAGTTTCTGGCCTGGGTCTTAACACAACCTTTTAGGTGACAATATTGTGGTGATTGTCCATTTAACTATCAATCTGCAGAGTAAGTAATACATGACCTGAGGAACCAATCAGGGAGCAGGGTGGGGAATATCTCTGGTGAGTGCAAGGATTCTGTTCTCAGACTCATATTGGGAGCTAATTGCAGCCACAACTATACCTCTGCATAGTTTTAACCTGGTGTGTTTTCCTTAACCTGGTGAATGGCCATTTTTACATTTGTTGACAGAAATTTTAAAATTGATCCTAGGACTGTGAGTATCCAGTTTATATAGATGTTCAGTGAAGTTGCAAAAAGATGAGAGTACTTACCAATATTCTCATCTTTGAACAGATAGACCTATCTATGTCCCACCCTCTGTGGAAGAGTCAATGTTAGAGTGCATGCCAAGTGAATTAAGTAGGGGAGGAGGCAAAGTGCGATCCAAATTTATAATCTGATTCACAATCTCATAGCCCCAAGCACATGCACCCAACTCCAAATCATTCACCGAGCTTGAAAGTTAGTGAAGTCACATTTCCAACCTAAACCATCGGTCATATTCCAGAGATTCAAATTTAATAAGGGAGAGAGCCCCAGGTAAAATGATTGTGACTTATGTCACTAAATTGAAGCAGATGTCAGAATATTGTGACTTTGGAGCCACCTTGAATGATATGTTATAGGACAGATTAGTCTGTGGGGTGAACAATGAGATGATTCAACTGAATTAAATTGTAGAGGTTGATATTTTTAAATGAGCAATGGCGTTAGCACAGGCAATGGAAAGCACTGATAAAGGAGCACAAGCGTTAAAAAAAGTGCAAAATGGTGCCAATCACTAGTATATTTCTATGTTAGGGTGGGAACCTGCAGTCAGCAGTGGCACCAAGAGGAGTAGCCGCAAGATAGGAAATGTATTCAGCCACAAATAAGACAAGACAATTTAGAAGAAACACTCAATCAGCAAAGTTCGAAACAGAGTCTTACCAATGTGTAGGTAACCACTTCTCTGAATCCTGAGGCTGGGATTTTTTTTGTCATGGGAGAGGCCACTTAAGGCATAAGTGCAGAGCCAAGCCAAATCTACCGAGTAGCTGAATAAATAATGTGTCACCGCTATACAATGTGGAAGAGTCTAGCATGAACGATTTAAATATTCACTCATTGTTTAATATAAAAGCAGGTAAGATAGCCCCTATTACTTTAATGCTCTGGTAAATGGGAAGATAGAAGTTGATACAGGGGCATCAGAAACTATCATAGGTGAACATACATATTGGTCCTTGAGAGAAGGAGTTCAACCATTGAATTTGAAGTGCACTGCAGCCAAGTTAACAACTTATACTGGAGAAGTGACAAAAATAGTGGGCATTGCAGTGGTACTTCTAAGCTTGGGCAGCAGTCTTCCCAACTCCCAGTGACCATAATAACAGGCAAAGGACCAAGCCTTCTCAGCCATCATTGAGGAAATCAAGTTACATGGGACTGAAAGGGAAGAGGACTGCCTGAACTGATGAAGAAATACAAGAGCGTGTTCAAGGATGAATTAAGCAAAATAAAAGGCCTGCAAACAAAGATCTATATGAATCCAGTGGTGATCTCTCAAATCTTTAGGGTGAGATCAGTACCGTATGCTTTATGAGAGAAAGTACATAGTAAATTAAAGTGAATGGAGGAACTGAGCATTATCCAGCCAGTTACGTTTGCAGAATGGGCAGCACCCATTGTTCCCATATTGAAACCAAATAAGATGTTCACATTTGTGATAATGAAAATTTAACAGTTAATCAGGCTGCCAAGTTGGATAAATATCTAATCCCAATATTGAAGACCTGTTTGCAAAGCTGGTTGGAGGATATCCTTCGACAAAGCTAGGTATGAGTCATGCATATCAGCAACGCAAATATTAGATGACACTTCTCGAGGCAATGTCGCAGTAGGCTCACACAAAGGGTTGTTCCAATACACACACCTATCTTTTGGTGTGCCTTTGTATGTGCAATTTTCCAGAGCACATTGGGGAGTCTGCTGCAGGGTCTGCCACAAGTTATGATATATCTTCATAATATTCTCATAACCGGACCAGAGAAGCTGAGCATTGAACAAAATTAGCAGAGGTACTGAGGAGATTTCAAGAAGCTGAAATTTGTGTCAAGAAGGAGAAATGAAAATTTCAAGCCACTGAAGTAACCTGCCAGGGGTACCATGTAGATGCATAAGGATTACACCCCATGGAAGACAAGGTCAAGATGATAAAGGAGACATCGGCCCTGCAAATAATTTCTCAGCTCAAGTCATTTTTCAGGATGGTAAATTACTGCGGGCATTTTTTTCATCAAACTTATCAATGTTATTGGTCTCCTTGCATATTCTTCTAAAGAAACACTAACGTTGGTTTTGGAAGACTCCCCAGAAAGAAGCTTTCAACAGAGTAAAACAATTGCTGCATTCTTCTAACTTGTTAGTACATTTCAGCCCATCGAAGGACTGGTGTTGACCTGCAATGCCTGTCCACATGACATTGGTGTGGTGTTGTCCCATGAGATGGAGAGTGGATCTGACATACCAATAGATTATGTCTCAAGGACCTTCTCAGAAGCTGGAAAAGGCTACTTACAAATTGAGAAAGAAGGATTATCTATAGTATTTGGTGTCAGGAAATGTCTCCAGTACTTGAATGGTATGCAATTACCATCATTTCTGTCCATAAGCTGCTCTTGGCTGTTTATAAGACAGCAAGGCTATTCCACTAATTGCAACAGCAAGAACTCAATATTGGGCAATTCTGTCTGCCGCCAAGTATACATTCAAGCACCGAGCTGGAACACACATTAGCAGATGCACTTAGCTGCCTACCTTTACAAGAAAGTGTTGCAGCTGCTCCAGTACCATAGGAAATTTGTCATGGCATTGAATTTTTTGGACAGGGTTGCCAGTCTTGACAAAGTAAATCAGATACTGGACCAATCGGGATCTACTTCTGTCCAAAGTGAAATACAATATTCTTACTGGTTGGGTCAGGGAGCCAGCACTGTGCCATGCCACCCAACATCCAACATCCAAGCAACTAGCTGAGCAAGCTGTCCAAACCTTTAAGTTTGGCCTAAAGAAAATGTCATGAGGAATCCTGGAGACCAGAACCTTGTGCTTTCGTTTTTGGCTACTGGACAACAACGGTAATCCCATCAGCAGAATTGTTAATGAACTGTCGTCTCAATATGAGACTGAGCCTCAGATTTCCAAATTTTCCAGCGAGGGTAGAGGCCAGCCAAAGCGATTAGAAGGCAAGTCATGATTCATATTGGTCAACATCGTTGTTTATAGTGGATGATACTACGTTTGTGAGATCAAGTAATGGGTCCCAGGAATTGGCTCTAAAACTGAAACCATAGAAACCCTACAGTGCAGAAGGAGGCCATTTGCACCATCAAGTCTGCAGCGACAACAATCCTACCCAGACTCAATCCCCGTAAGTATACATATTTACCCTGGTAATCTCTCTAACCTACGCATTCCAAACATTAAGGGACAATTTAGCATAGCCAATCAGCCTAACTCGCACATCTTTGGACTGTGGGAGGAAACTGGAGAACCCGGAGACCCATGCAGACACAGGGAGAATGTGAAAATTCCTCACAAACAGTGACCCAAGCCGGGAATCGAACCTGGGTCCCTGAAGCTGTGAGGCAGCACTGCTAACCATTGCATCTGCATGCCGCCCACTCTGTCTTATTAAGCAGATGAAGAGGAAGGATCATATGAGAAAATTTGGACCATTCGAAAAGAAGAGAGATGCCCCAGCAACCAGTTTTGCCATCAGGAAAATGTTGTTGACTGTTTTAGCACTGAAGTACCTGCTCGTCCTGTGGCAGGCCCAACCAACGTCTCCATGGAAACAGTAGAGCTGAACTGCCAGTGCCTGTCATCATGGTTTCAGCTAATGGTAATCCTGTGGAATGCCCCAGACAGAGGAATTATGCCATTCCACAAGGTCTCAGAAACCCCCTGGAAGTCTTGATTTATAATTGACTAAATTCATGTACTAAATGTTTAATTATCTTGGAATGTGTAAATTAAGTATTGGCATCTATAAGGAAGGACTTAGAGGGGAAGGGATGTGGTGATTGTCCCTTTAAGGATCAATCTGTACAGTAAGGATCACATGGCCCAGCGACCCAATCGGGAAGCAGGGTTGGGGAACACCCTGGTAAGCTCGGTGCTTCTGTTCTCGGGAGCTGATTGCAGTCACGAGATTCCACGCCATGCCTCTGTTTTAGTTTTTAACCATTAAATGAATAAGTTGTGTTTTCCCTAAACTACTGAACGAGTATCTTCATAAATAGGCACCAGTAACATTGACATAATTTTTGTTATTGAGCTGGCTGGAGTTCCATAAATTGGAACATGGACCTGTTGCGATTTCTTTTTTTCCCCTAATTTTCTTGAACGTTTGTGTTAGCATCTTGCTTTCATTCACTTTGATGTGTCACTGTCTGAAAATCAGAAATAAAAATAACATTCAATGTCTTTAGTAGATTTCTGCTATTAAGTCGCGCTTAAAATATCAGCCTATCTTTTCTTTTTCAGACCTTTATGACCAACTGCACATTTGTAGCTCTTATATTTGTTTTTAATCAGATTAGGATCGTCTTGCATACTTGCATGGTCACAGGCAAGGCAAAAAAAACATTCTGGTCTCTACTTTCTGAAATCTGGTTCAATCCAAATGTAAAATTGGAGATTTAATTGTAAGAACCTTGTCACAATAGTGGGAGGAACAGCAGCTGGTGTTATATAACAACAGGAGTCAGCACAGTGCACAGATCTGTGCCACTGTGCTGGCCTGAGGCCTCCAGATTGTGAAGACTGAGCTCAAATGAAGGACAAAGCGAGGGCACAGAAAGTAAGAGATTACAGCAGCAGTGATAGAGCAAGGGAAAGACCATAGCAAAACTAGAAGCACAAAGAATAGGTTTTTAAGATTAAAGAAAACAGATAAAAACATGAGTCTCAGCAATTTTTTTAAGAGCTGTGATTTTAAAAAGGAGTAAAATGTTAACAATGTTTCCCAATTTTATTAAAATATTATAGAGAATAAATAAAATTTGAATAATAATGCTGCACAATTTGCCAATGTTAATGTACTTACAGCCCTCAAGCCTGGTCATCCATTTAATAAAATTATGGCTGATTTGACAGTAATCTCAAATCTGCATCCCGCCTACCCCTGACAACCTATCGCGCCCTACCTTACGAAGAATCTATCTGCCTCTGCCTTAAAATTGTTCAAAAACTCTGCTTCAACTGTCTTTTCAGAAAGAGTTCCAAAGACTCAAAACACTCAGAAGAAATTTTGCCTCATCTCCATTTTAAATGAGTGATCCCTTATTTGTAAACACTGACCCTGAGCTCTAGATTCTCCCAGAAGAGGAACCATCCTCTCCACATCCACGCTATCAAGACCTTTTAGGATCCCTGTACGTTTCAATCAAGTCACCTATTGTTCTTCTAAACACCAGCAAGCCTAACCTGTCCAACCTTTCCTCATAAGACAGCATATTAGTCTGGTAAATCTTCTCTGAACTGGTCCCAATGTATTTATATCCTTGCTTAAATAAGGTGGTCAATATTGTGAATGTACTGCAGATGTGTTCTCACCAGTACTTTATGTACCTGAAGCATAAACCCTTACTTTTGTATTTGATTCCCCACACAATAAATGATAACATTCTATAAACTGTCCTAATTATTTGCTGTACTTGCATATGAGCCTTTGGTGCAAATCCCTCTGCATCTCTAAGCTCTGCAATCTCTCACCATTTAGATGATTTTTTAAATTCTTCTTTCCAAATTGAATGATTTCACATTTTCCCCACATTATATTCCACTTTCCAAATTGTTGTCCACTCAATTAACCTATCTATATCTTTCAATAGCCCCCTTACATCCTCTTCACAACATAATTTTGTAGTTATCTTTATGTCATCAGCAAATTTAGTAGTCATCCCTTGAATCCTTAACCCAAGTAATTTTATAAAAGTTATAACAATTGAAGTCCCAGCATTCCTCTTGTTACATCTTGCCAACTTGAAAAGAACCATTTATGCCTATTCTCTGCTTCCTGTTAACCAGCCAATCTTCTATCCATGCCAATATGTTATCTCCCTACACCACAGGCACAGTAACCTTTGAAGTGGCACTTTACCTGATGCCTTCTGGAAATCTAGGTACAATACATTTACTGTTTCCCCTTTTATTCACAGCACTTCTTCAAAGAACTCCAATAAGTTAGTTAAACTTCCATATCGATTCTGCCTGGTTACCTCGAACTTATCTAAGTGCCCTGCTAGAACTTCTTTAATAATAACTTCAAACATTTTTCTTAAGCTAATCAGAATCTTGCTTTCTGTCTCTCTCCCTTCTTGAATAACATGTGATACTGTGGTATTTTGAGGTAGGATTGCTTTAAGAGGCAATGTTTTGTTATAGGAGTTGATTTGTCTGGTAACCTGCAGCAGGTGAGGGGAATGTAGGATAATAACTGATTTTAGCTCAGAATGTGTCACTTTGTAGAGTCATTAGACCTTCTGTTTATTTTGGTTTCCAGGGATTTTAGACTAGGTATGCAGAATCATGTGAGCTTTTGATTAGGTTGATTGGCAAGAGCAGAGTCATGTGATTAATGTGGGGCACTAAGTTTGTAGGAAAGCCCAGTTTAATTTTAATTTTAAAATACAAGCAGTTACTGCCAGAAGAAAACAGTGTCCCTGTCTCTCTCACGCCCTCCATAGGCTTTCTGAAAGCTCCAAGCCAGGTAACATAAGTCAAAGTATGTGTGCCTGTGTTTTACTAGCTAATTTTATAGAGGAAGTTAAGTCTGTAAGATAAATATTGCCTAATTGGAACTCATAGGTTAGCAGTTAAGAGTTGTGACTTGTCATGTTTAAATGTTATTCAGTTTTTAAAAGTTAAGCTGATTTATTAGTTATAATTAAACTATGTTGTTCAATAAAAGCTTGTAAGTAGAATCACACCTGGAGTGAAACATCTTATCCTCACACTAATGCTAAAACAGAAATATTGTTGGGGTCCAATCTGTCTTCATAATATACCTTGGGGTTTCTGATCAGTACCTGAACAAATTTGGTATCGTCAAACTAATGGGACTCTCTCTAAATCTCCCAAATTTAGGACAATTAAAATCAATGCATCAACTCTCTTACTTGACAATTCTTTTAAGACCCTAGGATGAAGTTTTCAGGATTCAGTCACAGGGGAGCAGCTGAGCCCCATGCCATAGAGTTTGGAGATGAGTTTCATAGGAATAATGGTGTTGAAGGCTGAGGTGTAGTCAATAAATAGAACATTGTTATCTAGGCGATCCAGGGTTGATTGCAAGGACAGAGAGATGTTGATGGAAAAATGGCAATTTGAGGTTCTTTAATAATACAAGACAATATTACTGGTTCTACCAGCCAGGAATTCATGTCACCCGACTCCCACCTTTCCACTCTGACTTCAACAAAGGGTGTGAATCCCTTTCTCTATGTCCTATAATTGTTATTGTTCCAAACATGTAGGCTTAAGGGAGGTTGTGGGATCCTTTGCCCTAGCAGACTAATTACTCTGGTCATTCTGGTATGTCAGCATGAATGGCTGGAAAATTCTAGCCATAGAAAATATAGTAAATCAATCATGGAGAATATAAGGAGACAATGATATAAATAGGGCTTGCATCATGAAAGAAATAATTGTGAGGCCATAACTGATGCCCATGGTTTTTTAGATAGTCAATGTTATAAAAAGACCCCTTGAAGGAAAATGTCAGGGTTATAACTCATACCTATATCTCACGTGCTGCATATTTGAATATTTAAATATACAATAATATACTAATTCCATAATACATATTATATTTTCTAATCTCACCGCTTTGATTTATTCAAAGATACTAACCAGGTATTTCACTTTGTCCTAGTCCTTGAAGATATTAGAAGTGAAGAATATATACCGATATCCTACATAAACCCAAGAAGGAGGTAAAGCCATAGCTTAGAGATAATAAGGTTAAGTGCTGTGTGAGAAGTTTGAGGTCCATTTTCTATTTTGGAGTATGGTGACTGTCCCTTTAAGGGTAACACAGCAGAACAGAGTCATCTGGCTTGAGTGACCAGTTGGGATTGAGAGTGGGAATTATCCTACCAGATGGGGCCTTCTCAAGCAGAAGGCATCTGGATGGTATGTAGAGACATGTAGGGACTGAGGCAGCTGGTGGGCTGTTCCAAGGCAGGTGAGGGGGCTTCCAGCTCTGTACAATTTTTCCTTATTAATAAATACCCTTTGTGTTCCTAATGAAGTCTGTGAGAATACACCATTATGTTTGGTGACGAGGATAACATGGTTTATGAGAACACTGTCTCTGGCCCAACACGTGTGAGTGAGTATCCTGTTATAATCGAAGTCTGAAAAACAGAATGTTCACCCAAATGCCTGTCTTTGGGCTGTTGAGATATTACGATGTGGAGATGCTGGCTTTGGACTGGGGTAAACACAGTAAGAAGTCTCTCAACACCAGATTAAAGTCCAACAGGTTTATTTGGTAGTAAACGCCACTAATTTTCGGAACGCTGTTCCTTCGTCAGGTGAATGGAGAGTTCTGATTCTAAACAGGGCATATAAAGTCACACTCAGTTTACAGAATACTGATTATACTGCGAGTCTTTACAGCTAATCTGCTATTCAAGTTTTAAAGGTGCAGACAATGTGAGTGGAGATAGCATTAAGCATAGTTTAAAGAGATGTGTATTGTCTCCAGCCAGGACAGTAAGTGAGAGGTTGCAAGTTCAGGCAAGTCCTGGAGGATACAGATAGTCTGACGTGAACCGAAGATCCCGGTTGGGGCCGTCCTCGTGTGTGGAACTTGGCTATCAGTTTCTGCTCAGCAACTCTGCACTGTTGTATGTCGTGAAGGCCGCCTCGGAAAACGTTTACCCAAAGATCAGAGGCCGAATGCCCATAACCGTTGAAGTGCTCACCAATAGGAAGGGAACAGTCTTGCCTGGTGATTGTCGAGCGGTGTTAATTCGTCTGTTGTCTTCGCATCTGCATGGTCTCCCCAATGTACCATGCCTCCTGTCTGGAGACAATACACATCTCTTTAACCTATGTTTAATAGTATCTCCACTCACATTGTCTGCGCCTTTTTAAGACTTGATAACAGGTTAGCTGTAAAGATTCGCATTCTAATCAGTATTCTGTAATCTGTGTGCACCTTTATATGTTCTGTTTGGGATCAGAACTCTCCACTCACCTGACGAAGGAACAGCGTTCCGAAAGCTAGTGGCGTTTATTACCAAATAAACCTGTTGGACTTTAACCTGGTGTTGAGACTTCTTACTGTTGAGATATTGCCAGATCCTGAGGGGGCGGATGTGGAATAAAACTGAGCTGGCCGATGGTCAAAAGTTTAGAAATGTACAGAAAAAGAATCAAGAGAAAATTATCTTCAGAAGAAAGAGCTGGGATTTTGAGTTAAAGGAAAAGGAAAACTTAAGTTTAAAAAAGACAAAGGACACAATCTTTCCTACTGTTCATGCCACTGCTGCGAATTCAGGGAATTTTACAAACAGCCAAATCTCTGTTCACTGTGGCAGGGTGGGAAAGTCTCACCGGTGTGAACAGTGGTAAGATTGCTGCCAGAGTTGTTGAAGAAAAAAAAAGCACAGAGAGCAGTGTTTAAAGTGAAAAGAAAAACTACCCCAAAGAACTGCAACGAGATTCTAAAGTGGAGGCTGAGATTGCCGAGCTCCCGATGCAAGCGGAGCTCTGCAGGGTGAGGGGGCGAGGGTCCCGGTGGAAGTCCCTGCACTGAAGGACTGCAGGCAGTGAAGTTTTGGGGAGAAAAGAACTCCCATCCTGGTTTGAGAAAAATAAGTTTAAAAAGTTGAGGAAAATGAAAAGGTCCAAAACGGACGGTGGGCCAGAGGCAAATAGAGGCAGTGAAATTAGCAAAAAGAAAAGAGCATCTAAAGAATTAAAAAACACAGATTCTCCATGTGGCCAAGGGAGAGAAAAAGCTGCAGTGATTGCTAGAAGGGCTTTTTACCAGTAAAAGAGAAGTTTTAAAAGTTTAAATAAGGAGCAGCCAAAATTAACGCCAAGACTTCAAATGTGTGGGAAAAATACAGAAACAGCAGCAGCTGAAAGCTTTAAAAAAGGCTGACAGTCTTACAGCGATTATCCATTCAAAGTAGTGATATATTTAAGATGGCAACGCACTTAAAGCGGCAACCACAAAAAGAAACAAGTGGCTATGGACAAGAAAATTAGAAAAGACCCCACATAGAGGACAACTCTCAAAAAGGTCCATAAGCAACAAAGACCACAAGGTAGAGCAATGAAAGAACCCAGAAAGGAAGCACTGAAATAATCTGGAAGGTGGGTACAGAAAGATCCCAGAAAGAGGGCACTGAAAGACACCAAAAAGGCAATAACAAAAGGAGGGCAACAAAAGGCATTAAATGTCCAAATGAAGGACAAGAGAGAATTGTAGAATGGAAACAAGTCAACTCTTTGTTGGAGACAGACACCCGACCAACAATGAAACCAAAAAGGATTTTGCCTAACTTAAGACAAGTAGAAATGAAGGTTCCATTTGTAAAATGTCAATGTCCAGTAAGAACATAGACAGTGACCCAAGCTGGGAATTGAACCTGGGTCCCTGGCGCTGTGAGGCAGCAACAAAGTGGCACAGTGGTTACCACTGCTGCCTCACACAGAACTCTCCATTCACCTGACGAAGAGGGAAACCTCGAAAGCTTGTGAGTATTATCAAATAAATCGGTTGGACTAAAACCTGGTGTTGTCAGACTTTTTACTGTGCCTCACATAGCACCAGGGATCCGGGTTCAATTGGATCACTGTCCATGCAAAGTCTGCACATTCTCCCCACGTCTGCATGGGTTTCTTCTGCATGCTCTCATTTCCTCCCACAGTCCAAATCACGTGCTGGTTAGGTGAATTGGCCATGCTAAGTTCTCCTTTAGTGTACCCAAACAGGCACTGGAGTGTGTCGACTAGGTGATTTTCACAGTAACTTCATTGCAGTGTTAATGTAAACCTAATGTGACACTAATAAAAAAAACTTAATTTTAAAACTAACCACTATGCTACTCAAAAAGTGTTATGAGATTTTTTTATATCCACCTGAGCAGGCAGATTGGGCCTTGGTTAGATGTTTCATCTCAAAGACAGCACCTCTGACAGTGCAGCATTCACTCAGTACTTTTTGAGTGTCAAGCTTGATTTTTGAGAAAAACATTTTTGTAGAACATGGCCAGATATAAAATACATATATAATTGAGAAGAAAATCTTTTAAACTGTAAGATTCATCTGTTGTATGATGACATCATGTCACAAATAACAACACTATCTTTGTAATTCAACTTTGGTACTGACTTTAAAAAGTAGGGTAGGCATTTCTGTCCCTCCTGACTAAAACATGCTGCATTTTGTTTCTCCCAGTAAGTGCGGCAGATAATAAATCTCGAGCCCCAACATCTCGCCGGCTCTTTCTGTCTTTGTGCTGAGCTCCCATTCAAAGCTATCACCTTCAATGGAGAGTTTGCCTTTGCCTACCTTAGTGTGGAAACCATGACAACAGCATTGTCTGTTTAGCTCAGATCCCTGCAGGTGCTTCTGAATGGAAACCATTCCAACATCACAGGTGTAAACCTCTTGAGAGCGTACTAACGAGTGCCTCATTGTCTCAGATTTGTATTATGTTGTGGGAGTTTATAATCCACCTGGCTACTTTGTCTGATTTGCCTCTGCTATTTCTCCTAATCCACATCCTGATTCTAGGCATTAACCCTTTATGAACCAAACCCAATTTCATAGTCATGACATTATGCAAATTCAAAATTCATCCCAGGCCGAATAGGAAAAAATCTCCAAATATGTCACCACTTATTTAAACCTGTTGCCTCACAGATGGTCACAGTGGAGTTAGTAACTAGAAACAGAAATGCTGAAAATTCTCAGGCAGAATCCATCGAGGGACAAAGTTAACGGGGATGATTCTACAACTTAGTCCCGCCCGACTTTCGGTGAGGTGGTAAGATCGAGTGAAAGGTGAAATGCCCCACCCTGTTTGTACTGGCCTTGTTTTGCCGGTGAAATCAGTCTTGTGTCCAGAAATGGAGCTAAGCTAATTTAAATATTAATGACAGGAGTCAAGGCTTATAGTCCAGGCTCATTTACCTTTCCTACTTCACTGGCCGAAGTTCTCCCCAACAAGAATCACGTACGGCCCCCACCAAATTGACCAGATGTGTTGGCCTCACCGGGGATATCAAGGCCATTGAAACTTCCAGGTGATCGGGGGCTGGGTAATGCCAACCTGGCACTGCCTACTGAGCACCATAACTATGCTAGGGTAGTGCCAAGAGGATGGGGCCTGAGTATGAGCAGAGACAGGGTGGGGGTGGAGCTATGATGAGGGGAAGACGAGCAGCAAGGTAGGGAGGGAAGGGGAACCCTGCAGGGTGACGATTGGAGTGGGGGGGGAGAGAATTTTCAGGGTGGGGGGGGATTTGTTGGGGGTGAGTGGCAGTCTATGGGGTAGATGGGAGGCAGCAGACCAGCACAGTAGGTGATTGGCATGGGGAGGGTGTTCCTGATGTGCTTGGGGTAATGGGTCATGATGTGCCTGGGTGGGGATGGCAGGACCTGAGGAGTTGAGAATGGTGTTGAACATTGTGCAGTCTTCAGTGAACAAGCCCATTTCTGACCTTATGATAGAAGGAAGGTTCTTGATAATCCTGCCGAATATGGTTGGGAGTAGGACACTAACCTGAGGAACTCCTACAGTGATGTTCTGGAGCTGAGATAATTGATCTCCAATCGCCACAACCATCTTCCTTTGTGCCAGGTATGACCCCAATCAGCGGAGAGTCCCCCCCACTCCCCACTCCCCAGTTCCAGTTTTGCTGGAGCTCCTTAATGCCATACTCGGTCAGATGCTGCCTTGGTGTTAGGACCAGTCACTTTCGCCTCTCCTCTGGCATTCATCTCTTTTGTCCATGTTTGAAACAAGGCTGTAATGAGGTCAGGATGACCCCTTCCATCACTTTACGTTTAATTTAATGCTGATTTCTCAGCCTGGTTAGTGCTGCCTCCTTAGTGCAGATTCTGCTGGTTCCTTCAACCGACCCGAACAAACTTCTCCAATCTTTACCCGTGGGAGAACACACTTCAATTTTTCAGTCCTGATCAATGAACAAATTTCAGAATGTTAAAGTTTGAAACAATTTCAATTACATGAATTTTAAAAAATGCTGCAACAGGAAAAGAAATAAGTTGCTCATTTGTCTCAATAATAAATTGACCATTGGAAAACAAGTAATAAATGAAGATGACCATGTGCATGTCCACCTCGCTCCCAGTACCAGGGTGCTCGCTCACTCATCCTACACATATGGTGAAAGTGCCCATTAATGTGTGCAGGTGAGTGTAAATGAAAAGCTCAAGACTGGGAGTAAGCCAGACACGCATGTCTCTTTCTCTCCCTCTCTCTTTATGTCTCTCTCTCACTCACACACACACACACACACACACATAAACTCCTCCCCCCACACAGACAATCTCACACACACTCAAATTCCCACATGCCCCAACACCCACAAACACACCCACCCAACCATCAAAGATTTGTCCAGTGGCAACAGGAGCAGTTATTTTAAAAGTCCTGAATGGAAGAAATCTGCCTAGCAACAGCCCGTATTTCCAGGGACAGACACGCCTCTTAGAGTGATCAGAGCATTCCAAAGATATGATAGAATCTAAAGATGATCAGGTATGAATTGCTCTAGTAGTGGAAACAGATTACTTAGATGACTGCTATAGGCATGTTAAGTTCCACAAACAGCAACAGTTCACCTGAATGACTGGGTTTTTCAGGACTATAGAAATGCTCAGCCCCACGAAATAGAATTTGAGATATGTAGACAGTTAACTCTCAAGTTTAAAATAACATAAGGGGAAACTGTTACCCCGCCCCCCCTCCTCGCATGCAGACAAACAGGGCAGTCCACACCTCGAAGCCAGTCCATAACTGAAAGGGTTAGCAATCATTGAACTGCAAAGATCCTGGGAAGCTATTAAGACTGTAAGTTACAGCTGTGAAAACAATGGCTAAGGAACTTTTTTGATATCACAAGAGGGTATATGTTCATAAATTACTACTCTCCAGACATTCAGGAGCTGCAGATGTTTGTGTTGCTAGCAGCATAACGGTGAATGCATAGTTGCTAGCAAGTAGATATTATAATTAGGTAAGTGATCAAACTTATAACTGACTAAGTCACATGACATAAAGAATGTAATCAGAACTAATTGGATATGTAATTGGATATTGATTCACTTAGAACAAATTTTGATTGTTTTATGCAAATTACTTGTAACTCAACCTGAGATATAATTGACATTATATTGCTTTGTTCTGGAAGACTGACCTGCTCACAAAATGTGGACTTCCCTGCTATAGCTTGAATAAAGACCTTGAACTGGAACTTTGAGTATTACCTGGTCAGTTCAGGGCAGTGAGATACACTATAGTCGAATAGCTGTGAAACTTGCCAAACAAATGGCGATGAGGATGGGATTGCTCAGACTAGCTGTGAAGGCAATGCCATGGGTTAGTAAGTATTATCTCTTTTTTAATACTCTCTGACTGGGCACCATCAGACTAGATCAGTGGCTTCATAAAAGGTGTATCCATACCCAGAGGCCAGGCAACCCAGAGAGTGAAGGTGGCGTCCCAGAGAGAAACCACAATCTTGCAAAAGTAGATTAATCATGAGATTAGTCTCAGAAATCTGGATTTTGTGATGGCAGTGAGTGTCGTGAAAGCTGAACTCAAGTTTTCCACAGAGTGAGGATGTGAAGGAACAATGGCCGGAATTGTAGCGGGACGGACATAACTGGCAGAACAGCATTCTCCGTTGGCCTTGGGTGGGATCTTACAAGCCTCGGGCGGGCAAAGCAGTAAAATTCTGGTATATCTCTCCTAGGCATAACCTCCAGGTACGGAAAATTAATCAGCAAAAAGGGTGGATTCCAACAGAGACCCTGCTGTGCAGTAAATGTGGTGGAAGGCTTAGAAGAGTGATTAAAAACTGAGAAAGCCACCGTCTTTGTGCTTCTATTTATCATTAATAAACCTCAAGCTGAAGTACATGGGGTGGCAGCTCCCTTAGCTGCAGTGCAATCGCCACAACTGACTGACTCCTTCCAAATACAGCTAACACTTACTGAGATTTAAAGGGAGAGGCAGATGAAGAATGAGAGATTGGGAAAGGAGAGTTATGTGCCTTTGTACATAATGCTCCTCCAACCCAGTACATAAAATCCCTTGTCAAACAGTGGTGAAAGCACAGTGCAATGGGACCCATCATAACAGTGTCTTTTACTACCCCAGAGCGACAAATGTTATTGCAGGAGTTACCCATCCCCAAGAAAAATTCATAAAGTGAAAAAAGGTTGTAAATGAAATGCAGGTTTCAGTCAAACATTTAAATGGTTGTGATTGATGAATCAGCTATAACAAATGAGACTTCTTGAGTTAATGTCCAGTAAAAATTTAGTTTTTGTGTTGAGCTCCCTGGAAAAAATTGTAGAATTAGTGTGGGACTAAAATTAATTTAGCTTAAACTGCAGTGCATGTCTCTTTGAAAGAAAAGGGGGAGCATGGTGGCATAGTGATTAGCTGCCTCACAGTGCCAGGAACCTCTCAGCTTGGGTCACTGTCTGTGAAGAGTCTGTATGTTCTCCCCTTGTTGGCATGGGTTTCCTCTGGGTGCTCGGGTTTCCTCTGGGTGTTCAGGTTTCCTCCCACAGTCGAAAGACGTGCTGGTTAGGTGCACCGGCCGTGCTAAATTCTCCCTCAATGTACCCAAACAGGCGCTGGAGTGTGGCAACTAGGGGATTTTCAGTTGTCTCACTGCAACGTTAATGTAAGCCTACTTGTGATTAATAAATAAACTTTAGTTTAATTCAAAATATAGAGATAATGCTTGCATCTTGGCTGTGATCCAATTTGAACTTCTCCATATATTTGAGCTTTTTAAAAAATGAACTGTTAAGATTACTTTCAACCTTGGTTAAGTAATGAACATTGGAAGTTAAAAATTGGCTTAAGGGAGTAAAAGGATAGGCAAATAGATGAAATTTAGGTAAAGTTAAGACATGTAACAAAGAATATAATTAAGGCTGGAATTTTCCAACTGTTCACACCGGCTGATTTCCCCATCCCGTTGCAGGGAACAGAGATTTGGCTTGCCACCAAATTCTCCGTCTTCACCACAGCGGGAGTGTGGCATGAACGGGTGGTAAGATTGCACTCTAAATTTAAAATTGAGTTTGCTTCATGTGGCTAGAGAAGTTCTTTTTAATTATGTGAAGAGATCCAATTGCATGCTAAGATTCCCTGCAAACCTCATGACCTTTCTGTTCTACAGAAACTTGCATGTCTGTGATTGTGATGTGGGATGGCATGGTGGCAGTGGTTTGCACTGCTTCCTCTGCCATGTGTGTGTGTTACAGAATTGGCATAGAATTCTTCTGGAATTGGTTGACATTACAAAAACTGTTTTCTTTCTCTCTCTGGAAAACGCATAGGCAATCTTCAGAAATTTTGAGGTCTCTTGGTTTAGACATCTATGTTGACAGTCCTAAATCAATGGAATGGCACACTCCCAGTCTGCAGGTGCAGCAGGTGATTAAGAAGGCGAATGGGATGTTGGCCTTTATAGCGAGGGGGTTAGAATTTAAAAGCAGGGAGGTCTTGCTTCAACTGTACAGGGCACTGGTGAGGACGCAGCTGGAGTACTGTATGCAGTTTTGGTCACCGCACTTGCGCAAGGATATTTTGGCCTTGGAGGGAGGGCAGAGGAGGTTCACTAGGCTGATACTGGAGATGAGGGGGTTAGACTATGAAGAGAGATTAAATAGACTGGGTCTGTACTCATTGGAGTTTAGAAGGATGAGGGGGGATCTTATAGAGATGTATAAGATAATGAAAGGGATGGATAGGGTAGAGGTAGAGAGATTCTTCCCGCTCAGAAAGGACAGCAGGATTAGAGGGCACAGCCTCAAGATAAGGAGGGGGGGGGTGCAATTTAGAATGGAATTGAGGAGGAACTTCTTCACTCAAAGGGTGGTGAATCTCTGGGATTCTCTGCCCGTTGAAGTGGTGGAGGCTACCTCGCTAAATATATTTAAGTCACGGGTAGATAGGTTTTTGACAGACAAGGGAATTAAGGGTTATGCGGAGAAAGCGGGAAAGTGGAACTGATCCACTTCAGATCAGCCATGATCTTATTGAATGGCGGAGCAGGCTCGAAGGGCTAGATGGCCTACTCCTGTTCCTATTTCTTATGTTCTTTAATCTATATGACTATCTGGGAAGGACCAACAAATGACTTACAGTATGAGGTAAAATAAAAAGTGACCTCCCACCTAAAATGCTAGTCAGAGGAATCTTGAGTACCTGTCCTCTATTGTTTAAAAAGGTTTAGGTAAGTGACTGATGTGAGTAAATTACCAGTACCTAGAAATAAAGTATACTAATGAGTGCTCAGAGATGGAGGGCAGTCCTCAGCCTTCAGATGAAAATGGACTGGGGAAAGATTCTCAAACACTTTGGGAGAGTAGAATGCTGTGATTTTCACCCCAAATCTGACAAAGTGGTGTCAGAAATGGAATTCACAGCAGTCAAGGTATCATTTGTTTGAAATTTGAGAAGTAAAAGCAGTTAAGCGTGTGCGTAGTTAAGTGAAGCTACGAGTCACAATGACACTGGGAACGTCTGGTATTAAAGTCTGACTGAGAAGATTGGCGTGAGCGAGAAACATCCTGGGAGGTGTCGAACAATGAGAGGTTATAAGTGTATTGATAGCTCTTTAGAAAACCTTCAGAAAGGCAGGATTAAGTTTTTAAAAAAGACCTGGAATAAGTTGGTGTATGGTACAAATGCATGTGCCAGTTGCAGTTGGATAAGATATAATGTAATGTGAATGGGCTGGTATATTGCAAAAGGAAAATGATGGCTGCGAGGAGAGCACTGCTGCTCAGTACAATCAGTTCCACTGAGAATAGGAGGCGTGTGATAACGTGTATTACACAAGGAACTAACTTAGACCAAACATTGATTCACTGACAGAAAATACCAGACTAAGCTGAAGAGTTAGAAGAAGCAATGGGGAGGTGTTGGAGGTGATTTGAAGCACTTAATTTGGTGACAAAACTTTGCCTCCCTTGAAGTACATCACTCCCTTGCCAGGAGTCCCCTCCCCCACTGCCCCCCCATTTCTGACAGCTGGGAATGACAGTGGGGCAGCAGAATCCAATGCAAACCCCTGAGCAGCTTTTACACTGCCAGGATATCCCATTCCCATTGTCCCTGTCCTTCCACCAGTGGCATTATCATTCATTTAAGAACATAAGGAATAGAAACGGGAGTAGGCCATCTACTCCTCTTTAGCAGGCTTCCCCACTGTATCGTCTCCCCAATCACTACTACCCACCACCATCACCGCCAGCATGGCAGGACCCATTACCAGGATTTTTCAAAGTTTCAAAAACATGGCGGGAAAACTCAGCAGTGGAGCCGGTGGAATGCTTTTTCCATCTAAATTGACACTTGGCCAAAAAAATGATAAAATCCCACCCTGTATGTAGCTAAAATCAAACACGTTCAGGAACAAATTAGTCAAATTATTGGATGTCTGCTGTCTCCAAAGCACAGTCACTTGACCCTGACCTTGGCTGGAAACAAATAATTGAATGCACTTCCCCTCTGCTTTGCCTATCTCCAACACAATGTGGGAATAACAGTCATCATTCACAGAATCCCTACAGTGCAGAAAGAGGCTATTTGGCCCATCAAGTCTGTACCGAAAGAGCATCCCACCTAGGCCCTCCCCCACATCCTTGTAACCCTACACATTTAACATGTTTAATCCACCTAACCGACACAATTGTGGGAAGAAACTGGAACACGTGGAGGAAACCCATGCAGACACAAAAAACTTTACACAGTCATCCAAGTCCGGATTCAAACTCAGGTAGCTGACACTTTAACGCAGCAGTGCTACCCACTGTGCCACTCATGGAGACAACCCACTTCACACCGGCCTGTCCTGCAACCGTGATGTGCTGTTTATGGGCTAAATGAGTTGGGGAGAGACCAGCATACTGCAGTGAATAAGCAGGCCATCAGCAATTAGTGCTAATTCTCCACCGTCACCATTCACAATTCATATCCTAATCTCACGAAGCAGTATTCTTATCCAGCTCAGGGTATATCAGACATTTGAATTGTTGCGTTACCAGCCTTCCAGAATTGACTCCAGAACACTGCTCCATGCCATCTTGGAGAAAAATCAATTCTTTGAACAATTTCATTTTACCAGATATAAAAATATTGAAAATTGGACGAGAAAAGATATTTAGCTGACTGACCATCAAACATCATCCAATTGGGTAATGAATCTTTCTGCTTTCCAATTGGTGTAGGAAGTGAATGCATCGCAAGGTTGGATGTGTTGGCGATTAATGGCTGGAGGATGGGGGCCAATCATGTGATGAAACCTCGAGGAACATTTAATAACTGGTGGCAACCTTAAAATACCATCAAGTCATTGTTAAAACAGGGTGCTCTTCATAAACATAAGAAATTCAAACAAATCCAGTTTGAGGAAGAACCTAAAAAGATTGGGAAATTAAACATTAAGATTACTGAGTGAAAGTATGCCTTTAAGTAAGAATTAAAATGTACATGTACAGCTGTGACAAGGCTTTAAAGTCTGTTTCCCAAAACGTAAAGATAAGCCTGAAGGCTTGAACATGTTTGGCAGAAATCCAGTTTGATCTTTTCAAAGCAGTTGTAACAGAGCTAAAAAAAATCAAACGAAAGGCATGTTTTGCTGTTACTTTCAAATGTGGTTAAGTAGCAAATACCAAATTGAAATAAAAGTAAAATACTGCAGATACTGGAAACCTGAAACGAAAAGAGGAGATGCTCAAATCTCATCAGTTCCAGCAGCATCCATGGAGAAAGAAAAACAGAGTTAACTGTTTGGGTCAGTATGACTCTTCTTCAGTGTTTAAAGAGAAGGAGAAATGCAATGGGTTGTACAGTTTCAGTGTGTGGAACAGGTGGAGCTAAAGAGAAGGTCAGTGATGAGAGACCTCAGGAGAGATTTGACAAAGGTGTTGATAGAAATGTTAAAGAATAAGTAAGGTTTTGATAGTGACATAAATGTAAGAAAGTAGAATGTGTTAATAGCAGAACAAGGGTCAACATTCTGTGGAAGCAACCGTTAAAAACAAGTGATAGACAACCCTATGAGGGTGGGGGAAGGATTGAATTAGAAAAAGGAATCAAGATTAGGAATCGTGTTAGCGATGGAAAGATGGTAGGAGTGGAGGGCCTGAATGACATTATTGTTAGTAGAGAGGCGGTGCTCGACAGACTGGAGGGACTGATTGTGGACAAGTCCCCAGGACCGGATGGAATGCATCCAAGGGTTCTGAAGGAAATGGCGGAGGTGATAGCGGACGCCTTGGTGATTATTTTCCAAACGTCGCTGGATTCTGGGGAAGTGCCGGAAGATTGGAAAACGGCTAATGTTACGCCGTTGTTTAAGAAGGGTGGCAGGCAAAAGGTGGGGAATTATAGGCCGGTTAGTTTAACGTCTGTTGTAGGTAAAATGTTAGAATCCGTGATCAAGGAGAAAATAGCGAGGCATCTTGAGGAGAATTGTTTGGTAGAGCAGACGCAGTCGGTTTCGTTAAGGGGAAGTCGTGTCTGACAAACTTATTGGAGTTCTATGAGGATGTGTCTAGGGCGGTGGATAGAGGAGAGCCGGTGGATGTGGTCCTTCTTGATTTTCAGAAGGCGTTTGACAAGGTGCCTCACAGGTTATTGCAGAAGGTCAGGGGGCATGGAGTT
This sequence comes from Carcharhinus amblyrhynchos, assembly GCF_965287045.1. Taxonomy (NCBI): domain Eukaryota; kingdom Metazoa; phylum Chordata; class Chondrichthyes; order Carcharhiniformes; family Carcharhinidae; genus Carcharhinus; species Carcharhinus amblyrhynchos. Next base: position 38,744,806 of record NC_137346.1, on the reverse strand, counting down.
GGGGGTAGGGTGTTAGCATGGATAGAGGATTGGCTGTCAAATAGGAGGCAGAGAGTGGGGGTCAATGGGTGCTATTCGGATTGGCGGTTGGTGACTCGTGGAGTGCCCCAGGGGTCGGTGCTGGGGCCTCAGCTATTTGCCATTTATATAGATGATCTGGAGGAGGGAACCGAGTGTATGGTGTCGAAATTTGCTGATGACACCAAGATTGGTGGAACGGCAAATTGTGCGGAGGGTGTGGAGAGTCTGCAGAAGGATCTAGATAGGCTGGGTGAATGGGCCAGGAACTGGCAAATGGAATTTAATGTTGGCAAATGTGAGGTTGTCCACTTTGGTAGGAATAATGGTAGGAAGGACTATTACTTACGTGGCGAAAAACTGCAGCATGCGACAGTGCAGAGGGACCTCATGAGTCGCAAAAACCCAGCCTGCAGGTGCAGCAAGTGGTCAGGAAGGCAAATGGGATGCTGGCCTTCATCGCGAGGGGGATTGAATATAAAAGTAGGGAGGCCTTGCTGCAGCTGTATAGGGCACTGGTGAGGCTGCAGCTGGAGTACTGTGTGCAGTTTTGGTCGCTGCACTTACGCAAGGATATTTTGGCCTTGGAGGGAGTGCAGAGGAGGTTTACTAGGCTGATTCCAGAGTTGAGGGGATTGAGCTATGAGGAGAGGTTGAATAAACTAGGCTTGTACTCGTTAGAGTTTAGAAGAATGAGGGGAGATCTCATTGAGACATATAAGATGATGAATGGGATGGATAGGATAGAGGTGGAGAGGCTCTTCCTGCTCAAAAAAGACAGTAGGACTAGAGGGCACAGCCTCAGGATAAAGGGGGGGCGGTTTAGAACGGAGTTGAGGAGGAACTTCTTCACTCAAAGGGTGGTGAATCTCTGGAATTCTCTGCCCGTTGAAGTGGTGGAGGCTGCCTCGCTCAATATTTTTAAGACGCGGGTTGATAGGTTCTTGATGGGCAAGGGAATTAAGGGTTATGGGGAGAGGGCGGGAATGTGGAACTGAGCCACGACAGATCAGCCATGATTTTATTGACTGGCGGGGCAGGCTCGAAGGGCTAGATGGCCTACTCCTGCTCCTATTTCTTATGTTCTTATGTTCTAAGATGGAGGAGAGAGTTCACGGTCTGAAATTGTTGAACTTAATGTTAATGCAGAAGGCTATAAAGTACCTCATCAGAAGATGAGATGCTGTTCCTTCAGTTTGTGTTGGGCTTCACTGAAATGTTACAGCAAGCCAGTGGTGGTCATGTGGACATGAGAGCAAGATGGTGAGTTAATATGGCAAGAGACAGGAAGGTTGGAGTTATGCTTGCAGACTGAGCAGAAATGTTCTGTAAAGTGGTCACCCAGTCTGTGTTTACTCTCCCCAGTGTAGAGGAGACCATATTGGGAGCAGTGAATGCATTTGACCAAACTGAAGTCAGTGCATGAGGAATGCCTAAACTGAAAGGAGTGATTGGGGCCTTCAACAGTGAGGATGGAAGAGATGGAGGAGCAGATTTTATACCTTCTGCAATTGCATGGGAAGATGCCATGAGAAGGGAATGAAGAGTTGGGGTGATAAAGGAGTGGACTGGGATGTCACAAAGAATGGTCCCTATGGAATGCTGAAGGCGGGGGGGGGAGCGTGGGGTGAGGAGACAATGTGTTGAGTGGTGGCATCATGCTGGAGTTGGCAGAAATGACAGATGATCCTTTGACTGTGAAGGCTGATGGGATGAAAAGTGAGGACAAGGAGGACCTTAACATGGTTCCAGGAGAGAGAGGAAGGGATGAGCAGAAGGGGTGGGGAATAGGGGTTGGATATGGTTGATTGTCTTGTCAATCATAGTTTGGGGGGGGAAACCTCGGTTCAGGAAAAAATTAAATGTCAGACACCATATTTTGGAAAGTAGTGTTAACAGAATAAATGTGACATAGATGGACAATCTAGAAGAATAGGATGAAATCCTCAGTGAGGTAAGAGGCACCAAAGGCAAGGTAGCTGTGAGAGTCAGTGGGCTTGCAATGAATATAGGTGGTCAGTCTATTGTCACAAATGGTGACAGAGAAGGCAAAGAATTGATAGACCGTGTGAAGGTAAGAGAGGGGTGGAAATGTGAAGCAAAATCGATAAATTTTTCTGGGTCCAGACGAGAGTATGAAGCAGCACAGAACTAGTTATCAATGTAATGGAGAAAGAGTTATGGGATGAGCCTGAGGAGGATTAGAACAAGGAATGTTCCACATATCTGACAAAAAGACAGATGTAACTGGGGCCCATGTAGGTATCTATAGCCACACTTTATACTTGCAGTAAGTGAGGCAGGTTAAAGGAGAAATTGCTGTGTGACAGAACAAGTTCAGCCAAGTGAAGGAGAGCAGAGGTGGATGGGCATTGTTCAAGTCTCTGTTCAAGAACTGCAACTGATTGGAACTTGAAAATTGGTTTCAGAAAGAAAAATGATAAGAGATGAAGGAATTTTCAAAAAAAGTTGTGTCGCAATTGTGTGCAAAGTTTTCTTTGCCTTCCTGCCCACTGCTAACAATGTGGAGTTAACCCTTCCTGTTGGCAGTTGATTTTAATTAATCACAGCACACAACCTTTGTAATACTAAATAAATAAATGAATTGGGGGGGGGGGTCAGTTTTGTTCAGTTGGCTGTATGTCTGGTTAGTAATGCAGAGTGATGCCAACACCTGAGTTCAGTTCCCATCATCAGCTGAGACTATTCATGAAGATCTTCTTTCTCAACTCTCAACTGCTCATGGGCATCCCCTTTGTTGCCTCCCAATCCCTTGTTCTGCATCTCCATATTGTTAACTCGCCTTCAAATTGATAATGGGTTTGTTTATATACTTAATTACAGACTCACCATCTTTAGGTGGTTCCTGCTTCCACGTGGTTGAGTTGTCTCAAGTGTGCCATTTGGTTGTGCCACTTGCCCTCACCTGGATTGTGGTCCTTATGGGGCCAGTGACCAGCTACTTCAGGGCCACTACCTGATCAAACTGCATTTGGAGGTTTGATGGAGGGGGTAGGGAATGGGGAGTCCAACAGGTCAAACTGCCAGAGCAGGAAGTTGGGGATGCACCCCTCACTGGCCCTCGTTTTATATAGGGTGCTTTGCCCCAATCTCAACCCCCAAAATCTGTCCCACCTGGGCCTTCTCCATCTGGTCTTGCCATCAGGATCCCCACTCCTCTTTGCGCATCCAGCCCACCCTGCCACTGGACTTCCATTTATGCCTATGCTGAAACCTGGACTTAGAATCCAGAGACTGCCAGGTGACTGTTTGCCACACAGTGTTGGGTCAGGAACCCATTTGACTTTGATGTTGGTGTCTCAACCTGAAACCCAAAATCTTGTCCTGGAACTCAGTCTTGTGACTCTTTGCTGCACTGCCTCTCATTTTTTTAAATGTCTCCCTTCTTCCTTTGTCAAAAGGACTATCTGTTCCTATCACAGATTCAGACAAGCCTTGTGTTCTTCCAGAATTTCTGCAGTTCTTTCAGTTTTTTTGCAGTTTTTTTTCACGTCCTGTCCCTTTCATCTCCATAGCACAATGATTTTTCAAAGTACTGCCATTCATGGCAACTCTGTTTAACCTTAGCAGGTGTTAAATATTCTACCTTCTTGCCAAGAATATCTCAATATCCTCTGAACAATCCTAAGGTACGCCTACTCCTGCCAAATGATCGTTATTAACAGAGAGATCCATTCATCTGAGTTAATTGTTCCATCACTTTGCGCAGGACAATAGGCTGATTCGCAATTACATTCTCAGGAAAACGTTGCTGAATGTTTTCCCCAATCTTAAAATTTGTCTGTAAAGTGATACCAGGAAATGAATGAACTTCAAAATTCAATAAATAAAGTGAAAGAATGCATTCTAATTCCAGAGGCTTGAGCACATATTCACATTAATAGTTCAGTGCAGTACAGAGTGAGAGTTGCATTGTTTGAAGTTTCACCTTCCAGATGAGAGATTAGATCCAGGCCCAGTCTGCAGTTTTGGGTGGACATAAAATATTCCATGATACAAATCAAAGAAGACTTACAAAGATAGAATACCTGCAGTGCAGGACACCATTCGGCCTGCACTAACTTTGACAGAGCATCCTACCCAGACCCTATCCCCGTAACCCCATGTATTTCCCGGAACCATAGAATCCCTATAGTGCAGAAGAGACCATTCAGCCCATAGTTTCTGCACTGACTCTCTGACAGAATATCTTACCCAGGCCCTCTCCCCTGCCTAATCTCACGCATTTACCATGGCTAATCCTCCTAATCTACGAAGGGGCAATTTAGCATGGCCAATCCACCTAACCCGCACATCTTTGGAGTATTGGGGGAAATGGCACACCCAGAGGAAACCCACCCAGACTTGTGGAGAACGTGCAAACTCCACACAGGCAATCACCCAAGGCTGGAATTGAACCCGGGTCTCTGGCGCCGTGAGACAGCAGTGCTAACCTTTGTGCCACCGTGCTGTTCTTGGCCAATTCTTAAAATAAAGCGTAACTGGTCATTATTTTCATTTTTGTTTGTTGGAGCTCCGAGCAAGAATTATCTGCGGCATTTCCTACTTTACGACAACGGCTACACTCAATCAACCTAACCCGGTGGATGCCAGTTGCAAGTCCCACTACAGACACACTGATAGCTCCTAGCTATCAGTGTCTTCCACAGTTTTAGATGGCTATATGTGAGAGACTATTGACAAATCTCTAACCCTGGATGGGTTGACTAAGGCCCTTGACTCCTTTGAGACGAACAAAGCCCCCAGAAGTGGGCTAAGTTGTATTGGGCTCTGTGAGACTGGATTGGCAGAGACCTGCTGGAGGTGTACGAGAACATGCTTATGAATGGCAGAATCCATGAGGAAAGACTTCATCACCCCCATCTACAAACAGAAGGAGAATAGGGAGGCACTTAGAAATTATTGATCCAGCTCACTGCTGAAGGTGGACTACATGTCAGAAGGACTTTTAGTGCCTTATCCGACTATATGTGGGACAGGAGTGTGGACAGCAGCCTCATCAGCCTGGACCAGGAGAAGGCCTTTGACAGAATGTTGCACACCTACGTGATGGATGTGCTCCCTAAAATGGGGTTTGGGGAGGGAATCTAGATAGGGATAGAATCTAGATAGGAATCTAGAGGGATCTAGATAGGCTGGGTGAATGAGCAAGGAAATGGCAAATGGAATTTAATGTTGGCAAGTGCGAGGTGGTCCACTTTGGTAGGAATAATGGTAGGAAGGATTATCACTTACGTGGAGAAAAGCTGCAGCAGGCGACGGTGCAGAGGGACCTCGGGGTCCTTGTGCATGAGTCGCAAAAACCCAGCTTGCAGGTGCAGCAGGTGATCAGGAAGGCGAATGGGATGCTGGCCTTCATAGCGAGGGGGATTGAATATAAAAGTAGGGAGGTCTTGCTGCGGCTGTATAGGGCATTGGTGAGGCCGCAGCTGGAGTACTGTGTGCAGTTTTGGGCGCCGTACTTACGCAAGGATATTTTGGCCTCGGAGGGAGTGCAGAGGAGGTTTACTAGGCTGATGCCGGAGTTGAGGGGGTTGAGCTATGAGGAGAGGTTGAATAAACTAGGCTTGTACTCATTAGAGTTTAGAAGAATGAGGGGAGATCTCATCGAGACGTATAAGATGATGAATGGGATGGATAGGATAGAGGTGGAGAGACTCTTCCCGCTCAGAAAGGATAACAGGACTAGGGGGCACAGCCTCAAGATAAAGGGGGTGCGGTTTAGAACGGAGTTGAGGAAGAACTTCTTCACTCAAAGGGTGGTGAATCTCTGGAATTCTCTGCCCGTTGAAGTGGTGGAGGCTACCTCGCTAAATATTTTTAAGACGCGGGTTGATGGGTTTCTGATAAGAGAGGGGATTAAGGGTTATGGGGAGAGGGCGGGAATGTGGAACTGAGCCACGACAGATCAGTCATGATCTTATTGAATGGCGGGGCAGGCTCGAAGGGCTAGATGGCCTACTCCTCCTATTTCTTATGTTCTTAATCTACATTTGGATTCAACTGCTGTACACAAACATTAATGCACAGTTTCAGTCAATGGGTGCCTTCTCTGCTATATCCTGTTAGTGTGTTTCATTGACCAGTCCTTCAGGAAAGATGTGAGCATAAGAGGGTTGACAATGTCTAGCTGTGAAGTTGTTCATGTCAGATCTTCCATGTATATGGAGGAAGTTGCCATCTTTGTACCCTTTGTCAGTATGCAGACTGATGAGCATCTGTGATCATTTTGAATTGGCCTCAGGAGTGAAGATAAATTGTGGCAAGAGCAAGGCCATGTTCTTTGGGAACTGGATCCATTATTGTCCCCTGCACTACAGGGTCAGACTGCCTGAATTACAGGAGGGTTCAGGGTCTGAGTTTAAAAAGTGGAAGGGATATGCCCTTCCTGTAATTTGGCAGAATTTTCAAACACCAAGACCCAACTTGGCTGTTGGTGAGAATGTTCCTCCCTGTCAGATTTACCCACAGTATCTGGAGTCGAAATCCATCCCCTTCCAGTCAACAAGGTCCTATAACTTTGACCCCCTTGTTTTTGAGCTTTGCATACTGCCTTGTCAGGGTTTAGCTTCCCTCTGCTCAGTCTTCCCTCTGCTTGCCATTATGAGCCCTCACTACCCCCCTCTGCACTCCTTCCGTAGCACTTCTTCCACATTGTCCCCCTTGTCTCAGGCCACACACAGCCTTCCCCCTTTCCCCACCTTGCATTCCAATCCGAGTGGCTGTACAATTCCCGCAGCAAGATGCTGCCCAGATAGACATTACTGTGTAGCACCAGGGGGAAGGGGAGTCCTGTACCCCCAATTCCAGGTGCTGTACTGAACTAAGGCAGTTGTACAGGAGGATCCATGGGTCCATGAAGACTAGCTCAGCATGGAGATGGAGGGAGGAGCTGGTCTGCCCCAGCAGAGTGGTGTACAGTGCATCAGGAGCAATGTAGCGCAGTGGCATAAAGTTGTGTACTGACTTCAAAGTCATCGACAAACTTTTCCACCACTTGACCACCAATCGGATGCTGGCAGGCAGCTGTTTTAATGAGCAGTCATGAGCTGAACTGAATTCAAATAGAAATTGCACCATCTGTCAATGGGGTGAGCAATCACCAAACTGCAATGTGACTTTACACTGGCGGTGTTCTGATTTCTTTGGCCCTTTTCACCAGATTCTCGGCAGGTTGGGAGAATTCCACCTCAAGAGTATTAAAATTACAGTGAGGCATCTCGGGGTTGAACATCCTGTATAGGGCAAAGTTGAATTCTATTGCACTTTTAGCAATCTTCAATATGCAAGGTTTTACTCTTGGGTTTTTTGTCTCATACTGAATGTTTATTATAAACACCAAGGATATTATAACTACTGAGGCATTGCAGATTAGAACATGCTGCATGGAGGCAGGTTGATTTTTTTTTTATTGTGCGTTCTGTAATTTCCAGTTAAAATGTTTTGTGACGTACTTTCATGTACATTTTCACTTGTGTATTTTTGGAAAAAAAGCAGATAAAGGAACTATTCAGAAACAGATAAAATGCTTGCTTAGTCATCAACCAGTGCTACAACTCCCAATTTCAAGCCTTTGGGGAATATACAGCATCTCTGTATAATCAGTTTTTAAATTAAAACCTGTGAAAGAACAACAGAATTTATAAAACGCCTTTCGTGGCCTCAGGCTGTCACAACACAATTAACTTCACCCTTTGTTATTTTATTGTTCTAATAAATGTATATCCACCTGATTTACCTGGAGTGCTGCTTTGGGTTACAGTATAATGTTTAAGTTGGACTTGGCTGAGGGAATTCGGTGAAGAGGATAGGTGCTGACCCTTTCGTTTTTACAGAATGAAGAGTAAGTGCCTTTGTAAGAAGGACCTGGTGAAAGTAAAAGTAAAGGGTGTAATTTAAGGACAAGTCATGGCAGGACAGCTCTGCCATGTGGAATGGTCCTCTTGTGTGATCTGGCATGGTGATGTGATGTGGTGGCACATTGGTTAGCACTGCTGCCTCAGTGTCAGGGACCCGGATTCGATTCTTAGCTTGGGTCGCTCTGTGCAGAGTCTGCATGTCCTCCCTGTGTCTGCGTGAGTTACTTCCAGGTGCTCTGGTTTCCTTCCACACTCTGAGAGATGTGCTGGTTAGATGCATTGGCCATGCTAAATTCTCCCTCAACAGACCTGAACAGGTGCCAGAGTGTGGTGACAAGGGGATTTTCACTGTAACTTCATTGCAGTGTTAATGTAAGCCTGCATGTGACATTAATAAATAAATGAATGTGGGGAGTTGTGAACACTTCGAGTGTCTAGGGTGACCATGTGTGCAGGAAGTGTCTCCAGCTGCAGTGACTTGAATTCCACATTTTGGAACTGAAACTATGACTGGAGTCACTGTGGGGGATCAGCAAAGGTGAGATCTTCGAGGATGTCTGTACAATGATGTGGTCACAGTGTAGTTAAAAAGTGCACAGACAGAAAGAGAATGTGTGGCTGTCAGACAGAGTGAATGCACTCGGTAGGTAATGCAGGAGCCCCATGTCCAGTATCTTGGAGAAAATTCTGAAGGAGAGAATTAATCTCCGCTGGGAAAGTCCTGGGTTAATTAGGGATAGTCAGCATGGCTTTGTAAACGGGAGGTCACGCTGAACAAATTTGATAGAATTTTTCAAAAATGTGACCAAATATGTTAATGGAGGAAGTGCAGTTGATGTAGATTAGCAAAGTCTTTGACAAGGTCCCATATGGGAGAGTGATTGAGAAAGTTGAAGCACATGGAATTCGGGGAAACTTGGTGAGATGGATCCTAATAGGACACAAAAGGTGGTGGTGTTTGAGTGACTGGATGCTGGTATCCAGTGGTGTACCACAAGGATCAGTACTGGGACCCTTATTGTTTGTTATATACGTAAACCCCCAACATTTTCATCTGTGTTATTTATGTTAAGCAAGTTTGCAGATGACATCAAGATTGGTAGGTGGTTAATAGTGAAGAAGATGTTTGTAGGTTACTGGAAAATATAGATAGGTTGGTCAGATAGACAGACAGAGTGGCAGATGGTATTTAACTCTATTAAATGCAAAGTGATGCACTTTAGAAGAAGTAACAAGACAAGGGAGTATTTAATGAATGGCAGGACACTAAGAAGCTCAGAGGATCAGATGGATCTTGGGGTACTTAATCACAGATCCCTGAAGCTAGCAGAGCACATGAATAGGATAGTTAAGAAGGCATTCGGGACATTTTACTTTAATTCAGTCATAGCATAGAATATAAGAGCAAGGCGGTAATGTCGGAGCTATACAGAAAGTTGGTCAGACCACAGCTGGAGTACAAAGAATAAAGAATATTACAGCACAGGAGCAGGCCCTTCGGCTCTCCAAGTCTGCACCGACCATGCTGCCCTGTAGTGTGTGCAGTTTTGGTCACCTTACGATAGGAAGGATGTGATAGTATTAGAGAGGATGCAGGGGAGATTGTCTGGGATGAAATATAAGGAGAGATTGGATAGGCTTGGATTGTTTTCTCTAGAACAGAGAAGGCTGAGGGAGGGGGTCATGATTTGAGGTATGTAAGATTTATGAGGGGTATGGAGAGGGAAGCAGCTGTTTTCTTTGAGGAATCAATTGCGAGGGGACATAGTTTTAGCATGATGTACAGGAGATTCAGAGGGATTTGAGAAAAGACTTTTTCCACTCAGACGGGTTCTGGGAATCTGGAATGCACTGCCTGAGAACTAGTGGAGGCCAGAAACTTTAAAAAGTATTTGGATGAGCCCTTGAAATATCATACCATTCAATGATAGGGGACAAGTGCTGGAAAATTGGATTAGCACGACTTTGGTGGTAGTTGATGTAGATGTAATGGGCCAAGGGACGTTTTCTATGTTGTATAGCTCTGACTGTATCCTCTTCCTCAACAGATTTTCCATTTTGGTGCTGGGAGAGGTGGTTTCTCAGGGAAATGTAGCAAGAACCAAATCCATGTCACCATGAGTGGTTCCGCAGTACAGCGGGGGCATGGGGGCGTGGTGTGGGGCATTGGAGGGGGGGCTGGCAGGGAGAGAAAAGGAGAGTGGAGGAGCTATAGTGATAGGGAATTCCATTGTAAAGAGGCAGATGGATGTTTCCGGAGGCAGATTTACAATGACACACACTGTGCGTACGCCCTGCACTATCTGGTGTCTGTGGGCACCAGTCAGAGTCTGATAACTCCACATTTGCTGATGGGCTGGGTGTTGAGCCTATCAGCAGACAATGCAGAGCGCCATCAGACTCTGATATAATAACTGCAGATGTTATATGCTGATAGCTCGAACCACCAGTCTTCAGAAAGCCTCTTCAGAACAAAGAACAGAATCCTGCAGACAGAGCCACTGATATGGGACTTGGATTACTGGACATTTCACTCACATGAATTAAAGGCAAAACTTATCTGATTTTGTGACAGGAAGTTAACTTTTGAAACTAAATGAGACTGAAATATACAGAATGTGCATCTTGTTGATTGGAGTATTTGCCCCTGCACTGGACTCGTTCACTCTTTCCTCCACTGCCTGTGCTGCAGTCATCAGCTGATTTTTTTTTTCCACCTTATCGTACATCAGCAAGTTTCATATTTGCTCGCCTCAAGACACGCATCGCAATGTTGACCATCTTGACTGTCATTCTGACAAAAGGAAAGCTTGCATTTTAATTCAGCAATTATCCATACAGGCATGTTTTTACAAGTTTAAAAAGCACTAAAGCAGTGTTCAATTTGTGCATTTTTGTGGCTTGAGCCTTTGCCTTCCGTGGGGTGTGGGTGAGCGGGGTCAGGAAGGGCATGACACTATTCAGGGAGGAGTGTGACAGCATTGGCGGGGACTCAGAAACAAAGATGAGCCCCACAAATCTGGCTCTGGTCACTTCTGTGGCTGCGAATGTGGCACTAGAATGGCACATTGCTGCCTGGTGCCAGGATCAAAGAAGTCACTAAGCGGCTGCAGGTCATCCTGAAAGGAGAGGGTGAATAGCCAGAAGTTGTGGTCTATTTCAGTACCAATAACATATGTCAGATGAGGGATGAGGTTGTTTGGAAAACAAAGATAGTTTTAACAGATTTTTATTTGTATTGTTAAACAGCCAAAAGAAGGTATAGTTTTAAATGGATTTAATGTAATGTTTCTGTGCCTAGAAGGGACCTACAACTAGATACATGCTGGACAAAGCTATTTGTATGTGTGGGGGTTAGGTTTAATTCCAATTGGGAGTCTCTTGTGTTGAAAGAAGGCTATGATGTGAAAAATAAATAAAACAATAAGCGTTAGCAACAGGAGGCCACTTCCCAAACAGAGCTTTCTTTTGCTCTTCGTTTTAACTGGGGGTAGCACTGTAGCACAGTAGTTAGTTAGCACTGCTGCCTCACAGCACCAGGGACCCAGGTTTGATTCCCAGCTTGGGTCACTGTCTGTGCGGAGTTTGCATATTCTCCCCCGTGTCTGCGCGTGTTTCCTCCCACTGTCCGAAAAGATGTGCTGGTTAGGTGCATTGACCATGCTAAATTCTCCGTTAGCGTACCTTTGTGCCAGAGTGTGGCAACTAGGGAATTTTCACATTAAGAACAAGTAGGAGCAGAAGTAGGCTATCTAGCCCTTCGAGCCTGCCCCGCCATTCAATAAGATCATGGCTGATCTGAAGTGGCTCAGTTCCACTTTGCCGCTTTCTCCCCATAACCCTTAATTCTCTTGCCTACCAAAAACCTATCTACCTGTGACTTAAGTATATTTAGCGAGATAGCATCCACCACTTCAACGGGCAGAGAATTCCAGAGATTCACCACCCTTTGAGTGAAGAAGTTCCTCCTCAACTCCGTTCTAAACTGCCCCTCCTTATCTTGAGGCTGTGCCCTCTACTCCTGCTGTCCTTTCTGAGCGGGAAGAATCTCTCTACCTCTAACCTATCCATTCCCTTCATTATCTTATACGTCTCTACAAGATCCCCCCTCATCCTTCTGAACTCCAACGAGTACAGACCCAGTTTATTTAGTCTCTCTTCATATTCCAACCCCCTCATCTCCGGTATCAGCCTAGTGAACCTCCTCTGCACTCCCTCCAAGGCCAAAATATCCTTGCGCAAGTGCGGCGACCAGAACTGCACACAGTACTCCAGCTGCGGCTTCACCAGTACCCTGTACAGTTGTAGGCTTACATTAACATCATTGTAGTGTTAATGTAAGCCTACATTAGACTGCGATGCTAATAAAAGTAAATAAATGTTTGAAAGCCACAGCAATTGGACACAGAGAAAGCAAGAAGACCCCTCTCATAGCTCGAAGCAGGAAAAGTTGTATAATGGAGTAATGTGCATGAAAGCAAGCTCCAGAGGAGCTAAAGGATGATTGGTTCTAGAAACCTGGAAATGAAACAAGATACTGTTCATGGGCATCCCAGACAAAGCTGAGAAGGAATTGTCTGGCGAGAAGATAGATTTCTAAAATAACCCTAAAGTTTGGAATGTCTTACTACAGTCCGCAAAACAAAACAAATTTTAATGTAATCGAGATTGGGAAGACAGTATTGGCTGGATGTCAGAGGGTTTATAACAGTGGAAGTCAGTCGAGACAAAGGAATCCTGAAGGGTTGGTGTAAAATCCTGGAGTTCATTCACCGGTAAAAATGGAGCTCTGTTCATAGGAGTCTTTTGGAAAATAAGGACTGGATGTCAAATGCAAACTAACTGGAAAGCATGATTTTGAGGGAAGATTTTAAAGCATGAAGTGGAGTTTGCAAACTCTCACGTGACTATCATGGGGGGGGGGAGGAGTTTCGAAGAGGCATCGACAGATGTTCACTTAGGGTTTCAGAGCAGGGTGTGTATTTGACCACAGCCAAATAGTGTGCCTTAAAAAAGGGACTTTGTTAATGAGATCATTGTAGCTTCAAATGTACTTTAACACAGTTTTAAGATTAACACAATATTGAGCTAAGGGGTGGGGGAGGGGTGAAGGATTATTGTAGTATAATCCAATGTTTCCATACTTAAAATGTTTTCCTTGTTGATAAAACTAGTTAGCGATTTTAAAAAAAAGTAAAAGCTATGATCTTTTGAACAGGGTTCCATTCTGGGATCTTCCCATCCAGTCATAACATCAACTGGGACTATGGCAAGGTCCTGTAAGTAGAATATAGGGAGCTGGGAAATAAATTGAAAAGTAGGACCTCAGAAATAGTAATCTCAGGATCACTCCCAGTGCCGCTTTCTTATGAGAGCAAGAATAGAAGAACAGACCAGGTGAATGCACGGCTGGAGAGATGACGCAGGGATTTATATTCCTGAGGTGTTGGGACTAATTCTGGAGAGGACGGGACCTATACAAGCTGGACTAGTGGCACACCAGCAGGATCATGAACAATATCCTTGCTAGGTATTTGCTAATACTCTTGGAGATGGTTTTAAATTGGGGGAGGAGGGGGGCTGGCACCTGGGCAGGGAGACACAAGAGAGGGAAACAAAGATAGAATTGAAAGACAGAAAAATTGAAAACAGGAAACGAGGAGTAGCAGAAAATAGGGCCATAGTACAAAGAAATGTGTACAAATGTCAAAAGGGCATTGTATCTGAATTTATTGTGAATTCTCCATAAAGTAGATACTTTAACAGTGCAAATTGGTATAACATGGGTATGATACAATTGCGATTACTGAGACATGGCTGCAGAGTGACCAAGGATGGGAACTGAATATCCAAGGGTGCTCAGTATCTAGAAAGGACATGCAACAAAGAAAAGGAGGTGGGGTAGCGTTGTTGGTTAAGGATCAATTCAGTGCAATAGTGAGAGAGGATATTGACTCAAAGTCTAAATGTTGAATCAGTCTGTGTAGAGCTAAGAAGCAACAAGGGGTGGAAAACATTAGTGATAAGGTAGGGGATGGCATTAAAAAGAACATTAAAAGTTCATATAACAAGGGTGCTACAATAATCATGAGTGACTTTTAATCTACATATAGATTGGGCAAACCTAATTAGCAACAATACTGTAGCAGATGAATTCCTGAATGTGTACAAGATGGATTTTTAGGCCATTATGTTGAGGAACCAGCTAGGAACATGCTATCCTAGATTTGGCATTATGCAATGAGAAGGGGTTAATTAATATTCTTTTTGTGCAGTTTCCTTTAGGAAACAGTGACCATAACATGATAGAATTCTTCATTTGGATGTAAAATGAAAAACTGATATGAAATTAGCGTCCTAAATCTAAACGAAAGATAACTATGAAGGTACGAGGCATGAGTTGGCCAAGTTAAATAGGAGAAATTCATAAAAAGGCTTGACGGTAGATAGGCAATGGCTAATATTAAAGGAACTAATGTGTTCATCACAACAATTATGTTCCTTTCAGGTGCAAAAACATAAGAAAAGTAGCCCAACTATGACTAACAAAAGAAATTTAAAGGTAGCATTTGATAGAGAGGTGTCATATAAAGTTGCTAGAACAAAGTAGCAATCCATGGATGGGGAGCAGTTTCTGTAAGAATTGCTTTTTCTCTGCAGAAACTGTGGCATTGTAGCACAGTAGTTAGCACTAGGACCCAGGTTTGATTCCTGGCTTGGGCTATTGTCTGTGTGGAGTTTGCATATTCTCCCCGTGTCTGCGTGGATTTCCTCTGGATACTCCAATTTCCTCCCACAGTCCAAAGATGTGTGGGTTAGGTAAATTAGCCACGCCAAATTCTCCCTCCAGTGTACCCGAAGAGACACAGGAGTGTGGCGACAAGGGGTGTTTTCACAGTAACTTCATTGCAGTGTTAATGTAAGATTACTTGTGACTAATAAATAAACAAATAGGTTTAGAATTCAGCAATTGAAAACCAAGAGATTAATTTAACTTGAGGGGAAAAATAGAGTACGAGAGTAAACTTGCAAATAAAATAAAAGTGGATTGTGAAAGGTTCTATAAGTAAAAACAAAAAGATAACTAAAGACAAATGTAAGTCCCTTATAGCCCGAAACAAGAGAATTTATAATAGAGAACAAGGAGATGACAGAGCAATTTTTTTATTCATTCATGGGGCGTGGGCACCGTTGGCTGGGCCATCATTTATTGCCCATCCCTGAGAGCATTTAAGAGTTAACCACATTGTTGTGGATCTGGTGTCACAGGACAGACAGCTTTCCTCTCTAAGGGACATTAGTAAACAAGATAAGTTTTTATGACAAGTGACAATAGTTTCACGGTCATCATTTAATTCTAGGTTTTTTTATTGAATTCAAATTTCACCATCTGCTATGGTGGGATTTGAACCTGGTCCCCAGAGCATTGTCCTGGGTCTCTGGTTTATGACAATACCACTATGCCACTGCCTCCCCAATTGAACAACTACTTTAGTTCTATTTTTATGGAGGAAGACTGTTAGGAAACAGAGGTTAAATAATCTATATTTGTATTTGTGGGGTTTGGCAATAAAGTATAGCTTTAAGTAAGTTTAATTTTGTGTTTCAATGCTGAGAAAGGGTTAATACTTTAGCTAGATTTGTGTTAAACAAAGGGACTTGGTGTCTGTGGGTTTTGGTTTCATTTCAAACTGTGGCTGCATTGTGACTAAAGGCTTCATAGTGTTCAAACATGGAGAGTTTAAAGACTAGGTTGTTGCCTAGCAACCAGGGGCCCACTGAAAAGTAAGCACTTCTAATTCAGTTTAGAACCAGGTACCCAAGAAGAAAGCAGCTCTCACAGAAACTGCCAGCTAAGAGGCAGGGCAACAGAGTAAGGGGCAGTCCCAGAAGCTAAAGAACAGATAGTTCTAGAAAATAAGGAATGAAATGGGCAGCCCAGTGATTAGCACTGCTGCTTCACAGCGCCAGGAACATGGGTTCAATTCCAGCCTTAGGTGACTGTCTGTGTGGAGTTTACACATTCTCCCCGTCGGTTTCCTCCCACAGTCCAAAGATGTGTGGGTTAGGTGCATTGGCCATGCTAAATTGCCCCTTAGTGACACAAGATGTTAGGTTAGGGAAGATTAGTACAGGTAAATATGTGGGGTTACAGGGATAGGGACTGGGTACGATGCTTCGCAGACTTAATGAGCCAAATGGCATCCTTCTGTGCTGTTGGGATTCTGTGAAAGATAAGTGTCAGGAAGGCTGTGTCAAATGACAAAGGAACTGGAACCTGAATAAGGTACAAACCATTCAAGTCAAAGAAAGAGGCAGAGAACCAAGCTCCCAGTTAAAGCAGCAGACCTGGTGAAGTTGGCTAGCAAGAAACCAAATTTCTGAGGTTGATGGCACCTTAATACACCCTCTGAAGCAGTAGTGTTCTGTTGGTGTGGCTGAGTACCTGAGAGATTGTGTGGAAGCTTGAATATATGTGTCAATGCAGAGCAGAGAAATACTGAAAGGAGAGATTGAAATCCTGGATGTGGTTCCTTGGTAAAGACATAAGAACATAAGAAATAGGAGCAGGAGTAGGCCATCTAGCCCCTCGAGCCTGCCCCACCATTCAATAAGATCATGGCTGATCTGTCGTGGCTCAGTTCCACATTCCCGCCCTCTCCCCATAACCCTTAATCCCCTCGCTTATCAAAAACCCATCAACCCGCATCTTAAAATATATAGCGAGGCAGCCTCCACCACCTCAACGGGCAGAGAATTCCAGAGATTCACCACCCTTTGAGTGAAGAAGTTCCTCCTCAACTCCGTTCTAAACCGCACCCCCTTTATCTTGAGGCTGTGCCCCCTAGTCCTACTGTCCTTTGAGTGGGAAGAGTCTCTCCACCTCTATCCTATCCATCCCATTCATCATCTTATACGTCTCAATGAGATCTCCCCTCATTCTTCTAAACTCTAACGAGTACAAGCCTAGTTTATTCAGCCTCTCCTCATAGCTCAATCCCCTCAACTCCGGTATCAGCCTAGTAAACCTCCTCTGCACTCCCTCCAAGGCCAAACGTCTGAGAAAAAGTTGTTTGGGGAAGATTTTAGGGAGTGAGTTTTGAGAGTGGAGTTTGGAATGACTTGCATGGTAATTGGAGTTCCAGTGAGACCAGTTGGCTCACAGTGTGGTAATCATTTGGGGGATTTGATGAGAAATCCACAGAAATGGGTAGCATTTGTCACTTGGTTTCAGAGTGTGACGTTTGAACACAGTTGGCTTACAAGGACTGTGAAACTCTATGTATACCTGTGAACACAGTAAGAAGTCTGACAACACCAGGTTTAAGTCCAAATGATTTATTTGATAGTACTGAATTGTGGTCACTATCCCCGAACTACTACTCTACTGAAATACCGACCACCTGGCTGGGCTCATTCCCCAGGTCTAGTGTGGCCCCTTCCCTAGTTGGACTGTCTACATACTGTTTCAAGAAGCCCTCCTGGATGGTCCTTATGAACTCTGCCCCATCCATGCCAATGACACTGTGAGTCCCACGCAATATAGGGGAAACAGCCCTAATACTTTTATGCCTTACCAAAATCTGCCCATATATCAGTGCCTCTATTTCCCCCTCGTAGTTGGGTGGCCTAGAGTAAACCCCCAACATTGTGACTATGCCCTTCTTATTCCTGAGTTCTACCCATATTGCCCCGCTGTATGAGCCCTCCAAGGTGTCTTCCCACAATACAGCTGTGATATTCTCCTTAACCAGCAGTGCAATTCCCTATCTATCCTGCCTGAAACATTTGTATCCTGGGACGTGAAGCTGCCAATCCTGTCCTTCCCTTAAATAAGTCTCTATAATAGCAATGACATCATAGTTTCAAGTACTAATCCAACTTCTAAGTTCATCTGCCTTACCTGTTACACTTCTGCATTGAAACAAATACACTTCAGTCCACCAGACCCTCTTTGATTAGTAACCACATCTGGCTCTAATCTCTGGTTCCCCTTCAGTGAAATCACCTTTGCTTTGCTTTGGTGTCCTCGCTTCCCCCCAGCCCAAAACTAGTTTAAATCCTCCCGTCCAGAATACTTGTGTCCTTCCAGTTGAGATGCAACCCATCCTCCTTGTACAGGTTCCACCTGCCCCAGAAGAGATCCCAATGGTTCCTCCCTCCTACACCAGCTGTTTAGCTATGTGTTGAGCTGTACTATCTTCCTATTCCTAGCCTCACTGGCAGGTGGCACAGTGAATAATCTTGAGCTTGCAACCCTAGAGGTCCTCCTTTTTAACTTTCTACATAACTCCCTAAACTGCTGCTGTAGGACGTCATCACTCTTCCAATCTATGTCATTAGTACCAATACGTACCACCACCTCCTGGCTGTTCACCCTCTCCCTTCAGAATGCTTTCTTCCTGTTCAGAGACATCCAGGACCTTGGCACCAGGGAGGCAACATACCATCCTGGAGCATCTTTTACGTCCACAGAAGTGCCTTTCTGCACCCCTAACTAAAGAGTCCCCTGTAACTATTGCTGTTGTGCTCTTTGTCCCTCCCTGCTTAACAACAGAATCAGCTGTGCTACCACTGCTCTGGCTGTTGCCCGATGGCCCTGATAGGCCATTTCCCCCCAACAGTAAGCAAGGCGGTATACTTGTTAGGGGATGGCCACAGGGGATTCCTGCACTGACTGCCTGCTCCTTCTAGCGGTCATCCATTGATCAGCCTGTAACTTGGCTGCGACCACATCTCTAAAGCTCCTATCCATGATGCTTTCTGCCACCTTCATGCTCCTAAGTGCATCCAACTCTTGCTCCAAACTAGCCATGCGGTCTGTAAGGCACTGCAGTTGGATGCACTTCCTGCAGATGTACTCCTCCGAGATGCTGGAGGTGTCACGGATCTCCCACGTCACTTGAGATGTGGGAGGTTTATGAGATAGAGGGTTAGCTGTGATCATTTTGAATGGCGGTGAAGGCTCAAAGGGCTGAATGATCGACTCCTGCTCCTATTTTGTATGTTTCTATCTTATCAAAATAATTTTGAATGTGTAAATCATATTTCCTCTTGATCCTTGTTCTCATAACTGATGCTTCTAATCTCTGGCATCATCTTAATGAATCACTTTTTGTTATCCTCTCGTTGGCCTTGACCTGATAAGGTGTTATCTCAGTGCAAGTTTTTACTTCCTATGTATGAATAAATTCATTTGGTGTCTTTCTTTTGGAGAGAAATTTGTACTAACACTTCTACATTCATATCCGGTAGATCTATAATCCCAAATTCTCTGAAAACAAAGAGAAAGTGCTGATTCAGCATTTGTCTCATTTTATCACCCTCCCCTACAATCTTGCCTCCTTCAATTTTTAACACCTAATACTAAACTGGATAGTTAAGATAATCCGATTTACAATGTCAAAATATGAGAAATGAGCAAAATATATATATCCTACTTCTTAATTTTTTAAAAGTTTATTTATTTGTGCCACAAGTAGGCTTACATTAACAATGCAATGAAGTTACTGTGAAAATCCCTGCGTCACCACACTCTGGCACCTGTTTGGGTACACTGAGGGAGAATTTAGCATAGCCAATGCACTTAACCAGCACAGCTGGGAGGAAACCAGGGTACCCAGAGGAAACTCATACAGACATGGGAAAAACGTGCAAACTCGGCATAGACAGTGACCCAAGCTGGGAATTGAACCCAGGTCCATGGTGCTATGACGCAGCAGTGCTAACCACTGTGCCACCCTGGATAGCTATCCATTGTGTCAAATTCTAAAAGCTTCTACTTAGTTTCAAGTGTGATCCAATCTCCCTATCCTTCTGTTTAAACTTTGATGCATTCCTTTTTTACTTCCAAGAATATATTTGCATTCTCTCCATCTTCTCTCTCTATATAGAATCATAGAATCCCTACTGTGCAGGAAGAGGCCATTCGGCCATTGAGTCGGCACCGACCACAATCCCACCCAGGCTCTATTCCTGTAATCCCATTTGTTTACCTTGTAATTCCCCTGACACTAGGGTTAATTTAGCACAGCCAATCCACCCAACCCGCACATCTTTAGACACAGAGCATTATGTATTCATCATGTATAAAATGTCCTGTCTGTGTGTATACTTCATTTGTATAGTTGCTCCCTGCAATATCACATTTTTACGTGAGGAAAGAAATTAGAAAATGATCACTCAGAAACTACACAAGGCTTAAGAAAACAAATCTCAAATCAACGGAGAACTTGTGAATAAAAGAAAGGAGAGTTAATTGAATAATCCCCAAATAGTTTCTGAAAACATTGAATTCTTTTGTTGCTCAGCAACTCCAGTTGAGTTTGTAAAACCCCTCTAGTCCATCTTGGAAAGTTGTGCACTGATCCAAACTGCAGGAACTCCCAGCAAGACAGTCACAGTATTTACAGAATAGTCAAATCCCTATAATGCAGAAGGAGGCCATTTGGCCCACTGAACCTGCACTGACCACAATCCTACCTAGGTCCTATCCACGTGCCTTCATGTATCCACTCTGCTAATCCTTCTGACATTTAAGGGCAAGTTTGCATGGCCAATGCATCTACCCCACACTTCTTTGGACTGTGGGAGGAAACTGGAGCACCTGGAGGAAACCCATGCAGTCACAAGGAGGACGTGCAAACTTCGCACAGACTTGACTCGAATTTCTCAGACACTCAGCCAAGGTTGGAATTGAACCTGGGTCCCTGATGTTTGGGGCAGCAGTGCTAACTACTCTTCCACTGTTACAGTCACAGCTCTTTTAAACCTGTTAAACCTAAATGTTAATATTTTAACATTGAGGGCCTTGCACTTTTGTAAGTGATGGTACTCCAGGACGTAGAAGACAACTTAATGACCATGCTGTTGTGAAATATATAATTCTGGTACATTTTTAAAAAGACAAGCTTTATTTTCAAAATTGCCCATGTTCTATAAAAATGTATCCGAATTATATATTTCACAATCATTTAGTTAGAAAGTTGTCTTCTGTGTCTATGAATACCTTCACTTAACATTTCCACTGGAAGGCCTTGTTCTCCCAGTTTGGGGAAGACTCCTACTGAATAATAGTAGGAGAGATCACGTTGGCAGAAATAATAGTAGGAGAGATTATTATTTAAAAGGCGAAAAGCTGCAGCATGCTACGGTGCAGAGGGACCTGGGTCCTTGTGCACGAGTCACACAAACTCAGTTTGCAGGTGCGGCAGGTGATGAAGAAGGTGAAGGCGAATGGAATGTTGGCCTTTATAGCGAAGGGGATAGAATATAAAAGTACGGAGGTCTTGCTGCAACTGTACAGGGTACTGTGTGCAGTTTTGGTCACTGCACTCGTGGAAGAATATATTGGCCTTGGAGGGAGTGCAGAGGAGGTTCAGTAGGTTGATACCGGAGATGAGGGGGTTGGACTATGAAGAGAGACTAAATAGACTGGGTCTGTACTCATTGGAGTTGAGAAGGATGAGGGGGGGATGTTTTAGAGACGTATAAGATAATGAATGGGATGGATAGGGTAGAGGTAGAGAGATTCTTCCTGCTTAGAAAGGGTAGCAGGATTGGAGGGCACAACCTCAAGGTAAGGTGGGGGGTGGAGTTTAGATCAGAGTTGAGGAGGAACTTCTTCACTCAAAGGGTGGTGAATCTCTGGAATTCTCTGCCCGTTGAAGTGGTGGAGGCTACTTTGCTAAATATATTTAAGTCATGGGTAGATAAGTTTTTTTTTATAGACAAGGGAATTAAGGGTTATGGGGAGAAAGTGGGAACGTGGAACTGATCCATATCAGCCATGATCTTATTAAATGGCGGGGCAGGCTCGACGGGCTAGATGGCCTACTCCTGCTCCTATTTCTTATGTTCTTATGTAAGATGTTGCAGTCTGACCCTGTGCATAACTTCCCCAGATGGACCAGATATTTTGCAAACACAATTGGAACCACTGCTTCTGTTTGGCCTCTTTTGTTATCTTTCAGTAACTGCTCAAGTTTATTTACGTGAACAAGCCAAACGTCAAAAGCTTTCCTGAGCTAAAATTTGCAGCGAATGGGCAGAGCTTCCAGCTTTGTTGGAGGTAGGATCCAGAAGGTGTGAGGTGGAAAAGCTTCACCAACTGATCTTGACACGAACTGAATCTTTTGTGGCTTTTGCTGAGGCAGGATGGGGTGCAACAGGGAACCAAGCACGAGTTTGGTGGGAAAGCAATTGTGGTGCTTTGAGCATTTTTAACCGGGAATAACTTCTTTCCCAAGAGAACACAGGTTCCATGATTGCCAGCTGGATAAACCAAATGCACAGTGAAAACTTGTTGCTACAGCCTGATACGAGCAGTATAATGGGTGGAAGTGGCAGCCTCTGGTCAACCACAGTGAAAGGCTTGCCCTGATATGATCAGTTTATTTCAGACTAAAAGCACGCATTTTGTTGAGACAGCAACTTTACTTCAAGGGCCTTAGATACCACTGGCAGTCTTACTGCCAGTGAGACTGATGATCTGTAAAATGGGGTCTACTTATTCAGCAGTTGGTTGGGTCCCTTAGGGGTGCTGAGTCCTCCAGGTCATCAGCCACAGGGACAGATGCAGCAGCATCAGGGCATGGCTACTGCTTTCTCCACCCATATGCAGCTATACACAACAGATGCAAGGCTGTACCTCAAAGGTGTTGGTACCCTCACTACAGGACAAAGATAGCTTCCTGGATCTCTCTGAACCAGTGCTGCCACAGTCAGGCTCTCTTGGCAGATTGCAGGTCTCTGTAGTCTCTTGGAAGAACAACTCTGCCCAAAGAGCATGTGGGTATTCATTGCCATGGTTACTCTTTGCCATGGTTATCAAAGTCATCAATCATTTCACTTTCAGGTGATTCCAGAGATTTGGGGTGACGCAGACAAGATTTTACGATCTGCAGTCCATAACTGCATCAACAGGATCACCAGTGCCTTGCTTGCAAAGGCCTCCAATCGGGCTGCCTGTTTTGATACCCTCGCTGGATATCTGTGGGTCCAGGGCATTAGAGACTTTGCCCACATGGCAATCAAGGCACAACCAGACCCGCCAAGGGTTTCTGTAAATCAACAGGGCTTTCAACTGTTCAAATGTGCAATTGGCAGGTACCCAGAGAGCTGTCCTGAAGTGTTGATCCTTCGACAGGCTCAGGTGTTGCACAACCACATTACTGCTCTGACTGCACAGTGAGTGCTGCCTGACTGTAAGGAGTGCTTTTGGAGTTGGGTGAAAACAGGGAGTTCAAGTGGTAAGTTATAAGGAGGTGAGTAGTCATTAAGCTTGCTTTCAGATGAGCTAAATTAGATCTTATTTGGGAAGTTAAAAGCTGCACTTTAGTGCATTCCTGCAACAGCAATCAGCTGAGTCAGCTCTCAACTGAACTTGGCTGGTTGTTTGATACAACTAGTTAAAATCAATTCCAAGGCTTTGTAAGTTGTGCCTACATAAACAGAGGCCTCACAGTGCTGCTCTGACTGCATGGTGAGTGCTGCCTGACTGTGAGGAGTGCTTTGAGTTGGGGGAAAACAGAGAATTGGGAAAAAAAGAGCCAACAGACACTACAAGGGAGAGTGCTGATTGGTAAGTCAATGTTAATGTTGATTCTCTGAAACTGACAGAGTTTGGACTTTAAAAAACTTGAAAGTGATATGTCTAGAGGGTTGTGATTTGATTGGCTAACAGGGAGCTGAACTAAATTTGAAAACCCATTGAAATTACTAGTTAGACATTCCATTGAAACTGAGGTAGTAAGGAGATATATAATTTAAAAATTAAATTTTATAATCCAAATTAAAAAGTATTTAAACAAACTAAAGATGGTGAGTCAGGTGATATGTCGTTCATGCATGATGTGGGAGCTGGTAGACCCCATTGTAGTTCCCACTGGGCATGTCTCTAGGAATTGTTGGTTGCTTGAGGAACTCTGGGGCTCACAGTGGATGAGCTGGAGTCTGAGTTTTGGATGCTGTGACACAGCAAGGAGGAAGATACCTGGATACTGTTCCAGGAAGCAGTCACTCCTCTTCGATTAAATACCTTGCATTCAACCAGTGGAGAGGGACAGGAGTGAATGGCTGCAAAGGAGGCAGGGAGAGGGATTGGGAAGGTAGG